>NC_047530.1:45723395-47008799 GCF_012275295.1 Melopsittacus undulatus
TTAATTTTCCTTATGAATCAGGAAAAGGCTGAAGCAATGGGAACTGCAAGAAAGGAGAATGAAGTCAAGGAACAGACTCATTATCTACTGAGTGGTGAAATTGGGCAGGTTTCTCTGAGATAAGGTGACATCAAGATTATTTGTGTTTGCAGTGTATATATATACTCCTTCTACTCATCCACTGTTGTGTGCATGAACTGAAGTCTGAAGAATCAGAAAAAGTACTTCAAATCTCCTATGGATATCTTAATAATTGCTAGAAATGTGATAAGTTCCTTTGTCTTTCAGGAAATTACTCAGGACTGGGACTAGTTTCAGTATTTGGATAAATCTTTTGGTCAAAGAAGGCTAGGTAACCTGTTCTTTCACCCTGTTGTTCCACTCTCTTATGGGCAATTACCAGAGAATATCTCAATGTGGCCACTATTACTGTTAGCTGCTTAGTTAAATGAAGTTAATTTAAAATAAAGACAGTGCTTGATGTCAAAAAAAGTAAAAGAAAAAGGAATGTTGGTGAGCTGTTGTGGAACAATTTAGATCTTGTTTGTCAAATCCTTTTTTATTTTTTGTTTCTTTCTTCATAAAATATTACTCAGAGTACTCTAAGGATTTCTGTCTCTTAAAAAAATCCTCAGGTTGCAATATAATGAGCTGGGGAAAAATAAACATAATGAAATATATAAGTGTTAAAATGAATTAAACAAACTGGATGGAACCTCCAGTGCTGGGTAATATAATAATGGAACCTCAGAGCTAGGAAATGGGCCACTGGCATATCTCTTTAATTGTATCTGTCTGGTCATCTCATCAGCCGAAAACTCTTTCTTGCTTTATTTCATCACTTCACCTGTGGTCCCAGATGGTATCAGGAAATGCAGAAACACAGAAAAATGAAACCAGCAGAGTCTGTTAAATAGACCAATGTGTCTGTTTAAGGATTTATGACAGACGGGGTCTCCAAAAGGCAGAATCAGTCTCTCATAACTTTCCATGCAATCTCAAGAAAAAAGGATAGTGAACAAAAGGAAATTAAATATAATTTCCCATGGTCTTTAATATTGTTAAGATTTACTGCAAATCAGCAAGAGCTGAGAATTATGTCTTTAGTTCTTTGATGTTACTCCTTAATTTCTGTATCTTCTGGAGCTCTCTAATATTGGTAATGCTAAAGTCTATATAGGAAAAAAACTTTCTAACTAACTGGAAGGAATTTTGATTAATTTTAAGTCTTTTAAGATTTTAAGTCTTCCTACTTTCACTTCAGAGGTCTTCTGAAGATTTCTATTTCTTCACATAGAAGATATAAATATGCCTTTAATGGACCCATTGCTATTTAGCTCTTGTGATGATTGTGGCCAAATGGAAAGCTTAGGGAAGTCCACATTTTACAAAATTCCAGAGATTTTGAGTGTTTTAATTTCAGTATTACTCTTTTGTCCTGGTAAGGGGGTATGTTGATCTCCATACCAGGGTCTGTGGAGGACCTAATTATGTCACCAGTTTTACTTAAGGAGACTGCTAAAAAGAGGTATTATGAAAGAAGACAGCCCACAGAAATACATGGACAGGCTAAGAAATGCTTCAGAGAGGCTTTTACATGTGAGATCAAAGGGACAAGGTGGGAATTCAGGCCAGCAAACATTACGGGGATGAATATGGATCTAATTTTCCCTGTTTCTGCAGAAGAGAAGTGATCATCCTGAAGACAAGGAGCCAAGAGCAAATGAATCCCAGGTTGGACAGAAACCTAAGACTGATTCTATTATCCTCTGGATTTCAAGGAATGACTATGAACTCTTTACTATGCCTGAGAAAGGTGGGAACTTCAATTGGGAACTTTGTGTGGCCTCTCCTTTCCACTTGGTATCAATTAGAAGGAGTTTTTTTAGAAAATAACCCATCACTCAATTTTTTATATGTGTCTCTAAATATTTATGATTTTATATAAATACCAAGTTTTACTGTTGTTTTTATTTCTTCAGGATGAAACTCTCACAAATGGTTTGCTTGCAAAACTTGTCATTAAACATAGCAGCATAAATAACTATGGATAAGAGACCTTTGTGGTGTTTTGGGTTTCAGATCCTCTAGAACTTTTTCTTCATTTCATAATCCTTTAAACTGGTGAAATGTGCCAAGTCTTTCTCCCCCTAATTTAATACTCTTGCTCAGCCAGTGTATTTGTAACTGGGTGGAATTATGTGTTATTTAAATAATGACTCCTGTCTGAAAGTAATTTCTGCCCTGTTTGTGGAAGAACTGTGCATGCAAAAACAAAACCTGTGGCAGCTTAGGGTTTCTGTTTGAAATCCTGAATGGAATAAAATGAGTGGAAATAAAGCCTCAAAATATTGTGTGTTGTAACTCCTTGTTCTGTTCTAAACATAGAAATCTGAACTATTAAGAGGTCCAAGTTCTGGTACAAACAATTTTCTCCTTCATTTTAATAATTGCCATGTTGCTAGATGTGGTGACAACAAACTTTGATCCTTACAGTAGTTTTTATAAATCTCCAAGTTGCATCTGGGTTGATACCAGTCAAATAATTTCAGAACACATTAAAATAAGTTGTTTGCTAGATCTATATAGATCTGTTATAAAAGTATCAAAATTTGAGTGCATTGTGTGTTGTCTCTTGTGAAGTATACTTGGGAGTATTAGAAACCTGGAAGATAAACCTTATGGTTGCTTTCATATCAACAGTGCAATAAGAAAGCACCAATATACTTTTGATAATGAGAACAGAATGTGCCAAATAGCATGGAATACTTAGCTCCAACATGTTTTATTTAAATATTTGCAGTAAACTATTTATTCATTCTAGATTTTCTATTACACACATACATAAATTATATAAAAATATGTCCATGCATATATCAGAATGCTAGAAAAAGGTGTGTTTATATAGAATTCTGTAATTTTCCCTGGAACATTTTTTTTTCTTTATGCTTGTCCGGGTTTAGAACTATCTCTGAAATATTATCAAAGTAGTAGAGGAAATGGCTGAAATTCCACTAAAGCAAGGTAAATATTGTTTTTAAACATTGGATTAGAGTAAATCTAATCCAGCCTGCACAGTTAGGGATTCAGTGCTCTGCACAGTGCTACCTCAATTCCCAGAAAGAATGATTGTAAGCAGAAATATAATATTCTGCCAGGAAATCACTAGTTCCGAGTTATTAGATTCCAGCCCTAGTTGAGGCTGAGGCAAGGAGACGGCACAGGAAGCATTCAGAGTTCTTTGTAAGTGTGGCTCGACATTTTTTAAACAGTCTACTTCCAAAGGTAATGGAAATGATGGACTGCAGCAACTGAACTGCAGGTGTAGAGAGACCCTCCTGTAAACTGTGATTATTTATTCTTTTCCTGTTGGAAGGATAAGTTCAGTGTAAGCACAAATATTTCATTCTGTTCTCTAGTGCTCAGACTTGAAGCATTTGTACCTTTTGCAGTCTGAAATAACTGTATCTATCTCTGCATGAATCCCTGTATGTGAGATGCAGAATGTCTGTTCTTGTGCAAAACAGACAAAATTTCAGTCTTCACTAAACAACTTCAGTCTAAATCAGAATCTTGGACCAAAAACCCTCTAAGGTTACTGAAGTTGGTATTTGATGCTATACTCTTCTGTGCTAAGGAGCTTTACAGTACCCATTAAGAGGATCCTATTGTCTACATTTGTGAAGTAGGTAACTCAAATCAAATAGTCCACAGTGAATTGATTATATATATTTTTTTTGCTTTTAATCAGTGGAATACTGGTATTTTATTTTCTTTTCCCTTTAAATTTAATGAATGTCTTTTGGAAAAAAGCATCTGTTTAGTGAGGGTCAAGAAAAACATTCTGTAATGATGGTCTTTTGTCACACTGGACCTATAGTTCAGGTATTTCATGTTCTCTTACTGTCTCTCAGTTGGGTTTCCCAGCCAGACAGTATCTACTCTTTCATTTTTCAGCACAAATCTTTATTGATTCTTCTTGGGACAATTGTACTAGTTACATTTAACTATTCCACTTAACAGATCAAATTCTTAACTGGTCAGCCTTAACTAGAATATTAAATAACACTGAAAAGCTGTTTACATGGATTATAAAAACAGAATAAATAAATAAATCTATGTCCAATCAGAAGTGGGCAGCTATTGTTTACAATAAATCCCCATAACACATTTCCTACTATAGCAAACATTTGTATTCCTAGTTTTAGCAGGGGTAAAGGACTGTACCTACTATGGAGAAATAATTAAGTTCCTTTCCTTGCACTAACTATATAAGAACACAACCCTCCTGACCCCCCCTTTTTTCCCCTCTCCGTAACAATCTAGTTATTGATGCAAGCACACTCTTGATAGGTAACTCTAGGTAATGCAATCAGGGAACAAGGAGGGTCCGCTTAATATTCACTCTTTCATCTTGAATAACTATCCCTGAAATTGCTCTAATGATCATTACATTTACACTAATCAGAAGAATCTTAAATAGTATTTAGTTTGGCAAGTGTCCTGCCTTTCAGACTTGTCAGGAAATTTGCTACCTTTGATGGCAAACTCCAGGCAAGTCTATGCCACTATTCAGCTGGTCTGATTAATCTCTTAAAATGGGTCATTGAGAGCTTTTCACTAAATTTGCAGTTCAGTCCTTCTGGTATACTGAAATGTAAGTCTTGGGGTGCAATTAAGAAGTGTGTGAATTCATACAATAAATCCACAAAGATATTTTCAAAACCCCATGTAAACCAGAAGCACAGATTTCCATTATTTCTTTTTCTCCTCACTGTTTACTTCATTGGGTCCAATCGCATTTCAGGTCACAGTAACCATCAGCGGGGAGAATGATGAAATAACCACACAGATATAGTAGAAATAGAATAGCTTTCTGACTGATGTCCACGCTATAATTTTTCACTGGAATCCTTATCAGAAATTGTGAATCTAGCAAAGGTAAAGTATTTTACAGAGATGGTAATTCCTGTGAATATTAATTTAAAAAAACACTGGAAAAAATCATAGCTATAACTGTTATGTTGATCTACTGAGTTTTTAGCAAAAAGAACAGCTGGATAAACACTGTTTCTAAAGTTAATACTATGCTATTAGAGGTATGAGGTGCATCTCCAATGTAATCTTTATGAAATAATCATGTTTTTTTCCTCAGTAATAAAACTCATGCTAAAATATTTGGGCTTGCCAGTCAAAGTAACAGAAAATAAAATAAGTCTGTTTCGTTTTTCTTGGATCTTGTGGAAGGATATTACTTTTTAAATTGCAGCTATGCTGCCTCATCTGTCAGGTTAATTTCACCAATGTTTTCCATTTCCTTCTGTTGAAAACCATTAAAATTATGATATTTAATATGAAGCTCCATCTCAGTACACTGTTTATTTAAGACAATTGATGTGAATGAAAGAATTTTGGTCTCTTTTTCAAAGGCTCCAGTATTTCCGCTGTCCAGATATAGCCTTCCTAAAGTGACCTGTTAGTTAATTTTGGTTAACGTCATAAATCCTTCTAAAAACTTGTTTTAAGACTTGTTCATAAGCCTGGAGTAAACACTCTAGGCTAATCCTGTCTGCATACTCTCATTCCACACTCATTTATCGTAGGATGCTGCCTGCCCACTACCTCTGCCTCACTGAAGTAGACAGTGTTACAAATGAGAATTTATTTCCCATAATTGTTCTGCTTGACTGATCGTTTTGTCAAGCTCAAGACATCAACAAACTGCCTGAATTTGAAAACTGGCGGTTGCCCTGGATGTTTTGCTGAACCAACGACAGAGTGAAAAACTGTGCCTTTCCAACAGCCAAGAGGCTGTGGTTACTAGCCTGGAATGGGTTTGATCTGGTAAATATGGGATGGCATACCTTGTGCCCCGTCAGGCAGCCTGGCCCCTTTGGAAGGAGTGGAAGATCTCGACCATGTGAATGCTTGACTATTTTTAGTGCTTGAATTTCATTTTTTTTTTGGTGGCTGATGTACTTAACCAGCTCAGAGACTGGAGGCTGAAGCCTGTCACTGGGTGGGTGTGAGGCCAGCCTAACCACTGCATCTCCTCTCAGATTCCCAGTGGTTGGGGCAGGAACAATCTTCCATATCTTTCACTGGCCAGTTTTCCCCTGGTACTGCCAGGGCCAGTACAGCTGGGTTGTTTGGGGTACAGCTCTGGTGGTACCTCTCAGCTATTAAAGTGAGGCAGCGCCTGCTAGTCCATTATGAGTTCTATAATACTGCAGTGGCATTCTCACCTCTCATTTGCAACAGCTTTACCCTTTACTTGAGGGGAAAAGTGTGTAGTCGTATCTTTTAACCTGCTGTTAGCTACGTTCAGGGACACCTTCCACTAGACCAGGTTGCCCAAAGCCCTGTCCAGCCTAGCCTTGAGCACTGCAAGGGTTGGGGCAGCCGCAGCTTCTCCGGGCAACCTGTTCCGGTGCCTCACCACCCACATTTGAGGAGATTATTTTTCTAATGTCTAATCTCAGTCTCTCCTCTGTCAGTTTAAACCCATTCCCGTTTGTCCTCTCACTACACGCCACGTAAAAATCCCCTCTCCGCTCCCTCAACCCCGCCGCCTCCCGGGCGCGGCTGTCACGGCGGAACAGCAGAGGGCGCTAGCGCCCCGTCGCTGCGCGCTAAGGCGCAGCCTTCCGTCAGGCCTAGCGGGGTAGGGGCATCGGGATCTGTGGTCCCCGAGTAGCAGCCACCTCGGGGCGGGGGGAAGGGGTTGAGTTCCGGTTGCACAACGGCCTGAGTCGTTCTTCAGCTGTTCTGCCCGTGCCATTCCGTCACCAGCAGTTCGCAGTGTTGGGAAAACAAAGACAAATTGTGCGAGGCACGTTTTAAACACCTTCTCTTTCACTCTGCCGTCCGAGAGGCAAATGGGAAACACCTGAAGCTAATCAGCTCCTAGAGTCCCGCTGGGTAGCCCGGCTGTGCTCCCGCAGGGCGGGATGCGCTTCCCTGGTGCCCGGCCCTCGACGCCGGCTCCCTTCGGACCGCTGTGGCCAGAGCGCCTCTCTGCTCCCAGCCTCCTCTGCCGCCTCCCGGGATCCTCCGCGGGCGGAGCCTGCCCCAGTGTTAAGCTCCTGACAGAGTAGCTTTAAAAACCTTTCCAGGGTAAATTTCCAAAGGTAGGAGGAAAAAAGCTGCTCTGACTCTGCACAGGAAGATCCGTGTGGATACATGTGTTTATTTGAAGTGGATACAGTAAAAATGGTATTCGTTTAAGCCTAACAGGAACAGCATTTCTGTTGGTGTTGAGAGTTTCTCCACTGCTGCAGGGGTTTTGATACTGTTTTGCTTAGAGGTGTTGCTAGTTTTCAATGCAGAGCAAGCCATGATATGGCATTTCCAGTATCTTGATAGTGAGTCTCAAGGGCAATAGCATATTCTTTGTCAAATGTGGGAACTTTTTAGTTTCTAGTAAGAACTACACTTTTCTTTTTCAATGCAATTTTTTGTAGCAATATGTCAGATAATTGATAGTCATGGGAAGCTTTCGAGCAAAAAATCCTTAGTTTTTAAGCTTTAAAGTATTATTCTGCTGCTGGGCAGGGTTAGTTCTCAATGGGAATACCATCATCTGGTTTGGAAATAGAGATATGAGAGGTTTGTTATTGAGACATTAGAGGGAGAGGGAGATCCTGTGGTCTAAAACAAGTTTCAGGGCTCTAATTCCACATCCTCTGCAATATTTACAAGGCAGTTGGCATAGATGTAATCTGGCTTTACTCAGTGATCTATACACTGCAGTAGAAATCAGAAACAGATACTCCACATCTGTTTCTGGTTTTCCACGTGGGAACCAAAACCTATAACATCTAAACCTCAATTCATACATTTAAATATTTTAACTGAGAAATCTCTCCAGTAAGATTGACTTAGGAGGAAAGGGCTGCTTGTGTTCAAGGCCAGGTTGGAAGGTGCCTCGAGCAACCTGGTCAGGAAGGTGTTCCTGACCATGATGGGGGATTGGAACTAGATGATCTTTAAGCTCTCTTCCATCCCTAACCATTCTGTGACTTTCCTGCTAAGGAGGTGACACAAGTTAATTAATTAGCATCTTTTGCAGGCACTTTTTAAAGTGCACAGCACTAGAATTACAGAGCTACCAGTTACTTAAATGCATCTCCAATTAGCAGTGCTTTTCTGACTTACCTCAGCAATCATTTTTAAAGGCCGTGTATTTTCTGTGATTCTGTGTCAGATGCAGTAAGGCAGCAGCGTTGGCATTGAGACATACCACAGCAGGGTTTGTGGCCTTTCCCAATGACTAGGTGTTATCATGGTTATAGTTCTAGATGTTACTATATAGAATAAATGATAGGCCCTGAAGTAAAGTCCTGTAAACATTATGCACTGAAGGGATAATGACATCATAATCAACCAGAAAAGCAAGGCTTCAGAGCTTGCTGTTGTCACCAAAACCTTCTGTAATTACAGATTTGTCCATGGTAGCTTCCTGTTTCACTTTTTTTCCCTTTATAATTCAGAGAACCAGTAAGCATAGTTAGTGGAAAACAGGTTGCTAGTAGAGGAATATAATCTGACAGCTAAAAATCATAACTATGAACACTGGTATTTTGCATAGCCTAAATTGTCATCAGCATCAAATATACTTGACTGAATAGGACAGTTCTGTTAACGGGGGATTAATGCTCAGCAGAGGTTTTTTTTTGCCAAAACTAGTTCTTACACAGAAGTTGGGGTGGACAGAGAAGGTGATTCAGGGTATTTCAGTTGTCTCATTGAATGTTTCTCTTTGCAAAGATGTGATGACTCTATTTGGAATTTCAGGATGTAACACCTGAGTACATTTGCTGCATAAATGGAGAGCAGGATGGGGCATAGCCAGATGTGCTGAAGTGAAAGAGCCATTTTGGGACTATAGGTGTCTCAGAGCAGTTCTGTTGCTGGATGCTGACTCCTTGTATCTGGCCTTTAAGAAGTGTGTCTAATCATCTGTACTTCTGATCACTTCTAGTTGTTTTGTGTCTTCTCACATGACAACTTAAGTAATCTTTAAAGTATCACAGGCCTATACCTTTCTGAAGCACAGTACTGTAATTACAGTGCTGCAATGACATTTGTCCATGATTTATGACACACTTTCAGTGAACAAAGAGTGAACACTTGTCCTGGGTTCAGCTGTAACAGTTATTTTTTCCTTCTTAGTAACTGGTGCTGTGCTGTGTTTTCAGCTTTAGGCTGAGGACAAGGCTGATAACACACCAGTGTTTAGTTGTTTTAGTTGTTGCTAACTAATGCTTAGTCTGACCAAGGACTTTTCAGTCTCAAGGGCTTTTCAGTCTCATGCTCTGCCAGTGAGGAGGGGCACAAGAAGCTGGGAGGAAGCAGAGATAGGACACCTGACCCAAACTAGACAAAGGGGTATTCCGTACCACAGCACATCATTCCCAGTATGTAAACTGGAGGGAGTCATCTGAAAGGCCCAGGTCACTGCTTGGGTCGCCTGGGTGTCGATCGGTGGGTGGTGAGCAATTGTATTATGCATCACTTGTGTTTATTGTTTGGGGTCTTTTTATCCTTCCCCTTTTAGTTTTATATTCTCTCCCCTTGTTATTTCCTTTATCATCAATATTATTAGTAGTAGTAATTTTGTATTGTACCTTAATTACTGGACAGTTCTTATCTCAACCCATGGGATTTTACATTCGTTCAATTCTCTTACCCATCCTGCCAGGAGCAGGTGGGGGAATAAGAGGAAGAGTGAGCAAGCAGCTGCATGGTTCTGAGTTACTAGCTGGGCTTAACTGCTGACAGTCCCTTTTGGTGCCCAGTAAGGGGCAACTGGTAATGACACGGATTAGTTCTTTGGTTCAGCTGCAGTGTCTGTCAGTGGGGTTGCAGTGGCTGCTGTGCTCATTGCTGCGGATGGAGCAGCCACATTGTCTGTTGCTTTGCCATCAGGTCCAGAGACATATTTTTCTTGCTCCTTACAGAGCAGGGCTCTGTAGGTGTAGGCCAAGCCCCAGCAGGTCGCAGTGATTTGTCCTCTGGTGTTGCCAGGACCTCAACACACCTTGTCTAAATGTTTTTTTTTTTCAGATTTCACACTTGTTCAGGCATGAAGTTATAAAGCACTGGAGGTGCCACTGGCCTGGGTACTTGCCCATACAATCCCACATGCCCTGCCACACATGACTTTCCAACCTTGGGGAATATCTCTTGGTGATATTCTTAGACAGTTTTTCAACCTTAGACAACACTGCAGAAAGTTATTTTACCATGAGGTTTCATTCCCACATAGTTGATTGTGTGTGTGTGTAAAAAAAAAAAAAGCAAGAGATGATTGCTCATTGTTCCTAAAGGCCCACTACTGATTTACCTCCATCCTCGTTTCATGTTTTTGGCATGATAAAGGTGGTACTGAATTTGTGCAAAATGCATTGAGAAATAAGTCACAAACTCCTGTGGCAATGTCCTTACTACTTTATAGCGTCATTGAAATAGAGGGGCTGGGTGTGACCAGGAGAGACTAAGGTTTCAAGGAAATCTTCAAGGACCAAATGAATCACTGTTACAAACTCCTGTTTATTTTAGTCCTGTTGTGTAAATAGGAGGACTAAGTTGCTACTGAACAGCATGTGCAAAACAATCAGCTGCCACAGAGCTCCTTCCTGTGTCTGATATTTTGCAGTGTTTTATTATCAAGCTGTGTATTTGGTGAAATGTGGATACTTCTGAGTAGCTGGAGTGGAAGTGTGCCCATGTTGTAAAGAAGTCATACTGGATGGTAGTTTAATTCCATAATCGTAAACCTCTACTTATTTATACAGGATCAAACCTTACAAGATGTTTTCTGTTAGTTTTAGTTTTGCTTGTTTTAAGAAAGCACTAAAATAAAGCAAAAGTATTTTGTTTTGTTAATGCATCACAAACATGTTTTACCCTTAAGGCCAGTACAAGATAATCCAGTTAATGCTATCTATCTTATTCCAGTAGTGGTTATGGTTACTGACAATACTGTGGGCTTCCAAGGTTGATGTTCACCAGCCCACAGAGTGTCTTTCTGTCCAGGGTTGTACAGAACACTCAGGTTTTCCTGACTGGAAGGCAGACAGTGCAATCTTGAGGTGACGGCATTAAATTCACTAAATTTACTTTGGGTAAAATAATTAAATCAGGGACTGGGCTGTTTCCTACTGGTTAGTAAGTACCTTCCTGCCTTCTGCCTCTATGTAAATGAATATGTAAGTACTGTTTTTTGAGGAGAACCATTTCAGGGGAAGGTAAAATACATCCAATGGTATGTAAAAACCCTTAAAGTGAATTTGTTCAGACTCCTGGGGACTATGAAAACAGCAGAATATATGTGTTTTCTTAATTCCGAGTGTTTCACTTGCACAGTAGGTAAAAGAGAATTTTTGCCTATTTCTTATTTCATACCTTTGTTGCCTTGCATTTTTTATTAATATTGAGAAATACATTATTTTGGAAAGATTGAATCAATTTGTTTTGCCCAGTCCCCAATATTTTCTTCACCTTAATTTTTAATTTTTTTAATTTTTTCCCCAACTTCCATTCAGATCAAACCAAGTTTGGGTTTTTCTGTTCAGTTCTGTAGCTAAATTGGCAAGTTAGGTATTTAGAACTTCACAGTTACTCTTAACTTTTGTTTTTTCTCAGATGCTCAAGCTTAAAACTGTGTTGCTGTGTTTCAAGCCTATGTTTGTAATAAACTTGTTGGAGTTTAGTAAGTGAGCTTACAGCTGTGCTCCTTGCCTTGAGATTCTTTAATCTTTAAATCGATTTTCAAAAATTAATAAAATTCCAATTTGATTATTAATTAGCCTTCATGTTTAATAACACAATGTTCTATTTGTGCCTCTGTATCATAACCTGTTCTTTTCAAGTGTAACTATATATCAATTCCATCTTGCAGAGCATTTATAAGCTTATTGGTAAGGCCAAGTATTAACACCAGAAAACCTCCCTGTAACTTAGAGGGGCTTGCCTTGTTTCTTGGCCAAGGGGCAGCCTTTTACTTCTGTGAGGGCCCCTTTGCCCTTTTTGAATTAGGCTATGGCTTTGCACATTAGACAGTAATCTCACTTAGGAATTCTTGCAAGTGTTTTCTGAAAATCCAGGTGCACAGTATCCACAGCATTCCCCATGTTGGTATTGGCAGCCACAGGCTTAAACAATTCCAGCAAGTAAGTGAGGCATGCCCTTCCCTTCCTGAGATCATGTTGGCTATCCTTGATTCAAGATGTGGTTTACTGACTGTTCTTCCATTTGCTCTAACAACTCTTTCTAAGGCTTTCCTCACAACTGATGCAAAGCTACAGAAATAAGTCTGTACTTTCTTGATCAATAGGTCCTAAAAATGGCCTTAGTTTGGTGACTTGCCACACTTTCAGCTCTTTTCAGTCTCTGTTCTCTGAGTTTCTTATCTTTGAGTTGAAAAAGCTGTCATTTCCTACCAGGCTTTCTGTAGGATTAAGATTTGTCAGAATTTGCTACCTGTAGCTGATAAGTCATAAGAGCTTCAATGCAATAACCTGGGACTATGAAATGGCAAAAAAAAAAAAAAGAAGTTAAATAAGTGCTTGTTTGGTTGGGTTTTTTTGTTGGTTGTTTGTTTGGGGGGGTTTGTTTTGTTGTGTTTTGTTGTTCTGGTTTTTTTCCTTGGATGGTGAAGAAATTATTTCTAGTAGGGCTTGACAAATTTCTAGATCTTATAATGAAAATTGGTACCTCTTTGGATACTTTCATGTACCAAATCATAGAGTCTTCCAGTTTCTTGCTGTGTTGGAATGTGTTTGTGGGCTTTTTGCTTTCCTAATGGAATGATTCTTGCAGCTGAAAATAAGTTTCAAAGTAAAAGACTACTCAGAACAAAGAGAGGCAGAAACACTGTCTTTGATCCATCCTTCTTTCACATCTATTCATTGTAAAAGAAGAGGTTGCATATTATTAAATTATAGTTGCTCTTTGGTGGACAATAAGTATTCCCAAAAGATTTGCTTTGAAGTTACTGTATCAAAGCATAATATTAACCTTTTTCCTTCACTAAGCTGTTTTTTGGGGGGTTTGGTTGTGGTTTTATTTTTTTTTTTTTATTTTTAACTATTTTATTTTCAGTGCATTACATGATGAACTTCAGAAGACAAATAGAAAAGAATGATACACTTTTTCTACAAAAAAATCCTCAGATTCTTGCTATGACTGTCCATGTTATGATATGACATTATTGATTTCTGTAAATTCTAATTCATATGACAAAGGATGGAATGATAATATAAAGAACATAGGTAAATGTGGCTAAATAGTGGATTGTATTCTAGTGCTAGGTTCTGCCTGCTGCTCGAAGAGAAAATGCTTTGACTTACCCATTCTTGGAATTGTTTTTATAATGGAGCAACAACAATATTTAAAAATAAAAATTATGTTCTGCAATATAAAATGATTAGAAAATTCCTGAAAAGGGAAGAAATTGTAACTTTTTTTTAGGGTAGAGGCACCCCACCTGTTCCAAAACCTGGTCTTGAGTTCACTGTCAGCTAGTCTTCAAATTCTCTGTTAAGGCCTGGCCATTCTGCCAGCTGTGGGGAAGGGTGGAACCTACAGTGTCTTCTCTTCTGACAGACTTGGTTTGACAGGACGGTCTTTTTTGTTCTTGCAAGTAATTTTTAAAGCGTTATCATCACTAACAGTAAATAAACTAGGAAATTGAAGTTGACTATGTCTAGGTTGTTACTGACACCTCACAGGGAAGTAGAAGGTCCAGGCTTGGACCTTAGCAAGACCTTAAAGTCTCAGGATAGGTGATGTAGTCAAACTGTTATCAGGATCTGCATCATGAGTTTGGTCTGCCCCACCTAAATACTTCCCCACAATTTCTAGGCATGGTTTGGTTTATTTGGCTAGTAAGGCCAGTTGCTGTTTGATTCAGTGTTTTAGTCGGTTGTAATTTTGATAGCCCATTAACCTGAGAACATTTTATCTTATTAGTAATGGTGTTAAGGCAGCCCGATTTCTAATCTACTGTTCTATTTCAGGGTGTTTCAAGGTAGAGCAAAAACTATGGGTACATGCAAGGTCTTGTGACCGCTCAAAATCTTTAGGATTTTGCCTCAGAAGGATGTAACCTGTAGGAAAAAGGGGTTGTAGCTTTAATTCATAACAAAGTGCTACAAATAAACTATCAAAAATGGTTTTCTTTCCTAGGCAATTGTCTCCAGAGCTGGAGGTAAGCTAGTGCACTCACAGCAAATTTCTTGATTAGGAAAAAAGGACAACGTAACTTGAGTGGACTGATAAATAGTAAGATCAATTGGCTGAACTTTGTGTGAGAAGGAATGCATTTATGGCTAATAATGGATGGAAAGACTGCTTTCTCCAAGTGTGTTCCAGGGCTGTCCTGCTATTGATAAGTTACCTTCTAACAAAATAAGTAACAAACATCTAGGAACATTCTTAGTATTGTGCTATCAATTTTATGTTGCTTGAATAATATTTTGTAATAAAAAATAATTATCAGTACATGACATGCAGTATTTATTCAAATGGAAAGAAATTGACTGTACTAGCAAAAAAAAAAAGAAGAAAAACAGATGTGAGAAAAATAGTTAAAATTTGGCAAAGTAGAAAACCTTTCTTTTCATAATTTTCATGATAAATTGAACTAAAACTCACAGTTGCTTTGCATTTTATTCACACAAGACCTTTTTTGGCCATCTGCTGTTGCCAGGTGCTAGGGAGCCACTTCACATTTTTTAGCACTGGCCTGCCAAGTTATGTAAAGGAAATGTTTGCCCTAGAGGTTGTTTTTCCTAAATTATTTGGAATGCTGTGTTTCAGTTTCCTTTATTAGGGTCTATTCATTTTATAGAGGTTCTGTATTCTGTCCCTTTTGTTCATCTTCCAATTCAAGCAAATGCCTTATAACCAGAAATCTTCAGTTGATGCAGATAGATCCCTCAATTGCTTGATCCCCAATACCCTTCATACAACCTATGCCTGTCTTTCCTGTCAGGGAAAAGTCTTTAAGGAATCTTATTTTCCCATGCTGTTTACTTTCATCTTTTATTGGTTTCCCTTCCCTGACTCAGTTTTTTTCTGTCCCCCTCATGTTACAGTGATAGAATACTTAAATGAGCAACAAAAAAGGGAATCAGAATTTATAGTAACAGGGAATCAACTGACTATTCAGAAAGAAGTATGGGTTGGCAGATTTAAAAATACACTTATTTTTGTCAAAACAAAGCTGGTAACTTCCCATGGAGCCTTTTAGAGGTGGGCAAAATGTTCCTGTTATGTAGTAGCTAGTGAAGTATGGTCATAAAATGCTCAGTCTTTAAATGAAGAAGCAGAGAGTGACTGGCCTGACAGCTCATCATTTTCAGAAGTGAAATGTGATGTAAATTAGTTATGGAAATATGTGGTTTAATATAACCTTGTCCAAATTGGTTCTTTGCTGCACATTTATCTAAATGTTTTGCTGCTTCTACATGGCTGTGTGTATATTCTGAATGTGAGAGATCACAAAATTAATTTACTCAGAGCCATCACCCATGGTAACACAGGTGATGTTGTTAATTTCTATTCTCTGAAAAAAAGGAGTGATTCCACTAAATAATAATTTATGGTTGGTTGTTCTCCTGCTCCCAGTGAATTTAAGACTTGAACCAGTGCAGATGTGTGCATGTTTTTGCGTAAGACCAATCATCGTGTACTGCTGTGGCTTCATATGATAGCTGAAAAAAAAGAAAGTAAAAATTCCTGAGCTACACTGAGCAACTAATAAATAATTTAGCTATTGTTTTTAAAAGGCTTATTTCATAGTTTTTTTTCACTTAAGCTTCCAGTTTCCAAAAGAAACCCTTGTGGCTCTTGGACTTCAGCACATATGGGATCTGCATCTTTGTTGCTGACTCCCGCTTCTGTTTTAGAAGGTGGCAAGATAAACAGATGTGTGACAGGAGGTTGACTTATAACACAAATGTCCCAGAATTAAGGTACAGTTATATCTCTAAACCTAAGCATCACAACAATGTAAACATTGGTATGTGTGACTAACAGTGGAGCATTGTTGGGAACGTTTGTGCCAATTATATTATTAATGATGGAATTCCAGGCACGTGTTTGGATTACCTATTCATTTCAATCCTTTCCTGTTGTTGATTTTTTCTAGCAGTAATTTTTTCCAATTACAGGAATCATATTTTTTCTTTTTTTTCCTGGAGACACTAGGCCTTTAGTATAGGTAGGAAAAGAGACTGTAAGATGGTTTACATAGCCATATCCTCAAAGGGGCTGCTGCATAGTGTATCGTTCAAAGCGCATACCACAGCTAGAGGATGTAGAACATCTCAAGGGTCCCTGCGGCTGTTTAACTCTTTGAAATATACTGTTCCTTCCAGCATGAGAAGGAAAAAATACACATTTGCTTGCCAAAGCTGTGCAAACACATTCATCCAAATAACGCTGATCAATTATGTAAAAAATGAGACATTTTAGGAGCAAGAGGTAGATGAAGGGAAAGAGGCACAGTTCATTTATTTAGTGATAATTTTTGCTTAAAATTATCCCTATACAAGGAAAGAGCAGCTGCTAAAAGAGATATGCAGAGGAAACTGTCTTTATTGTTTTGAGAAGCAGAAGGCGCAGTGTTGAAAAACAGACCTATTTCGAGGAGCACACACCTTTTTTTGGGGAAAAGTAGAAAGAAATATAGTGGGGGGTTTAGTTAGAAATGTTGGTCGCACTGGCTGTGGAGTAAGGTGCCAATGCTGTCAAAAATATTTACCCTAAATGTAAATGAAATTCCAGGTATCAAAGGAAGTTCTCAGCAATCATGGCAGTTTGTATAAATACTATTCTTTTCCAAGCATATTATAGTCAGAACAGTGTTAACTAGCATAAAGATGGGATGTCATCCTTCTCTATAGTAAAGATGAAATCCACCTTGCTATGTTTAGCTGTAAACACTAAAATGCTTGCATCATATCCATTCTGTGTGTGAAGTCTCCTCTGCTAGAGGACTATGCATTTTGGTGAATAATTTTCCCCCTCAGGTATGTATGGCTTCATAATGCAATTTGAGCTCACCAAATATCTACCCTGGCTTTCTGCTGATGTAGGTATCCTGCAGAAAGTTTTTTTTTTAATAATCAGAGAAATTCATGTTGAAGATCTGTTGCAACAAATAGGGATGGAAGCTTCTATTTTTTTTATTGATGTCCTAGATAGCATTTACATGCTTCTTTTTTTGTATGTGATTGTAGTTAACCTGCTGATTGGTATTGCAGTTCTGAAAGGACAGTTTGGGCAGCACCATCATTCCTTAAATGTAGTTAACTTTTTCCTATCTTCTACATGTCTAGAGGTAGCTCTGACCAATCAATACAATATAAAAAAGGCTGCATACATGTAGGTTTACATAAGCTTAGAATATATTGCAGCTCAGTAGTACAGAACATCTTCACTGTTCACTGGACATTGTGGAATCATATTCCTAGAAGACAGAGAATGTAGATACAGTTGAGGCTGTGGATACTGATTCTTCTTATTCCCAGCTGCACATGGAGGTGTAAAAACCCCTCCTATTTCATCATGTAAGTTCTAAGGGCCAGACTCCTACTCACTTTTCCAGTTCTCCTATATAGAATTTCATGAGATATGGACTGCGACTTCCTCATTTTAAACAAAATCGAGGATGTAAACTTCTTTTTAAACAAGGCCTTAAGTGTGTAATGGCTGTGGGGTCACAGCAATGAACTCCAGTGCTGTTTCTATCTATTGGTTTGTTTTCGATGTTTCATTTTCAGTGCCCTAAAATGTCTCCTAATTATGAATGAGAGCTTGCTATGGGTAAACCTCAAGCAGTAGTAATTGCTGTACAGCAAAGTCTTAAAGATGTCTGGATATCATTGGATAACATTGTGAGCCTGGGTAGACAGTTTTGCTGGAGGGGGAAACCTGAATCTGTGTATATTGGCTAGATTGGAGTATAGTGAATGCAAGATAGACATAGAGAGCCAGTTAGTCTTTTGCCTAAGGTGTCAGTTGATAATTTCTCACATAGTAGTCCCCTGAGAAAACCCCAAAGTCTTTATCCAGGATATCATCTAGCAATCTGCTGTCAGGAGAAAACTTCAGGACTGCTGCAGACAATATTAGCCCTCTCAGTATTTGGTCTCATCTGCAGTAGATACAGTAGTGCTGTTCTCTGGTCACCTGGTAAATTATCTTACCTCTACCCATTTTTTGTGTCTCCCTCTCAGTTTTATAAAATGCTTCTGTAAATTGGCAGATGCCTGTTGTGTCCCTGTGTAGGAAAAAAATACCATAGAAAGTGCAGTGTGTACTCAAATCCAGTTGAAAGCATATTTATTTTCAGGAACTGTAGCTGGAACAGGTGGATTTGAGTTCTCCATAGACTGAGAAAAAGGGCACGATAAATAAGAGGCTAAACAGACTTAAGTTAATACATACTCAGTTATAGGAGGCAGTATGATTTAAAAGCAGTAAGGCTTTCTGAAGATATGTAGGTATACTGAAAATTAAATTGCTATCTCTGTTTGACTGTGGAGTCAAGTACAGAGCAAAGGCAGCTTAGAGGAAAGGTCACGTAATTAGCAGCTGCCTACCTTTTCCTGGACTTAAAATTTCACTTCTGGTAGTTCTTTAACTTTTATTATCTGAAATGTTTCTCTACTTAATCAAAGTCAACATGAGCATTTCTGTACTTGTGGATACATCTCACACTCACCTTTCCACCTCCATATGAAGACAGGCTGAGAAAGTTGGGGCTATTCAGCCTGGAGAAGAGAAGGCTGCTTGGAGACCTCATAGAAGCCTTCCAGTATCTGAAGGGGCCTACAAGGATACCAGAGAGGGTCTCTTCATCAGGGACTGTAGTGATAATACAAGGGGTAATGGGTTTAAACTTAAAGAAAGGAAGTTCAGCTTAGATATAAGGAAGAAGTTCTCTACTGTGAGGGTGGAGAGGCACTGGAACAGGTTGCCCAGGGATACCCCATCCCTGGCGGTGTTCAAGGCCAGGTTGGACAGAACCTTGGGTGACATGGTCTAGTGGGAGGCATCCCTGCCCATGGCAGAGGTTTGAAACTAGATGATCTAAATGTCCTTTCCAACCTGAACCATTCTGTGATCTTATAACTCCATGAGCAATGCGGGAGTGTCTCTTTGGACTGTTGCCTCATCTAACTACCATGGCTTGTGATGTAATTGTTCTTTAGATGGCCGAAAATGCAAAGAACATGTCATACATATGGGACATATGATATGAGAAATTATTTACTACAGAAGTTTTTTGAGAGTCTGGGACTTACCAGGCCTTTATAAGAAGCTTTTGAAGAGTTTTGAGCCACTAAATGACTTACAATCATATTAAGATTTCAGCTGAAAGGATATTTTTATTTTTAAAAATGGGGAAAAATACACGTTATTAGAAAAGAAGCCCATGTTATCTGAACCAGATGAGACAACAAGGAGACCCATCATCTGGATGCTGCTTCTATGTCTGTATGGAACACATCTTGTCTAGCACTTTGTCTCAACAGGAGACGAACAATTACATGGGTATAATCTCCTACACTTTTATTAGAGGAGAAGTGCTTGCTTACTTTAGCTTAGAACTCTCCATGTGACGCAAACAAACTTTAAAAAGTTTTGTGGTATTGGAATCAGAGCATCCTCATATAAGACTGTAACTGTATTACTTTAGATGTACAACATAACTGTACCAAATAAATTCTCTTGTGAGGACAAGACTCAGTTCTGCAGCCTCATATGCATGGTCAGCAAAAGGGAGTGATCAAAAAAGCTTTCTGTTCTCCACCAAATAAGTAGTTGGGAATGATGGATTGGAAAGAGTAATCTGCAGCTAAGAGAGAAAATCACTACCTAGTGGGCAGGAGGAAAAAAGGTGTCAAATACGATTGTTTTCAACAGAAATAGCCCTATAATTATATCTTAGATTTACAAGTCTGGAGAAAAAGGAAGATCCATTTAATAATACATAGACATTGCTTTCCTAAAACAAAGAAATAATGAAGAGAAATAAATATACATAGCAAGCTGAAATTTCAATATTGAACACTGTGAAAGAAAAAAAAAAAGGTTATTTAAACTCTCCCTACAGGTCTCCTTGCTCAGGATCCAGCCCTTCTCTTTTTAGCAATGTGCATTTTAACTATCTGTGTGTTATTGTAATGCACAGTAAATGCAAACTGTAATCAATTATATAGGTTTGTAAGCAAGTTAAAATAGCAAATTACAGTAATATTGCTATAAAGAATACTTTGCACCATTCTAATATTTTCCAAAATTGTGTGTGGGATGCCTTTGAGCAGAGACAGAAAAGACTGTATTGGTGCTTGTCTGGCTGCCAGTGTCAGCATGGAGTCATGACTGATTCTTTCCTGAGACCCTGTCAGCTATGGCCACAAAGACGGCTCTTTTGGAATATTGCCAACTGGTACAAATTAGAGCAGCCCTCAGGATGTTAACATTTGTACTGAAAATTTAGCCAAGTTTGGCCTCAGACAAATGAAGCAGAGAGGTAGCTTGACATCTCCTTCTGGATCCTTTTGTGTCAGCTGGTGTAAGAGGACCTATCTTCAGAATTCAGTAAACTTGCACATTGCAAAAACATAAGCATAAATATCCATGTTTATGGATAAAATCACTTAGCTGGTTGTAAATATTTAGTCACAAAGTTCAGAAGGTTTTGTGTGGTGTTTCTTTTAGAGTGGGTTTGTTCCCATGACAATTTTGGGTAAGTTATTTTTTGTTTTTCCCAAGGGGATATAAGGAATGATTGTCTACTAATATGGTGTTTAATAGCAATAGCTTTTACATGGCTGCATAGCTGTTATTTATGAATTAAAGGATCTATTTATTTGTTTTCCCCAGACTTTTTGATATTTTGGTCTTTTGCTTCTGGTGAGTGTTATATAAAGTCACTGAATATGGCTGTCTGACACAACATTGGAGTGGTTACTGGAGTCCTAAAGGAGAGGTGCATCTGTAACACACATCCTGCGGTATCAATCTGTCTGGCAGATGGGAGAGAGCAATTACTAATTCCTCCATACCACTAAGCTGAAGAGCTTTGTGTTCTTACGATATTATCAAGCTATTGGATGGTATTTTGTTAATTTTAAATATCTGGTTTTTGGAGAAAATGAAAAAAGTGACAGGCGGTTATATTGAACAATAGCGACATGTATGATATTCTTTAAAGAGCCCTGAAATGTGAAACCATCCATTGCAATGTCTCAACTTCACATTAAGTGTTGTGTTTTGTTTTAACTAAACTAAGTCATCCTCCTCCTGCATTTCTTTTGGCACTAGGTTGAATGTGACTATGTTCACTCCTGAGCAGCCATTTTGTTTATAGAAATGTACAAATGAGCAAATTGGACAATGAAGCTGAATTTTATGTCTTTGTGTAACACTTGATCTTTACAGTTGGTGCCTCCTTACAATGCTTCCTTTTTTTGAGAGTGCCTTGGTTCAACACAGGGTTTCAGCAGGCTGCTGCTGACCAGCACCACCACAGGATGCTATTTAAACATCTAAATAACAGTGACTCTGTTACACCATAACTAAGTGCTGGTTTATTTCCTCCTCAAGTTTCAGAATCTTCAGTCATACAAAGAAACTGAAAGCCTTGTTTGCTTAAAAATACAGCTCTATGGTGTTTTATCTTTCAGACTGAGAACCCATAGGGTTGCTTGCACACAAATTGTCCCTCAAATGAGTTATGGCTAAGATTTACAAAATCTAGTGTCCCACTGTGTTGACAGTTCTCCAGAATGAGCAGAGGTACTGTGAGGTTATTTGAAGTCAGCTATGCATAAGGATTAGTTTATACACTTACACAAAAATGTATTACATATTTTAATTTCTTTCTTGTCTGTTGTGCTTCTGTATCAAATCCATAAGTTCTGAAGTATTCTTTCAGTAGCTAAACTATCAGCTTTGCCTTGTATACTTAAGTAGCTGACTTCAAAGTTCCCCTGTAACATGTAACATCTTCACTGATTATCTGGATGAGGGGATTGAGTGCACCCTCAGTGAATTTGTGGATGACACCAAACAGGGTGGGAGTGTTGATCTGCTGGAGGATAGGAAGGTTCTGCAGAGGGATCTGGGCAAACTGTATTTGAGGAGCTGTGGCCAACGGTGTGAAGTTCAGCAAGACGAAGTGCTGGGTCCTGCACTTTTGCCACAACAACCTATGCAATACTACAGGCCTGGGGAGGAGTAGCCAGAAAACTGCTCAGCAAAAAAGGGCCTGCTGATTGATGACTGAACATGAGCCAGCTTGTGCCCTGGCAGCCAAGAAGGCCAACAGCATCCCAGCCTGTATCAGCAGTAGTGTGGTCAGCAGTGCCAGGGCCGTGATCATCCCCCTGTACTTGCACTGGTGAGGCTGCACCTTGAATACTGTGTTCAGTTCTGGGCCCCTCACTGCAAGAAGGACATGAGATGTTGGAGTGGGTCTAGAAAACAGCAATGAAGCTGGGGAAGGGTCTGGAGCACAAGTGTGATGAGGAGCGGCTGAGGCAACTGGGATTGTTTACTCTGGAAAAGAGAAGGCTCAGGGGGACCTTATTGCTCTCTACAACTACCTGAAAGGAGGTTGTAGTGAGGTGGGGATCAGTCTCTTCTCCCAAGTAACAAGTGAGAGGACAAGAGCTGACAGCATCAAGCTGTGCCAGGGGAAGTTTAGACTCGATATAAGGAAAAATTTCTTTACCGACGGGATGATTGGGTGTTGGAGAGGCTGCTCAGGGAAGTGGCTGCTCACCGTCCCTGGAAGTGTGTGGATGAGGCCCTCGGTGACATTCTTTAGTGGTGGTCTTGGCAGTCCTGGGGTAATGGTTGGACTTGATGATCTTAAAGGTCTTTTTCAACCTACTTGATCTGATGATTCTATGGATGAGATTAATTACTATAAAAGGCATAATTGACTTCCCCGACATGAAACCCCAGTATTTGTGTTCTCTGTGGAAACTGGGAGTGGAAGGGTAATAGCCCATCCTGAATCACCTGTGCACTTCTTTTGATGTATTCAGCACTGGTGACTTTTTCTGGATGACTTTTATTTTCATGTTTTCTCTGTGGCTATCCAAGACCTGATGGGGAACTATTTTGGGTGATGGAGATCTGTTCAAACTGCTTCACTACTCCTTCCCAATAATGCCAATGTTAAGTGGTGGCAATACTCTCACTTTGTATCTTATCAGCATAGTTTTACGTCACCTTACTGTAGGAAAAAGTCTGCAGCAAAAAGAAATGATGGCTGCCCTATTTAGACCCTGATCGAGAAGACTACTAATGTGCATGAATTTAAACGTACTTAAGTGCTTTGCTGGATGAGGATATCAGTTTACATCTCTTCAAACAGGAAATTTATTAAACATGAGAAGAGGGAATATTTTATATGGAAACACATGGAAGTAATTTCTGGTTTGTATTAATGGATCTGGGTTTAATGTATAAAGATATGTAATGCTGTAATTGTTGGAAAGACAGATAGTGAAGGTAGGTTCTTCAGCCAGGCCTCTACCAGAGATAAGATATTCTGTTCTATTCTTATTTAGAGGGCTTTTTGTTTCCCATATAGATGTGATTTTTAATTTTTTTTAATTTATGGCAAAAATATTATGCAAAATTCAGTAGAAAGCTGTAATGTTTCTTTTTATATTTTTATAAAAGTCTAGTGATAAAAGCCAAAAAACTGCTGAAAAATCTTTTTCTACTCAGACCAATAAATTTTTAGAGTACATATAAGACACATGGAGTTGACAGTATAGTAAATTATAGAAAACTTTTTAAAGCTACTTTGCAAGCTTGCAAACATCTGGGATCTGAGCACGTGTTAAGAAATTAAATGCTTGCACCCAGCAAGCATTTGTGTGTCCTGGTGTCTAAAACCCTACAGTAGTAATTAAAATGAGTGTGATTCATTCACCTATGAAACACAGTTTTGCTTGCAGATCCACATGCCCCTTTACTGCAGTACATGGCCACAGGTCAGATGGGATAGTGCTACACTGCATCTTTTCTCTGAGATAGGTCTGGTGTCTTCTGAAGTTTGAATGAGTATGTAATTCTCTTAGCAGTGTTCCTTCCCTGAGAGAAGATGCTCTCTCCTGCCTGTATCTCTGGATTAACATGGGATTAAGACATCTTCTTCCTCCTTTGTGAAACACCAGTTCCCTGCTGTGTTCTTTTTCTGCCCTTCTTATTTGATTTCTCAGAACAAATAACTACAAATGAAATACAACAGAATCTGTGTTTGGAGAGACAAAGATGCAAAAGGCAAGGCAGAAGTTTTTGGAGCTCTCATTTTGCATGCCAGCCACTGGGGCAGATTACATTCCATTTAATATATTGTTGTAATAACACCTTGGAAACTTTGTTATATGCAGTTGTGGTCACATGGGAGAGCTGTTTGTTTATACAATTGCCAGATACTGCTACTTTTTTGGTGGTGGTGGTTTTGCTTGAAGTGTGTATTTTTATTTATCTTTTTTTTTTCTTAAAGTATGTTTTTTTAAATGCTGAAGTTTTTAAACTGAAATGCACTTGTTTCCATCTGGTCAACAAACAAGTGCATGTTGGTATCTTTGCTGAGCTGGCAGTCTGGCAGTCTTGTATAGTATCAGGAAAAGAAAACTCCACTTGTAATAACAGATTTAGTATGATCTCCCTTACTTTAAAGCAAAAAGGAGGAACCATACTTCAGCTTAAAAAAACCATCCATGTAATTATCATTCCAGCTGTAAATAAATGTATCCCAACAGTGGTTAGGAGAGGGTGTCTCATTGTGCAGCCTGTATGTCCTCAAATCAAAATAGACAGTAATGATGCTGAACATTCTTCTTGTTGTCCATCACCTCCCCATAGAACCATCTAAATGGCAGATGGAAGTTGCCCTTAAATTGCAGTAATACTCTATGCATTTAACATGATGGTATTATGTAGCAACTCTCAGTGGTTTCCAGAACTGTTGCTCTGATTACAGGTTAGATAGGCAACACAAAACATTAAAAACACAGAACTAAAGTGATAATAAATTGGGATTATTTATTTATTTTGAAAATATTTTTAAAAGTTGTCACGGGATTTCATGTTAGGAAAGTGGCTCCTGTTCTCTAGGGAAACGGTGTCCAGGTCACTGCCTACCACTTCAGTGGGGTTGTGTGGTGTCAGGGAAGATTGTTATCAGTATAGTGATACCAGTGGATGTTAATACTGTGATGCCAAAGGAAGTTAACAGAGATTTTATGTAAACAAATACAGCTTTCATTTGAAATGCAAATAAAATCAAAATACCGGGGCCCAAATGTTGGGGTTTTTTTTTTTTTGTTTGTTTGTTTTTTTTAGGGGGAAAGGATTTCAAAAAAGCTTATTCAGATAATTCTGTAATGACTGAACCAAGTCCTTGATTCAAAAATTTGGGATGCTGGAATATTACAAATCCTCATCTAAATTTGGATGCAGTAGCTCAGCTCCTGTTCTAGATATGACTGAATTCTACCTAACTTAATCACATTTTAAATTAATGTTTTGTGTTCCCTTTGTGTTGAGATTTCTGCTAATTGAAACACCACAAATAATATTTGCAACTGAAGTAAATTTAAAGTAAAACAATAATCTGGAATTAAGAATTTTTAGTACACTTATCAGTCTTGCATGCATTCAGCTGAAGAATCCTGTCATGTGCACATCCAGTGATGTCCAGGAAGTGTATCTTTGATAACTATTGGTTATGATTCCTCAGGACTGGCTTAAAATCAATGCACAGTTTTATGATTATTGTGTAAGAAATAATTTTGTGGATAATTTGAAACTATTATTTGAAATTATAATGATGACAGTTCACAGCAGGAATAAAGCTGTCAAACATTTCCCTTACATTTTTCTGCCCAGAAACTTTTGTGCTTTAAAGAAGATGTTAAAAAGCTATCATCTGAGAAGGATCAGGAGAGCATGCTCTCCATCATCTCAACTCTTCAAAGCAAGTCTGGAGCCTGAAGGCCAGAAAGGGACTCCTTTGTTCTTTGGATAAAGTGCTATCTTTTCACACTTTTGGAAAGAAATTAGTATTTTTGCTCAATCCCCATGGTCATCCAGTATACACAAGATACAGCTGTGCTATGGTTGCTACCTGACTCAGAATCCTCTGTTTTGCAGCAGATCTGACTTCCCTTCTGGTCCAAGATCGACTTGTATTCATTTTACATTGAAGAACTGATGGTGGCGCTGTGGAGAAGCTGGTAGAACACAGCAACATTTTTTTACTTTCTTTGCCTTAACCTAACTGAAGGCTAGTATTGTGCTCTGAAAAGAACTGCCTGGGAAATGCTCTGTGTAATGGAAGCTACGGAGTTTTTCCTAATCTTACTGCTCTTTATGGGACAAGTTTCTTGCAGTTTTTCTTTCCTTTAGACATATTTTTATGTATTTTTAATGAAATTCAGTGAAGGAGAATAACTGCTCAGAGGAGAGACATATCTTGCCTGCAAGAGTCAGTAATTCAACATACAATACTAGGAAGTGGGAAATACAAGTGCAGTCCTTGTTTGCCTGATTTGATGCAAGGACAGAACACTTTAGTGTCAGATGAATGTTGCAGCCACAGGACAACCGGAGTTTCTAGCATGAGGACTCTGTCTGATTTACATCCTGCATCTAAGAAACATTTCCTGGTGAAGCTGAATTTCCACAGAAAAATTCCATTTGGTCAAGAATAGGCCCACATGTGGCTTGCAAATTCTTCTCACCGATTATGGCAAAATAGTAATTAAAAAGAAAGGTGTTGTATGTACACAAATTGCATTCACCACCTTGAAACTTCACTGTTTTTCTTAATGTGGATAAAGAGGTGTAGAGAATTCTAGACAGTATAAACCTGCTCTGAAAGTTTCTTCTCAGGAAGCCATCTTAGCCAAGTGTGTCCCATGCCATATGTCCCTTTTCTGAACCAGCTATAGTATCCATCACCAAAACTTGATTCGTTTGAAAAACAGTCATTCCTTCTAGGATAATTTTTTTTTTTCTTTTCAAGACACCATCAGCCTGAGCTTTGTAGGTGTCCATGAAATACTGCATGATAGGTGTTTAAGTACCTCAATACATACACACAGACTGGTGCAGTAAGTCCAAATCCACGTACTAAGTACAGTTGCCACAAATCTCCAGTAGGTACATTGGTACTCTGGATTTAGCCAAGTGCCTGGTGGTTATCTAAGTTCCAGAACTTTATTCTGTGTTTCTCTCTGACTGATATTGCAGCTCAGGTAGGAAAAATTCCCAAACCAGCGTATTGCTGAGAGTGGGGCTTCTAAGGGAACACACATTTTTTCACCTCTTAAAAACACACCAAAGTAATGATTCTAATTTATCAGTGAAGGACTCTGTAACCCTGACTATTGTCATGGTACTAAGAGAGTCTGGAGTCTAATACTCTATATTTTGAGGCATCTTGTATCTACGTGTTGCTTTGATAAGCATGCACTCTGCTAATATATCATCTAAATAAGAGATGGGTCCTCAAGCAGAGGGGGTTTGCCTTCAGCAGTCTTGCTTCTTCACTTGACAGCTCAAGAAATAATTTCCCAGATTAATTCTCTTGGAAATGTGTTGGTTCAATCATTTAGATGTCAGTGACTTTTGAAGAGTTTGATATACTCTGCATATGAAACTTTTTCAATCTTTTTTCATGAGAAAAGAGTGCAGAGACATCTGCTGAATTAGTGTTTAAAATGTGATTTCTCTTAGAGATCACATCAGGTTCTGAAAGAAACGTGTGCAGCTCCATATTTAATAAATAATATGATAGCTTAGAGTGCCAAGTCTATGAAAGCAGACATATACATATCTAATTAATTAATTTTGGTAGCCGTTTGGCTCCTGTAAATTTATTTTTTATGACATTTTCAAAGGAGTGTGTTTGAATATTGCCCACTTACAAAACCACAGTGGGCTGGAGTTTTGGTGCTTTCCTAAACAAGGGACATGGGAGACACAACATGGCAAATTGTTGACAGACTGCCAGCACTGTATTGTGATGAAGCCTAACAGCTCTGTCGTAAATCAGGTACTCAGCAAATAAAGAGGAAAAGTTAACACATGCCAGTGTAAGGATTGAATCAGAGGAAAGACCTACTTTGGTAAATAAACAAATATTATAAAATGTTCTTTTCTCTGTGCAGGTTCTCAAAGAATGGGAGATTCAGCATTTTCCTCAAACACCTAATGTCAGATAGCAGACAGCAGACAAAGTAGACAGTTTGCTAGAATATGGTTTGCTTCTAAAACTTCCCTTTAGCCCCAGTACCCTGAGAAGGCTGTAAAGTAAAGGAAGGGCATTAAGGAGGATAGGCAGTGGAAACCTGAAAGCAAGCAGCATTTAAAATCAAGCATATAAATGAAGGGGTAGCAGAGTAATATTGCCATTAAAAACAGAAGTAAAAAGTAAAGTAATCATTTTGACTCCATCAAACAAAAAGAGCAGTAGGAAGTGACAAGTCTGCTAAGGAGCTATTCTTACTTTTACCTCTGCTTTCCCTTTAATACTTTTTCTTTCTTTCAGTGGAAAGTGTTGGCTTCTTTTTCCACCATGTTTATTTTTTCCTTTTTCTTTTGGTGAAAACATGTTTCCTTCCAGAAATCCACTCTGCCTTAATCCTGGCAGAAACTCCCACTGTCCTTAATATCCCCTCATGCTTATAAAAAGAAGAGGTAAAGGATGATTTTCTAGTTTGAGGCAAGACCTGTTCTCTAACTCTAGTGTGCCCGCACACTTGTCAGTTATCCAAATGTCTGCCGAAGACCACTCCATCCAAGTCCACAAAGATCTGTTGGAATTATCTGGCTGAGTGTCACTCTTTAGAGGAAATAGTTATTTTGGATGATATACAGTGACTGCTTTTTTTTTTTTTGCTACTGCTTCAGTAATAAACACACTATTTTGATGACTCTTAGAAACAAATCCTTCAGTCCTCACTCAGCAAAACTCCTGTTGACTTCAGTAAGCTTTCCTGAGCAAGTTTTGAAAAGTGACTTCAGTATCTGGCTGAAAATAAACAACCTGAAAAGTCTGTCCTTTTCATAACTTTAATAAAATGTTGATTTTATTTACTTTTAAAATTACATCTTTCAATAACTTTGCCAACACTCCCTAAACCAAGAAAAAGCCTCACGATTGCTGGAACTTAATGTCTTTCAGGCATTTGATTTTTCCCAAGAATGCTAGAACCAAAATTCCTTTCTCAAGTGTCTGTGAACTGGAAAAAATGTGTATTCTGGTTTCTGGCACATGCATATGCATAAATTGGCTACTTTTACTCTGCATACTTTAATAATCATAATAGTTTTCCATTACTTGTTGATTCCTGTTAATAGCATAGCATCAAGGGATCACAGTTAAAAGAAAGGTTGATAAAACTCTGACTCACTTGTAGCAAATGGAAATTTGGATGAGAGACTTGTATGGCTTAGCACAATGAAAGGCTTCTCTTGGTGGGTCAAGATATGTTACTGTAATAAACTCAGTCAATAGTGGTGTGTGGCATTTTTACTACCATGAATATATACCCAAAGGGGAACATAAAATTTGACACTTAGATTCTGCTTTGGTTCTGATGCACCTGCTTCTTGTGAATGGCAGAAGGATGTTTGACAGCTGCTTATCTCATTCAGAACTGGAGATGGTTTCTACAGCTGGAGAAAGTAAAAGTGCTGCAGAAAAGCAGAGAAAGAGGTGGTCTAATTTTAGGGATAAGATTATTTTTCCAAGTCTGACATTGAAGTTCTTGATTAGTATTAAACAAAAGTGATTTTCTGGTGACTCCTTAACACTGCAGTAGGACACAAATAGATACAGTCTTTCTGTCACACCACATAGAGTGTGATAGTGTGAAGGAAGAGGATGTAGGTAAAGCAGCACATGAGCGGGAAATGAGATTGATTCATGCTGCCTGGACCATGCTTTCTTCACCAACACAGATCCTGATAAAGAATTGTTTATCCACAACTGACATTTCTGTCCCTGTTGTATGGAAAACAAAAATTGCTAAAAATGATAGCTTTTTTGGCTAGCTTGCAGAATATCTTCGGAAGTTCAGGTTTCCACTGGCAAAACATAACACCTCAGTAGCCTAGCCCAGAAAGGGTCTTTTAACTTGCACTGATCAGTGGATCATGCAAAAACTGTCAGGCAGGACAGGCTGTGGTGAATGCAGCAAGGCTTTTTTGAAACATTTTTTTTCTTTTTTGGTTTTTTTTTTTTTTTCAGTTTTGCTCCTCATCCCACTGCTTCTGCTGAGCTCACTGCTCCTGTTTTCCTGAGCATGTAGCTTGCCTCTCAGATCTGAGGAAGCTGATCCATCACCATTCAAACTTTCTTTTCCTCTCCCCCTTTTTAAAAGTATTGCAATTTTCTTGAATCATCACTTGTAACTGAGATGCAGTTTTGCACAGAAATAACCATCTTACATTAAACTTCCTCCTGAAGTTTTAATTTCTGTAAAGGGACTGACAAATACAAATGTCTTTTCCTTCATATGATTTTCCTTATATAGTTAATGGTAAGGAGTGAAGGTAAGAAGAAACGATTTATCGTATGGTAGAAATTTTACTTGGAATTGAGTTTAAAATTATACTGACCATTTTGTAAACTGCTGTGTTCAATAGAAACTTCAGAAGTTTCTCATTTTTTAAAGGTCTACTGATGCCGTTCCCAAACAGTATTTTCAGGGATCTGTAATTCAGATACCTAGATTACATGCTTAAAATTTCTCTATATTCTCCCATGAATGTTGCAATTAGACTTGGAGACCGAAACAATTCTGCATGAGCCTTCATGAAATGCTGCACATCTGGAATATTGAATTATATATGTCATGTTTTCTATCACCAATAAATATAGAAGTGTAACTATTTATTATGTTTAAATATTTCTTAGACTGCTTATTATTACAAACAAAGTCACATATTTAGCTATCACAGCTACAGAAGTTTCAAGACATAAAAAAAATGAAAATTTGCTTTTTTTTTTCTGAATTAATTCTGTAAATTTTCTGGGTAAGTGATATTGTTTTCTGAAACCTTTTGTTTGTTCAGTGTATCTTGTTTGTCAGGTTTAGTTCATTATCCATTTCCTCTTTTTTAAAATATATTACCGTATCTACTCTTGAAAGTAAACAACAGTAAATTTCATTGCAAATTCTAAGGAGGGGCATGATGCCTTTAATGCCTGAACAGTATTTGAGCAAGAGTGGTAGGCTGAGAGCCTGGCTGGTTCCTCCTATCAAGTCCTACAGCTCCAATTCTCAGCTCTTCATAGATAAAATGTTTGCTTTAGTTATGCTTTTAATTTGAGCACATCCAGGTTTTCATCTTACGAATCTGAAACTCATTTTATATCCTAAATCTCTTCTAGATAGGTCCATGGCATGAAGAAAGTACTGTTTTACTTCCATAGTGATTGATCTGAGCTTTTCCTTCTACTTTACATCTTCTAGAAAGCAGCATGCCCGAAAGCATATGTGCCAGAGACCCAACATTCATCTTATTATGCAGCTGAGAACCTATTTACCTTCTGTGCTTTAGGCAGAAATATATAAACTTTTTTAATCAAGATTGGGCAATTGGATTGAAGTGACTTGAACCTTCAAAAAGGTTTGCAAGTTTTTCGAGGTTTGTTCTTTGACTTCCAAATATTTCATTTTGCTGTAATGTTTCCTGTTTCTGTCCAGAAGCAGAGGCACTGATACACTACATGAAACATAGCTCCTATGTATTTCTTAGCCTCAGTAGAAAAAAAATTCCAAATATATATAATATTTTGTAATGTTATCTGGAATAGAGAGTACATTTGCAGATTATGTCAGCATCTCAACTTTTGGATGCTGGTTACTTGAAACAAATATCTCTATCTCTGAACACTTGCCTACCACCTTTTTGTTTGAATTATGATGCTTGCCGGAGACTTTGTAGGGACTGGAATTTTGGTCTGGATTAAAAATATTCACTGTGTCTTTTGAGCTATATCTCAGTGTAGCAATGCATAAGAATATAGTAATCTAAAAAGGCTTTCATATAAAATGAAATAGAATTAGCTATTGTGGCTCAGCATCTGCCAGATGTCCTAGCTCAGGCCTTGACAACACTGATGAGATTAGCTTGTCATTCCTGGTGTTGATTTGCAAATGGATGGATTTGGCTTCTACTGGCTGTAGCTCCAAGGATAGGAGGAAAAACAGTTATAAATTCTTCAGAGTTCTTTGGAGCCAAGAGCCACTTTTTCAGCTGGCTTTGCAAGTGATGCTGTTTAAAAGGTATTGGGACACAAGAGGATGAGTGAAGAGTAAAATAAGGAGTGAAAAATGTTCAGAAGTTATTTCTCTTCTAGAATACCTGATAAAAACTGTATACATAAGTATCGCCAGCAATGTTTCTCATCACTCATAACCATTCTTTCTTTGCTGTAAGGGTAAGTATTCTTCAGGCAGGTCACTTATTGCCTCAGCTATATTTACCACTGTTTATTGCTCATTTTCTTGGAATATATTAATGAAAACTGGGCAATTGTATTTTAAAAAGATTTATTGAGTTTGGTCAATAAAGTCTATTGGCTCATTTTCTTTTAAAATGTTCAAATTGAAGTTGGCTGGTAAAGTCAGACAATGAATGACAGGGTATTGTTCACTACAAAAGAAGACACAACAGTAAGTAAATCAGGAGGCTTTTATTTGGGAGGGGGGAGTCGACACTTATTTTTCCTTAGTAAATGGAAACACGTGAAGCTACTGAGTTTTTGCAGAGCTATCATGGAGTATTCTGTCAGACTTTGTTTCCCTTTTAGCTATCACAGGTGAAATTTAAATAAGGAATGCTCCAATTGGAAGACATTAACACCTACACAATGAGCCTCAGAATGATTAGTAGTAGGGAGCTGTCTTTGAAAAATGTGGTTATAGTTCAGATTCTCTGAAGGTTTAGCTAGTGAAGAAAAAGGAGCTGGTGAAAAACAGAAACCTTGAAGTTTAATTCTCATGGGTTTTTTTCAGATCATGGGCCAAATTTAGCTACAGGCATAATTAATACTCAGCATCACCAGTTAAAATTGCAATTTGTTAGTCTCAAAAAGAGAAAAAGTTATGTAGAAGAGACTTTTTTTTTTTAATATTTTCATGAGGTGAAAGAAGATCTAATGAGAGTCTTGTCGAAAGACTTGAGGGTAGGTGAGCTGGAAAAATGCTGTTTTGGAATTATGACCCAATAGCAACATTTTAGTCTGCACACACTGGTCTGCGGACCTGGAGTTGTGGGGAGCAGAGGCCAGGAAATGTAGGAGTCACAAAGACAGATACTGGCTATAGTTGAGCAGTTCACAGCAGAGCTAAGTGTCTCAGAATTAAAGAATTAGCTCAGTCACTCTTCTGCATAAATGAGATTAGGTAGAGATAAGCAACAATGACAGAGCTGCACTGATGTGATTGTGAGAAAAATTAGTCTAATAAATTTGGTATTTACAGGTGGGAATTCTGATCCAGATCTTGGAAAATGTGTATCATGTCCTGCTGAAAAGAACTCAGTATTCATGCCTGGGTACCAACTGAGTGCTAAGAAGTCTGAACCATGCTGTTGTCCCTTTCTTTGAAACTTGCTGGTATTTTTCCTGGAAGAAGAAATTTAACCCTTGAACTGTTCCAGACGTATGCAGTAGACCAAAAGATTCTTTCAACAAAAGAGCTTAAAACTATTTGAGGGTTTTTTACCTGAAAGGAAGAGATATATAAAGTAGTAGGTATATCATTCTAAGCATTCCTTGGTTTTCTTTTTTACTTCCTTTACTTTCTGCTACAGTCCTTTGGAAAAGATAGGACCAAACAGACTTCTGATCTTACGCAAAACGGGTAGTTAGTGCCCATAGCTTCCTAAGTGTTTTCTTTTTCTATTGTTCAGAATACTTTTGGCTAAGATTCTTTCAGTGTAAATAAGCCTTTCTTTGGGAACATGGTGTTTCACTTTCAGTGGAGCAGTAGCTAGGGAATTGGGCAGGAATGATGACAAGTCCTATTCAGGTTGACTTCCACCTGTTCCAGAATACTCTGGGATGAAAATTGTATTCTGACTCCCAGGCCCATAGTTTCAACACCCAGTCACCAGGATGCCTTTTGAGTGGCAAATCTTAGCTCTTCACACCCAATTCCTTTCTGGCAATATTGTCAACAAAATTAAACCTGTCGAAAACTTGAAAATTGCTATGAAAATAAATACATGCCCTGTAGACAGCCCTGCCTGTGCTTCAGCTTCCCTAAATAAGTACTTCTAAAAGATTGCACAGTATTTAAGCTGTGTCAGATTAGTAGGTGAAAGAGGTTTGGTACTCTACGTGGTCACTATTTATTTATTTATTTATTTATTTATTTTTGTCAGGGGCTCCTAGAGAGTAAGAATAAGTTTTGCTTTTAAATATGTCTGCGGATACATATGTGCATGCGGTTTAAAAACAAGGTTCCATGTATTATGGAACCAGCATATTTTTGGATCTCCCAGTGCAAATATTTGAGTATTTCTAACAGACTTTAATCAGAAGTTGCTGTTCTAAACACAGCACATGGGAACACCTGGTGACACTGGGATTCCGATCCACTCTGTGTATCAGCAGTACCTACTTCGGACTTTAAAAATGTCACATAACCATAGTCTGACTTTGAGCTATTGTGGGAGCTAAGAGGAAGTAAATACAGAGGTAGTTATGATTTTACATAAACGGAAGACCCTCTAGACAGAGCTTTGAGTCTCCAGGAAACGACAATGGTTATGAGAACAATTTTCTCACAGGAATTAAGCTAAAGTGTTTTAGGCTTTTTCGTGTGTTATGACATTTTTACTCCATAACAAAGCTATTTTTGCTGAAAATATTTAGATGCACTTACAGCTAAGTAATGGATTACATTCCTCTTGGAATATGTTTGTGTGTGATTTAAGCATTATCTTGAGTTTATTGTAGAAAAAATAGAGAGCAGAGGATAATTTATTAGCAACATGCTAATAGAGGGAAATACGGATACAATAACAAAAGTGGAGGGTATCTTAGACAAAACAATTTGTACAATGTGTCCAGTTAAAGAATACCAAATGCTTATCTCAAGATATTAGGATACTGACTTCCCAGGTCTTTGCGCACAGCCTTAATCTTATGTTAGCAAATTGTTTCATGTAATATTACTGATTGGCCGTTACCAAATTTGTGGATGATTGCAGTCAAATTTCTTTTCATATATCTATACTCACAAGGTCATTATTATATTTGAACCTATCTGATGATTCTGCAGCAATGACAGTAGAGAATTAATTCTGTAAGAATGTAGAATAGTACAAGACTTGGCTAAAATAGAGTATTTCTGTACAAGAAGAAATAGAAGATCTGTTCCTGCTAATATTTCAAATCAACCAGGCCTAATAGATTTGTCTTTTATTTAAAGATATATTCTTACTCTTTATTGTTTTCTGTAGTTGTGTGTCACATAGATCCTATTTGCAACTCCTCCAGAGCTATCTAGATTATCAGAGAAAATTGATTTAATGGAGGTGTTAATTTCCTCTTGGTGATGGAAAGAATAATTGGATAACAAGAACCATGATACATCCTGAATTTGGACAGACATCTCTGGAAGGGTAGAATGACTGTCAAGTTAACTCAGTGCACTGAGAAGAATTAGAAAACTAGAAAATATATTTTGGGAACTGAAAGCTACATAGGCATTGACAATACACAGAAAACATGACTTTCTTTAGGGTGAGGGAGTAGGTGGTTGCGTAGCTCATTTGCTGTTGTGTTCAGTAAATATCATTGCATATACTGTCCCAGTTGTTTACCAGGTGGATTAATGTTCCTTTGTGCTTGGGTAGAGCTTGAATTTAGATAATCCCTGAATGCTCCTTCCAAAAGACAATTTTTGAACCCATTGAACTGCATTACCTGCAGCTGCTTTGCCATTTGCAATTAGTTATTCTATATAGCAGAGAAATTGCTATACATTCTTACACTGTAATGTAGTCAGTAGTGGTGCCAATACTAAAACGAAGTTTCTGTTATAAAGTGGCTTGAATTTTGGTTGGCTTTTTTGTCTAATACACAATTTCAATGCTTGTGGTACATTTTCTTTTTTTTTTTTTCCCTGCTTTAGCTTCATCATGTACAACAGGGAAACATGATGTGCCTGTTACAAGTTATTTTATGGGATCCATTCTCATCATCATGAAAATCTCTTTCTCAAACTCTTTGACTTAAATGCAATTTCTGTAAAACACTACGTTTTCTGTTGCCAGAAGTATGTTTTATATGCTACTTGTAGATCCAATTGCAAATTATGTTTTTTGCTTAAATATATATCAAAGGGACCTATACCACTGGTGACTTGTGGGACTTTTCTGTATTGCATGGGAAGAAGAATCTGGCCAATTTCCTTCCTTTAATGTGCTGGTTTTGGACCATAAATTTCACCAAATAAACACACTATTATCTCTTCCTCCTGTTTCCTCCTCTTGCCTTGTGTTACCACTCCTCTTCCTTTTCTTCCTCCTCTTCCTTCATATTGTCTCCTCCTTTTCCTGTTGCTTCCTCTTGCCTCCCATTGCATTAATCTCCTTCTCTTGCTTTTCCTCTTGCCTTCTGGTCCTCCTGTTTCTTGCTGTTGCCTCCTCTATCACATCTTACTGTTGCTTCCTCTTATTTCGTGTTACCACCTCTTCCTCCTCCATGAGGCAGATGAGGCAGCCTGGGGGCTCTGACACTCCATCTCCTGTGAGTACATCGAGATCAGGAGTGGCAGCTAGAAACCATGCCAAATAGATAGAAAGGAAAAGTCTTGAAAGGGGGCTGAAGAGCAGCACCTTCCTGCTGCCCTGCTGTGGATCACTTCTCTGTCCTTGGTCCCCATGGCATCAGAGGTGGTACCAAGGTGCTGGAGTGAACTGATAGAGTGGGGCAAAAAAGCAGGCAGTGGCAGCCAGGAGACAGATCCTTCTCTCGGTTGCATGGACACTCCTGTGTTTAGCAAAGTCATTGGGTTCCAGCAGGACCAGTGAACAGTTTGTGGTGCCTGGCAGGAGAAGCATAAACTAGTTATGTCTCCTACTTTGCTCTGAACTTGCAGAGGGCTACAGAGGTGACAAACTTCTTGGCCTAGAAGATCCTCTTCAGGCGACCCAGCATGTGTTTGAAATCCACCCAAGGAGGATTTAAGCATGTAGAAGAAAGTCCCAAAGCATCAAGGTTTGGATCACCACAGCAGCTTCTGGAGTAAAAGATACAGTATTCTTAGATGTCACAGTGATGAGCAGTGTATCCAGTGTGGCTTTTTTTTTTTCTTTCTTTCAATTGTTCTGATTTGGAAACTGGGGAAAGGGCTCCTTCACTGGCACCATCATATGCCCTTTCCTTCCTCAGTCAAGTAGATTTTGTGGGACCAAATGGTCTGCCTTGTAGAACTAAGGTACCTGTGGGGATATGGATCAGGGCAGCAGATGGATGGCCGATTTCTTTCTGGGCTCTTGCAGGTAGGAACCAGGCCAAAGAAGTACAATGGAGGATCTGGCTTTGAAAATGCCCAACTTTATAATTGAGATTTTTCCATCAGTTCCTTTTCGAAGACATTACTGACCGTACTCAATTACATGTGCAGTTATCTGCAAACACCCTCTTCCTCCTGTGACCCTCTTGATTCTCTTGATTTCCTTATGTGTGGACAAACCTTAAAGTATCTTATTCCAAATGGACCTTTGTAATTTATTGTGTCCCATTGCTATTAGTTAATCTAAGAGAAAATTCCCCTTTTCTTTTTTTATCTTTTAGAGCACTGGAAGCTGAAGTATTAGAAAGTTTTATGAAACAAGTAGTTTTGGTTGCTGACAATATTTTTATTCTTTTATTACTGCTGGAAATATGAACAGTTATATCTTTTTTATCTAATTACTCATGACTAGAAAACTAATAAAACCTGGGATTATTTCAAATAGTTCAGAATGGTAGATTTTTCAGGATAAAGAAGCAAACTTCTCCCTTATGAAGTGTCCAGAGAGAGTGCAGCTGACTTCTGCTTGCCTGAGCATGATCCATAAATCTCCTCTTTAGTTTATTTTGATAAAAAACTGTCTTGGTCCTTGCCTGAATGAGGTTTGCAGGGCGTGAGAGCTTGCCCTGCACAGAACATGGAGTTGGATGGGTCTAATATTTGGACTTATTTTTTTATCTTTCCAGAATTTTATTGTCATAAGAAAAAATAGTTACTTTATTCTTGGGTGTGAAAGTTGCCCATGTCAATTCAAACCAGAGCAGCCCCAGCCACGTGTCTGTATTTTGGTCTGACTTGCTCAAGAAGCCTCAGCACACCACACAAAGCCCCTCTGTCTCTATGTTGGGTAAGAGCTATACGATACTCCCAGGCATACCTTTCCTAGCCACATGACATATTGCCATTCCAAGTACTGAAAGACCGTATATTTCTCTTTCCTGTTATTATAAATTCCATGTAAAAACTGAACTTCAGAAATACAGTGTGGTATTTGCCAGAGACTTGATCCCAGGAGAAAGTTTTTCTAGGATCTCTTCTGGCAGTTTGGATCTCTCCACACACTCAGGTTGCCCTCAGCAAATGTGTGGAGACTTACACTCAAAATTGGGGTGCAAGAAAGAGAGACGTTGTTATGGGTATAAGAAGTGGTGACCTGAGATGGCCCCTGTAAATCAACAAAAATGTGCAAAAGCTTTTGGTTGCCTGAGCAGAGAGCTTGAATCATCTAGAAAAGCAGGGGGAAAAGGAACGTGTCAGATGGAAGACAGCAGGGACAGTGCAAAGAGAGTGGGAGAGGAAAAGCCCAAAATGGGAGCTGAGTGCAACAGACTCCAAGAATGAGAGATGCCATGGAAAGAAGAAACGGGGGTGTGTGTAAATTCATGGCAGAGTTTCCGTTTGGATTTCTATTTAGGGAAAGCAAGGCAGCAAACTACTTGAGAGAGGTAAAGATAGAAGTGTAAATAAAAAAAAAAAAAACAAAACCAAACCCCCCCAAACCCACTAAAAAACTTCAGAAGTGTCCCTCAGCGCAATCTGACTTCACTGCAAAAAAAAGTAATGATATTGTGGAGACAGGAGTAATCATGCCTTTCAGATGAGAAGACAAATCCCTAGAAGATTGAGAGGCAAAATTAGCATGGAAGAAGGATCAAAAATTGTTCCTTCTGAGCTGAGAGGGGTATGAGATGCTGCTGATGTAAAATAGAGGGAATTATCCAGGGCAATTAATGTATTCCTGGTGTCAAGGCAGGGAAAGGGATTTATCTGTCACAGAACAGCCTTACCAGTGTAAATTAGTTTCACGTGCAATTCTGTTGTGGTTTAAGCCCAACTGGTAATTCAGCCACGAAGTCTGCTCGCTCACTCTCCCCTCCTCCTCCCCCCACTCCCGGAGGAATGGGGAGGAGAATTGAAAGAATATAACTTCCATGGGTTGAGATAAGAACAGTTCAGTAACTAACCACTACTGCTACCACCAATAATAATGATAAGGGAAATAACACGGGAAGGGAACACACCACTCACCACCTGCCAACTGATACCCAGCCCAACCTGAGCAATGATTTAGCCCTTCCAGGTAACTGCCTTCAGTTTATATACTGGGTATGACGTGCTGTGGTATGGAATACCCCTTTGGCTAGTTTGGGTCAGGTGTCCTGTCTCTGCTTCCTTCCAGCTTCCCCTCCTCCTTGGCAGAGCATGAGACTCACAAAGTCCTTGGTCAGAGTAAACATTACTGAGCAACAACTAAAAACATTGGTGTTATCAGCGCTGTTCCCAGGCTGAAAATCAAAATCACAGCACTGCACCAGGTACTAAGAAGGAGAAAAATGACTGCTACTGCTAAACCCAGGACAAGTTCTTACAGCTCCACTAATTACAGATGCCCTCCTCTGCTGCTCTTCCTTACTGACATTGCCTCCTGTTTATGCCCCCAACCCTTATGCCCACTGCTGGGACATCAACCCATCTCTCTGAGTGGCAGCAAATGTCAGCTGCAGGCTTTACGACTAGGAAGAACCTCTTGCCATTTTTGTAGTTCTTGCTGTGACTATACAGTCCTACCTGAAATTTGGCACTGAAAGCAATATTCTATGCAAACACTATAGTTTAAAAAAACCCAGCAAAACCCCAACTGTACAGCAAGGTAGGAATCTGCAGCCACTTCAAACAACCTCTAAACTGTCATTTCACTTACAGCCCGGAAGAAGGCTTAGAAGATTCTCATCTTCAGAGACAGCCTACTTGCCCATCATTCTTAACAAGGATTGGTAACAGTTTTATGACCATTTTGTTGACTTGAGGTAAGAAATGTTAAATCAGGTGAGTAATGGTCCCTGTCCATTCAAGCTTCTTTGTACTCATCTGTGTCCCAGCCACACAATAATTTTGATAGATTGCACGTGAATGCTGACTTTCGTACATAGTATGGCAATGGCAAATTTCTTTACAGGAAATTATATTCCAAAAAGTAGCAATAAATGTTGCTGGATTAGATGAACAGGAAAAGTGCAAAGACTACTTATGAAATTTGCCCTTCAACAGAGCAGAAGCAACCTCAATGAGAGCAGGATAAAACATCATTGTACAAGTGTGCACATTCTTATGGGAAACATGCATTTCTTGTTTGGTTTTCTCTCTTCATTAAAGAGCAGAGATATTGTGCACAGTTTCTTCATAAAATGGGTTCACTAAATATAATTGAAATTATGTTTTTGTGTAGGCACATACTGAGTGCATACAGCTACACTGAGGGATGTGCGAAATTAACAAAATACTAAGTTTGTAGAGCCTGTTCTTTGGGATTTTTGATGTATGAGGAGTTTTAGAGAATGGATATCATTATTTCTTTCTTCTTAGAAATGGACTTAGGAAAGTAGTATCAGTTTCCAAATACAGTATTCTTCAAATGTATTTCATTAGGATGTGGGCATTTGATTTAATTCCCTGACTCCAATTATGAGCCAATGAGTCATTACTAACTTTTATCTGGATCTTTCTTAGTGCAGTTTGTACAATATTTTCTGTAAGAATACAGCTTTTCAAGACGATGGTTTCTACTAAAGATGGCCCTGAGCCTGGCCTGACTATCCCAAGCTCTATGGAGAAAGGAAGTGGGTGGAGATCATGATCTAAAACTAGATCAGTGGCCACATTTTGCAAGTGACCTCTCTCTGAAAAAAGACCTGGATGCCTCTAAACTTTGAAATGTTGGTTACTGACTGTTCATCCTTTCCTAAAAGCATAGGTCATTGCAGAAGCAAAATTGAGCAAGAGTCTTGTTCAATAAGTTCATATGGCAGATACAGTACATGCCATTACCAGTCACAATCACCTCTAGTTCTAGTAAACAGAGTGCAGTCACAAGACTTGAATTGCTATAACTTGGGATAGTTGCATAAATTTAAGTGGTGCTGCTTGGATTTATAGCAACAGTGACATGGTCCTCATTGCTTTGAATGAGAAGAATAACATATCTCATCTCCTGCATATACTATGTTTTCCTGCATATAACATTTGTGATTATCTTATGTTCATTATTACTGAATAAGGGGTGATAATCCAAAAACACAGCTTCTAAGGAGGCTGGGGCTATTTTGCCAAGAACAACACCATATACCAGCTTTTACTTCAGGACGAAGTCTGTTAAGTATCTAGCTGATTTGTTTTTCGTCAAAATAGAGTTAATATATGTTATATGTGGCCCTTTAAAGTTTACATAGTTTCTGAAAAGGGTTCTTCTGGGATCAAATTGCATTCACTGCAGAACTTGATATGGAGATGGTGAAGCTCATTAAAAAGCTTTATGGCATGTAGTCAATGCCACTACTACCACAAGTCTACAGAATTTTTCCAAATTACAATTCCAGGCATATTTTGGTTTCTTCTGAGCAAAAACAAGTGACACTGTAGGAAACTATAGGCTAAGAAAAGAAGAAAATGGGATGTGCTTCTCCATTTGCGTTCCTTCTAGCTTGCAATAATATATTGAGTATCACTGTGAAAATCATTGAAATGCCAGATCAAAACACAAAAGACAGTATTAGGCATAGCCCACCCAGTTTCAAAAAAGGGTTTAGATTCCAGTGACCTAATTCTGTATCCAATTGACAACTTTTTTCACCAACTTCTGCTTTAAGAATGGTCAAGTCTTCTTGTTTGTTTGTTTGTTTTTCCTTACAATACTTTATTGTGTTTAATTTGACATTCTTAATGGTGTACTTAGTCACAGTATGTTTTAGTAAATAGTAAAGCTTAGGCACTGGAATTGGAATGTAAGAAGAATTCAATAATCAAATTCAAAGCAGTTGTTTCCCAGTCTTCATTTAGTCAGTGTCATATAGTCATTCAGCTGTCCATGCAATTTCCTTAATCTCCAGGTAATCAACTTTTTTCTTCTGGACATGGACAGAAACATTTCAGTTCTGGTTTGTCTGAGAATTTTGGCATCTATCACAAGTTCTGATAAGACTAGTAATTCCATATTTCAGTTGCTACAATGAGATTATTTTTGTTTTACCTTCCAGAAGGGACTCCAGCTGAACTGAAGGTTGTAAGAATTGCAACAGCATACTTTTGGTAGTCTTGCCTGCATTTTCGTGGCCTCCTAAATGTTTTGGAAGAAGCTGCCATTATTGAGAATTATTGTCTTATAATTCTTCTGAGGTTTCTTAACCTTATAGCTATCCTGTTAATTCTTTTAGGAGCTCTCAGACTTTGTAACCCAACAGAGGTGAGGCTGCCACTGCTTCATCTTCCCAGGTGCAACCAGAGCATGTATTCACAATACAAACACAAATATGTATGAAAATATACATATATTTGTTGCTGGTCACACACAGGCAGAAAACTCTGCACTCACACAAACACAAACAGCACCAATGGCCTCCACCTCTTCCTCTGGCTGCTCAGGATGAAAGCTTATTAGTATAAAATACATATGTATATAAGCCAAAATGGATCCCTGTGTAGTAGCTGTTCTTAGCCATTCAGTCTAGCCAGTAGTTGGCCCAGAATCCTCTGGTCTCCAGTTTGCCTCACACACAGACACACAGCTGTAGATGGGTCTCTCCAGTGGTTGGCCCAGACCTTACCAGTAGCTGATCCCCAAGTCCCAAGGTCTCTCCAGTAGCTGCCTTGGATCTTTTGGTCCTTCACTAACCCCTGGTTATCTGCCCAGACTTATGGCCACATCATTACTTGTCTCCTAAGCATGTTACTTGCTGGCTACTCTGGCTTGATTTTCAGTAGTGATTACACATTGACATACAAACTCACAAAAATGCACACTCTCTTGTCTCTCCTGTTGTTGCCACCCTGATCTTTGGGCCCTCATGTCCCATGGTTTGACTACAGTTACTGCACTTGTACCTCCACATGCACATGGACCCAGGGAGTAGAGAGCCTCTCACCCATGAGAAGGGTTGGAAATGGATATTAATGAGAAGATGACTGTGCTGATCAGGTGCAGGGCATGGCCAGACAAATGTACTGGCCAAATGGCAGTTTATAGGTGGCTTTTATACCTGTTTTCCTCTACTTTTTCACACTTGTTCCTCCCTTTCCCCATCTTTGTTACTTACCCTAAACATCTTGTAAGTCTCTTACAATCCCACAATATTAATCCCCTGTATCCCAGAATGACTCCCTCACACACATGCTAATCCCCTTCAGCCTGAAAGAAGACCCAGAGAGCCTTTTCCACTGACTCACATATGAGGGTCATCTCTGGCCCATGGGGCCAAGGCTCCCCTGCAACAGCTGCTTTCTCCAAGCATGTTACTGGAGTTACCCCATCTACTGTTGTGTCTCTCTGCTCCTTCATGTTCATGGAGATGAGCCTGTAACCATATTCCTCTGTGTCTTATGGTCTTTCAAAGATTTTTCTGGAAGTCCACTACAGATAACTGGAATGGAAATGTGACAGGATGTTAACAGATGGAGGAAGCAAAATACAATCCCAGCTTTGTTAAAGCATTTTAGTTCCGTTTGGTGACCAAATTAGAGCAATATTATCTTAACCTAAAAAGCACTTATAAAAGAGTAATGCTTTTAAGCTAAAATTACAGTTCTGCTTCTTCAGCCTGGAAAGAACTGGTGAATCAAGACAGTAGACATCGATAAATCAGAATATTTGAAAAAAATACAGGAAAAGAGAAGAAAAAGATTTTGAAAAAGTTTGTTTGCTTTGTATTGTTTTACCAGTGTAGTGGAATGGTGCTGGAGGGCTGCAGTGAGGTCGTGTACTCTGGGTGGTGTGTATTACAGCTGCCATTAGTTCAGACAGGATCTCTAGAACAAGAATGTAATATCAGGAAATGCAGTATAATATTCAAAACTGTGTTCCCCTATGCATGTAAATTTGGATTTTATTTCTGAAATTCTGATCAGTGAAGTTTAATGTTATTTTTACCCTGGCCATATTATAATATGGGAGTAAGAGATGATGACTTTCTCAGTAAGTTTCTGCTGCAAGCTGTGAAAAGTGAATGCCCAGCCTATGAGTTGCAACAGTAGCTCCTACTATCTGAAAGCATAGTTTAGAGTTCAGGTCCTTTTGTTTGCTTAGGAATGTCTTTCATGCTGTGGTGATAGTATTGGCACACATTGCTGAGAGTTCAGAAGATAGGGAGCACAGTTTATTTTAATTTGTTGGCTATGGGAACCTGGATGTTGAGGGAAGTTTTTAGAAATAACCTATGGACACAACTGAGCCAGGACTCTTAAATTCTAATTCTGGCTCTGTGACTGAGTCCCCAGTAGGGTTATTAATAGACACAGTTCAGTGCCAGTCTCGAAGGCCTGGCTTGTGATGGCTCTTGTTCTGTAGGAGCCAGTGTCCTGTCACTGGGATCATCTGACTTCCAGTGTTAGACTCAATGCAGGCTGAGGGAACTCAGATCTGCCTATGCCCAGCAGTGCAGAATGGCCCTTCATACCCTTATGGTGTTGTCCCACTGACACTGCTTTTTGAAACCTGTGGATTTATATACATAGGTGCAGTGCCAACATATGTAATGCGTATATAAAGGTTAAACTAAACCTTAAATTTGATTAACCTTTATGGGTTTAAATATAACTAGGAGCCTGGTTCTGAATTTTGCAGCTAGAAGCCATATCTATTCTCTGTGTAATTATTACAGCATTTTATAACTACTCTGACTATGCAAAGCAATAAAATTATTTTTTAAAAAGGGTAATATCAGTGACCATAAATTCAGTATTTTTGGTTTCCTGTTGGATGGTCTAGGACATGAAACTCAACTTCTATGTAGGAAGCAGGTAAATGAAATACACAAATAATCTCATTACAAAGCAAGAAAAAAAAACCCAGAATGACACAAACAAATGATGCTTCCTGAAATAATTATGTTGGGTTTTATGCTGTTATTAATTGTGTAAGCAGCAAGAAGTTTCTAACCTGATATTGAGTCCAATTCTATTAAGAGCCACACAAACACACTGTAAGAAACAGCCCTTTCATCAAAGAATTTACAATCTTCAGTCAGAAGTTTTGTTTAGACCCCTTCACATCAGTTTTTGAGACAGGGAGGAAGCCAGCACTGTTGCTGCAACTCTAAACACAGAATGCTTTGTGAATAACTTCATTGAGAGAAGGGCTTCCAAAAGTGCAAGACAGTGTTGAGAATTTAAAGAAAAAAAAAAAGAAATTATAAACTACTTACATGTTTTAACCAAGGTTCTAATCCAAATTTATGGAGGAGTAAAAGGTGGGATGAAAGGTAAAGACATGAAAAGCTTTGGAGTAATGAGTAAAGTGCTAAATAATAAATGAGAAAGCACATAAGAGGGGTGAGGGTGGAAGGAAGGGTAAGACTAGATACTGTATATACTGTACTTTAAATTATATATTAACTTTCTGTGGCAATAAGCAGGCAGGAAATTTTTGGCATCATTCAAATTAGAATAGAATTCTTTATTTAAATATTAAAATTTATAATCTCACCAGCATGCCAGCCTCAGAGTTCTTAAAAAGAGATGAGATATGCATCTGTTGATAATGAAGGTTTCTTACTAATGCAAGGCTTTTCCTTGTTTCACAGCATAACGAATGAATGCTAGACCCAGTCCTGTAAATAGATAAGATAAATGGGACTATATAGGGAATCAGAGAACAGAGGTTTGGGTTTTCGATTTTAACAATTGTTCTTTAGAACTTTATTGCATTTGCCACTGATTTTCTGGATGAAGTAATGATTCTCTTTCCATGAAAAATATTTTTCCATTATGATTTTTTTTAAATGAATTTTTCAGACATAATTTTAAATACTTGAACACACTATCATATAAGTATACATTTGGTTCTTATTCTTAATGCTTTTTATCCACACCTATATTGGAAAAAAGGATTAGTCAGAGAAGAGAGAAAGACTGTGAGCATGCATGTGGCACATAAGAACTTACTTTTTGGAGCCTGACTTTGTGGCAAAAAGGTAGGTTCTCTAACAAACTCTGTAATCACAGAATTCCCACTCATGCTTGAACTCTTCTGAGACTGAAAGTTATCCAAAAGCAAGACAGCCATAACTGTCATCTATTCAAAGTAATTGGGCAAACAGGCAGCATGATGAGAGCTGAAGTCTAGGTAGTCAGCTAAGGGGTGGGCAGAAAGATAGTCTGACACTCCGCCTGCTTCTTTGCTGATCATGTTTGTATGCACTTTTCCCTTAGACACTCAGATTTTCCTTTCCTTCTTCTTTTTGACTTTAAAAGCCACCTCACCTTTCTTCAGTGCCCCATTTCCTAAGCCCTAGTACTCCTCCAAGGCAGAGCAGTGTAAATCAGAAGAGGCCAGTGGTACTGTTACCGTACAATAAGGAAGGAAAGAAGAATCAGGATCATCCAGATTTTCAGGATCAGCCTGATTAATACACAGCTTCTTCAATATGCCTCCTTCAATACACCCGGTCAGACTCTGAGGAGGAAACCACATTATTCTTAATTGATAATTGAGTCAAATTATTCCTTATTTTTGGCAGCAAAATGTTTCCAGCTGTCTCCTTTCCTTAACTTTATGCTTCATTCTCAGCTATTAGCCTAGCCAACAAAATAACATTTTTTAAAAACTATGTGCAAAATTCTTGATTTCGAATGCTATTGTACAAATCTATCTCGAAGTGTGGGAAAATGAGAAGTTAGAAGCTGATATTCAATACAGAAAAAAAAAAAAATGAAGGAGGTACCTGGATTTTTTTTTTTTCCATTTGCTTGAATATTTAGCTAGACATCAGCTAAGGTATGGAGGAGCAACGTGGAAGTGGCTTAACTAATTTTGCAAATACATTAAAATTTAGATAAGAGACATAATATTCTTCACATTTAGATAAGATTGTATCCACTATTATTTTCTGGGTTTACCCCAGACTGAATAACATTGGAGAAAATCCCTGTATCTCCTCTTGAAGAAATAATCCATCTCCTGTATTCTAGAGAAATGCCAGAGATTCCCTGTTTGCAGATGTCTTACATCAGATGCTGACAAACAGAAGGCTGGTTTGGGCAGTGCCCATGCACAAAGACCTTTGACATTTACTGATCGCTTCTGCAATGGCATGGGAGATGGTTCAGAGAGACTCTGCAACAAACATACATACAATATAGAGTTTGTCTACCGTGCACATTTCTGGTCCATTTGGTATTAGACGTATAGCACTGACAGGAGCCCAACTCCAAAATTATAGAAATAGAAAATTCAGTTCACATCTTCTTTTCAAATAGAGCCATTTTTCTTGGAATTTGCTAATATAAAATCCTTATGTTGCATTTCCAGGACTGGAAAGGTATTTGTCGTGGAAAAGCATATAGTTTCTCACACAGGACTACACAGTAGTCTATTATGACCACCAGACCACTGACTAAATGCAGTGAATGTAAAATCTGAATAGTAGTTATAAGGCTACAGTTGAATTGCCAATTTGGGAATTGAAATTTAGGGTCTAAAGTGGTTTCTACTTGGGCACCCTATTCTCCTGCCACTGGAAATGAATAACTGACTGACTTTTTAAAAGTTGCTTTTCTCTAAAGTGGGAAAACAAGGCCTTTGGGTATACCACAAATCATATACATGCTCTGTTCTTTGTTTTCTCAAGCTTGCCATCTCATTCTTTAGCCATCTATCTATTCTGAGTTTTGTTTTGTTAATGTTGGATATTCATAGATAGAAATTCTTCTGCATGTGATGAATTTTGCAAGTGAAATTCTCATTCCCTGCCTAACTTCACAAGAAAACAAGCCTATAAGTATCTCCAGACAGAAATAGAAGCCATTGAATTTAGTGCATGGTTATAACTAAATATAGTTAAATATATGCATATATAAGCACAATTCACATTGCCTTTTTCACGGTTTTTTGTTCAATATATTGTTTTCTAAATCAATAAAAGGGTGGTGGTGGGAAAAAATTGATTTACAAATCAAAAATAAACATCATGATCTAGGAGACAGGAAGATGGAAAGTTGTATGAATAGATGTACAAAATGGAGAAGAAAGAATCTGGGAATTTCCAGTGTCCAAATGTATGAGACAAGTATTAGAAAACCAGAAGAATCTCAAGATGACTGTAGGAAACAAAAGTAAAGTGATGAGTGAGGCATTCTGTTATAGAATAGTGAGGATGTCATACCCTTAATGTATGTTTAACTAAAGATCAAATTATATGATCTTTTGCAATAGGGATAAAAGACCCTCAGATTCCACACAGAAAGGTTATATGAGCAAAGCAGATAAATTAATGAACTGAGGAAAAGCAGGTTGATTAATCTTCAGCTTCCATGACTGTGGTAAGGATCTGATAACAAGCCAAGAAAAGCAGCACAAATAAGGAGCTCCTGTTAAGCTTTCTAACTGAGAAATGATGTTGAGGTTTAATTTTAATTAGGATTGTGAGTGAAAGATAGCAAAAAGTAGCTTTCATATTTAAGAAGTGATGAGCATGAAACTTTTTCCATATTAGTTAGGAACAGAGTCTAGTATTAAATTCATTAAAATGTATCCATCTATCCATTTTCATTTTTATTGCTAATTTTTTTTTTGTTTTCTTTTTTTGCACACTATGAATATGTTTTTGGATATTCATGAGACTGTTATTTTAAACCTTAAAGAACAGAGAACAGTGTCTGAAAAGTAACTGAGCATGAAGTACTCTTTTCCTAGTGACCAGAGAAATGTAGCTTATCGGAGTTTAATGTTTGCAAGACTAATCCTAGAGCAGATGCCTTAGTTATATAAGTAATTATGTATAACTTGTAGCTTAGAAATCTAAATAACTTTAAAAAACTGTAGATCTCTTAGGGAGCAGTATGTGAACACCAAGTCCCCCATTTACCCTTTGGTCATATTAAATTATTAGTTCTGTGAAATATGGATATAGTGCAGTCCTATTTGCAGTGCATAATGCAATGCTGTATAAGATTTGGTTACATTAATTTAACTTCTTTGGACTAAGTAGCACTGATGTAAATCTTTCCAATAGCTTGCTCTCCTTTAGCTGCTGGTGGATTCTCCAAAGCCTTATCACTGCTGTCTTTGTACTCTTGCCCTAAGGAAAGCTGCAGTAACATTGACATCAAGTAGCTAGAAAAACATCTGCATGTGCATTACATTTACTTCTTTGGATTTAGCTCACCTAATGAGCTGGCTGCTTCCATGTAAATCAAGTCAACCAAAAACAGTTAGTGCTTTCATCAGGTGAGCAGTGCTCTGGAGTCCCTTTGAAGGTGAGGCCACATTCAATGCAGTGGCTAAATGTTGTCCATATAAACACCCCATCTCAAAGATGTTGTTCTGTTTTTCAGACAGGCTTACAGTTGTTGAGAGGAAGCACTCCACTGTGCCAGGTACCAGAAGCCAGACCAATTTTACTTTGAATTTATAGAAGGGGGGAAGAAAAAAACCACCCAACAAAAATCCCACAAGTGGTTTTGGAGGCATTAGCAGATAGAAAACATGAAAAGCTGAGATCACATCTGGGATTTATCACTGTGTTTTGATAAACCTTTGGGCTTAGCCAGTACTGTGTCGTGCACTGGGCATTTAGTGAAATTATAGCACATTTTCTCAACAGGGTTTGTCAGATCAACTTTATACTTGTGTGTTTTTGACTGATTAATTACCCGCATAGACAAGTGAGGAGTTCAGAGAAAGGAGACTTTTTCTTCTTAGGAAAATTCAGCATGAGAAGTATTACTATGGAGTGTGACTGAAATTAGAACAGAAATTGTCAGTTTGTTACAATCCTAACTTAAAAGTAACTTCTGTATCTTCTTATAAAGTAATAGATTCAATCTGCTTGATATCAAATCAATATGTTGACATATTGCCAGCAAACGAGGGGTCCATAGAAAGATGCTTTTAAAATCACTCTCAGGTTAGTTTTCCAGGGACTTTCATCATGCATGAGCTCTGAGGTGCCTAAGTTTGGGAAGCCAGCTCAATTTTCTGCTTGGAAAAGCCGGGGGGGTTGGTTGATGAGAAAATGAACATGAGCCAGCTTCAGTGTGCGCTTGCAGCCCAGAAAGCCAACCATATCCCGGGCTGCATCAAAAGGAGCATGACCAGCAGGTTGAAGGAGGTGATCCTGCCCCTCTACTCTGCTCTTGTGAGACCTCACTTGGAGTATTGTGTGCAGTTCTGGTGCCCTCAACATAAAAAAGATGTGGAACTGTTGGAACAAGTCCAGAGGAGGACCACGAGGATGATCAGATGACTGGAGCACCTCCTGTATGAGGACAGGTTGAGAAAGTTGGGGCTGTTCAGCCTGGAGAAGAGAAGGCTGCATGGAGACCTCATAGCAGCCTTCCAGTATCTGTATCTGAAGGGGGGTTATGAGGATGCTGGGGAGGGACCCTTCATTAGGGACTGTAGTGATAGGACAAGGGGTAACGGGTTAAAACTTAAACAGGGAGGTTTAGATTGGATAAAAGGAAGAAATTCTTTACTGTAAGGATGGTGAGGCACTGGAATGGGTTGCCCAGGGAAGCTGTGAATGCTCCATCCCTGGCAGCATTCAAGGCCAGGTTGGACAAAGTCTTGAGTGACATGATCTAGTGTGAGGTGTCCCTGCCCATGGCAGGGGGGTTGGAACTAGATGATCTTAAGGTCCTTTCCAACCCTAACTATTCTGTGATTGTATGATTCTATGATTCCATTATGTGCTATTATTTTTAGTAAGTGAAAGAGTATTTATGAATAAATTAAAAGGTGCAAGTGAATAATGTATTTAAAAGAAGTGAAAAATAGTGTATGTAAACATAAGCTCTTTGTAACTCCAGATCCTCTAATATCAGCTGCCTTGTGTATGTCTGGCAAGCTAAGAGTAAGTGACAGAATACAATGAAATGTTAATTTAGCCTTTAAGGGGTTCCTGAGGACAGAGGATATATTTTATTTAAAGAAAGTAACATTGTACCTCATGCCAAACTGAGGTAATTTCCTTCCGCTTTCCATACTTCCTAGGTTTCCAGGTTTATAATTTTTATGGCATTTGCCAGAGCTCGCTCACCTGAAGAAAGCATTACTCAAAGTCTAAAGGAAATATTTTTGTTTGAATCCAGACCCATAAAGAATAACTACTGTATGTGAAAGAAAAAACTGTGTAAGTTTACTACTAGTTATGCATATAAGCCGAATAAATAGACCACTGTTGCTGTGTGTGAAAATTCACACATTGCTGCTTGTAGCAATATACCGGGGTTGCTATGTCTATCACTAACCCAATTAAGGGATTTCTATCTCTATCACTAACCCAGTTAAGGGATTTCTTACCATGTAAAGTTTGTCTTCCCTTGGAAGCCAAAGTAGGTTGTGTGAAATCGAATACACACATAATCCCAGTGACTGAAGAATTATTATTTTCAGTGTCTCCTTCAGTCAGTTATTCAAGAACTTGGCTATTTCTTGTTAGGAATAAAGGGGCTTTAGTTTAATTGAATTTGCTTGAATATATAATTCAGTGGTTCCAGAAGGATTGTGTTGGCAACACTGATAATTATTTCAAGGCCCAGAGGCCCAAAATTTAACCGGTAGGAGCTGGACTTACAAGGGCAAGTATGAGTGTAAATTTAGCAGTAACATACCCTCTTTTAGTCATAAAACTATCAGGCATCTGCTGCTTAAAACTGTAGGAGCACAAATTCCCCTGACGCTCACTTTTCCACCAGTACAGCTTTTTCAGTGGCTCTATCTGTTGCAGAATCCTGTAAGTCCTGGCAGCATACATGCTAATTAAATGGGTCAGGGACTTCAGTCCCTTTGCAGAGTGTGACTAGTTACCTCTAGTAGTGAGTAGTGAGCACTTCCCAGCCCTCTGGCTTCCCACATATGTTTTTCCAGCCATCCCATTATCTCTGGGAAAAATGTATCATTTCATCTTACAAATCACAATAAGATAAATACAGAAAGTATCAAAAAGATAGATCAAAGATGCAAAATAATTGAGAATATAAATGAAAAATTGGAATTCATTTTCTTTTTTTTTTCCCCAAATAATGAGGGATTTAACCTGTTCAATGTCCTGAAGCCCCTTGCCAAAGAATGATTCAAGGAGAATGCTCATCCTCTTATTTCTCTGTGACAGAGAATGAATGTGGATTTTAGTACTCAAATGACAAGAAGAGAGGCCGTAACAATGCTTCTAGATACTTTGAAAAGCAACCTAAAAGTTGAGTTAAATTTACATGCTTGGAAATCCAGTCTTGCTGAAAAGATTTATTTACCTGTTCCCAGGCAATAAGTGAACCTATCACTTGCATTGCTATATCTCCCATCACTTCTTTTTTTTAACCTGAGATCTCCTGTTGGAGCTCTTTGAAGATGATCCAGCATTGTTGTTATACTGTCTGTACTTACATTCTGAGCAGGTGGAGTATAAAACAAGGTATAATACTATTTAAGACTATACATGCTGGCTGTGAATATACAGGCAGTTTCACCCATTCATTGAAATAAAAGAGTCCAGCCAGCAATATTATTTGTTGCTGTTTCAAATCATATGGCTTGGTCAATATAGTAAAAGATGACACTCTACATCGCATAAAAAAACAGTAATTAAAAGCTGATTGTGAGAATTCACAGCACACATTACAAAAGATGGAGATTGAGTACTTGAGTTCAGTCTTTCCTTTTCTTCATATTTTCCTTTTTTTAAAAAGTAAGACTATTATGTCTAGTTACTTTGAGCCAAATTTTCTGTCTTCACTTCTCAATGAACAGGCCCAGCTCCCATGGTCTCTCCTCATAAGAGAGGTGCTCCAGTTCCCTGATCATCTCTGTAGTCCTCCAACGCATACTCTCAGGAGCTCCTTTTCTTTCTTGAACTGGGGAGTCCAGAACTGGACATGGTACTCCAGATGCAGCCCCACCAGAACAGGGTGGGGGAAATCACCTCCCTCAGTCTGCTTGCCACAGTCTTTCTAAGGTGCCCTGGGATACTATTTGCCTTTTTGACCACAAGATAATTTTGCTGGCTTATGGCTAACTTCTCATCCACCAGGACCCTCAGGTCCACAAAGCTGCTTTCCAGCAGATCAACCCCTAACTTCTATGGGTACTTGGGGTTATTCCTTCCTAGATACAGGACTCTACACTTGCCTTTGTTGAGCTTTATCAAGTTCTTCTCTGCCCAACTCTCTAGGCTGTCCAGGTCTTGCTGTGGGTACACTCTGTGCCTTCACCCAGGTCATTGATGAATAAGGTTGAACAAGACTGGAAGCAGCACTGACCAGTGGCAAACTGGGGTCTGTAGAAAGCCAAATCGACTTCTCCTTCTTGATCAGGAGCCCTGCAGTAAACACACACAACAGCATCACCTATGTTAGCCTTCCCCTTAACTCTTACTTCTTGACTTGTTCTTCATCCTCCCCTACACAGAGCTCAATACATTACAGTTGCTCTCTCACATAAAGAGCAACTCCACCAACTCACCTTGCTGGCCTGTATTTCCTAGAAGATTCTAGCACGGCAGAAATTCTCAGGCTGTCAGTAGCTCCCATGGTAAAAATGTTATGATGGACAAAAGCACTGCAATTACTACAGATTGTAGGCATCCATGGGTGTAACTCTTTTGACTTTAATGCAGATGCACCTACATATCAGCAATAAGTATGGCTCTCTGTGTCCATTATAAATATTAAGTGAGGAGAGACAATTTTAGTTTTCCATTTAACTTTGTTTTTATTTGATTTTGATGAAGAAAATAAACATTAAATGATTGTGAGACATTTAAAATAAAAACATAATAGAAAGAGTTATGTGTTGCTAAACATTTTTTGTGCAGTTCAGAAGTAAGATAATAAGTTGTCTCTTCTCTTGAAAAAATTTTGGGAGTAAAATTATACCAGTTTGACTACCCGTATATTAATGTGACTGTATTGTGCAAGTGCTCAAGAATAAGTTCTTGAAATGTAGCTGCAAAGAAGTTTGGACAAATGATAAACAACTGCGGAAATAATTTATTCTGGGGACTTTGGTTAAAAAGATATTTCAGTAAAGTGGAAGGATTGGAGTTTAATAGATACATAGGTAGTATACACAAATACATCCACAAATGTGTGTCATGGAAGGGAAAATGATGAGATACTGGAAACCGCGGTGTGTTTTTAACCTTCTCCCATTCCACTCCAGTGGTTTCACTTTCTAAGGTGCATGTTTGCACATCTGGATGGAGGATAGAGATTAGGTTGAAAGGACACCTCTCTAACCACCACTGAGGGAAGAAAAACCAGAACACATTTCAAAAACATACCAAATAGATTAGCCATATGGTTTCAGTGTGTTTCGTTCATTTTTACAGACAGAAAACAAAAACTTCTTTTACAGGCCAACATTCATCTCTGGGATTTAGAGACTATAAGTGCAGAAATATCGAGACATGACAAAATACAAAGTATGTGAACTGGGTAGAATTGTCAGAACATGCTTGCTGACCACAGCACACCTGGCATTTAGACTCAGTATTCATTTTCCCTCTCTGGTCTTCCTTATCAAAACAGCCATTTTCCAAGATATCAGACTCTGCCCCATCACATTTGACACTGTATGCATGCATATAGAAATCTACAGTGGGATTGTGGCTCTTTCAACATAATCTGTTACTGTCTTTAACATACTTACCGTAAACAGTATCTTAGAACGTCTTTAGACTGCTGAAGCATAAAACTGTAATTTGATTTTTTTGTTTTAACTGATTCTGTCAGACAATAATGTTTGGTTTGTATGCAGTCAGAATGCAAAAAGTATTATGAATTTTATTTTGTACAGAATCCCAGGAAAGGGGGATGTGGAACAAAGAGACAGCAGCACAAACAGGCAGGATGCTATTGAAATGTGGTTATCCAGGAACTTAAGAGAAACCAAGGGCCATTCTGACTAGTGAAGGGAAGTTTTATACTCTGAGTACATTCTAACATTTCACCTCACTCCTTTCCTTTATGATTCTTGTTATGCAGGCTTATTGCATCTTACATTAAAGTTTTCTGTAAATTTTTTTGGGATATGGAATGTATCTTCCTGTGTGCTCCCTTAATTAAAATAGAAGCAATTTATGCATACAGAAAAAAAAGAAAAAAGAAGTTATAGCTGTATAGGAAGGGCCAGAATGAAACAGTGAAGCTATCCCTATTCAGACTCTAGGCAGGCCCTCTTTCAGTTCTGGATGTAACACCATGATTCACAGCTTGACTTTTTGGCCAGTTGGTGGCAGCCAGCAGTCTGAAGGATAGCTTAATGGTAAAGAGAGAATTCTCCTAGGAAAACCAATAAAGTAATCCTGCTACTGCCTCCTTCCTGCCTTGTTATGGAAAGGTGTAGCTAATGTAGATGTGGCTTCACCATTGCCATGCTGGTTGAAGGCACACCATCCATCACCCTCAGGTCTGACATGGTATTTCAGGTTTGCTGTTTTGACTTAAGGCTGCCCAGTGATGGTGTTTGTTTTTGGAAAAGCCAGCATAGTTTTCAATGAATGTCAGAAATTCTTGTTTTCTAAAATCATTCCCAATATTAAAACTAACTATTACCTCTTGGAGGCTAAATCCTACCCAGTATCATGTGGCCTTCTGTGAGTTAAAGGTTTTGAAAGAACCACATACTGTCCAGGGTGGTGCTAAAAGTGCAGCCTGAATTTAGGCTGTGGTTTTAATTTGTGTCCCTGAGCCATGAGGACATTGTTTTCTTTAAACACCAAGAAATCAAAAATAAAGTTCATTGCTGCAGTTTTCCTGTTAACTTGAGGAAATGTTGCATCCCAGGCACTGGGAGGCCCTGGACTATAGCAAGCATTGGAATGTTTCTAGAGGCTGTAAATGGATTCTTTCCTAAACATTGTAGGCAGAAATCTATTTAGAGGCAAAATATTTAACATTATTGTAATTTCAATTGTTTAGTAGCCCACCAAACTACAGGGTAATTGTCACCTATTTCCTAATTGACATATGCATCTTTACTATTTTCAGAAGCATCTCTTAAATTTCATAGTAACTGGCAGTCTCAGAAGATGCCAGGGAAGGAATGATGGTAGAAACATAACTGTAATTTCATCCTTAGACCATACCTATTTGAAATCTGGAATTACAGTAATTTTTTCAAATTCTCTAATGTCATGATTTAAATAACTTGTGGATGAACTTTAATATTTGCCATTTTTATATTGTCTGAAAACAATTTCTAATTTTAATGAAGCAAGTATCAAATACGATTTTAGAATTATACTTGACTTTCTGGTAGCTCATTAATTTTGTTTGGTAATTAGAATTCAGGCTGTTTTGATTGTGATTGTATATGCATGATGTTAAGCATATTTGAGTTTCCACACACAATTGTTAGCAAAAGAGTCCTGATATGCTTTCTTAACCTCTTGTCTCCTGAATAATCTGAATAGGACCTCATTGGAGTAAGCAGTTACCTCGGAGCAATTCATCCTCAGGAAGGTAAGACTTACAGAACCCTTTTTTTTCTTTCACAGAAAGTGGATACTTTATACGTCGTAGATGGTAATTTCTGACCTGTATCAGAATTGACTTAGATACGTTTCATTTCTGTTTAAAGAAGTACACTAGCCTGTTATTGAAAAGTTTTGGGTGGTTTGTAAATCTCTTCGTTTAAATAAATCTGTGAAATGATCAGTCAATCACTGTATATTGTCAAAAGTCTTGCAATCCAGCACTCAAACAACCCTTTATTCATACAGTGCCCTTACTGTGACAGTGCCCGAGGAGGTACAGTAAATGAAACAGAAGGCTGCCTTCCTCATCTCTAATGTGTTTGGCTACAGACACTGCTAGGTAAGATACCTTAAAATGGTGTGAGACACAGCGTGGCAGTTGTGTATATTTATGTAAGACTGTTTATTTTTAAAGCCTAAAGGAAAGGAGGTATAGGCTTCCTGTACTCCATAAATATAGCTAGGTCTCTGGATAGTATAACCTTGTGGTTCAAGAGGAAATTCCATGTAGCTTTATGTGATTATTAGACTCTGTCTCCCAGCTTGTTTTCATCATCTCCTGAAATGCTGTTAGGAGAAAAGTGAAAGGTTAAATAGAAGTTAGGGCTCAGTCTCAGAATGTACTGAATGCTTCACATATCCCACCTTCCTCCAGAGGAGTTAATGGAAAGTAAAGGTCAGCCCTTCACAATAGGTGCTTTGCACCTTTGAAGTTCAGTGGTGTCTGCACCAGCAGCATTTCACTCCACTCCATGTGGTCTTCATGGGAAAAAGAAGTTAAGAATTGCTGTCTGATAATCATGAGATATATACTATGATGTAGATGGAAGACCTCCACTGGACACTAAGGTGCTAAGGAAAATTATTTGGATTATACAGTATGAAGTGCTCTTTCCTCTAAATAAATATAAGCCAATATCCCAGCAGAGCGTATCAGGACAAGGATCCTCATGGAAGACTGCATTTTAGATAGAGTTATCACTGAAACCCTTATCAGTGGGAACAAATAAAGATGTGGTGGTTAGTTTTTGAAAATAAACTAGTCTAAACCTCAACACATTGCCTGAAAGCTGATCTGGGAAAAATAATTCTGTGTTCATAAACTGCCCCTCCAGGTTTAGTTTAAAATATGCACAATATTTGTCAGGCCTTATTCTGCCAATGGTTAGGGTTGCAGTTTTTAGCTTGTTAGTTTTATTTTGCAGCAGATGTCAGGATGTTACCTTTTAGATTATGTTTAGACATTTGGGGAAATTTTCTTCTTATTGAAGTCAGGGGAAGTTCTGCTGTAAAAATTTGGTTGGTCCAGATTCTGTTCTGAGTGTTTTGAACATCTTAACATTGGCTCAGGTTCTTTTTATAACAGTGAAAGAAAAATATTGAGTGTATGTGATGTGTTTAGTCTATTTCCAGCACTACCATAAAATGACTTAGATGAGTATTCAACAAAATGTATTTTATAGGTACTCTGCATTCAGATAATTGACATTCAATCTGTTCTGCCTATCAGATATTTCAGTGTGTATTATTGTAGTTATTAGCATTATGCTTTTATCAAAATAGTAAATAAATTGTCATAGATGAGAGGAAAAAAAAAGTAGTGTTTTCCCTTCCAATGAAATATGCAGATTGTAGAGCTGTCTTTTTAGTATATTAAGGGATGTAGTCCATTCCTTGCTCTTGAAGATCTTAGATTTGGTATATAGTAGGGGAAACATCAAAATGTTTTGTAATAGACTTCCATTTAATACCTAACTTTGTATTGATGCTGTGTTCAAATGGAGAGTAATTGCCCAAACCTTTCAAAGAACAGAAAACATGGGACAGGTCTATTTAACTCATTAGGATGAGAATAACTTTTCATTTTACAAGTGAATAACTGAGCACATTCAAAACAAGTAATGATCAATCACAAAACCCCCAAACCCCTAAACAATTAATGATATGAACTAAATTTTATACCAGCTGTTTTAAAACCCAAGAGCATTAACTCAGGGAGGATCTGTGTTTCTCTGAGGAATCTGACCCCTATATGCTGTTTAAACATGAAGCATATCTTTTGTTTTTCTGTTATGTTTTGCAATATTAGCCAAAACCTCCCTAATAATTTGCATAACAGAAACAAAAAGTAAGACTGTAACACGGGAAGACAAACATTGTCTCTGTTTACAAGGCAAACATAGTCTTTACTGAAAATACATTTAAATTATATACTGAAAGAGCTTGTAGCTGGATTTTCAGTTCAAAAATTATCTGTACAGAGCACATTATACTTAGGGAAGTGACTTGAAATAAATATGCTATGGTTACCATTAAATGTTCCCATTTGCCAGCAGTTACCACATGAAACATCTGGAATCACAAGTGTTTCCCCTGCAATTAGAACAGCATATATATTTGTAGTAATTTTGTGGTAACCAGGGAGAATGTTCTTTGTGTGTGATTTCTACAGTACTTGGGCAAATAGATTGGAAGAAACAAAACAAACCAGGAACAATGCTTAAGATTTGTTTGAAATAAACATAAAAAATCTAATATGCACATTTAGCAGATCACTAAGAAAAATACAGAGATTAAGACACTTTCCACCTTTAGCTATTCAATTTTACTTCTACTTTGTAAGAATAGAAATAGAGATATACAAGAAACGCAAAATTAAAGACAAATTATGAAAAATGCACTGTGGAAAAGTCACACAAGCAATAAGTCCAAGAGATACTTCCAGGATTCATATGCACTGTGATAATAAGTCCCCTCATCGGTAAAACTGTCAAGAAGGTTCAGTAAAGAAATACTCTATCTGCAGTGTGTGTCCATCAGGGAAGTAACTCTGTCCCATGGCATTTAACCATGGTTTTCATATGCTGCCAGCAGACTTGCATTCTGAGTGGCTGCATTTATCATGAGAAACAGCTCCACATTAGTTTTTCTGACTCAAAATATTGCTTTAGGCAATGAGCTGCTGTTTCCAGGTTACACTCTCATAAGGAAATAAAAAACAGCCCATGTTGTAATGAGAACAGGTTTCTGATGTTTTCATCTTTGTGTATCCCAAAAATACAAGTAAACCAGACTCTCCAGAGGTAGGTACAAATGAAAACATGAAAAAACTGCTTAGTCCAAGGGGGGAGTAGGTCTTCATTCAGTCTCGACCAGTTCAACAGTTGTTCCTTAGTCTTTCTTCTTATCTCTCGTGATTTTTCTGTGGTTTCAGATGATTCTAAGATTTATTTTGCATCAGTACAAGCTTAACAGATGCACTGTAACAAATTCTCATTACAAGTCATACCGAATACAAGAAATTCTTTTAATTCACAATTTTGCTCTGAATGGAACCTAAATATCAAATAAAAATGTAAAAAACCCCAAAGCATATAATTACATGACAAGCAACTACCACATCATATGTAAGTGACACAACATCTTTTGGCCAAAATGTACTGAACTTTCAAGAAATGAAAAGTTATGTATAGTTACTGGATTCTACTCTGGGTCTAAAGGTCTTAATCACCTTAGACTTCAGTATTATAGTCCTGAATATTTCCTTTTCTTATACAGAAATTTCCTTCCCTTACACAAAACCCAGCTACTACATAGATCTTCTGTACCCAGTTGGACACTGATCTCAATTTGTTCCTGTTGAGGCAATGACACAATTAAACATATAAAGTGATACTCATCAAATTAGATGCTCCTGTTATTACCATGTGATGTGTTCTGAAGAACCTGTGCACTTCTACCAAGGCATATCCAGGTGAGAGGGTGAAGCTGTACCAAGTATGTGCACAATTCCAGGGCTGTACTTAGGTTAGGAATGTTGTCTTGTACTGAACCATTCTGTCAGACATTTTTTAAGATCTTACTAAATATGTTACTTTAAGATCTTACTAAAATATGTTACTTCAGGTAAGCTTTATGGCAGGACTTACTTTGGAGGAATTTTACTAGCTTACATTGTGAAGTGTTGGCTCTTTCTGAAGCTCAGTCACTTTTGGTAAGCGTATAACAGATGAACAAACTGTGGAGGAAGGACTAGTACTAAAGTATAGCTATCTGCTAGTGATTTCTTTTTGTCATGTCCTGGAGATCTTCATCAGTGTCTCTTCCTCTAGATGGCTGCAGAATATTATATAAGTATAAATGAACATCCTGGAAGACATACAGGTTAAGTTTCATGATTCATATTATTTGGAAGATCTCCACTGGATGTAAGACCTCCAGGCAGTTTTTGTTCAAACCAATAATATAATTGTAACTGCTGTAAAATATCAGGTTTATTTTCATCAATAGATTTATTATTCTTGCATGCTGAAGTTTTCTATTTGTCTCCCAGCAGGATAAAATACATAGGAATGGAATAACCACTCCCTCAACTTTAGTGCCAAGGAATATAATCTGTATGTCCAACAAAGTGGCACCCTGCCTCTCTACAGATCTGCTGAATTATTTTACTATGTTGATTGTTTTTACTGCAGATTAGCCACATGGGTGTCATTAATTTCACATAGCTTTACACATAGATGTGCCATCCACGTATTCTGCTATTCAGGATTTGTACTCCTTTTGGGAAATTTAACACAAAGGGGAAATCTTCAGTTTTAAAGTATTGCTTTGGCTTTAAAAGTCATCTTTACAAAAACAACATTGTATGATTTGAATCTGTGTTTCAATAGTTTGCATACATGTTTTCTAGTTTATACATAAGAATCATCATTCCTGAGGCAAACTGGATATGGCTAAACTTTCATTTGGTGATTGTTAGCAGGCCATATTCCAGATCAGATTCCTTGTATACATTACACTTACATAAGACCAAATATATTTGACTGGCCCTTTGAATACATTGGAAATAGCAGGAAATTAACCTCTTTGGCAGTATTGTTGAAAGACAGCATAACAATGTGATATATAAAAACACATACCAGATTCTGTATGAAACTCTGTCTTTAAAATCCACATCAAAACACTTCTGTTCCATTTGACATATCTGTTCAGTGTTTTCTTCTGGAAATTTCAAACCAGTTACAAGAAATATTAAAAAGAAAAAGCCTCCTCCTTAAAGTAATAAATGTAAATAAATAAAAATGTGTCTGCTCTCTGAGTAACCCATGAACATACGTGATCTACTCTTAGAATAGTAGAATCATAGAATAGTTAGGGTTGGAAAGGACCTTAAGATCATCAGGTTTCAACCCCCTGCCATGGGCAGGGACACCTCACACTAAACCATATCACACAAGGCTCTGTCCAACCTGGCAGAACTGCACACAATACTCCAAGTGAGGTCTCATGAGAGCAGAGTAGAGGGGCAGGATCACCTCCTTCGACCTGCTGGTCACGCTTCTTTTGATGCAGCCCAGGATATGTTTGGCTTTCTGGACTGCAAGAACACACTGAAGCTGCCTCATGTTAAGTTCCTCTTTGACCGACACCCCCAAGTCCTTCTTCGCAGCTCTGCTCTGAATCTCTTCTCCACCCACCCACTCTTCTAGTTAGCAGCTGTAAGCCATGTCAAGAAGTCAACACAACAAAAATACAAAAGAGTTAAAAAGTGCTTCACTTATTTCTCATCCTAATATTGTATTGGATGTATTCATTTCTGTGGATATGACTTAAAAATTTAACCAAAAAAACCTACAACAATTCTGACCTGAATTGATCTATTGCTTGATTTCAGGTGGATAGATACATTTCTTTTAAGATATATGACTGCAAAATACATAATTCCTAGTAAAACAGTTTGGAGGTGCGAGTAGAACATAAAAGTGTACTGAATTAAAAAAACACAAACAAAAGTTTGGACAGGCCTTTGGGTACTAATCTAGTTATGACATTAATGCAGTGATGGATAACAAGCTAAACCTTAAAGAAATGCTAAGTGATCTGCAAAAGTATGCTTATTCTATTATTTTAAAAAATAAAAGTTTTCATATAATTTCTTGAATATGAAAGGGCAAACCTTGGTACTTAGCTCAGAAATGTGGGCCACAGAGCTAAAGTACATCAGGGCCTTAATATGGTTTCCTGCAATAGGATGAGATCTCTCCCTCTGAGCAGCCCAGTACATCAGAGATTCATACTGTGAAAAGAAACTCATGTATGCCAGGAGTTTCTGTATGGTTCTTGCTGTAAACAGAAACTAAAACTCTAGTTTTCCGCCACAGTCCCTCTGAAGCGGAATGTGCATCCTTTTTGGCTAGACATTTGAGATATCTAATCTCCAGCAGAGTCCCCACTAGAATTGTTTTGGAGCATGATTAATAAAACTGACATTTTGTGTTCTGTATACTTTGCATTTTGTGGGTGTCTAACAGAGTTGCTTTGCTATCTAATCATCTTCCGTTACAAAAGAAATTAAATTATGTTTTACAAAACCTTCAGAAAATAGTAGTTTGAAGATAATGCAAAGGTACCTTCCCAAAGGGATACAAATAAAATCTGTTTTTCCTTCAAAACTTATTCAAAACTTTACTACAATGTTTGGTCAGAAAAAAATAGCTAACTGCAAAACTATCTTTTTATTTTCAAGGAAGTCTGGTTTTATATGAAGATGATAAATATACATCTGGGCCTTCACTTATGGGTAATTTAATGTAACCAGGATGACTGTTGCCTTGAAAGGCTGTCTGAGAAAGACATTTTGTCAAAACTTGTGGTTTGTTTCATGAAGAATACATTACATTCCTTTTTAAATTGAAACCCATGTTTTGTGTCTTTCTCTATTCACATTTCCTGCTTGACACTCTGAATATTTCTTTACACATTTTAAATCAGTATGGCTCGGTTGGTGTGAAGCTAAAATTGCAGCCCACTGCCTGTGAACTCTGCAATACTGCTGGGTATAATCTAGCAAATGTAGTTGGAGTTATGTCCCACATTTCATTGTTCAAGGAAAATTTCTGGATTCAGCCATGTTTTCTTTACCTTCCTGTGCATTGTCATCAGTCAATGGAAGAGAATTCTGAACTCTACATGCTGAATCTGTCTTACACAGCTTCTGTGGGTCACACTGCTTTCTTTTGTGTCTTCTGCGGCCTTACTGGGACCAGTGGTTATGTTGCTATCTGTTGTTTGCCTTCATGGTCAAAGAATGCCAGTTTTGCAGGTAAAACTAGAATCTTTTATTAAACCAACTGCTATAGCAAACCAGCTGTCAAGCAGCTAAAATATTCTTCAATCCAGAGAGAGGTTCATCCATATTTCTAGCTACCTGTCAAAAGATACTATTTTAACTGCAGTTATTTTGTGATCTGGATGTGGAGCTCTTGTAAAGGTTTCACAGTCATCACACTTGGAATACTTTGTTTTAGCAACTAAAAATCACAGTGAGCTCAAGTCAAGTAAAATATAAATAAAAGCATTCATTTACACTATCAAAAATACACAACATATTTGTTAATTTTTATAAAAAAAGAGAAAAAACAGAAGAAAAGCAATTTAACCTCCTTCAATGAAAAAATTTAAAGATGGCTCTTTCTCTTTCACTGTCTTTTTTGTAAGCCATTAGACTTGCCATTACTTGGCATACTTTATTCTTCAAATAGCAATCTCTACATTTGGTAGAACATGATACAACTATTGATTTTAGAATCCTGGTAAGAATCTAGTGAGATATAATGTTTATCTTGATTTTTTTTTCTCCAAAAGGCTATTCACTTCTAGAATTAATTTATCTGAAGATAATAATCTCATTCTTATGGCTAAAATAACACAATACAACACAAAATAGCTGTCAAACTACACCTTGTTTCTTAGTCCTGTTTTTGTACAAAGATCTGGGAAGAAGCAGTTAGTTAACTTCTCAAATTCTAGAATATGTCAGACTGGTCTTAAATTATTGGTGATTGAATCCTGATCAATATATCACTAGAAAAGTACAGAAAAAGTACCAGGTAATGCAATGAGTTTGCCAAGTCATAATCTCTCTGCCAGTATATTTCCTATGACATCCTGACTGGCTGACTGCTTTGATCAAGACTGTGGGACAAACATGCAAGCCAGCAAAAAAAAGACTTTCACAATGGGGTCAAGAAAGAAAAAACAAAACCCAACCCCCCAAAAGATAAATAAAAATAAAAGCAGAAAAAAAGCCCCCCAAACCTGCTAGAAAAACGAAAATGCTCAACTTATATTCTGTGCTTCAGCTCATGGTAATAGAAAAAACGTTGTCTTATAGAAAAATCTGATTTCTCCGGCTTTGGCCACTGTTTTGTTCCTGTACTCCTCTTGATCTCACATATGCCAATCCATGTACCCCAGAGCAGATGAACATGATATATGCAGTAAAAGACCAGTGCACAATTTTCAATACACAGAGTGTAATGCTGAAAGAGGATTTAATTCATCCAGCCTTTTAGATTAGCAGCAATACTTAGATGAAGTGTATACAGAATGGGAATGTTTTCTGTGTAGTGCAGCTGTAAATCCCTTTTCCCTTTATCAAACCCTAGACAGCATAATTCAGTAAAGGGTTAACAGTTAATTGCTACTAGTTTTGTGATCATTGTCCAGTCTCCATGGTCTGTCTAATGACTGAATGCGAAGACAAACCCAGCTCTTGGCTTGAAGTTCCCTCAAACTTCGTAGCATCAAACCTGTTGGCTTTTCTTTCTCTTTTTGTTTTAATTTTTTTTGTTTGCTTTTGTCAGGATTATCTGTAATTTTGTTGTTATATAGCTATATTTTGAGTTTGTTTTTTTTTTTTATAACCAGACCTGTACCTTGAGAGGTGCTTAGCAGGCAATGCCAGAAAATGCAAACCACAATGTTCATTTATTCAGTGGTGTAAACCTTCAATTAGAGACTAACAAGCTGTTACCTTATAAATGGCATCTTTAAATACCTGGTGTTTACAACATAGTACCTGTATATATATTTGTGTAAATAGTTTTATTAGGGAGCTTTATGCACCTTATGGCAGGCTCTGTTGTAGGTTAATATGGTAGAAGTAAAAGGAACTGAACAGCGTGTCCTTATTTCAAATGACAGTAACAACTTCAGACTTCAAGAGTGTGGAATTCATTCTGAGAAATACTGAGAATCATCCTGAACCAAAAATCTGGTAAAATGCATGGCTAATCAATGTTTATTAGCCTGAAGCCAACTGCAAGAAGCTGAAATTCTTCCTGAAGTTTTTACAGTTGCTCAGGTGAAGTCAAGAGCCAATGTAGCTTTTGGATTTCTTACAGTTTAGGATTTCCATTTCTCCCTTCTGGCTATAATGTCTGGGAGTGCAATGGGGCACAAAGGCCTGAAGTGGGTTATAGAGGCCACCATGGTACTCCTGGGTATCCATAGACATTGGGCTTTGTTCTGTAGCTTTACTAAAAAGAATGTGATTTTATTGTAGCTGAACAGATGCTGTCTATGCTAAAACTCCTTTGTTCAATCCAGCCATAAAAGGACTCAGAGGAACTGTGTACTTTAGAGCTCAAAGTGCTTTAATAACACGGGCTGTAAATTGGTGAAAACCATTTCTAAGTATGTGTTTTCCTTCCTTGTTCTCACTAATTACATTTTTTAAATTACAGTGGTGGGATTTGCTAATGTACCTTCTTAATCCATGTGCATCTATGGGCATTTTGAGGGACTGAGATTTTTAAAAAGATTTGCCATTCAAAAATCACTTAAAAGGTGAGTTCTTGCAAAAAGCTTAATCTTTAAAAGAGTTTTAAAGCAAGAAAAATAATATCACCTCATAGCAGTAATTCATGTTTTGAAATACAAGCCATTTCAAGTCATTGAGCACACATGAAATTATAATCTTTAACGATTTTAACTAGTCATTGCTTCCTGCCTTCTTTCCTTCCTTTCTCATATTCTGGAAACCAACTAACATTCTTCCTAAAAAATTACCTAAAAACTGTTCTTGGCTAGCCATTGTGTGTACCAAGGTTTTGATACTGAGATCATGTTAATGGCCAAATTATAAACCCTTGAGAATTAGAATTCAGAAGACAAACATTAACAGACCCTTAACTGCAGCAGTGCAAACCAAGATACTATAAATTATGGGGTGGTGGTGTTAAAAGCACTGGCTTCCTGGTATCTGGCACCCAAAACGTTTTCATTTGGGTATATATCAGGCTGCAGAGGGGTTGCCACTTGCTACTTGGCCAGTGTTCAGCTGGCAGAGATGTTTGTTTAAAATTCAGCCCAATCAATGGCTCAGGCCTGTAACTGAATATTTTGTTGTTATGCCATGAGAAATATTTACCCTCCTCTGTTTTCTTCTGCTTGCTTCAGTCATTCACTCTTCTACCTAGGATTTCAACGTGAGACAATACTTGCCAGGTTTTTAGCTATACATATGAATGATTCTAGCATAGTGTTTTAATGAGCTAACTTCTAAGTGTACATGCAGTAAAGATAGCTTCATGGACACGTACTTGTGGCACACCTTCCTTTGCATAAGCGCAGGCTCTGTTTTATGCCAGGGTTAAAAGAGAGCTTTGAACACAGGCTTTTCAAAAACTTTGCAGTTGCAGACATCATTAAGCTGAAATTGTCAGAAAAAGATTTTTTTATGCTCCCTGTTGACCAACAGCCATGATGTGATACGACTCTGCTTGTTTATGCCTTGTACAACTATGACATAGCAAAAGTTTAGCATCACTGTTCCCATGTGCTGCTGCTGGAAGGATAAAAAAGTCTACCATAGAAACAACACAGAACACGATCAGACAAGGCCTATGAATATACTGCATGATTACTCTGCAAAGTTCTATGTTAATTTGAGGGGGAACTGTAGGTACTGATATAGTTAAGAAACCTAACAGTCAAGAGCACTAACCCCTGAGTCATTCTGTGTTTAATCCTGAGCTGCATATGTGATCAGACATGTTACTTACTCCAAAATGTGGAAAGATTTTTTTGTTTGGAGTCCACTGTTTGTATGCATAAAATCTTCCTCCAGCGAAGTCTTATTTAGGTGTTTTTAAATCATGTTGTTGACCTGAGTTTAATCAGCTGTGCTGTCAGGTAGAAGTGCTTTAAATAAGGATGCACTGAAATTGATTAAAAGGTCAGTTGCTGAAAGGGCAACAGGTTACACAGGAGAGTAACACTGAAGAACTGAAGACAGTTGTTTCTTAAATCCCTTGGATGTCATCTTCTGGAGGACATCTGGATTCCATCCATATAAACAGTAGTCTGATGAAAAGCCCTGTTCCAGGAATAGCCTGTCCCTAATTTAAGGGAAAGTAAAGCCCACAGAGAATTAAGTGTGATAAGCAGTTGACTCTACGTAGTCCCATGAGAAGCTGTAAAAGTAGGAGGTCAGATCTAATTCCTCACTCCAAAACATAATAGATTACCTCTTACTGTTTATTTGTTTGGTTGGTGGGTTTGGTTTGGTTTCAAAATTAGTACTATGCAGAACTACGTTCTTTGTCTTTCATTAGGGAAAACACAAAGCTAAAATTTTGTATGATAATAGTGTAGGAAGATACAGGATAGCCTTACATATAGTAATATCAGCTATTTTGTTCATTATTTGTAGCATGTGATACTCTTGGCATGCAGACATAAAACATAGTAAACATATAAGGGGAATGGCAGCATTTAAAAATGATCCTTGTATGTGATATATCTATGTTCACAGGGCAAGTAACCAGTGCTATTTGATGAAATGAAACAAATTTAGACTGCTTATAAGGAAAACTTCATTTAATTGCAGCTATCTATTAGACTATGGAATTGCTTCCCAAGGGAAAAACAGGAAGCTTATTATCTGAGTCATTTAAAAAGAACTTCCATAAAGTTCTGGAAAATATAGTGTAGAAACAATAACATTTTGGCAGAAGACAGAGCATATTGCTTAACATGTGCCTCTCTAATATCTGTGCTTTTACAATTTTGAGTCAGACTCTAAAACTAAAGGTTAATATCCCCAGTCACAAAGATTTGTGAATTTGATCTCAGTCTGATTCCAGCTTAGAACTTTAGAATTTCTGGAATCAGAGATTAGGAAGCCCATCAGTAAAGGAGGTTGCATCTTTTACAGGATAGCCCAAAGCCAAGGTTATGTCTTAATTTGAAAAAAATGGATCAGGTTCCTCTCTGGTATAGCTATATTTTGCAAACTTTTCAGACCTGAATTAAATCAAAAGTGGGTTAGGGGTGAAGTTGGAGTTTTATGAATTCAGGTGAAAATCTGCCAAGCACGAATAAAACCTGATTTGACCTGAGTGCTGGATAAATTCCACTCTTACCCTTTGATTTTGCTAAAAGTCAGTCCCAGGGATACAAATATAGATGGAACAAAACTAGAACATAAACAAAAAGCCTTGAAAAGAAAAGCTATTACATTTGTTCAGATGCACCCAATACTTGTATATAAACAGTACTATGGTTACTTCTTCCCCGTAATTACAGACACACTGGTAAGAAAAACATTCAGAGAACTGAGACACAGCATAAAACTCAAGTAGAGTTCATAAAAAGCCATGGCACTTCGGCTACTTTTACTCTTTACAGCATAATCAATCATCTGCCTTTTTTTTTTCCTAGTGATATCAATGGCTAAAAGAGCTAAACTTGAATTAAGTAACAGTCAGTGGTTAAACCTGAGAATTTCAAAGTATCAGAAAGGATTCTTTCCATCAAATTCCCAAACAAAATTTTAGAAAATAAGAATTAGCCAATGCTTTATTATTGTTGCAGGATTACAAATCATTCTGGAAACTTCATCAGTAAGCTAAAAATATGTTTTCTTCCAAAGGGTTGCAGTCTAATTTATGCTATTAATTGAAGGAAAGTCAACAGAAAAATAAGGATAGGGATAGAACAGAAGTTTATGAGAAAAATCTGTTTCATTTCTCATGATAGATTTAGCACATAGTACGCTTTCTTTTTAACTCTACAAGCATTACATAACTATTATTATAGAGGTGGAGTTTTTTTTCATTATTGCTTAGCTAAAACAGTAGAAAAGCCCAGATAAAATCTATGGAGATGTTTTGTTTTTTGTTTAAAAATGCAGAAAATATTTTCTCACTAAATTTACAAACAACCCTTATGCTGTAGTTTAATATCTTTCAGCTTTTTTCTGAAAGGTTGGCTGTTTTAGAAACAAAATATTTTGAAAATTATTAACTATTCTGCACAGTTCCTTTGAACTTTTAATGCTGAACCTCTGAACTGTCTAGCATTAAGTACTGGTGATAATATCTGCAATAGAGGATAAGTGCATTTAAAGTTATAAATGACTTACTTTGAGTTTCCATCTCTTCTCTTTTTTTTTTTCATCAAGGTATATAAAATCAAAATAAGCTATTTTGATGACTACATTTTGCAATAAAGATGGAACATTTTGCAATGAACAAGAAAATCACTTTAGTGTAATGACGTCAACATATGAAAGGAGTACACAGTGTGTAGGAAAAACAGAAGAAAAGTTTTGCAATAAGAATTCTATTGTGGTCCTCATTTTCAATTTACACTTGGAAATAATAAGTACCATCTCAAAATAGAAGTGTTAACATGCATTTCATGGTTTTGACAATTCCTGACTAAAAGACTAAAATTTCAGGAAACCTCAAGTTAAGAGACTGCTTCTTTTCTTATCTGTTCTATTTCTGCCACTCCCATTTCACTCACATAGGACTAACGTCTATTAAAAATAAAGATGAGTGCTAACAAAATGCAAACAGAAATTTAATCTCTGAACAAATAGCAGGAACATACACAACTATGGAGAGCACGCTTGAAAAGCTAAACAGAACTCTATTGGAATAAGATTGAAAACAAATGCTTCCAGCAACTTTTCCTGGGCAGTGCTGTCTTTTCTCAACAGATTTCTTTAATTTCCCCTTTGCTGTTGGGCTTCTTTTTACTATCCAACAACTTATCTAATAATGCAAAAACAAATACCAGCCCTTAAAAAATATGACCACATGCTTTCACATGGCTCTATATGAACTCACAAAGCCAAATTCAGTCTTTCTCATGCCCACAGATAAAACATCGCTTTCCTATGATCACTTAATCTGGGAAAACATGGTTATCAGCTCTGTCTCTTTCAGTGCATGCAGACTAGGGTCTGGGTTACCCCAACTAGTCTTGCAGTAGCAGTTGCTGGACTCGAAATAAGCTTGGCTTTCAATCTGTGAGGCTAGATTCAAAGAAAATATAAATCATCCCTCCTGATATGGAAGACTATAATTAAAGACTGAGAGTAGTATGTAGCCTTTTTCTATTTAAATATTAAAAATTGTCTCTTGATGTGTGTGGCTAGCACTGGTAATGCACAATTCTCCTTTGATTTTGGGATGAGAAATGGAATTACAGGAGACCAAGAAAATGTGCATTAAACAGCATGGAAGTTCACCAGGCAGTAAAATTGGACTTTCAACAGCATGAGGATCATTTTTGTTGCATGTGGTTTGTCATTTCCCTTTCAGATCTCAGCAGGAAGATTTCAAGAAAAGCCTTTTAATGTTAAGTGTGTTCTTTCAATCTCAATCAGAATCAGATCTAAAGGGAACCTAAGTACAGGAAAGAGAAAAGGTAGCCTAAAATTTCTGAACCCTGGAGGAAAAAAATCTGTGCTTGGAATATATGAAGGTAAGTGCTGTTTGGGAACTTTTCAGAGCTGATTTATCAAAACTTAAAGCACATACATGCTCAGTTGTGGTCTCTACTAACATATTCAGATAGCATATTTATGACAATTCAGATTATAGTTATTCATAATTATGATAATGTCTATTTTTAGAGCAGCTATGCTTACAGTACTTCACAGATTTACACAGGAAAAAGATCCTCCATCACAAACAATTTACAATTCCAATGGCAATTATTGACAATAATAAGTTACAATTTATGTTACTCCAGCTAGACTGGCCATTTTAAGAGTAAAGTGTTTTTCTTTAATCATGAGGTATAAGCTCCTGGCTAGCTCTAAACCTCACTTAAAGTTAGTAATGTCTTTAAATATGCTGCTGAATACTGGCACTTAAATACTTTACTAAAGTAGGCCTTAGACTAAGCTGTTATTTGTGTTGACTTTTGTAAAAGAAATTAAACAAAGAGTTTGAATTTGGAGAATATGATGGCTTAGTGACTGGATTTTGAAATGGAAATTAAAGTACTTAGGTTTGTGGAAATCTCTGAAATGTAGATTTTAAAGCAAGATGTTTGCATTTTAAAATATGTTTTATTTAGGTATTTAAAATAAATCTCCCAAGACCTTAGTCTGCATATAGAAAAAATATTTAAATCCATACATATTTATATGTATGACATATTTGAAAGGAGAGCAGGCATTAGGAATAACATGCGCTTACTGCCAAAAGCTGTCTGTTAGAGCAATTATTTGGTCCACCAGAAATGCTGTACTGCAAACAGAGCTACTTTGTGTTTGCGGAAAAGGAAGTGGTGGTGCTGGAAAAAAGAGGCAACTACTGAACAGCCTCTTCTCTGTATACTTTTGCCTAAACAAGGAAGATACCCAACAATATGTATAAAAAAGAGGCTTCAGAGAAAAGGCTAGTCCAAACCTGGCACAAAAAGGAACAGACAAAAGACAATTTCTGACATTATTTCCAGGTGACCACTTAGACTGGCAGATAGAATAATTACTATGCAATTTTGAGTTTCTTAAACTTTGGTCGGTTAAATGCTGTATGAAAATAGTCAGCTCCCCATGGTAATAGTAGTAGGTATTTGTTGCCAATATATGGAGAACAATTATTCATGCATTGTAGCCAGAAGTTCTTGCATATAGGCCCAGTTCCTGCTATGCCTTATTACAAAATGAAAAGAAGATTTTACACTCAGGAAGATCACAGGTGATGATTGCATACAGATAGATGGAATGGAAAAATAAGTACTTCATAAGTATGGTAGTCAGCATTGCAGAACTATCTTTGAAATCTCCTTTAGCACATAAAGTGTCATTGTAATCAGTCTGTGAAACATAGGATGGAAACAAATTGTTATTCTGAGTGCAGTCTCTAGAAGAGCATGTGTCTAAAGATATTACCTTGCTACTTGAACAAATCATGCTCACAGACATTCTTGAATGTCTTGTTGGCTGAATGAAGCTAAAACAGTTTCTGAACTACAGAGGGACCTTGATTTGCTGAATGAAAGTAGACTGAGAGGACTCTAAGTGTTTAAAACCCTTCCCACAGTGGTCTGCTCATCCTTCTAACAGTTAACTGGCACTAGGGAAGCACTTTTTAAACCTTACCTTTTCATGCATATTTATCATGTCAGTGTTGTAAACACTGTAAGATTTGGAAAGAAGTGGAAAAAGCCACATGATGTAGTTGCTGTGTTATAATACTGAGTTTCTAAAACACAGCAGTATGCTTTTTCTGTGGTGCAGCTCACTGCCAGGTTTCTATGATATCCTAGGGTAAAATGGCAATCGTTTAAGAGCTTGAGTTCTCAACACTGTAATAAGGAGCTGCAGGATGCAGAAGGAGGGTAGATCCACAGAATTCACCTGTGGAGGAAAATGGGGAAGCTTCTGTGCACTCCTGCTTACAGACCAGAACTACTAAACTGGCTCTTTGTTTGGTCTTGACACAGTGCCTACTAGCATAGCAGTATAGCCTTAAGGAATGTTTTTGCTATCACATGCATAAAAGCATCCAACCAAAAATATAATTAATGCCTCCAATTTATACATAATTCACACATTTATATATACATGAGTGTATATCCTATTTTTGTGACTAATTCACAGGCATGAATGCAAACATGTGTGCAAGCATATGTGCTGATTTGATTTTCTGTTTATGAAAAGGGCACTGTGGGAGAATTTTATTAACAGGTACTAAAATGGGGGAGTCTCAGATGCTTCATACAAGTGTTTCACTTCATTTGTACTCAATAGAACATTCAGAATATAGGAATCTAACATAGCTCTTTGCCACATATACTGTCGATGTGTTGAGCTTTTAGGACAATATTTCTTATTTGAAATTTTCATTCAGACTACTGATTTAGTTTTGTTTAGTATCATAAAACTGTGTGATACTTATCGAGAGCTCTGAACATCAGGATCTTCTTTCTTCTCATGTCCATTAAACACTCTGTTCCTTTCATGTTCCCTAGCCAAAAAACTGACATGCTCCTGTGTAACCTGCTGTAGGTGACCCTGCCTGCCTTGGATTAGATGATTTCCAGAGGTCCCTCCCAAACCTAAAAATTCTGTGATTCTGTGAATTCCTGCCTTTGTCCTTGTGACTTCTTCTACTCATTAGTTTTATAATGAGAAGTAAAATTTTGAGCTAGCATAAGAAACTAATTGAGAGCTACATGAGCAGTTTGGGTATAACCAAGCTACACAGAAAACAGACATTTTCATCTGTGCAACTGGTGATCTGCTTTGAACAGTATAGAGCAAAAATCCTAAGTCAAGAGAGAGCTGCTAATAAAATTATCATTTAGCAGTCAGGCAATGCAACAAAGCAAAGAGTATCACCCTTTGCAATACAGCTTAATGGTAAAACAGATCTGACCATACCAGTTGGTGTGCAACTCTTCCTTATTTCCAGTTTTCCATTGCTATACAATGTTTATAATTTTCAGTTACAAAATATGAGATTCCCTCTATGATTATGTTCCTGTAAAAGAATAGTTACAATATTCTGTCCTAAGAATATTTTACTTTTCTTAACACCAAGTGAAACATAAGAGAGGGGATTTAGTCCAGATGCATTGCCCACAGTCAGGAAACATTCTTCCATTTTTGCTGGTATGAGTGAAGTCAAAAGTAATCTTATGTCTCTGGCAATTTGGTCTAACTCTATTCATGAGAACTGAAGAGCTGACTCAAGATGACACATCCTTGTATTTCAAATAGATTAGATAAATAGCAAGAAACTTGTGATAAGTCTGAAAGAGTGAGATGTACAACCAGAGCAGGTCATTTAAGACAGAGAGGAGACATCCAGAAAAACATGGGCGTCAAAGGAAGGAATGCTGGCAAATAAAGTGAGAACCAAACCAGTGTCTTTCATAACTGAAAAAAGTGGGTAAGCTTTTGAGTCCTTCTAGTTGGACGCTAGAGCGACAAATCCCCTTGTAGACATGGCCCAGTCAGAGAGATACAAAACTGACAATCTGTCCCTTGTGGCTTCAAAGGAATCCAAGGAATGTTCAGTAACAGCACAGTGTTTAATCCTTGTTTGCCTTATAATTTCCAGTTCTGGTCATTGTATTTAGCTTACCTAAATTAGTTAGATGTTTTCAATTGGTGAAATTTATCCTTCTCTTCATTTAATTAAAGAATTCTCTGTTCTGGAAACTTTATTTGGGAGAAGTTTTGCATCAAAAATGGCAGTATTTCAGGTGAAAGTGAGCTGCTTCACTTCAAAACACTTTTGAATCTTTGTGGATTACAGGTCCACATAGACATAGTAATAATAGAGAAATAGACCAGTTTCAAACTAATTCTAACTGCATTTTGAGAGCTCAAAACAGGCACAGATTCATCTGCTTTTTTATTTTCTGGCAATTTTTAAGGAATCCATTAAATATTTGATTTCAATATTTAGTTATTTTTTTCATTAAGTTAATTGCTGTTGCTGCCTCTGGATCATATACTTCAGAATTTTGCCATGGTTTTACTTCCTTCCTTTGGTCATTCATTTTCAGAGTCACATTTCCAGCTATTTCCATGGCTGCCACACCTCAGGTATTATTAAAATTCCCAGTATGACTTTGACCGGATGATATTTTTAATGACACAAAATGATGTGGAAAAATTATGCGCTGATAAGTCTATTAGTAACACAGACAAAAGCCTTATTTGAATCTAAAGGTGGGCAGGATGAGCAGTTGGCCTGGGAGGAATCTAGGACTAGCCAAAGTGATTGCCTCTTACCCTGCTACACTAACACCAGGTATTTGAAAGCAGACATTGAAACACCCAATTGAACAATTAAACCTCATTGTGTGGCATCATGCTGAGACCTACAGTGGTTACTATCAGGATAAAGGCTTTAGATTACATAGACCTTTACGACCTAGACCTTCATTACTCAAATTAATAAGGAATGACTGATGAAAGTAGTAGGCTATCATTGTATTTGTGCAGTAGCATTGTAGACACGAATTTTTCAGCTGTATATTGAGAGCCAAAATTTATTTAAGTTCAGCAATTTTTGATTAATTTCCATGGTTTCCAAAGAAATAACTAGCTGAGTCAAAACTTCTTCTTCCTGTGCTCTAGCCTGTTCACCAGGTTGCATCCCAGACTCGTCTCTGCCTTCAGATTATTACCCTGGGCACTGCCATGAGGAGCCCTGGCACTCTCAGCTCCTGGGCCTAGGGAGCTACTGGACCCTACTGTGCCCCACCAGCATTGATACTCCCCATAGAAGGTGGGAACCCCTCTTAAAAGGCTAAGATTTGCTCAGCTCAGGGCTACTGCATGTTAAGTGTAGGCAGAGACTTTAAGAAACATTTGCCAATCAGCAGATATCTACTACGGTTTCTTGTACAAATTGTACCTTCTGAAATGTCTGCTGTTTTTCAAGGTATGGTGGATTTTGCTTGGGTTTAGGAATGGGGCACCTTGCCCCAAAGCATAAGACCCCTCCATTATCTTAAAGAGTGAAGGAATTTAGTACCCTGGATATAAAAAGCTTTTTCTTTTTTCTCCTCACTTGCCCTCAGAAATTGCTGAGCTGTTTTGACTGAAAATTCCCCAAATAGCTCAAATAGCAGATAACTGCCTGGAAATTTTCTAGCTAAAATTAGAAAAAGTTCTGAACTGGAAGTTAGAATTTGGCACAGTTATAACAAATTATAACCAACCAGAAAGGATCAAATCAACTTGAAGAATATAGGTGGTGCTCCCTGCCACACCTATAATTCATGCAGTCTATTTTTCTACAGCTATATTCATCCATTGACAAATTTATGAGCTGCTGAGTGTTGTGTTGTGTCTGGGCTTCAGAGTACTTTAAATTAATACAGGAAAGTCTCTTCTACACTGAGCACGAGATATGTTTGAAATGCTGGCAATAACACATTTTGCAAAAGTTGTTTAAAACAGTGTAGCCCCATAAACACTGACTGACCATATTCAGGCTCACCTCACTCGCTTTTATAGACAACATCTCAAATAGCTTTCTAGTATAATGTTATAGACACTTAATGATGTTCAGGAGTAAGGAAAGTTAGATTATATGTTTTTTCTCTGCTGGAAAAAAACCCAGGGGGGTGAGGCCTAAAACTTCAGTTTCTGAGAATTACTTATGCTCCTGTTATTCACTGCAGCCACAGAACCAGCAGGATGGAAACTAAGGCTTCCAGCCTCACACATTTTCCTCTCTTATCCCTGGGAGGCATGACTCCATACTTCCCTTTCTTCTCCAATCCATGAATCCTTTGCTTCTGAAAGACCTCTTGTACAGCTCCCTTTTCTGTAAATTACTATAGCTTGAATTTTGGTATACTGATCATCCATATCTTATGTGAAGAAAGGAGAAATTTCTTGGTCTTTGGCCAATTAGTTCAAATGAATAGTGCCCACACTTGCTGAGGGGATGTACACATGACCAGGTTGGTCACAGTTATGTTTCATAACACAGTTATGTTTCATAACCTGTTTAAAACTGACTCACTCACCAAGTTCTACCTCCACCTGCTTAAACTGCTTCAAAATTTGAATATAGCTTGTTTTTCTATAAGACTAGGTATGTTATGTGTTGCAGCCTGGTACAGGACTACAAATGCAAAGAGATACTCTGTTGTACCATGAACTGATTTAACCAAAAAAAGATGTCCACATGCTGGTGTTTTTAGGCATAGGTGGTAGAAGGTGGGAAATCTTGCCAGGAAATCACTGCACCAAAATCGTGCATTTTCCCTTGTGACTAAATTAATGCTCTTTTCTAAGGTATTCTTACTCAGTTAATGGTGTTCAGAATCACCATATGTAAATGCCTGAGAGCTGTAAATGTCAAAAGGGAAAAGGTAAGAGACTGCTAAAATTAAAGGCTAAGGAAAGAAGTGTGAGAGGGTGTTATGGCCTTCCACATACACTGAGCAACTGAAGAGGCAATGGAAGGGATTAGTTTGTGCAGCAGAGCAGTTTTGCCCGAGGTATGCCAGAGGTCTGAACTGCAGTGAAGGACAAAGAACAACATTCAGAGCTCACTGGCTTACTGAGAGTATCCTTCAGACTTTGCTGCCTCTCGCATTACTTTGTGGACTGAAGAGTAAATCTGACAACTTACACATTTAGTGTCATTCTCAGTACAACCCCAAGTCAAAGTGTATCATTATTGATAACATTATCCAAGATTAAAGTCCTCTAGGAAATATTTTAATGCTTTTTTTTTTCTTATAAAGAATGTTGTTAATTATTGTGGTAAAAACATACTTCTTTGGTGAAGTAATTTGAGTACAAAAATGTAATTAATTTAATGTAAACCCCCAAAATCTTGACTTTGCTGGTCTCAGTCTTCTCTCTCTCCTCATCAAATGTGGTGAACTGTATTTTGATTGAGCCTTGGTTAGGATTATGTTACATAGGAATAATGTACCAGGAACTGAAGCAAGATCTTCAGAAAAGTTACTTGAATGGCATAGCTGACATAAATGAGCAAAGAACTGGGACTAGTGATTAGTGAAAACATAAGTGCTTTTTCAGATGAACTGCATTTAGTTGAGAATCACTACTTTAGACTATTTCCCTTTTTTCTATTAATAGACATAAATTTACTACTGTATCTTGACAAATACCAAGAAAGCAAATCAAGATATGGAACAGAGGCTTGACTTTTTAGTTGTTATTCAGGCTGTGTCTGTAAAGGCACAAATGAGCTGTTAAACACTAGAGAGGAAAAAAAAAAAGAGATAATGTGCTTTTGTTACAGGAAACAGAATAAAGCAGGTGCAGCTTTTAACTGTCCATAAAAGGCCAAAATTAACTCTGCCTTCCACAGGAAGCATTCATAATGAAATGAGTGATATGCAGAAGAATTTTTATTTGTATCTTTGGAATGCATAACTGGAAATATTATGAGCAATTCCTTGACAGTTCGTATTCTACTTAGAAAATATGCTAATAATTTGTACAGTCTCTTTAACCTGGCTCTTTATAAAATCTTCCTGGATGCTTTGAACAGAAATATATTCAGGAGCAAATATTTGTTCTGTTGTATTGCTCATGCAGACTGGTTTGCTATCACCATTTTATTAATGAGTTTTATGTTGCTGATTTCTATTTTTTATTTTTAGCACAAAATTTTTCAAGCATTTGCTCAGAGTTAAAAAAAAATAGCAAAACATAAAAACCCACCTAAATTTTGCAAGTGAACATCAGTATTCATTCCCAGCCTGGAAATAGCTTCCTTTTAAGTATTTATTTTCTAATATCCCAGAGGTGCCACCACCATCACTGATGGGTGCAGCAGTGGGTCTGTCTTGGAGCTGGCCGGCATTGGTTTTATTTGGCATGGGGGAAGCTTCTAGTAGCTTCTCACAGATGCCACCCCTGTAGCACCCCTCTCTCCCCCCACCAAAACCTTGCCACACAAACCAAATATAGGGAATTAACCATGAAATGCACACATCTCTCTCCTGCTCATGATAGCCCACATGAAAAGGAAGCCAATATTCCTTTTCATGAACTCCTCATGGAAAGGCCCACTGAAAGCCTTCTAGAAAGAAGCAAAAGGTTAGTATGACTGTAACAGTATCTCCACACATCATTCTTCTTTTGACACTGTCTGGTTCAAATATACGATGATTTTGAGGAATCACTATTTATGAATCTCCGTTCAAATTATGGTTGTCTTACCATCATACTGTTGTACTGCTAGCTTCTTCAGTGAAAGTGCAGTCAGTTGATAATTTTGGCTGTTGCACGTCTCTGTTGGACAAAGGAGGAGGTCACGAGTAAAGTGTTAATGGACAACTGCTTTGACAGAAGTATATTGGGACAGTGCAATGACTAAAGTTGTAAGGAACAGACCTATGATTTCTTTATAGGAGAAAAATCTCAAACAGCAGGAGAACAGTATGTGGATCCTTGCCTTAAAAAACATAGGAGGATATGTGGTTGCATATGTTTCTTGGAATATAAGGTAGCCTGGGCACAGGAAGAGCTTAATTATAATGCTAGGAGGAAGGCAACAGTTTATCTCTAGATTCAAGGAAGGTAAATGAAAGCAAGCAAACTGAATGGAAGACTAATAATTCAAAACACAAAGGGCAGAGGAATCCTAGGCATCATAGTTCTGACTAGAAACTAAATATATCTCTGGACTATTGGAAATATTGATGGAGAGAAAACACCTCCCATATGAAGACAGGCTGAGAAATTTGGGGCTCTTCAGCCTGGAGAAGAGAAGGTTGCATAGACACCTCATACCAGCCTCCTAATATCTGAAGGGACCCTATAGGGACTCTCCACCAAGTACTGTAGTGACAGGACAAGGGGGAATGAGTTTAAAATTAAACAAGGGAAGTTCAGGTTAGATATAAGGAAGAAGTTCCTTACTGTGAGGGTGATGAGGCAGTTGAACATGTTGCCTGAAGAAGTGGTAAATGGCAGTGTTCAAGGCCAGGTTGTACAGAGACTTGAGCAACTTGATCTAGTGTGAGGCATCCCTGCCCATGGCAGGGTGGTTGGAACTAGATGATCATAAGGTTCTTTCCAACCCTAACTATTCTATGATTCTATGATTTTATATATAGATCTGTTTTAGTTAAGCTTTTCTCTCTCTTTTCATATTCCTATGAAGTCTTCCTCTATTTCTGTCTACATCACTGCATGTTTTGAAGAGTTAAAATCACAAGGTGAAGTGTTGTGCATCTGGATCTCTAAGAGAAAGTGCATTTCAACTTTGTTGCAGCTTTTGTTTTGTTGGGACTTTGGCCCTCACAAATAAGGATTCTATATTTCAGTTTTGAATTACCCAAGCACTCTAGCTGAATGAGTAGTAGATGAATTTTTAGGGCTGTAAGACAGTCTGAAGTCATGGGTGCTGTTTCCTATTGAAAACCAAGGATATTTCTGGGTAACTACATGTGTCTGGTAAACCTTCTCTGAAGAGCTTGAAAACTGGAATTGCTCTCCAACTGTATGTTCAGAAGTCCCTGCCAGAGACCTGTATCTGGATGTTTTTCAAACTCTGCAAGCTCTAAGTATACTCTAACTCAGTAGATTCTAAACTCAGGAGATTAAGTAATGTATTTCTATCATGAACTTTTACCATGGATGTCTGTGTAGGCCTGTAACTGACCCAGTTAATCAAGTGCCATATTTTCACTTGAACACAATAACCACTTGCTGTTTGTTACTGATATTGCCTGATATCCACTTCCTTATATGTTGCCTTGTTTTTTTAGAGGTAACTATTCTGATTTTATGTCTAACTACATCATGCTTGGTGGGCTCTATTCATGTAGTGGAGAAAGCTCTCTTTACTTTCACTTTTCATCTGAAATTTGTCTCTAAGTGAATGCATTGAACAGAAGAGTGTTACTACTTAGAAGGGCTTGTTGGAAAAGTGCAAGATAGTTCAAACTTGTGTTGGAATGGGTCAATCTTATTTTTAATTGGAACATCCTTAGGCTTACTTCCACCTATTGTGCTGTTAAACATCGTCAAAACCCTATTCAATGGAAGTGCCAGATTATTTACGGGATGAAATTTGTGAAATAAGGGCTGTACAGTCACATATCAGTCACATTTCTCTCAGGTCTAAATTTATTTACATGCTTTATTTCAGGATTCATTTGCCAACATCTCAGATGTGTTTGATTTGTGTTGATCCAATCAGGGAATGGACAGAGTGTCATAACAACGTGTCATCCAGGCCTAGAGTTGTATTTTTCTATTAAGCTGTTGTGGCTGGGCTGGTAGAAGTCTGTACAGTGAATGTTACTCCCTTGCTAAATTGCCCATTAGTTGGCTTTATAACAAAGTCAGTATATAATTATGAAAACATTTATAGATAGGCTGGGAAAGTTACTTAGAATAGGAGAGGTTTTATAGCAATTTACTACCAATTATTCATAATTATTATATTTTTTCATGAATAACCTGTTAAGCTCAATTCTGAAATCCTCTTATGTGTTAAGCCAGGTTATATTTGGTGGAATTATTTCTGACTTGCACTAAGAAAGATCAGGATCAGACTCAGAATCACATCACACTCTTTCTTTCCCACTCAGATATTACAAAACTTCCCTTTAGTAAGGAAGTTAGGAGCAAGTCTTTACTGTTTGCATTTCAGAAATGTAAAAGGGATTGATATGATATAGATAGTTTCAGACTTCACAAGATAAGGCTGGTACCACCTCTTTTGCACAAGTGCCAGTAAACCCAACCTTTTCCTGAATTGTATAGTTTGTTCAGCTGTGCTCCTTGGTGAGAGTGTTTCAAGTGGCTTATTGAAATAATTTACAAGACTTCTTGCACTGTGTTTTTGTGGTTTTTCTAACTAAACTCACAAAGTAGCTCAATGAAGTTTAAAATAATTGTTAGTTGCCTGTATGAATTGAAAGAACTTACACTGCTGAAGTACAATGAACCAAGGAAACCTGAGGCTGCTTGCTGATAAAGTATGCACAAATATAACTGACGGGAGAATTTGGCTCATGTTCAATGACAGTACTGCATGAACTAGTAAAGCAAAATGAAAATGAAAGATAGCCTTACCTCAAAATACCTTCCTTCCCCCCAAAATTTTGTAAACTTTTCTCCTTAAATGAATTAGAGAAACCTACCAGTCCATCCTTTCAGAATTCTGGTTTTCTAGATCCAGCCTAGATCTGATGCAGTGGGCTGAGCCAGGTAGTATCTAGGATGCATGTGCCACAGGGTACAGTGCCTGGGAGATCAGCTTTAGACTTCTATACCTCTAAGAAAATCTCTTTAATGCACTAGAATATAAAATGGTCCCCAGACAGGGTCGGGCAGAAAACCGGCTGTCATTACCACTTTCCATGCAGTCAGGCACAGTAAAGGGCTTTGTATAATACAGTGAATGATCTGGCAGGAGTTGCAAATATGACTCCAACTGTAATGCATCTTGGTCTGTTGAGCGGAGCCAGACTGAACTTCAGCTCTCTCAGCCTCCAGTAGCATTTCAGTAAATGGTATTTTTCAATAGCTAGGGAGACTTTGCCAACTGTTCTGATGCAGATTGACTCATATCCCGTGTAAAAGGCACATTGGTTGGACTCACTCTGGATTTCTATGGCATGGAACAGTTCCACTCATTGCTGGGTCTGACTGTAACTATTTGTCTGGCCCTACAGAGGAATGTGAAACCCTCTCATACAAACAACTAAGAGTTACACTTCAGGGCTTGTGTCTCTAAAGCAGGAGGCTTGATGGGAACAGAATTAAAGGATGGAGAAAGTCTGGTTTGGACTAGAAGAAATAAAGAAAAAAAGATTTTTTTTTATTGTAACTTTTTGGAACTTCTGAGGTTTTCCATTACAAGGATGCCTATTTGTAGATAATAGATCTAATTTTAAAAATGGAACCCTATGGCTTTACTGATTTTGTTTAAATAATAATGAATGGTAAAGCGTGAAATGTTGTAAAGTTTTCTTAATCATATCTGTCACATCCAAAACATAGGGTAGGGTGGAAGTTTAAGCAGTGTCTGGGTTTGAACAGAGGCGGTATCTGTCTATATGTTAGCCAGCACATACCAGTAAGACATTACAGTATTTGGGTGGTGTTTCAGTAAAACTGGTTAACGAAGAGCCTGTCTGTGTTCATAAAGAAAGGATGCTTTTCCAAAGTTCTGTGTTTTACCTGCAACCAGATAAAAAACTATTCAGGTATCTAAACAAGCAAATCCGCTGTTTTATTAATGTGTTACACTACACTTATCACCTAGGTAGGTATGGTAAAAGTTGTGTTGTTTGTTGTTTTGTTGTTTTGGTTTTGTTTTTGTTTTTTTTCTTTCTCTTCTCTTCATATATAATTACTGTTTTATCTTAGGATCAGCTGGACAAATATGTTCTTGATGTTGCAAGTGCTGGGAAATCCCAGGCATTCCTCAGACTTGGTTGGAAATGATCAAAAGACAGTTGGTATTGCCAGGAAATTAATGGCGTTTTAAATCTGATCTCTAATAATCTAAAGAATTATTAACTTATCTTTTTGCAAATATGTAATATGACAGTGTTTCTTTTGTCTCAGAAAGACATTTGTAGACCAGTTAGTATCAAGCAGAATTATTTTTTCTGTAGTAATTTTGAAAAGCTATGCCATACCAGCACTGTTTTAGATATATCTGAAAACTAAATATTGCAGAATATTTTCATCACAAGCATAAACAGAACATGTAGGAAATGTAACTTTCCCAAATGAGTTCAGTTTAGCATTTAAAAAAAATATTTGTGCAATCAGATTTTGAAATGTCTTGCATGGTGCAAAATATAGATCACTCTTCATTCTACATCCTGCTCTTGAAAGTAATTTGCCACTAGCAGTTCATATAAATGTAGGAACTTCAGAAGGTTTCAGAAACGTAAAGTTTCTGCCAGTTTGTCTGCAGAAGTGCTGTAGCCTGTCACAAGAAGAGAGCTGCACTTTTTCCTTCTGAAGATTTTGCTTTCTTTGTTGTTTTCCACAGCTGAATGTTATACAGTCACTTAAGTCTTAAAGGTATGGTTAGGCTTTGTTTTTGTACACACATATTTATAGAATAAGTAGGGCAACATACCACATCAGAAAAACAAATGCTGTGCCTTTCACATTGTTGACACAAATGCCACAATATGGTGTAACACCTCGTTTTGAAAACAAATTTCTTGATGACAGTTAGAATAACTTAATGTAGGATCTAGCACAAAAGCTTCATGATCTTTGGGCTTTCTGTGGTATGTGACAATTACAGAATATGTTGCCAAGGAAGTTCCACTGTGGAGTAAGTTTCCAAATTATCTGTTGTGTTTCTGACCTTCAAGCGTAATTCTGCACATGCTTCAGATAAAGACAGTCCCATTTAGGACAGTGAAAACATTTGGAGTTCAGCACTTTACATCTGCATATTGTCACACAGACCTATTAAGCTTTAATCTATAACATATGTAGATGATATGAACTAACAGGTTTTATTGTAGATGATATGAACTAATAGGTTGCACTGTAATCTTATCTGAACAATCCATGTATCTGTGGAAAAAGAAAGTGAGGCCTATTTAGTAGTCAATACTGTTGGATACAACTCTCTCTAACACATCTGGGAAATGTTCACAAAGAGTTATTAGTGTTGCCAAGGGTTGAGTATTCCTTTAGTGATAAATTGAGAATGAGTTCCTGGTTTTAAATTCTTTGTTAAGTTTTTTAGGCTGTACTACCTCTAAATAATTGATCAAACAAGGAAAATATTGTGAAGCCATGTAAGTAACATCAGAAATACTCATTTTCAGTTTCTCGGGAGGGACTAGAGATGGCACAATGTGCAGGCATCCCACACATGCACTTAACTGCTGTCATGATAGGTATAATATCAAACCCATCTAATTAAGACACATTATTAAAATAAATAAAAATCACTTATCTAAAGCTAATCCTAAATCAGCAGCACAATTCTGGAAGTTCCTTCTGTGTTGACAGCCATACACTGAATGAGCTGCACTGTAGCTTATATACCATGTCTTGCTCGCATATGCAAAGCTGCTGAAGAACTTGAGAGAGAACCTGTGGGATCTTTGTCATGTTTCTTAACTTGCACAAGTACAGCAGTGTAAAGCTGAACTGCCCTGTCTAATCCTTAGCTAATCCCTTCTCTTCGTACATCCATACTTGGGAGAGAAGCAGTGAGTCGTTTTGAGCTCCTTCAGGCAAAAGGTTAGGTTTTGACACTCCTTGCTGTTCAAAAATAAAAAGGAAAAATAAAAGAGAGAAAAGATTTATTATGTTTTGAATCTGCTACTGGGTGTATTATTGCTGTGTTGTTTTTTTCTTTCCAATCAAAATCCAACAGATTTTTATTTTGCTGTGGCTTACCACAAAAAATAATACTTTTTTATTTTCTTTACTGAGCGAGAACACGAAAATGATTCAATTTTAGAAACTTTTTAGTTAAAAATAGACATGTCCCAACCCTTTCTCTCTTCACGGTATGTGAAGTCTGGTCAAAGTATAATATTTTTGCCTACTGTTAGTTAGATTATATTTCCCAGGGCAGACAGAGTTTTGGAAGCCAGAAAATGAGTATTCTCCTGCTGCTTCATAAACAATATCACACCTAGCTGGGAAAGACAGACCTTTATAGGAATCTTGCTTTCAATGGTGTGTCCTTATTTCCCCTGTTTTCCTGCTTTCAGTACTATTACTGAAAAGTTATATGGGCTTTTAGAGTAACCATGTTAAAATGCAGTTTATGGTCATAGTGTATACACACAAGAGTATAGTGAAGCAAAACATTAAGAGGAGGGAGGAAAAATTAGCATAAGGAAAAAAAACCCCTCACAAAACAAAAGGAAGAATTATCCTTGGGAACAGCTACCCCTAAAAAAACCTGCCTAGATTTATAAAGAAAACAATGGAGATTTTCTGTCTCTAACCCCTCTCTTTCAAAATGTTAACTAAAACTGCAACTTCTGATTTTTAGACCAGTTCCATGATGGTTTTACCTAGGTCAGAAGACAGCTTGAAAAGAGCAGCTTGGATTGTTTCCATGTTTTTGAGTTGATGCCAAAAAGATTTTTCTAAGCCCAAGGATATCTTACGGGGAAACCATAGTGGACATTTCTTTGTGCATGGTGACACTGCAGATGTGCACAGTGACACATCTCTCCCATGTTGACTTGCTCCTGAATAACAACATCCTGCCTAATATGGTGCAAATTGCTGACACCACTATGTTAATAGCTGGCACTTGCACAATAATTCTTGAGTTTAAAAATATTTTTCTTGGGATTTTCTGATAGTAGCTACCACATTGAGTGCTTAATGTAGCCATACTATTGAATATCACAAACGTAATAAAATTAAGTACTGTGATTCATTTCTGAAACAACTTCATGAATTTACTGAACATGAGTTATTAATTCCTTCGCCAGAGCTAACTGATGAACAGATTGTGGAACTAGGGAACTGTTGCGAATATAGCTTTCCACTGAAAAAGTAAGCAAAAGTACTACCCTGACTAATCCTCATTTGAGTTTCAGCATTTATTATAGAAACAGGCAAACAGTCATTTGCAGTGATGCTAAATCTATTAGAACCTTAGGTAATCCATTAGGTATTTATACTCATTGCTTAATAAGAAGTGAATCTTACTTCTAAACTAAAATTTGTAGGTCTTTTTCAAGTAACTAAGTAGGTTTTGCATCTTTATTGTACATATTTATACCCTGAATCACAATTTTACTCAAATGCAGATCATCACACTCTATGTCCAATGTCTAAGTACTTTATAGGATATCACAGTATTGCTCTCAGTCTCTCTGTTTTTCTCTGGCATTACTTTTGTTTTTTTTTTTTACCTTTTAATTTTCTTGTAACTCTTTCTTTTTTTGTGTGTTATATATACTTCAGTGATCCATGCAACTGTTTCAGGTATTCTTTGAAACTTTTGAAAAGACAAGTGTAAAACTGGACACTGCAATTTTGCAACCCTCAAACAGCCAGCATAACAACCTGTATTAAATCCAGGAGCAGAAGACATTTGTGGTCATTATGGTACATTGCCTCCCTATCCCATTAGGACTAAGGAAAAAATCTAGAACATTCCAAGTAGTAAGGCACTATGCAGTCATTCTCAGTTCTTTCTAAATTTCAGGAAACTTCATAATCAGGCATAATGGCTATAACCAAAACACTGATATAGAGCAAGGAGAAATAGGCTGAAGGAGCTGAACCAGTTTATACAGAGGATCAAGTGTGCATATCTAAATTCCAGAAAAATAGGTTAAACTGTGAGCTATTTGTCTGGTTATCAAGGGTGAGGGTTGTGCCAAATTAAATAATAGCTGAGCAGGTTTTCAATAGCTCAGACTGGGGTCAGGCATGTCCCTTTTGGGGAGGTTAATGAATTGTGATATGCTCATTAAGTATCAGTTGTCATTTTGAGGATACCATTAAACCTGTTTAATGACACAAACCAGACTGATAATCCATTTATAGTGCTGGGATTTGCTTTTTAATGATTGTACTATCTTACATGTAGACTATAAAATAAAATGTAGAACACCCTGTGTCTGGGGTGTAGCACTCTGGTACCTAATGATGAACATCATAAAAGGGAACACACAGTTTCATATAGACTTTGCTTGTTTATATGAGTTGGATGCTGATAGGACCTGACAAAAAAAACAGAAGCAATGGGGCGGCTCATGGCACCTTTTTCAGCAAATAAAAATCTTAATTCAAAGCAGTTTTGAACTGATTCAGAGGTTGACATAACTAGAGCTGCTCTATTGAAAATTAATCACTTGCTAATATGGCAGCTTTACAACGTGGGAACTGGTTTGTGAAATTTGAGTGATGGCAGTCTCTTCATGCCTTATCAGAATTCTTGTTTTCCTGGTAAGAACAGAACTTCTGCAATTTTCTGGGAAGGACTACATTAGGTAGCTCCATTTCTTATTATTCAAACAATCCTGGGATATGTTCTACTAAGCCTAATGTTGTGCATGGTTGGGATTCAGGCCAAAGCTTCTGCTAGTGTTTCTCTTAACCATGCCTGTTCTATTCCTCAGTGCTTTGCATCATGCAAATGTGAGCATATCATCTTCATGGTTTAAGAAAACTCAGACTGGCTTATTTCTCAGTTATTACAGCTGGGCAGCATCACACTGACTGCAATAGGGTCTTCTGAACCCATGGGAGAATGAAATACACGTTCCTTCTTGACTAGCTGACAATATGCCAAAATGGCACTCTTTTAAGATACATTCTGCAGGTTCCTACTATCCCCAAAACTGCATTCATCTGAATGCTGTGACAGATATTGTTGTTTAGTGCAATTGCAGGAGAGCACAGCTGTTCTGCATTTGACTCAAAACTTTTTCCAGAAAGTCACAGAAAGTTTTGTGCTGAGCTGAATTCCAGTCTTAACAAACAAGTTAAATAAAACCTCCTACGAGCTCCTTCGTATCTTGATGCACTCTCACTTGTCTCCAAATATTTTCCTTGTCGTGCTCTTCTCAATACAAAACAATAACAAAATTATGTTCTTGTTTATTAGGGCTTCTGGTGGTGCTTGGAATCGTTCAATGGTCGTAGAAAGCATATTAGCTATCATGTTTAAGGTAGTGGCAACTGAAGAGAAACATAATTTATGCAGTTATTGCTTATTGAGAGGTTTGACGTCTGAAAAATTAATTCCTGGGAAACATTACTGTGGCTCAGCTGTTCTGCTTGTTTGCACAGTCTTATTCCACAGTAAATGTGAAAGACTTCACCCTTTAGTAGAAGAGAAATAAATAACAGCATGTTTATGCTTCAGTGTCACATGGGGAAATAGTGTGGAGAGTGTTACTATGCTTTATCTGCTCCAGGGTAACTTATTTGTGTTTCAAAGCACTGAGATAACAAGTCTTTCAAAATTCTAGCCAATAACCTTTTATTTTTGAACAGTGCAGAAGAATAATTGCACAACAAAGGTTCTGGCTGTTGGACTTCTTCTTTCACAAATCAAGTATCTCTGTGTCGGAGATGATAGCCTCAATAACCCTTGCTCCCTTGAATATTTCTTTGAAAAAGGAATACTTATTTGCTAGACTTGATGCAAACGGGGATGCCCACCAGTAGGAAATTTCAGGATTTTGTCATTTTATCTCAGTACCTATCAAATCAAGTAACTGAAATAAAACTTCTCTTTTTGCTTGCTATGAAATATTCCAAAAGGGGTATGCAGAAATAACCACATTTTGTCCTTTGTTTGTTTGCTTGTTTGTTTGTTTTTAATTGAAATGACATAATTCAATATCGAAGAACAAACATGGTTTTATTTGGTTTGTTAAACTCACTAAAAATAATTATTTACATTTTCACACTGAACTGTGCTTTTCTAGAGTTATAAATTATCTCCTGGGTATACAGGTTACCCCTTGAGAATGGGAGCATTCCCATTCTACCTTCTGAGGTGGTTTATTTCCTAGATGGAGTTTCCCATGGAGAATTAATCCACCCAGTTGAATTACTGCACTGTACTATGTGAGGACTTGGTCAGAGTCATGTTGCATATGTGCGAATTAGGTATCTGAGCCTGAACTCTCAGGAAGTAATGTGTCATGATATGCTGAAGTTATATCTTAGATTTTTAAGCTTTTCTTATTATTTTTTTTGTTTGTTTAATGTTTTCTTGTCTGTAAATTCAAAACTATTTTTAAAGTGGCTCCTTCCTTCCTTCTTTCCTCCCTCCTACTTTTTGCCTCAACTTAGACTCACAGTATTAATGTGCAACACTGCAGTAACCATTAGATTTATTACATTCTGCCATGCATATTTGTAATATGGAAACACACACATATTTGGAATATGGGGCACACAGATGCAGAACATTTTACAACATGTATTTGAGACAGTTTAGAATTACTACTAAAACGTTCCAGCATGTGGAGGAAGACAGACTCTAATTTCGAACAAACCTTATGAATAAAGTCATACAAAACTTTGTTACCTGGACTCAAGAAAATCTTAGCTAGGGTCTCCCAAGGGCTAGTCACTATAGAAATGCGATTAGATCTGATCAGCAAGGGCTTCTATGTGACAGTACATTACAGAACTAAGGTACATCATATTAAGAATTAGTTCAATGACAAAATTATGTCATTTAAAGACTGTCAGCTGTGTAGCATGTAGAAGAAGCATTATTAATCTACTGTAAGGCAATCCAAAGGGGAGACTTCCAAGCAGAAGCATAGACCTAGAGATGGCATGACCCAATGGTTAAACCTTTTTTAATCATTACTTCTTTGGTAAGTAATATCACATTAGGTTATTTCCTGTGCTTCTTTCTTTGGCTAGAAAGACTCACTGGATATTTTTTGTGCTGATGTCAAATATTCTTAGTCAGTAAATGTGACATCTCAAATATATACTGCTGAAAGCAGAAGTATAGTGATGAGTGGCTGAAGAAACTGGTTGGTAAACAACCTTTAGACACAAACAAAACATTATCCAAGTACTGAAGCCAAAGGAGAAATTAAACACAAGCTGGAGCTCAATTCAGCTGTCACTAGAGGAGGAAATGCTCTTTCAGATTACTGGTTTAACAATCAGATGGAGAATTTAGCTGGGCTTTGTTTTTCTTATTGTTAAATCAAGAGCCTAAAAATATCAGCCCACTGTCACAAATAGAGCTGGGCAGGCTATTTTTAAGGAAAATTTATTTAACAAAAACTTTGTACAGTGTAACTGACCCTTTAAGTCCAGTGATTGCTCTACTGCCTTTGGCAGGATCTCAGAAAGGGAAGGAGGACTAAGGAGATGATAGAAACTGGAGCTCCCAGAAATACTCTTTCAAATCAGTGACTGGTAAAAGAGAAATATTTGAACAGGCTTATTTTTGAGCCTAGTCAGGGCAACCTGAGATCAAGAACAAAAAAACTAATGCAAAAAGCATTGCAAAGGATCTTTGATATGGAGAAATGTGTTACAAAAGGAAGGCACTAGAGAAAAGTTGCTAAAAGTGTGGTAAGCAGGTGAAATCTGAGAAACCAAAAAGGTGGTAGTTAATTTTTTCAATGGGTGACATATAAAATGGAAAACTAGAATAAAAGCACAAACAGACTTCGAAAGCCTAAAACACTCTTCTCTGGGAAGGGCTCTATAGGCTTTCAGTGTGGCTTTCTGTGCTTATAACCAATGCACTGGCACCAAGGGTTGTGCTTTTGCAAGCCCTTGACCTCATGCTTTTCCAGGTGTTCTGTGCCTGGTATCAATCTTACTGGCAGACAGCTACCTTAGCCTGCAGCAGATAATCTGGACAAGGGTCCTGTTCAAAGACTGCTTGCTTTGGCTGCTTCTGAGATGATACCTGTAGTCTGAGTCTGGCCAGCCAGCCAGCCTGCATGCTTGGGCCCAAGTCATGGAGAAGCATGACCTAACCTCTGAGCAGGCCACTCATGCACAGTCTTTGCAGCATGTCTGCTACTGTGGCTGTGGGCTCCTGGCTGCTCTGAAGACTGCTCTGAAGGTCCAGGGCAGCTCCAGCTGGAGGCCAGGCAGCTCCCATTGCTGTCCTTGGGGCAGTGTGCGCTTGCACCCCAGAAAGCCAACCCTATCCTGGGCTGCGTCAAAAGGAGCATGACCAGCAGGTCGAAGGAGGTGATCCTGCCCCTCTACTCTGCTCTCATGAGACCTCACTTGGATTATGGTGTGCAGTTCTAGTGTTCTCAACATAAAAAGGACATGGAACTGTTGGAACAAGTCCAGAGGAGGGCCATGAGGATGATCAGGGGCTGGAGCACCTCCCGTATGAAGACAGGCTGAGAAAGTTGGGGCTGTTCAGCCTGGAGAAGAGAAGGCTGTGTGGAGACCTCATAGCAGCCTTCCAGTATCTGAAGGGGGGTTATGAGGATGGTGGGGAGGGACTCTTCATAAGGGACTGTAGTGATAGGACAAGGCGTAACGGGTTAAAACTTAAACAGGGGAAGTTTAGATTGGATATAAGGAAGAAATTCTTTACTGTAAGGGTGGTGAGGTACTGGAATGGGTTGCCCAGGGAGGCTGTGAATGCTCCATCCCTGGAGTGTTCAAAGCCAGGTTGGATGAAGCCTTGGGTGATATGGTTCAGTGTGAGGTGTCCCTGCCCATGGCAGGGGGGTTGGAACTAGATGATCTTGAGGTCCTTTCCAACCCTAACTATTCTATGATTCTATGATTCATAGAATCACAGAATGGTTAAGGTTAGAAAGCACCTTATAAAATCACCTTTTCCAGCCCCCTGCTATGCAGGCTGAGTGCAGGCTGGTCTATTTTTGTCACTTCTGGGATGTTAAAACATGAGTTTGAGTGGCCCAGGGATGGCTTGCTGGTGTTTTGTTGTCACTTCAAAGACTGCTATTTGTAACTGTGTGTTGGAACTGTATTCATGTATGCCTTGTGGCTGCTCCTTGGCTGTGGGAATGACAGGTTGATTGTGCTTAGATGTTGAATGTTTCTTGTGAATATATGTGAAATATACCTCTTTTCCATGAACAGCCCTCTGGACAAACCTTTTATTGTGTGCATGTTTGGGACTAGCTATCATCTCATCTGTTCTTACACATAATGTAGGCCATGTCATTTTACATAGGGACTTACAGAAGAGAAGGAAAACTTCATAAAAATACACATATAAAATGAGTTTTTAAAAAACATTTTTATAACAACTGTGGGTATGTGGTTTTCTTGAAGCGCACACACTGACAATTTATGTCGCATTTTGTAATGCCCCTTGAGAGCAGATAAGCTGTTTCTTTAAAAAAGGCCAGACTCTCTGTGCGTTTGCAGCGTGATTAATGAGTTCTTTAATTTCTGAGATCACGTTTCAATGCAAAAAAAAAAAAACAAAAAAACCCCAATAACAACAAAATACCCAACCCAAAACCAAAACAACCCAGCACAAGAAAATCCTAAAAACAAAACAAGAAACAAAACCAAAACAAAAGAAATCCCCAGCTCATAAAGACTGTCAGTGGGAAGTATGTGTATTTAATTTCAGTAGTGTTTATTTGTATAACCCTGGAAAACTGAATTTCTTTTACTCAAAAGAAAGAGGGAAGGAAAAAACCAAGGTCATCATGGAACTGAGAAGGAAAACCTGGTCCAGACAAAATATTAGTTCTGAAGAATACTAGAGCTGTTATAGTGCTACAACATTCTTATTAAATTTGAATGTGATGATGTTTTAGACCATAGAGAGAGTGGTCTGCAAGTTGCTTGTCCCTGTATTTGAACCTCCTCTGGAATGAAGGGCAGAGGAGTTGTCTGGCCATGTGTAGTGAATACGCATTCTTTAACTACTTTGGTGCAAAGTGGGCTAACCCTGTCAAAGAAGAGCAGCCTAAGCAGAGTAGCTACTTTCACAGAGAAGCAGATAAGGAATGCTTATCAGTCCCGCTCTGCTGAGAGGGTGTTAATCTCTGTCAGCAGAACAGAACAGGCAGCTGGAGGAACAGCTGGATTTGTACGTAGTCTGTTATCCAACTGTATCTGACCATACTTTTAGAGTGCTGTGCACTGTTTTCACATCTGAAAATCTTTTCACATACTTCAATTCTTTGAATTTGTTTCTTTTTATAAAGAATGCTAACTATTGTATGTGAGAGGTCCAGATAGATCCCTCAAAATCTGAAGTCATGGGAGAGGCCAAATCCTATTTTGTTCAGGAACTTCTGTTCATAAGATGAAAAATGTAATCTATAATCAGAATTGCAAGGCTAGCTCAGTGATCGAATAAAAATAAACACACTGGAAAGTCCCGTAGAATTGGGAGGAAAACATTTGTAATTCAGAATTTTGGGGTTTCTATTGCATCATCAGAATTGCTGTCCAGAATACTTCAGCATTTTCACCTTGGAAATACTTCAGGCAGTTATGCCAGTTACATAAGCAGGGTACTACTGCCCCATGGCTGAACACCACCAATCTGCTGTTGGCCTCTTCCGTTACTTTTCAGCACAACCTTCCTACAGTGTAACCTGTTATTGCTCTTTAGCATCACTGCCCTATGACCCCCCAGTCCTGGGAGTGATATTCTAGTCATGGTCCTAGAAATCCCAGTGCTTTGCTATCACCTCTGCCATCCTCCTGTGTCGTCACATTGAATCTAAAAGGAAACTGTCCTTGTACTCCAGTGCCAGCCCCTAGGAACTCAGAACTCATTGTGTACTGGCCTCTTTGCAGTGTATAAATGCAAAACATACTGAACATGTATTTTCTGTGTAAGAACATTATTTCAGATGACTGTCTGGCAAAGAGTATGTTTCTGGACTGGAAAAAACAGACTAGCTTGCAAATGTTGCCAGAAACACTGAATCTTTTTTGAGGACAGACACTTTGGATGCTTCAGTTGGCAGAAAATCACTGAGGGATATTTTTCAAAATATAAAGTACTGTCCTTTTGAAAATGCCCAGTTCTTTAGAAGAATGTAAAGTGTATTTGCAGCATATTGGAACCCAGCCACTTGACACTGCTAGAGTAGGAATAGTTCTTGCAAATCAAAGTTGTACTTTGTATTTTAATATGAATTAACTATTAATAAAATGGACTGAAGGAAACTTGCACTCAAGTAGGAGTTTATTTTAAGGTATCTCAGTAGCTGAAAATAGAATTTTCTATGCATAGGAACCACATTTTGCCCCTGATATGGGTGTTTCTCTCTGGGCATGTTTGGATGTGACTATTAGTGGCAGATGAATTATCACTTCTGGACTCATGGCAAGCCACACTTTCATCGCTTTGGAAAGCTTAACGATGATCTGCTGAAATGCTGAACCCAGTCTTAGACATAAACTTAGGAAAAATAGACACCTATCTGTGTTATGGGTACCAGTTCTGTAGGCATTCTCTGAATTGCATTTGGAATGAAGCATTCTTGCTGACTGTTACCTCTTGGGGCTTTTAAGAATAGTTTTGATTTAATTATATAGAAGTGTGCCCTTTCTCCCCTTTGTTCCATATTTAGTTCACGACTTTCCTCACACACCTCTGTGAGAAAAGTTCAAATAGTCTGAGGGAGAGGACAGGCAATATAGGCTGTTGTATTTGTGGGTTGGAACAGTAAAGATCATGTTAAGTATTGTCATCCTGGTTCTGCTAAGCTGACCTATAAATTATCATTACACAACTAGTAACATGAGCTATAAAAATAAGTATTGAGAAATGAATAGGTCAGAGAATGAGAGTGAGTTCATTTTGTTGTGATTTCAAAACCACAATAGTTTCCCCCTTTCCTCTTCTCCCCCCAGAAGAAGAAATTATGTCATTTTACCTAGGTTTATCTGTCAGATTTTCCATATTTTTTTTGTAGATTCAAGAGTTCAAGCAGTTCAAAAGTAACTTATCCCTCGTTATTTTTAACTGGTTCTGGTTTTGTTTGTTTTTTATTTTTTTTGTTTGCTTGCTTTTTCCATTCACATTATATTGGATTTTTTTCTTAATTATAACAAAAGGGCTTTTTTTTCTTTGGTTGGTTAGTTGTTTTTTTGTTTTGTTTTTAATAAATGCCTTTGAAAGAGGCTGCATCGAGAGCTTTCCAGACTCTAGTTTAGCTGCATGGAAGGTACAGTATATACCTGTTAACATCAGTGCACTGTATTGGTATCAACAGTTTTTCATAGTCTGGAAGGACTTGCTGCTCAGAAAATGGTTTTGCTATTTAAACTGTGAGCAGCAAAATGTGATAATGAAAAATCACTTGTACATGTATAAGCATAAAAATTTGAGAACAAGAAGAGATTACTGGTATCATAAATAGAACCCCAGAGATTCTTATATGCTGAGATCCATAAGAATGTGTAATACTTTATTGTAGAAACAAAAATATGTGAATTAAGCCCCTCTGATACATTTAGAGAACTGAAAATATGATGTATGCAAGTCAGTGCAGCCTTTGAAAATGAAAAATGTGGCAACACAAAACATACTTCTTTATATTCAGGTAGAGATTGTTTGAATAGAAAGCAAGACAGTGTAGTTTTAGAGGCCCCTAAGCCAGCATGGGGTACCTCAGGCTGCACAGCTGATAGAGCAGCACGAGTACAGCTACTTGGTCTGTATGGATGCAGCTGTACTGATTCTGGTTTTGAAGCCCCCTCATACGGCAGTAGCTGAGAATGGAAGTGTATAATTTAGAAGAGACAGGAGGCTGAAATCCTTATTCTGGAATATTTACAAATTCAGGAAGCAAGCTCAGAGGAGAGGAGGAAGTGTCATTGCCTAGAAAAGTGATTTTGAATCAGAAGGAATCTATATTATTAAACCCATATTTTGAAAGCAAGGGATCTGCTGAAACAGTTGTTTCATCTCAATAGAAAATAAAAAAAATATTGTCTATTAATTCTGATATTTAACTGTTCTTTTACATTAGGTCTACTGTATATTCAGAAATTATTTTCAGAAACTAGTGATAACCTGGAAATATGAATAGCAGTGCCAAAGAGAGACCCATCCCAGTACCTCTCCACATAACAGTTCAGTTATAACAAGTCACAATCTAGTCTTGAAATGCACACTTCTGTTCTTAGGAACGATTTTCTAAAACCATATTAATGTCAGAAACCTACTTCAGTGGAAACTCAATTCTTCCATGTTACCAGTGAGTGCCACACTAGAGCTAGAGCTAGAGTTGAGTTTCTTCTGGCTCATGTCTGGCTTCCTGCCTGTACAGTTCTGGACACCCAGGCTCGAATGGGACTGTCTGTGTCAGCTGCTTCAGATCAGGCCCACTCCTATCAGTCATGGAGATGAAGATGTGGCTGAGACCCAAACTGGTATCACATATCTTTCCCTGGTGGCTCCGTGTGCAGAGGCAGCTGGCTCTTCCCATGCTGACATCTGCCTCAGCTAGCACAGAGACCACCTGAGTGAACAGGGCAGCTGGGGTTCAGGTGGGAACTCAGTCCTTCGGTTGATGTGACAATGTCCTCAGCTGGCTGAGATTCCACATGAGACACAGGCAGATCAGTTCCCCTGGAACTGAGCTGGGGCCAAGTACCTCCGTGTGCTTCTTACGCACTTTTTCTCTAATGAACAGAGAGAGATGGGCTCCTCCAGAGTGTGATTACAGGAATAACTGTCTAATGCTTTAGCTCTGAGTCATTCTTAAGAGCAGCCTATCAGTCTCCACTGACTATTCTGGGAGCCTGGCAATATACGTATCCCAAAAAAATCTCTTTGCTGAATGACTAAGGAGACAGGTTCCTAACTGGCACTCTGAATCATCTTACTGTGGCCAAGCATCTTTTAGCTGTTGAAACGCCTAAGCTGGATGCATCTTAAGCCAGTCTCTGATAAAATCAGGAATCAAACCCAAGAATTCTAGTTCACAGATTTTTTTTTTTCCTGTAACCATTAGAAAACACATTGTACTTTTCTACCTCTAGGTATTTTCCATGATTTCAACTTCCTTCTGAATCTTAGACGTAAAGCTACTTGCAGCATTTGACTTTCAAATACACAGGGAAAGTTCTGATAAATATAGAACCAAAGAGGGCTTCTCAATTTCTTTCTTTCTTTTTTTTTTTTTAATTTCATAAGATATGCATTTTAATGGGCTAAGAAGAGCATTTTTAATAGGCTTCTTTGTTTTGGTGTGTTTGTGTCTGTAATCCATCCACTTGCTGCAGCTCTCTGAGAAAGTTTTTTTAATCATATTAGATGTAGATTCTTACAAGCCACTTTAAATATGCAGTTATATGATAATCTTAGCCAATATGTGTTTTTTAAAGATTGAACTATAAGAATCCCATTTATTGTAAATGAAAGACTGGTTTCTATAAAACATGGACTCCATAAATCACATCAGAGGTAGCACATGTGCAATACCAGGAGCTGTGCTAGGAACCCTCTCTTCAGCTTGTCTTCTGGAGACTGCCAGTGCAAATGGAGGACACCTGAGTGTTTACAACTCTTACAGCACCTTCTGATATCCCCTGTCACTTTTAATGGTTTTTCTCTTTGTGTTCAGCCTTTCTAAGGTGACTAGTGTACACAGTCTCCTCCTGGTCTTCACTAAACTAGGAATGATCTGGAAATATTAGCTCTCCATAGAAGAAATATCAGAGCTCTTCAGGATGTTTGTGGTTCTAATCTGCTTTCTTTTCCCAAACCTTATCTTCACTTGACAAAGCATGTGGTTTTAGCCAAGACAGCTTCTGCATTACTGTCTACCATTTTCCCACAGGAGTTATTGTGAATCTGCTGGCTTCATCTTTCACTGCTGGTTCCTCAGCTTTTTCTAAGGAAGCATAGTGATCCATAGTCACAGTAATAAGCCAGTGATAAGTGGTTCAGTTGACAAAAGTAGTAGCTTGCAGCCCATTTTCTCCTTGTGGAATACTGTTTGTTGTTTCTGTCAGGTAATGCTCAAGTGTTTTTCTATCTATCCAGGTTTCCTGTCCCTGGCAGTGGTTGTGCACACCCTTCACATTTCTGGATGTTTGTCAGTTTAACAACCAACTTCTGTTATAAATGGCGTTATTCAACACTGAATTGATTTTTTTTAAGTAGATATAAATCTTACAAATATTACTAGTAAGGGACCACAATAAGGTCAAGATAAGTGAGGGGGAGCCCTCTACTATAGACCTTTTTCCCTGGCATCACTGCTCCAGTCAAAGGATTAAAAATGCACCTCGCACACAGAGCTTTTTGCATGTAGATACATTTAAAAATGAAGCAGCTTGTTCCCATTCCATTCCTCATGGTATGTATATTGCAAGCTTGTGCCTAATGTAATCTCCCTACTTAATTTGTGGTTTCCTACTTATTAGAACTGCTTTCTGTTTTCTTGTGAATTCCAAAGGGCAGCTTTCCTGTGCATTCATGTGTATCTGGCTCACAGGAGCTATTGGTGGCTTGATTTATACAAAGTCTCACTACTCTTATTCTCTATGTCTGAGAGTTTTGCTTCAGGATAAAACAGCAATGGTCTCCAAAAGGAGAAGACACTGTAGTACATGCTCTGGCAGAGCATAACAGGTGCTATATGTATTCTAATAAAAAAGCATTAAAAGTTTTGGCATAACATTTTGGAAAATAAGGTTGATTCCTCAGCATATTTTCCAATGACACTGTAATTCCTACTTGGACAGATAGGACATTTGTCAAGGCCATCTTTAAATAATGAGAAAGAAAATGATCAACTATCTGAAAGAATTCCTAGATAAGATCTTGCATAGGTAATAATTTCTGGAGGAAATGAACATATTTAGTAAATACATTTCAAAGTATGAAACATCTTTTTATGAAAGGTAAAAGGTACCTACTTCAGATACCACTCTTATGACACCCATCCTTACTTAAACTTTTGCTTGCATATAATTTATCTAGTATGAATTTGAATGTGATAGGACATGTATTAAGTGTTTCAGTCCTAGTCAGTCACATATAATAAGATGCCTTGCATGAGAAAGGATTAGTGTCATAAATATGCTTCAACTATATTTAGAAATATTAAACTGTAGAACTGAATTTTTGCATTCTCCCATATATATATATGTGATATTACATACATATCTGTACAAAAACTTAAAATTTTGCTGAGAAAAGTTCTGCAACTGGAAATTAATTAAAACTCCATCAGGAAAAACTGTAGCTGAATTTATGGAGAACAAAATGGTAACCCTGAGAGCTTTAGAGGAGTATAATGGACTATTTGTTTCTCAGGACCAGTGTATGCAAAATCTCTACTTGGGTACATGCTCAGCAACATGGAAACCTTTAATAGTTTCAAATATTGCTGTGATCTATATTCAACTTTTGGTGAAGCTGATGTTGCTTAATAAGATCCATAGTTGCATGTAGTAAACAAACAAAGTTTCATACCTACCTAAAGTCAAACTTTGACTGCATATATCTTTGCTCCTCATTCTCTCAGTGGGATAAAACTGAATCATCACTGTCTACACAGTTTGTAACACCTAAGGATCCCTACATATTTGTGAAGAATTTAAAATGAAGAAATGTGAAGTGATCCATAATACATGTTCTCAAGCAACTCAGTTACTGTCCAGAAAGAAGGAAAACTAGCCCAAAACCTCAGAGGAAAAAATAAAGATGTTATTAAAGCCCAATCTTTACTAGTTGGCTCTCTTTCCCTTTGTCCTGGTTATATTTTCACTAGAAGAGTGAGAGTTCGTCAGTAGTCCATTAGTATTTGCTATTTCATATGTAAAGCTAACTAATTCTGTCCACCTTCACTGCTGAGGAACTTCTAATAATACATTCCTGCACAATAAGCTAGAGAGGTGACATTTCTTACTCATACAGCACTTGTTTCATCGTGGTAGCAACCTGGTCTTAAAGACAAGAGAAACCACTTACCTTCTTGTGATTATTCTGGTAATATGTTTGCAGAAAGCTAGCCAAAATCAAACCATCTAAAACCATAGCAATACAGATCCAGAACACTGTTAAAGTGGTGTAGGTTCAGTAATACAGTAAATAAGTATACTAGAATGAGCACTCTGCATCATGTATTAGTATCTGTTATTATCCTTTTAGTCTATGAATGTAATTAGAATATAAAGAAATCTTAGTACTGAACTAAAGTATTCATGCATTCTCATAAATGCAGACTCTTTCAGCCATTTAGTTAATTTATTTTCATGAGTTGAGTGTAAAATACATATTGGATTTGGAAAACCATTATTTTAAAGTGTTAGGGCACTCTGACAAGTATTGGTACATACTGCCTATCTGAACAGCTATCAAAAGAAGAGCTAACAGTAGATGCAAAGTGCACAGGACCTTCAGAGAATGGGTGAAAACATGAATTGCTCTGGCACTTTGAATGAGTAAAGCAACCTTTCAACTCTGTTTCGGCAAAGTACTGAAACTAGCACTTGACTTAAAGCATATGAATACTTTGCTGAAATAAGCAAGATCACGAATGAGACCAAAATTAAGCTCATACTTTTAAGTGCTATGTCAGACTGATGGTTTTTTGAGTTAGACTATTCTGAGAGAGCTGCAGAATGTGAAAATTGACAGTTCCTCCTCTTCCAGTCCTCTAGGATTTCTATTGTAAATGAAGAGGTTCAGATGCTGAAAAACATCTAAATAGCATAAGCAGTTTTGTAAATGTACCCAAAAGCTCCAAGGACAAAAATGTTGTATCTATGCACAAAATTCAAACTCAGAAATTTTAGCTTATAGCCAAAAGAAATGGCTCACTATTTCAATGGTAGTAAATGCTTTATTTAACACTGTTTTCAGATATGTGTTGGATCTTGATAACATTTGTAAAAAAACAGTCCCTTTTATTTCACATTTGCAATAATGTCTTCTTGCTTGACTTCAGTCACTAAAGTTCTTTTTTAAAAAATAAATGTTCTTGGAAAAGGCATATAAACTTTATAAAGTTAATAAACATATACAATTATCTGGATAATTAATTTAGACTCATTTACATTTAATAACATCCTGTTCTTCCTGGCAGCAGGCTTCTATAACAAAGGGTACCTCTAAGTTTAAATGCACCGATTTGGTGCAACCTTTCTTTGGTGTGAATAGATAATCATAGACAATGCACACTTTCAGGCATGACTGTATGTGCTTCTGTTTGGAGCTGTCACCCCTGCCATTTTTTGTTTTGTCATTGGGTTGTCTGTTTTTTTTTTTGCTCACTGCAAAATGCAGATTCCTTTTGAAATCAAGACCCCGTATATCATTTTGGACCATAAAATCTGGTCTTTCTTTTGAAGCTTGCTTTTGCAGCTTCTCCTGCTAACATGGGTAATTTTGGACTCAAATTGCAGACGCACGTGTGAACTTTTCTTTGTGTATTGATCACCTCTTTCTTCATCACTCCCGTTCCTTTCACAAATGAGACAAAATAACAGGCTCACAAATCAGCTTCATCTTTCTAATCATTGTATTCATTAGCTAAAATGTGAGGGATGCCTGTGGAAAAAACAAATCTTTCATCAGTTAATTATGGATGTACTTCTTGTAATTAATACAAATTATTGCTTAAACAACGTTGAGAAAAGAAAGCAAGGACAGTTTCTTGGCCATGAATATCAGAGCTCCGCAAATGTATTTAAGGAGGTCAAATGACCTGACAACATGCCTGAACCCTCATCTGGTAAAATAATAAAAAGGAGCAAGAATTCCTTTATAGCCTTGCAATTTAACTGTGCTGAGGGATTTCTTAAAAAGAAGTGTTGGGGGGTGTGTGGTAAAAATATAAAAGGCAACAATGGAATTATTTTATTTGTGTCTCCTAAAATGAACAGCTGTAATATGCTACCACATATTGTCCTCAATTATGTTTCTTTTTGGCATAAATAAGCTTCCAACTAATTAAAGGTTAATTAAAGAGATTTTCCATTTTCCGTTTTTACTTGCTACAGTTTCTTATGGACAGGGACGTTCTGTGCAACAATGATGTATTATATAAGCAATTGATTAAGAAAAAAATAAAAAGGCATCCCATTTCGTTTTGAAAATACCCTGCATAAAGATACCATTAGCATTTTCAGACCTTCACAACAGGGCTGATCTGGTGAAGTCAGTGCAAGTCTTTCCACTGACATCAATGGGCAGAGGATCAGGGCTCGTTTATGTGGTACTTCTAGCTGTGTTTTCTCCATTCTTTAATTCTGCAGTGTTTTCCTGCTGAGATTTGTTGAAGTTGATAGTGACAATTTTCGTTTGGTTGTTTTTTGTTTTTGTTTAAATTTTACACAAGTGGCAAATTTTGTGTTTATAAGCATCTTTTAGTCCAGTGAGTTGCAACAATTGTTTAATGAGCCCATAGAACAAATCAACAGAAAGAATAGTACCTGAGCTAAGAGGACATAGATGGACAGGACAAATATGTAAGAGCAATTATGGCTGAAGACCACCCAAACCCAGAAACCTCTAATGTAAAAGATGCCATAGGACTTCAATGTTTCAGTTTCAGACTTTTGTGGGTCTTCACATATCTTCAGGGCACCACCACCACATACCTTGATATTAACCCTAATAGGCACTGTTTTGTTTGATTTTTGCCAAACTAAAACCAAAAGAAAGAAAAAGATGTCTTTTATTTAGAGAATTTTCCTTTTTAGAAAAGCACACGTCAGGGTGAGTGTTTTGCCCTTTTTAAAATCAAAATGGCCTACAGCTGGCCAACGCTACTCATCCTTATTGTCTGTTCAGGGGTAATTTTGGATTTAAGCAAGGAAGATCCTTGGGACTGCCAGTTTCTGAAGGGCAGAATGGCCAGGTTGTTCCTCTGGAGGATAACTTGTCTGCAGAACTAAAAAAAGGGAGGTCAGAGAAAGGAAGCAGCATCAGGAACTGGAGCAAGAGACAGGGCAGTTGTAGCATCTGGAGTGGGTTAACCTAGCTCCTTTCTCAGTAATTCAATGATCAGAAGAGCCTCAGGAATGACAGGAGAAGGAACTGAGAGAGATTTGCTGCCTCTTCCCTCAACAGTAATAGCAGAGTGGTGAGCAAAGGTCAGTATGGGTCACTTGGTCTTCCTGTAAACAGCAGCAACCATTTTCACTGTCTAGTGCTGCTGTGCATCACATTTTAGTTGTCTCTATAAAAAGAACAAAATACCTGCCCCCATCAATTCCCCATCAGAGTACAGTAATGAAATGCCCAGCTGCAGATGCAGCAAAATCCTTTCCAGTTCTGCTCAGTTATTGTCTGTCTCATCTTTAGCAGATGGCTGGACGATGATGTCTGCAGTAATAAAAATATTAAAAACAAAAACTGCCAGCTGAGTTGGAAAACTGACTAATTTCTATTTTTATAATGTGGTACTTGAAGCCATTATTTCTGAAGCCAGTAATGGCCATATTCAGCATCAGCCATGTGAGAACATTTATTGGAGAGAAGAAGCAGTACTGAACTACTCCATCCCTACTCTTCTGGAAAGAGAGGGCATCTCACAACATATCCAGAGCAGGCAGGAAAAATCTAGCCAGACAGCCCCATTCTACTTCCATATGTCATTTGAAAGAACAGTGTTATCTGTAACACACTGGTACTGGTAAGACACATTCTCCTTCAGTGAGGCAAATTATCTCTAGGCTTGCTTCAGCTTGGCTTGCACAAAGGTACTTACATTACATAGCCAAGTACTTCATGACCCCACCATATTAACAGGGAGTGAGATGCCACTGGAGCAATTAGCAACATGGCCACACATATGAAAGGGCACGGCCTTCACTTGCATTCTCCCCTTACTCCTTAGTGAATGCTATTTTTTTTAGCTGTGGGACATAGATATGTAATGTAAAATGTAATCACAGATTTTACAGTTATACTGCAAACCAAGCTGCTCTGGTAGACTTTTTCTCTGCTACAATTTCTGTGTTCTGGATTATACAATAGTAGAGGCTAAATAAGAGCTGGAAGAAAGTGATGAACAGATGATGCTGTAAAAATACTCACTTCAGTAATGGTCTTCATTCTCTTTATATGGGACAGTCTCTGAATTCCAGACAATCATATGTCACTAATTCATTCACTCATTTGAGTGATAATTCACTCCTGGAGTGTGAGATTCTACCACTTTATTATTGAGGTGCATTGTCTGGGTTATATTGTCAACTTTGTGAATTTTTAATTTACTCAGACATAGATTAAGGGGTTTGAAAAGAATAGGCAATTTTCAGAGTTGTGGATTAATAGCCCATCATTTGAAATACTGTAGATCCTGATTTTCAGGAATTACTAAGCATCCTTCTTGAACTCAGACTCCACAATGATATCTCGATTATTTCAGATAATCCTACTGTCAATATCATGACATTTAGACCATCCCGTTTAGCAGTTTTGTTTCATATATTCTAGTAGTAATGTTCTTAGTGAAATGGCTGTCCTAAGATTATACTGAGATTTGGATGTTTACATTTTTTTATTAAAGAATTTCACAGGGTAATGAAAATGCCAATTTTATTTTCTTTATGGAAAGTATTTGAGGAATCCTACTTTTGGTATCTCAAGTCTCGCGTTTAATCTTAATTAGGATTACATATTTTATTAAAGAGAACAACCGGTGGACTTGTTTCATCTTTCTGTTCCAAGTTCCATTCACCAAGGGGACATGAATAAATAAAGAAATGTGAAATATCGATAGGAAGGTAATTATTTTTAATCTTGGTTTGCTATCTCCCAGGTGGTGTTTGCCATTCCCTTAGATATCAAAAAAGTACTTGGACCTTTGCTTTATCTACATAATAATAAACCTTTTAAATTAAATACACTCTAACTCCTGTGATTTGTCACTAAATGATTCCCTGAGCTAGACACATAAATTCAGTTCCACACCTTAATGATATGTTCAGTGAAGGTATGCCTGCTCCTGCTTGCTTTGAACCTGCCATACATTAAGTTCCACTTATGGTCTATACTTCTTATATTTGATGAAGTAATGAGCTATCAGACCCAATACACCTTGTATTTACTTCTCATGATTTTATAAAACTTTGTCATATTTCCACCCAGCTGAGCCCTAGCTGTTTGCTCCATGCATGGCAGCTGGTACACACACTATCCTTACTACTACCCCTCTCTGTATCTCTCCCAATTGAATTGTATCCATTCTTGAGACTAGAAACTCACCTGCATATAGGATTCTACATGCAGTATTGGTTTACAGTGTGGCAAAGGCTGTGCTTTTTCTAATCTTTGTTTCCCACCTAATAATTTCTGTAATTTTATTTGCTACTTCAACTGCTACCAAGCAGTGAGCTGGTGTTTCCTGGTTCTTATATACTTTGAGACTTTTCCTGTGGTGATGGTGGTTATCTCAGAAACATTCGCTTTATATACTTGGATCTTCTAACTCTCATTCTAGAAGTACCACTTATTTTTGGCTACTTTGAATCTGCCACATGGTAATTTTATCTGATACCCTCTATTTATTTCTTGTGTTAGAGAAATCTTAAAAACTAGTAGACCTCAAAAATCATAGAATCATAGAATAGTTAGGGTTGGAAAGGACCTTATGATCATCTAGTTCCAACCCCCCTGCCATGGGCAGGGACACCTCACAAATGTTTATTTATTATATTATCCTTTTTCTCTATTGTCTTGTTTAACAAAAAGGTCAAGCTACTGCATTCCACAATGATCTGATGGTCAAACTATGAGCAATTTTTAGAAATATTTTAGAATATTTATTTAAAAATCAGCTCAAGAACATTTTTATGCATCTCATAAAAATAGCAGGAGATAATATTGGAAGAAGTAATCTCTATGCTCCTTAATAGAATCCCTCAAATAGGCATAGGGTAGAGTGTTATCCTGATGTTTTATCCTAAATTAGTACCTTTGAGGCAAGAGAATATGCTTGTAAGCTTCAAAGGACTGAACGGGACACTGCTGAGAGAATTCTCCCAAACATAGCTGAGCTTGGCACAGAACCACTCCAAACAGCTGGTTGGACAAATGTTAAAATTTCTAGCTTGCATATAATTGTCTTTTAAATCAATAGAGATCTTTTATTAATTGTTTTGCCTTCATTTTAGTCTTGTAAAGCTGAAGTATTAGAATGTAGTCAGGTAAGTTTCTCTTTGGCATGTTTCTAACACAACCTCAAAACTTGATATATGCTGTAAAATGAAGCTTAATCCTTGATGTAATTTTTAAATTTTTATATATATATATATTCATAATTAGTTATAATAGGTTGTATTAATTAGATACAGTCATTTCCCACAAAAGAACTGGCAAACTCTAATTCTTTGTAGGATGGAGTTTTGCAATTAATTTTCAGCTATCACATATAATGCACAATCTCTTTCTTCATGACATCTTGTAGCAAGGAGACATACTGGACTGGTGCATACTTCCTATACTACCTCTGAGGGGAGCCATCATCCAACACTTCTGATTAATGCCAAGGAAACCATATGTTTTTGTAATTCTTGCAGGATTACATGGGCCTGATTCTACTTCTGTTTAAGTGAATCAGAAAATCTACAGCCACATGGTCTGCATGTCACATTTCAATAGAACAGACAAAAATAAGAGTAAAATCTTTGTAGTACAATATTCGGTTTTCAGTACAATACAAGAATGGCAAACAGTAAAATAAACATGTAAAGAAACAACTTTCATTCTTTTTCATTTTAATATCCAGTTATGTGTAATTTGGTAAACTTTATTTAGGAGAGAAGACATTCTCTACTACTCCAAAGTCTGACCATATATAACTATATAAATATAGAACATTGGTGGAGAGATGAACAAATTCAACAAGCAGGTGGGGAAATGGTATATAATAATTATTAGTATGTTATGGCTGGTGTTGGCAAAGAAAATATCCAATAACTTCATGCATTTTGCATTACTCCCTAGCCTACTGGACTTTGGTTTGCAAGTGTTCTTAAGTTCTGAATTGCCCTGATATACTTTTAGGAACATAGTTTATTTTTTGAGGAGGCTAGCAGCAATAGGCTGAGAAAATGTCATTAATTATAATGCTCTGAGAAGCACTGTCTAAAAAACCCTACAAGGAGTGGGCAAATGATGCAGTGGTTCAAGGCTACATTGAGGGTGAGAGATCAGTGAAAGATTTTCCTTTACTTTGAAAATAGTTCCATGGGATATCTCCTTTAAATACAGATTAAATATCTTTCATTGGTTGCAGTGAAGTTTAGAATGAATACGATGTAAAAGACATTCTTTAAAATTGGATAACTTCATATATTTGAAATACATCAGCTTTTTTCATTATATTTTCTACTTAATCACTGTATTTTTTTGACATTTTTATTTTACACCTCCTAGAAGGCAAATGAGTTAAAAGTTAACTTAGAGCAAACTTTAGGATACGTGCTCTTCAAATGGCTTAAAAATAAGACAAAGTAGGTTGATTCATCAATCCTGCTGACCCTTAACCAGGCTCAATAATAGTGTGACAGTGCCAGGAAGTGCTTGCTGAGGTCCTACTGTCATCCTTACCTTATGCTAAAATTAAGGAAAAAAGGTCAAGACAAGGATTAAATTATGAATGCAGTAGTTGGTGTATTTGCTACTTTTAAAAAAAAATTTGTTAATTTTTTTCTCAGCAATTGTTTTCTTCTTCTTAGAGGATTATCAAGACAGCAAAGATAATGGTGTCATTTCATGTCTCCCATCTCCTTATTTCATATGTGAAGAGCAGATTCCAAGCAGACTATGGGTTCTAGCTCTTGCCTTCTATTCTACAGCAAAGATAATGGTGTCATTTCATGTCTCCCATCTCCCTATTTCATATGTGAAGAGCAGATTCCAAGCAGACTATGGGTTCTAGCTCTTGCCTTCTATTCTGAGACTCTTAACAATGGTGCAGATTGTGGGGTTTGCAAGGAACAGAGGCACTTATGGATTGGAATTTGGACTGAGATCACTACTAGATCATTTCACACAGACTTCCAAAAAAATAGAATCCCCAAAACCCAATCATATGATAACTTCTGGCTGAACTCCTGCCCAACTTGAACTGGAGTCAAATATTGCTTTAACTGAACTAAATCTCCCTTGGCCTTCCTGGCTTTCAAATAAAGCAGTTGTTATTTTTGTTTTGTTTTTTTCCCTATTATATGAACAAATCTGCTTGGGATGTCCTTAAACCTCTGTGAACTGATTCACTCTAAAGTAATATTAGATGATTTAGACAAATGATCTGAGTTACTGATTTCATGGCTGGAGAGAGTGAGTAAGAAAAGTGCGGTCTGTCCCTTGGCTGTCACACCGCTTTACCATATCACTGTTAACATCCCAGTGATTGTGTTGATTACTGCTCTGGATTCTCTATTTAATAAACTGTATGAAACTCTCTCTGGAAAAACAAAAAAGTAGCTTGGCTTATCTGTTTTTGTCTTAGCACATTAAGCCAATTTTTCTAATCATCTGATCTGAAGTGAAATAGAGGGACAAGTTTCACTTGTATTGCATTGAAGTGCCTCGTGCTTACAACCTTACAGCTCCTTGCTGACAGCTCATGCACTCAAAATTTAGGCAAGATTTGCATGGCCCAGTACCAAAATAACATATTACAGTAGGGTTTTTTTGAGTGCTTGAAAGGCATGGCGATGACCTAAGACTAGCATTTTGTCCAAACCTGAAGATCTGTTCCAATATATTCCAGTCAATCTTTACCTTGGGATTTAGAACTAAAGGCAGGGACTCAAAATCTGCTTTTATTTATGAACACTGTGTAGGAGGCCTTCACATTTTAGAGCAGAATAACTTTCAAGTCTATAGGGATAAATGTGCCATGTGTTGCTAGGAGAATACGGTTGCTTTTCTCAGATAACTGTTTCTATACCCACAACTCTGTAAGTTTCCACTTCACAGCTGCCTTGCCATGAGACCTAAAATTTTAACCTGCAATAAAATAGATCTATGTCAGCATTAAATTTCAGATTGCAAACAATGATTTTTTGTAATGATGAAGATTTTACAATTGCAAGTCACATGCTTGCAAATTGCCTAACAAAGCTTTTAATATTCCTCTTCTGGTTGTTTTTTTGGGTTTTTTTTTGGTTGGTTTTTTTTTTTATGGCATGGAAATTGAGGTTGAGCTGCTTTTTTTAATTCATAAATGTTGAGATAGCTAACAGAAAGATCTGGTCTCTGGTTCAGAGTGGGACAGGTAATATGGATTTATTTGTTTTCTATTGAAGAGTGCTTCCAGCAGTTGCTAAAGGGAAAGCAAACAAATGAAGCTTGAAAAGGAGGAATAGCTTAAGCCCAAATTTGTGACCATTAAAGTTTTGTTTCTTTTCCTTGCTAACCCAAAGCTGTATTTTGCCAGGTTTTCAAAAGTGTTATACAGAAGCATAAAGCAAATGTATTTGCTGATTCATGTCATAAATTGCGAACACCCCGAGCCACGAAGCAAAAGGAGGCAGTAACTTTTACAGCATTGCCTAACAAAGCACAATTCAATTTTTAAGAGAGCAAAAGGATAGGGGCAAACACTATAACTAGCAGAATGGACACATGGGGTGCAAGCCAAATAGTTTTTGTAAAATAGGGCAGGTATAAACTACCTTGTATATTGTTGAACTTCACCTATAAGAACATTTATTACCTGGTACAGGCATACAAAGGCCTCTCTATTAAACTAACCCGCAAAAAGTGCTACAGCTTCTCAGGTATTGTTTCCTCCCCCCTCTCATTTCTTCTGTTCCTTTACCTTCATTACCTTCTACTTGATCATTAAAAAAAAAAAAGGGCAAGAAATGAAAACAGCGGAAGAAAATGTGAGGAGAAAGGATGAAAGGCAAGAAGAAAAGGCAATAATTGTTGCATCAGAACCTGAAAAAGATTTGGTTTCAATGTCTTCAGGTTTTTTGAATTTCTCATTGAGATGTTAAAAAATGTAGAGTAAACATGAAGTTTTTTGAATTTTTCTTGAAACATACTTACCATTTTTCACCCAGCACCGCTGCCAACTTTCTGACTGGGTAGTACAAACAGCTTTTCAGCTACTCCTACAATGGTGCATTCAGAAAAAGATGCATGTGCTAATGGCACCTGCACAGCCACTCATTTATAGCAGGCAGGGAGCAAGTGAACACGCCAATCAGATAATATATGCAGGTTGGATAACTATATATCTAACTACCTGCCTGTGTGTGGTACTGTAGCTAAGTGAAGGCAGTGGGGTGACGTGGAGCTGGTATGTTCTCCAGGGTACATCCATTTTGACCATAGCAGAAAATTGGTTTTACGGTAGTAATGTATAATTTACATTATCAGTATAGTATAAAGTAAGTTTTTGACCTTCTGAATTGCAGATTCAAAAAAAAGAAAAATTAGTCTGAACCAGTATGTTTCTCAGCATCAAGCGCATCACACTTTTTTCTTGTGATATGAATATATAACATTTTTAATATATATTGTATTAATGAAATGTGTGTTTTAGATGTATATCATATCTATATGTGTGTTTGGTAAGAAGATTTCTTTAATGCAAGCACACATCTGCAAAGAGAACATTCATCTCTGATACTGAAAATATTAAGACCTAAGGAATATTGGCTGGACATATTATTGGAGCTGTGAAATAATTCTTGCCACCGGTATTTCTAATGAAGACCATCTGCAAATAGCTTTATTTTTTGTTCCAAAAAAGAATTCAAATTGTTTTAAATCCAGCTGAACTTTTGAGGGATTAGCTATTAAGTTCTCATTACTCCTTTCACTTACAAATGACTTTTGGGAGAAAATCCATCGTTGAATCAGTTCACCAAGCAGATTATTTCATTTCATAACTGAGAAAAACAAACACCAAAACTTCCAAAACCCCCCAAAAAACAAAACACAAAACCTCCCAAATCAAATGATTGTTCTACCTCACTATAAATTCAGCTTAAAATCATCTGATTTTATTTAGTATGCAGTTTTAACTAATAATAATAGTAATAATTTACACAGTGTAGGCTTCTGGATAGAAAATTTTTACTCTTTTTTTCACACTCATCTTTAAAAATAACTGTGAGAATACAAAAAATATTTGGATTGATTCATTAGCTTTTGGGAATTTACTTAATGATTTTCAGATTGTATTGGGAAAATGTATGTAAAATTAGCAGACGAGTATACAACAAATATTGAAAAAAAAACCCACAAGAAAAAGTCTGTAGATGTATTCATTCAGACTTTAGGAAAACTTAACTTACTCTTTGACTAAAGTGTTTGCTGGACTCTCCAGAACTGTGACTTTTATTGCAAGTTATATCCTGCTGAATTAATTGTAAGCAAAGGAAATGTAGCACTGCAATGGAGTGTAGGTGAAATACAAGGCTATCAAGTGACAGAACATCTGACTTCTGCTGTGCAACTAATCTCCAATGTTCTCAATTCTATGTCACTGAAAAAGGAAATATAGGAATATATACTCAGAGGTGCAATGTTCCTGCATTCGGACTGTGCCAATTTTCAGGCAGAAGGTCTGACCAAATGGTTTTTGTAGTCCCTTTCGGATTAAAATCCAGGAATTTTAGCTGCTAGAACAAGAATATTGTTTACAATATTACAGTGGGTTTCTAATTCATTCAGCATAAAAGCTCCAAACCAAAACAGTAAATGATATTTCTTTATGTAGGACAATGTTTTCATCTGATGGAAAGTGAAACAACCCACTAAAGTCAAAATGAAGAGATAATGATGTAGTCAGGCTGAGGATTCTCCTACAGAATTGAACATTCAACAGCAGTATTCCTGTTACTCATTACTGCAGTTCCCTGGTAGAGTGCTGCCGATAATTATCCCAGTAAGTGCAATAGAGAATAGAGAAACATCCTGTTTCAATCTACCTTGCAGACCCATAAATCATCCCTGCCATTTCCCAGGGGTGTCTATGCTGAATTCTCCCTGGTGTGCCTTCAGCAGTATCTCCTCTCCGTTTCTCCTCTATCCTCCTCCTCTCATTCACCTAGCAAGAGATTTCTAGTAACAGCCCTGCCTGACTTGACAGCATAATTCATGCCTTGCCACTCACCATGTTTTGTCCCTGGAGGGAGCTAGGGACTTGGTCCAGAAATACTGGCGATCAGCACTGTGGTGTGGCACAGTTCAGTCTGCTGGGAAACTGGGAGGAGAGAGCCCTGCGGTGTGCATGCATGTGTGAGAATGTGGAAGCCGAGGTCCTTCCCAGGGCACTGTGCTGGGAGACAAAACACAAGAACAGACACGTGTTTCTGGTGAGAATCAGAAAAAATAAAAATAGAAAAACCCATGACAGGTGAAGCCATTACCCTTTCCTCCCTCGTTTGTGTGCAAAGAGCAAACCCTTAGTGCCAGCCCCTGAAGACTAATGTTTACAGGTCCATGTTTCCCATGGCTGCCCAGAAGCCTCCCACCCCATCAGACCATGGAAATGTTCAACAGCCCTGGGATATCTGGAGTCAGAAACCAAACCATGGTATTCCACAACATATATGGGTGTCTGAGCTGCTTCCCCTGGCTCTGTTAGCTATTTCTTGGCCTGGGAGAGAGACATATCTGTGGGTTTCTGTGAGCATACTCGCCATGGGGTTCCCCTACCACATTGCAGCATTGTGTCTTGATGCCACAGGCAGAGAGAGGAGCCATGGGGACAGGCAGCTCTGGGAATCCTTTGTAGCTAGCAGGGACTAGCCATGTCATAGCAGTAACTGGTACCATTGCCCAGGCCAGTCTCTATTTCACTGGGCTGCGCACAGGCAGGCACATGGTGGCTGTGTAGAATAACTGACAAAATAGCGTTGGGTGAATAGCCATAGTAGGTGTGAAGGCCAGCAAGACAAAGGTGATTGGTGCCTGCTGTACTGGGTTTCGGATGTGACTGCTTAGGCATATACTGGTCATCTGACGATCTTGAACTTGGTATTTCATTGGAAGTGATGGAGCAGAGTCTTCAAGTAAGGGTGAGAATTCAGAGATTAGAGGGAAGTGAGGAGGGATGAACTGTTTTTTTTTAAAGCAAAGAGCAGGCCTGCTGCTGCTCTGGAGCTTTCCACTCTCTCTGTAGATTAAGAGAGGCTCCAGTTCCTTCAGGGCTTTCCCCAGATGTGGGCTCGTGTGGAAGCTCATGCCCTGACAGGAAGGATACATGTGCTCACTGTGGATGAGGTACACGCGTGCCATAGCATTTTTTAATTGTATGTGGGAGCATGGAAATTACTGTACACAGTAGTGCAGGGTCTGTGTTCTGTCTTAATGCATATACTCTGGCAGACCATGAAAATTCCTGGGGATCATCCACACTGGTGAGCATACAGAACAAGAGGTTTCCTCACTGGGATTTCAGTTAGGCACAGTGCTGTGTGCATTGCCAGAGAATTTGGCCTCAGGGGAGCTAAGGGGGATGCTGTGACAGGACACCGTAGACACAATGACTCATATTTCCAACCAGGATTAGTAGTTGTTCAGGCTATCAAACACAAACGTGTTTAGATAAATGAATTTTATATCAAACTTTTGGTCATATGTATTCATGCACTGCCACATCAATTAAAAGCAGGAGGAGCGCTATCAAAGGAGCAGTAGGTTATGGGCAATCTGACCTCATGGGTCCTGGGAAAAGTGTAGGTTTCAGTGCTAAGTACACAAATCAGCCATGCTAAGCCTTCATGGGAAAAGAATGGCCAGAATATGTTGCTCATCAGTAAGGCATGAGAGGAGTCAGTTTAAAGTTTGTGTACACACACATTGGGAACATGTATACTTCTCTCTGTTCAGACTTGTTTACTGACATGCTTATGGGCTATATTAGCAATACCATGCCTCAAAGTTTCTGGATCACTTGTTATCACTTAACCAGTGATAACCAGGTACAGAATTTGGTTCCTATGGGGAGATTGATGCTGTAGGGACAGAAATCACAGATCTGTTATCCACTGAACAAGATGGTGGAAAGCTCACTGGCCCTAACAGCCCTCCTCCCTGGCAAGTTGACCATTTGGTGGAGAGGTCTGACACTTATTTTCCTTTCACTGTCTCTGAGTCACACAGATTCTTTCCCACTGTGCTTTGGTGGGAAGCACACGGCCTGGCCTGGCATGACACTTGTACAGGGGGCACCTTTTCACGTTGTTTATATTCAGATTGGTTCTAGAAGAATATTTGTCAAAAAATAATCAAATACATATCTCAGTAGAGAGAACTGGCTGCAAAATGCAGCTATGAGATAAGCAAATATATATATAGTAAATGTGAGAAATGTCTCTTATAGCAGCATAACTCACAGGTACAAAGCTACCAATTGGATATGCTTGTGAAGTTGTTGGAGTTGCGTGTACAGCACAAACCGAATGTGAATATTTGGCCCAGATGTGTACATCTCATCTCTGACTTTAAGATTTCTGAGGAACTAAACTCTAAAATGTCTCGGTACTTTTGTTAATGAATAAAGTTAGCATTATTGTTAGCCACAGGTCTAAACAAATTGCAGAAGTTATGATGAGATTTTCCATACTCAAAATTTTAGAATAAAAACCCCATGAACAGCATGAAAAGTGGATTGCCCTCTTCATTCTCTGTCATCTCATTTAGTAAAAATCTTGCCAGAGCTCAGGCAGCTGCCAAGATTGCAAAAGCTAAACAATTCACAAATGTGGGCACAACACTTTTGCCTCTGCAGTCCAGGCAAAGGATTGGCATCCCATTTGGAGGGAAAGCAAGAGGAAACCATAGCTGACTCAGAGACAGGTGGAGGTACAAAGCAGTGGCGCTGGCTTAATCGTGGAACTGACTGTAAGGGAAAATTTTTATTGCCAAAGAATACCCTCCATTTGTGATCCAATTCACTGTTCTTGGCTAAAAAAAAAATAACTATTTCTCCTTGGTGCTCAACTGACTTATCGGCGTATGAGCTGGTACTGGCACAGTTAGGAGAACCATCTTACTAGAGCTGATCCAAATGTCGTTGCAGTCAATCAGATAGGAATGAAAGAGTTAGTCATTGAAGAGCCATTATACTGAAACATCTAGCATTTGTTACTGACATAAGTTATGACTCAGACTAATGGCTAAGAAAGGGCTCTGTTTCCCATTACTCCTTAGTTATTATTTTTTATAAGAAATTTTTTAATTAGTCCTGTTTTGGCTACTTGAATTAGGACTTTTGTTTCCTTTAAGCTAGAACGTTTTGCAAAATTAAAATCTGTGAAATCTTTGTAAATTTAGACAATAAAGGATTAAAGAGAGAGAGATCAGCATTGTAACAACATATTGCAAAATTATTGAAATTAAATGCTTCATCTGCACTCAGCACACACATTTTTCAGATTTGTGAAATTATTAAGATTTTTGTCTTTCATCCTGATCTGAAAGGAAAAAAAAACTAGCAGTTTAGAACTATCCACAGTAACAGAAGGGAGTTTCCTATTCTGCTTCATTCCAATTTGGTTGCTCTCTGTTGTGAAGTTATTTGCTAAGGGCCACGCATTCCTGTAATTTATAAAGGCCTTCTAATGGAAGAGATGGGATGAGGCAATGGAAGTTGGTAAGTACTTCCTGAGTATGAAGACCAAAGCAGCTCGTAACTTGTGCTTCCTCCTTCTGCTCTATTCATTCCACAAACTGGTGTTATTCCTCATATTTTTATTGGGCACAGACAAGCAAAGCACCTTGCTAATACACAAGTCCCAGCCATACTCAGAGACCTTAATGAAAGGCTGGTTAAACTTCCTGCAGACTAGGTTTCAAAACATAAGAACATTTTTGAATGTAATTAAAAATCTTAATAGATTTCCCAAAGCCAGTCCAGAATAAAGAACATTCTTCTTTGGCAACTTGCAAATAATGGAGAAAATTCAGACCACAATGTCTCTGAAGCTATCCCTAGAGTCAAACTGGAATTTTTATTGCTGCATTGCCTTTTTAGTTGTGCCACTTTTTAGCACTTTAAGTTCTCAAATGAAAGGATAAATCTATGAGCAAAAGTTTCTGATGCAGTTAGAAGCAGCCTATTCAGGCTGTGTTGTATATGAATTGCAGGCCATTCCACTTCATTCAAACCTCAGCACTGTTAAGGTTTCCAGGAAGTTATTCAATGCTATACCATCAAGTAATTTTGCATGCTGCACTGAGGGCAGCTGTCATTCTATGCTGGTGGAACTCATTCATGTTCATGTTTAAGGGCCTCTGTCAGTGAGTGCACAGTCACATAAGTTTAATAATTAGGTGGAATTGCTCCAAATTAAAGAAATGGCCAGCCAAAAACACATAACAGCTCAGATACCACAAACTTACCTCATCAGCAAAAGAATTCCAATAAGAAAAGATTCATTTTGCAACAATTTGCATCCAATGGTGTATAAATACATCAGACATTATGTCTGAAGACCTCCAAATTGGGGTTCAACCAATGTGTTAAAATAGACTCATTGTTATCTCCCTTTCTGAGAAGAGTCTGGGCAAAGTTCTTAGTTTTCTATCAGATTTTCACTGAAGACTGGTACAAGCCATTATCATTGCTAGTATGAGCATTGTAAGAATGGAAGTGTGACTCACAACCACACCACCCCTCACCCTCCTCCTGCACAGGCAGTGAAGTGCCTTTCTTCAAATGCTTACAGCCTGATGGGCCAGCCAAAAAGAGACAAGGAAAGCAGTGACAAAGAGTGGTGGAGGACTACCATCGCTAACATGTCTAGTCATGGTTGGGCTAGAACCAAGTTGCAGGTGCCCTTGCAACCAGCCTAGCACCTTATTATTCTATGCCATGTAACGGTTGAAACCAAATAGCCCCATATACATGCATTTTAACTGTTCCTCCTTAAATTTGGACTTTTCTGCATTATCAAATACATAAATTTTTATTGTTTAGGAATGTAGGACTTGCTAGGATCAGAAAATTGTAATATGACTGAAATAAGTCTCCTTAAAGTCTATGTGTTTATGAGCTGAAAAAGGTTTAAAATATAGCTATTTCTTTTTGAGCACAGATATAGAAATATTAGAAAGCAAAAAATTATTCTTTGGTTTATTAGCACTATTAAATCTGCAAACACTATCATTTCTGATTAGGAATAAGAGTAACAACTACCACCCTCTTCTTCCTGATCTTCATAAATCTGAATCCCATGTCCTGTAAGTGAACATGTACAGACTGCATGAATAAAGTGAACATTTTACAAATTCTCTGCACAGGATATTTTGCTCCCACATTAAAGTCAATAATACCGATTGAACCCAAAACCACCTGATTTCACCTTTATGTTATGAAATACCCTTTTGGGTTATCATAAAGTAAAAATGGTTATTTAACACCTTGTATCACAGTAAAAGAGGTCAAAGGAAAAAAAAGTGAGCTCTACTTTAGGTCTTGCTGATCAGTATTAACATTTTGAAGTACACCTAAAAAAGGCTGCTTCCCTGAGCTCACATGTATTTAATTTCCTAGTAGTATACATGGACATTTACAAACATTACCCAAAAGATACCAAGAGAAAAAGCACTTGCAGGAAAGTCTTAGAGGACTAATCTCAGCTTCAAAATTACATATTCTTGTTATTATCTCCTGAGTCCAGATAGTAAGATATTAAACACCAAAACCAATCTACTTCCTCTCAGATCAAAACTGTGTGGTTCAGGAGTATTTTTACCTGTGTGTGTACATATTATAAATGCCATGTCTTTGTGTGTACATGTATATGTGCACGTGACATATGTATGCACACACCAATGTGTGTTTATCCAAAATATGTGCTACATATATTTTTTTATATGAGCCAGTAGTAATATGACAAATGGTAATGTCTTTAAAAAGAAAGAGGGTAGCTTCGGATTACATATAAGGAATCAGGTTCTTTACTGTGAGGGTGGTGAGTCACTGGCACAAGTTGCCCTGAAGAGCTGTGGCTGCCCCATCTCTGGAAATGTTCAAGGCCAGGTTGGATGGGGCTTGGAGCAATCTGGACTAGTGGAAGGTGTCCCGGCATACGGCAGGGGGGTTGGAACTAGGTGACCTTTAAGGTCCCTTCCAACCCAAATCATTATATGATTCTATCACAGGAGGAAGTTGTTCCACATATGCTGATGTATAAATGAGTGCAGATGAGCAGAGTCTGAAAAAGCAAGGTAGAAACCAGTGCATTCCCTTTGCTTTTTTGTGTATGGTTATATACCTCATGTTGAATTTTACCCTTCTGGAAGCCAATTTCTAGTAGATGTTTATTTCTCATTTATTGTTGTCTGAAATTATTCATCTAAATATTTTAAATGTTTGTATTTGTCCTTAGAACTGACAGGTAGCTCTTATATTGATTCTATCATTTTCTTCCTATGATGCTTATTTATTAAGAAACTAGTCCAAGACTAATTTCATATGACACCCTCTCCAGGCTTTCTCACCAAGTACTAAAAATATATGTAGGGCTCTTTCCTGACCTCTCTGCAGCAAATCCATATCCAGTTTGCTGTAGCAGTCACCATGTTGCCTAGAGGATCATTGCTATTAAGAGTATAAATCTGGTGCCTTGGCAGTAAGTTAAAGTATCGTTTGGCAAATGTATTTAGGCTTTGATGTTATGAGTTGTCCTTTCCAAACAAGAGTTTCTGGGTGGTATTTTAAAGTTATGCTCTCTGCTGCTGTTTTCCTGGATATGATAACACTGCAACATGTCTGTTTTGTTAGAATCTGTGCTTTATGAATACTGCACATTTACTGGTCTTTTCTTATGACTCTTTTTTTCCCAGAAGTGGAAATGACAACAAATGAGTTCACACTGCATGGACTCGAGTACCTCAAGGTACCTCGGAGCACAGCCAGAACCCGAAGGGGAGGGGACCAAGCCTGCAATGAGAGCCATCAGAGGGGAATAACTCACCCTTGCCCTCTCATACCTGACCCTTGTCCTTCTTGCTGGTTGGCTGCTGAGCGCCTGAAAATGCCACTTCCACCCTCTCGGCTGAGGACTCAGGTGTGAAACTGCGTAACTGACTGTTTTGAAGAACTTTCCTGCATTTCTGCCAGGGGCAGGAAGCTGGCTCCCTCAGCCCCAGCGCTCCCCTGGCACAGGCTGACCACAGCCCTACGGCTGGTTGCTGCCCAAGGGTTTCAGTTCAGCTAAGCACACTGTGGGCACCCAGCTGTCAGAGGAGGGTGGAGTATGACAGACTTGCTCATCTAGTCCCCAGTTAATAAACATTGAAATAAATCTTTTTTTTTTCTACTTTCAGTCCTGCCGGTTTCAATTGTGTGTCCTGTCTTCTGCACAGAGCTGAGACATCACTCTCCAAATAAGTCTGCACATATTTTGGTACATCTAGTATCTGCCAACAAAGGAATGCACACATTCTTTCACTGAGGTGAGGCAGCAGCGTCTCAGGTGGAGGAGACTGAGGCTGCCATACTGTGTGCTGGCCTAGTGCAGGGTCTCAAACCTCAGCAGGAAAGAATAGCAGAAATTTTGCTTCAGGAGTGGACATTCAGTGTAAACTGTTTGCTTAGCAGCTGCAGCCATGAATCTCAAGCCAGATACAGACAGCAGGGAGATAAGGTATTCACAAGAAACCTCCCAGGAGTCAAGATAAGGGCATTTCCTAAAAAAATTAATAATAAAAAAAGATCTTCTTTTTCAACCCAAATCTTCAGATTTAGCTTTAAAAGAACTCTATCAGATAAATTCAACATTTCACAGCAAGACATAGAATTGTAGAATAATCATAGAATAGTTAGGGTTAGAAAGGTCTTTAAGAACACCTAGCTCCAACTCTCCTGAAATGGGCAGGGGCACCTCCCTCTAAACCATGTCACCCAAGGCTCTGTCCAACCTGGCCTTGAACACAATTTGTCATACAAATCTACAAAGAAAAAAAAGAGTTCAGAAATGTGGAAGTAAAAACCCTCCATCCTCTAGTCAGTTAAAATGTTCAAAATAGTCAGGCCAGGGATTCAGTAATACTGGACATTTTTATGTTTTGAACCTGTGAGATGTTACATGCAGCCTCAACTTAGCAGCACATTGGTGATCTGTGTTCATATTGTCAAAAAGCACAAATATTCTTTTCAAAGAAAGGATGCTCTCTCCCTTTCTGGGAAAAATTTGAGCTCACATCTTGTGTCATGGTGTCTTGTGGGTTTAATTTTCACATGCTGTTCTCAAATGTAGGTACACTTGCAGCTGTAGAAATGGGAGAAAAAAAAAAAAATATGCAAAATATAGCACACTTCCAAAGACCAAATCATGCCAGAACACAGCAACTGGAATCTTCAAGGAACCCTGAGGAAGTTCTTTTCCCCACTTCTGCTGCCGCTCATAATGAACAACTTGGTTTTCCTCTACAAAATTCATTCCTTACTCTGCCAAAAGACTGCTGGCAAACATTTTTTCACATGAAACAGACAGTCTGCAATTAAACACTTGTAGATAGCTGAACTCAGTGAGTTATGAATGCTCTGGGACATATAAACAATCCTACAAGAATCGCTTCCATAATTTGAGTCAACAAAGTGAATGAGTTCTAAGCATAATTTAATAAAGTCTGTAAGACAACATAGCTACACTTTTCTCTCATTAAAATGGTATTATGAGAATACTGCACTTTCACAATATTTTTTAAAAGGTGGGAAATCAGCAAGAAAAGGCCATTTTTCATGTTTTTCTCAAGATACAAAAGTTAATGTACCTTTAAGCACAGCTCAGGCTAAAGAGAAAGTGTGAAACCTGTAGAACCTGTAGAAAAAACAGTTAATTATTCTGGAAGCAGGATCTAAATATTTTTGCTTTTTTCCCCCCCAAATAATAGCATCCCACATTTCTGCATATCCTGAGAGACCATTCAATTCCCACTCTTTAGTTCTGTGAGTGCTGAAACAACTCATATTAGTAGGTCTATGGTTAGGTGGACCAGCTGCCAACTTTTTTGTCATGACTTTTTCTTGTGTATCACAGAAGCTTTACAGCAGCAGATGAAAGACTCAAGGAACTTTTACGTTGTTTGGTTGAGAAGTGGAGGGGAGCATTTGTGGGTACTGTGCCGTGATAATACAGCTAGGTTGCTTTTTTGGATCCAATATTGTCTTCACATTGTGAAGATCTATCAGTGCTGGACCAGTCAGGGTATTCATCTTGGCCAGTCCTTAACATATTCAGCAATATGCCCCATTGCACAAGTGCAAGTCTCCTCTACCGATTCCTGTTTCTGAGCAGCCATCCTTCAGCTCAGATTTTGATGAGATGTTGACTGTAGTCTGCAGGTGTGAATGTAAGCATAATGCTCCTGCCTCTCCCTAGAAAAGCAGCATGACTCCAGCCTAAGAATACATACCAGCTCATGTGGGAGCAAGCTTAAAAAAGGCTGGGAAACATTGAATATTTGTGTTTGATTTATAAAAAAATATTTTGACATTTCTAAACTGATTTTTTTTTCTAAGCATACTGGTCTCTGAAATGCCAATTTGGGATGAAAATAGTTTTGAAAATATCAGCCTTTTTCCCTAGGAAGGAAATTTCATCTGTCAAATAGCTGTAACATCCAAAACTAGTCAAGGGCAGAAATAAGTAGGAAACACATGCCCTAAATACGTACCTCTCTGTTTATTGCTGAACCCAAGGAATTTAGCTCAAATGGGAACCATTTGGATTGGGCTGCTTGCCTCTTTTTTTAATGGCCTAATTTTGCAGCAGTAGCCATGACTATCTTAACAACCAAAACAAAGAAAAATATGGAGTTGGACTCAGAATTAGTACATTCTCTCTGCTCATGAGGGAGAAATCCAACCCAAACCTTCAGTCCCAAACACATGGCTGAATTTTCAGGAGGTTTGACTGGGGATTCATAGCTTCTAACTCAAGTTCATCTCTGCTACTAGTTGTTATCAGATATCGTTACAACAATCACCCTGCAGGCTTCTATATTTACTTAGCAGGTTTGTGATCTATACCACCTGGGAGTTACAAAGTAGAGGAAAAGTGTCTTTAAACTAAATCCTTTGTCCTCATGATTTTGGCAACATCAGGGGATTCTGAATTAGCTTTTGCAGCCCATGCTTAGATACATGCTGCTCTGATTTTTACTTTCCTTCACTAGGAGTGATCACTGTCAGTTTCAGTAGGAAACCTTCTTTGTCCTTTCAACCCAGTGGTAGCAGTCTCCACTGTCTGCCTCCCTCCTGTTCCTAATGCCAGGGCCTGTACAATGGCCTGCATGGGTTTCACTGTCAGCAGCTCTGTTTAGTAGTTGCAGCAGAGGACTTTTTCCCCAGCTATATACAGATATTTACATTCCTTGTTTATTAATGTACTGAATAGCAGCCAGAAGAATTAAAGTGTGTGACTCACCATCCTGCCTGATCTTTTCTTAAGGTAAGGGAACATTTTCTGCCTCTCAAATAAAAAGAGAGATAATACGAAAGAACAAACAAAACAGCATAGGCATGAAACAACCATGTATGGGTCTGTGAAAGTAAAGGTACTAATATTATATTGCCTTCTTTCCAAAGCGTCAGGCTTTGATCATGTTCACATACAGATGTGAAAATCTCTCAACATTTCAGCTGAGGGTGATAGGTAATAGACCTTCTGCTTGGGAAGGAGCCTGCTCTTTCTCCTCCCTTCAAAGTCTTTTGCAAAGTTGTCTTGTGGTTATCTCTGTTCCTGTTAGATGAATCATTGAACTTCCACCTGTTGGTCTTCTGCTTTCTTTTCTCACTTGTGATAATAAATATCTTTGTATAAGGGTTTCTTGGTTTACAGTAGGGTTAACATTTGCACTGGGGAAACACTTTAAGCAGAAGATTATTGCTAACAATCCTTATTTTCTGAAAAAAAAGGAAGCTGTTTCTTGGCAACACCATCTGTGAGAAATGGGATCCTCCCAAACATTTGTGAAAAATCCCTACTGTCAGCTCCCACACATCACATTATTTTTCCCCCTGTAATGTGTCTTTTTTTAAACTAATAACTAAATGTGAAGATATAGAAACCAACAGAGTTAACCGCAAACCTTACTCATGTACTCACCATCCTGGATGTGAGTGCCACAGCAGTGCCAGTAACACTTGCCTCGCTGAGATCCCCCAGTACAGGACGACTATCCAGGTATCATACACGTATATAATAGCATGGCAGAACTAGCCCTTTCCTACCTGTGGAAAGCTGTAAGAAGACAGCTTTCTACACGTGGAAAGATTGATGCTTTAGATGAAAATCTCAGTGAGGTTTGAGACTCCAGAATTCAGAGTAAAATGCAGGTGTATCCCTAGCATCAGCGCCTTGAGCCTGTAGTACAACATAGAGCTCAATGTTCTGAGATCTTTAAAGGCTGCTATACTGTGTTTCTGGCCATACTGTCTGATACTCTTTTATTCCACTCTGTTCATGGGTTATTTCTTTATTTTCAGGAACAAAAGGAAGGAACTGGTGAGTTTTTGAAGCTTGAAACAGGTCAGCTATGCAAGAGGGAGATAGATGATGGACACAACCACAGCACAGCCTGTTCCCTCTCAGCTCTCTCCCCTCCAACTTAAAAACTGTTCAAAAACCCAGAAGAGGAACTGCAAGTGTTTGAAGTGCCAGGAAGTGAAAAGACTGATTTTTCATTGAATTCATTTTCTATGCAGAATTTTAAGGAAAAAGTGGAAATTAAATATTTGGAAGAAAGGCAAGTTCTTTTCAGCTCTGCTGAGAAATAGGGAGAAATGGAGCTTGAACTTCTTGCTTGAAAGTACCTCTTCTGTAAGGGATCAGAGAAAATTTTAAGGGACATATTGCAGCTGTGATGGATGACTTGTGGTTGTGACTTTTCAGCAGAGAGAAGGAAAGGATGTTTTTAATTGCAGGTTCATGGAAAAATCTCATAAAAGAAAGAAAAGAATGGTAAACATGAACATGAAATGACTCAGGGGATTTAAAATGCAATGCAAAGCCTGAAAATGTGACCACTGACAACAAGGCAGACAAACTATAAATCATAGAATAGTTAGGATTGGAAAGGACCTCAAGATCATCTAGTTCCAACTAGACACCTCACACTAAACCATATCACACAAGGCTTCATCCAACCTGGTCTTGAACACTGCCAGGCAGGGAGCATTCACTACCTCCCTGGGCAACCCATTCCAGTACCTCACCACCCTAACAGTAAAGAGTTTCTTCCTTATATCCAGTCTAAACTTCTGCTGTTTAAGTTTCAACCCATTACCCCTTGTCCTGTCACTACAGTCCCTAATGAATAGTCCCTCCCCAGCATCCCTGTAGGCCCCCTTCATGTACTGGAAGGCTGCTATGAGGTCTCCACACAGCCTTCTCTTCTCCAGGCTCAACAGCCCCAACTTTCTCAGCCTGTCTTCATACGGGAGGTGCTCCAATCCCCTGATCATCCTCATGGCCTCCTCTGGACTTGTTCCAACAGTTCCATGTCCTTTTTATGTTGAGGACACCAGAACTGTATGCAGTACTCTAAGTGAGGTCTCATGAGAGCAGAGTAGAGGGGCAGGATCCTCTTGATGCAGCCCAGGATACGGTTGGCTTTCTGGGCTGTGAGTGCACACTGCTGGCTCATGTTCATTTTCTCATTGACTAACACCCCCAAGTCCTTCTCTGCAGGACTACCATGAATTTCCTTTTTGCCCAACCTGTAGCTGTGCCTGGGATTGCTCCGACCCAGGTTTAGGACCTTGCACTTGGCATGGTTAAACTTCATGAGGTTGGCATTAGCCCACCTCACAAGCATGTCAAGGTCCCTCTGAATGGCATTCCTTCCCTCTAGCTTATCAACCGGACCACACAGCTTGGTGTCATCGGCAAACTTGCTGAAGGAGCACTCAATTCCATTGTCCATGTCAGCGACTAAGATATTAAACAAGACCGGTCCCAACACCGATCCCTGAGGGACACCACTCATTACTGATCTCCAGCCAGACATTGAACCGTTGACCACAACTCTTTGAGTGTGACCGTCCAGCCAGTTCTTTATCCACCCAGCGGTCCACCTATCAAATTGATGTCTCTCCAGTATAGAGACAAGGATGTCATGTGGGACAGTGTCGAACACTTTGCACAAGTCCAGGTAGATGACGTCAACTGCTCCACCCCTGTCCATCACTTTTGTAGCCCCATCATAGAAGGCCACCAAATTGGTCAGGCAGGATTTTCCCCTGGTAAAGCCATGCTGGCTCTCACCAAGCACCCTGTTGTTCTTCATGTGCCCTAGCATGCCTTCCAAGAGAATCTGCTCCAAGATTTTGCCAGGCACAGAGGTGAGACTGACTGGTCTGTAATTCCCCACGTCATCCATTTTCCCCTTCTTGAAAATGGGGGTTATATTTCCCTTTTTCCAGTCATCAGGAACTTCACCTGACTGCCATGATTTTTCAAATATGGTGGCCAGTGGCTTAGCAACTTCATTCGCTAGCTCCTTCAGGACCCGCGGATGGATTTCATCAGGTCCCATGGACTTGCTGGTCTGATGTAAATGGCTTTAGGAATCTGAGAGGGAAAAATACATTACATTTGAGGTGTTGAACCCAAGTCCTGAATAAATGCTTGAGAGACTCACTGCATTATGTATTTCTGATACTATTTTCATAAACTTCCTTTCCAGAAGAGCCTGTTCTGGACAGCATGTCTGACCTCCTGCATAACTCACATGGTAGTTTCAGCCAGTCTTTTCTGCACTAAACGAAAAACCCGTAGTTGAGTTAGATGTGACCAGTTGTGTTTGCTGTTAAAATCCTAAGCTGAACTTTGTTTCACCTGCCAGACACTGGGCCTTCATATGCCTTTGACTACTAGATTTAAGAGCTCTTTAGTTGTAATTATTGACCTTTCTTTTTGATGTATTATCCCTGGCTCTCCACATTCCATCCACAGAATGTAAATGTTAGTGTGAAGTAGAAAGTGGGAGAAGAAACCTCCTCTATTCACACAGATGTTGTCCACTGTCTGGCACTCTGAAATATCTGGTTCAACAAATGAAGTAAGCTTCAGAAGATAACAGTTTGAGGAATAGAACTGTAGTGCATGAAAATGTTTTCCCTACTTAAATATAACCCCCATGAGAATTAGTGATGTTTCTGGAACAAGAAAGACCATAGCTGATCATGATTATTTAAAATCAGTTACTTCATCAATAACAATAACTGTTAAAAATCAGTGAGAGGGTTTTACTTCTTTGACTATCCTATGTCTCTATCTACCTGCATAGCATTAAAAAAAAAAAAAACAAACAAAACTTCTAAAGATAAGTGAGAGAAAGGAAAAATTGTCCAGTATTTTGTGTTCAGACTTGTTTAAAAATTTAGAGGTAACTCTGTACTTGGCATGGGTTTGGAGTCAAACTTACTTTACACAGCCCATAAATTAACATATAATATGTCAAATTGCAACACAGACTGATTTAAGTCACGCCTATTTGAAATAATTTTTTGTGGGGCTTTTTGTACAAGTTTCTTGAGTCTATCTTTCCAAACTGAATATAAATTTTCATATGACCTATTTTTATTTTTTTAATGAAACTTTAGGATTGTATCTACTTAAAAGATACAATTCTAGTTTCAACCAAACATACCAAAGTTTTGCCACTACAGATTTTTCCCTTTGAGCAGCACTATAGTACTTCTGTCTGTATTTTAATTCTTGAAAAAGAAGTATGCATCTTATTTTATTTTTTTTTCCCAGAATCCTTCTAGGAAACCAGCTCACATCTGACATGAGTATTTTCACCTTACTCTGTAAAAATAACTAGTATTAGTATGAAATAATAATTATGAGCTTTTAAACCCATGTGAAAATGGCTCAGGCAGTGCAGATACTGCAGCCTGGACAGATGCCTAATAACATGCAGCCATGTTTCCTGACAAATTTGTACACAGCCACAGATGAGTCTGAAAAAAGTACAGTAATGAATTCCTGCAGATGGATAGAGATAAAAATTAAAAATAGTACCTTAAGAAAAAGAAGCAACATCAGGTGTGTGTAAAGTTTGGTTGGTTGGTTTTTTTTTTTGCCATCTTCAGTACTGATAGCAAGCATTATCTGCATCTGCAGATCAGATTCTGTGAAATTATTCACACTCTTTAAGGGGAGGTATCTTTGAAGTTTCTCTTCATCACTGAAGAGGATTTCCGCTCTATGGATTTCATTATTGGAAGGTGCCTCCTGCAGGAACTTTTCATTATTCACCCCTCAGTATGCCCTGCAAGATCTTCCCATCAGCATGTTACCTATTGTCAGCTTTCCTATAGAATTCAATTGTGGATGGGGAGAAAGCCATCCACTGCTGAATGTAATCTGCCCATGTTCTGCACCAGTAACAACATATTGAAATGTGGGCAAATTGCTTTTATGGAGGATATAGGATAAGAGAACTAAATTGGATGAATATGGTGGTAAAACATTTCATTAATTTAAAATGTCTCTTGTGTCATCTTCTTCCAGGACTGTTTTAAGTTTTCAGATTGCTAGAGTGCCTTGACCTATAAACTCATTGCTTGTCTTCATTAATGCTTTGTCAGAGTTGCTATAGAAAAAGACATGCAAGAAAATCACAATAACTTCTTTTGCATGCCCGTTTTATTGACCCTTTATTGTGGCCAAAAATAGAGATGAAATATTATGTTTGTTTATGGTGTTAACTGCTTGCCTGCTGGTCATTGATTCTCTGTGCTATTTAGTCACTTTTTTAGTCCACAAGAAAATAAGAGCGGAAGAAAACTATTTAAACATTGCAGCTTTATATAGCTGCACTTCCATTGTCATAAGAACCATATTGGAATTCTTTAAACAATATATTTCAGTGAAAAAAATTTACAGCTTTTGAGACTCATTTTTGCATACTTTACATCACCAGCCATCACAGTTTCAGTGAACTCACCCAGGCTCCTACTCTGACTGTATGGGCAAGCTCAACGTGAGGGAATTCCAACCATAACTGTCTCCTCTGGGCCCCTCTGCAAAGGGATCATTACAAGCAGCAGGTCTTTTGTTTTCTTCCTCATATGGTGTATGCTGTAAACAAAAGAAACTGTATTAAAAGCTTACCAAGATTTACTTCTTTCTGACTCCTCTCACAAGGTCCTGAACACATGGTAGAGCTCAGCAGAGGGGTGATGCTGATGTCAGAAGAAAGACATCAGTGTTGATAGTGAATTGCTCTTCCCTGCTGTTTAGCAAATCACTTACAAGCTGATCTTGATTTCTTCACATGGTTTTGACATTTTTCAGTATTTGCCTGGATAATTACCTGAGAGCATGTCTGATCTGCTGCTTGTCTTGATGGCTCAGTAGTCAACTTTTGTGTTGTACAGCTGGTCACCTAATTAATGGAAGACCACTTTTCTTCCTGCTGAATAATATAACAGATACACTCCGAATAGGAATTTTGAAGGGAATAAGCAGGTGGAGTAAAATTTAAGGAACTTGTAAGATTAAGAAAAATTGTGTAGGTTGTTGCAGTTTTATTATTCCTCACAAACCTCAATACGGCATCATAAGTAAAAGCAAATTGTGCTGCTGCTTTTTATTAATGAAAATATTAATAAATGTGAACAAGGAAGATTTTTTTATTACACTTTCTCATCTCTAGCCAAAGCACTTTTCTTGCACTGTCCTCATCATTTGTAACTGGATGCTTCTGGTATGATCTTGTTGAAGTGGAGAGGCATCATTTGCAGTTTAAAAATATACAGTAAGAAAGAGGGTGGGCTTCTAACCTCTCTGAAGAAATAAGACCAGTTCTTTTTTGAAGAGATGTGAGTCTTTGTCAGTTGTCTCTCAGCCCAGAAGGCTGTGTCACAGGCTGATTTTGATCTTCAGTCACACCCCAGCATTTTCCAGTCAGGATCAGAATCACATAAGCCACATTTCCTAGATTTCCTCTTGATTGTGTCATGCCCCACTCTACTTTTCTTTAGGAAGGCATTGTCCTTGACCTGTTTGAGAAGTTAATGACTTTTCACTATTGTAGTAAAAAATACCCACAACTTCTTACAAATATTGATGCAACTTGTGCACTGTCTTGTTTGTCATGCAAATAGGAGAAAGACTCATTCCATCTTTCTAGTCTGGCAAATCTGAACTGCTTTATTTTGCCATTGCATTTAGGATGCTGGTTATATGTTTGTATGTGTTCAGTTAGACTAAGAATTTTTCAGTTGGTGTTTTTTTTCCTAAGAACTGCTATATTTTGATTCTCCTTCCTTTTCTGAGGCTCTATCTTACAATTGAATTTCTGCTTTCATCTTGACTAGGTTAACTGTACAGTCTAAATACATATAGTCTCAGCATCCTGCTTGGAAGCCAGCAGCTGAAATTCTGCTTGGAAGCTACAGTTCACTGCCTACAGGGAATGTCCTCTGTTCTAGCAGTGCTTTGTCATCTATTTGACTTTTTATTGTGTGTTCGAGGGGGAAACCCTCATATTGCTGTTGCTTTTGTGGTTTGTTTTTTTTACTTCTTATTCACAAAATCTGTGTGAAAGATGGCAGATTTGGGGTTTTATTCCTGAAGAGCATGCTGAAAGCTTATTTCTCTGTTTAACAATAAACTTTATATTTTATTTTCCCTTGGAAATGGATTTGATCAATGTGATTCTGTATTCCAAACTCAAAGATGATGTGGATCCTTTGCCTCTTACTTATGCCTATGAAATGCCCACTTGAGAGAGTTTCTTTTCACTTTTGCAATTCTTTATACCCTATATATAATTTTATGGTGATTTCTTTCATACCAGAAGAGATCTTGAATGCGTTGACCTAAAAAGCCTTGCTGATGAAAGTCTGTTGAAATACAAATGCTAATGTAAGATTGTGCCTTCTCTTTGACACTACAGCTGTGGAATATCCACTGGAATGCCCATCAAGCAATGGTGTCAGGAGGGTATAGATGAATCAAAAAGTGTTAGAGACTCAATGAAACTCCTCTGGCTGAAGCAGGAAATAGGTGCAGGAAATACACATGTTAGCTAAACAATGTTGTAGAAACATGCAGGACATGGCAATAGATTTGCTTATAAACAGTATAGCAGTTATACTGGTCATAATGGGGTGAGAAGCAGCATCACTAATGGCCTTTTTCCTCATGCCAAAGTTATCACAAAAACCTGTTTTTTTTGAAACTCTAATAACTCCCAATCTCATAAGAAAGCTTGAACTTGATGAAACAGAACAGTTTAATGAAATTTTATTCAGTTGATAGTACTTTGAAATGCTTAAATAACAAGTTAAAGTTTCTGACTTCAGAGAACACTGACAGAGCAAACTAACATTCTTAGTTAGAAAATGTAGTAACCAGGATGTTAGCTGATCTGGAATCATTCCTAGCACTTTTCAATAAGGAAGCCTCAAATTTTTAGAACACTATGTATTTCAGAAGCAATCACTGGATGTTCTGCTGGGTTTTATTTAATCCCTGGTTGGACTTGTTCATCTCCATTTAGTAGAAATACATACAGACTAAAAATAAGCAAAGGATGTGCTATGATTACCATGTTAATCCAAGGGTTTTATTTTCATCCTGTTTTCACTCTCTCTGTCTTACATGCACACATTGTCACAGCTCAGACAAGTGAGCACTTCAGTGAAAGTGCCTTTCTTTGCTAACATCTTGGTATACGTTTTGTATACCTATTTTTGATGGATGACATTCATACATAAATACTTTTTGCTCAAAAAGAATATAAATATAACAAAACCAAGTAGCATGTTATTTGCACACCTTCTCCCTATTTAGTTAAAATATGAATTGTTTGTACTGCTGGCATTCCTAGGGACTCCTGATCTTTGTCCATAGACCCACTATGTAAGCACTAACCAAACATACAGTAAGACAATCTCTGCGTCAGAATTCAGGGCTGTGGGCAAGTGAAGGAAAACCAGCAAACTGGGATTTCTTGAATAGGACATTATTCTTACACCATTGTGTATTTTAGCTGTTTCATATTTTTAATTTAATTTACAGTTCATAAATACTTTGTGCTGGAACAAAAAGTTCCATGTTACAAAGCCAAATGTCTTCAAAGGTATTTGAATTATTTCTGGGCACTTTCACTGTGAAACTTGTATTTAATTGTCTTAGCATCTTTTAAATATACCTTATCACTATGTTTCTGCTGGTTTTCTCATCAAAACTAATAAACTGTCTTTACAGGCCATGCATAACATTCATGGAGAAGGAAATGGGTCATATTAATGGTATATTTTTATGGGTATATTACAAAAGTTTTGTATGCCATTTAAGCCCCTTGATTCTCTTTTAGCTAACATGTAAATGTAACTGAGTGCTTCTGCATATAAATGATGGTTTGAAGCAGATAGTGCCAGAACATGCATTTGAGAGAAATTAGTATTTTTCACACATATTCCAATTTGAGAAGGTTTTGTCCATGCTGGAATACTTTATTTTCTCTGCTTGACATTTTGCCCAGGATCACCTGAAGCAGCAAACCATTCTAGTAACCCTCAATGTTAGTCCATGCTTAGGGTCCTTTGAATTGGTCTTGCCTTTTCTACATATGCAACATAATTCAGGGTCCCAGGGATCTCAGTGTAGACAAGGAGTGTCAATATATATACATACGTATATATATATATATATATATATGCACTCTGGATTGAATGAAAACACTAGTTGTTATTGAAGACACTGAGAAACAGTCAAATCCCTGGAAGCAGAAAGAGGAAATGGCAGTGATTTCTATCACAAATGCCAGCAATGCAGGGTAGGAAAAGAGCATAAATAACAAGCTAAGTCTCATGCACAAATGAAACAACACTGAAAACAACATGGGGACTGAGGTAGCAAATTGGGTAGAGAGGAGCAGGGAGGATGGATTTTGTTATTTAATTCCTTCTGTATTCAGAGTAACAAAACTGCACTTTGTGAGTAGCCACAGCTGTTGGGAAGGAATGAAAGAAATGGCTAACCACTACTGCTACAGAAAAGGGTGACAACACATTTATAACTGGCTGCCAAAAATGCATTGTTGATAAAGAGCTTTTCATGCACATTTGATATTTCTGCCTCCTGAGAAAAAATAACCAATGAATCTTGGAGTGGAAAAATGCAGTTTTCTAGGATGAGAGAAGTCATAAATGTACCTTTATGACTATTAATGAATTTAGTGAAAGCAGTAGTTTTCCACAGACAAGACAGATGATGAGGTAAAATCAGGGTTTATTTTATTTTTCTGATTTCATTTTTTAAGTCATATTTGTGAAGATAAAGCATTTGGAAGAAGATTCAAGTTGCTAAATAACATGAATTATTATTTTATTAGTTTGCTGAGAAAAATAAGCTGTATTGCAGATATTTCTGCCAACAGAGTAGAAAAACTAATAAGATTCTGAAAGTTTTGGAATAAATTCCATCATATTTAAATAATTTCCACTTTAATGAAAACAAAACAAAACAACAAAGAAGGAAAAAAAACATCCACTCTGCCTTGATGATATAGCTAACAAATTTAGGCACTGGATGTATGCAATTACATCATTGGGAATCTCTAACATGAGACCTCGGTACATTCCAATCCTGGTCAATGCTCAGGGGATATGAACACCGTGTTCATGTACAGGTGTTCTCCATCTATGGCTGGAAAGTCCAGCTTGCACAGATTCCCAGCCAACCTCTGCATGGGTGCCGCTCAGCCCTCAGTGCATAACTGGGACACACGGGACAAATAGCACCACCACAGCTTGTTCTGCCAGGAGCCTTCCTTTGGGAATGTCAGGAATGCCCTCAGCATTATTCAGCAGAAAGCTATTGGTTAAAAGCACACAGCAGCAATTGCGTGTGTTTCTTTAACAAAGAAATTTGTGTCTCTTCAAAACAGAGATGTACTTCTTAGTTATGTGGGTAGACAATTTGCAGTGATATTAAGTCCTTTAAACAGAGATCAGCTTTTGTATATCTATTTTTATTGTTTGTATTTTGCATACAAAGTAATGTCTTTTAGGCCCACTATAGCTGATATCTATTTGGAAATAATTTCAATATGTTGGAATCTAACAATAGTTACAATGATGAATTATTGTGGGGAATGGCAGATCAGAATTATAAGAAGTGATAAGTTTAAAGACTTTTTTTTACTGTCTTGTTTTAAAAACAAAAAAATTTAAAAAATCTTAAAAATCACGATCATGAGTGATTCATATAGGTGCCTGATGCTGGACAGCCAATATTGACAAAGATCAGAAATTTGCTTCTGAGACCAAGTCATGATCCATTTAGAATGTGAATACGGTTTGACAGTGAAAAAAGATAATAAATCTTTAACTCTGGGTGTTTTTTTAATGAGGAAAAGTTTATCTTAGCAAATGTACATATTAAGTCATCAAGAGGTGTGAAACTTTGAGGCTGCCCATAAGCAGCTATATTAGGAAAATGATAAAAAAAATCCAGACAAATTTTCAGCATCTTGCGAAAGTGCGTTCCTATGGCTTCCTTGGGTCTTGTTACTGCAAGTGCTGAGCATTCTAGCCTAAAGGTACTAATCCTATTATCTTCAATGGTATTAATTATGTGTGTAAATCTAAACAAGCCCTTAAATTTTCTGAAGATTTGCCACCTTCCGAGTTCAAGCATTTGCATCAGCTATGATATAAACACTAGTGTATGTGTACAGCACAGGACGCAGAAAGAACTGGATAGACTATTGGCTGAAACCATTTCTTCTGTCCTTTTCTGAGCTAGGATTATCCCAAGAGATTTTATTAATTAAGACCATACTCAAAGGTGGGGCATATATGTGGGCCTCATATGTGAGGCACATATACATTGCTCCTTTCTTATTGCAGTATGCAGTATGTATTTCTAGCATGTAATTCCTTACCATGATGGGAGGCTTATATTCAGTCTACATGGGGTTTTTGTCTGGTAAGTTGACTGCCAAGCCTGAAAAGACAAGATTCTGCATAAAAAAACATAGTACTGCATTGTCATCTCTGCGTGAATGCATCTTTAATTATGAGTTTAACAACTGGAATTTGTGGATAGGATAGCAGAGAACAGCTGTACTCTCTGAAGTAGGTTCCTGCTGTAACTGCCTGTTGCAGACTATGATGATTTTGCTTCTTTACCCTGCAGCTTCTAGGCTGGTGTCAAATTCAGGTGTTTCCTTCCTCGTTTTTGAATTATTCCTCCTCCACCACATCCCTCACCTCCCCAGAGAAGAAACTAGCAGTACAGCTGTTGTCATGAAAATCATATGCACTTCTACCTAGGTTTATTTCCTACACTTATACATATATGTGTGTTTGTGAGTGCACGGATGCGTTTTTAAGTGTGTGCATATTTCTGTGTGCAGAGTAAAGCTGAAAGGATATAGAACACACCGCAGAGGCTTACACTTTCCCACAGAAGCAGTACATAGTATTCTTCACATATATAAACTGTGACCTAGGGCCTGACCTAGGGTTAAAACTTCAATGAATATCCAGCTACCTAAATAATTGCTTTTTTTTTAACTGGTCTGATACACTGCCAATTCCACATAATTTGACTGAAAGCCAGGTATTTGACAGATTAACCAAAGGGTGTTTATGTGCCCAAATAGAAATGAAAAAATTTAGCTGTTGGCCAGTAGCTACAATATGCATATAGACATACATATGTGTGTAGATTATGTCTCCAATTTTTGTATAGCCATTTTTTTTATAGGTTTGAGAAAATTGATTCTTTCTCCTGGATGAAAGTATGTACTTTATGTTTCATCATTGTTGGAATTAATTCCTACCAAAAATTTCTGATTACACTGGGTTTCCTCTGAAACAGTAGAACAGTTGGCCATGAATGATTGAAATTTATCTAATTGGACCACTGAAATAATCAAATGCTCCTTTGCTGTTAGCTTTTGTTTAGTTTGACAGACCAAAAAGAGTCATTAGGGAACTGGTATTTTTATTTAATTAATTATGAGCCAAGTTACAACATCTTTGCAATCTCTTATCACTGGCAGAAATTAATGTATTTTATCATTTGTTAATAGAATGGTGAACAGTTAACACACAATTCTTTATAGCAGAATAGTCTCACGTGGTCTTCATTTTCTGGTTTGGAACTGCAGAAAGATTGCTGGCATTTTACTAGAAAGACTGATAGGTCTTTGAAGTGGAGCAAATTCTCTGTCATCGTGTTCTACCAGTAACACTACAAATCCTGATTAAACACTTTTCATTAATTTTCTTTTAATAGGCTTCAATTTTGAAGTAGGAAAAAGAATGTAAGGTAATGATCTGAAAAGATAAAATACCGCATGCTGTTTTGCAAGAACTTCATGGTAACTCTAAGGGAACATGCTAACTCTGCAGGAAGCAAAAGTATCTGAACAATATTTGTGTCATCACTCTCTGTTATCTCTTAATAAATGTGGAAAGAATATTGCAAAGATCTCACCAGACATATTCTCTTTATTGAATAAAGTGAAATAGGCATGAGAATTGCTGCTTCATTTCGCATTTTCTTGTGAAACAAAGTTACAAGGTTTTATATTTACCATAGGTTGCTTTTTGCAAATATAACCATTTCCTTATAATTTGGAAAGAGAAAGAGCTGTCTCTTGCTTTTAGTGTGTGTCTGCTTGCCATGCACATGTATTGAGTATCTTATTCTTCTCAGACTCTTATTCTCAACCAGCTGTTCCTGGCTACTGATTGATGTAGGCTGGGTATCGATTCTGTATGCTGGTAAGGAATGTTATCTGTTTTATGATATACACAATGACATTGATGAACAGGCCAAAGAAAAAGAAATAAAACTGTCATATCCACTCATATCCTAACTGCGTGATTGCACAAGATGGTAGAGGCTTCGTTTGGCTGCTTTTACTACGTCTATCCAGATTTCACCCCCTCCCCAGTTTGCTGGCTTAGTTGTACTGACAATATAGCAAAGAGAAAATAACAGTTCAGCAGCTCCAGAGGTTCACCTTTAGTATTACTTATATTCTTAGCATAACTGAGGCAGAAAAGAAGTGTCATTACAGGAACAATAAAACTGGAAAATGTTATAGATTGGAAAGTAGTTCCAGAGAATGGGTTTCTTAAAGTTAGGGCAACACATACCATACATACTCAAGCATGCAACTGTAAGATGAATATAGAAACACAGAACTGTAAGTTCAAAAGGATCTCTGAAGTTCATCTAGTCTATTGTACTTCTCATAGCTTGCCCATTGTACAGCATCAGAAAAGCATCCTTTAAATCAGGCCTAAAGACCACTTTCATGTCAGACCAGTTCTGTAGAGTATTAAAGGGTGAATTATTTTCCACATAGTTAAGGGATTCAGAGAACACAAGAGAATTACTGAAGTGCTATAATACAAATGAAGAGTAAAGCAACAGAGAAATTGCTACTGCTGTCATGTTGCTTCTGAGCTAAAATATAGTAAGTAAAAAACCAACTTAGCTTGTGTCCAGGAGTAGTATCCAAGCCAACAGTAAAAATACAGAAGCTCTCACTGTTTGTGAAAAATCAAAACAGCAGACAAACCACATAACATCAGCCTCCCTGTGTACTAGATGACTTGTAAGTTGTGACTGCTTCAGCAAAACAACAGATGCCTTAGATGCATAAAAATAGCTTTCCATTCTACAGTATAGATTATTTTTATGCCAGCTGACAGAATTAAAATCATCTATGCTGACTTTGGGTAGCACAGTAACCTTTTTCATTGTTTAGGAATGGTTGAGATAGATACATTAATAATGGGAGAAATCCAGATAATCTTAGACAGTGGCATGGAATAGTAGCTTGTTATAGGCCTTTTATAGATTTGGCTACTTTTCCTCACATAGTAAAAGACAAAACCAAAAGGGTCTGGAACACAAATCTGTAAAATGGCTACTGCCTTAACTGTTGGTTGGGTACAACCAACAAGAAAATAATAAAAAGATGTAAAACATCTGCTTTTGTATGAAATCTTACTCCAGAAATTGCCAGACTTGCCCAGAGCTGAAGTTTAGCCAAACATTTTCCTTCTACCTGCTTGAAATCTAAAATGTATGGATAGAATTGCAAGGATAAAGGGAAGCCAAGAAAGTTTTGTCTTGAGTTTTCCACACATTTGTACTTTCTTTCTTGGAAATGCAGGTGATCTTGCTATAAATGTATGGCAAACAGTATCTAATAAAAATATCTACATACATCCATCTGGTTTCAATATTAAATAACATTTATATAACATGCAGCAGCTTTATTATTCAGTGAAGGATACTATGATACTGGAATAGTGAGTATTAAAATGCTACTTTTGAGGACTAAAAAAGAGATACATATATTTTTAAAAAATGGTCTGCTATTCTGAGTGTATCTGGAATAGCTGGTGGTCCTATTCATTATTAGTATTTGCTTCATACTGAAGGACTGAAACACATGCTGTATTCTGTTCACCTCAGCTCAGAAGCAACATTTCTCAGATCTGACATTATGTGACAATAAAAAAAAACAAACATGCTTTCAGTTTAGTCTATTTTATTTTGTATTCTGTTAATTTATGATAAAGTATGCACAACAAAAAAGATCTGCTATTCTTAGTGACTGTACTGCTGGCTACACTGAGGTGGCATGCCCTCTGCCTCCAAGTTTACTTCTCTTTCTCCTATGTTTTGTATGGGATGATGTACTTTTTTGGTGCCTCCTAACTTATTTTTTTCAGTACCTTTGTCCTGGTACCTTCTTTTTAACTGGAAGGTTAAAGATGGAGTAGGAAATACTTGCTCCAAAAAGCAGAAACTGAGCTCTTCCAAAAGTTTGTAATGTGAAAAAAAGATTCTCTCCCTTTTAATGTGGTTTGTTGAAACTTGTTTTCTTTCATGTTTTATAATAAGCTGTGGCATTTAACGATGCCTTCAATAAACATCACTAACATTTTTTCCTTTTTAGATGCCAATGATTAATGTTTTGTATGTATTCAAAGAATTTGTTTTATGCCACAACCACAACTACAGCTTCCCACAAAAACAATTCCTAGTTAAACCCTCTATTTACTTTAGTGTTTATTTGATGTTCGGTTGTCTATTGTCTTGCAAGCAACAAAGTGATCATGTTCGTCAATTAATTGATATATTTAGATACTTTTCTTAAAAAATTCGTCCCTTTTGTTTGGTTAGTAAGGAGAAAAGAGAACCTTAAATACATGCCAGCAATAGAAGCTGAAAACAGTTTCTTCATGCTGCTCATTTTTAAAAATAGTCTGGTAAAATGAGATGTGTCAGGGTGCTGCAGTTAGGTCACAGTCAAGGCCATGCTGTACTCATTTTTTCTGTTAGACAGCAGTGGTCCTCAGGGTTTGTCAAGGCAGGAATAGCATTTATGGACATTTCCAGGCCAAATATGTCAGATGTTTGTGGTTGAAGAGCTAGGCCTAAATGACCAAGAGTTGCCATTTGCGCACATCTGATATTCAAACTTGGTGTCATTTATCATGCTAAGCAGGTAGTGTGTTCTGCAAAAACAAAACATCATGCTACTTTAGTGCATCCTGACCTTTTCAGCTAACCTTGCTATGGAGGCTATGACACACACTAATGATGTCTTCCCCACCTGACACAACAATGTCAGTACATGTTTCAGGAAGAGTTTCTTCACAGTAAATATGTTCCTGTTCCAGTAAATCTCATAATGAGAGAAATGAATCTTTACTAGATGCATGAGTGTAGAGGGAGGAATTTAAACAGAAAGCAGAGCTGTTGACTATTCATCAGGGAAACATTTTATATACACAGTTAGGATTCCTTTACCAAGCTTGTACATTAGCATATTCAATTTAAATTGTGCAGAGCTCACTTCTCAAATATTGTACAGTTCCCTTACCTTGCTTTTCTTTTAGGATATAGCAAAAGAGTAAAAGCTTCTCACCTCCCATATTACCTGACTGCTTCCTTTGTGGCAAGGATGAGAAACCTACAGCTGATCAGCCTTTACTTCTTACAAGTTACCCCATAATTTTGAGGGATATTAAAATCAGATGCCATGAAGAAGTAGGAAAAAGTATAACCTGGTAACAGTGAAGGGTTTCTTCAGTCCTCAAGAAAGAATAGGGTCCTCATACATGCTCTATGGCAACTCATAAAAAGAATGTGCAAAATGTATAAACAAGAGCAAAGCCAGGATGAGGCCTTGACATGTTGAGGGCTATGTCCTGAGCCAGAGAAAAATTTACTGGCTTTCATGCACTATAGAGGACATGTATAGTGACAGTTCATAATCTCAGCTGCACCAGTTCACACTCTTGAACTTACATTTCTTTCAGCTACTGTTAGCATTGAACCTGAGTTCAAGTTACAAGGAAGTTTTTTTCAGGCATATGATTTCAAAATGTTTCAACAACACAACTTTAAAATAAGCAGAAAGCAAGAGTTAATAGATTTTCCACTTCTTTTCATCAAGCTCAGTGGCAAGTAAACAGCTCAGCTGTCAAGCAGACAGAAGCTTAGCTTTGAAATAATGGAAGGTGGAACCTGTTCATTTCCTTGTATGCCTCTTTATGGCCAACAGTTCATTCTCTAAAAATATGTCTTTGGAAAAAGTTAGAAATGTTTCGATTGATTCAGGTCTCCCTTGTAAATCAGGAATTTACTCCACTGATATAAACAAAGTCTTAGCATTATGCAATTGCTTAAATCAGACTACAATTGGTGCTCTGCATTTATATTGGCTTGAATCACCTTACATCATTTTTTTTTAATTCAGCAGTATTCAGATTTTGCATTGCTTTACATGACTTTATATCTACAAACTGCAGGAAGGAATTTGTCAGGGGTCAAAAGGCGTTAATATTGAAATGCAAATTATTACATCTGAAAGGATGTTCTCCAGCTTCAGAGAGCTTCTGTGATTTATATCTAAAAATAAAAAAGAGTGGCTGAAAATAATATGTTACACCAAACCCCAGTAACTTTGTCTCTCTTATATTCTCAGTCTTTCTTGTTTTGCTTGGAGACTCAGCACATGGAATTTTATCTATAAATCAAACTCTTGGAAATAAACTTGCTGAAATCACAATCAGAGTCAAATATTTATGTGATGATTTTTTGTGAGAAGTTCAGTAAATATGTTGTCATCAGCTAGATTCTCAAGAAAACATCCCAGGAAAAATATGATTCAGTCATGGACAAGAATATTATGCTTGACAAAACAGGTACCTAGCAGGTCTGCACAGGAGCACCTTCATTGTGCTACCCAGTTTTTAAAACCTCCATATTCCTTTGACACTTAACATAGTTGACACTTGGACAGTGTTTTACAGACCTTGTCTGCTTTCATTCCCATACTGACCCCATTTACTTCTTTTCTTATGCTCTCCTCCCTCTGCTTTGTATCATTTAAGCTTGATGGTTTCTTGTCTTCTATCTTAATTGCCTTGTCTTCTCCCAACAACAAAAAATCAGATCTCTTTTCTGTACCCTTCTCCTATGATCTTCCCCTTTCATTGTTTTTCCTCACTCTTTTCCTTCCAATTCTTCCTTTCTGTATCATTGCTGTTCCTACTTCCACCTTTCTCTTATCACCTCTCCTCACTTTACACCTATCCGTTTCTCATCATCCCTTCTCTGACTGTATCTTAGCTGCTTGCTCCATCACTAATAAAATTTTAGTTATCCATATTTTCTCCATAGCTTATTCTTTCTTTTTTCCGTTCTTAGTTTATGGCATTGCTTTCGCAGGAGCACTTTCCTCTCACATCCTCTGCCATGGATCAGGTTAGGTACTGGTATATATGCCAAAAGCCGTTGTCCTGATACTGGCTGATGGATTCCTTTCAGTTCTCCAGCAATCTCTCTCTTCAAAAGTCCTCTCTTTTCCCACCTTTGTCTTCTGAGGTGTTTGAGTCCTCGCTTTCTACTTCCATACACTGGCTAGCGTCTGAGCCATGTTCAGAGGGACTACTGCAATATAGGTAAACACATGGATAAACAAATAAATAGCATACATCATATTTCACTATGACGCAACAACCAGATGCCATTATTAAAAGTTTTTGTCAAAAGCCTCAAATGGCTAACAGTTACACATATATTGGAATTTAGAGCACACAGGAAGCGTGAGGGATTAAGCTTTGTACTGAGCATTTTACAAAGACAAGCAACTTTGCTCTAGGCTGAGAACCTCTCAGTTTTTGTGAAATATCTGAATACCAAGACAAACAGGAACTGATTTTGTATCATTTGCAAATAAGCAATGAAAAGGAAATGGAAAAAGTAAAATTGCAATGAAAACCACTGGCCTGAAAGTTTGTGTGGTTGCATTCAAAGCTTTAACTGCAGGATCAATGAAAAGCTCTGCTCACGTTCAGCTGCTGACAAAAAAAAAAAAAATGAATAACATGTCAGACTTTATGAGGAATTAGACAGGAATGAATATGGAAAAATATACAATTCTATGGTCTAAAGTAATGGCACAGTTTCACAAATATTGTGATTAATTCTGCATATTCCATCTCAAAAAAAAAAGAAGATTGTAGGATTATAGTAAGTCTAATAAAGAAGACAAGGGTAGATAAACTGCTCTTTAAAGTTTATAGACTGCACAGATTCAGAGTGGTTGCTGCCTATGTGGGAACAGAAGCCAGTATTTTGACAAGAACCTTTCCTAAACACAAGTGTGGATATTTAGGTCTGCACACTATCTATTTGGTGAGGTTTAAAGGCACTTTAAAGGTGCTTTGAGAGAAAAGGTATAAATGTAGATTAATAAACTTTGCCTACTCATAATAGCTATCTGAATTTTGTCATTTTTCCAGATTTCCAGGGATGGAGCAGCTTAGTGTTTAACTGCGTATTTACATAAAGCTTTTCCATGATACTCCTCATTCCTAAGAAATAAAGCATGCCTGTTTAGAAAAATTCTGAAGCACATTCCTTTAAATTTTCATCTTTAACCTCTTCCTTGCTTTCTATTTATATTAGAGAAATGCAAAGCTAAAAAGCTCAGCAAATCTGTATAACTGAGCTGCAGCCAACCATTTCACATTCATTCTCATGTTCTCATTGTTTGTTTCAGAAACTCACTTTGAGAGTCAGAAACTTTCACACTTCCAGTCTAAATTCATGCTTTATTCTTCATATTGTATGTCTCTTCCTTTCTTACTGGTGCTTATTCTGGCTTATCTTAAAGAATACAACTGTACATCTTCTCTATTTCTTTTTGTTAGATTTGATAAATTGTGTAATTTTGTTCTAGTCCCCCAGGTTTCTTCAAACAGGGAGGAGCATAACTACACATTTTTTTATTTTGGATTTGGTATCCCAGTGATGTGTGAAAAGCATTGATACATTCTCTTGAAAATGTCCTAGTACATCCCAGTTGATTTTATGCTTCAATGAAAAAAATATTTTGTATTCATCAATCACAAAAAATATTAAGTCTAATTTTCCTTTATTTGCTTGAACTTTATCCCAGCCCATTTGATGAGGCATTTCAATGCAGGCCACAGTGTTTCAGCTCACATATATTTATTTTTAACTAGTAAGCCTTGTATGGGCTTGTATGCGAGCTGGTGACTTTCTGTTAGTCACAGGCCCCCTGTGGATTTTATTAATAAATTGTTTGTTGTTGCCATAAAATACAAAATCACTGACAATATTAAATCACTAATTCCTCTCACCACTACTTGTCTGTCAGCAGCTGAGGTGTTAGTAGCTGAAAACTTGTTTTATAACTGCAACTATACTTCAGTTTAGCATTGCAACTAATAGGGTTTTGCTAACACAAAGGTTTCCTTCAACAGTCCCTATGAACTCAGCCTAGCCATTATATGGTAAAATACCTTAATGTTTTTCCCTAACAGAACTTGTGAGAACTAATATGTCAACGAAGCATTAAATTTTATGTATTTTTAACATAAAAAAGACAAACAAATTGCCTGAAAGTCTAAAGGAGTCTCTTAAGATTGAAAATATAGAGAAAATAACCTTATCTAGTGTCTGTTTCCATATGGAATGAAAAATAGTTTACAATACTTCAGATAACTCCCCAGTCTTGTGAAACTTAAGAGTGCCATTTCATTCAATGTTGTCGTAGACATAAATGATACAATAATAAAAAGGAATCGTCACAGCAGGAATCCTAGTAAACATCTGTTGCATTTTGGACTTGAAGTCAGAACAACAAAGACATCAGCACAGCTGTAAAATGTCACTTAAGTAGAAGGCCCATGGATTCCTTTCTAGCTGAGTCAATTAATAGGTAATGATTGCATGTTTAATCACAGGTCAAGAAGTTATGAGTGACAAACACAACCAGTTGCATAAGAAATATCCTGCATTACAGGATAGTGCTATAAAGGTACATTCTGAGAGCTTTCTTATTCCCCAGTGAACAAGTCACAAACTTTCTAGCAGAGAAGGTTGAGTCATCCTGTACCAAGTGATCTAAACTTTGTTTTGGAGAAATGTGTGTCTTGTAATTGTTTTTTCATTTTTCATATCATGGTTTTCCATTTGGATTGGCACTAGAGCTGGCAATTTGGAGATAGTTAGGGAATAAACTTATAGCCCTGGGAATTTGAGCAAAGGAAACAAAATTAATCACTTCATGCCAGTTTTCTGATTTTACTACTACAACAGAAAAGTTCAAAAGCTGATTAGGGAAGATCCAAATGAGAAGGCAGAATATTACTGGAAGCCAAACCTTAAGAGGCTCATACCTAAACCCAGAAATTCTGTTAAACAGTATACTTATGTTTGGATAATTCATCAGACTTAGAATCTGATTACATTTCATAGTTCATGAAATTAAAATTACTGTGTGAAACTGTATACAGAGATCAAATAAAGAAGTTAGGTGGTACCACAGTAATTGAGAAAAAGGTTTAATGCAACCTCTTAGCAGAGGAGGGTCTGAACATTAGCTTCCAGCTTCAGAGACTCACACACATTCCAGTAATTGCCATTAAAAACATTTACCTAATCAAAGCAATCTACACACTAACCAATGTTTTCTAAGATATCTCTAAAAACAGCTTTTTAAATCAGTACTGATAAAAAAAATCCTTACACAATAAAAATTGCTCTCTTCCTAAAAAGTTTGCAAGTTTAAGTGTTCAAGGCCGGCAAGGATGGACGGTGCTTTGAGCAACCTATTTAGCAAAAAATGTCCCTGGCCATGGTGGAGGGGTTGGACTAGATGATCTTAAAAGATCCCTTCCAACCCAAACCATTCAATGATGCTATGATTCTATGAAGTCTAGAATAGAACAAAAGAAATACACACCTTTCTGCTCTTCGCTGTCTGGAATCAAATACTTCAGGAACACGCACATGAAATGAACAAGAATGAAATTCATTATGGAACAAAAAGGAAAGAAACCTCTTCCAGGTAAGGTTTATTATTTTGTTTCTTTAAATCACTGATACTTGAAGCAAGCACATTGAAGATTTAGAAAATGAAGACTATTCCAAGTAGATAACTCACTGAGCAAAAAGCAAGCACACAACTAAAGAAATGTAATGAATCATATCTATCATCAGACTATTACGTTTATGCTACCTACCAGCCTATACGTGGAATATAAAATAGCAATGGCAGCTCCCACAGTAGGCTACAGGAATAAATCCACTGATGTCAAAGATACAGCATATTTTATAACTGAAGTAAAAAAAATTAATTCTAAGGTCCTAAAACATATTTAGCAGTTGTGCAAATATCATACTATTAAGTATTGTTTCAGCAGAGTAGCTGGGGGGTCCAAGCGATGCTTTGGCAAAGCCCTTGCATGGAGGGCTGGCTGCCAAGAGCAGCTGTGCAGTGACAAGTCTGGAATGTCCTCTGAGTAAGGCTGGCTGCAAACCTCTAAGGACTGTGAGAGCGGGAGGTTCTTGAATAGTTTGAGAAATATGAAAGCCCCATTCAATAATTAAAAAATAAAATAATTATTAGTCATATAAGAAGGAAACATGAAAATAACCTTGTAACAATGTTGCTGTTTTTTTGCCTAGAAAAACAAATCACATATGTGTTCAGTATGCCTCCTCTAAAGTTCACTTTTTCCAATGGGTAACTTCATGAGGGTGGGGTTCAAATAGCATATCAAAATTTAGGAGGTTAAGTTGCATTCAGGATTCTGGTCTTTCTTTAACAAAATATAGCTTCATATTCCTACACAATATTATATAGTATTCCAACTGAGTCCATTCCGCGGCATCCTTATTAGCTGGAATTAGAGATTCCCATATATTTCAGAAGTGTTACATGCTGTGTGAACTCCTCATTCTGCTCTCTAGGCTCCATTTGTAAGGCCACTGAATAAGGAATGACGTTAATCACTGTAACATCAGGTGAAGTCTACTTCTCAGATACATAGAAACAAATTCAGTACCAATGTCCTGATTTGCTGTTTTGAAATCTAGCAAGAGAACATGTATTTCAGCCCAAAGATATCTTCAGAGAGAAAAAAGCAGCAATCTATACCACAAAAGCTTTTTGAATAGAAGTGATACAGAATGTATTCACTTGGAGTTCTCCACCAATTCCTGCTTTCAACCATATCATGTATGTTCAATATAAAGTAGAAATGGACAGGAACTGGCAGGCCATGAAGAGAGACTATTAGTGTGAAATAAATGTTTCCTGGAAAGTTTCTGATTATCCCCAAAAGTTAATGGACAAAAATTCATGAGCTGCTGTTGCAGCATAGCATCATTTAGATACATATGTTTTAATTACAGATAACAAAACATCTCTCCACCTAGAGAATGCTATGAAAACCGATATATCTCAGTGTTACTGTACAGCAACATTATTGAAATAGCAAGATACTGTATTTGCTTGCTTTATCATGTTCCCATGGGCTTTGTGGGTAAGAATCTCTAAGTCCTTTCACACATGCAGCACAGGTTCATTACCCTGTGCAAAGATTACTGTACTAAGTAACTGTAACTGTGTTAAGTAACAAAACAGAAGTTCTGTTGATGAACAGGAACTACTCTGAGAAGTAGTTGTAGTGTCATGATATATTCAGGTAGTGACATAAAGTAGTGTAGCGTGGAGTAGTGTAGTAATATACTCAGGAACAGTGATCTACAGTGATATATTCAGGAACAAAGACCCTCATTTAAAAACAAGTTCAGCTGACTATGTTTGAAATTAGGAGGTACAAGTGTTTAGTGCAGAGTGATCTTCTACCTATAAGTTTTAATAAATTGTTCCACAAAATAAATTTTTACAAATTAAATTGTAAGGGTTTCTCCTACTTTTGATAGACTGATTTAAAGAAAAATTTTTTACAAACTTATGTTCCTTTATGTGTTACAAGACTCCATGTACCAACTTAGGGCATTTGCAGATGCATCAGTTGGTGTGTAATCTGCTGAAAACAGCTTGTTTGAAACCAGCCCCAGTACAGACACCTCCCTCACCACAAAATGTCATCAACCAAGGCTATCACTGCTGTAACTGCAGCTGTTCTTTCTCTGCTTCAGATAGAGAGTAACTAAAAAGGTATCAGATGTGTCCTATTTCTTAAAATTGCAACATTGCATAGTGCAGACTTTTTTAGCTCAGATGTATTCGCACATCTAAGACTAAAAAGGTGTAAAGCTCATTATTTCATTGAGGAGAATTGCAGTATTTCTGCTTGCCTCCCCCTCCTACATTCAACACTGGGCTTGGAAAGAGATTGTTTGGAGCTTTCTGTTTTATAACACAGCCATCTGTAGGATAAAGCAAAAGGGTGTATAAATGATGTAGCTGACCTGACCCGAACTCTGAGAACCAAGAATTGAATTAATGTCAATTAAATTGTTCACTAGTATTTAATATTACACTGGCCATTGGAGGGTGATACATGGAAGTTTATCATGAAATTGCAAAAAAAAAAATATATATTAATGAAAATTAATAATCCTTTTGACATGAGATACATGAGTCATTTCTTATAAGGAGGTAAGAATTTACTGTTAGAAATTTAAATATTGAAAGTGTAAAAAAAATTGTCTGCATTCTACACATGAATGTTATTTTCTGAAGACATTGAGGGTATTAATGTTTGCAACATAGCTGTATCTTAAAATCTTAAATGCAACAAAATTGCAAGTAATAATATTAAATGTCATCTAATATCTAATGTTATCCTTGTTTACTCTTTCGAGCACCAGGGAGCTCTATAGGAACTGTACCTCAAAGAAGCACACTATATTCAAGATGTTGGTCTCCCAAAATGTTGAAGACTATCAGCGTTGCCAGTTCTTCCACACTGACATCTTCATGCAGGTGCTACACGTGGGAAGTATGTGGTCATAGTTTCAGCTTTGCTGAGAGAGCTAATTGACTTTCACACAGGATTTTGATATTTCGAAATCTGGGTTTGTTCCAGTTTGGAACAAAAGCCAAACATTTCGTAATTATCTGTGGAAGGCAATAAAGCTTCAGTGTGGGAGCAGGTCATCTGCTAGACTTCCCCAAAGCATTGATCCGTGAGCACTGAGCCCTCTTCAGCCAGGGTAGGAAGGGGATTGCCCTAGAAGGGTACTCTTGGCAGACCTTCACCAGAGCTGCACCCTCCAACTCCTGGAGCCCTAGCCCCAGAGCAGTTACCTGTCTGCCTGGCTTCAAGGGAACCAGAGGAAAATGCCAGTGTCTCAGCAAAACATTTCAGTCTGCCTGAACCAGCAAATTTCTACCAGAAAATGTTTTGTCAGAGCTTTTCTAGTCTGTTCCAGTTTTAATTATGAGCTCGTGTTTTACTGTAACGCAGATTACCACGGTGTGTAGCATGCTCCTGGGTAACAACAACAGTGGATATCTAAAAAGCATACATGTGTGCGTAGAGGGAGGTCTTGGTCCTCTCTGTCCTAACTTTGAACCATATAAGCAGAAAAATTTCCTCTTGCTTTAGAATTCCTTCACATAAATTAAATGGAGGTTAAAACTGCTTATAACCTCTTCCACACTGACACAGGATTCTGAGAAGAAACTGCATCAGAAATAGTATCAGCCTGCAGCAGGAGCACAGGAGAATGGCCTGGACCACAGCAGGCAGCAGCAGCTGAATCCTGGTCACACGGAATAGTTTGTGTAACATATGACAGAAATTTCTCACTTGTGGTAGTGAAGGAGAACTGTTTCTGTGCATTAAAAATGATTAAATCCAACTTTGTGAAACCAGTTCTCATATCTTTACAAACTTTCAATGACAGTTTACCTTTATTGTTATTTAAGAGTGATGGTTATGAACATTTGAATGCATTTTTCCTCCTTGCAAACTAGAAAATTAGCATGACCCAGCAGGATGCAGACTGAAAACATGCAAGACAGACTTGGCCATTAGAGTCATGTAGATCCTTCCATGTTCTTCTTAACCTTTCGTTTCATTGCTGTTGATACTTTTCATGGAGAAAGAATAACAGAGTATGAAGTACACAGGTCTTTGGGATACCCAGCGAAATTCCTAATGGACTGCCTAATAGAATCCTTTTCTTTTTTTGTTTCCTGTCAAAAAGTGAAAAATACAGAGATCAAACTTTTAAAAATAGAAGATTGTGTGTTTTAGTGCATAGTGTTTATCCAAGCTAATGTGTGGTGGTTTTAACATGTGGTTGTCACAGTTTAAACTTTAAGCCCAACCAGTAACTCAGAGCCATGCAGCTGCTTGCTCATTCCCCCCCTTCCTCACCCAGCTCCTGGAGGAATGGGGAGGAGAATCAAAAGAATGTAATTCCATGAGTCAAAATAAGAACAGTCCAGTAACTAAGGTATAACACAAATCACTACTGCTACCACCAATAATAATAATGGTAAGAGAAATGACAAGGGAAGAGAATACAACTGCTCACCACCTGCAGACCAATACCCAGTCCAACCTGAGCAGTGATCTAGCCCTTCCAGGTAACTGCCCTCAGTTTATATACTGGGCATGATGTGTTGTGATATGGAATACTCCTCTGACTAGTTTGGGTCAGGTGTCCTGTCTCTGCTTCCTTCTGGGTTCCCCTTCTGCCTGTCAGAGCATGAGACTCATAAAGTCCTTGATCAGACTAAACATTACTGAGCAACAACTAAAAACATCGGTGTTATCAGCATGGTTTCCAGGCTGAAAGTCAAAACCACAGCACTGCACCAGCTACTAAGAAAGAGAAAAATGACTGATACTCCTGAACCCAGAACAGTGGTGTACATAAGATGCATATATGGAGCAAAGCAACCAGTCACAAAACAGGAAGCACTAGAAGACATTCCACATCAAAGGCACAATCCACCTCAGTGCAGGGTGGTTCAGGACCTGCTCACCTGAAATGCACATTGCGCTGATTTGTTGTATACAGCAATAGCTTACAGAATCATCCCTTGCTGAGTTGGCCAGTACATATAAGGTTACAATGGAAACATATTTCTGCTTGTACTTCAGACTTCTCAGTGTGGCTCATTGATCAGAGTTGCAAGAGATTGAGATAAACAAGAATAGTGACCCATGCTTGATCAGAACTTGCTTGTGCATGACCAGAACTTGGTGATATTTGTCCCCTTAGGCCACACTTGTGTCTTTCTACGTGACCAAGGAAAGGGGTTAGGAGGGAACAGCACTCCACCCAGAAAAACAAACTGAGAGCAGAATAGTCAGAGCTGTTTTACAAAGTAATGTCAACACACAGCCAGAGCAGACTGTGGCTTTCAAGAAAGAACCTAGATTTTATAGGGCTGCACTACTGAAGTTGTACTGAAGACAAAGGTTTACCAGCCTGGACAACTTTCATCCAGGTACCCACATAACATTAGCTTTATTTCTCCTTTGTGGGCACATATTGTGTTATCCCTCTCATTCTTGCCCAGTGAAGAACAACAATCTATCCTACCCACTGCTTTTCACATAGCAGCTATGTCTTTAACAAAGTGCATTCACACCCCTGTGTGACTGTGACTATGTCTGTCAATCTCTCACGGAGTTAATTTCAAGACATTAAGACAAAAAAAAATGGCCTAAAACTTTGGGAAGGCTCTGAGCACTTTCCATGAAATTCAGATACTCATGTCTAAGGCAGCCCCTTGTTACATACATCAGATGGATAAAGAGAGTATGGCCAATAACAGTTCAGCACCTTTTTTATGTCATGTCAAAGTATCTCACAAAGCACTGAGGTCTCTCTAGGGGTGACAGAGGTAGTAATGGTGTGAGCTTTGGCTTAGTGGAAGAGTAGTAAAACCCACTCTACTATTCACCCAAACTGGTAGTATTACCACTTTGCTACACCTTTCATAGCCAGTTGTTTTTTAGATTCTTTATGAGTTTATATTTCTTTTATGTGCTCACCTTGATGGTTTTCATTAATTTTCCTGTCAGTTGCTTGAATTGAGCTGTAACTTCCAGAATGACAGTCAGTGTAGGACTAGTATATAAGCACAGGACCATTACAAGACTAACATATTACATGATGGAAGTTCACAGCAAAGAACCACTGAGGGGGTTTTGTGAAAGCCATTTTGCATCCCACTGTAATTCCAATGAAGCTGAAAGACAAGTGGGTTCTTGGTCTTACAGTAAAATACACTGGAGTAGCTGCTGTCTTCTGAACATGATACAGTACCTCATGGAACTCAAGACCAGCAGGGATGATGGAGCTGAGGGATGACAGAAGTGAGTAAAACAGGCATACTTATTAGACTAGTGATGTTAAACTGTGCATCATATTACTTAGGCAAGATGTTTTCTTTCACAGAAGCTAATAGAAGTGCAAACATACTGCCTCTGTGCCCTGAGATCATCTGAGCTGATATGCAATGGATGTAAACCCTAACAGAAGCTAGCTGAAAAAGCTTATACCTATGAAGTGCTTGACTTACTAAATTGCTTTCCCAGAAGAGGAATGATGTAAAAGGAGAAATACGGTAGAAAGTGTGCAAGTATAATGTCCAAGTGCTGCTGAAATGGCAAGACACAGGTAGTCTCCTTTGGTTCATCCTGTTTAATGTCAGTGACAATAAAAATGTAATAAAGATGATGTCAGACTAACACAAGAGCAAGTTTGTTCGCAGAACTGTGATAACATGCACAGGGAATCCAGAGCAACAATGAGTCATTCTGTTGAAAGTAAGCAATGATGAGAGGACTGAAGAAAGGGAAACTTTCTATACAGCTTTTAGCAATACAGAGTGGGAGGAAAAAGCCATCCCAGAGGATGAACCAATACAGATTCTGAAATGGAAAAGAAAGAATTGTTTATTTACTGAAATCTGTCAAGCTGAATTAGAGCTTGGCATATCCCCTCTAGGCCCCCTATACATAGGGGAAGAGCACTTATCCTGTGATCTATAGCTAGGGCTGGGGGGAGAAAAGTACAGGAAAAAATGGAATAGGGACATAAACTACCACATACTTAAAACATTTTGGATTTGTTCCAAGGAAAAGCATTTTGGCTTCATGCTCCGAGGCCCATATAAAGTAATGACATTTTCCCTATCCTCCAAAAAATATAATTTGAGGATATTTATATGAGCATATGCAGCTTTAAAACAACTGCACCTCCACTGAATCAGAATCTTACTACTTTTCAGTAGTGGTTTTCAGGCTATAAAGAGAATTAATGTTCAGATGAATATATATTACTGGTTCTGGTGAATAATGCCAACACACACACATTCACACACATGCATGAATAGGCTTCTTTGCCAGGATGGCTGCCAACACTGCTGATCCCATTATTTATCATTATGTCTAATCTTGCTTTCTTTTACACCCTTCTCTGCCCATCTGCAGTCCTGTTTCTTCTCTTCTTCTGAAGTTAAAGTTCACAGGGACCAGAACTAGCATGTTCTTCAAAGCTGGGGGAGTGTCCACAAAAGATTATGGTTTGTAAATGTGATAAAAACATCAGCAAGCAGACCATGAGTTGACACTACCACTAAAGCACACATGTTCTAATGAGATTTCTTCAGTTTTTAATGATTATTTAAAACAAACACAAACAAAATACTGCTCTTCTAATGCTATGAATGATCATAATTTTCTGAAGGTGACACGTTTTCCAGAAATATGCTAAATCTCTTCTATACTTATTAGATATCCTTTACACTCTGAGCAATAAACCTAAAGATTACACCTAGAATGTCTGTGGCTTCCAAGTATAAAATATACAATTGAAAAATTAATATAGTGATACATGTATATATCGTAAATACACCTTTGTATGTTACACCATGTCTTTATAAAGTTTATATATGATTTTCTACAGCACTTTTTTTTTAACCTTTGGGTTTCAAAATTAGGTAAGGAAAATCAGGGTGTTAACTAAAATACTGTAAATAATGGCTTAATAGTGAGTGCATCACATCATTAGTATATTTTATATGATATTTTAACTGAGATTTCTTTCCTAATGGGTGTAAGCACTGTTACATTACACAACAGCAAGGATTCCCTGACAGGAAATTGCACCAGTGATGAACAACTTTGATAAGAGGTTTCTACTGATGTGATGGAAATCACATCAATGTGATCCTTAATGTGAACACATTCATATTGCAACAGAAAATGAAGCTAGCCTTAGAATTTATTCCAGGAAATGCTAACCTACTGATAAAAAAAAAAAGAAAAACAAAAAGAAAAAATATATTCAGTAGGCATCCAAGGCACTAAAAGCTTACTATTCAAGCAAATACTCAAACTGTAAACATGTATTTAAATTGTAAACACTTGCTAAATGTGCAGATCCTGAATCAGAATGTAAACTTCTGGTGTTTGTCCTTTAAATCAAGTAAGTTTCTTTATGTACAAATGAAAAATGATTGTAGCTTGGACAGTTTCCTGAGAGTTTCAGGGGTGAAGAGAATCCAGATATATCAACAGGGCAAAGACAAGTGCTCCTCTGAGTTGCATGGAAATCGAGCACCTGCAGCTTAATGCTGTCTGAAATACAAAGATGTTCTGATAGGATCTTTTATTTTACTTGGCTTGTGAGCTGTGATCAATCTAAAAATGCCTGAATAGCAGCTCTGTTCCTGTTCTATCAATCCCTGCATGCTTTTTGAGAGGTTGGCATTTTAAAGGTCATGGATGAATAGGTTAATGAATACCTTCATAAGAAATTGTGTTTGTTTAAACGCTTATGCAGCTTTGAAAATCTTAGTCCTGACAGCACTCATGCTCCTCTCTCCTGCAGGTGGACTTTTTTCTGCTTTGTTTTTATCTTCTGTGGGTAAAATTACTTTTACCTTCTTTACCAAGTCATAAATGTTTTAGCAGAAACTGTGCTGGTGATTTTCTTGTTCTTTTTATAATCTTGATTCTCCCATGAAAAAAACATACTGTACATAGCAAAAAGGATGATGTTGACCAAAGCCAAGTCAAGTATCAGCTACTGCAGCATTCCCATCCAAATTAATTCTCACTTCTCATCTTGCCTTTTACATCTGTTGAAATATGGTTTCTATTATGGTTTTGGAAGATTTCCATTTACTGTAAGTTTCAGACAGTATTGATGATGTCACTGTTTACTTTGAATAGCTGTTTGATAGCAAAAAAGAGAGCACAATAGAATGTTCAAGAAGCATGGCACATAATACATTATTAAATTAATCATATGAAAGTTGCATAAAGATGTAACCTCTCTATAGCCTTAGAGCATAGCCCCAGGGAACAGCTGTCCCATGACTCCACATGACAATGGGTTCTCCTGTAAATGCAACAAGTGATGCTGCTTATTGACAGATAACACCCATGGGAATTCTGCCTGCCAAAGACACTTTGTGCAGCTGTATAAACCAGATAAGCAGACTGGAGAACAATAGGGTAAAGCCTGATATCCCACACACACCTTTTTGTAGAATATTTCTCCAGCTAATACTTTGGTAGCTGAGGACGCACTCCTCATATTGTCTGGAAGTGGCTGAAACACACAAGGCCCGTGCTTGCCGGAACAGACATGGATTACAGTCAAAAGCTTTATCTAGGTGTAAGCCATGATTAGACATTCAAAGACAGCTTGTGATTATGTGTTGTTATTGAAGAGGCCTTCACACTATTTCAATTTACCCTGCCTCATTTTTTAACCCTCTGCACCGGGAGCCCTCCAGCAGCTATATTGGTGTAGTGGGTCAGATAGATAAGCTCACTTATGTACTCACTTGTCTAAAGTGAGATGAGCTCACTTGTCTAAAAACTGATCCTTTTTTTTTTTTGTTGCAGTTTTAGTTTAGCATATTTATTTACTTTTAGATGTAAAAAACACTTGAGAACCTTATTTGCGTGTATGTAGAGCCCCAGTCACATCTGGTAACTATGTCCCACACAGTCAATGGAAACAGCTGAAGTGTGAAGTAGTGCTGCGGCTGTCTTGCTCTGCTAAAGTACAGATACAAAAGGATATTTGTGCAGCTTCTAATTAAATCACATACTGTGAAGTGTGCAGTGAAAATTCCTATCTTCCAGGGATTATAACTTGTTTATTTGCAGAATCACCATTTAACTTACAGCCTGTAAGTTCTGAAGTAAGTGAGTGAGAATCCTGCAGGACACTGGTTTTTAAATTATGTGTAAATGACTATGTTATGGAAAAACAAGAAGCAATTAAATCTATTTTCTCTGTCTAGTATATTCTTACTATGTATTAAGGCAGTTGGAGGAGCATGATTTTTGCTTGTTAAAAGATATTTTAATGAAAATAATTTTTTAATTTGCCATTATTTCTTGCCAAAATATCTCATGTTTAACACGGATTGCACTTGTTAAATATTCTAAATGAACTTTGTCTCCAACATTTCTTTTAAAATGCTGTGTAAAAATACTGTTTCCTTTGTCTTTTATGTGCCAAAGTATTTCAGTCAATGTATAAAGTGTGCACATATACTTCAGAAATTTTTTTAGTGATAAGTTTCATGCACTCTTCAGGATAGGCTGTGAAGTGCTGGATTTGGCAATCCTTCTTAAAAATAATTCCCTTTTTTCATAACAGTAGTGATTTCCCTTTTTATTTGTGGCAAATTACAAACTGCTCTGTACTTCTAAAGAATTAAGTTTAGATCCCTACATGGTGAAAAACAGGTATACCTTCTTCAAATAAGAAAATGAACTTTAGCATTTAATACAAATCACCAGTAATGTAAATATAGAAACACATGTTAAAGTGCAGCCAAGAAAAGTATATTTAGAGGCAAACACTGAAGAAACATAAACAAGACAAGGATATTTAACATGATACAAGGCCATGAAGAAGGTCCATCTGTAAAACTGCAGCTCTCCTGGGAGACCACAGATCTTTAGGGATGTGCAGATTCTTGAAGAGGTTTGAAAGGAAGGCTGATTGATCAGTTGGCCTATACACAAGAACATCTGCACTGTAGAGAGTTTTGTAGGAAGTAAGATTATTTTAATAATTTGAAATTTTCAAGGTATACGTTGAAATGCCAGGGAACATCCGAGGAAAAGAAAAAGTTTTCTTTCCTACAAAGAATACTACTAAATCCTGAATATGTGCTTGTGTATGTATGCATGTATAGTCAGAGGCATATAGAGTCATACATGCCTAGATGCAAAAGGAAATATGGTCTTGAGCATGAAGGAATACCACAAAAAGTATTTAGAATAGATGAGGAAAATTACATAAGGCAATGCATTTCAGGTGAGAAATTCAGTTTTAAATCTTTTAGAAGCAATGAATACCCTTAGCCAAGGTAAAGGAGCATCTAGATTTCTTCAAAACCTCATTTTGATGAATTGAAAAAAATGCATGAAATCTAGCTGATTTTTGCACTAAGCTCCTCTGCTCTAGTAGAGAGGAAGAAAACTGGCATGCTTAAACATAAATTTGGCTGCGTTAGTCGGAAATCTACTGTAGTCATAAATGGAAAGTATTCAAACTAAAATGTCAGTAGTAGAATATGACAGGAGTCAGTGTTAGAGGTCCAGATTTGAAATATTTACACAAATATAATTTAGACAGCAATGTGGAAAGCAAAGACTTCCAAGTTTGCAGATAGCACTTAATTAGCAAGTACTGCAAATAATGAAGGAATGTACAGTCAGAAATCAGAGACTGGATGGAGAAAAAGCTTGAGCTGTCAGGTGAGAGAAGCTCTAATCACAATGGGCTTTTCAAAAGGCAAGTTACAGAACATTTTTAATGTTAACCTTCTGTGAGAAATTTAACCTTTAAAAATTTTGGTAATAAGTAAATATATGGCTGTTACTGTTGTTTTTTTTTACTGTGTGTTTATATTTTTTTCTCAGAGACTCAGGCTTCTAGCCCTAACAAGCATGTTACATTCACTGTCCCTTGCAGGAGCTTTGGCCTAGATACACCAAAACACTTAGGCACTTACAGGGGTAACAAAAAACAAAGGGGTGACAAAACAGAGCCCCACATCAGTATGCAACTATTCCACAAAAAAGGGATCTACCAGTGAAGTTGCCCATAGTGCCTAGCAGTCTGCTTCTTTGCATGCTTAGCAGAGCCTCCATTTGGGCACTAAGTTAATAAGGAGCTGCTCTCAAAGTCTCACACACCATGGTGAGGATCACTGAGAACCAAGGAAGCAAGGATGTCCTATTCCCTTCCCCAGCAGCTCAATCCCCAGCTCAGTTAGGTTCAAGACTCAACCAAGATAGGTAGAGAAATGGGTTCTTTACTTGTCCAAGAAGATTTCTAAAATCATAGAAATGATGACTATTCCAATGCCCTTCTCACAGTAGATATAGCTCAGGTCACTTGTGGCTTTGTTTAGCCAAATCTTGAAAATCTCCAGGAACGGAGATTGCCACCTCATCTCTGGGTTCCAGGACTGTGATGCTCACTTGGCTTAAAAGTTTCTTTTTCTGGTCCGCCTGAGAGGCTCAGTTTGTGATGACTTCCTCATCTTATGCCTACTACCACTATTGAAAGGAGTTTGATTCTGGTATTTTCCTACCTCCCCTTCAGGTGGTTGTAAGCTGAATTTATATCCCTTTCACTAAGTGGCTAAACAGGTCTTCTGATGAAATGCCTCACCTCCTAGCACAACAGGATAGTTTGTTCCTGAGCTTTCAAAGAGTTTTCTTAAATATCAGCCAGTTCTCTTGGTCACTTTTTTCTGTCATGGCACCAGTCTGCCTGCCAATTCCCAGCCTTCATCTGGACCTTTGGTTCAGTCATGTCATGGTTGCTGCTGCTGCCCAAGCTGCCCTCACTGACTAGATTTGTCACCAGTTCATCCCTGCTTTCAGCAGCAGGAAAAGTGGAGCACTACACCAGTTTGTCCCTCTAGAATTTGCATTGGGAAATTACGGACTTTAATAGCAGTCAAAATAGTGTCCCTAACATTAACATTCTTTAGTCTGCCTCTTCTTTAGAAAATTGATGAATTTGGGTTAATATTTAATGAAAAATGTAAAATGCTGATATAAGCAATATATCATTGCAGATGACTGTCATGCCTTAGATTTTATCCAAATAAAATGTAAGTCTAAAGCTGTGCAATCTTTTCCAAAGACTGTAACAGAGAGTTCACTTTGAAGTACTGTTATTAAAATAAAAGGAATCCCACATATGATTAAAAGTTGGAATTTTGTTTATGACTTGAAATTGAACTAAGAGTCAAACCCTACATATGTCAAAGCATTCTTGCTTATGACCTTTGAAATCACATTTTTCCTCCATAAAAAGTAACCTTATCTTCAGGAGATGTATGAGAAGAGTTTTGACCTTTGCATGTCAGCAAATGGTACTGTCTTCTTGCTATCATGCAGACAGACAACTTCTCCAGAGAAATTGGACTGCTGCTTAAAATTCAAAGCAGCACTGAAAGTCATATAGCCTAGAAGCTGAGAAGCATAATTAAACCCTGAATTCACTGAGGGTATGGAACTACCCATTTGCAAACCAGTCAATATTTCTGATAATTCAAAAGATTGAAAATACCATAGCAGCATCTCTGCTATGCTGTATCCTCTTGCTTTGGTGTCTTATGCATCTCACATGCATTCCAGGGAGTTCCCCAGCCTCAGAGCGCTTTCTGCATTGACATAGTTTTTATTATTTGCAAATAGATAGATGAAAAATTAGTAACAGGCAATATCCAATGATAAGAGCATCCTGTTCCTTGCTGTGTTATTTCAACTTAATTTCACTAAGTCCCACTGATTTTGCAAAGGTATTAATGCAGTGATAGACCAAACTGTAGAGTGCATTAAGCAAACACCCAGCATGTGGCAAGTTAATGAACAGAGTTCTGAGATCAGCTGCTAGCTCTGGCTGCATCTGTGCTGTCATCTTAGCCTGAGGTTTGAATTTACACTTGAGCCCAAATTCCTTAATCATCAGATCTGCCTGCAAGTTGGCTTTTATTTGCTCTTCAGCTGAGAAAGCCAACTGGCTTTCCAGGTAGGGAAATTTAGGCACTACTTTAATTCTGTTCTGACAGCAGAGATAGGATTCCAGAAAACTTTGTAAGTGAATTTGTGTCCAAATCTGAGCAGATCTATAGAAGGTGACACAGACCAGTTGTTACCAGGTTTTAGAAATACTGAAATTTCCAAGACTTTAGCCATGAATAAATATGTGACCAAAATATCATCCACACCTTTTACTTATTACTGTCTATTTGCAAAGAAAATTGTCTTCTTAAGGCTTGAAAACTTTCTGTCATGCACTTACACATGGGCTCTCATGTTCTGCTACATTATTTCCTAACACTGCATGTTTCTGCTTCAAAATATACCACAAATATCCTCCTACTTGTGGTGGCTGACCTTATAGTAACGAAAAAAAAAAACAACTGGCAAATTTCTGTTCAGAAATTACTCTCTGAACAAATTGTCACAGGTCCACACACAATGCAAAATCTCATAAACTCATTCTGAAATCTCACATCAAGACCATGTCTACATCTCTTTCCATGTGCTAGTATTAAGACAATCTTCCTTGCATACCTACATACCTGCAACTTTCACCCAGACTCTTTCAGCCTGGTGAGTTTGTTGTTTTTCTCTTGGGACTTGAAAATACAGTCATTTCCTTACTTCAAAGATTATCCACTCACCCATCTGTTATCTGTATCGCACATCTCTTTGGCTCCCTTTACAATTCCTCCCTTCTACATCCCATTAAACTGCAAGACTCCTCATTCACTATATTTTTTGGTTCCTCGTTTTTATTTCTGTTTGTGATTGAATGCTCTTGTGTCCAAAAAAGCATATTCCTGACTTTTCTCAAGGTTAACTCTTGTGCTTGTGGACGCTTTACATTGTTTTCTTCCAATATTTTTCTCTTCTGGGCTTTCGGAACATACTCCAAAGAAGATCTGGCAATGCTTGGCTACTTATGTGCTTAGCCCTGCACTTGTGTTATTGACCTGTGGTTTACATTCCACTTCCTTTTCTACAGTTTTGTTGTTTTGTAACTCACACTCAGATTCAAAACACTGAGCTGTTTGTTTTCCTTTTTTTTTTTTCTTTTATGCCTATGTAGTATCCAGTGTGACACTTTCATGACTAGTCCTTCATATACAAAGACCAATGTGTAGTGAGTAGTTCAGTTGAGTAAACAATGCATTTGTGACTTTTCTGTTCTGGACTAATTTACCAGTACAGAAATTTGATAGAATGCCCTGGGAAGCAAGAAATAATAATTCACACAAGTCTGAGGATGCAGCCTGTCCTTCAGAATCAGGCTGGCTGCTCACACAAATGTAAAGGGAGGTAGGTTACACAATGCATTTAATTTTCAGGATGAAAATGGATGTTCAGGCTGTGAGTCTGCAGTGGTACAAGGAGTCTTAGCTTCAAGCTAGCATGTGACATGTATACACAGACACATCCCACCCGAGGAACCTGCTTCCCCTTGAGAGCAGTGAACTTCATTTCTGCTTAGCACCACGTGCTCCATCGTTTTCAGGCAAGCTAAGATGATGAATAGATGTGCAGATGTCAAGCAGCCAGGTGAACCAAGTCCAACAAAGGACTAAACAAAATGAATTTTCATCCAATACTCTTGGCAGCAGTTTGTTTGAGATTTGCAAGAGCTGTTATTCCCACCTTCAAAAATGTCACTATTTCTGCAAATCCAAACAGATGATTTTGCTGGTTGGGCACCTAAGGGTCAAGCCCCTACCTCCAAGGGTATTTAATCAGTCCTACAAAATGGAACGCTTCATCTGGCCACACCAAGGGAGGCCTCTCCTGGGCTGCCTTCCAGCCCTTAGCAGCACTTCAGGCATGTGCCCTGGTCAAGACCTATACGTACGGGTTCCAAAGAAACTGTGGCACACCCTGGACTGCTCCCCAAGCTGGACTGCGGAGATGCAAGACCCACAGCAAGCAGGGCCTGCCTGAGATGTGTAGATCCAGTATAGTCTTTTGGATCAGGAAATTTAGTAGGCTTTGTTCTGTTAGCAGGTACTACAGTGTCTTGGATAGTGTTGGTTACAGATAGGTGAAACATCCCTTTCATTTTTATTTTTTTACTCCCTCTTTCATTTTTACCTGGGTATGGAACACTTGAAAATGCTGCATGACAAGAAAATTATGCCTAATTAGCTCTTATTAAAAGCACTTATTTGGGAAACAAACAAAAATCTTACTTTACAAATTAAGTCTATTTCTACATCTTGATCAATCATAGGGCAAAAATTGAAATACTTCAAGTCTTCTACCTTACATTAATAACTGGCAGCAGATATCTGCTTTCCCTTGCTTCGTAATGCTTCAATCTAAAAGTGTGCCCTCAGCTTTAACATGTAGACTGAGAAAATAAACAAAAACAGTCCTGGTGAACTGTGTGTTTTTTAATGACAGTTAAAAACAATCTGAAATTTACAAAATGTTGATGTCTGAGCAATAAATCCAATAAAAGAGGAAATGGGTCAAACTGAAGCCATCTAGTACTGATCTTGAATTTAATCAGGGTGAATAATATTTTCCTTAGTAATAGCAACTATTTTTCTGTTGATGAAACAATATTATTTTAGTTTGTAAGTGTGATTATTGGTTAATATGATTTTGACTGATACAAGCTCCAAGAATGGTTTTGCACATGAGCTCAGACTGGTAAACAGAAAAACAAGAAAGAAGAGGAGGGATTAATAATCTAGTCCTATGGCTACATGACCAGTAGAAATTTCCTTGATCACAAATGCCTGTTTTGAGGGTCCTTGTCCTAAGACGTCACTAAGCTGGAGCTGTTTTTTAAAAGCTCTCTGGCAGTCATGAGTGGAACAAAATGCCTATTGGTCTCAGACTGCCAGTAATGTGATATTTATAATGAGACAAAAGAATTCATTATTAGACAAGCATTTGTTGAACAAAGTGCTTAACACTTTAACTGAGGAGCTGACAGTTTAACATACAGACTACAGCCTATTAGATAAAAATCACTGCTTGTCTTTCATAAATAAACATATGTTTGGAGCTCTGATTAGGTTTATTTGATGATAATTAAACATTTGGTTTTTTTTCTAGCAATGATTGACTAACACCTGTCCTGTGTATAGAGGCGATTCATGAAAAATGTATGGACCAATGAAAAATTTAAATAAATTAAAATGTCAAATTTGAAAAATTAATTAAAATAAATTAAAATGTCAAATATTCCCTAAGTTTATTAATTTATTAACATCATTGACAATTAAATGTTGTTGAAACTCATATGCTAAGATATTTATATTACACTATTTGATGCTTTACATACCACTGCAAACATTCTCATGAAACACAAATCAGAAGCAAGTATTAGTGAAGGATTTTTAAGTTGTGTAAAGGCATCTCCATATCTAGAGCATATGGCTGATACTGTTGGATTCTCAGAGACAGAGCCTGTGTCTGTTAAACAATTTTTCCTCAGATATTATTTTATGATACCCTAGAACTGAGTTCTCTTCTTCTTTACATTTTTTATATTTGTGCAACTATGTGGAAGACAGTATGATTGAACTACTGCTGCTTAACCCAACAGCTCTTTCTGTCTATTGTGCTCTTTTCCTTCCTGACAACCCAATCAGGGCAAACATTTAACCTCACAGTTTAGAGATTAGCTAAGACTTGCCCTCATTTGACTCGTGAACAATAATAAGACCCCATTTCCAACAGTCTTTTCCCTAACCAACCCAGCTACAGTGGCAACTAACTTGGTGAGGTTTAAAGCCACTTTGAAAATTGTTTAGTGTCTGAGGAATGTTAATAGCAGAACAGCTGTTTTCAGGAATCTCACACTTTGTGTTTCTTGTATTAAGAATTTTAATAATTCCTCCCCCATTGTTTGTTCTCATATGACATAAGATATAAACAGAACTGTTGACCTCAAAAATGTGTTTTTCTTGCAATGGGATTAATTTCTTATATGAAAACCAGTATTTAGTTAAAACGTCTAAAAACATTTTGCTTTGTTTTCTGCACAAGGTTCTAATTCAGTTACTTGAGTTTCTACTAACACATGCTTTGAGCAGGGGTTTGGACCAGATGACCTCCAAAGACCATTCTAACTTAAATCATTCCATAAGAGTCTCCAGTTGTCGAATTAAAAGTTGGTTTAGACTCTTTTCTGCTCAGTACAGCACAGGCCGTGAAGGAATCAATTTCAACAGCTGAATCACACTATCCCTGACTTAGTTTCTGAGGCCAGTTTTAACCTGCTGCACACAAGGAGTGGACTATAGCCTAGATAAATGCTTTTTACTTTAAGAAAAAAAAAAGACTTGCAGCTTTTCATTAGCTTTTGTCTTTGGAAAGAAGATTAATCTGGAGTTTCAAGCCCAGGATGGCACTTTCTGTCATGAGTGAGAAGATGAAATCTGATATATTACCACTCAAATGAGTTATGACGTGAACTTCCTATAAATCAGAATGAAAGCCTACCAGTTTTCCAGTGAGTTATAAAGTTTGGTTTTCCAACTCTAGAAGGTCATGAGAGTCTAACATTGGAAACCACAGCATCTGTTTATATTGCACACTAAAATGCAACATTAAAATATAAAACCAGTTCCATTTCCACTAGTAAATGTCAAAATTGTGTTTGTAATGGATCACTGCTGAGTATGTGCATTACAACAATATTTAGTTACAAGATTGCACAGTACTATTTCCACAGGACTCCTGCCTTCAAGTTCTCTTCACAGTCCTTTATCATTCAATCTACAGTCCAAAAAATTAGACCTTCCCATCTCGGCATCAGTCCAGTCACTCCACAGCCCTATTTTCCTGTATCCCTGTGACCTCCATTCCGCTCCTTGTAGGCAAAAGCTTTGAGTCAATCTTGTCTACCAAGTTCCTTAGCCTAACACACTGCTCCTGTATTCGTCTTTGGCCATCTTTGTAATGGAAACAGAAAGCTTTGTCCTTTACACGGACTGAGAAAGGAGACTAGAAGTAGAATGCTTAGGCCTCATTTCAAGCACTTTTGGTACCAGAGCTTGACGATCTAGTGCAAAAAAAGCCCAGCTCACTACACGCTCTCTTGATCATTTCACATAGGAGTCTTTCAGAGTTGTGACTTCAGAAGCCTAGTAATCCTCTACTCAACGTTTGCAGACTAGGATATTTTCTTAAAAAAGAAAAATAAAAATTGTTTTTCTTTTAAAAGATTCTTAATTTATTCAAGATGCTGTTCCTCATCTACAACAAAGAGCACAGGCTGGATGCCTCAATCAGTCCTGCCAAATTCATATTTCTGTTTCAAATTGTTAAAATTTTACACAAAATAAGTAACTAGAATATTTTGATATGGACAGAATGATGTATTGTCTCTTAATTTTGTTCATGGAAATAGTAATTTTGACTGAAATGTTCCAGAAAGCTTCAGCCTGAGGCAGGTACCCAGTGTGCAAAATTTCAGGCCAGTAGTTAAAGTTTGGCAAAGTTATAAGCAACAGAAAAATGACTTTGTAATGGAACTTCTGGGCAATTTTAATAAATGGTGCCACCAGTCCAATCTACTACATATAAAAAACTTACTTAAAAATTCATGACTTTTCTGGAAATCGCAAACATTTTTTTTTTCATCCCCTAGAAATAGCTTGGTACAAATTTTCTGGATTTGCTCTCTCCATAAATACTCCAAGTGAGTGCTGAGCACAAGTACATCACTGAAAGCATGAGTTTCATCAAGGAAGGACATCGTACAGGAATTAGCAGGTGAGGGACTCGGCATGTGCAAATACACATATTCACAAGACTGCCCACATCCTTTGCACTGTGACAAACATTCCCATGTAAGAAGAAATTAGTTTTGATGCAGTTTCAGAAGCAGTAAAGGTTTAAAAATCATTGACAGAGACAGCTAGACTAGAGATAGCATTGAACATTATTTGTATTCACATGAAGATACAAGTGTGAAGTTTCATACTACTTCAAGATATATTTGTATAAATATCATTTTAATATTATCAGCATTACTTCTGAAGTTAAAATTTTTATGCATGTATACTTGCATACATGCACACACCAATTAAACAGAACCTTTATACTCATATATAATTTTGCATTGAAAATTCAAGAATACCTTTTTATAAGATCACTCTTTTAGCTTTTCAAAAAGCAGAATTTATTCAGGCCTAATGTTATTCTTCTTTCTTATGATGTTGTTGAACAGAACTTACTTCATTAACGTGCTACCTTACTGTTTAATTTAGTATGAACAGTAGTCCTCGAACATATTTTTAGCACTTGCCAGCAAACTGATTGACTAAGCTCAATTTTCAGAGACTTTCAGACATCTTTAAATTGTGCAATATAAAGTCAATGCAGAAAAGGTAACTTAAAGAATTTTCAAATCCTGGAAAAGGATGCAGTGGTCACATACTGATTATTCCATTTGTGATCATCTACTTTGATCAGGAAAAGCAAGCTATCCCAATACGAACATTGTTTTCTCACTGCACCCAAAAACTTCTTGTCTTCTCTGCCATGGCATCAGGTCCACTGATGTCACAGTCCCCTGTTCCTCAGCAGTTGAACTGAGACTCAGTTTGGTTTGCACAGGTCAGATAGTCCTGATACAAAGAAAGCTTTCACTTACTGAACACATGCAGTGTCGGTTTGGCCTAATTTATTCAGTGTGTCCACTATTGGTACCCAAAGCTAGCCAATAAGAAATAAGAACATACTTTATGCATTATTTTGTACACTAAAAATAGTCAAAATTATAAAATGGCTAAAATTTACATAATCTATGGAGAAGGAGTTCAAGCATTTTAAGACAGTTGTTAAACAACATAATTAAACATGTAGCAGAAGCCACACTCTGGGCCTGGTTTTGTACTGTTTCCAAAACTGTGAATAACTGAAACACTCCAGTTTCCATTCCCACTCTCCTCCCCTCTTGTAGAGCAACTTTAACCTATTCTCTGCTCATGCTTCCTATGGAAACTGTCCTCATGGCCTCAAGAAACAGAGAAATGCTTGAGGGATGATCAGCAGCAGTTTTTCTACCCACGCCAGCTACACCTCACCCAGATTGCAACTGCCAAGGCTTGAGTCGATGTTGTACCATTTAGAAAAGAAACAGATCTTTAACCTGGCAGTGCTACCTGGAATCAGCTTGTGATTCTTAAAAATATTAGCAGTTTGTTCATTTACTCCACAGAAACAACATGCCATAAACTTTTCAAGCTGAAGGAAAATGATGAGGTACCCTTATGAGGTCAAAGAGGATCAGGAAAAAAGCAATATGCTCTGAAGCTAAACTGAATTGTTCATTGATAAAACAATAAAGAGTGGTCTCATGAACATTGCCCAGGGAACATTTTGCCATCTACAATTTCAGCAGATCAGAAACAGAGTCTAGACAAAAAGATCAAAAGATGATGTAAATGAATAAGGATTAACAATACATGATTTTACTTTTTATGCACTCAGAAGACGCAGTCTGTTGGCATGAAAACATAAGCAAGAGTTAACGGCATTGCATGCTGATTGAGAGGTACTGGTTGCTCTCTTACATCATGCATGCACACAACAACCTTCCAGCAAAGAGCAGTGTGTGTCTTGAAAGAATGTCATAGCAAAGCAGGAGACACCTACAGTTGGGTCAAGCTCCCATTCTACCTTATTCTGTAAATCAACAGGTTTAGTCCTGCAGGGAGGACCAAACTACACCCTTAAAAAAATTACAGGACTAAATATTTCCTGCTTTTTCCAAGATGAACCTTCACAGTGACTGTTTTGTAATCCTATAGATGATTCAGTACACTGCTCAATCCTGCCCTCAAAGCATGGCAACTTTGTGGTCACACAGAATGATTCTTGATGTAGCATAATCTGTCTAGGCCAGGGAATCGCAGAGCAGTAGTATATTGTGCCCTTGTAAAATGCTTTCTTATATAAAAAAAACCCAACAAACTGTTCCCTTATCATTAATTTAATGATTAATGAATTTGCAAACGTTACATTTAAAAAGTAATATAAACTGATTTTGAAAAGGTGCTTTCAAATTTATAAAGAAAAATTATGACAGTGCGAGGCAAAGAAATTCAGTTAGGAAGGAAATCAGGAGGTAAATGAGTGAGCTCTAAAGGCTCCTCCATGCAGGGAGAATACTGTCATATTGAAACAGTATGCTTTGAGTAAGTAGAACTACATTTCCAAAAAAGCAGTAGCTGCATGTGTGACCTGAAAGCCTAGATATTTTGGGAGTAGAATATTTCTTCAAAGTTTTCAGTTTATTGTCAACAGCGTTGTGATGTCAGTTCTGCTGCTGCCAGTTAGATGCATGTTCTGCACACAAAATTCCTCCTGACTGACATAAGTAAGCACGTTTAGTGAAGCAGCTTAGCACTGAAGTCCATTTCTGAGGCTTGTGAAAGCTGCTAGTTATAATCTTCTTTCTGCGTAGATGTCAAAAGCTAATCTACATCCAGGGCTATACACCCAATATCAGAGGCTGGTTACAGTAATTACTGTGGGGACATAGAAATGGAAACAGAAAAAAGGGGCAGTTTCCATAGACTAGCATCAGAAATATTCCTCTTCTCTGGGAACAGGTTGCTATGCAGCCACGCATCCTCTGAATCATCAGCAGAAGAGAGCAAACTGTCTTCTGCCTTGTCTACTGAAAAAAAATTATTCCTCAATGATTTCTCTTTTTAAGTATCTAAATTCAGCATCCATCTTATTAACATAGATAGCCCTCTTGGGAAGAAAGTAAGCTTATTCATTAATGTTGTGCTTTCTGAAAAATTTATTTCATTGTTACAATCAGTGAGATCCTAATGAAAGGGCTGTTTGTACTGGAGCTAACTTTTAATCTCTGCACAAGTCTGTAAAAGCAAAGGCCCTGAAGCACCATGAACTCTTGGCAGTTGTATGTTCTTTTGAAAGTGCTGAATATGACAAACTTAGTCTCATGGTTCAGTTTACTAATATTTGCATAAGAAATGAAAAATGAAGCTACATCTGAATAATGAAGTACCCGTCTGAGAAAGCGAGAAGGGGAACATAAAGGGAGGAAAAAGAAACTCATGGTTCAGTTTTCTGCTTTGGATTGGTGCAATGGAAAATGTTATTCCCCAGTCACCTTCTTGACTCCTATTTATTACACAATGTCCTCTTGCTTTCCAGTTCAGCTCTTGCAGGCTTTCATGTTTCTCCCGAACAATTTCTTAGATACCGTAGGCCAAAAAATTAGATCTGCTCTTTTTAACGTGTAGCCAAGTTTAGGCCAGACACTCAGCTGGATAAAACCACAAACTCTCAGAAGAGTCAGTATCCCAGAAATTGCACTTCCTCTGTCTACCTACTGGTTAGTAAACTGCCACATCTTTAGCCATGTTCATCCGCTTTTCTTTATTTTTCTAACAATAAAACACCAGAAGTCCATATTCCCAGGTTTTGTTCCTGAACAGTGGATTTCTCATAAACATTGAGTTGCTGATGTTTGCTTGACACAATCTTTTGTCAAGCTACATTATTCCTGGATAAAACTGAATCATTTTTTCCAGGGCACTTGAAGGCAGTACTTCTGAGGACTGTATTCAGTAAGAACCAGAGGGGAAAAGAGCTTCAGTATCTGGCTGAGCACTGTGCAATGCTCTTTTTCACTCAAATGTTTCAGATTACAAGATGATACACATGTTCTTTTTATGAGATTTTGAAAAGACCTAAAAGTTATGATTGTAAGGCTTAGCCTAACTGACTTTTATTTCTTAATTCAGTTGTTGTCATAATAAATTTTCCATATACTGAAGAAAGAAAAGGTGCAAACATGTGGAGTTTCTTGGGGCAGTAGAGATTAAAGGGAAGTTAAAAGAAGCTGACATCTTCCCTGGAGGACTGTTTTCATACTTACTTTAAAGCGCCAAATACCAGCACTGGCATTAATCAGAAATTATGCTTACCACCAACATAATACCTATTCCTAAACATGCTCAGGAAGAAAATTAACCTGAATTTTGATTCCTCTGTACATGTGGGTGTGCATGTATGTGTGCAGGTGTGTACACAGAAAAGTCCTTTTTTGATATTGCCTGAATCTCATTTTCTTGATTCTCATGGAATATTTATCACTAGTAAAATTGACTGAATTTTTTAAGCCACGGAAAGACATATAATATCCAATAAGGTTACTATAACATTGGGAAGGATTAATGAATCTATACATTTTGACTACAGGGAGTAGGAATCATATGCTGACAATATTGCTTAGTTCTTTTCTGTCTGATGTTAACCTGGTGATTTTGAAAAGGCAGAGACGGTATAATTTTTCTCAGGTAGGAAGAGGGTCACCCAGATCCCTCTCCCTCTGTCTGCTTCTCTGCCTTTCATGCAGCTTTCTCATTCTTAGTTCTTGCAGTGACTCCAAGGAAAGTTGTTACCTACAACAGCTCAAGTGTCAAAACTGTCTTTTCTAGTACTGATGGGACATTTTGACAACTATTGAGCATGCAGTTTCAGCTGTCATAAAGTTTAAATATCTGGGTACTGTACCTTGAAAATTCGAACCCCGTTTCTTGTTGTTTTGTTGTTTTGTTGTGGTTTGGTTTTTTTTTTTAATCTAGATTCTCTGTTATGATAGTAGTAGGAGATATAATAAAAAGAGTAAAAAATAGTAAAAGGTAGCAGTAGTATTACCAAGCTACCCAGTTTACAGGCATGTATACTGTGCTACAGTCAATATTAAAAAAAAACCCAATTATTAAATGTGCCCCCCAATTTTTTTTACTAGGATAGAATTAAACTCTTGCATATTCTACCTAATGCATCTATTCTAAACATCAGTATTTGCACAGGTGTTCCCTCTTCACTCCAGGGAGGGAGATACCAAGGCAGGAATAGCTCTGAGAATTGATAGTGGAATATTGGCTTCTCATAAGTCAGTAGGAAAATCCTACTAAACCTCAGTGGGAGCAGAATTTCTGCCAGAATTTACAAGAGTCCATATAGGGGAATATCCTTATTACAATATTTATTTGGAGACTAATCTGCATTCATTGTTTTAGTATGCTGGAGAACTTAGAAGTTTTCTTGCTGACTCAGACTGCTGGGTGTTGAGTTTGTCCAAGGCAAAACCACTACTAGGCTAAAATATTTTTTCTTTGCAGCTCAGATGTTGTCTGAGAAATACAGAAATCTTCATTCTTATACAAATTTTTCTTACAGGTTTGAGACTGCCCCTCCAACAAATAGTAAAGGGCTCACCTACAAAGCATCTGGATTTTATTCTGTGCTTCTGCATCGGATGGCACAATGAGGCTAGGAAGCAGTGTAACAAAAGTCATAAAAGGTAATGAGAAGACAGTAGTACAGTTGGCAATGTGTCTGCTGCTTTTGTAGGCAAAGAAATGCAATAACATCCCCCACAATTTGCAATACCCAGTTCCTTACCTTAATGAAACACCTTTTGTATGAATGGACAATTTGTCTTTTATGGGAAAACACTTCATATTGACTTTGTTAACAGCCACAATAAAAATAGATAGCTGGCTCCATAACGAGTGGCCTCTGTAAAGGCAAAGAGTTTCTCTGCTGTAGGAATCCTAAAAGCCAAGGTTTAATTATAAGGGACAGGCCTGGGCATGCCTTTTGAAGCTTGTTTCTTTGCTGTTCTGAAAAAAAGAACAGCATTTTTCCTTATCTAATTTCCTACAGGCATATTTACAAAGACAATCACTACTTTCAAGATATATGTGCCTTGTCAGCCACAGTGAGACAACTGACACTTACTGCAGCAGCAGAACAGGAGAGCCAAAGGTTTCAAGCTATATGGTTAGCTGTCCATCCACTCTGCATTCTACACAAAATCAGAACAACAATGCCTATGCTGTCTAAGGTTTTGCACTAACTTTCCATGGAAGTAAACACTTCTGTCAACTTCAGGTTGAACAGGAATAAAAAAAAGGATTTGGAAAAGAAAACAGACCTATTACTTGTCTATTTTCTCTTTCCCTGGAATACACTTCTAGTAGTTCAAGTTGCTAAGGACCTATGCGAGAAAAAGCTCTCATGAGGGATAAATAAGGATGCTTGTAAACTGTAGGTAAATTGTAATGCATGCTAAATTACCTATTTAACCTGGTGCACCACTATTATCTAAGCTTCGACTGTTTGTTTGAAAGAAACAAAAAAGAAAAAACAAAAAAGGAAAAAAAAGCATTTTCAGTTGAGAGTTGAAACCATGACATTAATATTCTATTTCAATGTGACTACCAGAAGTCCTGCAGGAACATATTGCACATTTTGGACGTGCATTTTTTGGTTTTAGATTTGCCGCAGCTGAAAATAATTAGGAAAAGCTGTATACTGCATATATATTTTGCAGTTGACATTAAGCAGTGCTTTAAATTTAACCTGCAAAATATATTAATGCATTCAGTTGTGTGTGAAAGCTTTACCCATGTCTATGCATGCAAATCATGTTTTAGGAAGCTCCTACATAAATTAGCTTTTGAAGTACCTCAGTGTACCTGAAGGTTAACAGTAAATAACCCCATTTCAATCAGATGAATCGATCAGGTAACATTGAACAATATTGAAATGATAATACTTGTCAGTACATAGTACCAGGATGCATTTTTCATCAGGCAGAAGACTATATTTTTCACTGTTATTTTAGGGGACAAGTTTGAAGGCAGGATGTGATATCTCAGTACCTAGCATACTCTCTGATACCTTAAAAGGAATAGGATTAATACAAATAACTAAGGGCATACTAGCAGAGCCCACCTGTATTCTATCATCAACTAATCTCTATTACTCATGAGCAATAGAAATTTTATGTGTGCACTCCAAAATGCATATAGAGAACAATGATAGTCATTACTGAACTGACTGATATCAGTGTTGCAACATACTCACTGCCTTTTGTAGTCTTGGGGTTTTGGGGGTTTTTTTGTGTTTATTTCCTTCAAATTACTGGAAAAGTCGTGGACTGAGCAGGCAGTAAGACACAATGCATAGCACTCTGCCACTCTGTCCTTAACATAAACACAGTTATATCTTTCTGATTACATGGGAAACTCGAGGGAGAACCAGCTTTCTTCATCTCATATGAATGGAACTTTCATTAAGGCCGATAAAAATGTTGAACTCACATGAGAGAAACTAGAGCCCCTAACCTGAGAAACAAACACTTCTGTCTTTGGCTGTTAGCAGACCTATGAGGATACTGGCCTATGAGCTCATCAAAGAACTGTGAAAACAGGAGGTCAACAGACTCACAGTCTTTCCTGTTTCCTGCCTCAGAGCTCTCTTACTGGGTCTAACTATTGCCCCTAGCCGATTTCCTGACTTGCCATAACCTAATTCCCCTGCTTACTCTCCCTGTCACATAAGCTGATGGAGAACGTCTCCTCCTGGAGTTCTCCTTTAATTGGCTCTTCTTTGCCAAACTAAACTTTCTTACAGGCTTTCCCAATTTCTGCTCTACTCCTAGGGTTTAGTGAAGCTATGAATGCTTGGCTGGGCAACCACTAACTTGACCCACATCACATTAACATGTTGACTTGACAAATTAATGACAAGTGTACTATTCACCATCTCTTTACCATCAAAAGGCTGCCAAATGGCTGTCATTAGGTAATGGCAGATTTGCTGATTTCTTCATCAACAATCCATTGTCTTAACCTTCGTTTTTAGTTAAGTGAAACAGTAAGAGTATTAAGCTGTTAAGAGTTGTCTTCAAAATGCTCCCAGTCAACAGAAGACACTATCAACCACCAATGGCAATTTGGCATCCATTGTAAAAAGATCACCTCACAGTCTCATTTCTAAATAGCAAAAATACTGCACAGCTGACCCCAGGTTGTATACAGAACAGGAAAACCAGGCAGTGTATATAGTGTGTTCTTTAGGTGGGTTTTGTTTGTCAAGAAAGTATAAGTGTTGTGCCTAAGGCTCTGTTTGGCATCTTCCGTGCTTTGAAAAAGAATCTCTGATTCCTGGCTATTGCTGGAATATCTTTGACTTGCTCCATATTCATTGTTCTTTTCTCTAGTTTATTATGTAGCTTTCTCCTCAAAGATCTTTGACTTAGGTCTGTAATATAAAGCAATTAAAAGTTGAATCAACTTTTTAAAAAAAATCTTTTAAGAAAAATCTCTTATTAAAGTGTGATTTTAATGAGAAAATCACATCTTCCATTCTCCAGAAACTTACCCTGGAGAATAAGGTCATGGTTTTGTGGAGAAGAGGAGAAAAGAAGTAGGTAGTTACTGTCTGCAAGACAATGATATCTGTCTGACTTTTTCCACAACTGTCTCATTGATACATTTTTAGTTAAAACCTGTGTTCAGCTTTCATTTAGCTTTGACATCTTCTTCTTCTGTTTAAACCAGAAACATGGCTTGTGTGCCTACAGGTTTTATCAGTTTCTCATATAAGAGATATTATCACTACCTAAAAATCTTGTCTTGCTTAAATTCTTGGACTTTAATAGCACACCAATAGTGTCTGCAAATACAAGAACCTGTCAGAAATTGCTATTACATCTTCTACACGCAGCATATCAAACCAAAAATATCAAAAATATCCTGTTACGATGAAAAAATAACTCAAGATTTCATGCAATCATTTGTAATATCTCCAGTTATAATAAAAATTACAAAGTAATGTAGCAACTTCATTCCAGAAAGAGGGCTACATGGGTGAGTCAAGTCCAAAAATGCCACACCACAACACTGACAAAAATAGGTACATGGCTATCTCATCCATACACATAATCTGAGACATACTGAATTTTTTGCTCATTCAGTGACAACCATTTCTACAAAACTACTGTTGTAAGTTTATCTCATCTATGTGACAAGACTGTATATAAAATGCAACTTAGTCAGCAGAATAGTTCTCTGTCTGCATTCAGTATCTGAGCTTTTTAGTTCCCAGATGAAAACAGTATCTGACTACATTTAGTTTCTATTACCACTACAGAGTAAATGTTGGGATAACTAAATTGAATGAGTGTTTCTTTCTTGTTAGTTCATGTTAGTTCTTGTTAGTTCGTGTTTGAGTTTAAGGCACAATTACCACAAGCAATAGGATGACAGAGCAATGACATCAAGTGTCTTATATTTGTCACCATTAACACTGTTATTGATCCACAGAAAGGAGATTTTCAAGTCAGAAAAGTACCTTTGGGTTAAAGTTAGTTTAGCCCAACTGATCTAAAGACTCAGAAGAGTATATGTAAAGATGCTGCCTCCAATGCCATTCTTGAGTAGGACCACATTACTATATCTCTGAAAAAATCCACTGTCATCATTTACTATTTCAAAGGATTAAAAGACAGGGTTAAAATCCACATTGTTCCTAAAGTGGCGTTTCTACAGAACCGAGGCACTGAACCTAAGATTGAACTTGTCAACTACTCTGCCTAGCCCCACAGGCACCTATGGTCTACATGTGTCCAGGTTTTTGCTAGTCAAGGACTATAGGTTGCTCAGCTTTGTTGTGTGCCTGGCAATTAAGACATCATGTTAAAGCTTAACATCTGTTGATGATTCTGATTTTTGTATGTAAATGAGGCAAATCATTTGTATGTAAAATCAATACCATCATGATTTTTTCAAGACCATAGCTGATGAAGAGGTAGCAGGGAGAGGAAGAAGCTGAACCCAGTTATGCACACATTTTTAGATTGCTGTAAGTCAAGAGCACATGATCAAGGGCATATCTATATGGGGGGATGTGGATATCCACAGGTGGTGGGAAATAAATCAGGTCCAGATGTGAACCTGCTAAAATTGGCTAGCACTCTACTGAGACATGCCTGCAAGCATCTTAATCCAGGAGATTGTTTTGGGCTGTGAGTCCTATTCTGACATGAGTGTTTCCATGACATTTGGTCACTTACATGTCATTGGAAGGAAGAAGGCCAACAAAGGGGTCATTGCAGTGGCTGTCTGCTACACACCTGCCTGTGCATGACAGGAATTGTATAAAGTCTTTAATGAACTCATGATGGCAGGTCTTGCTTTCCATAGGGAAATCTAACCACCATGACATGTATTGGAAAGGAAATGTCAGGAGGCACAAGCAATCTGGGAGATATTTGGAGTGCATCAAGAATTTTGTGATGGTGATGTTAGACTAATCAGCTAGGGGGACCCATTGTTCACAAATAAGAAAGAGTTGGCATGAAAGTTTATGGCTGCATTGGCTGTGGTGACAATGACAATGTAGAGTTTAAGAACTTGGGAAAAATGAGGACATCAAGTAGAAGAATAATTTCCCTAGGCTCCAGAAGATCTGATTTCAGCTTATTCAGGGTTTCCTTAAGAGCAAAGCAGTCTAGAAAAGCTGGCTGGCTTTCAAAAACAGCCTCCTGAAAGCCCAAATTCTTGTTTTCACAATAGCCTTGCTATTATGTAAGAAACCAGGCAGGCATTTTACCAGCGAATAAACCCTTGACTGAGCTCTGTTTTGGGTATAGGCAGGTGCTCCAGCAAGGCTTTACAGACAGTCTCCCATAGTTCTTTAGAGAGATAGATTGGATGAGTACTCTATGAAGTAGATGCAAACCCGGTCAGACTACCAGGTATCATGGACGGAAGTAAAGAGAAAAGCATTAACAACTTTTGTTCAGCCTGAAGAAGACATCAAAGGGGAATCTAATCGTTGTCTTCAACTTGCAAGGGAATGGAAATAGTTACAGAGAAGATGCACCTAAATTTTTCTGAGGTGTATACAGTGGAAAATGAGATGCAAGGAATGCAAATTTCAGCACACACAATTCTGTATAAATACAAGAAAAGAAAGTCTTCACAGTGAAGGTGATAATCCACTGAAATAAGTTGCTTAGGAGGCTATGGAATTTCCATGCTTGGATACATTCAGCATTCAACTGTATATGGTGCTGGATAATCTACCCTAACAAGTTTTGAGTTGCTTTGAGAAGCAGGTTTGACCAGCTGACATTTTCCAATGTAAATCACTATATGATTCAATGAGTTAAGATACATTCTTCTTTTCAGCATATCCGATTGACTATTATAAGACACTTCCACTTAAGCTGCTGACTGCTGTGACTCTCATTTGGAGTATCTGTCATAGCTCTTCCACAGCATGGTAGACCTCTAAGTTTCATAATATCATGCCTTTTTAGAATCAGACTCCAAGTCTTATAATATTTAAGGTCTCTGAGAAACTATACAGAATGTACCATATAGCCTCTGGTATCCTAAACTAAAATAATTAAGTCATCCTACTGTATTATAGCCTGTGCATATGGATTCACAATACAAGGGTTCTAGAATCACACCCTGTACTATTATTTAATTACTACCACCAATGCCAAGACTGATCAGTGTGTTTGTGGCCATATTCCCCATGGTAACCAGAGCATGGAGATTTAAAGCAGCCACTATAGTGAAATTTGAAGAAAGAAAACATCTTTCAGTTTAAAAACACAACTCGGTTTCTCTTAATTAAGAAATTGTTGTGGTTGTATCTGTGGTTTATCTTCTGGTTTTTGGTTACAGAATTTATGTGCTACAAAGTATTAGCAACCACAATCAAGCCTGAAGTTATCTTTAAAATATTAAATATAACGCACAAAACCAGGTATTTGAAATTTCAGCCTGAGTCGAGATAGAGCAAGTAGAATCAGAGGCATGCCTTGAGGAGTGAAGTACAGTTCAATTTGAGCCAGAGTGGCAGAATGAGACTCAAAAATACCTACTAAGCGCAAGAAATAAAATCTTGGCAAATCAGCTTTACACTATGTGAGTCAGCTAATTGTTGGCTACAGCAGATCATATTTTAGGGAACATGAGCAGTTTGTTTGCTTTTGATTCAGGACTGCTACCATTCACCAACATACCTATGTTTTAAAGTCAGTTTCCCCCACTTCTTTTCTGCATCTTTAGATTGCAAGATCTTTAACAGGGATTACCTAAAGAAAAACATTGCCAATCAAGATTTCACAAAATCAAGAAGTCCTGGATATTTTTTAATTTTTTTTCTTTTCTTCTTACTCATTGAATTGCCTGGAAACACGTGTGAATTTACCTTTTGTGGTAATGCTTAACAGAAAAACTAAAATATTCTAGCAGGTTACTTTAAAAAATAGCTGTGGGTTTTTCGCTTGTCCACAGTAAACACTATTCTGAGCAGACTCCTGGCTGGGTGCCATTCAGACATGTAAAAGCACTGAGACTGAAATAGTTTTATCAAGCTTTTTATGTTGCAGCATGTTTGAAAACACTGAAGGAAAGTAGATTAATGAGTGTTTTTATCTAGCTGTTTTTAAAATAATTCCAATGTAAGCCAAGTAAAATGTAGGTTCCCTCTTAGAAATCTTTGTTGACCCAACCATTTATCCATTGCTATTCTTAAAATCAACAATGAGTCATAGATATTTTTCCCCCTCTAAATTAGCAGTGGTATCCATGCACAACACTTGCACACAGCAGAAGATATCAGGGTCAGTTTTTAATTCGCAGTCAGATTTCTCTGTGGTGCTTTACAGTCGGACCAATCAGAATAATGGCATTTGAATTAATAATAGGAAAACTTAAAAAATATATCAGATTGATCTTGGCAATTAAATTTGAATGCAACTGTGAATCGAATGTGCGTCAATTTAAATATATAAAAATAAACTACTAATTTAAATGTCCAAAACATGTTGAAACATCATGGAAAATAATAAAGACAACTTGGTCCTTCATTTTTCATCATATTTGCTCCCTTTTCTCTTGTGCATTTGGCGTTTATGTTTTTCCTCCAGTTGACAGCATAACTGTTTAAGCTCATACAGCTATTTAATTGCTTAGTAAATCAGAACTAACTTAATGAACTAAGCCTACTCTCATTTAATTTGGATTGACCTTAATGACTTCATGATAAACTCAATAGGTACAGAGCAGAGAAAGCAAAGTTGAGATGGTGCCTAGTCATTTCTTATTGCTTTAAATTGCACAGTGTATCAGAATTTGCACTGAGACAAAATAAACTTCCATTTTGTTTTAGTAGTTTGTTACATTCATTTTCACTGATGCAAATGTCTTTGTAAGATTACACTGCAGACTCATTCAGGGTTGGGAGGGACCTCAGAAAGGTCTCTGGGGCAGCCTCCTGCTCAAAGCAGGGTCAACACTGGATTCAAATCAGGTTGCTCAGTTCCACAACCTCTCTGATTTACCAGTTCCAATGAAAAGTTATTCACATGGAGACAATTTTTCCTTATATCTAGTTGGAATGTTCCTGTTTCAATTTATTACCATTGTTTCTCTTCCATTTTGCATCTCAACCTTGCTTTGTCTTCACAGTAACTTACTTGTAAGTATTGGAAGGCTGCTATTAAAAACTATCTCACGTGCATGCTGGAACAGCCCAGTTCCCTCAGCCTTTCTTCACTGGATAAATGCTTCAGCTATCTTGCTGGGCCTGCTGCAGTTTATCAAAGTCTTTCTTGTTTTGGAGGCTCATAATTGGATGCACCATTCCAGATGTGAGCTAATAAGTGTTGACTAAAGGTATATAATCAGTTCCTATGGCTATGCTCTTATTGATACAGGCAAGTATGCCGTTAGCTTGCAGCTGATAAACAGGACAAATATTTTGCTCACAAAGGCTATAGCTGCAGAAGATACTGATGTGCACAGTTACATCATATGAAATCTTGCTTGTGCATATACCTGTTTTCTGCATAACCAGAGGGAATCAAAACTTTCAACATGATAGTACATTCACTTTTTTTCTCCTTTAATAAGAGTAAATTAAAATCTTTTCAAACTTATAAGAAGTAGCACTAATATACCAAAATTGGCTATATTTAAAACACTTTATATTTTTGCTAATTAAAGACTTCATTTTCCAGACATGCCACAATGTAAGTAAGTCATTAATACAGGAGAAACATGGACTCTACTTTGCTTGGCAAGTTCCAGAACATAAACCTCCTTAACTGTATTTTACACCTACAGACTTCAAGCCTTGGCAGACAGTTTACAGTGAGGAGATCTGAAAGCAGGTAAAATTTCTGGCATTAGACTAGAGCGTAGTGTTTAAAGCTCAGATCCACCAGCAAGCTGAAACATGGTTTAAGAAGCATAACTTTGTTGTTTTTTCTCACAATGTCCCATAGAGTTCATGCCAACAAATATAGAGCCAGATTCTGCTGTCAACTATACCAAAGTAAATCCAGAAGTACTTCAATGGAGCTCATTGAATTACACTACATTCATGTTTACGTTCAGAAGAAAAATGCTCCTTAATTTCTAAGACACGCTGGTCACAAGGTGTTATGAGCACACAGCTTTTCAAAGCCTAGAGATTTATCAAAAAAGGTAGGTCTTGCAGAATGCTGCAGGAGTTCCTGGGTCAGGGACTAGACTGTAGATTATCAAGTTGCCATCTATGAGGTAAGGCAGAACAATTACCCCCTTTCAGAAACTCAGCCAACGTTGGTTGTAGCATGATGTACCACAGTTTAAACCTTTCTCATGTAGGGTCTGACATGTGAGAGCATTCACAGAGGCAAATACCAACAGCTGCAGACCCAAATTCAGCATGCACTAACTTATGCACAGTGACTTTATCATGCCTCTCAGTCTTGAATTTTCTCCTCTGGAGATAAATTGTTTCAACTGAGAGCTGTATTCCTGTTTCTAGATCTTCCATGAGAAGGTCTGCAATCACTGAGCTATATAAGTTCTAGATATACCAGTGCATAGCTATATTAACTGTAAAAATGTGAGATAGAAGGAGTGATGTTAAATTCATTGTCCAGAGAAGGAAATAATCCCATATTTTAAAAAGGATGAAGGCATTTAATTCAGCTGAGTGTTGCTGTTTCCCTCTGGATTTGTTCTGTTTCCTGCCCAAATCTGGCCCAGCAGCACTCAGTAAGGCTTTGTGCTGTCTTGTATTCACCGCTTGTGTCCTCAGATGAGGCCCTGTGCTGATTTACCATCACTCTTAGTTCTGTCGGCTCTTTCCCTTCCTCAATGAGAAGGTTGTGCTACACCGATTCCCTCCTTCCCCAAGATGTTCCACTATTCTTATCCCACTATTGACCATCATATGCATAGCGTATATAGAGATCAGGCCAATCATAGCAGTGTGTCTCTTTTGAACGTCTTTTAGGCAATACATTCTCTTCATGATTGTAACAAAAGCCTCAAACCAGTGAAAGAGGACACCTAAGCAATCATAAACAGATGAGGAGACAGAGGTGCAGGAAGAAGAAGATTGCTTCACCATCCTGGCCAGAGACACTTTGCACTGAATTCACTTTGTCCCAAATAGCATTCACTGACTTGCAACAGCCCAGGTGGCAAACAATGGAATCTTTCGCCCAGGGGCATCCAAGCCTACGCTACCTGGATAGTGTGCTCATCACCAGACAGTAGGCTGGGCTGGGCTGGGGAAAGTGAGGACTCTCAAAAACACTAATGAACTTGTACTTGTAGGCAGCCAAGAATGAAGACTCCACAGTGCAGTCCAGCCACTGACAAGGCTGAGGGCTTGGGTGCCCTAGCCTCAGTCCCTGAGACTTCATCTGCAGCTCATATCCATTTACTTAAGCAGACCAGGGAGCAGGAATCAGATGAGTAGCTTAATCACTAGCCTATAGAAATAGAATCATAGAAAAGTTAGGGCTGAAAAGACCTTAGGATCATCTAGTTCCAACCCCCCTGCCATGGGCAGGGACACCTCACACTAAAACATGTCACCCAAGACTCTGTCCAACCTGGCCTTGAAATGCCCTCCTCAGTGCTTTCTTTCTCTTAAGTTATTCTCTACACAGTAGAAATACCTCACTAGAAGGGCAAGGCTCACTATTTGACTGATTCACTACCTGGTCCAGGCTGGAATATGGTTCTTTCATATGGAGTCCTAAAAATACAAACAATGTAAAATACTATTTAGAGCAATATCACATTGAGTTGCTTTCTCAGCATATTTTGCAAAGTGACAGTAACAACAAAGAAACTTTGGTTTGTTGTTTTTTTTTTAATAGACTGCAGCAGGATGAGATGTTGTTGATAACTTCTCATTTGAGCCAAAGTGTTAAACAGGCTTGGAGACTTTATCAAGGAGCAGTGTTAGTGAACCTGGCTTACTTTCAAGGACAGGCAAAGCTGCACGCATGGCTGCTTTCATTAAAGGGCATATATCTCTGAACTCAGGTCCAAGACAAGTCCATCTCAGACAGTTGGCATTAATTAACCTCTGTGTGCAGTTAGAGAGTTGAGCTCATCTAAAACACTCTCACAATCAAAACACCTCCCAGAGGGGTGGTTCAGATGCTTCATCTCTCTGCCTTGGCTCCATCAGGTTAGGACCTGTTTGTAGGTGCAGTGTCCTGCCCTATTCCTTTTGCCAGATATGCCTTATTGGCAAGCTAGTTCAGCTCATAAAACCAGCTGGGAAAAGTTCATTCTTTTCCTGGATGAGTTTTGTGTTACTTCAGAACCTGAATTACCTTTTCACTGTGGATGCAGTGAAAGGCAGAGCTGGAGTAGGTATCCTATGTGGCTAGGCACAGAGGAAGGAGAAGTGGAGCAAAGGGAATAGGGAATTGCTTTGGAATAATCACAGCACTCAGGAAAAGGCTGTGTTCATCGGGGTGTTTAGATAAGAGTTTTTACATTGATAAAATAGTTCATTGTAATCTTCCTGAATGAAAGTTATAATGTAATGGAAAGGTATAATCAATCAACAACCACAAAGTCAGGTCAAAATTAGCAACAGAGATGTTATGGGAAGATATATGCAATAACTTAAGTGATATAGGTATTCATACTGAAGAAAGACCTAAACAGAGTAAATTCGTAAAAAAACATATGCCACCAGCCTTCCTTCATTTTACCCTACTGGAAGACAAAAAGAAAACCCAACCCAACCTGTTCAAAATGAAATAAAATAACCTCTTAACAACTGCACAGTTATATGTGGTTGTGTTGAATGGCTGGAAGTAACCCTATAAATTAGATAAGGGCACATTTACACTGTAAAAGCCTCTATTCAGTGCAAAAGAATGCAATAGTGAGCTTCTGTCTGAAGCCAAAAAGCTAATGTGTAAAGCTTTTTGAATACGAAGAGTCCTGTGTTACAAATAGGATCTGCAAAGTTCAGCTGACAAGTGTCTTAAATTCTTGAGGTATTTAAAAGATCATTCTATGCAGCAGCAGTGTTACCACACCAATAAAAGCCTGTGCTGTACTGTAAAAACCATCAGGTTGACTCAGCAATCATGTCATTCTATCTTAGATGTGCTATCTCCTGGAGAAGAGAAAACCTTTTTGAGGTAAATCAACACGGGTTTGCCTCAAATAACATTTTTTCCCTTTTTTTTAACCTCCTTGTTATTATGTCTACTAGAAACCTGAACTCGGTGTGCTACTGAAGCTACAAAAGGTCTTCCAGAATTGAGTAGATTTAGGATTATACTTTAAGCATGTCTGCCACATAAATCCCTGCTGAAGGCAGTCACAAACACACAACATTTGGAAGGGTGTGAAACGCAACAACAACCACCCATGAATGCTAACAGCTCTGTACAATAATGCACACAAAATAAGATGCGATGAACATTGCTAACTAAAGCCAGGTGGTCCAGCAGGAGCATGAGTAGTGGCTGAGATGTGAAAACTGTGGGCAAGAAGTGGAATACTTAGCTCTCCAAAGACAAGCAGGATGCTACAAGAGAGCTCTGAGACTTTGTGGCTGTAATCAATTGCTTTTCTGTTAGCATGTTTCCTCAAAAAAAATCAAGGCACAATGTTCACATCAGCTGTTTGCTGCCTCTAGTATATCACTAGGAGTGTACCACAGGTCACCCTAGTACAATATACAAATGTTCACTATCAATTTAATTCCAGACTGTTCATTTTATGTGCATCCTAATCATGATCATATTTGCACAGTATTATAACTAAGTTATATGAAAAACAAGCAGCATAAGTCTATTTGAACATTTTTTTTTCAGAAAATAACCTCCAAATGTATAAATGTGGATTCAGATTTGAAACCTGATTTTTCAGAGTTAAAATAATGCAGCCATAATTCTGTCAGAAACTATATAAACTTCACTTTTCAAGCGAAGAAATTGAAAGTGAACACTAACAACTGCACTGAAATTTACAGGTTTTTCACCTGTTTTGCAGTCAAACGATCTTTGAAGCTTAATTGTTGCATATTGTATGTAGGTGTTGATTTTGTTGAAATTGTATGAACAGCCAGTGCAAACAGTCCAATAACCCTGAGCCTTCATTTGGCTTCATAAGCATTTTAATGGCTTTTTCCACATATATTGCCAACAAAACTTAATACTTTCACAGCAGCTGAGTTGTGCCTTTCGTGTTGGCTGTGTTCTTGGTTTAAGGGCAAGCTTTTTAATTGAACTCTGAAGAACACGTTGCACATTCAAACCCTTTGCAAATAGAAGTTACATTTGAGTAGATGTTAATACAGTCTGCACTGTGCAGCATGGGTGCTCACTGTCTGGTGTGTAGATCACTGAAATTCAAATAATGAAAGTAATCAGAATATTTGCCACTCTCTATTACATGTTTGTATCATTTGAACATCAAGACTATTAAAGGCTGTCTTACTGTCTCAGACAGAACAACTATCTTTCACTTATTTCTTCTCTAAGTATTCAAGCTTTTGTCTCACAATTTTATCTCCATTCATCTCACAGATATATTTAATCTTTCTTTACCAAAATATATTAATGGAGTTTTCCTGAAGGTCAGCCAAAAAGACACACTGTGACACAGACTTCCAATATGCTGTAGGAAAATGAGAAAGGGGCACTTGTGAAAACAGGACAATATCCTTCCTATATGTTCTGAGTTGCCCTACAAACTAGATGATGAGCAGAATGTTTGTTTTAAAGTTTTTAAATGGAAAATATACATTATAAAGAAAACAATTCTGGGTAACAAAAATATTTTTAAAGAAATAGAAAAAACATCAAAGGGATGCCACAGGAAAAAGAAAAAAGATCACAGATTTAAAACTTCACTGCTCACAACGAGCCATTTTTTTCTGTGAACATTTTTTCTGTGAACATTTTTTCTGTGATCTTGTGCTCACATAGATCTGAATTGTGCATTGGTAAGTGAAATACATATCTTTTCACATTTTGCGGTTTGCAGTTTTGCACTATTAACACCAGATGAAACTCTCCAAAGGAGGACTGGTTTGTAGGATTATGGGCATAATAGTCTGCAGTAAAATATTGTAGGTAATTTTAAGTGATTTTTAGTACATATAATAAAATTTGTTTCTTAGTTTTGAGGTTCCTTATGCTCCTTCTAACAACACAGATGAAAATATATTTACAAGTGCACACATGTATTTAGATTAACTATTGACTCTGTGGTAAGGTTTGTGTCAGCCTTTCACACTGCTCTCTAAAATTCAGACTTTTCACAAGAGTCCATAGAACTGTGCATAAATAGTAGTATTTTCTATTGCCTTTTCCCTATAATCTTCCTTGACAAAGAAAATGGCATCTTGAGAAAGTGTCTTCTATTGTAGCTCTTAAACTAAAAGACTGCCCTATGAGTTAAGACATGATAAACAGCTATTAAGGACACCAAACACATGCAAAATCTCATTGTCTTATGCATGGTGTTATTACCATAAGTATGTATGACAACCCAAAGACCTCAGTCTCAGAAGCAGATGTTCTTTATTTAAAGAACACACAAAAGCTTCTACATTTAAAAATAGGCAGTGATAGCCATGCATGGATATAATAACAAATAACATAGAAATAACAATATGCTTAATGGAAGTAGAGATTTTTACTGTTTTTTTGCATGTGCAAAACCAGAAGCCCAGGGCTCTGGAAACCGGTTGCCAAGGACCAGCAGGAGAATGGATGGCTGAGCTGGGAACAGGCTCTGCCACTCATGTTGTGGTGGTACAGCTTTGCCATCATATTAGAGAAATTGGTGAGATTTATCAGGCCCTCCCTCCTCTTATGAATACCATTAAAATACCAGCAGACTGATTATCTTCTTAACGGCAACCACGAGACATAACTGGAGAGGAGCTTATGGCAAAACTGTTCTGAAACATTCTTGAACTTTGAAGGTGAGTTATAAATTCTAACTGCAGTCAAAGCCACATCTGCTTAGCAAAAATCTTGAAAGGAACAGGCTTTCTGTTTGAAGAACTATTTTTGGTTCCTTATGACAGCTACAACTGACCTTCTCAAATAATAATCTTGTGTCAATTTAAAGCACATGTGGTCTCATTCCAAGGAAACTGTGGCAAATGTGGTGAGCTTCCTAGGAAGAACATGATTTAGAAAGGGTCATAAATGGCATGCAAACCTGACAACTGCTAGCTGGACCATTCCTCTTTAGTGTGCATGTTTCTTTACAAGACAAATGACTTTAAAAGTATACAAGACTTGTTATCATTCCATCAGTACATGCAAAGAAGTCCTAGGTTTAGGTCACTTTTTTTTCTTTCAGACACACTGCTAGCAAGGCTGCTAAATCACTTCTATGTAGGTGAAACACACACTGACACCATAAAATTATGACATGACCAGCATGTAGTCTGGCCAAGCAAGACTTATTTTTTAATAAGTCTCCTTATTTCTCCTAAAATCCCAGTGATATAAAAAAATTTACAAGTAAACCAGAAAAACATGTCTAAAAATCCCCATTCCCTCCTGTCTTCATTGGATAGCATTTCCAGCATTTTTCAAATGAAATAAGCAAATGAAGATGCTACACTGATGGCTATTTGAAGACCTGAGGAAAACTGACAGGGCAATATTCTCTATGAGTGATTTTTCTCTGGTCATTTCCAAATAAATTACTTAAATCCAAATGGAATTTACTTTGGAAGAAATTCCCCCAAAAGCACTTATACTATAGGCTTTTTTGTCTTAGAGCTTACAAGTGAATAGGGAGCAAGGGAGGTGGTAGAATGTTAGACAAATATAAAACCCAGTGTAAAGATTCACAAGCATTCTACATTACACACATAAAATAGGTTAAGATAACATAATTCATGTTATGAGATTATATTAAAAAAAACAGAAAGTAAAAATCTGCCTGTACATTTTTAATTTGATTCCATGTATTAAGTTTCACATTTTCTTTGCAAGATCACACAATTTTTTCTTCCCATACCTTTTACCTGTAGAAAAATCTTGCTTTTTTTTTGCAGAGGGGTAGGTAAATCGAAGTGTCACAGGTGAAGGCATCTGATATGCAGAGCCCTCTGAATAATTTTTTATCAAAAGGATGCACCAGAGAAACCAGAAATGTTGAGATTAGAAAAGAAGGTCCTGTGACTAAGGAAGTTATGTCTTCTCCAGGGGAACAGGTTTGCCTCTTCCAGAGGATTGCTAAGTAATATTTGTATCCAACCACTAAGGCTCAGATACTATTTAGGTGTTACTGCCAATACTGAAGAGACTGTAAGTTAGGTATGTGGCTTCAGGAGAGACAATTGAACTGTCATGGTTTAGGTCCAGCTGCTTATTCAGAACCATGCAGCCACTTGCTCACTGCCCCCACTTCTTCCTCCTTAGGTTCCATTTTCCCTCCAGTTCTTGTAGAATGGGGAGCCTGAGGCAGCTATGAGCAGGTGTTACAACACCAGGCATGCGTGATGGAAATCAATCATTAGGAAGCACTGAACAGAGGGGTCATTCGGCACTCCTTTCTTTCCTGGGTGCCAGTGGCTCCCCCAAATTAGGATTCATAGCCCAGAACCCTATTTGATTGCTTGACTTGTCCTACTCAGCAGATGCCTAACCTATAGGGTATTGCTCATATACTCTAAAATTGTGTGACATTAGGATGCTTGCCAAAAATCAGAAGCCATATTTCTGAGGCTTTTGTCAGCATAGCATAACTCAAATTTATATAATTTCTCAGAGGAGAAAAACAGTCTACCACTGGATTATAAAACAAATATTAATTCATAATCAATAAATGCCTGGCTTGTCAGCCCCATCAATTTCTTCCCTGTGACTCAGTTCTGACCTTCATTTGTTTTGTCCTCTTTTTCTCCCACTTGTTTTGCACAGCCAGTTCCAGGTTCTGGGACTCATGACAGTCCATTCCTACATTTCATCCAATAATCCTTAGGTCCAGGCTTCTTGGCCAGCTACTGCCCAGGCATCAGTTTCCTCCTAGAGCATTATCAAATTCTCCCTTAAGCTCTTTTATTAATTACTTTCTCAGGTTAGCTATCTCTTCAGCTTTTGTAACATACATTTTACTTCTCCATGTTGTCTGTGCCCAACTGAGAAGGCACACAAGGCACAAAACAGAGACATCCTTTGACTTCTTATAGACAAATATTTCCTCATCAGTATTTGAAAATGTGAACCTTTTTGTAAATATCCTTAAACAAATTTTCAGCAGCCTTAAATTGCTTTTTCTGTGGCTTTGAGCCTTTTCTTTCAGCTTCTTCAGGCATATGCTGGATTTAGGAGAAGGATGTATTATTACCTTCCCAGAATAAGTATGTTAATCAGTGTGAGCATACAAGTGAATGGCAGACAGAAAAACAGAAAATAAATGCTACAATTCATGCTGCAATTTTTCTAAAATAGCTATGTCACAGTGAAGAAATTCCATGCATTCTGACCTACTAAGTATGTGTTTCCGTGCCTTAGGTTTTCAATAGTAGGTATTGTTCAGCACTCATACAGTCAACCTCCAAATGAGGCACACAGCAACAGAGTTCAGGGAAGGCATACCTGAAAAAAATCTGTGTAGTAAGGTGTCAGTAATTCCACAACATCACTGCACCTGCAGTGGCTGATGTTGTATATTTCACTGTCATGAATACAGAACAAGATAATGCACGTAGAACAGGAAATTATATTTCTATATTGTAGACAATAATTTCAAAATTAATGGGTCATATGTTTTGTTGTCCTATTTTCACAACTGAATGCTCATGGCAGAGAGCTCATCCATCCACAAAATGTCCAAGCTATAAGAAAAGAAGAAGGTCAGGAAGGACAGTACAACTGTCTCAGAGTAGCAAACCACACTTCAGTACTTTCAAGGAACAAACACAGGCTATCCTCTGCTATCTCACTTGCTTTAACTGCTTCTAAATTAGATTGAGGGAAGGAGACTACAAAATGGGACCTGCCCAGTATTGAACAGTATTTCTAGTAGCATGTTTTCCTTATCCTTTCATCTGTGGTTGACCTGAAAACATACTGCAATAAAGTTTTGCTTCTGGGTGTTCCTCTCAAATTGAGTTTCTAGTATTGCTTTATACATTGCAAATTATATTACAGGAAGTGTAAAGCATTTCTGCAATGTAATCTTTCAAGTGCTCTCAAAATGAAAATAGTTCAATGGACATTTGTTTAACATCTGGCATGTTTGATATTACTGAGTAATCATTATGTGAAGCAATATACTACAAAACCTTTCTATTTTGCATCTTTCGCTGATTACTTGCTACAGGGTGCTCTTGGAAACAGAACATGACAATGAGGGATCAAACGATATTTTATATGTATAGACTTGGAATATTAAATGAATGTAATTTTGTTATTCACCTATGAAAAGTGGATCATTCTGCAGTTCAAAGATGGAAATAGAATGGCAAAAAAATCTCAGTTAACTGAGATAAAATAAATCTGCAGTACAAAGCTGGCATGAAAATGATTTCATCTTACTTCAGTGGCAACATATGATGTCTTTCTAAAGATGGACTGCAGTTACCATTTTAGAATTCATTTCCAGAATATTGCCATTACATAAATCACATGCTTTTTACTGTAATACTGAGTAATCAGTTATGGAAAACTCAATTCTCTTAGAATCACAGAATCATAAAATGGATAGGGTTAGAAAGGACCTTAAGATCACTTAGTTCCAACCCCCCTGCCATGGACAGGGGTGCCTCACCTTTAGACCAAGGCTTTCTCCAGCCTGGCCTTGAACACTGCCAGGGATGTAGCACTTACTACTTTGGGCAACCTGTTCCAGTGCCCCACCACTCAGCACTAAATTACAATGTGTCAGCAAACTAAATTAAATTGTGCTAACACTAAATTACATTTACAAACACCGAAAATGCAGGTATCTATCTGAAAAAAGAATTTTTTTCATCAATATAAATGGTTGTAAAAGGTTCAGAAAAGAGATTTCTAACAGTTCTTCAAATTGATGGCCTTTTTAAAGGAGGCATATGCAAAATGAGATGTTACATGTATTACATGTTACATGTAATACATGTTACATGTATTACATGCCAAAGAGATGTTACATGTATTATGTAACATTAAAATAATTACCACACATACATAAAGCATTATATTTTACCCCGTCCTTGAAAAAATATGTTTATTTTCATATAACTCTGTATCTGCTCCAGAAAGGCAGTCAGATTTAAAACCATGAGTATTCAAATTACTAACTTTATGGCTGTGATTATTCTAAGATCTTGTATTTTTTACCACAGGGCTTAGAAAGCACAGTCATGCATCTCTTGCATTCTACAGCTAGTTATACATAAGAACAAAGCCAAATCCATTAAATCACAAGATCATCTTGGGGGCTGCAGTAGCAAGAATGTCATCAATTAACATTGCAGGGAAATTCTCAGTTTGGGAGGCAAACAGAAATAATAAATATGTAAGCACATGCATCTATACAAAGCTCCAGTCTGAGCCTTGCATATAACATCTTGAGGTGTAGCTTCATCCTAAGGTCTGAAACTACATTTGAACACAGATGTGCAAACTACAGATGGATGTCTGTTCTCTTGTTAAGCAATATGAGTTCTTGCATAGAACTTGGCTCCTAAACACTATTTATCTGCCTTATATTGCACTGTCTCGCTGAAAAGGAGGAGAAAAATAAATTAATAATTCAAGAAATATATTCATACCATCTTGAGGAGCTGGAGCTCTGTGTTCCTTAGTTATAAGGTACTTTCACTGAACTGTGTTTGGAATAAGCAATTAGACTTTGAGGCACATCTCTGCAAGTCATGTGGTTTTAACATAGTTTTAGAGGCTTAAAATAATAATAAAAAAAAAGATTAAAATAACAGCTCAGATATTTCTGGCAATATATTCTTTGAAAAAAAAAACCAAATACTTTTGTGTTATGGTCCCAGTAAGAAACCTCTGTTATAATGCTTGGACTTTATTATACAATGTGGCCCAGTACTGTTTGTCAAGTGACAGCAAGACACTCCAGCAGATTCAATAATTTAGTGGACTCTCCCCATCCAGTGTTTAATTTCCCAGTACACTTCCTGGACAGTTGCTCCTGATGATATTTAAACCAAAACTTTTTGTCAAAAAATAACAGTTCTATGTTACACAAAAGATATCCTCCCTCCTGACTGAATCAATAAGATCTGTATTAAGTGACAGCTTGTCTTATCTGGCAGTTCCTCCTTGACTATCTTGCTGGTCCTTCCTAGAAAACAGAAATATTCTGGCAAAGGGGACTGAAAAGAGGGTTCTTTGTTCCCTGAGTTTCTTTACAGTTTGACAGGGAAGATATAAAGATATCTGTAGGTCAGTGAAGGTTCGTACTTTCAGGTTAGTATTTCCTCTGGCATTATTGATTTGACAAATGAAAAGAAAATAAACACCACAACCATATGCTCAGGAGTGTTGCATCCCAACTAGAAGGAAGTGCAGCAGGAGGGGCACGAGACCTCCTTGGATGGATAACGAGCTGCTGAGAAAAATTCACAAGAAAAAAGAGGCTTATAAAAAGTGGAAGCAGGGACAGGTGGCCTGGGATGAATACAGGGATGTTGTCCGGGTAGTTAGGGACCAAGTTAGGAAAGCTAAGGCCCAATTGGAGTTAAACTTGGCAAGGGATGTTAAAGATAATAGGAAGGGATTTTATAGGTATGTAGCAGCTAAAAACAGACTAAGGACAATGTAGGCCCCCTCCGGAAGCTTTCGGGAGAACTGGCTACACAGGAATTGGAGAAGGCTGAGGTTCTGAATGGCTTCTTTGCCTCAGTCTTCACTGGCAAAGGCTCTGACCGCAGCACCCAAGTCTTGGAGGGAGGACGCAGGGACTGTGAAAACTTAGAACTTGGGCCCACTGTAGAAGAGGATATGGTTCGAGACCATCTTAAGAACCTGAATGTACACAAGTCCATGGGACCTGATAAAATCCATCCGGGGGTCCTGAAGGAGCTGGCGAATGAAGTTGCAAAGTCACTGGCCACCATATTTGAAAAATCATGGCAGTCAGGTGAAGTTCCTGATGACTGGAAAAAGGGAAATATAACCCCCATTTTCAAGAAGGGGAAAATGGATGACCCAAGGAACTACAGACCAGTCAGTCTCATCTCTGTGCCTGGCAAAATCTTGGAGCAGATTCTCCTGGAAGGCATGCTAGGGCACATGAAGAACAACAAGGTGCTTGGTGACAGCCAGCATGGCTTCACTAAGGGGAAATCCTGCCTGACCAATTTGGTGGCCTTCTATGACAGGGCTACAAAAGTGATGGACAGGGGTGGAGCAGTTGACGTCATCTACCTGGACTTGTGCAAAGCGTTCGACACTGTCCCACATGACATCCTTGTCTCTAAATTGGAGAGACATCAATTTGATAAGTGGACCACTGGGTGGATAAAGAACTGGCTGGACGGTCGCACCCAAAGAGTTGTGGTCAACGGTTCAATGTCTGGCTGGAGACCAGTAACAAGTGGTGTCCCTCAGGGATCGGTGTTGGGGCCGGTCTTATTTAGTATCTTTGTCGCTGACATGGACAATGGAATTGAGTGTGCCCTCAGCAAGTTTGCCGATGACACCAAGCTGTGTGGGTCTGTTGATATGCTAGAGGGAAGGAATGCCATCCAGAGGGACCTTGACACACTTGTGAGGTGCGCTGATGCCAACCTCATGAAGTTTAACCATGACAAGTGCAAGGTCCTAAACCTGGGTCGGAGCAATCCTAGGCACAGCTACAGGTTGGGCAAAAAGGAAATTCATGGTAGTCCTGCAGAGAAGGACTTGGGGGTGTTAGTCAATGAGAAAATGAACATGAGCCATCTTCAGTGTGCACTCACAGCCCAAAAAGCCAACCATATTCTGGGCTGCATCAAGAGGAGCGTGACCAGCAGGTCAAAGGAGGTGATCCTGCCCCTCTACTCTGCTCTCATGAGACCTCACTTGGAGTATTGTGTGCAGTTCTAGTGTCCTCAACATAAAAAGGACATGGAACTGTTAGAACAAGTCCAGAGGAGGGCCACGAGGATGATCAGGGGACGGGAGCACCTTTCATATGAAGACAGGCTGAGAAAGTTGGGGCTGTTGAGCCTGGAGAAGAGAAGGCTGCATGGAGACCTCATAGCAGCCTTCCAGTATCTGAAGGGGGCCTACAGAGATGCTGGGGAGGGACTATTCATTAGGGACTGTAGTGATAGGACAAGGAGTAACGGGTTGAAACTTAAACAGCAGAGGTTTAAACTGGATATAAGGAAGAAATTCTTTACTGTTAGGGTGGTGAGGTACTGGAATGGGTTGCCCAGGGAGGTAGTGAATGCTCCCTGCCTGGCAGTGTTCAAGACCAGGTTGGATGAAGCCTTGGGTGATATGGTTTAGTGTGAGGTGTCCCTGCCCATGGCAGGGGGGTTGGAACTAGATGATCTTGAGGTCCTTTCCAATCCTAACTATTCTATGATTCTATGATTCTGTATGAACACAATGGCAGGATCATTGCAAATCCAGAAGCAAATAACACCAATAAACAACTGAAGGTAAGCTTTCAGTGGAAGCCAAAGCAGCATCCGACTGAGGATCTGGATGAAAACTTTCTCTGGAGATTTATGTAGGACAAAGAGTCTTTCTGTTCTTTCTTCAGGCACCTGATGCTAAATCCAGATGGCTGACTCCTGGTATTGGATACAGTGGCTGCCCACTCATTTGTTGTGCAAATATTTTTCCTCAGCCAAAAGTGTGCAAATATTTTTCCTCAACCAAAAGTAAGGCCATTTTGGTGTATTGAACACAGATTGAGGGAGAAAGCAGACACATTACTTGTTCACTCATTCACTTACTCATCTAAGTAATTAAGAAAAAAAAAGTCAAATTTTCCTCTGCCTAATCAATAGTCAAGCAAGACAGTCAAACTGTTTTTAAAAAGATAGAAGCTATATCCATATTAAACAGAACATTTATTTTAAAGGCTTTCATTGTTTCTGTTCCTTTGCAGTTTTGGTGTTTGGGTTGGTTCCCCCCCACCACCAAAAAAAGGGTGCTGCACTGTCTGTATAAAATGATAAGGCAGAGTTATTATTCTCACCTGAAACCCATAAAACCAACTCTCTTTCATATAAGAAGATAATGACCAATAGCTGTTTCATCAGGTTTCATTCTACTTTAACTGAATTTACTGTAAAATAATTGTAGGAAGGTGTACTTCTCTAACTTGCAACAAGTCATCCTGAAAAAACAAAGATTGGATATAAGTTCTGTGTAATCCCTACATCTCACAGATTCATGGCTAAAAGACAAGATCAAAGCTCTCACTATGCAGAGCCAGAACATTTAGGGAAGTGATGCTTATTAGGAACAAAACGTCTCCCATGCCTTCAGGTAGAGGTGGGGAGAATATTCTCTGCTTCATCATCCTCCTTATTGCCTGACTGTGCTTTTCACTATCTCTGTTCCCTTTGCATCTACTTCCACTGCAGTTTTTAAGTCCTCCTTTGATCTCTTCCTCCTCTCCTCCCCCATCCCTGTTACCCACTCTGTCTTGAATATTTGACTCCCACAATTACGGATATCCGAATAGAGTTAGACTTGAAGTCTACCCAGAGTAGAGCTCCAGCAGGTCACTGTGTCACTTTGGCGGTCATGGTATGCAGCTAGAGAAGATTTAAGAGCAGTGACAGTTGGTCACAATCCAGTGTTTAGTGTGGACAGCTGGTTGCATATCTGCCAATGATGCATATGTGCATACCTTCTCTGACTTCCCTGATAAATTTAAATTCAGAGAATGGACCTGAAGCTTTCAAATTAATTGTAAGGAAAAAAGGGTTAAGGAGAGGAGTCAAAATCATCAGCCCATAAGAAATGCCTTGTAGGACAAAGTGCAGAAGTCTGTCTCCATCAGTAGCTGACGGAGAGGGTATGGAGAGAAAGGATGTGACCCCACCGTTTTGTGAGATGCATTTCCATTGCACCCTCCCCAACATCCAGAGCAGATAAAGCAGGGATGAACCCTCTGGCATTCCTCCACGCAGTCAGTATATGGGCTGGTTGTCCATGGATTTATCTATTCCCTATTAAACCAGCAAATGATCTCCTTATCCACAACTGTCTGTGGCAGCAGAGGCCAGTGGTTTACTACCTATAATGTAAACAATTATTTCTGTACTTTTATCTGGTTTAAATCAGTCTCCAGCTGCTTCTTTTGAGAGCCCTTTAATTCATACATATCACTAACCAACACACTACTCACTTGATCTGTTATTAAACACAGGGCAATGAGAAAATCTGATGGCAAACTTGGGTGGCAAAACATATCAGTGTGTGTGAAAGGTCCTAGGAAAAGAAAGGGTTTTGAAAAATCCCATTATTTCCCTGAACTTTGCTTCTTTCCCAGGTTGGTGAGCAGAGTGTTTGGTCACTAGTAGTCCAAAATGAGATTTTCTTTCTTGCCTTTACATGACATTTTAAGAGCTTTCTGATTCTTTAGATTCTTTATTTCTGTTTCTAACATGCTAAGGCATGTGATAGCAGGGCCCAGAGGACATCAATATGCTTTACTTGCCCTGTCTGGACCCCTTGGGCTGCCCCCACCCTGCCCACAGCTCAGGACCCAATTTAATTCCTCTGGGGCCATCAGTCCCTGCTCTAGTAGAGAACCCAGTAGTGCTGAGCTCCAGCACCACAGAGTCCAGCCCTGCTCTGACCAGCCATGAGCCCCAGTGATCCGGACTCTGACCCACAGATTGACACTCAACTTGACCTCAGACCCACCTCATCACCATGGATCCACCCGGTGGTCATTGGCCCTGCCCTACCTTTTGGCTTTCTGGCTTTCAGACTTTGAACCTGCCCCATCACCACGCACTTGCCTGATGACCCAGACTGTGGGCTGAAGCTGGCTGCTACCGCTGAATCTGCCGTTCTCTTTTGCTACTAATGGTGGGACAGACCCTGCCCTTCTGATTCCCAGACCAGCTCACAGTGCTACTGCACCCAGCTGATAGCTCTCCAGCCCTCAGGAATCAGTCAGCCCTTGCTGCACCCTGTTGTGAAAGTCCATAATTAGCTTCCCAAGCATGAAAAAACATACAAAGCAACCAAATTATTTTTAATCTGCTTTTGTGCTACTGCACGTGACAATCAACTTGGAGGCAAAATGATACAAAGAGGAACAGGAGATGCCAGAAAGAGGATGGGCAAGAACTGCCATAGTCCCTCTTTGCCTGCTGGGCTTCAGAAATACTTTGAATTGCATTTACCAACTGGAGGCAAATGCTGACATTTCAAACTCACTCCTTTACTGATTTTTTTTTTATAGAGGTGCTTTCAATGCTTTTTACTGAGCCTTCACTGTCCCTGTATTCTATCATTTTTTATGAGGGTGGAAAAAGGAACAATAATAGGAACTAAAAAATCCTGTTACTGTGTAATATCAGCAGGACAGATAGAAGTGGCTTTTAAAACAGCCAATAGCAGACATGAAAATAGCTGTCAATCCTTTTAAAACTCTCAGAATCCTATGCCCTCCTCAGCTCTAGGTCTAAGTCAGGATGTCCAGCACATTCAAGAAGGAATACTTTTCCAAAAAATCCTAAATTTTTGTATGTTTTACTGTTATCAAGATGTAAGTAAGGTGGCACTAAGATGTTAGTTTTGTATGTCTGTAACTAAAGCCATCATTATAGGTTGATACTGGGCCACTGTAACCAAAAGAAATATTTGACTTGAAAATTAATCCCAAATGAATGGATTCATTCATTTGAAAAAAAAAATCCAAATCAAACATCCCAAATATTTCCTCAGATACATGGCTGTTGGAAGCACTTGGAAATTTTAATTAAAGCTTTGTTTGCAGAATGAACACTGATTCTTAGAACTGCTGGCTACCATTGTCAAACTACCTGGACTGACAAAGCAAAACTAAAAATTGGAGAAATTATTTGGATTCAGAGTTTTCAATATTGCTGTGGAGAGTGTGAATTTGCCAAATAACCATATTTGGGAATGCTGTTTAAAAAGACTAAGAATGTTAATAAAGCTATGGGAATATTAAGTCAAAGCTCAATAGATGAAAGAATATCCACTGGCACATGTACCAATGACTGCTTCAGACAACCAACTCAGGAAAGCACTGCTGCATCAGTTACAGATACTTCATATTCTTCAACACTTTTCTTTACAGATGCAAGAGCTTAAAACTATACGAGTTTTGGAGTTTGGATGTGGGGTTTTTTGCCTATTGGTCTGGGGAGGAAGGGGAGCATATTTTGTTTTGGGTTGTCTGGGAGGAGGTTTTTGTGGAAAGCTTAATTTCTAAAGTATTCAGCTAAAGTCAGACAGAGTTATCAGAAGTCATCTGTGAAAAGATACCTGACCACAACCATTCAGTGAAAAATTCTTACAGAAGCGGCTGGTAGCCACCCCTGTGGTTCTCTCCATTCTCTCTCCCTCCTCCTCAGCTCTGCCGTGGTCTGTCTGCAAACACTGTGGAACCTCAGTCCACTTTGAGGGCTGTCAGGTGTCTGGGTTTGTTGTGGTCTCAGGAGTAAGAGGTACTGCCACCAAAGCCACTGCTGAGACTCCAAAAGGGGTCACACACTTTAAATAATAGAGTTCTTTACCAAGGTAATTCACATCCTGCTTACATTAAAAGCACTGAGTATTTGATTAGAAATTAAGACAACTATGTGTCTTGAGTGGGTGTCTAGGGTCAGCTCTATCAGCATAACCAAGCAACTTCAGGTCCTCGTAGTGCGAGTGGGAGCTGCATCTCTGCCCAGACTCTACAGCCTCCACACCCATGCTCCACTTTGCCCACAATCAAGTCTTTTCTGGTCAAACAGTTCAGCCAAAGGAGTTTCCATGGGTCTCCCACTTTGCCTCCTGCAGAGTATGACACTCCTTGCCTCAACACAGGCTTTTCTTCCCTCTTTTGTTCTGTGGAAGTAGGGAAGTTCTCTGCTTGATGGGTATCAAGCCAATGGTCACACTGCCAGCATATCCAACTGTTCTGTGAGCTGGATCAATTCTGTTCACTTTTTACAGGAAATAAGTGTAATAAATAGATACAAGAAGGTGAAATTATATAATTTTGCCCAAAGTAAAACATTAATTTCTACAGGACCAGACACCTCATCTTTACAGTTTTTTCTCTTTGAAAGAGTATAGATGTACAGTTTAAAATGACAGGTAAATAAAATAAAATAAAATATAATTTCAGCAGACTGAAAATAAATCTTTTTGAATAATTTGCTTAAGACACAAAATATTGAAAACTTAGGATTGGCTATGGTATTGAAGTTCAACATTTCATAAAGGTCAAACAGATTACAAAACTGTGCATCAAGTATGCTATCAGGAGGGTCCTTTACTCTTTGGAATAACACAGTCTTAGCAGAGGACAGTAGTTTCTTTTGTGACTGTATGATTAATTGTACATTCAGCTAACTTTGTTTTCCCTACCAAGTAATTTTAAGTACCAGCAACATCAAACCTACAGCATGTCTTCACTTTTCTGGCTTCTTTGAAACATTTGTTTTGTGGCTAGGCCCTATCAAATACTCTAAACATCAGAAGACAAAGATGGAAGTCATCACAACAGGAATGAAAAACTCAAGCAACATGCCATCATGGGAACCAGATGACTTTTCTGGGCCCTTGACTCTAAAAGCTGCAGCTATAATCCCCACTTGTTGGCCCCTTTGTTTCATAACGATCTTTGGAAAGTGAGTCATGTCGCACTTCCTCTGCTTCTGATGCTTCTGCTGAGCAGAGAGATGTTGCTCACTGCCTAGAGACTGGCTTTATACGTGTGATGGCTGGTCCTGATTGTCACAGAGGAATTTTCTGCCATGAGTCCTAAGATTATGGTTGAAAATAATATGCGTTTCAGAGCTACAGTTCAATGGCATTGCTTTCATGTTCCAGTTTTGGAAAGATGGTTAATTAGGCCATGCTATCTTACTGGAAAATTTTCAATCTTCCCTTTGCATTGAAGGCTGAAATAAAATCTCTGTATTTCAGTAGAAAAATTTGAAACCACATCAAGAGGCTTCACTTTTCCTTTCTTGAACAAAATCAGGCTGCCAAAGACACAAAAGTCTTGAAGAGAAGAACAGTGGTCAATGTTGGGGTTTTTTTATCTTGCAGTGCTAAACTCTGAAGTGCACAATATTGTGGGAACATAGTCTGCTTCAAGTTTAAGCATGAGGGACTTTTTACAAGGGCATGTAGTGACAGGACCAGGGGAAATAGCTTTAAACTAAAAGAGGGTAGATTTAAATTAGAGATTAGGAAGAAATATTCTTAGCCCACCAGGCTAAAAATAATTCACCCTTATATTGCCAATCTGTATCCATCTGAGCCACTTCAATCTTAACAGCTTGAGGATGGTGAGACACTGGCACAGGTTGCCCAGAGAAGTTGTGGATGCCCCGAACCCTGGAACTGTTCAAGGACAGGCTGGATGGGGTTTTGAGAAACCTGGGGGGTTGGAATTAGACAATCTTTAAGATCCCTTCCAACCAAAACCATGGCCAGCTGCATAAGACAGAGCAGGAGAGATCTGTAACATCCTGGCGACAGATAAAGCATATACAGTAGATAGATGAGTTTCAAGCAGAATGCAGCAAATATGATAAGGCTGGCATTCCCTAATAACATCTCGGTTAAGAATTTTGGCACTTCTAATCCAAACCAGCAAAATTATTTCCTCTGCGAGAAACTAGTAGGACCCACAGAACAAGTGTCACTTTACAAATCTGCCAAGAAATGGTTTATTAAAGCAGAGAAGTTGACTGACCTCCTAGGAAAACATGGATTTTGTACAGCAGCATGACTTTTAATCAGACAGTTTTTTTATAAATATTATTTCCAGTTATAATTACCTGAAATCACATCTTAATACATCTGGCTGTGATTTCAATAAAGAACCCTGATATTTGAAAGTATTCTGGTGTGTGAGAAAGCTTGCATGTACAGCCCACCTGGGTGCTGGAACAGGTAACTCTTAAAAGTTCACATTACTGATGCGTTCTGCAGAAAACCTCCAGCTCCAAGGTGAACACATTTTGTGTTGGTAGCCAACATTCCTGAAATACATCATAGTTCATAAGTAAGAACTTCCCTCACATCCTATAACTCTGCAGAGTAGGAAAACATTCCTTCCTGCTAGAACTGACTTTTATTACTATAAATGAACAAATATCTTCAGGGAAAAAAAAGGATAATGATATGTATTTGTTAAAAATTCTAGAGGAATAATACATTTTGAGCAAAATCACAACACAGCCTTGGAGAACAAGTTTGCAAAGCACGTATGCTCTTGTAACTTAGTGAATATTTTTTTCTTTCAGAACTGACAAAAATTTGCTGACATCTTCTACTAAGCTGCCATATGACCAGAAGCAGTGAAGTACTGCTAGGATTTTCCAGTGAGGCTCTCTTATCATAAGTCAGGTAGTACATCTCACAATTAAACAAAAAAGAAGGCAGGAGTGTAGAAAGCTTTGCTTGTGCCATGGCAGAGCAAGAACTTAACTGATACCCAGGTAGCAGGCAGCCAGATGTGCTCCCAGATGACAATTCTGTATGCTACACAAAGAAAGCTTCTGAGACAAATTTCAAAGACTCTGAAACAAGTTCTGACCATATTTAGAGAATAGTCAGTAACACATACTTTAGATAGCCAGTAAAGGATAAAACTGGGCATAAATGCACAAAGGCGTTTTTAGAACTCTGTCATCCTGACAGTTAAAAAATGCTTCACTCCATTGTAGATAAAGGTTTACACATTTAGCAGCTAGTATTGAAAATTAAAATGTATAAATTTATGATATTACTATCAACCACATTTACAATGTATTCTCTCATATGCAGTACTGAAGTTATATTGCACAATTATAGAATTTACAGCATTACAGTTTTGCTCCTGTATTTCAGACTAAATCAAATACCAGAAAGTATTGTTTTTCCAAAACAGGTGTTTCTCTATTAGAAATTATTAGTTCAATTCTCTTTGAAGTTACACTGCCATTATTTCTTTTATACCACATAGCATGTTTCTAATTTCTACCAGTGCAAATGAAAGAAAATTCAAAACTTCTCACTACACATTTTATTAAATGCTTTGTCATTGCCTCAGATCTCTATCTGGAAACTAAGGAACTCATTACACTTTCTACATGAATGCTGGAATAACCCTTTTAATTACTTTTTAATTACTTTTTAAAAATTCCACTGCAATTAAAACATGGACAGTTTTACTGATGATGATTTCAGGTTGAAGGTTAAATATAATTCTCTACAGTAAAAAGAAATATAAAAACTCAAGTTTCCTGTTGTTATTGTTTGTATCTCTCTAAAAATTACACAGATTAAGCACACATGTTCTGAAAAGCCTAAAAGGTATATCTTTCATTTGGTACTTTCACAGACAGTCATATCTGGCCTGCATTGATTTTCAGGAATGCTTTGTAAGTTTTAGCAGTCAGCATGTGTGCTGTTCAATAAAGTTCATTTTGCAAGTATAATGCAGACTCAAAAGTCCTGGTCTTCTGGCAAAGAGGTGATTGTTTGATAGTGAGCTCTTAACATATGTATCTAAGCCATAAGGCCTAACTGAGTATCTGTTTTAGTGGGTGGATAACTCCTGTAAACTCCTTGTTAGTGTACATTGTTACCATAGTGAAAGAAAGTTTCTGGAATAAAAATGTCTATCCCTTCAAAATACTTTTTGCAAAGCAAAATCAAATATGTCAGTTTTAGGGACTCCTTATGTGAGAAAAAGAAGAATAAGAGAAAAATTAATGTAAAAAAAATAAATTTAAAAAAAAAAAGCTTTCTATAACTTACAGTTTGGTAATAGACTCATTAAACTGTAAACCTAGAAATCATATTAGAAAATTTTAAGCTAAGGCTGATAAGGTAGGTATTTAAACTGTGGATCAAGGTCTTGATGCTCCACTGCCTCAGAGTATAGGTTTTCTCAGTACTATTTGTACATTTTGTTCCTAGTCCAAAAGTCAGACTGCTTAAGCAGCTGTAGATGCCACCTTGAATACATTTCAATTCATATGAACTTGAACAATCTACAGAGTCAAAGTAATCCTATAAATTATCTTTTGTGAACTGCAGGAGAACGAGAGTCAGAAGCATACAGAGAAAACAGAGAATGACAGAGGTAGTACTTCTAGTAGTTAACTGGAAAGTGACTAAAAGGAGTTTGGTATACCCTGCATTTCTGGGGATGATGATATTTAATGTGATAGTTGAAAGTAATGCTTTTATTTCCAAAATAAGAGCCATACCTGAAAATTTAGTCTACTGTTGTCAGCTGAATTTGAAATTCCATCTAACAGTCTTGAGCAGCTAGGGAGAATAACCTTCACTGCTCATACCTGAAACAAATTAAGTTGTTAAAGAAAAACTCCCATCACAGGTCTTAGAGCAGTTCTGTAGTTTGTTGAACTTTTGTGGAATGAGTTTCCACGTGACCCCAGGACTAGTAGCTTAAGCAGAGTGCAATTACTTAGGGAGTTTGTGAGCAATGGTTACTATTTATTGACCTCATCACTAGATGTAATAATTTCATTCTGTTGTCCAACTGAAATGGATCCCTTCTCCTAATGCACTTATTATTTCACAGACTTAGCTATTTTATACTTAACTTTCCATAGCAGGATTCTGATATAGTTTAGAAAATGCTTTCACACACTTTTGCTTCCTTTCAACAGGCATTTTCAGGTGAGTCAACAGAAAGAAAAGAGATCTCTAAGGACATATTAGCATATATTTGGCAAAAAATGGAACAGAAGCCAAGAACATACCTCTGATTTAACAAGGAGAAGGGCATCTAATGAGTAGATATACCCATTTTCATGAATTTACTTCCTTGTTTTGGATCAGTTTTCTAGTATCTGCAGTAAAAATAATAATGAAATTACATCAGAACTGATGTACTCCACCCTCAATTTAGTTTTTAATTCATGGGTATCATATAGCAAGTTTCTTAATGACTAGGGAGTTTTATTCTGTTCTAGAAATGACTGAACATAGCTCAGAAAAATAAGAAGTATCTGAGAATAACTGTATGAAAGTGCAACCAGCTCCTTTTCAGGGATATGAATTCTATAAACTAATTTGTTTGCTTCTATTTTTCAAGATTATTATTTTCCCCTTCCTTGTATGGCAGAGAACAAATTTTTTTTCCATTTCCATGAGAAAAGTTATTCTCGCAGGTCCATATGTTCTCATCAGGAAGGTTAACAAAATACCAAAATTTAACAAAAGCAAAGAAAAAATATATTTCAGTTATCCTGAAAACAAGCCCAAACCTCCTACTCAGAAAGCACTTCTGCCAAATTACAGCACAACATGGTCCCATGGTGAGAATCTTGAAAAGCAAAACTGAAGCTCTAGTTTACACAGAAATAAAGAGTAAGAGAAAACTTTTGCATGATAATCTGGGGAAAAAAAATGTAACTTGCAATGGAAGGTTCATAAATCATAGCAATACATTCTTGTTCTGAATCTCATTTTAGTATGATCTGATTTAAGAATCCTTCATCTAAGAATGGATCATAATTAATAACTCAGAAGACTTAATCAGAAATCTTACTCAGTTCCAGTGTGAGAATGTGCAAATTTTATGTCATAATTAAAAGTAAATTTTAAAACAAACAAACAAAACACAAAACTGAATCTATCAGAGTTATTAATTTGCCCCTAAGCTACCTACACTGTCACATAAGATTCTAGGTAAAACCTAACTGTATCCTTCACGTGTAACTCTTCTCAGTGAATAAAAACATGATTTTCTACTGTGTTGTCTGGAGGAAAAAGTACTAGATGAAATATGCAGAAAATCTGTCAAGGAAACTGAGTATATGAAGCCTGTTTACAATATACACTCTCAGATTTCCACAGGCAGTAACTTTTCTTTGTGTCCATCCTTCAAGAGCTAGCAACTTTAGTAATTTTATATAACTAATATTCCATTCTGCCCACAAATAATACCCAGCTTTTCCAGTTGATTATTTCCATAGTTAAATTAAGCTCAAAACAAGTATTCCCAGCTTGTGCTTGAATTTCAAGTCTGTTTCTTCTGCTGTGGACCAGAACTGCGGTTTGTACGCTCTTAGCATTCTCATTACCAGCTTGTGGTTATGGACTACTTCTGAGAGTCTATGAAGATGAGGTATAAAAAGAGAAAGTCTATTAGAGGAGGCTTAAATTCTATGCATGGTCTAGGTTTCACTGGAAATCATGCTAGGAGAGGCAAATCATAAACAAGTACAACCCTTAGTGTTAGCTAATGCTAAGGCATTACCAACTGCAGTGATCTCACCTGGTACACTCATGACTGTCACTTACAAATGAAACCCGCATATCACAGCACTTGCTAGCTATTCTGCAGACTGCTTTAGAATTTTGTGCATGTGCACATGCACACAGAAATACAAATGGAGAAAAACTACAGCAAGTAACACGATAGGTCAAAGACAAAGACCAAACACAAGAGTGGAAAACCATGACTCTATCTGGGCATCTTCAGGAATTTCCTAATACTGGGCTCAGACCAGTGAGTGATTGTTCAAGCAAGAAACAGTGTGATAATATTGTTACCCAAAAATGCAAGCGAGCATATCTCAGAGCCTGTCTTTGTGTGGGTTTTGGGTATATGTTTGCTATGAACTTCACTTATTTTCAGTATTGCCAGCAGTTCAAAGAATTTCAGTTTTATTTTGGAACACAATAAGTTCCATTCTTTCATTTACTGATGTTGGCTGAAGCAACCCATTAATACCTAAAACATTATTATGTTATTTTAGTGAAAGTATTACTGAGAAGCCACTGAGGAACACAGCCTGCTGGTATGTACATCGTGTGCCCAAGCAAGGAGCAGACAGACTTGTCTCTGTCTGCTAGGACAGGCTAGTTTGAATTCCACAGTTTTTATACATTGCAGTCTTTTGCCACTGGCAAACTAAAGCCAGAATTTAGGCTTTCTTTCCTGAAATGGTCAGCTAAACAACAACAACAACAAGAAAGAAAAACCAGCCATTATTATATTCTTTAGGACACTCTTAAAGGACACTATATTATTTAATTTTGCCATATTTTCATGCCAGGTCTCTTGTTTTTTTTTTTTTTTTTTTTACTTTGTTTTTTTTTTTTTTTGCTGCTTTGTGCAGAAATGCTGAAACTCTGTGTATACCTGACTAGAAGTAGAAGCAGTGTTTTGATGCTAATTTTCTGTCAAATCAAAGAGCAAACCAGTTTGCATCTGGAAGTATCAACAAGACTGAGAAGAGGTGGGTCGCTTAAACTCAACCTGATTTCAGGTTCCCTATGAATGCTGGCTGCTACTTGAAACAGGTGACACAAAAATTATTTCAAGAAGGTCTCAAGATGTTCCCTGCTGCATCCTCTTGCCTCATCCAGAAGCTGGAAGCTGCAAGGAGTGCTGGGCTTCGCTTTTCCTATGAAGGGCAGCTCTTTGGAGCATGTGCACTTGGTGGGCCTTCAAATTCTGTGGGGAACATCTTCAGGGTTATGAACAAGTCAGTTCACATGTCATACTCACAAGGTGGGGCTGTACATGAAAGACAATTTTGGCCTCTATGCCACACTGAGAGCTGGTTTCCATCAAACTGTAGATGTTTGACTAACAACAATTATTGGGGGATTCAGTCTTCTCTCTTACCCAGAAGTTAGCTGGAGCTATGACAGGCTGATGATCCTTGCTATTATTCATTCACACATTGCTGTTGTTGACGTTGACTTTCCCTGGCACGTTAAAACATTCAGATAAACACTGATCAGACTTAGGTCCTCTGGACATTTCTTTCCAAAGGTCTAGGGACCTTGAAACAGTTATTAGTAACATTTTCTAGCCATGTTAGGCTCCATTCTCAGCAAACTTGATAAATGGGAACTTAATGCCAAGGGAAATCTGGTGTATGGCAGCCCAGATATGTAAAAATTACAGTGATGGGTAAGAGATGAAAGCAGCATTCTGAGAGAAATAATGCAGAAGCTTCAAAAGTGTCCTTTATCATGCAGAGGTGGTGTGAAAGAGCTACATACAGCAGACATGGCATATACTCCAAAGCAAAAAGCTTTCGGCATGAATTCTCTCTAATTATATTGAAGTTACAAACATTTTAAGTATCGCTTTAAACCACAGAACTGAAGTAAAATACTTGAGGAGAACAAAAGTGTTGTTCTAATAACTAAACTAAGCACTTTAAAATAAATACAAACCCACAAAACTACTTTCTGTGTGGTATTTGGTCCCTGAGATGTTGCAAACAAGCTGGTTTTGTCTTTATTTTCTGCTGACTGTACTCTAAAAAAAGAATTGGCCTCAGAGTCCCAGAGCAAGTCATCTGCAAAATTCATTTTAATGATGGAACTCAGATTGTTGTTCATTCATTTTTTGTATATGTTCTGCTTATCTTCACAAAGGTAAACATCTCTGGAATGTCAGGATTAAAATATCCTGAATGCTGTTTCTAGCCATGACTGCCTAATGATCTGCTTTGTTTTAGTTAAATTTCCATTTGCTAATGAAATCAGAAGTTTCTAAAATGAACACCATGTACATCAAATGTGCTGGAGTAGTAATTTAAGCATTCTCATATTTGAGGAAGTCCTGTGAAAAATATAAAGTTTTCTATTACTCAGGTGCCTCTTTTCATTTTCCTGTGTTGTAACTGTCAAAATTTTTTTAGCAGCAATGCTTTTATATCACAGCTATAGTTTAATCCTGTTGAACACTCTTTCTGTTGGAAAAGGGGCAGGTTTAATTATTTCACTCTTTGGAGTCTTTCAATCAATCGTTCTCCCCAAGCTCTGGGTACATAGCTATCATTATAAAGTATACCTTTCATAAGTGAAAAATAGCCACACAATAACAAATTGATTTTCAGTCCCTTTAAATGTACTTCTCTTCCTCTCACCCCCCAAAACTCAAAAACTGATGCATTTTGCAGAAGACTTCCTACCTTTAATAAAATTGATATAAAAGCTCATTTTGTCAGTGGCAGCTCTGTGCATTGCTGGATGAAATGAGTCTGGTCTGTCAGTCTTTTTTTCCTCGCTAGCTCTTCCTGGTGTACTGGAACACTTCAGCAAATGAGAATACCCTGCAGTCTCTTCACTTGGCCATGGATTTCCAACTGTTATTGAAATTGGTGGACTGCCACTCACACTTTTACTAGCCCTTTTCTTCCTCTTCTGAGAACTTTCACTGTTTAAGCCAGCAACAATCTGGATCAATGGAGAAGAAAGGAAACACCCTTTCCTGTCCCATCCTGGTTACCCACTAAATGCCGTTCTAATAGGCTTAATGGTAGATTTGCAGCACACTTCTCATTCATTTTCCACTTAGAATATTGACAGGTTTTCTGTTTTAACTATGCTCACAGGACATAGATGTGTCTCCAGGTACAAAGGAATGTGTACACCCACGTAGTTCACTGATATTCCTTCAGGAAAACCCTGGCCTGAATACCTTACGCTTTGAAATCCGCACAAGTATGCTCACAAAAGTATGCATATCTCCCCAATCAATGCATTTGTGCTCAGCTGAAGGTGCCCTAAAGGTCTTTTACAAATCTTATCTGACTGAGTGAAGCAACCACAAAGAACAAAATCAGTTCTGAGCTTTGATCTGGTAAGTCAATCCACACAGGTGTCAGAAGGACTGATATGCAGTTGGTTTTGAACTAAGTTAGATACAGGAATGCCCTATGTCTTACTGGGCATATCAGTAAACCTCAGGATACAAATATAAAGGTTTGCCTTTACCTGCAAGAAAACATAAAAATTATGATATGCCATAAGGATATTACACACTGTGCATATAAGGAAGCAGCAATGGAACAGCTTTGCTGAATCTCAGCAGAAGCACATAGAATTCACCACCACAATTTAATACAAGCAAGAAGACATGGAGGTGGGTCTCATAATCCAGTTTACCAAAAATTGAAGTAGGATTCTAATAACACAAGCAATTGAACCTTGAACAATACTAAGGAGGGAAACCTGGAGTATTTCAGAATTGCTTTCACAAGTTGGATTCGCTCTGGCAGTTTCTAAAGAAGGAAACTTTCCTTTTAAATAGTCCTCAGTTTAGTAATAATCTAATAATCTCTGTTATCTGTTTTAGCTATTCATGGTGCCCTCATTAGCATAAAATCTCATTAGTCTCACAGTACTACCATAAGGTTTTACTAATAACCCATTTGACAGTTGGCACTGGGCACAGAGGGATTCTGGTCAGACTTTTCAAAGCCATTTAGATACTCATCTGAAATCAGTGATGTGTAAATACATTTGAGGATTCAAGAAAAGCAATGCCCAAGATCACTGCCAGGGTTACAGAGTGCTGAAATTAGGATTTCCCAAGTCCAACTTGGAGCCTAAGAAATAGGTCTTCTTTATTATCATCACAATACTGTGTGTAGGCAGCCCGTTTTCTGTGAAAGTAACTTTATGTTGATTTTGGTAAAATTCCAAATAAATAAATGACAATCGCAATTCTGAGTATAATAACCAGTTACTGTGCATCATCAGCTTTCCAGCAACCACCCAGCTGTGTTTCTTAGCCTCAGGTAAATACCACACAATTACAGGTAGTTCACCTCAGCAGCAAGGGAAGCATAAACTACTTAAATTTTTGCCTAGAATAAGTCTTCACACAGAAAATCTTTCTCTTAAGTCGTTGACTACCTATAAATTCACAACCTAACTTAGAATCATAGAATAGTTAGGGTTGGAAAGGACCTTAAGATCATCTAGTTCCAACCCCCCTGCCATGGGCAGGGACACCTCACACTAAACCATGTCACCCAAGGCTCTGTACAACCTGGTCTTGAACACCACCAGGGATGGAGCATTCACAACTTCCCTGGTGTCCTGAGTTCAGTAGTAGCAATCATTTTTTTCTCCTTCTTAGTAGCTGGTGCAGTGCTGTGTTTTGACTTTCGGGCTGGGAACGGTACTGATAGCAAGTATGTTTTAGTTACTGCTCAAATATTTGGTTTGTCCAAGAATTTTGTGAGCCTCATGCTCTGCCAGGGAGGAGGGGAGGCCAGGAGGAAGCAGAGACAGGACACCTGACCCAAACTAACCAGAGAGGTATTCCATACCACAGCATGTCATACCCAGGATGTAACCAAGAGTTACCTGGAAGGGCTAGAGCTCGGGGGGTTGGAGGAGGTATCGGTCAGTGCTCAGTCAGGCGGGGTGGGGTGAGTTATGGGTCGGCAGCTGGTGAGGTGTCCTATTCTCTTCACTTGTTATTTCCTTTATCATTATTATTATTATTATTATTATTGGTAGTAGCAGTAGTGATTTGTGTTATACCTTAGTTATTAATCTGTTCTTATCTCAACCCGTGGGAGCTACATTCTTTGGATTCTCCTTCCTAAATCTCCGGGAGTTGGGGGAGCAAGAGGGGGAGTGAGTGCACAAGCTGTGCAGCTTGGTTTAAACCACAACATCTGGGCAACCCATTCCAGTGCTTCACCACCCTTACAGTAAAGAATTACTTCCTTATATCCAGTCTAAAAACTTACAGGTTTGCAACACATCCACATGGTCAGACTGTAACTACATTTTCAACAGACATGGAAAGACTGTTGAGGGGAACAAACCCAGCTTTGGTAAATAGCCTGCATTTCTCAGGAACCTCTTAAGCACACGCCAGTCTTGTTTGGCAAGTTCAGTCAGGTGAGCGCAATGATGCTAGCATCTACACTGGCCTGCTCTGTGGAGATTCACTTCCTCCTATCAAATTAGGAGAAAAGGCTCAAGTCCACAGAGGTATAAGGTGCCAAACTCCTAGGGGAAATTAGTCCCTAGAGAGGAGTCAAGCAACTAAATACTCTTTTGTCGATCTAGACCTGAGCTACCAAATGGAGTCATTGTGGTCTACCCCCTAGCTTAAACAAACACCAACTGAAACTTGTCACATATGGCACCTAATTTTGTCAAAGTCTGCCTCAAAAGTAGTCAGACTTCATTTTATCAAAAAGGCTTTTGCCAGAAACAACAGGTTAGAAACTGGGAAAAAAAATGAATTAGTATAGGGATAGAAGTGGTGGGATTTTTTTCACAGTGAATTAATAATTGCCATTTTCAGAGTGGCTGGAACATTACCAAGGATAAAAGACCGACACAAAGACTGCTACAGAGAGACCTTCTTTCATAACCCTATTAGGAGCAAGCATCTAAAGTGGAGGTTGGATTCATTTACTGGATGTACTTTGTACTTTAGAAAGTTTAAATACAGAAACAGTAAAAGAACTTTTATAACAATTTATATGAGCTCAACAATGATTGCATTTTAACAGCTGCTTCTGGTCCTCAGGGCCACTGCACTCTAATGGAGTCAGTTTTTCTGCTGAAAGAAATGATTAAATTGTTCACATAGAGTCCCTGAAAAGGTGTCAGTATGAGCAGCTGGAAATATAGGATCTAACAACTTCAGCATTGGAAAAAAATCATCACTGAACACACTATGTTCCCTTGTGGAGATCAAAAATGAAAAGTTAAATTCTGGCAGGATCCAGGCATTTTCTACCACCAGACACACATTTAACTTTAACAAACTGGAATGGATATCTAGTCTCATTGTTTGTATAATTTTTAGAGCCATAGGTCACTAATGATTAATAGTGACCTATATGCTGCATGGCATGATATTGCTCTCTAGAGCTTGTTCATTGCTCACTAATGAAATACAGCTACTGCTATGAGGAGACAGAGACTATGCTGCATTTTGGAGGGTTGTGTGGGGCAGGAAAGGTACCCAGATTCTTGTTTTAACGCCTGAAAACATTTAAATGATAACTGACTACATTGAAGTATTGCTTAGCTTTGGAGGATAATACTTGGTTTGCAGCAAACAGTATCTTCAGGCTTTTGCTAATCACTTGGGTCTCTCTCACTTTCATATCTTACACGAAAGTCTTGTGACGGTGCAAAGCATACCAAGAACACACTAAGAGGACAGATCTGCTCACAGAACTTGCCATGTAGGAAGCTACTCCACCATTATCTAAAGTACTGGACTTTCTTTAGCAAAATTTAATGATCCAGGAGTGTGTCAAGTTTTGAATGCTGACTACTTAAATGCAGCTATGAAATACCCTGTCCATTACCTGACTGTTCTGGTTTCAGCTGGGAAAAAGTTAATTTTCTTTCTAGTAGCTGGTTCAGTGCTGTGTTTTGGATTTAGGATTAAAATAATGTTGATAACACACAGATGTTTTAGTTGTTGCTGAGCAGTACTTACAGTAAGTCAAGGATTTTTCAGCTTCTCGTATTGACCTAACAGTGAGGTGGCTGGGGAGCACAAGAAGCTCGGAGGGGACACAGCCAAGACAGCTGACCTCAACTGACCAGAGGAGTATTCCATACCATATGGAGTCATGCTCAATATATAAATTATGGCGAAAGCTACCTGGAGGCCACTAATTGGGAACTGAGTGAGCATTGATTGCTGAGTGGTGAGCAGCCATATTGTGCGTCATTTGTCTTGTGTATTCCAATTATTATTATTTTATTTTCCCTTCCATTTCTGTTTCATTAAACTACCTTTACCTCAACCCAAAATTTTACTTTCTTTTCCCCCCAATTTTTTCACATACACTGCCAGCCCTGTGGTGTTTAGCTATCCGGCAGGTTAAACCACAACCCTGACATATGCCTGATGACCATGAGGTTGTAATCATTGCTCTGGAATATCACACACCGCCCATTGCTATGTATGATATTCTAGCCTAGATAAAATGGAAAAATGCAGTTCTGGAATAGATGGTGCCAGATTTTCAACAAGTACCCCTTGTTGCTCACTCTAGAAACTGCTGGATGCTGAGTAGTTTGGGAAATGTGGCCACTGCCTTAGGTTTCTGAAACAGTACTCTGTGGGAAATCTGGCCTTTTTATTTTTTTATTTATTCACTCATTCACTTACTCATTTATTCATGAAGTATTATAATATGGTCCAGAATATCCTTCTATGCCAGGCTGCTACAAACGGCAGCTCATCACTTCCAGAATGGTATCAGTGCTGCATTGGAGCGTTTGTAAATTGAGTAGTCTTTGTAGAAACATACCTGGTGACCCAGTCTCTTCTTCTGAAGACTTGAGAGTCCTGCTACAAGAAAATTTAGCACCATAGTTTCACTATCACAGATGGTAGATCATAAGATAAAGTGAGACAAATTGCAAATACCTTTTTTAAAGTTTGGTGGTGTGGACTTTTCGCACGTACAGGGTATTTCCACAGAATGAATACCCTATGAGTTATCCAGTCAGACCTGAAGAATCATTTCATTTATCTTATGACTGTTTCAAACTGTTTTACTGTTACGTGTTGTAACACATTTTATCCCAAATAGCTTATCATTACTCACTAGGAATTGCAGATACAGTTTACTTTAAAATGTTGCTGGTGACTATATTAGAAATGCAAACCTTAGTCATGCAATTATTAGTTAACTTATAAAGAAAGAAAATGTTTCTTCTGCTATGATGCAAAACAAAAAAGTTTAATCTTTGGTCCAATATATAAATTAAAGTACAAATACAAAAGACAGTGAAAATTTAGGAACCAAGGAGTTTTCCTTCCAGAATATATTTAATCAGTTATGATCCCTAGTGACTTTGTAAGCTGCTCTGATTCCCTGCAATTACAAAAGAAAATGTGGAATTCCTTAGCTGTCTTCCTTCATTGCATAATTATTGAATGCAAGCAATTTTTACAGTTTCCAAGAAATCACTGATAAATTTTCCAACACTTTCAGAATTTCAGAAAAGAGACTATCCATAGGCAGAAGTTATTTAAAGCCACAGAATAAACTCAAGTCAGGTTTGTGATTGCTAATAGTATTTATAGGACCAGATAATATAGTGTCTGTGTTTTGTTGACAAAAATTACATTTTTGACAACCAAACAAAAAAGATACAGCTGTAATCAAAGCTTCAAATTCTGAAAGAAACATTGTATAAACATATGTGATGAAAACAGAAGACAGAATAAACTGAAATATGTACTCATAAAAAGTACCAGGCCAGACTTTACACAGAGCTTTTCTTTGCAATTGTATTCTCCATAAATAAAATAAACCATGCTTTTTTAGACTTTAGGATAGCATTGGTTAGAAGTACACTTACTAGTCCATATGGAAAACTGTATTTAATTTCCTAAACTTTAGACCTTTAGGTTTAGATTTGATACTTCAGGTTTCACTAAAGCATTTAATGCAATAATACATTTAACTATTAATTTTCTAAGGTAGGTGAAAAACTAACAATGGTAGTATTTCAAAGTGTGGAGGGGGAATGAGTAGTACAAGGTAGGTTCCTAAAGAGGTCTTTAAGGACAGTTTAAGTAAGTATAGTGTTTCATCTGTGATGTTTGCAGAATAAGTCTGACAAAAAGTTATAAGCCATCATAAATGGAGAAGAGTTTGGGTACAGGAAGCATTGGTCACCTCTGGAACTGGAATAATGGAAATGGTATGAATTCAACAGCACAAAATGAAAGGTCCTGGATACACACAAATAAAAGGTATTTATTCTATACGCTAAGAAATCACCAGTTTCAAAAGGCCTAAAGACCCAGTGCACTTTTCAATAACAGAATGAGTAAGACTGTTAGTGTGAGGCAAAGTGGAAAATACCTAATGTTATCTGGGAAAATGCTTCCAGAAGAGAAAGATGGGGACCTGAGCTGGAATCCTGCATGCAGTTCTGCCATAGTCTTTTAAGAAAAAGATGTTTTAACTACAAAAGGAAAAGAGGGAACAAATAGGATGATCAGAGGGTGAAGAGATGATAAGAACAAGCACTGAGTGAGGAACAGTTACACAGGGTTTGGCTTTACTAAGTCTAAATTAGCATATACACATACCATGAGGCACTTCCAAAAATATTTTCTGCTGTTCCTGCAAGTACAAAAATCTGTACAGAAAGGCTGCAAAGAGCTTCACTCTGCTCTCATTGCCACCAGAGGAATAAAATATGTGGAAATCCACCAAAACAGTAATGACTTTGATCTTCGTATGGGTTAGTATTAAGCATGAAAAGCTAGGAGGAGATATATTTATTCTGATATTTACAAATAGTGTTCTGTAACCACATAAAGCTATGAAAAATATTTATTTATTAGTTCAGTTTTGATCTCATTTTCTACCAAGCAAGATAACATCTCCCACAAAAGAATCTAAGGCATCACACCAAATCAATTGTTTAAGTTCTAAGAAAAGCTTTTCCACAGTACATCACTTTTAGCAATACTAGAACTTGCACATCTATTGATAACTAACTAGTGAGCAACCATCACAACACTGGAATCATGTTTTCTCTAACTTACTAGTTAACTTAGCTCCATTACTAGGTTTTGCACAGCTAAATGCCAGGTCGGTGTGTGGTAGTTTAAAACCAAATCCGCACAGCTCGTTCACTCCCTCCCCCTCCTTGCTCCCCCAACCTGGGGGAGCTGGGAAGGAGAATCCAAAGAATGTAGCTCCCACAGGTTGAGATAAGAGCAGTTAATAACTAAGGAATAACACAAATCACTACTGCTACTACCAATAATAATAATAATGATAAAGGAAATAACAAGTGAAGAGAATACAACACCTCACCAGCTTCCGACCCATAACTCACCCCACCTTGCCCAACCGAGCACCAACCAATACCTCCTCCATCCCCCCAGAGCCCTAGCGCTTTTGGGTAACTCTCAGTTACCTCGTGGGTATGATGTGCTATGGTATGGAATACCTCTTTGGCTAGCCTGGGTCAGATGTCGTGTCTCCACCTTCCTCCTGGCCTCCCCTCCTTTCTGGCAGAGCATGAGGCTCAGAAAGTCCTTGGACAAACCAAAACATTTGAGCAGTAACTCAAAACATACGTGCTATCACAGCATTTCGAGCCTGAAAGTCAAAACACAGCACTGCACCAGCTACCAAGAAGAAGGAAAAATGACTGCTACTGCTGAACCCAGGATACAGTGTCTGTGTGTAGTGACTTCGGTGACCAATGGAGCAGGCTTCTACGGAATTGTAGCAAATGGAATGGTGTTCCAATACTTGATAAAACAAAAACCAAAAAAAAACCCAAACCAAATAAAATAAAATAACATAAAAGGGGGAGGGGAAGAGGAGAGGGGAAGAGTGGAGATGGAAGAGAGGAGGAAAGAGGAGGATAGAGGAGGATAGAGGAGGAAAGGGAAGGGGAGAGGAAGGGAAGAGGGGAGAAGTGAAAGGAGAAAAAGAAAAGGAAAAGTAAATAAAAATAAATGAAATAAGGTCAAGTCAAGTAAAATAAAATTAAAATAATAGAAATCTTGTTAACTCATTAAAAATTGAGAGTTATTCATTTATTTACAATGGCTAATTAAAGGCTAAGTCATACTAACTTTCATCATGATTTTATTAGCTTTTGAATGGGCAGGTTGTTAAGCAAGTCTCTGAAATAAGAGGGTCAGGCCTTTTAGAAGTTGGAAAGGGCTGATTCAAGGGCTTGTTAGGGTTTAAAACCCAGTCAGCCACACAGTCTCGCTTGATTAATTCACCACAGTTTTAGACACATACCATATACTCAAAAAAAATTAGAATGGGGGGAGTGAGCGAGCAAGACTGTGTGGCTGATTTATGGCTGAGCTTAAACCACGACAGTTCTTTTTGGTGCCCAATGTGGGGCACGAATGGTTGAGATAAGAACAGATCTGACCAGGGTGTGTCTAATTGTATTGTGCATTCATTGTTTCGGATTAATAGTCACTCGTCACAATGATGATTTATTGGCTCTCAAAGTTGATGCTCTTGATATTGGAGTTGCAGCACATTGTATCTTACTTACAGCCTGTATTTGCTGTGTTAGTGTTTATCAGGGGGGGCCTTCGGCTAAGGTTCTTGTTTCATTGTACTTTATGGTAATGACTTGTAATACAGACATGCTCTGGTAGCAGGGCAGGATGCTTGTGGCCGTGGCCTTGTACCTGGCCGTCCCTCTGCTCTTCACTGACCTGGCCTTCGTCCTCGCCTCCATCTCCAGGAGCCAGCAGCAGCTGAAATGGCCCAGGAGAGCAGCACAGGGGACCAAGCAGCAGCAGGAGTGGGGCTGGAAGCCAGGAGGGAGCAGCTGCCAGTGGAGGGGGTCGGGGTGGTTGAGGAGGTGAAGGCGGAGCGCTGCTGAACAGCAGGAGGAGGTGGCAGAGGAACAGGGTGAATTATTCTGAGCATGGTGGGCCCATGCCAATTGTCCAAAACTTATTTTAAGACTATATGTAGAAGGTAAAACTAGCACTAAAGTATTTCAGAACAAGCATAAACGTCTCCCGATATCACTGTTATATAGAAACAGAACAAGTCTCACTCACTTATTTCTGGGAAAAAAAAAAAGAAAAAATCAAGAAAAGTATTGAAAAAATATTTCTTTCTCTTTTTCTAGGTAAAGAAAGTACAGACAAGAAAAACCAAACAGGCAAAGTCAGAAGGCCTACCAGTGATTCTTTCTGGTTCTTCAATGATCTAACAGTTGAGACATTTGTTTAAAAATCTTCAGGGAAACAAAGCTTCCCTCTAACCATATTTCAAAATTTAAGAAATTTTAGTATTATGTTTTATATTAAAGGATTTACTGGAAGCGTAGTTAAAAAGAAAAATACATCCACAGAAGTGATAATAAAATACACACACAAGTCAATAATGTTTTCACTTTCTATTATTTTTGTATCCTAAAATTATAAATAAAAATAACCACTCTTAGAAAGACTGGGCTTTTAATTTTTCTTTGCTATTAGGAGTGTTTGACATTTTCAACCTCTCCTTTGTAAATGCATAAATTAGCCAGTAATAAGTGTGTATTTACTCCATCTATTTCTGAAATTACTGCACCTTCTGGATGAGTGAATGAACAAAGTAATTCTGGTAATAATTAATATTTAGATATTCCTTTATATCTCCATAATATTGTATAAATATTAATTCTTGAATCTTCATGAAGAAACATTACTTCATCAGGTAGCTTTCCATTAGAAAGTCACCTACATTTTTACAAGGTTTCTAGTCATAAACTAGAACAACCTAACTGTCTGCCTAACCATCTAATTGTCTTATCATATCAACTTATTTGGAAGTGTAGCCCTCACAAGTGCTGAACAGTTCACTGATATGGCATCTCACATGGAGAGGCTTTCACATCTGCTTGTGTAGGTTTTCTTGGTTCTCTATCTGTCATGCAAAACTGAATTAAATGTGGTAAGCAGTAGTCCATAGTTTCCCGTAAGACCATACCATTGTTAGCTTTAATAGAAGTCAGAGTTGCAAAAAATGTAGAAGACTTGCTAATTACCACGGTGTATTTCAGAAATACCAGTTGCTGTAGCTCTAACTGGTACCATATCCGTACCTGAGTTTACCTGAGGTTTTTTTCCAGCAATCCTCTATGGTCCAATGAATTTAAATTGCATTCTTGGTTTTTTTTTCCATTTTTGATCACTTCACCAAGACTTGCCATAGGACATTAAACAATGGCATTCAGTGGGACTATCCATAAGCTGAGTTACAACACAAAAGAGAAATGGACATCACAAGCGGAGACTGATCTTACTGATTTTTACCAGGTCACACTATATCACCATACCAAGAATGTTGTCTGATACCCAGAAAAAAGGCCAAGTGTAAATTTTTCAGAATTGAATGGGTTGCCCAGGGAAGCTGCGAATGCTCCATCCCTGGCGGTGTTCAAGGCTAGGTTGGACAGAGCTTTGGGTGATATGGTTTAGTGTGAGGTGTTCCTGCCAATGACAGGGGGGTTGGAACTTGATGATCTTAAGGTCCTTTCCAACCTTAACTATTCTATGATTCTGTGATTCTAAAATGGGAAATTTTGCCAGTGGAACTCTTCTCTGAAAGCTAATTTGAGCAATATGAAAATGTTTGTTAATTTATGATTTGGATATTACAGATATGGGGACATCTCTCCAGCTTCACTTTTCAATACAGCCCACGAATTCATACTTTTTCCAACTCAGGCAAGCCAGGAATGACAGTATTAGGAAAAGGCAGCCTACGCCTGTAAACAGCCTGAATCTGTCTTTACAACTAATGGAAGTGTCATTGCAAAAGACTGTTTGTGCAGAGAAACAGTGTAATACTACCTCAGATAACTGCCATTCTACCATTTTTCTATTTGCATTCCGGGACTGGTCACCAGGGCACAAGCTGTTCTTGGCTACATGATCCCATACCATTGCATCCTGACACATACCAGTTCAGATTTACACAAGGAAATCTTTGTGGTTTAGAACCTGAACTTCTGTGGATTAACCTATCACTATATTTAAATCACTGAAAATCAAAACCCTACTCTTCATTCCTGTGGGAAGAGAATAGCATACATCGTGATTTGGTTGCCTTTGTAATAACTATAGTTCTTTGCAGGCTTACAAAAAAAACCAGTCACCTAATAAACCTGCAGATTAAAAGCAGGGACCTATGCTAAAGAGCAGTGAGAGACAAATTCTACTTCCATTCTTAACTATACCTTATTTAATGATTTCAACAAGTCAAAAGAATAAGGACTGTACCAACTGTTTAAGTAACATAAGCAACTCAAAATGACTGCAAGCATGTGAGTAGTCTAAATTGAATGTCTGGTAAAATATTCAAAAATTGTAATGTAACTACTTCACTGGTAGGTTTTATGTCTCCACTAGTCCTAGCAGAACAACCAAACTCTTTCTGGGTTTTATGGTTCCACTAGTCCTAGCAGAACAACCAAACTCTTTCTGCTGCTTTGTTTTATCTTCTGACGGAACTACAATTCTGGGATACAACAGTAAATTAAACAATATCCATGCTGAATTGCAGCAGTGCAACTATTTTATTTTATCCTAAAATTCAATGACTTCCTAAGACGCATTCTATGTATCCAAACAACTATTCTTCTCCAGAGAACCTCAGTCTTTAATTTAGGCACAAATACTGAAGTTTATGTAGATAAGCAAGCTGAACAAACACAGTGTGAGCAAAGTTCTTTTTCCTAAGAACAGAGGTTAAGGGGGCACACACTGCCACTATATTACATACTTGTCTTTCTAGAGAAGGGACAATTTGTTTATGAGCATAATAAAATGGAGCCATTAAAACAAATGCAAATTTTATAGAGGAAAATTTCACATAGACACTTTTTCTTCCAACCACTTTGCTCATCTGATCATTCTCATTTGGCTTTTCATTTGTATTTTTTAAAGAAGATTTTATTGTTGCATAATGACAGCTATGTGAAGAATGGTCACACATACCTAGGCCATGAAAAACTGAAAGGAAAGATGCAGATCATTTACAAAATACCTAGACTGTGAGTCAATATATTTTTGGATGCCTCAAATTTTACCAGTGTGTGATGGAAATTACAAAAATTGAGAAGAGCAAGACTACTGCTGGTAAATTATGGCTTAGAGTTAAACCAAATAATTCAAACCTTAAATCAGTAAAATAGCAAAGAAAGAGACAGTCATGTCCAAAGTTTAAAGCAATAAAAAAAAATCAATAAAGAGTTTGTTTGCAGCAATGGGATTAAAAAAAAGTATATGATCTATAATCTTAGCTTGTCAGAAGTTGTCTGAAAGTCTACTCAATGACCAAAGAGACTTGTCTAATTCATTTAGCATTTTTATCACTTGATGTGTTATTCTGTGTTTCACAGCTGGAGAGTAAACATGCCAAAAGTTGACATTCTAAGTAGCTCTGAAAATATTTAAGTCCCAGACATATTTTTTGAGCAAATTGCAAATTTGGCTTCTCCATTTAGAAAGATACCAAAGGGCATGTGGCTCGGCCAGTCTCCAAACTGGCTGTGATACATAGGAGGAGTTTACCTCAGACTGATTCTTTCATACGGTCAGCAGGCAATCCGAGAATGGTAGTAATATTTTTGGAAATCCTGAGTTTGATCCACCATAGAAAAAAAAAAAAGGGTAATGAGTTTAACAGTGTTAAATCAAATGCTGCTGGAAAGATATCCACAAACCAGTTCAGTGTGGAAATATTTTCTTGTTGGCCTAAACTCTTTAGCTTTTATTGAAAAGGGAAAAATATATAACCATTCATTTATACCATAAAAGGAAAAACTACAAATTCACTAAGTTTTGGTCTCAAAGCATATCAATTGCATTTTACAATGTAACATGGTAAATCCCTCCTTTGATCTAAGAGTGGCTTTCCTGCAAGAGTAATTATCACAGCCTATGTTGCATTTTACAGAAGGAAGAGGACTTATTTCCACAACAGTGCATGTGAGGGCTCAGCTGCATGGTTATAATTGCATATCTTCTCCTGAAAAAGCTGACAGTTAAAAAAAAAATTAGGAAAATATAATGGACAATTTTCCTTATATGTTTATTTCAATCACTGAAAAGAAAAAAAATAAAATCATAACTTTAAAATTAAAAAAGAATAATGCAAAAGCATAATGTATCTGAAAGATGCAGGATCACTGACTCTGGTGAATGAAACCCCCTGAACCATCTGAATCTGAGTTGTCTGAAGGAAGTGCCCAAGAGGAAATGAAAACTCTCAAAAAGATTAGTCCAGAATTTTCTACCAAGGAATGGAAGAGAACAATGTCCACATGCAGAGTCTGCACTACTGAATTTTTTATGTGACTCATTACTTAATATTATCAGTTAATATCTATTAGCAAGTGTATATGAAGATTTTTTTTTTTCACATTTTCAGTATATTTTGTTTTTATTCTTTCCAAATCTGAGGGACCACAGAAATTCCCGTAGGGAATAATTGACCCTCCATTTATTCAATCCAATTATTCCTAAGCTAATATAAGAAGAGAACATCTGCCAGGTCTGCAGAACAGGGGTTGTGTTCATGGTGATGAGATGGGCCAAACAATGCCAGGGCACAACTGCATTTTGAAAAGAATTCGTTCTTTGCAACTCAGGCTAGAGTGGATTGTGACAGCATCAGCAGGTTCTTAAAATGCCAGAAAGAATTAGTAAGAATGATACTAATAACTGAATATAATCCCTTGCATTGCACTGTAATGCAGATTCAGAAACTAGTGGTGATTTTAAAACCAAAGCTAACACCCACACTATAGCTGTAGCATTTTTTTTTTTTTATTTCAGCCAGTGTTCTAACTTGGCATTCATATCAATTCCTTCATAGGTATTTTAAGAGCAGATGATGTGAAAATATTATTCAAATAAAGATTCTAAATAAATTTGTCCAAAATAGTTTTATTTGTGGTCTTGGAATGGAAGAAAGATCTTAAATTTATCACTGGAAAAGCTATAATCCCGTTAGTATTACTGATAAAGCTAGATATTTGCTGAAGGGTATTTTGAATACCCTTCAGCAAATATATGCTAAATATCGATAACCCTAATTCCAAAAGTGTTTCAGACCAATTGTCTTCTTCAGATTCCTCCCAGAAGATGGTATTCGAGATCGATTTTGACAATGACCTTCTGATTCAGTAACTTGCCTGACAAGACACACAATGAAGCTTTTTAACTCATTTCAGAAAGGAAGACTTTTATATGGTATAGTAATGATTTTCAGTTCTGAATGGTGCTTGCCAGATTCAATACAGCTTTCACTTGCCTTGTGACTTACGCTCACCTGTAGCATTTTTTCACACTGTCTGTAGTCTTCTTTCTGATGTGCTACAATAACTCAGCAGAAGGTAGAAATATGGTAAATAACTGCGATTTTATTATTCCTCCATTTTAATTACTCTCATACACTGGTAATGTTGTGGGTTTCTTCATCTAACAGAATTTTCACTTTTCCCTTAGTATGGTAGAAATGACAGCAGCAACTGACAGATTCATGCACTGCAAGACACCAATTACGAAGTGTTCAAACTGTTACCAACGTTTTTCAAATCACTAATTTTCTTTATCAAATTCTGTCTAGCTCATATATTTACTGGGAAAGACACCCCCCCCCCAAAAAAAAAAAAAAAAGAAGAAAACAAAGAGAGAGAATGGGTGAGTGAATGAATAAACAAAAGAAAGAATGAGAGCTCCAAATAGAAGACATCTGAGCTGAAATTTTTAGGGTAATTACAGAATTTGATACCTGTGAGAAACAGGTCACATCAGTATTACCTACAGGTGGCTCACTGTAGTGTATTTACACTATCAGCACTTCTCTAATATTACTGTAGATTTTTTGTGAAGAAAAGCAATAAATTAAAAAACCCTACTTTAGATAAAAGAAACAAAATACAATAAACTTGTCAAATCAATCCCCATCCTGTTCATCTCATATCCCAAAGGTAACTATTATCTATCTTTTTTCTAAATCAGCATGTCATCTAAGCCATGAGCAGACCAGAAAATGGATTTTCTGTTCTGCTATAAAGGCATATTCACATTACTATATGGTAAGCTCATTATTTTTATTTTAAAGACCCTTACAGCAGTTGAATATACTGACTGCACATAAAAATAGCTGGATACAAGTTTTTGAAAATTACCATTCTTTTTTGCTATCTTTCTAAGTTTATATAATTATTATGTTTAAACAATTTTGTTTGGTCTTAGTCAATAAAGTCAGAGAGATTTTGGCAAAATCAGTGTGTTTTGTTCTATTCAAAGTTTAACAAATAGATTTTTAATAGAATATTTCTGATCACACTCCCCATTATGCTCTATTCACTTACAGGAGATTGAGCTTTCAGTAGACAACTTTATACTTTTTTTTTCCACAATAAGTTAAAACCTGCTTTTCTTATGAAGTATTTTTTTCTTGGCTTTTGGGTGGGTTTTTTTGGTTTTTTGTTTGGGTTTTTTTAGGAAATACAGTCAGTAATATACCACTATTACAGTACCAAACCATAATTTCATGTTTAGTTCAATGTGAGATTAGGTATTTTCTTACAGGAACTGCTCTAAAGAGCCATGTAACAAAACCAATTTGTCAATCATACTGTGAATATAATCTAAAAATGGGATAAAACATCATTAAAAGCTAACTAGACTACTGCATCATACAGGCATAACATTGTTTGCTTTACTTAATTTTGCTCATACTATAATTCCCTAAACACATCACAAAATAATCTGAATGGCACTATGAAGAAAAAAATAAATAAACAACCAACTTTTTTAACATGCAAACCACTTCAAATGTCTGCAATAGGCATCTCACAGTCATAGGGATTAAAGGGTGGTTTCAGTAGTTGAATTTTGCACTTTAAAGTTAGGCAAAACGGCAACTTTATGGTCATATGCATACTTCTCAAAAAGACAATTGTGTACACAGTAGTGAGCCCAGGATCCTGTGTACCCCGTTCCTATGGCAGGACAGCCTGAATAACATCTGCAGAGGGTGTCCCTACTTTTTCTTGCAGGAACATTCGGGTCACAATTGACCTGTTGTTGCAGGTTCACTGTTTGCTCTCAGTATGGATCCCCAGAGCTGCCTCCAGTGATGGCTGCAGTATGGCTTCAGAAACTGAACCTGGGGTGGTACTAGTGTATTGGGTGCTGTGATTGCACTCTGCCCAGTGCAGGAGTAAAAGTCCTGCACAAGACCGGTGTTTCCAGCCAAAGCAGCACAGTGAGCAAAGAGGGGATCATCAGCAGTAACAAACAGGAAAGGCAAGAAGGATTTGCCCAGACCTACAGTGAGGTGCCTTCAACTGCAATCCTTTCCTGAGAGTATCTCCCTACAAGCTTTCTCCAGCATTACTCATTCATCTTATGAAAGATATCACACAGCCCCACAAACATGTCATTCCAATAAATAGGCACTGACAAAAATGCCTGAAAAAGGCAGACTCAGTTCAGTGCTCCCAGGGAAGTCTTACTCCCCTCTCATTTGTTCTGTCTGCCTCTGTCCTGTCTCACATCTCTGAGCCTCCCCTTTGACCTTTTGTTATGTCCTTATTTACAGCTTTACACCCTTATTAATTGAATATTCCTCTTTCTTTTTTTTTTTTTTTTGTAACATGTATTTCTAGAAATGCAACATATGGGTCCAGATGGAACTGAAACTACATCTCCTATTAAAGATTGAGTATGGTAAGCCCTTGGCTGTTAGACAGGTGAGACTGTTATATCATTGCTACACTGACATCCACTAAAAGCAGTAAGTACTGATGCCATTTCCAAAGTATCATATGCTGTCCTTGAGTGCTAATCATGCCCAGGGGATTTGGATACTGACAGAGTTTTGGTGGGCACTCCATAGGCTTAGTTTGGACTTGGGCACCCAGAATTAGGTAGGGATGCAATTTTGGATTCTTAATGGCCTTGGATAAAACAGTTGTCCAGGACAGTTACAGAAATGAGGAGTCATACACAAAAAGTCATTCACAATCCCACATGGGCATAAGAGTTCAGTGGTTTATAACACTTTGTGCAGAATAATTTGATTTCGTAGCTAGTCAAAATTATATTGGGAAGCTTTGTACCAATGAAATGGACAGGTAATCTAAAATGGTTCACTCACCAGTCAGCTCAGCATTTATATTCTAGCCAGCTGAAAATGTCTGTCTTTATGTCTTCATCTCAGGGTTACAAAACTAAGTTAGTAACACCAGGTATTTATGTTTGCTGGAGGGGAGGATGAAAAAGGATTTGCTGGTAAAGCGATGTGAATGCTCTCTGGGGCTGACATTTAGGGTGCTTCAACTGAACTCCAGAGATGAGAAAGTGCTACACTTCATTACAAAAAGTATTGCCTAGTACAAATAGACATAAATATTTCAATGGCATTTCAAAGAAATATTAGAATCAGAAGCACCTTAAATCAGTGCTTGAATGGCAATTTTTAACTTGCATAGTTCAGATGTTTCTCAAGGCAACATTTCCATAATGTCATTATCACTTACTAAAATTTGATACCATCTACAACCTGAGACTGAATTCCTCACACACAGTACCAGAGAGGTAAATATGCCAGATTAAAGAGTAGCATGTTTTGACAATTATGAAGACAAGCGCTACTTTTTTGTAATGAGGAAGTCTCAGAAAATATGTAAATACTTAAGCAGTTAAATTGTAAGCAACTTACAAGGGAAATAACTTAAATACACAGCCCAAAGCTATTGCAATGTCTTTGATTATGTATAGCTCTGTCAAAAAGAAACAAATACATTCAGCTGCTTCTAAGAAATTTCATACTTATTTCTAATCTGAAGTCATATAACTTCAGGCAGTGATTGTCTCTGATCTCTAGCTTGGTGCACATGAGTACATAGCTGCACAGGAGACCTCACGTGTTTCTTGAAGTAACAAAGAGACAGTATTTTTTTTTGACTCAGGATCCAACCCATCACTAGTGAAACCTATGTTCCTGGGTGTGTAAAACTTCTGCTAGAACCTGTTGTCCAAAGATCCCATTCACTGACTATTCTACTGTACAGACCAGCCTGGTGTTACTAACTACAGTATAAAGGGGCTTGGAATTTGATTTCTACTAATTATAATGTGTATCTAAAGTCTTATCACAATTTTAACTAGTTATGATGCATTTTATTGTTTCTTAGGCTAACATTTTTCCTTAAATTCTTCACTGAATTCTAGCATATATCAGTGGTGGCTGCAGTCAGAATTAATTTTACATACACGAATAAAGGAAGTTCTTTTTAAAAACTTCAAAAGCTTTCAAACACTAAGTTGATAATAAATGTATTATCCTTATTATCCTTAGAACATGTATATCACTTTTTTCATGTTCATAGATACATGCTACTATAACGTCACTTGGCATTGAGAAGATCAAACTGAAATGTAAATAGCTGCATGTCAGCTTCCCATCTTTTTTTTTATCATGACTTGTTATAGAAAGTAGAGAAAAATTATGAAGTACAAACTCACGCTTCACCTTGGCTATGGATCAAGTAAGTGTTCAGCCAGAATTTGCACTGGTTTTAATTTTGTTTGTTGAATTCTTTCTTGATTTTTTTTATCATTGTTCAGTAGAAGAACTATTAAATTTATGATGATTTTTCTTCCCTCAGGTGAATTCAAAGAATATAAAAGCAGTAAAGCCAAAATGTTATAAAAGAATGTGTAAAGGTAAGGCTAGTTGATGCAAAGACAAAAGATGACTTCATGTAGGGAGGATAAAGTAGAGAATCAGATAAGAAAAATATGAAGTAAAGGGAACTTAGAAGGAATTTATTACTTTTTTTTTTTTTGTTAGGCACGGCTGTTGAAATTTTACAATTCATCCTTAACTGGCTGTACAGGGTTGCTGTACTGGGTCAGAAGAAAAACAATCCTACTCCATTACTGTTAGCAACTAATGGTGGTAAATGCTAGGTGGTGAAGCCCCACATCCAAGCAGTAATGAGGTTGAGCATTACATTGGCTGTACTCCCAATGAGTGCACACACAAACACACGTACAGCACATACCCATGCATGCACACAGCTGGCTGTACAGATCAGTACAGAAAGAAACAATCAGAACTCATTCAAGAACAAACTGCACAGTGGCTGCATCCAGCATCCATCTCTGGCTGATCAGGATGAAGTTCAATTAGCAGGAAATATATACATATGTACAATGCAGATCTTTCCAGAGGTTGGGCTCAGACACCCAGACTGGCCTCTCTGGCCCCTGCATCCTCGGTAATGCCTGTTGCCTTGTACCTGGACATATCAGCAATGAAGTTTAATGAGAAGGTGGGACAGACTACACTGACCAGGTGCAGGACATGGCCAGACAAGTGCACTGACCAAATGCCTGTTTATAGATGGCTTTTATCCCCTTTTTCCTCTAGGCTGCCACTTTTGTTCCTTCCTAAAATACCTTGAATTCTCCCTTTCCCCACATTTTTACCTACCCTAAGCACCCCATAAGTTTCATACAATCACAAGACAATCTTTTCCTGCATCCCACAATGACTCTTGTATCTCTGGGCTTAAACCCCCTCAGCCTGAAAGGAGACCTGGAGAGTCTCTCCTACTAACTCAGGGATGGAGGCTTCCCTGCAACAGACTGGGGAGGGTTTGGGCAGGGGTTCCGTTCTCTGAGGAGGTTATTTGGGTTCCTGCACCTACTGCTTTTCCTCTCTGCTCTTCTGTATTCAGGGAGAAAAGCTTGTAATCATATTACCTGACAGTAAATAGGACAACCTTAGAGTGATCCTTCCTCCTGTCCACCCTTGCAGTTTACAGAAATCATTGTTACAGGCTTTGCCTTAGACAAAGGTTGCTTTTAAGTAGTATTGTTCAACTAGCATCTGTACTCCTTTTCTTCATGAAGCCACTTCTTGTTTTTCTCTTTATAATACCCTGAGGAAATCTATTCCACAATCTAATTACATATTGTGTAACACAAGATTTAGTTTGTTTTATGCAAGCTATCCACACACTTCATGGGGTACCCCTAAGTCGTCAGGCTCAATGAAGAGTGAAAAGTCATTCTTTATTCTGTCTTTCATTGGCTTGTATCATACCTCTATCTGTTTGTTTTTTTTTAATATTGAGAGTCTTTGCCTGGTCAGTATTTCTTTCTACAAAAGCTGTTATATTCCTTGATAAAATCTTTCTGATATTATTTTTTTAAATTCTGTTATATCCTTATGTGTCTTAAGCTGGCTGCACATAGTATTTAAGATCTAGGTGAATAATGAAACTCTAAACGAACACAGGGTTTCTGTTTTCTTTCATTTCCTCTCCAAAAGTCTTATTTATCTTTCTAGAATGTAGTCACTAACTACTATAATTGATGTGACCAAAACCAGGGAGCAAGGGAAGGGTAGATTTTTTTTTCAGCAATCTATAGTCAACAGAATTCCATAACTCGAGGGAAAAACAAAATACAAGCCCAAAATGCTTACATTGTCATTAGTGTCAGTTGAGTTCTTGAGCCTGTACACATCTGTAAGTTATGGTTTACTTAAAGATGCAATTTCAGGAGCACTCTGACAGTCCAGCCATTTCATAGTCACCCCAGCTTTAGGATTTGGTTATAGTACCTGTATTTCTGTATCAGTTTCATCCATGTTATTTATTAATGTGACTACTTTCTGGCTGGTACTGATTGCTCATATACACTTTGTGATTTAAAGGGTTTACAAAATCCAGCTCCTACCTGCCTCCATTCCAGTGTAATCGATATGTTCCCTAGGCCTGTCAGATCACTTAGAAAGAAAAAAACGGGTAGTGTTCCAGCTAGCTCCTAGTTCTTACCACAAAAGGTTTTGTATAACATGGCAATGTGTCAAATGTTGTTTTGATAAGCACTTCATATTTTGCATGTCTGTCAGTACCAGTTCTATTAGTTCTTGCCATTGTCCTTCCATATGTATAAGGCCCAGAACATAGTGAGGATTTTTGCAGGGAAAGGGCAAGACTGGCAACGTGGCAACAGCTTGGATATCAAACCTTCTGCTTTCGAGGCTGGATCTTCAATTCAGCCTTCTGAGCCACTTTTCAGTGGTTCAGACTAAACACTCATTAATGGTTCAGAACAGTGGTCACAACCTGATAGATAAAGTATTCCTTCTCTCCACCAGGTTACATATTTTTTCAAATACACATCTATTCTCCAGTCCAAGCTATCAACCTGAATGAGAGGGTGTTGTTGCTTAACTCTAGGAGGCAACTAAGTACCATGCAACTGCTCACTTACTTTCTCCTTCCCCAAGTGGGATGGGGAGGAAAATCATAATAAAGGTAAAAACCCATGGGTTAAGATAAGAACAGTTTAAAACCTAAAATAAACTACTATAATAATAATAACCAAAAAAGATATTAAAAAAAAGAGAGAGAGAAAATTTAAAAAACACCAACAAAATCATAGAACCATAGGATAGTTAGGATTGGAAAGGACCTCAAGATCATCTAGTTCCAACTCCCCTGCCATGGGCAGGGACACCTCACACTAAACCATATCACTCAAGGCTTCATCCAACCTGGTCTTGAACACTGCCAGGGATGGAGCATTCACCACCTCCCCGGGCAACCCATTCCAGTACCTCACCACCCTAACAGTAAAGAATTTCTTCCTTATATCCAGTCTAAACCTCTGCTGTTTAAGTTTCAACCTGTTACCCCTTTAACACAGTAAGCAACAGTGATGCACAATACAATTGCTAACCACCCACCAACCAACACCCAGCCCTGCCTGATCAGTGATTGGTCCCTCCCAGCCAATTCCCCACAGTTCATATACTGGGCATGATGTGCTGTGGTATGGAATACACCTTTGTCCAATTCAGGTCAGGAGTCCTATCTCTGCTCCCTCCCAACTTCTTGTACCTCTCCTCACTAGCAGGACATGGGAGACTAAAAAATACTTGATTGGGGTAAGCATTATTTAGTAACAACTAAATCATTGATGTGTTAACAGCACTGTTCTCAGACTAAAGCCAAACACAGCACTGCACCAGCTACTAGGAAGAAAATTAACTCTATCCCAGCTGAAACCAGGACAGAAGGACATAGACAGTTTGAATGTTCTAGGAAGAAATGTCTTTGGTATAGATTCTCTTCACCTGTTTGGCAGACAGTTTCCCAGCCAAAATTCTCAGAGGTATTTCCTTATTTCCTCTGTGTACTATGCAAAACGCAGAGACAAAGACATACTTTTTGCCACTCAAAAGGCACAGAGCAACTTTTGACATCTTCACTACCTGTGGGATCAGTCACCAAAAGAAATTACCACCCTACTTACTGGAGTATTTCTCAATAATCTTCCAAGTGCTGAAAGAGCTGCACTAAACTCAATGCTTGCTGGTCACCATTCAGAAGTTATCATTCCCAGTTCGTGGAGACAGTGTTCTCACAGGAGAATGAATATTTGGTACATGAGCTCTGAATAACTCTGAAAGATACAGCAAGGCCATGAGAAGCCCGAGGAAGCTCAAGCAAGCAAGATAAGAAGAAGCTGGAATTCACTGAGAACTGTGGACTGTTGGCAAGCTTTCAAGGGCAAGTTCTCACACCTGTGCTTAACCAATTATATGTTAGTCACTAAGGGTCTTCAAGACAAGTATCCAATCATGATATGCCAAATTGCTGTAGGTGTGTGTAAGCAATAGTATATAAGGAGCTAATGCTTTGCAATAAATGGCTTTTTGTCTGATCATATTGATCTCTGACTGAGTCCGTTCTGCGGCACCAGTTGCTATCATACATTGATTTGAAATATCCTATAAAGTCTATTTTATATCTATCACATATTCATTGCTTTGCTACTTACACAATCAGCACATCACATTTCTCGTAGCAAAGAGGAAGACTAAATGCTTGTCATCACAGAGAAAAAAACATAGAATAGTTTTATAGAATCAATTGAACGATTAGGTTTGGAAAGGACCTGAAGATCATCTGATTCCAAACTCCCTACCATGGGCAGGGACACCACCCACCAGACCAGGTTGCTCAAGGCTCTGTCCAACCTGGCCTTGAACAACTACCAGGGATGGAGCATTCACAGCTTCCTTGCCCAACCTCTTCCAGTGCCTCACCACTCCCACAGTAAAGAATTTCTTCCTTATATCTAACCTAAATCTCCCCTGTTTAAGTCTGAACCCATTACCCCTTGTCCTACCACTACAGTCCCTGATGAAGAATCCCTGTCTGCAATCCTTGTAGGCCCCCTTCAGATACAGGAAGGCTGCTATGAGGTCTCCACGTAGCCTTCTCCAGGCTGAAGAGCCCCAACTTTCTCAGTCTCTCTTCATATGGGAGGTGCTCCAGTCCCCTGATCATCCTTATGGCCCTCCTCTGGACTTGTTCCAACATGGCCTTATGTTGAGGACACCAGAACTGTATGAAGTACTCTAAGTGGAATCTCATGAGAGCAGAGTAGATGGGCAGAATCACCTCCTACAATAACATTATCTTTAGTGCCTCCTTACTGCTTTCATAAATTACCTGTCATTGAAAGTATGACTCAGGTTTCTTAATAAGAGAAGCCACAACAGCAATCAAAAGTATATCAAGTACACACTATGTTTAGAGATATGACAGAAATTAACCTCAAGTTTTTCAGAATCCTTGAAGAATAAAAAATTCATGGGACACATACCTAATTTGTAGATGGCTTTAGCATCATAAAAGTTATCAAAATTAGAAAATATTAAGAACATACAAGTGGGATTTCCTCTATCATGATGTAGTAAAAAACCCAATTCTACCTTTTGCAGTTCTAATTGAAAATAGCTATAGCATTACTTTCAGTCAGTCTCAACTGTCATGTTCAACCATTAAGTGTTCGAGGGTCTTGGCGGATAACAAGTTGCAAGGGTAAACTGGACTGTGACCTTGCTTGTAGGTCAGAAATGTAGGAAACTGGTTAATAGACAATTGAAAATTGCCTGTCGATAATAGTCTCATACAACCCAACAGGAATAAAGGAACATGTTCTTAGTCTGAATCAGGAGCTGCTCATGGCCAAATAAGGAAGTCTAAATCCATTTATCACTGCTCATTCCCTTTTCCTTCCTCATTTCTCAGGGAGGATCCTCATGGATCCTTTGCTCTGTTGTTTACTGAGACTCTTCACTAAATAGATTCAACTCATCTAGCATAAAACTACCTACCTCTTTACTTCTCCAGGTAGTCTTCTCTGAAATTTGTGAGTTGAGGCAGTTCCTGAGGGGGTACCATGAACATTGACTCAGAATAGGTTCAAGTGTGAGGATTTTCCCCTACAGAATCATCAACATCACTTCTCCTAACATCTATTGACGTAAATTTTTGATAGGTTTTGAACATGATTCAGAGGAAGAAAATTATTCCAGTATTAATGAGTCTTTAATGACATGGTATGACTCTGAATTGTCTCTTGCTGTGGATGGGAAAGGGGAGCTACAAAAGCCTTTCACTCCTAGTAAACTTTACAGTTTCCAATAGCCTCTATCAAAGGCTTTGAGGTTTTGTCTTCAGCTGAATCACTGTTAGGGAGATTCAAGCACCATTTATCATATTCAAGGGGGAGGATTATGACCGGAATGACTTGGCACAGCAGTGAGCAGACTCAAACAGAAGTCCAGATGGACAACATATCTCTTCAGGCTGCAGGCAGTGCCTCAGGCAGAGGCTGGGGCAGGCAAGATGTCCTTGCTTGCAGGAGGCATGTCTTGGCAAGGAGCTGCATTGCCACATCAAGGAACTGTGTGGCTAGCTGTGCAGATTGTGCAACACCAGGGAACTTCAAAAAGAGACTGACAAGATCTTCACAGAGACCCTCCAAAAGAAAAGGTCTTGCATCCTAATTATGATGTTACAGTCTGGATAAATGGATTACTAGAAAAGTTAACAACTGCATAATCAGGCTCAATTGGTAGTGGTTACTGGGACACTTAGAACTGGGGACTGCAAGAGGTCTATCCTGGGATCTGCACTGTTCAGCAACTTTATCAACAAGCTACAAGTGACAATGTGCACTCTCAAGTTTGCAAGTGGTATCAAACTGGGGAGAAACACCCTTGAGGGCAGGGCTGCCAATTCAGATAAAACTTAGCAGGTTAGAATGATTGTTGTTGATGTTGGCACTACCAGCATCACTAATGGGCTCAGCCTTGGCCAATGGTGGATCCATCTTGGAGCTGGCTGGCATTGGCTCTATCGGACATATGGGAAGCTTCTAGCAGTTTCTCACAGAAGTCATCCCTGTAACCTCCTACTACCAAAACCTTGCCATGCCAACCCAATACAATATTCACAGAAAGCAGAGGATTTAGAAGTCTCAAACTCTGAACAAATCAGTGCTAGGTATCATCAAAGACACTCCCAAGATTTTGCACAACATTCCAACATCTGTTATCTGTTTCCCTAATGCTCCAGAAATTACAGAGGCAGTTATTAAGACTTGACCATTAAGTATATCTTACTAATCACACTGGATTTAAAATATTAACTGTTAAAAGCTGGGCAGGTTATCTTTCCAAAAATGTACAGCAAGTAAATGTAAAAATACATATGATATTTGGTCAGAAGAGAATGCTATGGGTTATAATTATGTGTCTGTCAAAGGAGGCAATTCTGGTTTCTGTTTAGAATTTAATAGTTTTCTTGGACTGGTTTGAAAGCTTACCTCTAAGTGCTGTGACTTTATTATGTTTACTGCTTGCTTCACTTTCCTAGGAAGCCAAAAGGGAAAACAACATCTATCAAAGAGCACGATTTCCAAATCAGGCCTTCTATACCCAGGCAAGCTGCATTAAAATAACAGGCCTTGCAGGCTTGGCATCCAGAGAGTGATCTGTGCTTTAAAAGTATTTGGCAGACATGATTTTTACTGCCTGTCAGCAGGAGATCAGTGGACAGATAACCTCACGTGAGTAGCTGATTAGCCCATCCTTCAGAAGACATCCCACAGAATTGCCAGCCTTGCCAATTATCACCTCTGTTTTTTTCCTCATTGTATGAGGATGTTGAGGAGGTACAGCCAGGAACCTAAAATACAGACATGTTTGCTCAATCATATTTCCTTCTGGTCTAATCAGGAAAAGATTCTTTTGATTCACTGAAAACTTGCTTGAGCACATTTGATCCCTCTTCATTGAGCATATTGCATCATCCTAGACACTGTTGGACAGAACTGTTTGGTTATGTCTAACTCCACAGACTTTATAGATGACTACACCCACTGTTTGTACATTTTATTGATTAGCTAATTTTATTGCAGGGTGTATTGCAAAACTATTGGGAAGAATGAGAAATGACTGAGACTTCATATAGCAAGTCTCTTAGTTAACAAAAGAAAAGCCTTTGATCTTCAGACCTGCCTGAAACAAGAGTGAGTTTCAGAAAACTGGCTAAAGATCAATCCAAATAAAATGGAAGACAGAGTAATAGATGGAAAACATCTACCCTTAAATAACAATTAGAGTTGACTGAAATTTGTGAGACATATCTAAAGGGTATGCTGGAATGATGTGTTTTCTTCTGATTTGCCCATCTAGTGGCAAGTTTCTTGTTTTCTTTCTGGCACAGGTTGAAGTGTCTTTTATCATCCATAGCTGGTAGCCATTTTCTCTACATCTGTTCCTGTTTCTTGGGCCTCTCTCTCACAGGGAAAATTATTCTTGCATATTTTTGGTTTCATTAGCAGAAGCATTGCCTTTGAGACCTGATGAATCTGCCACTGCAAGTGAAGGGTTTTCTTTGCAGAACTGTCAGCTCCAGACAGTCCTCCAGCCCCTTTAACTGTATCCCAGAAAACAAAAATTTTAAAGATATATTTTCAGGTTGAATCATTGAAGTTTCATAAACTGTTGCTGGTTTCTCCAGGTTTTTTGGCGTGATGTATAGTAAATGTGTTGGTTATTGAAAACTAAACAGTACATCTTTATTTTACCCTAACTATAGTTGTAACACATACATAATTGTTTTTAAACTGTAATTATAGAAAACAATCTTATAAAATTTATACTAGACTAATTGCCACTAATAAAAAGCTTGGAATTTTCCTACAAATACATATAACCCATATAGGAGGTTCCAGTAAAACCAAGCTAAAATTTGACCTTTCTTATTTTATGCTGCAGATAGTAGGACATATGTATCTCTGACTAGCAAAGACTTCAAATAATGACAAGAAGCCTCTCATGACATTTAAGCATTTTCCTCCCATAAGTCCACAGACTGCAGGTCAGTCTTTGGGCCAAGCTCTGAAACTCATTTCTTAAGCAAAGATACAATGCATTCCTTCTGCTCTTGCATTCCCAACTGAAAAAGGAGTCGATTTCAACACGTTATAACCATGGATGAATTGAGAAAGAATTTCAGGAAAAAAAAGAGGTCCAACTAGCTGTCAGCAAATGCCAAGAGGCTCAGGAAATCTTAGAACATATCACATTCAAATGCATGTTCAAAGCAGCTAATTCAAATTTCATGAACTGTCCAAGATTTTGGCGTTCTTTGTCAGTACTGATCGTAGCATACAATTTCTGTTAAATAGAGTTTTTAACATGGAATGCCAATAATCTCAATTTCAGCTATAAAAATGAAGTACTTCACAGTATAAAAACTTCTCATTTGGAAGACTTTAGCAGCCCATTTTCTATGGTGAGCAGTTATGGCAGTATGAATCTGTCCCTGTCAGAGGCACAAGTTCTAATTTGTCATTTCAGCTCCACTTAAGAATATAAGTGAGGCCTGAGGCCTTCTGTTATTCTTCCACCAGAGAAAAGCTCTCCTTAAACAGATTTTCTAACCATAGATTTTTAAGCACTGCCAGCTGTATGTCTCTTTATGGAAAGAGCATAATGCCCATTAACTTCATAGCTTTCTGTCCCTTACTATGTTAGAAAACACATTAATTTGTCAAAAATTAGTTATATTTAATTTATGAGAAATGAATCTGTTAATTTCAGATAAATCATCTTCTAGCCCAGATACAGCTTTTGTTTTATCTTGCAAAGTAATTATTATTTCAGGTGCTAAATGTTACTCACATTTCTTTACTTTGTTTTTGTTTCTCTGTAGATTGACACATTACCTGACTGGAAATTTGGAGGTGGTTTAAATGAGGTATGGTACAATGCTGTTGGAATGAATAATGGGATGAATGTTAAGTCTCTACATTCTTTGAGAAAGATACCAGTGTGCCATGGGCCAGCAGATTTCTGGACTCATTTACTTCATTTTGTGTCCCTTGAAAGTTTTCAGACAGTTTTGCCATCAAATCAAAAGGAAAAGCTGCTGATTCTAGTCATCTGTATAGAAGTACTAATGTTTAGGATTTTAAGTTGACAAAATTATTACAGACCGGATTTTTATACACTGCAACACTGGGTTTTATCTGCATCTCATGAACACTCCAATATTCATAATACAATTCTTCAAGAAGTCCTACATATTTTTAGACATCTTGGGTCTCAAATAGACTTAAGTGAGACCAAAACACTAATATATCCTTACTATTTGATGCTGAGGTACTTCCTTTTCTCTAACAGATGAAGTGAGAAAATTTAATCCTGAGAAAATGAACATATTTTTTATGCTAGTTATTTCTTCCCTACCTTTTTTCTTTAGTCACAGGTACACAAATTATTTAAAGCTAAAAATATAAATGAGTCAGTAGGAAAACATTTTACTATTCACAGTAACATCTAGCATTCTGAAGGCATTTTGAATATTTCTGTATGATCAGGCATAGGAAATTCAGTCTCAAAATATGTCTACTTAGGTCTCCTTAAACTTGACTATCTACAGAATCCTTTGCACAAGAATTTACCCTGATAAAGAGTCAGAATAGCTGGTCTTCCTATTCATCCAAATATTACCTTCTATAGTTATTATGGAACAAAGTATAACAAGAAAATAACCTATTCCATTGTATTACCTTATGTTCTACTAAATTTGCTACGTTTGGATGTGGTTACATCTACAGTTATGCAGTTACAATAACATTTAACTAGCTTTTTTCTTTGTAGGTAGGATAACAGCAGAACTGATGGCAATAAGACATGGACTTCAGCACTCATTATACACTCTTACTTGAGCATTTACTTGGGTGACTAGAGCCTGTGCTGCCATGTCTTCATTGTTACTTTTATCCAAGCTGACTCAAGCAAAGGTAGCTCATCCACCCCTTTTCTTGTTGCAGTCATATTGCCCTGATCCAAAGGATTGGACAAGTTGACATTACGGGACATGGTAAGAGCACACTGCTCCCTTTAGTGCTGAACCTATGTTATTTTCTTAACAGCCATGACTGCTTTTTATTAGTATCTAAAGAGACAAAATCATCCTACAGGAAAAAAAAATGTCCATTTAATACTTTAGATTTGTACTGGGGGAAAAAAAGAAAAAAGGAAAAAAAAATTAAATCAGCTTTTGTCCCACACCATGCCAGTCCTGTAGCAAACAAGATCAAAACAAGACAGGAACTAAGACAAGCACAACAACAAAACTGAAAACAATTGCACTTAAAATATTTTTCACTTTTAAAAAATATAAAAATTAACTAATAAATTCTTCCTGATTTGTCACCTCCAGAATCAAATCTTTTTATCACATTACCAGTGAGCTAAGCCATAAAATTCCTTAAACTGCCTATTAAAACTGAAAAAATAAGAACCCTAACAAAATATCTCACAGTATCTGTCAGCAATGGGCCTGTCTTGGATCTGGCTGGCATTGGCTGTAGGGGACATGTGGAAGTTTCTAGCCGCTTCTCACAGGAAACACCCCTGTAGGTCCACCCCCTAATACCAAACCTTACCACACAAACCAAATGCAACCAGGTCATTCAGGGCTTTGTTCATGTGGGTGTTGAAAACCTCCAAGTCTGGAGAGAGCACAAGTTCTATGAGCAAGTTGTTCCATTGCTTTACTGCTCTCATGATTTCTCCTTATATTCAATCTGAATCTCTCTTGCTTCAACTTGATGTCCTTGCTTTCTTTCCATGTCCTGATGCACAACAGAACAAACAGCCTGGCTCCAATTTCTTAATAACGTCCTTCTAGTACTGACAAGCTGCTGTTGGGGCCTCCAAAAGCTGTACTTTCTCCGGGCTGACAAAGCCTCGTTCCCTCAGCTCTTGATGGCTCTCTGCTGAACTAGCTGTAGTTTATCCATCTTTTCTGTACTGGGAGGAGTGTCCAGAACTGGGTTCAGAATCTAGATACTGTTTAATAAGTGCTTGGAGAAGAGGGATTATTCGTTTCCCTTGGTTTCCCACTTCCCCTTCTGTGCATACAGCCCCAGATGCTGTTGGCCATCTCTGCTATCAGGGCACACCATTGGCTCAAGTGCTCTGGTAAGACCCTGAGGTCCTTACAGAAAAGAGAGCCTCTTTGTCTTAAGGGTAGACTGCCTATCAGTGTCCTCTTCAAAACAGTAAGTGTTTCAGAGCAAACCGATATTTTCAACAGCCTCACAGGAAAGGTAACAATGCTGGTGTCCGTGAGGTAAAGTGAGAAGTTACATCATTATCTAGATGACTGACCCCACTACTTAAAATAATTTTCAAAAAACAGAGGGTCTCTAAATTGTAAAAAAATCTGAACAGGATACACTCAGATGCCTACTGGACAATATTCAACTGCAAAATAAACTGTTCAAAGGAGACACTGAGTCTTGAACTGCACCCTTCATTTATTTCCCTATGTCCCTGCCTATGTCAGGGGGATTGGAACTAAACGAACTTTAAGGTCCCTTCCAATTCTAACCATTCTATGATTCTATTTCTACCTAATAGCTTATAATGGTCTTTACCACTGTTGATAGAGACACTATGGCTTTTATTCCATGAAGGCAAGATTTGCCATTAAATGGAAAGAGAACTTGATCCTTCAGAAACAAAGCATACTTTTAGTAACTTAAATAATTGATGTCTTATCTATACAGCTCCAGAATCAGGATCTAGGCATTGGTAGGAAGCCCTTAGTCAGGTATGGCAGATTAATTCGATGATGATATTCATAACTATGCAGAAAATTATTGAGAAATCCATTTCTGTAGTCTAATGGGAAATAACTTGTACAAAGAAGCACTATTTTAAGAAATATAAGATTGTCAAAATTTGAATTGTTGACTGGAACTGGGTTTGACACATTTCATAGGACATACTGTTCTTTCTTCCTTAAGTTGTTTTGACATGAAAACATAATCTTGTACTAAAATAAGGAAGATGTTTGGTGCCAAGGAATGCTAAAAGCAATTTTGGGGTCTGTGTGTGGGGAAAATGGTGATAAATATTCATTATTTTCATTTCAGAATGATAGTTTTACCATCCTAACTTGAAGGGCAAATAAATGATGTTGGCTTTTCCTGAATTTTCTACAATTAAGATTTGATAAAAGGTTCCAATAGGTATAATTTACATGCACATTCAATACAAAGTCTCTGAATCCTGAAGTTTTAAAATTCTGTCTGGCAAGCCTCCTGCAATTTGAGATTAAAGAGCCCACAGCTAACTGCGGCAGCTCTTACAGCTTTAGGCATTGACACGAAAATCCAAGGAATGTATCTTCTGCCAGAAATGGATCTTATCCTATAATAATTGTTCATCATTAGGGTATTTTTCTGCCACTGATTTCAGCATATTCTTTTTACTTATCCTTGCTCTCCTTGAAGGTAGTTTCAATATATGACTCATTTAAAACAATGACTCTCCATTAATAAAATAACATTCAAATTCAGCCAGTATTAAATGTCTGCAAAAAAAGCATTAAAACCTCCAGGCAATGAATAAAATTGGAGTAGTAATATTAATTGCCTTGAACTCTACAATTTTAAAGTGTCAGCTGAAAGAAAACAGGTTTGGATAATATCACACCATGTCAGATGTGATCCTAGTTATTAGGCATATTTTTGTCTAAAGTAGATGTGATTTTGTAACTGGTTTACATTAAAAAAATTCCAAAATCACTTTTTGCTCGGTGTTAAATTTAAAAAGCCTTGAAGCATCAGCCTGGAAGCATCTAGTCTACCTCTGTGATTTCTATTTTTTCTTGAAAATGCAGTGAGCAAACAACGTTTTGTGAAATTTTCTACAATCATTATGAATCAATCTTGCAGGCAGTTCTAATAATCCCCCTGTCTCAAGTTCAGATCTTTTCATTTAGATTCATGGATACTTCCTTGAAGAAAATGTCTAAACTATTGTGACTCATATTCAGATTTACTTTAAATTAGAAATCTGGGGAAACCTCACAATTTAGTGTTTATGCAATACTAACTCTACTCATATTTACTGATACTGTTTACTGAAATATGCCTAGGAAAAGCTGTTTCCTAATCTTACTTCTATATTCTTCTCTCCATGTAGTGTACAGTATAAGGTGACAGTAGTTTTCTGTAAAAACTGATGCATTTAGTGGAAATGTAAGGACATGTGAGCTCCTCAGCCTTTCCCTTAGTCCCTTCTCAGCCTTTCTTCTCTTAATGAAAGAATGTTTGTTCAATACTGTAATGCAATCAGCCTTGCTGCTGCTTATTGAATGAAACCCTCAAAACTCCTAGCAGAAGAGCCACAGGGAAGAAGTTTTTTGAAATGGTGGAAGGCAGACTGTCATGATTTCTACATCTCCATTCACATTGCTGGTAGGTGAATTGCTGGCACACTGGCAGCTAGAGAAAAAAAAAAGACTTAATATGAATTTCTAATGCACTTCAGCAAAAAAAATACTTTCACAGTGGCTAACAATTCAATAATCTCATTTCATGTGTCTTAACTTTGTCCTTTTAGCATTACACTATACAGATGCTAATATTAGCTAAAGAAGAAGCAAACACACTCTTTATAGAATACTGCTTATGCACTATATTACAATGCTACAAAAAAAAAAAGTATTTTAGCCTACTTTCCTGAAGAAACAACTTGCTTCATCACACTGTCCTAATAACTTCTCTAAGCTGACTTTAACAAAACCTGACAGGATTAAGACTAACAAAGCTACTGACATTATGAAGACACTGAATTTCTACAAGCTTCACAGCAATAGGCCAGTAGATAAAGAGTTATCAATTCAGATGTCACAAATAAATTACTAATTCTGCTAATCATGTAACAACTTTCTGATGTTTAATCATCAGACTTCAGCAAAGTGATACAAGAACATTAAATATCTTTAATGAGACATGTTTAAATGATATATTTATGTTTATTATACAGATGTTTGCATGCAGAAGTTCCCTTAGGTGTTAAGTTCAGAAATTCAGTGCAGGTACATGGTGAGACAGGTGTTTGATGCTGAATGAGGATATTTACTGGCATTCACAATATGTTAATATATTATGTCATTTATGAATCAATCAATAAAGCTAGGGAATAAATCTCCTTTTAGGATACACTGCACATACAGAAATACACACCACTGTAGGCTTTATCAGTTGAGAAAGATAAATTAATCAGAATAAGCAACATTTAAAAGGAGTGATGTGTTCCCTCTTACATAATCATGGTGCATTTGTACACAGTTTCAAGAATGTGGTGCTGTTTCTGTACAACATCATGATCTGTGTTATTTTAAATTGACTATGGATTTTGTAGTACTGAACCACACACAAGAAAATTAATTTTAGGCCAAGCAGATTCTACTTTCACCTGAGGCAGTTATCATAAACCAGTATTTCATCCTTTTATCTCTGACTGAGACCATCAATTAGCTGCAACCCGTTTCTCTCAGAAGAGACATTTTAGTCTAAACCAAAACTGATTAGTGATAGACAGCCTGAGCTCAAGGGAAAACCAGTTTTTGGATGTCTGCAAGCCACTGCCCCAGAGTAAAAAAGCAAAAATAAGAAATGAACTAATAGAATTTTAATAGCCTTTCTTACTCCTTTCAAGGAAAGATAAAGAATCCAGTTTCCTTAAATTTCTGATAGATAATCTACATACTTATAGAATCATAGAATTGTTAGGTTTGGAAGGGACCTTAAAGATCATCCAGTTCCAAACCCCTGTCATGAGCAGGGACACCATGTAATAATAATTATACAAGGAAAGTAATAACCAAAAAGAAATTCAAGGTCCCAGAACACAAGATGTTTAAAAGGCTTGTCCCAGTGTGAGCTACTGTTAGATGATTAAATTCTTCTCAAACATTTTTTATGAGTCATATAGTAAATATTTCATCTGAGAATTTACCAAAATATGGGATTATATGGAAAGTATGAGAAACATATACATGGCAAGGCCACTAGAACATTAATCTCTTGTCTCAACAGGATTTTCCAACCTGGCCTTAATCTGGTATCCTGAGTATGATTCCATTAGTGGAGTAGATCCAAAGAAGCTTCAGCTACTTTTGCTTCTGTTAATCGTGTCATTTATATGAAAACCTGTCATAAAAGTGGTACCCAGAAAATATAGCCATGCAAAGAACATTGCTTAAACTTTTAGATCCAGATTAAATGAAAATGATACCCTTAAGTACTGAATAACTATGCTTTAAATAAATCATTTTTTGTCAGAAATAAAATGATGTCCTGCTTTTGTCTTGATGTTCTGTGACAGCATTGAATCCTCTGTCTATTAATAACTAAAACTTCCAGGAAGGACACATGAAGAGACAACATCAATTCACATTTATCATATTCCTTTCTTACACTATATGCCCTGATTTAAGCTGGAGGTCCACAGGCAGATTACATAACAGGATGTAGAAAGGTGAGAAGTGTTTCCACTCATCTAACAAAACAAACAAATAAACCCCAAATAAACACACACACACACAAAACCCAAACAAACAGAAAAACCACACTAAACCAAGCTCTTTAAAGCTACATGAGAAAAACTGAGACCTGAAATTCTGCTTGATTTTTTTCGCAGAATCACAGAATGGTTGAGGTTAGAAGGGACTTTTGGAGGTTCACTGGTCCAACCCCCCTCTTCAAGCAAAGCCACCTAAACCTGGTTGTCCAGGACTAGCTTTTGACTGTCTCCAAAGACAATCTCCAAAGACTTGACAATCTCCCTGGGCAACCTGTGCTAGTTTTCAGTCACCCTGACTTTCAGATAGCATCTCCTGTATTTCAGTGTGTGCCCACTGTCTCCTCTTTTGCACTGGGCACCACTCAGGAGAGCCTGGCTCTATCTTCTGTGCACCCTCCCTTCAGGTGTTTGTATATGTTGATAAGATTTCCCCTGAGCCTTCTCCTCCAGACTGAACAGTCCCAATTCTCAATCTTTCCTCATAGAAGAGATCCTACAGTCCCATAATCATCTTTGTGGCCCTTTGCTGGACTGTCTCAAGTATGCCCATATCTCTCCTGAGCTGGGGATCCCAGACCTGGACACACCAGTGATGAGGCCAAACCTAAAGTACGAACCTGCTGAAGTACTTGATCTAAAATTGCTTTATATTTATGCATTCTTTGACTAAGCTGTGTGATTTGGTTGATACGCTGGAGAGAAGGAACGCCATTCAAAGGGACCTTGACACGCTTGTGAGGTGCGCTGATGCCAACCTCATGAAGTTTAACCATGACAAGCGTAAGGTCCTACACCTGGGTTGGAGCAATTCTAGGCACAGCTACAGGTTGGGCAAAAAGGAAATTCAGAGCAGCTCTGCGGAGAAGGACTTGGGGGGTGTTAGTCAATGAGAAAATGAACATGAGCCAGCTTCAGTGTGCACTTGCAGCCCAGAAATCCAACAGTATCCTGGGCTGCATCAAAAGGAGCGTGACCAGCAGGTCAAAGGAGGTGATCCTGCCCCTCTACTCTGCTCTCGTGAGACCTCACTTGCAGTATTGTGTGCAGTTCTGGTGTCCTCAACATAAAAAGGACATGGAACTGTTAGAAGAAATCCAGAAAAGGGCCACGAGGATGATCTGGGGACTGGAACACCTTTCATATGAGGACAGGCTGAGAAAGTTGGGGCTGTTCAGCCTGGAGAAGAGAAGGCTGTGTGGAGACCTCATAGCAGCCTTTCAGTATCTGAAGGGGGTCTACAGGGATGCTGGAGAGGGACTCTTCATTAGGGACTGTAGTGATAGGACAAGGGGTAATGGGTTGAAACTTAAACAGCAGAGGTTTAGACTGGATATAAGGAAGAAATTCTTTACTGTGAGGGTGGTGAGGTACTGGAATGGGTTGCCCAGGGAGGTTGTGAATGCTCCATCCCTGGCAATGTTCAAGACCAGGTTGGATGAAGCCTTGGGTGATACGGTTTAGTGCAAGTTGTCCCTGCCCATGGCAGGGGAGTTGGAACTAGATGATCTTAAGGTCCTTTCCAACCCTAACTATTCTATGATTCTATGATTTACATTTCATAATAATCTACATTTTTGGAAATTGCACAGTTATAGAATTTTGAACTAGACAAATGATTTTCATTTCCATCTCCAATTATTCGGCAACTGCTCTGTGTTCTTTTTTCTTTTCTAGAACCCTTCTTTAGTTTGAATTTCATATTGAAAACTTGTTAAACTCTTGACTAATGAGAAATTAAATATCAGGATTTCATCCTATGAGTGAAAAGAGAAAAATCCTTCAAATATACAAACATAACAATCTACCATTACCTTTTCAAAAGCAGGATTTAGGCTACAGATTTTAGTCTTTTTTCCTTTATTATAAAGAAATGTTGTTCAACTATAAATCCCAAATGTGAAGTGATGAGAACTTTAGAACTTGTATAGAAGATTCATACAAAGTTATTCACTCAGTGGTATACAAAAGGAGTTCTGCACACACTTCTTGCAGAGTTTTTGAATACAGACTAAAAAGGTTTGTGATTGATTTGATTTGATCTGTAAGCGTACATGTCACTCCTGAAAAAAATAAGAGGGTAACTCTAAAAACTTAAAACCAAGTTATGAATAATAAAAAAGCTCTTCGGGCTTTGTGGAGCTTCATATCTTTAAAATACATCCTCTATAAAGACTATTAAAAAGTCTGTGCCCTAATTTTCCCCTTATCTCTGGAAAAACATGCTGGAATATGTACCATTTATTATGCACCATATAAAGATTAAAATGACATCATGAACTTCAAAACAGTTTAGAAAGTTCTATTTTTTGTTTTGGCAAATACACCTGTAATTAAATCTTGTGGGGCCTAATTTAACCTCTTGTATTAAGAGGCAGATGCATCAGAGAATGAAACACACACCACAACTGGCAAAAGTGTGCATCAAGGATAATAGGATTATTTTAATTACATTAATAATGAATCCTCATAAATCTCCCAATATAACTAGCAAAAATACATACCATAATAGAGCAACAATCTGTTTTCATTTGAAAGAAAAACTGCTGTGGTCTGCACAAAATCAGGCTGTATTAGATTAAAGAAACGATGTATATTCTAATACATGTTCTGTGAAATAATATATAGTTATCTATTAAACAGAAAACTGTGAAGATTTTGAAGAGTTATTTTAAATTAAAGTATAAAATACACCATGTTAATCTTGCAGATGACCAATGATGAATTTTTCCTTTCTGTATAAATACAGAAAATATATAAATAATGTATAAATACAGAAAATGTATTAATAATGTATAAATATAGAAAAAGGAAATTGAATTTTTCCTTTCTGTATAAATACAGAAAATGTATAAAAAATGAATAAATACAGAAAAAAGAAAAATTCATTATTGGTCATTCACAAGACTAACATGGTGTATTTTATACTTTAATTTAAAATAACTCTTTTCAAAATCTTTCTATTTCTCTGATTAATAGATAACTATATATTATTTCACAGAACACGTATTAGAATATACATAGTTTCTTTAATCTTCTCTAGTTTCGAGCCTAAACTTGCTCCCATTGAATTTAATACAATTCACCTAAAGAATTTTTCCTCCCTTTTACCCGAATCATCATTCTCACAACTCCCTGCATTTAGTTCAGATGTCTCCTTGTGACTGACTGCATCATTTGAATTGCAGTCTCCATTGAAAATTAGTGCTTGCAAATCAGGTGTTTTCTTTCTGGTCTTCTTTTCCTTAATTTTTACACCCCTGCAAATCTCCCGGGGCTGACCAGACCTCCGCTGTGCAGTAAATAAAGCCACAAAGAGGTAAGCTTCCTTTTTTCTTCCCTTTTTTTTTTTTTAATTGCCTTCTGTAGGCTCTAAGTCAAAAATAGCTCATGAGACACAGACTGAAAACTCCTGGTCTAGATTCCTAAAGGAGTGGGAGTCTGAGCCCTTTCTCAGATACCAACTTGCCCAGCAGGCAAGCATGTTCTCACATCTGGATGCAGCCTGAACTTGTTAGAGGGGTCTCATGTACCCAAGTTCTCACTTGCATCAACCCGGTGGATCAGGCAAGGATTCTTGGGTATACCAAAAGCTACTACAGCTCAGTTTGCCAGCAACAACTCAGCTTTTCACATTAGCTGATACAAGCAACATTGCGCATCTTTCTGCCCTCTCGTTCCTCGCACAGGATCAGGTTACATCTCTGGTTTTGTGCATTCTAGATTCATGGTGCTGACTGTTTTAGCAGGTTGCAAATTCTGTGTTAAAGGGTTATCAGTAACAACGTCTGTAGTTAAAAGGCTTCCTCCTACAGAATGATTGTGTTACACACTTCCTCACATGTATTCCAGATTTTTTTCTTTCAAATTATTATCTTTTATTAATCTCATTGGTGTGTATTTCAATATTTCTAAATCCTTCAAATCTGATGAAAAAATCAATTGCAGATATTACTTTAAAAGAGCAATTCATTGTTATAGTAAGAAAAAAGAAAAGACAGTTGGGAATATTCTCTGTATACTGCTATTACAGAATAGCTCTTCTTTACCTTGCTGTCTTTGTCAGATAGACAGACAGATAGACAAGCTCTTAGATGTCAAAATAAAATGCATACAGCCTCATCGTCAAGGGAATTAGATAAACATTGTCAAACAATCAATCATCTCACTTTCTATTTTCCAATCACTGATTCTTGGAGTAATTTACACTCTCCAGCTTCTTAATATACATAGCTCATTTAAAATAAGTACCACTAATTTTCACATTTTCTTTGAAGCTTTAATTAGAACCTTATTAATTTGAAGTATTGCTTTTAACACTTAAAAATCCCTTTCTTTACATGCATTTAACATTTCTGATGCTACACATGCATATTTACTTCTGTGCCTAAGTATTTATAATATAAGACCTCAAAAGCACAGATTATTTCAAATTTAACAAGACAAATAAGCTTGCCAAGGGCACACCAACAGTTCAGTTTCAGTGATGGAAAGACCCTGTTTCATTGTCTGCAGGTCTTTATTTCTAATTATCCTTTTACCGTTAAAAGCATTGTGAACTAGGAAATTAAGCATTAAATTATTTTCTGGTGGTTTTTAAATAATTTTTACAGCAAAATGTAAGAGTGTAGGCACAGATGCTGCTGTGGTTTGGAGAACTGCAAGACACAGGTATTTTGGTTGCTTCCTCCCACCCCTTGCCACCATATGACAATGGCATAAAATTTACTATTAGTGGGAGAAATAAGAAATCTCTGGCCTCCACATATATTAGGTTCTCTCAGTGTAGCACATAGAACCTACCCAAATGCATCATATCTATAGCCAACCTGACACTGATGATGCACAAGAATTAGATTGGTTGTCCAGTCACAAACTGGACAACAGTACCTCCAGCTTCTCTCTTCAACATGTTTTCATAGGGTTACACAGGCATAACTTCAAAAAGAAACTTGAAAAAGTAATTAAAATTTCAGAATTTAACCTATCTTTGGCTTTTCTGCTGAGGCCACTAAGAACTATGGCCACTAAAAGGTGTTTTACCCTTGAAGACAGAGAACAGGGGTAAGATGTGAACAACCTCTTGTCTTCATTCCTAATTGAAGTGGGATGAATCTTTTTTTTGCTGCACACATCCAGGTGTTAATACTGAGTGACACAAATTGGACCTAATAAGCTATCCTCAGATGACTTCGTGATACACATCCAGGATGAGGTCTGGGTTTTTTTGCAGCTGGAACTCCTGGAGAGATCCATCTTCCACAGTCTGCTCACATGCTGTGAGCATGACATAGCTTGGAAACTATAAATATTTCCTCCTAGATCCACCATTCGACCAGGTATTTTTCACCAACAGAAGCCTAAATACCTTCTAGTGTTCTCATATCACCTATCAGCAGCTGATTAAACAGTTAAATACCAATAAGGACGCTTTTCACTGTCAAATTCTGTTGTTGTGTTCTGCAGCCCTGGCAACACCACTTAACAGCAGCAGATGTCTCTTCTGGAATTTGCTCTCATGTGTTCTTTGCCAGATCCCAGATTTATTGACCTTCAGAAGGCAACATAAATCAGCACATATTGTTTTGTTTTCATTTGCAGCTATTTGGGAGGTTTTGTATTTCATCCCAAAGCATCTGCTGGAGAGCTCTGTGATGTGTGTTGATGTTACCGCTGTATTATTTCTAACCTATTTTAGAGTTTTGCAGCAGGAGCTGTCAAAGTAGTATCTGCTATAAAAGTAATGAAACAAATAAGTAAATCTGATTTTTGATAGCAAGGTAACACCAAGCTCTTGACACATTTATAAGACATCCTTTGAATGTGACACAGTATAACAGGTTCTTAAATGTGCTCCGTGTAAACCTATTTCTTGACAAAATAGCAAAGATGTAGGTGTTGGACCACAGTACAGTATCTAGCAGCCAACCTCTAAAGTTACAATTGTGAATTTTTTTCTGTTAGAAGTTTGACCATTATCAAGGCATGAACAAACACCTGCCAAAGCCTCCCTCTGTCCCCAGAACTCACAGAAATGCTGGTTAGCAGCTTTGCAACTACACATGCATAAGAAAAGATTTTGTGTATGACTATGACATTTGCCAGGAGTTTACCATCAGCTCTTCCTCCTGCACTAGTGTAGTATTTGCATAAATCCATCCCAGAGCTGGATTAATTTATTAAAGGAAGATCTTTTGAATTAAACTGGTTTGGGGCATAGAAGAACAGAGACTCTTGTTACGAAGCAGAGATACTCATTTGGTAAAATTAAGATCTTGCTTCTTACTCTTTTGTGCTTCCCTGTAGAGAGACAAAGAATATACAAATTGCCTCACTGCTAGTCTCAGATATTTAAGAATCTGGCCTTATTGGCGAGACTGCTCTGTAGCATTCATCAGATGAGAGCTGTTGATATAAAAAATAAAATAGAATGGCAAAACCACAGAAAAGAACCATTAGAAATGGAATCCCTTCTAATCCAAGAACCAATGCTGTGGGCAGTAATAAGCTGCATTTTCTAACATGTCCCAGTGCTCTTGATCTGAGCACACCAGAGAGTCATTAATGTATTAGTGTAAATTCCATTACAAAATAGAATTTGGGGTCTCACATGACAGCCTTGTATATCCTAATTGAAAAAAAAAAAGAAAAAGAAAGTACCACACTCTCTCATAATTCGAGACAAGTGTCCACAGTAGTAAAGACAAGATGGTTGGACTCTTCAAGAAAAGCACAGTGCTCTCTTACAACAGAACAAGCATTTCCAACATGAGTGATCTTACCTTAAAGGTACCCTTGTATTTTTTTTACTTGGTCCTTATGGTGACCAGCCCTGGTCCACATTTCAGGAAATGTCTTCATCTGGTCGTTTATCACACAAGAAGGGGAAGGCTGAATCACTCAACCTTGCAACACTGAGAAGCACAATGACAGATTATTCTTTGTTCTTAACACAGAATTCAGGCTTAAGAGATTCAGACTTTCAACAAAACCTGGCCACAAAGCTCAAAACAATCTTACTCTTATTTCATGTTGTTGTAAGATTGCACTGAATTGTACACACAAAATAAAACTGTGTGGTGCTTTGCTTGAGACTATACCTGGCAACACATAATATTATTTCAGGTATCTGTTTTTGCACTTGAAGGTCAGGTAAGGAAATGGCCTTTAAGGGAAAAACTTGTATAAGGTTCATCATTAACTAGACAGGAAAAAACTTTTTTCTACATCAGCACTAGTAAGCTGTAGTGGGAAGTGAATTTGCAGGTTCTGAAACACAGAGCACGCTGTGCAGTTTTTTTTAGATAAAGTGCAGGTTTTTTTAGATAAAGTCTTTATGAGGGTCTCTGAAAATGTTCGTCCCAGTTCAACAACCCATAAAAACAGAAGACAACATCAGCCATAGTGAGCTATGGTATATTCTGCATTGCAGAGCTGATCTCTAACAAGAACGGTTGAGCTGTGAGATGCCTGTGAACCTAGAATCAGGGCTGAATAAGTTTCAGGAAAGAACTGGAGGTGAAAATTTCTCACAATTTCAGACCATTTTGGTTGAGATTTTATCTGATCTGAATGTGGAAAAAAATAGACAGCATGGCTTCATTAAGGGGAAATCCTGCCTCACCAATTTGGTGGCCTTCTATGATGAGGCTATGGAACTGATGGACAGGGGTAGAGCAGCTGATGTCATCTACCTGGACTTGTGCAAAGCATTCAACACTATCCCACACAACATCCTTGTCTCTAAATTGAAAAGACAAATTTGATAGCTGGACCATTCAGTGGATTAACAACTGGCTGGATTGCCACACACAAAGACTTGTGCTCAATGTTCAGCTGGAGACCAGTAACAAGTGGTGTTCCTCAGGTATCGGTGTTGGGACCAGTCTTGTTCAACATCTCTGTCGGTGACATGGCCAGTGGGATTGAGTGCGCCCTCAGCAAGTTTGCCAATGACACCAAGCTGTGTGGTTCCGTTGATACACTGGAGGGAAGGAGTGCCATCCAGAGGGACCCTGACACACTTGTGAGGTGGGCTGATGCCAACCTCATGAAGTTTAACCATGACAAGTGCAAGGTCCTACACCTGGGTTGGAGCAATCTCAGGCACAGCTACAGGTTGGGCAGAGAAGAGATTCAGAGCAGCCCTGCGGAGAAGGACTTGGGGGTGTTGGTCGATGAGAAAATGAACATGAGCCAGCTTCAGTGTGAGCTCGCAGCCCAGAAAGCCAACCATATTCTGGGCTACATCAAGAGGAGAGTGACCAGCAGGTCAAAGGAGGTGATCCTGCCCCTCTACTCTGCTCTTGTGAGACCTCAGAGTATTGTGTGCAGTTCTGGTGTCCTCAATATAAAAAGGACATGGAACTGTTAGAACAAGTCCAGAGGAGGGCCATGAGGATGATCAGAGGACTGGAGCACCTCCCGTATGAAGACAGGCTGAGAAAGTTGGGGCTGTTCAGCCTGGAGAAGAGAAGGCTGCGTGAAGACCTCATAGCAGCCTTCCAGTATCTGAAAGGGCCTACAAGGATGCTGGAGAGGGACTCTTCATTAGGGACTGTAGTGATAGGACAAGGGGTAATGGGTTGAAACTTAAACAGCAGAGGTTTAGACTGGATATAAGGAAGAAATTCTTTACTGTGAGGGTGGTGAGGTACTGGAATGGGTTGCCCAGGGAGGTTGTGAATGCTCCATCCCTGGCAATGTTCAAGGCCAGGTTGGACAGAGCCTTGAGTAACATGGTATAGTGTGAGGTGGCAGGGGGTTTGGAACAAGATGATCTTAAAGTCCTTTCCAACCCTAACTATTCTATGATTCTATGTTTCTATGACTGTACCACTAATCTGCATTCCCCTAAAATTTTTCTACCACTAATTTTAGAAAATAAAATTATTTGAGTTATTTTATCTGCTCCCACTGTGTAATACTATAATATTATAATATACTTTCTAAAAGCTATACTACTGGAATTTGGTAATAAAAATAGCACATAACATGAAAAGAACATTTTAAACAAAAAAAAATGCTATTGTATATTCTATGACAGGAAAAATATAATCTTGAGAGAAGTTTACTTCTGGGGAGAGGCTCTCATTAAGTATTTTAAAGGGTCAGTAGTTCTGATACTTAGACATTTTTATACAAATATACTTTTTCTTCATTTCTAACTGCTAAAAAGCAAACTTATATGCAAGTTACTTTAGTATAAAGGCATATCATAATGCTTTTAAACTGAAAAACTGATCAGAGGCTATAAATACATCTGTGAGGTTTTTACTGTACTCTGGCCTTCAGACTAAAAATGCAAAAGCAAATTCTTCATAGCCTACAAGGAATGAGATTTTCAGAGATGTATAAGTCATTTAAAGATTTACAGTCAATAAAATTTGAATAATATAACCTGTACATACATGGGTGTAAACAAGCATGTTTACAACCCTGCACATTGATGCAGACAGACACAAACCAGGTTCATTACAGAAGCCTGGTAGGTATATTAGCATTACATGGCATTTGACCTAAAACATCCTGCCAGCACAGACAAATAGCATCGGTTCACAGTAGCCCAGCAGGATGTATATCTGTTCAGCCACAAGCATAGGCAGAGAAAGAAATTATTTACATACATCTGTGTCAGCACATACAATTAGAACTTCTGAAAAACCTACCTAAGTTTTGCACACCTACCACTTACCTTTTTAAATGCACTCCGACGTGTATAACTTCTGTCCAGCAGTGAAGTTATTCTACAGGAATGAACTTACTCGTAAGTCTGCCCAGTCTGCTATCAGTAGGGAAGGAGAGCAGTGACAGCTATAATTAGGCTGTGGACAACCCAGCATTAGACTCACACAGCATCTTCTAAGTCTGAGGTTTTACTAGGTTTCCATGTGTCTAAAAGTATTTTCAGTAGGTTGTTAACATAATAATAACAATAATAATTTAGTAAAAGAATGTTGGAATGTAATTTAGGTACTTATAATTCATAAAAATGTAAAAAAAAAAAAAACCACCAAAAAAGCAACCCCCCCAAAAAAAAAGAAAAAACCCAAGAAAAAAAAATCACACACACAAAAAAAATAAACAAAAAACCCACCAAAAAACAAAAACCCCACAACCCAATCCACACAATAAAGGGATGTTTTTCTTACACAGAATTTGTCAAAAAATAGATGTAAGACCATGAAACATGGATTGCATTAGAGGTCGACATTCATCTGTTGGCTACATTTAGTGAATGGCTACTAAAAGGCTTATAAACCACACAGCTGTGAATGAAAGCTTAGTAGAGGACTTCTAACTTTGCCTGCCCTTGATCAAGAATTGTTCAGCCCTATGGATAATCGGACTAAAAAACATTCAGCAATAAATAAAACACTCCTTACTGTTAAATCAATCGCCTCTCAAGATCAAAGATGAAGGCACAAAATGGTACAGTGTAAACTGCTCTGGTATTAGGCGTTAAGTAGGGAAGTATGAATGTTCTTGGTTGTGATTTTGTGGTCCCACACAGATACTATTCTATTAAATAGACCAGTTTCTCAACTTATGGTTATTGTTCTGAGATAATATGATATGACAAGTCCAGATGTTTGAAACTGTTGCAGCAACTCACAGATTGGGAGCAATAAATTATGATAAAGGACAAATTTAATTCAATTTATAGTGGATTTGGCACTGTCATAAGTATGGAATTTCTAGCTGGGTATAATACAGAAACCATTACATGCTCTAGCAAACTTTGGAATTGAACTAATTCAAGGCAGAGGACACTCTTGTAAAACTGGAATGCTTTCTATCTTAATCAACAATCTCTGTATTGCATTGCTATCGCATGTTGTATTACTTTAGATTTGCCTAGTCTTGAAATAATTAGCAGAAAAATTCTTTATGAAAAACTCACCAGTGTTATGTAGACTTGGGCATTTTTGTCCCATTTTGAATTTCAGAAATCCATGTAGCATGTACCATTAAGAGCATGATGTGGACAGAAGATCAAAAACATTTTATGTTGCCCTACAAAAAAAATTTCAAAAGACTGTGTTGTGCATGTATTTCATATTCAGCTACCTTTTATGTCAATCATTCATGCAGATAATCCATCCATGTAACCACTGACCTAAGTGTATTTTATAGACTTGTTCCTTTGTTATTAAGACTGTAAAGCCATAGAAGTGAGCTGCTTGTATTTTCTTCTGATTAAGGGGAAGTTTCATTGCCACTGCTAAGACATGGAACTATTCCTATATATACACCTGTATACATGTACACACATTCCTTTCCCAAGGTCCACCAGAAATAAAGGTTTATTGAAATGCCTGAGCCACACGCATGACAGGAGACATGAGAAAGAAGTTATATACATATGGTGATGATCCTGCTAACAATCATATTCAGGATCAGCACTATTTTAGGTTCTTCATTCCCAACAAGTGAAAGTCTCAATGCTTTCATACAGCTGAGATGCTTAGCAGCACTATTTTACAGACTTCTTATATGATTCTTCCATCTGGAGGGATGGGTATTAACATCGAGTGGGACGAGACCTTTTCCATTACCTTTAAAACAGAAAAAATACATCTCATTGGACCACATCTCCCTGTCCTAGTCTCCTTTTTCTGTGTAGAAGAAGGAGAAATGGTGTTTCCTCCTATAACTTACTCTTCTCATTTACTAGTTATGAAATACAAGAAAGTCAGTGAATTGCAGAACAGTGAATCCAGTTTACTATTCTGCACAGCTTCTTAGCTGCAAACAGGTCTGATATTTTTAAAGCACTGGTGCATAAGGTCTTAATGCAGATCACTCAGTGGAGAGCTGATATTTACCTGGCTCAGAATCAAACTGTTCTGTTTTCTTCAGGAATGACCAAGTCAGCCACCATCACAGGCCTCTGCTTTGCCTCAGTACATCGTAAAAGGCCTGACATCAGGGACTGTTTTAGCAACAGAGAAAGTACTCTTTGGTACTCGGATTTATCCCAGAGGATATCAACATTTTCTTTATAAACTGGCACAAATACTCAAATATTCAGTGGTATTCATTCCCTAGCCCCTATTGAAAGACTCAAGCTTGAGTTTAGTTTCTATTTCAAAATTACATTAAAATATTGCTTAAAAATGAAGACTGACTCCCTGAAATACTCTCCCAATTAGATAGTGATTTCTGGCAGTTGTGCAATAATCTGAGACAGTTGTGTAATAAAACTGGTGGGGAAAATATTATACAGACCTGACTTCTCTAGCTTAATTCCAAAAACTGAAGTGACAATACAGAAATTTTTCTGCTCTCAAGAAACATCATTTCTGCAGCTCCATTAGGCAATTTCCCTTAAAAAAAAGAACAAAACAAACAAAAAACAAACCAGAAAATAGTTACATTTACTATAATGTATTTTTGACAAATTCATTATGGTTTTTAATTTATCATTCTCCCTGTTGTTACTAAGCAAATTTTTTTTCACTATCTCTCTTGGAATCCATGCTTATAAATGCCTGATATTTCCTTTTTTTAAATAATCCAGATTTTCAAAGATAATGATTTATGCTTCAGAGACTAGATTTATTATTAAGTATGCTGCGCTGATTTTCATTAAGCCCATGAAATGTGACTACAATTATTTTATCTAGGCATCCTTCAATCTGTTAATTCTGTTGTCAAGATTATTGTTCTGTCTCCTTTTAAAAATACCTGCATTACAAACTTTTAAACTATACACAATGCCTGAAAATGGAAACAGAAAAATTATTCACTACTTTTTTGATACAAACTCAAGTTTGTGCTCCTGCCCTTGTGATTGAGCATTCATTTTCTTCCTCTTATAATGGTGTAGGAATCCAGCACATTTTACAACATCCGGTGAAAAACGAATTGGATATAGCTCCTACCATGGGAGAGACTCTTAAGGCTATACAGCACGTGAAAACTGGCAAGGCAGCTGGGGTCGATGGAATCCCTCCCAAAATCTGGAAGCATGGAGGCCAAGCACTTCATGCTAAATTTCATGAGTTAGCTGTGCGCTGTTGGGAACAAGGTAAATTACCATCAGATTTCGTGGCGCAATCATCATCACTCTATAAGAAAAAGGTGTAAAGTCAGACTGCTCAAGCTACCGAGGTATAACTCTGCTCTCCATTGCTAGAAAAATCCTTCCAAGAATACTATTGAACAGATTAGTATCCACTATCGCAGAAGAACTTGTACCTGAAAGTCAGTGTGGTTTCAGGTCTAACAGAAGTACCACAGACATGGTATTTGTTCTCAGACAACTGCAAGAGAAGCGTAGAGAACAGAATAAGGGGCTCTATGTAACTTTCATTGACCTCACCAAAGCTTTTGACACTGTGAGCAGAAAAGGCCTGTGGCTGATATTGGAATTATTAGGTTGTCCCCCAGGTTCCTCAAAATGGTTATTCTGTTACATGAGGATCAGCATGGCCAAGTCAGGTATGACTATGCACTCTCTGAATCCTTCCCAATAACCAATGGTGTGAAACAAGGTTGTGTTCTTGCACCAACTTTATTCACAATCTTCTTCAGGATGATACTCCAAAGGACTACGGTAGACCTTGGCAAAACAAACGGCATTTATATTTGATATCGTACCAACGGGAGCCTATTCAATCTAAGGAGACTGAAGGCCCGCACTAAGACCCTAAATCATTTTGTCCATGAATCACTTTTTGCTGAAGATGCCGCTCTTGTTGCCCACACAGAAGCAGCCCTGCAGCTTTTCACATCTTGCTTTGTGGAGGCAGCTGAGCTTTTTGGGCTGGAAGTCAGCTTGAAGAAGACAGTAGTTTTCTACCAACTTGCACCACAAGAAGATTATCATCATCCCCACATTACCATTGGTGAGTCAGAGCTTAAGTCAGTTCAGCAGTTCAGCTCTCTGGGAAGCATTATTTCCTCAGATGCCACGATCAACTAAGAGACAACAGAATAGCAAAGGCATATAGAGCCCTTGGAAAACTCCATAAAAGAGTCTGGTGCAATAAGCACCTGAAAAAAAGTACAAAGATTAGTGTACTTAGAGCCATTGTACTGTCTACTCTTTCATATGGGTCTGAATCATGGGTTGTCTACCGCCATCACCTGTGAATCCTTGAACGCTTCCATCAGCGCTGCCACCATACAAGTCTAAACATCCATTAGACTGACTATGTGTCAAATATTACTGTCCTTGAACAGGCAGGGGTCACCAGTATCAAGGCCATATTGCAGCTGTGCTGGGCAGGGCATGTCTCTAGGATGAAGGATCATCACCTCCCTAAGATTGTGTTTTACAGTGAACTCGCGGCTGGCTGCCGCAAGAGAAGTGTCCCAGAGAAGAGATATAAGGACTCCCTGAAACAATACCTCAGCCTTGGCCATAGTGACTACCATCAGTGGTCCACCTTGGCCTCCAATTGGGAGACTTGGAGGCACACCATACATAACGCTGTTGTCTCTTTTGAGAACACACACAGAATTAGTTTTGAGGAGAAAAGACAACGTAGAAAGAATCGCACCCCGCCTATACCACCCAAGGAGATCTTTCGCTGTGCTTTTTGCAACCAGATTTGCCTACGCCACTTTGGCCTTTTTAGTCATCAGCATGCTTGTAGTAAGTGTGGGTAAAGCCCTTCCCAAATCTTTGTTCACAAAGTCAAGCCACAATAATGAATTTCTAGAACTTTGGTTCATTGTTTGCTGTTCCTTATGTTTACATTCTGAGGAAATAATTTACTATTATGTTGTTATGACAGCTGCTTTCATTAGAGGACAGTCCTTTACTCCTTTCTCTGTCAGTTTGGCTTTCCAAAGACCTTTATGTGTCAGCTTCTCATGCTTTCTGAAAAGTGATTTCTCAAGTATTTTTTTCAGAGATAAGTTTTCTTAGAACTTCTTCACTTTGAAATAATAAACTGCTTCACTTTATAATCACTTCCACTCAGATTATTATCTGCCACTCCTAAAGGAGTGATCCCCCTATTGGCATTAGCATCATCAGCAGTACTATGGAGCTCATGAGGTGCATCATTACACTCTGTGAGATTATTCAGTAGGGAAGAAGAAAGTGCCTTGTATCATCTTGAAGTTGCAGAAGCAACATTAACCTAATGCATGATATATTTCTATGAGTTCATATATCACATTCTTCTTACCAAACTGTGAAACTTGGTATTCCTCAGAAATTCACTGTGTTAAACATAATGGATGAGATGAAGCTCAGTCTCCCCTCACCTGACTTGTATATTATATATATATACACCCTGATTTACACCTTAATACAACTTTGTGAGTTTTCCTTTACATCCTTCCCAGAGTTAATGACCAGCATGGATGAAAAAGGAATTTGAAAAACAAAAACACTTTACAGCCACTGGATCACTAATTTTTACAGAAAGGTATGACTAGGAGCTCAGCCTCTTCTTCAGCTCCACAGAAAGGCTCACTAGTTTATCTGTAGGCAATCTGTAGGGAATGGCATACACTAGACATCGGAGAAAGTCAGAAGTCATACCCAATGGCCATATTTCCACACCTATGGCTTACTAATTCTGTCATATCAAGAGCTACCATTTCCTCTTTGGCAGGGAAGAGCTACCTTCTGAATGACAATTCTAGGATCATAACTTCACCAGCAGCAGATTTTCTTACTCCTTTCCTCTACTCCCAGCCACTCTCCCCCTGCATACTTCTCATTGCCTATAGCAGGACTTCTGAGACACAGCCTGAGCAAAGCTGTGAAAATAACACATCCCACTCACTGCCCCCATTTTGCCCTAGGCTACAAGTTTCTTCATATCTCTTTTCTGCTTGGCAAGCTAATTCCAGCTGGAGAGGTAACTATGCCCTTGATTAACCCTTCTTTAGGATACTTAGATGGAGCATGTGCATTGATGTGGGCACACAGATACCAAACAACAGTCTTTTTAAACATTGCTATATTGATGTTATTTTTTAGGGACAGAATTGTTGCTGACAGGCTACTGTCAAATCAGTTTCCCTGTACCTCCCTAAAAATCACAGTCTCTGTGACTGTAGATGTGCTTCCCTGGGGTGTAGACATTTTTTCCCAGCTCCTTTGCTTGCAAATGTGAATTAAATATTCATAACACTAATGATTTTTGTCTTTCAACTAAGTAATGTAAGGCACAGTCACCTGCATTTGCAACTGTCTTCCTCTGGGATGCAAAATGGATGGAATTCACCCTGTTCACAGTATACTTTTTTTCTTCTAGATATGTATGCATGACTTTCACTAAAACTCAGTTAGACTTGAATAGACTTCTAGTTTCAAACCTTCTGACTAATATCAGGTTAAAGATGATTATTTGGCTTTGGAGACAAAGCTGAGGTGGACAAGGGCTCACATTGTGTTATCTTTAACCTTTCTGGTCAAGGGTAAGAGCCAGAGAAGCAGATGCATTCAGCTGCCCATGAATGCACAGTGACACAGCTCACGTCACCAGCAAAGATACATCTTCTTTGATCACACTGCTGTGTTGGGGAAAGAAGAGGCTTTCCACTAAGACTAACACACAGAGCCTGGGCAACAAAGAACTGCAAGTCCAAGCCAGCTGTGCAGCTACCACATGAGCAGAATCTGGTAGCCCTGATGTGGCAGTACACAAACTGGGAGAGGTCAAGGACAGGTGAAGAAAGAGAGGGACAGGCAGCAAACAAAAGGAGGAGGAGTCACATTCCTGTGTCAAAGAGCTCCAGTAAGAAAGTAAGATGTTTCTGTTGTGAGTCTTTTAGACAAGATCAAGACAAAGAAGGAACACAGGATCCCATGGTCCATTATAAAGAGGAGACCATGAAGCTTTCTACAAATAACTATCAGAAGTCTCCTAATCGCAGGCTCTCATCTTCATACATGATTCCACACATACAACCATCTACTGAGAAAGCAACAGCATTTTATGAGGACATTCGTGGCAATTTCACAACATAAATACTAGAGGGACAAGCTGGGCAATAATCCAGATGTCCTGTTTCTCAAAACAGCAAAGAACTGGTGACAAATGTGGTGACAAATGCAGTGACAAGTGTAAAAAAGAGGATGAGAGGAATTTAAATGAAACTTGTGGCTACTTGAAGGGAATTACAAAGTTGATGGAAATGAACTTTTGCTAGTTGCAGCTGGTAAATCTTAGGAAAATAGGTAAAAACTGTGATATAGGTGACTCAGACTGGACAGTAGAAAGAATGTTTTCACCATGAACGTAATGCATCACCAGAGAGAAAATTAAATCCTCTGTCTCAGACATCGTCAAGACTTGAGTAGATAGAGCCATAGCTGATCTGATTGCTTGGCAATAGCCCTGCTCCAGTTGTATGCTGGAGTAGAGACATCCAGTGGTCCTTACTAACTGACATTTCTCCGATTCTATAATTTCATCTTGCAAAATTTCACAGATTTCTTCTGGAATTGTTCTTTTAATGTTTTTTCCTTTGACCTTCAGCACATTCTATTCAAAACAGGTCATTAAGCACACCTGATCATTCAATTTCTCAGACAAAAGAATAAGAATTAATTTCTGCTAAATTAATACCTCATCATTGTTCACTCAGTAAAACTACAATTTTTTTATCCTATTATTTTTTTTAGCTTTTTTAGATGTCCATCTTAACAAAGTGAATTACTAAGACATTTTCCATTTACCAAATCCAAACATTTTGCTACTGGGCTAAACCAAGTCTAGTTACATTAATGATTATTGTGAAGAGTATATTTCTTTTTGCTCTTCCATTATAGTAGACATTGTTTCTGCACAGATGTGAATGCTTTTCCCCAGGGAACCCAGGGTACTTTTTATGCTGGACAAAATCAGAAATGTATTTAGAAGATAAGACAGGATAAATATATGTGGATTATTATATTGTGCACTGTCTGAAGCCTTCTTCCTAGCATTACTTTACATCAGGGACATAATACTACAGAATAATCCTCATTAGTAATGCAAGCAAGTAGAAGAGATGACTTATTCACAGTGAGTCAGAAGTACTGGCCTGAATGGAACGTTATCTCATGGACACATTTTAAAAATATAATTATGTGTGTATGTAACCTCATGCTACTGCAGGAGGCCATGCACCTATCATTTGAAGCAGAGACATTGATGAGGTTGAAGTGACAGCCCTTCAGGAAATTTGTCTCATGCTTAAGTCTGCCTAGGACAGACCATATAGAGGAAGTGTGTGGGTCTCAAATTTACAAAATTTGTGCAAAAATCAGGAAAAGTGGATAAACCTAACCCTTTAAATTACTTTCAGGAGGCAAATCCAATCTTATTAATCAAATTATAAAGTGCAAACTTCACCTGAAAAATATGAGCATAAAGAAGGGGCACCACAATTTGCATAAGTTTTCAGTTAATGTTTGTTGTTGTCCAGCATTACAAATATCTTCTGCATTACAACCTAGGATCTATATCTAGGCAGCAAAATTTCATTAATAACTTTGTTCCTCAATCTCCAGTTTGCAAGAAAAGGAACAGGACTGGGTGATGTGCAGAGTATCACTATCAAATTGTGAAGCTGCCGAAGTTATTCATATGAACTAATTTATTACAGCATACTATGATTTTTCTTACATGTACTAATTAGTCTCCACTTTCCTTCCACCAAACATGCAGTTCCTGTCGAAACTGATAACCCCAGATGTTCAGGCTCTTTAAAACCCAGGTTGTCTTATCTTAGATGTTTCTGTTTACCTCCACTATAGTAATTAAGAGCTAGATCCTCAAAGATAGTCAGGCACCAACATGAAACTGATGGAACAGTAGTGTCTAAATATTTTTGCAGATTTTATTCTAAAGGTAGGCCTGCATGTTTCAAGAACATCTGTGCTTCCAGCAGTTATTTGACTCCCCACTTTTAGCCTACCATCGCTAATAGGCTATTCAAACATCCCTGGGAGGGAAAAAGGACACAAAAAATTCAATCTTTGGAGGCTAGGAAAACACAATGTTTTAATACTGCATTATTAATAAGAGATTTCAGAATTTGCAAATTCCCTCAGGAAATTCTGATACGTTTATCTTAGCTTTAAGAATGAAATGGGTCTTGTCATTTATTAATGCTTGCTGTCATATTTAATTTGAATACATTTGAAAGAGCTTACGCCATCAACAGCACTTACTGGCTTTGAAACAAGCAGATTAGAGTATACCTAATTTATGGTGGTAAATGAATTTCACCTGATTGCTGCTCCTACATAAGGGCCTCTCAGTGTATACAATGCTGTAGGGGCAGATGTGTCTCACTGTTGCATAAACATGTGCTGCATTGACTCATGTTAATAAGCAGGCAAAATTTCCTTTGCCTCTTCCAACAAGTGTGTATTTCTGCGATAACCCCTCCTCTACCTTCTACTCCCCAGTGGTGCAGGGGAATGGGAGTCAGGGACTGTGGTCAGTTCATCACACATGCCTCTGCCATTTTTCTCCTTGTCAGGAGAAGGGCTCCAGTCTTCCCCTGCTCCAGTGTGGGGTCTCTCCCACAGGAGACAGTCCTCCATGGACTTCTCCACCATGAGTACTTCCCACAGACTCCAGTTCTTCACAGACTACTCCAAGGTGGGGTCCCTTCTAAAGAGGTACAGTCCAGGCTTTATGTGAAGCTCCACTGTGGACCTCCATGGCTGCAGGGGCACAGCCTGCCTCACCATTGTCTGCACCACAGGCTGCAGCAGAATCTGTGTTCCAGCACCTGGAGAACCTTCTCCTCTCCTTCACTGACCTTGGCTCTGCAGAGCTGTTTCTCTCACACGTTCTCACTCCTCTCTTCCAGCTACTGCTCTGCAGCAGTTTTTCCCCTCCTTAAATATGTTATCCGAGAGGTACACCAATATCGCTGACAGACTTGGCCTTGGCCAGCATCAGGTCTATCTTGGAGCCAGCTGGCATTGGCTCTATGGGACACAGGGGATCTTCTCACAGAAGCCACCTCTGTAGCCCCCTACTACCAAAACCTTGCCACACAAACCCAATACAGATACACCCTCTGTCCGTTTTGTCTGGGTCACATTCTACAAGTTCCTGTTTGGGCAGATCTCAATGGGAAATTTGCCTTCATGGACTGTGGAGTTTTATTCACAATAAACTCAAGGTTTCTTCAATTTACAACTAAAAGTATATGACTTTTTAAGGTGATGACATCTCAGTTGGTCAGTGGAGAGCATTTATACAGCCATTAGCCCTGTATGTTTGCCAGTCAGATGGCTCAAATGATCTCTCAGAATTGATTCAGTTTATACTACTTTGAGACAATTTTTGAACAGCCAAGAACACCTAACTGACTACAGCTTTCTTAAAGATCTCTCACATTCCACCCACTTTCTCATCTCTTAAACCAGGATAACAAACACTACAGAGGAAATATTTTGTTAATGCAAAGGAGCAGTAACTTTCCCACTTCCTGTGCCTCCCCCATTGTCCCTTATAGGTGGATCTTTACATCAGGGCCTATACATTAATTAATTGCTTTTTAGCTCTGCTAACATCACTGGCTCATTTTGGGGTTAAAAATTCAGCAGCTACAGATGCCACATTTTTATATGTTTGGGTTTAAACATCCAACTAGACTACTATTTCCTGGAACCTCTCTTAAACGTCAGAACTTCTTAATTACTTGCATAGCAAAAAGTGCAATCATTCCTTACTGCAAAATGTTTTGTCATCTACCAAGGAATTCCAAACTTCATGCAAGCTGGTGAAAATTTATGTGAAGACAGGAAATGATTAATAAAATATCACTGGGAATAATTAAAATATATTTCCAATGTTCGTCATAAATATGTTTGATCATTCTTATATTTTGGCAGGTTTATGAGTCATAACCTTCCCTATCCAGATGTTGATGTTTAAGTAGTAATTTTTTTGCTTGGTACAATCACAGACAAGAATTTCTTAACAGATAAGTTTATTATACAAAGTTTCCACTGATTGTAGTTCTAAGCCAATGAGATAAATAGGAGGACGTAACATAATTTTCCTTAATTGAGCAACCACTTAGCTGTGCATTACTTTTACAATATGAAAGTATTCAGTCAACAGTTAGATCCTATTAGATACAATTGTTGTCACAAGAAACCTTATCTCAGAACTTGTTGTCATCATGTGCAATGACAGAAAGTATCAGCCAGAGGAAATATAGAAGTGGTACATATTATTGTTAACTCCAGTTGCCTGACCCTGGGATTAAAATTTTGGAGGAAAAAAATATAACTTGTTATGTTTTGTTCACCCTTAAGTATTTTTGCCCTCTCCTAAGACCATCAGGACTAGGTTATTACTGACTGAAAGTTGAGATTCTCCCATATGCAGCACACTTTGATATGGCAATGCGTGTAATAGCCTTAAAAAGGATCAAAAATTAGGTTAAGTACATTCTAGGACAAAATATTGAACTTAAATTGAAAGAAAAGCCCCATACCAAAACCACATTCCCAGTTCCTAGGTCATATCCTTATCAAGACAAAAGCATCAGTTTTCAGCTGACAATTTCTCGTGAAAACCAGAGTCTGCTCAAAGCACAGGATTTACTGAACAAAACCAGTGACGGCAATGAAGAGAATTAAACTTTAGTCCAGTTTCTTTTGGAACTACCAATAGCAAAAAAAATTCCTTTCAAAGTCACTGCTTTGAGCTCAGCAGAGAGAGACAAGGTCCTATACTTTGGGAAGAAGCCTCCAGAGCTCCCTTCCACAGGAGAAATACCAGGAAATGAAGATCCCTTCAGGTCTGCTGGTGTTATCAGACCACTCAAGGATGCACATTTTGTCACAAAGTTCACATCTCCTTAATTCATTATGACACTCCCACTACCCAGCACATTCACCTTTCCTTCTTTCCTACAGAATTCCATCTGCCCTTTTCTCCCATTTCTACTTTACTCCTATTCACTTTTCACCTTAAAGCACTCTGTTCCCAAATTTCCTTTTGCTCACAGAAGATTTTAGAAAAATCCCCATCAAGACTTGAGACCCAGTTCCTTCCAGATCCATGGAATACCATTCTCCCATTAGGCAGACCAGGGATCTGCTGAAATACAGTCCCAATTCCCTCCCCCCCCACATTTTGTGTCCAAAGGAATCTTATGGAAGTACATTGGGAAGGACTGGTGGACACACAAAGCTGGCCTGGACATAAGGCTGGAAAATGAGATAGGTCTGCACTTGTCTGTCCAAGAACTAAAAAGCATTCTCATAACTATACATTTAGACATTATTTAGAAAACCATTTTGAGGATGAACATCCGCAAGACAAACTCAATCTACATGCTGCCCTTAAAGCCTACTATATGCTACATTCTACATACTTCTTCCTGGAGAAGGGAAAATAAGATTGTGATGCCTGCTCAGTTCTGTCTTCAACTGAGAACATTTTTCAGTTTTGAGGCTTCCAAAGCCGTCCATTAAAAATAACACTGAAATCAAAGTGATCCACAGTGTTCAACAACCTGTCCTCATCCTGCTTCCCAGCTTGTATTTGAAAGTCAAGAGTAGAAAAGACTCCATCTTGTCACATTTTTTAATGTATTTTTTATGCACCTAGAAACGGGAAGAAAACCAACATAAACAGGTTAAGTCCATGCTAAAAGAAAAGTTCACCATTTGAGATGCTAGCTAAGTTCTGCTGTGTTCTTAATTTTTCTTTTGATTTGTCAACAAATGAAAATGAGCAAACACGAATTATAAGTTTATGGAAAGTATAAAAAATAGCAATTTTTACTATTTTCTAGTGATGCATACTTTGCAAATAATCTTGCTTTGCTTCAATTGCCACATGACTTACAGAATTTATGATAGAAAAGAATACAAAACAACACATCACGCATTATGTGATGCTTATTTCCAGAGATAATCACAACACTACCATATGTGTCTCAGCATAATGAAATTTGGCTTGGACTAGAACACAATTTCAGTTAGACAGAGATGCACAAAATGATTAAAATAAATCATGTGAGCAGCTGACAGAAACTGCTGCCAACCTACCTCACATGTGCATTGAAACAGATCTGTGATAAACTAACAGATACTAGAGTAAACAAAAGGAGATATATCTACTACCCACTATAAAAACAGACATTCAAGCCTAAAAGTGCAAAGCAACTATGTACTTCTTAGAACTTCCCTCCCAAGAAAAATTTGGCATTAGGAACAAAAAGGCATTCCTATATAGGGCTGGGTTTTAACAAGAGACCTTGAAACACATATGACAACCATTTACACAAATTTCATCTTATCACACCAGTAAAACCCAGGCTCAAAGGATGACACACACATGGCAGGAAAACACTCATAACCTAGGAAGATAGTTATATACTGACTTCCCATGCCAAGCAGGAACGTTTAAAATGTTGCTTATTTTTTTACTTTCAGTCTTTTATGGCAAACTTTGATTTACATTGGCCTTCTGGAAACAAGTGGAGGGATTAAACTCTGGGGGAAATACCAAAACTTCTTTGCACCTAGATGTCCTGAAAAATGGTCTAAGAACCTATGCCAAAACTCTTGATTGAAATGAAACATTTTCAGTTAATTCTGTTTTGTAGCTAAGTAAAAATACTGACAACTGAAGACAAGCATGAACAGTCTCCAACAGAGACACTACTGACATCTCACTGTGAAAAACCTAGACTCTGCAGTTTTGTTAATTCTCACAGGCATATGAACGTGGAAACACACACAGACAGAACTCAGTGAAAAAGCTGGAAGACAACAACAAATTAAATCTGTCATCACAAACCATGCTAGTTCATTCCTAACCCATTCATGAGTAAAAGAAAAACAAACAAAACAAATCCTAGTTTGATTACACAACTATCATTTTATCCAGAGCTCTATAATAAAGCAGCTTCAAAGGTCAGGCAGACAAACTATGCTTTCAGAGAAGGATCCTATATAAGGATATTAGTTTTGAAAAGATTCATTCATCTCACGGATTGCTATTTTTCCATTAAATACATAACTAGTATGCTGGAAATAAACATAACAGTTCAGCTTCCTTTGCATGACTACATTTGAATCTTTCTCAAGAATAAAGGTTCCATTTTAGAAACATTTTTAAGCTTTGTTTAACTCTGTGGTGACAGAACAAGAGAGTGTTCATGTTACAGCAGTTAAATGTTCTGGCTTCCTTAGATCACAGACTGGCACATCTAAGATGGAAGTCTGAGAATGATGAGTGTGAATCCTCCGGGGGAAAAGCAAGGAGATGAGAAGCAATACTCACACAAGTACCCACTGCTCAGAACTGAAAAAAATCTGGACCACAGTTGAGGAAAATGCTAGTTGACTAGCTCAGCCCCACTTCACATTATGTCAGGTCTTCAGGGAATAAAAACCTGAAAGGTTATTCTGGCTGAGTTATGAACAGATCTCAAAGAGATGATACTAGAAGCAATTTGAGATTAGGACATTTTATGAAATAATTTACTATGGTCCAATTCAAATTTTAAATTCAGAGTAAAGTTTTTGTCCCTCCCTACCGTACCTGTGTGAACGCTGGTGTCTACAACGCCTGCATGTTGTGTTGAGTCTGTACATGAAACCTAACAAATTTGAGTTCTATTTCTAACCTAACAGATAAATTGTTTCAGACCTCTCAAGTAGTATCTTGTAGGGGAGTCATTTTGACAGAATGGACTAACTTTTATTGTTTTATTGTGATTGCTGAGGTTTGTAATAATTTTGCTTTATACTTCCATGGCAACACAGAAATAACAGACAACAATTTGAGAAAGTTTACAGCTAACGTTAGATGGAAGTCTAAATCTGGATCTAAATTCACATGTTCCTCAAAATGAAAGATTCTTCTGTTCTTGTGAAAAGGATATTAGCTGGGTTTCACTGTCCCCCTTAGGCATTCCTAACTTCCATGATGTCTAAGTGATGAGACACAAAAAAGTATTTTCAAACTTTGTCCCACATGAATCTGCACTAAGGAAAAGGCTCTTATAATAACTTGTTACCAACAACCTTTCTGTCATCTTGGGGATTTTAAAGAAAAACAAAATTCCCAGGAGAACCTGCGAAAGCAAAATGGAAACGAATTATTGGAAATTCCCTTACATGATGCTATTTTAAAGATGGACAAGTCCTATATTTGTTATAGCAGAATATTTACTGGAAAACTCTAGAAATGTATGAACAATCCCACCCAGAACATTCCCACTCTTTTTTCGTGGAGGTGCTGCTGAAGTATAGCTGCATCACCACACAGAAATAAAACTCTGCATGATTTTATCATGTATAGCTGGGTAACATCTGCTACAAATTACAAGTGTTGGGTTTTCTTCTGTAAAGAAGGGACTGTAATATCTTACTTGAGAAGAGTGATATGATTCACCACAATTAGATTCAAATTACAGTCAATCACACCATGAAGGAATAATGCTCTACTTTTAATGAGTAGAAAAATATTGCATTGGAATCACATCACTAAAAGACAATCTGGTGTTTATTACATGTAACTGCTAGCCTTGAAATGTGTGAGGGGTGCATGTGAATCACATCTGTGAAAGTTCTGCAGGTTGGATCCTTCTTTCTTGTCAACATTTTGAACATGAATTTTATTGAATGCAGTCTACTCTGTTTGGAAGATTCTAAACACAATGTTCCAATTCAACACAAAATCTTCCTCTGCCAGGAAGAGAAATGGAGCTACTTGCGGGCAGAACTTCCTGAAGAGCACTGCAGGTATTACTCGGTGCTGCTTTGCCTCTATCTTCATCAGGAAGCACCAGAAGGAGCTGTTCCACCAGAACATGAGAGACTCTAAATACTAATATTCTCATTCCTTCACCAAATCACTATTTCAGTCTGAGTAACAGCTGTCTGTATCCCTGTTAAGTTTTACTCAAAAGTGTATGGAACAAAAGGGATGAAGTGTTGATTTAACTCATTTTCTCCTGCATCATATTTGAACAAAAGTTCTGCATATTTAGAGGGTACTAGGATATAGAGAGTTTTCTGATTTTGTATTCTTAAGTAGAAAAGTGCTATTATTAGAATGCTATCATTGGAACTATCACAGTTGTAGCCCTTTATCATTAACCAGGAAGCCATTTGTCTTATGATTTTTTAAAGGACATTGTAGACCTTTTTCAGGAGGTTCCTCACTCCAGGCAGTGCTTCTGTACAGTCAGATCCATCTTGGTTTGCTTGCTCTTAAATCCCCCCTTTTCCTACTGTTAAGTTTTGGATGTAATAAGGCAAAGGGAAGATCCTTTTTCACTGACCCTGTTCATTTTTATTCTTTTTTCTCACAGTTCTTCAATTAATTTTTCCTGAAAAAAATACAACTTTCTTAGAAATGCCTAAGAGGATTGTAGAAATACATTCTTACCAGTACTTTTATACTGTAACATTAAAACAGTGATTTGGTAAATCTGTAGTTATTCAAAACTAGGTTAATCAGAATTCTTTTCCCTCATGAAAACACTGCAATCAAAAAGCATGTTCAGTACTTCCTCACTACCATTCTAGCATCTTCCTTCTTTAGTTTAAAATGTTGTTGTTTCCTTTGAGCACAGCCAAATGTGGTCTGTAAAATGCACATAAAACCAGTTTCTTGCGTGGTAAAATATCCTGACATCAGTGTATAAAAGATTACTATGGACCTGCTACTACTTGAACTTTACTGCTTGGCTCATTGCATCCTCCCTTGTTCATCCCAGGAACATTTCTCACAAAAGTTTTAACCAACATTTAAAACACACTTAATGGCTCTGTTAACAGAAGTATTTCATCTGACAGGATTTAGCCTGATTGAGCTTACCTACTGACTGCTGCACTTAAACCTCCTGTTCTGAGCATAGTCTGTGAGCCTACAATACCTCATTGTTTGGCTCCTTATAGGTGATAATGAAATTGGCATTCGGTTCCCACTCCTGAATGGTTTCCATGAGACTTTTTCAAAGTTGTTTGCTACTCCTGGTATTATATAACCATCTTAGTTTCAGCATGCATAAAGGCATGTTTCTGACAAATACCTTATCTCCAGGACTGTATTAATAACTAGACATGAGTCACACTGGGCATCAAACGTATTTGTGTTTATACATGATATACAGTTAGGACTTACTTTAAAAATCACAGTTAAATCTGTTAGCTAAATACATTGTCAACATATTACCCTGTATCTTGGGCAGCCCTTCATTTACTATGCAAGTGGCCCTGATGCCCTTCTATCTAAACACATGTTAACATTACACTGGAAACTGAAGTGAGGATCACACACAAATTGTGTTGCCTGATAAAAACCAGCCTTGTCCAGCTAAGCTTTAGATGAAGATTTTAAAACTGCAAAGCACTGAGCTTTAGGACCACAGTCCAGCAAAATACTGAATCACATGCTTAACCTGAACAACACCAGTAGTTCCATAGATTTTAGTGAAATGAAGCGGTTTAATGCCTACCTCTGCCAGTAGAAGTGTTTAGCACCTTGCAAATTCAGTCACTAAAGGAAGCTTGTAAGCAAGTGATTGTTCACAAGGTCACTGATTCTGTGACCTTGAGTGTATATTTACTGTAAGAATAACAAGTAACTACAAAATAGGACTGTATGTGAGATGTTAGTAACAGACATTTTTTAAATGCAGCTTAGTCAGTAAACTAAAATAAAAGAAAAAATGCTCTGACAAACAAAATATAGATTCATACTTAATTGAAAAATATAAGAGATAACCACAAATTTATGCTGCCCCTGTCAACTTAACAGCTAGAAGCTGTGCGTGGTCGGAGAGCATTAACTGCAACTATCACGATGTTATGGACAGCCACATTGATATTTTATAGTTTTTTTCATTATATTTATAAGCTGGAAGTAGTAAGAAATGCAAAGCAGATGCTATGAACATATTCACCCATGCAAAAACATCTTTGCCAGATATTTCTACAAAATTACACTTTCAGCAACTTTTTAAATCTATTATGTTTGATACAGTTTCTTGTTAGGAAAAAAGGGATATAGTGAGGCTCCCCTAACCAGGAAATAAACAAACTGTTCATGGTTTCAGGTATCATCAGGCCTTTTCAAAAGGACCTTATTCTGTCATAGTTTCTTTGTAGTTTCTTCTTTTATATTAATATGAAATTAGTAAATAAGTCCCATGTATAAACTCCTGGCCTTTGAGGCTTAAGACAGGATTTTATGATCAATAGTTTATCTCAGAAGAACCTCAGAAGGGACATTGCTCCCACCTGAGATCTCCAGAAAGCCAGTGGTTAGACGACCTGACACCTAAATCCAATAGCTGAACTAAAGACATATTGAATGACAAGATTGCAGATGCTGGCTTACAGCATTTCATTAACTATGAGGGTGAGAAAGCATTCACATGGGTTGTGGAAGATTTTGGGTCAAAACACTCATGTCTGAAGTCAGTGTCTCAGCTCTGATTTCATACCTGACTTCAGTCTCAGACTCATGCGTAGATCATGGGCTCCTAACTTTCAGGCATCCTTTCAGAAAACACTCAGGCCAAGTCTCTTTAATCCACCTCTGCTAAAACTATTCTAATCTGTAAAGTAAAATGATTAGATTTTAGCCAGTGTGGGGAGCCTAACTTGAGTCACTTCTCTAGCAGACAAGTCTCTAACTGGGAAGATAAGCCATTTCCTACACTCAATGAGCATTTTAAATATCGAATAAAATTAATACCTTGAATAGCACACACTGGCATATGTGTGTGTGTGGTGTTTGCTTGCTTGCTTGCTTGCTTGCAGGCAGGCAGGCAGGCAGGCAGGAAGGAAGGAAGGAAGGAAGGAAGGAAGGAAGGAAGGAAGGAAGGAAGAAAGGAAGGAAGGAAGAAAGGAAGGAAGGAAGAAAGAAAGGAAGGAAAGATTGATTCGGACTAACGGTGTTTTTACATTGATAGGGAAGTTTAAAGTCATTGACGGCAAACAGCACCCACCCCTGAGGTTTTGGCTCCAGAAAGTGACTAACTCCTTTTATGCAAATAAACTTCTATCTGTTCTTGCATCTATATCTTAACAAAATCTGTAAGCAGCACAGTTTAAAAGCTCCTGTGAAATATAGCATGAAGTTGTGAAAAACAACACAATATTCCACTTGCAGTAATTTCAAGTGCAGACTTTAGAAGGCCAGCTGTATTAGAATAAACAAACCAGCTGAAATCTGTAATACCAAAACTATGTGAGATCTGATTGCGCATGCAATCATCCTAATGTATATTAAAAATACTTAGTACCTCAATGCAAACAATCTGCAATGAAAAAATATCGATAAAAGCAATCCTCCAAATCTTGCTTGAGATTCACCTCTTTGCCCCCAACCAGTCTTTCTTGCTTCTTGTACTGAAATACATAGTTCTTTATGTAGATCTGAGAAGAGGACGAAAACAGAACTCTCTCACTGACTACATTTTCAAGCAGTCTCTCAGAAGTTTAATGCAAACACTGTATCAGCTCCCTCTGAACAGCTATAATCATTACGTGCATGTGCAGCTATACACGTGCTTTTGTATATCTTTGATGACTTCTAAGGAATAACTGTATCAAACTTTCATGATAGCCACATGTTCCATACTTGAATTTAAGCTCTCATTTTAATGCATGAGATGGCCAGGCAGCTAAAACTGCCTTAGGTTGCATTTGCTAATTAAAACCAGAGAGAATAACAGTCCTCTGAAGAAAATTTTATTTTATATAAAAATTCTGTTTCATTTAGGGAGCAATTTTAGCAATGTATAATCTCCTTAAAACTCCATACCTCTGAAAGGCTCCGAGAACTATTTTAATGCCAGAAGTACTTCTACATTTAAAGTTCAATTATTTCTATTTTCTTATGCCAGACAAAACTTTTGGTAGTCAGTGGGAGTTCTGTACATCTAGAGTCACCTCTGAAAAAGAGCACACAACCAGTTAAAGATATTCTGACAAGCAGATTTGAAATAGCATTTTAAACATTAATTGGAACTGTAAATAAAGTTTTAGTTGTCTAAAATACAGTTTCTATAAACAGTACTAAGTTTAAAAAAAAAAAAAGCTATTAGCATCCTCAGCGTTGAGAATTATACCTTATGTCTTCCTGGCAACAATCAGTTCACAATTCCAGTTCACTCAAAGTAGTATTTTTGCTGGCTGTGTGGCAAACACCACACTGAAGGCTTTATTTCAGAAGCCAGTATTCCAGGCTTTTCAACCACATCCATTTAAGCTGTCACCCTATCAAGACTCCTCTTTCTTTACCATCTCTTCAAATTCACTTAGAGCAATATATCAAGCTATAAAACCCATGTAATTTTATTCCTTAACTTCTTTGTTCTCTGGTTTTATTTGACTAATCCAGCTAGCCCTGCTTCCCATAGGTAGGTGTCCCAGATGATCTGCTGTGGTCCTGTCCAAAGTAAATTAGTTTATGATTCAATAATTTTGTCTTCCCTGGATGAAAATTTGCATTAGAGACAAGATTCACTAAAATACTCTACATGCATTCACAGTACATTTGTGTAAAATCTATTATTACATCATAAAACACAGTAGATATTCAATATTGAAAACTTAACATTTCTTGTAGTAAGTGCAGATGGTGAGTGTTCTGCAGATAATGCTGAAAAGTAGTTTTGTATTGATTTTGCTTGTAAGTAGCACTTTTTACCATGAATTGAATTGTGTTCTCTAGCAGGCATTTATTTTTTCCATTACGATTCCAAGAAATATCATAGTTACTTATGGCATATACTACATATAACCTGTAAATAGCTATTGAACCTGTTAAAAAGTCTCATATGTCTGAAACTGACTCTCCCCTAGCAGTTGTCTGCGGGTGGAATGCCTTTGTAAAAGAAGTTTGCCGATGACACCAAGCTGTGTGGTTTGGTTGATACGCTGGAGGGAAGGAATGCCATCCAGAGGGACCTTGACACACTTGTGAGGTGCGCTGATGTCAACCTCATGAAGTTTAACCATGACAAGTGCAAGGTCCTACACCTGGGTCAGAGCAATCCCAGGCATAGCTACAGGTCAGGCAAAGAAGAAATTCAGAGCAGCCCTGCAGAGAAGGACTTGGGGGTGTTGGACAATGAGAAAATGAACATGAGCCAGCTTCAGTGTGCACTTGCAGCCCAGAAAGCAACCGTATCCTGGGCTGCATCAAAAGGAGCGTGACCAGCAAGTCAAAGGATGTGATCCTGCCCCTCTACTCTGCTCTTGTGAGACCTCACTTGGAGTATTGTGTGCAGTTCTGGGGTCCTCAACATAAAAAGGACATGGAATTGTTGGAACAAGTCCAGAGGAGGGCCATGAGGATGATCAGGGGACTGGAGCACCTCCCATATGAAGACAGGCTGAGAAAGTTGGGGCTGTTCAGCCTGGAGAAGAGAAGGCTGCATGGAGACCTCATAGCAGCCTTCCTGTATCTGAAGGGGGCCTATAGGGACGCTGATGTGGGACTATTCATTAGGGACTGTAGTGATAGGACAATGGGTAAAGGGTTGAAACTTAAACAGCAGAGGTTTAGACTGGATATAAGGAAGAAATTCTTTACTGTTAGGGTGGTGAGGTGCTGGAATGGGTTGCCCAAGGATGTTGTGAATGCTCCATCCCTGGCAGTGTTCAAGGCCAGGTTGGATGAAGCCTTGGGTGATATGGTTTAGTGTGAGGTGTCCCTGCCCATGGCAGGGGGGTTGGAACTAGATGATCTTAAGGTCTTTTCCAACCCTAAATATTCTATGATTTTATGATTCTGATATAACATCCCTGACTTTTAACTTTCTGACACCAGTTTTCCTCTGACATCAAATCATGAGAATTTAAAATGCATAACACATACAGCTACAGTGAAATAAACTCAGCAGCTTTTAACAATGCTTGTTTTTTATCTTGGCTGATACATTTTTCTTCTTGCTTCTTCAAAACTCCATATACTAAAACAGACCTTATTTCTTCTACAATAGGCAAGTTACCATCATCATGAAGAATATTTAAAGTGAAGAAAAGAAAAATGACATAATACTGCAGGAATAGTTTCATGTTGACTCAAAAACAGAACACTGACTTGACTACTTTATGATGCTTCATAAATAAAATATTTCCCTTAGAAACATGTAAGATTGCAACACACCAAGTCTTGGAACTCCCAGGAAATGTATTGCTAATGTCACGCAGTGACTCAGTTTTCTAAAAATGGTCTCAAAAGAATGAAGGTCAAAAGGCACAGAAAGAAGACACAAATATACTGTGTGGTTTGCCTTTCCTCATCAATCAGTACAGCTATACAGGCCCTAGGCAGATGCACACCCTTCCTTATATCTCACCGTATCAAGACAAGTTACAGTTACATCAATTTCCCACAGCCTCCCAATACCCTGTCTGATTTATAATCCTTGCACTATATGACCTCTCAGGAAATTCTACTTGCCAAACACACTCTTACCCCCTTTTCTATATTTTGCCTTGTTCTTCTGCCAGGAAACCAATGCTTTTCCAATGACCCAGCAACTGGATTTAGGGGGAGATCAGTTCAAGTCTAGCACTGTTTATAAGAACAAATAATGTTCTTTATATAGTCAAGAACAACCTCTTGTAACTTCTCAGCCTTCTCCTAAAATCCTAAATTGCACTTCTCCTCAGTGAGGCCAACTTACAAAACATGACCAAGTCAGGTCAATGATATTATAAACCAAGAACATGACAAGAATTTTGAAAAACATAGAACTTCATCAACACTTTAAAAATGCTTAAATACTTATTTTAAACTGGTTACTGACCAGATTTACCAAGGAACTCTAAGACTGAAGTGGCATGAGGAGTACAAAGTCATTGTAAGTTTGCTTTCCTTCTGATGACAATGGGGGTTGTCTGAAAATTCCTGGTATTTGATGAGCCTTGCATTGAAAATTTCTCAAAGAAAGGATTGAAAGCAGTCATAGGAGAAAGAACATATGAGAAAAGATAGGCCTGACTTTAAATAAGTGTAGTGAGTCTAAGGAGAAACAGGATCACTTTAGCAATTTGGTAGACATATAAGAATGTAATCTTCATGGATCATGTGCCTTTCCAATCTGTAGACTGAAAAAAAAAAACCAGACCATCCACATCACCTTAGGTTTTGGCCCCTGTGATTATTTTGTATCATGGTTATGTCAAGTACAAAGAGTTTACAATCTCATTTGAGAACTCCCAGACCTAGTGAAACACACACACATATATGTAAGACTCTCACAATAAAAAGGTACTGTCAACTGCCCAAGTAAAAATTAAATTATCACACTGTAGCAGCCATTTAATGAATGCAATTACTAAGACAAGCTTCTTTATGCCTTTTCAGAGAGTCAGAGTTTGAATTACTTCCTGAAATTAACATTCCCTGGCATTTCACCCTTTATTTTTTCCAGAATTAGGCAAACATTAATTAATTTGGCTGAAATTTTGGATGCATGCTTCAGGAGGATTATATTATTATCTGCTGAGAGATTCTGATGTCTGCAAAGCTTCATTCAAATAAGGCCATTTTAACCTTTGAAAAATACAAATACTCTGATGCAGAAGAGAGTACTGTGATACAAGAGATCTCCTACTGAGATCTCAGTCTGTACTGGGCTTCCTTGGTCCATACAAAGCGTTCACATCTTAGCTGTTACTGCACAGGCAAATTTAATTTGCTCTATTTCCCACACTTGCAGGCAGCTACCACTGGGGGCTGAGGACAAGCAAACCAAAGGCAATTAAATTTTCATTATACAGTGGATTTAAATCCTGACAGTCCTAAAGCCAATGAGACTTCATATCTCTTCTTCTTCCTAGGCTGAAACCTGTTTTCCTGTTTTTAACAATCTTCTATAAGACAAGACAGAGCATCCATGATCTCAGGAATGCCAAGATTTCTCTCAGCAGGATATTGTGGGTGAAGGGGCAGAGATACAGTGCAGAGATACAGTGTCAAAATTCAGATCTGTTACAGAGTTGTGGTACAGCTTCAGTTACTGAGCGATTACTGCCATTCCTCAGTAACCCACTTTCCTACTCATACTATGCCATTAACATTCTGGAATATTAATTAGTGGCTTTGAGGTCATCTTGAGCACCTCAACTATGTAAAGATTCCTCAAAATTTGGAAAGAAGAAACATAAACCCTGTAAGATCCTGGGAACAGCTGCAGAAATAGATTGGTTTTGATGCAACCACCTCTGAAATAAAACAAAATAAAATAAAAGAATTACATTATTTGCATTCAAAATGTGTCAATTGATACTGAAGATCTCAGTAAAATGTACATTTACTCCTGGGGGCAGGGAGTTCAAAAGCTGTCCTCTCTTGTAAAAAGAGCATAATGTTCACTTCACCGAGAGATCTCCAGAAGTCTCAGATGAAGAACAGAAAAGCACAAGTTCAAAAAACTCCATCCTAAGAATATGCTCCTAACAATATCCTTCACCCAGACAGATAGCTGCAGCACGGAAAGGGAGGGATGGGAGGCTCTGTAAATGAACATTTGTGTAAACACCGGAAGAGCGATACTTACAGCTGCTTCAACCACCTGGGCCTTAGTGTGCTCACACCCTCTCAAGGCTAGTGCACCGGACATGCATTTTCCTTCTTAAATGAAACATTTGATATGCTCTTGAGAACTTCATAAAAATGCCTATCCAAGCAGTTGGTGGTGCTTCATCACTGTGAGTTTGTGACACCTTCAGAGACTCAAATTGCTTTAAGCCAGTTTTCTAGTAGCTGCTGCCTTCCACAGGTTGATGAGCTTCAGATACTATGTCCCTAGATCTGCTATTCATTCAAATACCCGAGTTCTGCCTTTCATATCTCTGCTAGAGATGTCTTACCATTCAGTTCCAGACTGGGACCAGGCATATGACTTCCTCTCCATATTTTTGATATACATGCAAGACTAGTATCTGATTTTCTAAAGTTTTTTTTGGGGGGATGGTAATTTTTTTTTCTTTTTAACATGACTGAAAGATTACCCACTAAATGAAACAGAACAATGGAAGAAGAAAGGTCTTATCTGCTGCGCATGGAAGCAATATTTGCCACCACAGTAATATGATCGTATAGTAACTAATGAATGAGCTGTGATAAGTAAACCATTAAGAACGTTAAGATAAAAAGATTAAGGATAAATTCTGCCTTTGGTCTCTCTGACTATGATTTTGAAACATTTTTTTTTTCTATATTGTATAACTGTAATTTTTTTGTTTTAATTTTTTTATCCTGAGAAGTACCTTATGCAGCAGCAAGGGACAAATACCTAAACTGTTGCTATTTACTTTAATAAGAGAAAATACTGTTTTGGAAAAGATAGCTCATCTGTAATTTTCTGAATTACAGGAATGGCCTATCACCATTTCCCAGTGTTTTCCAGTTGTATACACTATGTCATATATGGATTCAAAGGCAGTAACAGTGGTTTACACTAAACTACAGTGTGCTGGAATCAAATCCATATAGTTGGGGTTTTGGTTGTTTTTTTTTTAATAATTCTGTTTGGTTTTTTTGTTAAATAATCATTTTGGCATCTTATCTACCACTCTTATATCTATGTTCTATGATAAACTCAATGCTGCTAATGTTACTTTTGATCTTTCATTCAGCCTAGGGGACTTAAGATGAAATCAAAGTTGAGATATGTAACACAGACTTACAGGAAAAGCATGTGTGAAGGCATCATGTAGATACTATTTACTCATTTTTGAATCATTAAAGTAACAGAAATAAGACTCTTTTTTCTTCCCCATCTTTATTGAAAATAATTTAACAGGTCATTCTCTATATTCTGGAATTAAAAAAACAACCAGAACACTTAATCTGTATGCTCACTTTAAGACTGAAATAACATTTTCAGATGAATAATAAAATGAATTTATGATTAAATGTGTGCATATATGCATCCATGATGAAGATGGCTCCAGCACTTTCTGGAAATGAACATTATTCTACCTGCAATTACTTGAGTAATTTTCCAAGAGGGAGCCAAAATATACATGGATATTAAAAAAAACTAACCTTCTCAAAAGACATCTTACTTGTAACCATTCTATTTACTCAGACTCATCTGACTTAATTTGGTGAGATCTGAAAATGATTTCACACTAGCATAATCTCAGCTGCTGAGTTACATATTAGATATTCTTCTGATAGGCTTAACCACTGATTTCATGACAATTATGTAAAGCAATCTGGTTTTTTTTAGCACTGTAAAGCTAAGTTCCCTTTTCACAGAAATTCATGGGAACACAGCATGAATATTACAAGAATATAGGATACAGTTAAAACTCTGCAGAACTAAAAAGTATTAACACAATTTAAAGAAATCACAGTCTGAGACAAATTAATGGTAGGAACCACTGTCACCTGTATAACAAGAAACGGCAAGAACCACATACACTGATTTTAAGTATAAAAAGGAAGCACCATTTCTAAACAAGAAACTACAGTGGAGAGATTTGTGACTAATTCAATCTACAAAAAAGCACAGCTGAAATAATCTCCAGGTGAGAGGGTAAGTTTGTGTCTGGCTAGGAATGAAAGAACAGTTTTGGGCTCTTCTACCTACTAGCAGACACTTGCATAGCAGTGATAAAAGCATACTAGGTTATCTTACAGCAAAACACTCTTGATTCAGTAACACGAGTACAGACAGGATTTATTTTTAGCATGGGCTTAAACCACTCTGTTTCTATGAAAGCACTTACATATACCCTTATCAGACTGAAAAACAGTGCACTGGTGAATACAGATTCCAGTCCTTATTAAGTCTGAATTCTGAATTACATGAAGGGTATATAATGCTGCTACAAACTAAGCCCCTCTCCCACTCCCAGTAGCATACATTTTGAAATCTGTTAAAAATGAAAGGTTTCATTGATGAGCTACCAGCCTCCATCAAGAGCTTGGAAGCAGCTGCTTTCTTAACCACTGATTTCACTCAAATTCTGGCAGGAAGATGCAGCATCATACTTTTCAACCACACTTTTTTATTTCAAATACTTTAGTGGAGAAAAAAAAAATAAATCTCCTGAGCACAGAAAAAACCTGAAATGCAAGTTATACAGGAACAGGATGACACAGCTTAAGAATCTATTGGGCATTTCAGATTACACCTAGATGATAAGTGTAAAAGCAACACACACAAGTTTCTATAATGAAGAAATGTAGGGAAGCTGCCTCAAGGGGCAAGAACAAACATTTAGCTACCAACAGAATTAGATCATATGCCAGAAGGTTGAAAGAGCTGAAGGAAGACTAGGATTGTCTGTACAGTGTTCTGCGTCATCAACAGAATTATATAGTATGGAAAAGATCCACAAAGGGGGTTAACATCATTGTCACAACACTTACCTTGCCACCACCTCAGGGAATTGATAACTGTGAACAAGGCAATTCAATTCCTGTTTCAAGGTATTGCAGAGTTAAGCAACTAACAAGGAGATCCACAAAAGCAGTGCATCAGTTGGAGGGCATTTATACTAACAAGGAAATGCTTCCTTGAGCTGCAATCCTTCTCCAGCATAGAGGCATCTTTTTTTTCTAAAAGAAGAATGTGATTCAGTTTTTCAAGCTTCTTCTTGGAATTCCAAGGCTTTTTCTTGGAATTAAAATGTACATTAACGGTTTCTCACAAACCACATCTAGAAGAAGCAGCAGAGAAGCATGGGAGATATTTTTTAAATGTTTGCACTTTGGGTGTCAAAATGTGGCTTTCCTACAGAACAAGATGCTTAAATTGCAGTTACAGTGATTCTTAGAGTCCTGAATGAATTGGTCTGTTTTCAGGGAGAAAGACTGTGAACTGTGAATCGAAAAAACAGGGAAGAGGAAAAGATGGCTCCAATTCTGCCCTTGTTACGGTGACTTTTTGAAACAGAACCATACCTAAAACCCATGATATTTGAGAAAATTACTGCTGCAGGTAACTCACCTGAATGTTTGGATAGGAAAGGTACTGTAAATTAAACAATTTTCAGTAAATGAGCATGTTAGAAAAGGTTCTTTTTAACATTCTCCTAATCAATTAGTTACTTTCAATTGCAGGCTGATTCCGGATCAGGAACAGAGCACAGCTTTTGGCTACAATCAGCTGGCTACTCTCGTCAGTACATCATAAGTAATTTTAATATATAACCTTCAGATACCTGATTAGTGGTAACCATCTCATATTAAGGCATTAAAGATTATGGCTAGAAAAGACATGGAATTAGGCTGAGAAACAGTCAAAGACTCACTTCTTCTGCATAGTCTGTGCAAGTCCTACTGAGTGTGATGAATCATCCCACTGGGAGTTCGGAAACTTGCAAGGGAAAAAAAAAAAGAATCACTGAACAAACTAAAGGTGGCAACTGTGTTATCTTTAAGATGAGACACTGCATAACTAACTTGAGTGGCTGGACTAATTATGTCCCGCCACTCTACACACTTCCTGCAGCACTTCCTTCTACCACAGTCAATGGAATTTGGCAGAGATCAAAAGCAGGTCACCTCCAGCTATGCAAAGCCTGGCCAGTTTGAGCAAAGAGTGACAGATTAACAAAGGAAACAAAGAAATCATGTACGTCTCTCTAATCAGAAAATTAAACATCCTCTTCATCATCATAATTTCTTCACAAACTGAGAGTACAATGAGTCAGACAATGATACATCAGGTAGAAAAAAACTTTGGAACGTGTCAACATGCTTTGCTTTGACAGCACTTTCCCTTAATAATTCCTCTTTATAATCTCCCTAAATATCAGTGTCTACAAGCAGTACCTTTATGGGGAGCTGTATGTGATCAGTACTGTGTAATAGAGAAAATATACCTACATCACATTATGGAAAATACCATCTTGGAGAAAGAGAATGGGCTTTGCTCTTTGGGTTATTTAATTTTTGATACCTTCCCCAAACTCACAACTGCATTTTGATAGCAACACTTAGAATAGCTCAGAACTAAGTCAGAGATGGTGAGCTGGCAAGAAATATAAGAGGATCCAGTTGTGATCCTAAACAAAACACTCCGACTATATCTTACGATTACAGAGGTTAATCCTTATGTCTGTGTTCCTTCCTCCACCTCTTGCAAGATACTTTGCCCTCCCTGTAGCCTGGAAGCAGAATTAATAACCTTTAGACTAAACAGATTTTCATCAGACTACCCAAAAGTATGAGCAAGTCTTGCTGGAAATTCTTCTAAGCATTTCATTATCCAAATTACCCAAAAGTTAAGGCCCTGTAACTAGGCATTATTTATGGCAGGTAATGTCACTATGTGGAGATTTTATATTGTACAACAAAAGGGATTCAATCAAATCATGGAGCAAGCATGATCTAACACTGCTGTTTAAGGCATCTCATTTGAAGTAGAAAATAAAATTGTACTGTAATCCTTTGGCATGAAAATCAGTCATCTCAGAGCCCCTATCCCCTCCCATCTCTTCAAACAGCTCTTCCTACAACCTCTCCTGTGGTCACTCATTTCATGGGGCAGGAAAAATGATTTAAAGTAAATAATTCTTTTCCTCAGGGAAACACTGAAAGGATAAGTAACTGGTAGTTTACCATGTGAACAAAAAAGAGTAAATGTAATCAATGTAAGTGTATACAAGATACACTACTACACAAGATTAATAAGCATAGCATATTAATTGACTCCCACATATAACTTACATCTCCCACAAGACTGCAGTTTGCAACATCACATAAGGCTCTATACAGAGCTGGTATTTTCAGGGTCATTTCAGTGAAAGACACATGACAAATACAAATCAATATTGAGCATTATTCAGTTTAAACAACATATTATTTTTCATGGATTCCCTAAAATACATAAAATTACTGACAATTCTACTAGTTCCTGGTAGCTATCTAACATGAATGACCCTCGAAGGTCCCTTCCAACCCCAGCTATTTTACAATTCTGTTCTACGAAGGAATGACATTAAAGGTGAAATACTGCAAACTTGATGGCCTTCCTAGATGTCTTTATTGTTGCCTACATGTGTTCAAATAAACACACAAAAATAATAAGATCAGAGAATAAAAGAGATGGTAAATGCATACAGTTTTTTATATCCAAATTCCCTGACTCAGCTGCTTATACAGAATAGAAAACAGCAGCTCAGACATGAGGCTGGTTTAGAAAGGGTTTATAACATGACTGGGTATTTAAATGTCTCTCATTTTTTTCAGATTGTAGTAATATCTAAACAGATACAATGTACAAACTCTCAGAATTTCAGCATCAGAAAGTATTACCAGCTAGAGATTCTGTCTTAGTGATGTTACCTTCCCCTTTTTTTCTGATAATGAAGTGGAACAAAATCACATATCTGACCACATGATGTAGACTGTTTCAGCTACCAAACTGCTTTTGAATGAAATCAAAGCACTTCTGGCTCATTTCAACAGGGCAACTGACAATCCTTCTAGCTAGCCAGGTCAACATTGCCTTGAAGTTTTCAAACAATGAGAAATGTTTTGTCCTTTGGTTCATGAATTTACAAGAAGCCAATGTTTAATTTCATTAATACTACATAGCATTTTATGTCCATTTTCAGCACCTTGGTCCCTCTATCACACATACCACAACATGAGAAGAACCATTAGTGATTGAAATAAACTGTGAGGATGTGAAAAATTTGTGCTGATTAATTTATTTGTTTCATGAGCTGAGGTCCAAGGAACAAGTACTCTGAGTCACTACAGAAGAAGCAGTTCAGCTTCTCTGTGTGATTCATTCCAAAAGACGCTGGATGCCTGTATATGCCAAGACCTCCTTTAAGAAAATAATGTATTTTATTATTTATGTAATTTCTCTATGTACTCATTGGGTAACAATATAATCTCAAATAGATCAGTTTTCTAGACTTTAATTTATTAATAAAGTATTAATAGGCAAAAATATGCAATTCTGAAAGCTGTCCACCACAGCTCTTAACTTGAAACAGGAATGTAAGATTATCAAGTACTCACATGATTTGAGCAATACTGCTTCTTCTAAAGTGTATGTGAGTTAATGGCTGTTGGAAGTATCTGTTTACTCAAATACAGTGTTTGGTAACCTTAGCAATAGTTTATTTATTTCTTTAATGCCCCACAGGTCAGCCCCTCATCCTCATCAAACTGAGGGCAGTTTCTTAGTAGCAGAGTCGGATAAAGAAAATTCAGTCTGTATCTTTTGGTCTTGAATGCTGCTGTTTATGTTCAATAATAAAGAACTTCAGTTTCTAAAATACTGTTAATCTGGCAGATTTCAGCAGCAAATAAAAATACGATACAAAACAAAACGCCCTTGGAAACAAAATTAATTAGTCTGATTGCCTAACTGATTTATCTAGGAAATTCTTGCCAAACATTCAAGTCTTATTGTCTCTTCCAAATTTTAAGAGTTTTACTTTGTTTCAAATTACTGCATAAAGTGACAAAGCACAGCATTATGCTGGATACCTCATCAACAAATGTGTGTTTTGGGAACCACTAAATTTAAAACTGTTGCATAGCACTTTGCCCTTGACCTGTATCACTCAGAATGCCAAGCATGCACATGACTGAGAAGTGGGGCAGTGAAGGAAACACTGAGTAACAACTCCAAGATAGCTGCTCAAATGCATGATTGATAAAAGCAGGCACCTGAAATGTCCTTCTCATTTGAAACTCTTCCTAAAGTTCTTGCACATTGGTAATTCCTGAAGTTTTGGTATCTTTCATCCACATACTGTGGGAAGGAAAAATATCAGCTTACTGATTTTGTGTGCTTTCTTGACCAGGGAATTGTTCTCCCCTTTCCTGAAGTTACTATCTACCTTCTCCTTTCTTTCAAGGCCTTGAAGTTTTCTTCTCTTTATAAAGACAAATTCTGAACCTCCTATGGTTTGAAAAACAGCAGTGCAAATGAGGCATTTCCATTTTATTTTAAAAAAATTCCCAGCCCACTTAAACAACAGAAAGGCTGTCATCAGCAGGGGTGCCCCACACAGTGACATCTGATGGCAGCAGCACTTCTATTCTGCCACAAGATTATGGTCTGGTTGCAGAGGGGCAGCGCAGGGCTGTGGGTAGAGGAAACAGCAGGGACAAGAGTCCTTGTGGATGAGGTGAGCTTGAGGTGCTCCATCTCCTCCTGCCAAAGTGCAGATCTCTCCTGACAGCTAACATGATTCCTCCACTTCCAAGACAAATGAGCAGAAACAATACTGGCTGGATGCCTGTTTTAGCATGCAGACAGCGGAACAAGCTGAGGTAGATGTCTTTATCATGACAGGAAAAGCCAGGTCACTTACACTGACACACTCCTTGCAGACCTGTACCCCTGCACAAGCCCTAGAAGAGCACTTCTCAGCCCATGTCGCAGGCTCCAGTCAGTGGAAGCTGCTTATGGAGGACACCAATTATGGAGGCAACACCTGCGCAGAGGAGAGGCTTTCAACTTCTCAGATTCTCCTATTGCAGTAGTTCCTTGCTCTGGCAGCGCACTTTGGCAGCCATGAGGGGCGGGAGATGTTTCTTTTACCCCCCTTCCCTGCTAGGCCCAGGAGAGGCATAGCTGAACTATGCTCCCCAAGGGCTCAGGGAAAGGCAGAGCCAGAAAACTGAAAGCTTCCTTATTTACCAAGGTTTCTTTTATAAGATCTTTTTATCATGACCTGGAATTGCATTTCTGCTAAGAATATACTCAAATGTGGCCAAAATAAAAATCATATTTCCTGAGTGGGAATACATAGTTCAGCAGACTCATTCCCAGGTACAGTGCTTAGACATCTTCACCCCTTCTGGGATATGACATTGCTAAGATGGATAGTCACTGAATGACATCTGAATGCAAAGTGGCAAGAAAAGTCAACATTAAAATTGGGTGAGAAACCTGAGGCAAGAATTTGGAACCAAGATAAAAAAGTTAAGCTGGGTGTTATGTATGACAGGAGCAAATCAGAGAGTAGTGACCAGGCAAGGACCAGGACCAGAAGAGACACTTGATTTTGCATGAGAGATACATGACAAGACAACAAAAATGAGACTGAAATGAAGAAACTGGAAAGCAGAGTCTTGACCTGACTAAATGGAAGGAATGGGAATGGACAAGGATCTGTAGTAGGAGAGACAGGACTGTAACAAAGGCAGGCAGAAGGACATGAGCATCAGAGTGCAAGCTAGCAAAACCCAGGTAGAAAAGTAAACATCTTCACAAGCATGTTCCTGTACAAGGTGCAGACTGGAACCCTGGCCTCTGAATACCACCATTTCTGATTTCTGAATATATTCATCAGCAAAAAGCCCCTAAACAACATAGGCATCAGGATGACAAAATATAACATTTCTGTATTGCTACTCTGTCTTACAAAGAATCTACTTTCACCCATCCATGTCAGATGAAGACTGTGTTCACCTGTAAGAGAAACAAAAGCACATGCCATATTTTCAAACACTAGGCTTTGCCCAAAAAGAGTGCAAATTTCAGATCTTAATGTTTCTACATTTCAATTTCCTTTCTCTAATAGCCTCTTCCTTTCCTATCAAGATATTGTGAAAACCAATGAGACATTCCAGGACTACAGTTGTGGACATCAGAAGAAATTCACTATGAGAACAGCCACTCACAACACAAAACAGAATTTCAGTCGTGAACACTAAAATAACATGGGTCCATCCACTCAACCACAAAGTAAGAGCAAAATTAAAAATAATCCTCTTGTTAAATGATGGCTTTACTGTGAGATAAAGTTTCAGGAGAAAATAATCTGTTTCCATATGATAAAAAATAATGTGTGCATGCCAACCCATAATGAGACTAACAATTCTAGCAGTCCTTTATTTACTTTTGCAAGTGTCATATTGCTCCTTTAACATCAGATAACCTACATATGTGCATCTTTCAAGGCCTTGTGAATAGCAACTTATATTACCTTTCTATTTTCCAGGAAAATAAAAAATAAACAAAAAGGACCAAATGCTTAAAAGTATCAGGAAAATACACAATGCTGAAAAGGTTATGCTTCTAAGTGGATACTAACAAATTGTTTATAATACTTGTAGGAAGCAAGTGACTTCTATTTGCTAGAGAATAAGTAACCGTTAACCACAAGCACTTATGCTGGACATTCAAGATGTGGTTTTAGCACATCATAATGATCTGCATTGAGTTAGGAAAAAGTAATACTGAAGAAAAGGATTTATTTTCCAAAGAAAGATATTAACTGTTACTGAAAAATAAAAATATCTATATGCCCAGAGTTATTTTTAACTGAAAACATTTCATTCTAAGGAAGTGCAACCAAATGTGCTCCAAGAATGTAAATAGAATAGGATTTTATGTGCACCATAAATGTAAGCAAGGATTGTACTCTGATGTGATAACAAAGGAAAAACAGATGACTATGTTTACAGGTATAGGTATATCCAGTATAGTTTCATGTACATTAAACTTCAAAATATTTTAAGGTCATCAAACTTGAAAAAAAAAAAAAAGTGAGCATTTTGACATTTTAGCAGAAGAAAACATAAAACCTATTAAAGAAATTCTAGTATCTGGTATAAGCATAACTCCTGCAATGCAGCATTTTTGATGAAAAAGATCCTATGTAAGCCATTCAGCCAGAACAGTATATGTAGTGTTGAAGATGAAGAAATTCAGAGCAGCCCTGCAGAGAAGGAACTGGTGGTGCTGGTCGATGAGAAAATGAACATGAGCCAGCTTCAGTGTGCGCTCGCAGCCCAGAAAGCCAACCGTATTCTGGGCTGAATCAAGAGGAGCGTGACCACCAGGTCAAAGGAGGTGATTAGTTTCATTGTCTATGAACAGCAGCTATACAGTATCAATTATTTCCTCGGCTTAAGAGCATATCGCTCCTGGAGAACTAGAGTTAATTCTGTTTATAGATGGGTTTATTTTTAGAGATAATTATATTAATAAGCTATCCCTGACACCTGGTACCATCAAGAAGGAATTTTGTCCCTTTATTACTTACTAATGGATGAAGCACAAGATGAATAAATTCTTACCAGTTTCTTGCCACTGACTTTATTAAATATATTTTTCTTTAATTCCTTGAATTCTAATTAATATTTGTGGTACTCCAATATTGTCCTTCAATTACTTATGTTGTCTACTTATATTTCTGCTATATTTAAACTTCAGTCAAGTTTTTACTTGTTGCATATATTATTTCTTTCACTTTAATAATAGTACTGCAGTAAATCAATTCACACTACGGTTAGCACTTAGAATCTCCATTTGTCTTCAGAATATATTTGAATATATTCAGAATAGATTTGGTATTCATTTTTCAGCAATCTATTTAGTTTTTGTTGCTTTCTTCTACCAAGTTAAAAAAAAAATCTCGATAATGCTATTATTTGAAGCTGTACTGAGATCTGCTGTGTAGAATATAGAAAACCACGGGAACAAACTTTATAAAAAGATCTCTATTTCCTTAGTCTGTTCTAATTGTACGTCCTTTCCACATCAGGTCAAATCAACATAAATTACACTTCCAAGAGTTCTTTCGCATTCTACGTGTCATATATCATTTTCCAAAGAGGCATAAAACAGTTAAGTCCCTGACAACAGGTCTAACCTATAAACCACAAATCTGCTTCTGAAGGCAGCTGCATGGGATTGCAGCAGCCTAAGTATATTTGCTTCATTTGTAAATTTGTTGTCCTGGGCAGATATCATCAGAGCAAAGAAACATTAATTTGAGACAACATAAAAAAAATCTTTCACTTCTTCTAAAGCAGACTTGTGAGTCTGGTTTTGAGAAGCAGTTTAAATAACTTCTAAGTTTCATTTTTCTAGTGACAATACTGACCTCACCGTGATTCCAGAGCCTTCAAAGATAAGTAGGGCTTGATCTAATCTGATCTTTAGTAAAAATGAAGTAAATGTGCCTAGAAATATCAAGGGCCAAGAAACACCAGCATCATCTTTTTTGTGTAGGGACTAAATCCAGCTCCAGATCCTACCATACTCAGAATTTTGAAATGTGAGTGGCATTGTTCCATTAATGTGTGGGTTAATTAGACATGCAAAATACCCCAAGTGACTTCTTGGAAGAAGCCAGCTATAAAAGTTGTGTAAATCAAATTAAAGAGAAGACCCAGGTGTTAGCAAGGCTGCACGAATGGCCTACAATCTCTGCCATAATTTCTGCAGAGCAGGAAAAGGGTGTTCCACAAAGCCACACTTGCATTTCCCTAGCTCTAAAAAGACTCAAGTGCTGAGCAACCCGAGTATTCAATAGCTCAAGCACCACTTTGCTTCACAACATTGTTCGTATTTAATCATTTGCTTCTTTCTTTCTGTATGCCACACACATGCCTGGTTCTCACCTGGTGAGAAAAGCTAGATAATCAGAGAGGGGAGATAATGGTAACAGTCTAGTTCTTCATAGCGGTATCATATTTCTTTGAGCACAACAGCTGCAAAAAGAAAGGACTGGCAAAGAAGTTGACACAGCTAAGTTTCTTTGCAAGTTAGTAAACAAGAGTTAAGCATCTCCAAAGCCCTAGCTTGGTAGAGTCATGTTCTGCAACATTCTTCCATCTACTCTGATGTAACAGATGCTAGCAAACATAGCAGAGCAACCAGAAAAAAAGGATTTTCATTTTCCAAGAGTCAATGTATAACTTATTCTTTCTTCTCCCAAGATATCATTCTGTTTCCTGAATACTATTTTCAGTCTGAGATTCAGTCAAACTAAAAAAAATGCAAGAAATAGAAAGCTATCTCTTTTTTTCCTCAAAGTTTTACACATTTCCCATGTAAAAACATAAGCACACATAATTCTGTCAAAAAAAGTCACAAATCCTTACAAAAACTCAACTTGAAGCTTTTAATTATATCAAAATCAGATTAAATCTCATATACTTTCAAATTTTGCGTGTGATTGTTTTTCTCATGTCTAATATCAAACAACAGAACAAAGACCTTCTTAAGCAATCTTAGTCTTTAAAACACACCGTGCCAGTTAACTAATTGAAGAAGCCTTCTGAATATTTTACCAAAGAGCAAAATGCCCCAGTCTTCTCCTCTTATCAACAATCTCCTCATTTGAAAGCCCGAGAATTTTTGTGAAACAGTTGAGTTTTTGCTTGGAATTGTAAGTGAAAAAACAAATGACACTTGTCCAGTGCTACCCTGGCATAACTGTGGTTGGATTATTACTTTTGCAACCTGGTTGCACTTAGCATTATTCTCCTATTTTGAAATTTAGGTTTATGGAACTAACCTATTTCCAATAAGGTCATTCGCTGAATCCCCACCAAGAATCCTGTAAGATGGAACTTTCAGAGTCATTTAAAGTAAAGCCATCTTGTATATTATCCATTTCAAAAGCCACAACTTTTCATCATGTGCAAGAAGCTGGAAAAACATTTTGAGAAAGCATTTTGCAAATCATGTTTATTGACAATTCAAAATTTATATTAGGCAAAGAGTTTAGTGAGTCTTTTTTAAATTCGTTGACAACGTTACAGGAATTTAACAGGTGGGGGTTGGCTATAATAATCAACATTTAAAATGTACATTTTGAAATTCTACAACCTGTAGAGACAGCTACATACTGGTGCACATTAGCCAGTTCCAAAGGCGAGCTACTACTCGGTACAGTGCAAATCAAAAAGCCATGTCACAAACTGTGCTTAATACATAGCTTTGACCACTTTGCCTTCTGCCAACAAACCCATTTTCTCTCAGACTACTGACATTCCAGTCCTCTGAGCAATTCTAAACAACCACTGTTTTCCAAACATCAACATGCCACAAAAATGTTTTCTACTTTCCCCCTAAATACAAAATTTCTCTCTGAAAAAAAAAAACAAACCAACCCTGGCCTGATGTCAACGCTGAGCAATATTCAATCTTGTGGACCTAGAGAGCTATGGTGCTGTTTTGTGATAGCAGAAACAGGAGGTTTAGATTATGAGGGGGGCAGGAGGTTGGGTATGTGTGTGGAAATCAAGTCATTGGATATCAAAGAATTAGTTGTAGGAATTTTTAATAGAAAAGCTTTCTTGTGGGTTTTTATTTTAGTTAACTCATGTATATCAATCAGGTTTTTGTTTTGATTCTACAAGTCCTCAGGCTTGAACATCCATCTCCAGAATATGGAGAGTTTAAAAAGGAGCTTTTGGCTTTGTTTTGTTTTTAAAAGGGGTGAATGGTCTGTTGCCCTGTCAAAAACAAAATGGGTGAATTTTCAGAGTCCTTGATTTTGTTTATCTGCTCCTTAATTAGGTATAGTGAAAACATGCATATTCTGACTCAGAGTTTTGTTGCTCTGAAATGAGTTTTTGCTTTCAGCAAAGAACAGTGGTTTCTTTATTTTGATACTCATCATTTTCATAGAATCATGGAATGGTTTGGGTTGGAAGGAACCTTAAAAATAATTTGGTTCCAACCCCCTTGCCACAGGCAGGGACACATTCAACTAGACCAGGTTGCTCCGAGACCCGTCCAACCTGGCCTTGAACACTTCCAGGGATGAGGCAACTGCAGCTTCTTGAGGCAACTTGTGTCAGTATCTCTCACCACCCTCATAGAGAACTATTTCATTCTAATATCTAATATAAATCTACCCTTTTCTGAAAAATGCAATGAAAAGAGGAAGAGGGAGGGAAATGAGCTGGGAAGAATGTGTTTCATGCACAGAAATTTTAAAAAATTATACATTTTTGCTCAAATTTCTTACACAGGATGCTCAGGCAAACTGAACCCTGCTCAAATTCAGGTACAATCCCCTACTCCCCAACAAAAATTAGCAAGATGAACATTTAATTAATACAGACTGCAACCCACTCTACAGGTTGAATTCTTCTTAATCATTGCAGGATAAGCACCAAGACCTCCAGCTTCAAGGCTCAATAAAATATGGACTTCAACTGATTTTGGAAAAGGCCCAAAGGTACTTTTCACAGTTGAAGAGTTATCCTCTCAATTAAAATTAGGAGGGGCAAGATAGGTCGAAATCCTTTGTAATAAAATGCTCTTTTTTTCAGAGAGAGTGACTAGTTAAAGGGGGTGAAACAGTTACCAGTCTGTAAATTAATTACATGTTTTAAATATTAAAAATCAAACACCCAATAAAAGTATTTTTAAAGATAAGCACTTCTGTGGTATTAGTGCATGAAAACAAACATGAACTTAATAGCAATCTACCATCCAGATATTTAAAGCATATCAATATAAAATAATGGATCAGACCCTGAAAATCCTGCTCAGTTTGTTCCAAGGAAAAATTTTGAACAAATTTAATTAGGAAGTCTTTAAAATCCAACAAAGAGTTTAAATAATAATATTAAATCCTGGCACCAGAGGGAAGTAGTATTTTGATGAAGTTTTCCTTTCAGAACAAAATAGAGTCCAAAAACTAGAAACAGAAAAGATTCTCTATTTTGTTAAAAGTTGGGTTTCATAGTTTCTGATTTCTCGTCATCCACATTTTACAACTGGAAAACTAATGCATATAAAAGAGAAAAACAAAAAAAAAACTAGTTGTTTAATACCATTTAGATATTAAGAAAGCAGACTGGCATATATATAATAATAAAATCTGGCTCTACTTGACTTGCTGTCAAATGGTTGCAAACATTGCAAGCACCATTATTGTTGCCATGACCTCATCTCTGAGAACAGCAAAGGAGAAGCAAGGGATAGTGACAGATGGAGATAAAGCAGATCTTAGCCTTTCAGAACACCTGGAATTTTCTTCCTCTCCTTTTATACATATCAGTGTAGAAGATACCCTGATTACTCCAGTGCTGGACAGTTAAACAGATAATCACTAGTGCAGCCAAAACAAGGCACAAGTAGGTGTGCTGGAAAATAACCACCTGACCTGATAAAACTTTTGGGAACATCCCTCTGCTTTTCAGCAAAGCAAGTGGCTTTAAAATTTCCACTGAATTTGTTTAGTAAAGATTTCAACACGTTCTCATGTTCAGTATTTGCTGGATATGAGCCAGCCATGTGCTCTTGCAGCAGAAAAGGCCAACAGTCTCCTGGGCTGCATTAGGAACAGCATCCCAGCAAACTGACATGATCCTGTCCCTCTAATCAGGACTGGTGAGACCACATCAGCAATGCTGAGACCAGCATAAGAGGAACATGAAGCAATTCCAAGGGGCCACGAAGATCATTAAGAAATTGGAGCATCTTTCATACAAGGAGTGGTTGAGAGTGTTGGCAATGTTCAGCCTGGAAAAAAGCAGACTTATGAGGGAATCGTATCAATGTGTACAAATACCTGATGGAGGCAGTAAAGATGACAGAGCCATAGTGAAAAGACTTGAAGCAGTGGCCACAAACTGAAATCTCCATCCTTGAAGATATTAAGAACCAAATAGACACAACCTTGAGCTACCTGCCCTAGGTGTCCTTGATTTTAGCAGGATGGTTGTATTAGGTCATCTTCAAGGGTCCCTTCCAAACTCAGGTCTTTTATGATTACTGAGGGAAAATGGCAGCAGGGAGGTAGCCGCATCACTGCACACATAAATGTCTTGGGTAATTTCTTCACTGTAAATTATTTTCCTACATGAAATTGGTACTTAATCTCTAATTTGCACTCAAACCAGAACACCTAGTCCAAGTTTAAAGCACACTGTGCTTGGGGAAGAGGGTTGTTCCTCTGTGAATGGGAGCTGGGTAAAGGGGAAACCTAGATAAAAGCCAGTTGGGAAAGATGCACGTATTGCTTTCCAGCAAATATGACTCAATTTAACTTGTCATGCAAACTAGTTAAGAGAAGTCATCTTGCAAAATTTCACTTAAGGTATACAGCATGATGGTACTACTGCCTGCAAACTGTTCTAATGTGATCTTTCCAGCTAATGCCCTTTGGTTCTAAATGACCAGTCTATTTCTGTTAGAGGCAGCATTATACTAAGGGGTGATTGCATAAGGACAAAGCTAACAGTAGAGGAAATCTCTTGGTCACAACCACAGTCAACTCCACAGTGAGAGCACCCCTGGATTAAAAAAATAAAAATAAAAATTGATGCTGAGGTTGCAATTTTATAAGAGTTGGATGTTTTGTTATATAAGAGTTGGATGCTTTAACATTTCAGTCTTAACAGATTTCCTACACCACAGCCTGCAGCAACTGATGTAACTTTTTGTAAGTCAGCCCAATAAACTGTTTGAAGAACATACTCAGCTAGAGAAAAGTGGCAAAAACTAGGTTAAACTAATACTTGAGATGAATTCTCTGCATTGCACACACTGGTTTTGGTCAGAAGCTAGCAAGGTCACCACCAGTACACACCTAAAATGTTTCAGATACAAAGAGGTGTTATGCTCTTTAATATTAATGGTTTTGTGACACCGAAAATATTTTCTAGTGCCCTAATTATGCACTTCCACTTAGATACTGTCTCCTGTTTTTTAACTTGCTGCAGTGAAAAAATTCAACAGACCTGAACAGAAAATAACAGAATTTTGAAAATATTTCATAGCATCTTGTAAAATTTAAGAATTATATCATTATATAGTACTTATAAATGTAGAAAATAGCTACAGAAGACATCTGAAATATTTAATAATGGATATGTACAAATAGAAACCTCATTAGCGTTTAGAAGCTAACTCATCACTGCAGCTGATTATTTGTGAACTACTTCCCATTAGTCATAACAGCTTCACCCTAAAATATCAAAAGCTCTGAAGCTCAAGATAGCAAGGATATCAAAAGAAAAATTAAAAAGACACATTAAGTGTAAAGTAAAGCTACACTTCTCAAGTCAAAGTTAATTCTGATAGCCTAGTGATACACTCCTGTACTTCTGACCAGCATGAATTGAGTAATGTTGCTCCAATCCAATCATCCTTATTTCTGAACTATTTAGCTTTTGTTAGCTTTAGTCAGACCATATGCCTTTTAAATTTTTAGAGTTTATTTAATAACTAAAAAGCAAATTGACTTTTTGTGTAGACAATATTGTCTTAAACTAAAAGCTTCTGCACAAATAACCTGTGTTATTTCTGTACCTGTGGAGAATATATCCTGAAATCAGCCCTGGGTATAGCTTCTTATATTTGTCTTCATGCTGGAAGTAAGATATAGGAAACAAAGATAAAATGGATTTATGTATCAATTTCCAAGATGTTTAAGCAGGGCATTCTCTTACCTACTGCACACAACTGAAGCAAATATGCTCAGACCACCAGGAAGAGTAGTCAAGTGAAAAGAATCTCCATGCAACCTTTTAAATTAAAAAAAACAAAACAAAAACAAAACCCAAAGCCACATAGCTAAGTTTGGAAGTTTGCAGAACTACCAGGATGCTGCAGCCTTGTGTGTTTCAAATTGGGTTTGTGTAGAGACAGCAGTGATTTAATCCCAGATTTGACATTTAAAAAGATTTCTGGATCTGAGAAATAAACACACTTAATCCCACCTACTAAGTACAGTTTCACTTTCACTGAACTGCCTGATTTTGCAGCATGAAGGCTCTGAGCAAAGCATTGGCATTTTCAGTGCTTCACTTTGAGTGGCAGCTTTGAAAAACCTGTAGCTACCTCAACAGGTGGAAGGGGCCTAAAAATAATTTGGCTCCAACCCTCTTGCCACAGGGAGGGACATCTTCAACTAGACCAGGTTGCTCCAAGCCACATCCAACTTGCCTTGAACACTTCTAGTGATGGGGCAGTCACAACTTCACTGAGCAACCTGCTCCAGTGTCTCACCACCCTCACAAAGACGTTTTTCTCTAATGTCTAATCTAAACCTCCCCTCTGTCTGAAGCCACTCCCCCATATGCTGTCACTCAGGCCTTCTCCTCTCCAGGCTAAGCAATCCCAGCTCTCTCAGCCCATCTCCATAGGAGAGGTGCTCCAGCCCTCTGATAGTCTTTGCAGCCTCCTCTGGACTCACTCAAACAGGTCCACCTCCCTCTCTCAACGCAGTGCGGCAGGTGGGGTCTCACAAGAGAAGAGCAAAGTGGGACAATAACCTCCCTCATCCTGCTGGACACAATCCTTTTGTTACAGCTCAGCATGTGGTTGGCTTTCTGGGCTGCAGGCACGCATTGCAGGGTAATGTTGACCTTCTTATCAGCCAACAGCCCCAAGTCCTTCTCCTCAGGGCAGATTTCAATCTACACCCAACCTGTAGCTGTGCCTGCATTTGCTCCAACCCAGGTGCATATATATTATCTATTCAGAATTTTGCATTTTCTGAGCTATGCCTATTTCTGTTCAAGACTCCCTACTTTAGTAAGAATTGAATTAGGCTCTTAATGAGGAGCTCAGAGCCACATTTAAAAAAATTAAAAATAGTGTGAGTTGGTTTAAAAAAAAAAAGTTTTATTGTGAAATGTTCCTTTGGACTTATAAAAGGAAAATACTTTTCCTTTCCTTTTTTTTTTCCCTCCCTTTCTAAAAGAATAGGCCCCAGACATTTGGAAAGTATCTGCTCTGAGTCACAGGAGTCTGAGAAGTACGCCTTTATGTAAAAACGACTCACCCTTCCAGAGTTATATGCACGTCAGTACATCAGATGCACTATTTTGGTTGTTCCATGGGCACTCCGAAATCACACACGGTCTTGGCAAACTGTTCAAATCATGTCTCAGCCTGACCCAACACTTCAACCTCATGAAGCTGGAGCTTCTAAATGTTCCCATGACACTGAACAGGGACCTCGGCACAGAGACTCAAACACATGAAAGAACCCTTTGACTGCTGAGTTATGAGCAGACTCCTTTCTCCTGAGAGAAGGGTCCAGGGAGAGAGACAACATATTTGCTGTGTTAGTTTTAGAAGTCATACGCTGTTTGCAGAAGGGGTTATCTTGTGTCCACACTCTCTGATCTAAGCTAATGTTTGTTTACAGAGACTAAAGCAGGAGAGCAGGAATGTTTCACAGTATTACTTGTGGTCTCCTCTACAAAAGGGTCTTTGAGACAACCTTTCGTGGTGCAGCGGGAGAAGTCACCTGTAACAGCCACATCAGGAGATGCCTATTTCCAGGAAAAGTCTGATTCCTTCTGCAGGCTCTGAGTGATCATTTGGATGTATATTTTGCTTTCAGTGCTTTCATAGAAAGAGGAAAATAAACCATGAAGAGTATTATAGCTCAGCTCAATCACTTTTACAGCCGCCAAGCCCAGCACCCAAAATCAAATACTCCAAACCATCTACTGATGCAGCGGCTCCCAACTAATTTTTTGGTGTCTGGAATTCTTCGCCTCATGTTTTCAAAGAAAAAAACGACCCTCCAAGAGTCCTGAATGGGAAAGTGAGTATAGTCAATTCAAACGCTACTGGCATAAATTACTTCTTGACCAAAGAAGATAGAACCCTCCTCACCATGATTTTCAGGTTCTGCTTCTCTAAAAAGGTTTTAAATTACTCCTTCCAAAAGCTAAATTATATTTACAGTAGCATGATGCTGTTATGTTAATTCTTGTTAAATTCTAACAAACCAAGCAAACTCCCAAAGCATAAGACTGCTCAGGCTCCCTTGGAGAGAACTTTTGGATCACTCTGAAGTATATATAAAAATACAAGTTGAGTTCCTTACTTATTTTACTACTGTTAGCAGTCCTGTCTCTCTCCCCTCCCACTTAATACAGAAATTAGAAAAATGTTTTTAAAAAGTCAGTATCAATAGCATTTAGTCAAGAATATTAGTGCAGATCTCCACTATACTAACAGGTAACAGAAGTATTTCTGGAGTGAGGAGAAAGAACATATGACTCCAGGCTACTTTCAGTTTCTGAGGTGTCTTCTGAGCATCCAGCAAAACTGTGATATATAGAGCCCATTCAGTTACCTGGAAAAGATAACAAGTAAATGCTACTTGTCTTGATTTATCAGTGATCCTTTTACCCTGAAGTGCAGCCAGGAATATAGGCCCAGTCATGTACTAGACACACTAGGGCATGGCGGAGCTCTGATGTATATGGTTGCTTCTCTTGCTACTGTATAAATCATACTTGTTAGCCCTCAAAACTGAGGAAAGACTACCATTTTTACAGGCACGTGTGTTCTATAAGGGCCTGGGGCTGCCTTAGTCATAAAATGTCAATCAATGTTATTTTGTCCTGCAATCCTGTATGCCTGATCATAGTGGTTTAGTGTGCACACACTATGCTTCTCATAGCACACTGTTTTATTTAATCAGGCATAAACTTATAAAAAGAGCAGGAGGCCTCGGCACTATTTGAGCAATAGTATTATTAGCTGCTAACTGCCTTTTGGCTGTCTGGAATTTTCCTGTGTTGACTTCACTGGTTGGTACTTGAAGTATTCTGGGCACATTTTTTGTTACTTTCATTGTTTAGATTAAATTTCTCTGTGCAATAAGAAAAAGTTAGGTTACAGTTGGTTGCATTTACTGATAATGAGACAAGAGCTTTTTACTTTTCACATCTGTGAACACTGGGAAAGCACCCTTGCTTATAAAAGCTTTGAGAAAATACTATGACCTGAACTACCTCAATGCTATGATACCATTTCCAGTAACAAAGGGGATCAGGACTTTTAAGTGGTAGGGAAAGACAGCTTTAAATTTGATTTTACTTATAAGTAATTTTTAAAAGAAGTTATGAAAACATTTCAATAAGATCTCTCTAAAAACTATCATGAGGAGTTTCTACAGTGTAATTTTCAAGGATTATGCAGGCACTATGCCTGATCTGGGTATAGTGTATTTGAAAGTCACTGAAAGGTTGAGAATACAGCCACATCCAAGAACACTTAATACACTAAATGATCTCTTTATACTTGAACCAATGTTTTGTGACAGCTCCAACTCTGAGAACTGCAGACTACCTAGAGCAGTGAGGTGTATGCCAGTATTTACAGGAAATATGGCTGAAGCATACAGAAACTGCCATCTCTGAAGACAGGGCTGAAGAGCTCCTCAGAAACTCCACCTCCGAAGCTGCAGTCTCCAGCTGCTATTGATCTCGGGGCCTCTCTGCAGGGCTGTATGTGCTCAGGTTGTGGCTTTAATCAAAACCTGTCCACAGACAGCACTATAATTAAACGTGATAGCCAGTTTTTCATCAGAGCAGCATTACTTCAGATCCTAGCGTTTTGGAGGAAGAGAAAGAGAACAACAAATAAGCTTTGAAGATTTTTCCTTTAGCAGTGTGCTTCAATTTTGAATATGCAATTTAAATTTTGCAAACAGTTGTTTGCAAAGCCAGTTAGCATAATGAATAAGTTTAGTGAAGTCATTGGAGCTGTACCAGTTAAAACCACTAACTCCAATATTCACTATCTGTGGAGATTTCTTTCTGCTATCAGATGTAATTTAATGTGGTATTTTCTTGACTTACATTCAGCTTCATGCACATGCTTTTGTTTGGCAATTTTTTTTCCACTATTGTCTGTATTCAACTATATTTAAACATTTTTCTGTCAACACTTTAAAGTTAGAACAGCTTCTGTGCTGGATGTCTTAGTGGTTCTAGAGCCTATGGCCTACATTTCAGCCTATGGGAAGACTTTTACAGTAGCTTCTGGTTTTCTTGGAACACTAACCCTTCTCTTAATCTGAGAGTTATGCCAGGGACCCTGTGAGCCCCCAAAGCTAAGGGCTGCTTGGAGAAGAATTATATCAAAATTAAACTTCTTTAAAGACCTTGAGGAAAATATTCCAACAATCGATGACAAGATGGGAAAAGGCATAGAAACATTAGGTATTAGGTTTCCACAAGATTCAAGGCTGCCATTCTACAGCTACCCGCAGCTGGTTTTAGCAACTCTGCCCACCTATGAATGAAAAAACACACACACTACAAAACCATCACCACACAAAACTACTTTTAACAGCATTTTCATTGTAAATATTCTGTTTTTACAGAATACATCCATTAAACAATTCCTACTTAAAAGCAACTGACTGCTAGATTCTGCAATATTTACTGAGGGTGAATTTTAATTTATATCTTTAGTCTTTAGATCTCATAGCAGCTATGTCTAGATTTGGTTTCAATTTCTTCTCAAGACACATTAGCAACTGATATACCGATTGAGCTATTTCGCTTATCTCTATCTACAAGGCAAGACAAAAAGTCTATGCGAGTTACATCACACAGTCTTGCAAAAATATGCTTGTAAGATTTGAACATAGAAAACTTAAACATGTAAGGAAGGTATTTTCTGCCATTCAGCTGCTTCCTGACATAATTACTGTGTACAGTTCTAGTGCCCTTAACATAAGAAGGACACAGAGCTGATGGAGCAAGTCCAGAGAAGAGGCATGAGAATGATCAGAGGGCTGAAGAACCTCCCGTACAAAGACAAACTGAGAAACTGGGGCTGTTCAGCCTGGAGAAGAGAAGGCTGTGTGGAGACCTCAGAGCAGCCTTTCAGTAGCTGAAGAGAGCCTATAAGTGTACCAGAGATGGATCCTTCATCAGGGAGTGTAGTGACAGGACAAGGAGCAATGGATTCAGACTTAAACAGAGGAAGCTCGGTTTGGATATAAGGAAGTTCTTTACTGTGAGGGTGGTGAGGCACTGGAATGGGCTGCACAAAAAAGTGGTAAATGCTCCATCCCTGGCAGTGTTCAAGGCCAGGCTGGACAGAGAAGTGAAGGCACGATCTAGATTGAGGTGTCCCTGACCCTGGCAGTGTGGTTGGAACGAGAAGATCTTCCTGTCCTTTCCAACCCTAACCATTCTATGATTCTATTTTTCAAATATTTAAAATAGCTTCCATACAGATTTGCCCAGACTCTCAAAAACCAAACCAAACTAACCACCCCAAAAAAAGAGTTGATCTCTTTCCTGTTGGATTCTGTAGTACAGGGCATTCCTGGAAAGGAGGAAACTTCAGTGAGAAAAAAAAAAAAAAACAAAAACAAAAAATCAGTTCTCCCTAGTTAAGGAGCTGGAAAATTTGAGCTGCTACTGACCTTCCTAAGCCAGTTTCTTCATACTGTCTTTGTACTTTGCAATAGTTAGTACTATCTTGATGAAATATCTTTCTTTGTACCTCATTTCACAATGGGTAGAGGTAGGTGGTCATAAATTATTCTTACTATGGCTATTGCATACTTACATTTAGCACTCTCTATCAGGAAGGAGCCAGATGTCCTTAATTAGCTCTTCATAGCCTTTTGTTTACAGCTTTTTGAAAATGTGGGGGGGTTTAGTTTTTTTGGGTTTTTTGGTTTTTTTTACTCTTTACAGGCTGATACTATGTATTCTGAAGCTGTAATTTAGCTATTTTGACAAATACAGATTAAAAATGACCTTGGGAACTACAGACCAGTCAGTCTCACCTCTGTGCCTGGCAAAATCTGGGAGCAGATTCTCCTGGAACGCATGCTAGGGCACATGAAAAACAACAAGGTGCTTGGTGACAGCCAGCATGGCTTCACTAAGGGGAAATCCAGCCTGACCAATTTGGTGGACTTCTATGATGGGGCTACGGAACTGACGGACAGGGGTAGAGCAGTTGATGTCATCCACCTGGACTTGTGCAAAGCATTTGACACTGTCCCATGCAACATCCTTGTCTCTAAATTGGAGAGACATCAATTTGATAGGTGGACCACTCAGTGGATAAAGAACTGGCTGGATGGTCGCACTCAAAGAGTTGTGGTCAACGGTTCAATGTCCAGCTGGAGATCAGTAGCTAGTGGTGTTCCTCAGGGATCAGTGTTGGGACCAGTCTTGTTCAACATCTTTGTTGGTGACATGGACAGTGGGATTGAGTGCGCCCTCAGCAAGTCTGTCGATGACACCAAGCTGTGTGGTTCCATTGATATGCTGGAGGGAAGGAATGCCATCCAGAGGGACCCTGACACACTTGTGAGGTGGGCTGATGCCAACCTCATGAAGTTTAACCATGACAAGTGCAAGGTCCTACACCTGGGTTGGAGCAATCTCAGGCACAGCTACAGGTTGGGCAGAGAAGAGATTCAGAGCAGCCCTGCGGAGAAGGACTTGGGGGTGTTGGTCGATGAGAAAATTAATGTAAGCCAGCTTCAGTGTGTGCTCGCAGCCCAGAAAGCCAACCATATCCTGGGCAGCATCAAGAAGAGCGTGACCAGCAGGTCAAAGGAGGTGATCCTGCCCCTCTACTCTGCTCTTGTGAGACCTCACTTGGAGTATTGTGTGCAGTTCTGGGGTCCTCAACATGAAAAAGGACATGGAACTGCTGGAACAAGTCCAGAGGAGGGCCATGAGGATGATCAGGGACTGGAACACCTCCCATATAAAGACAGGCTGAAAAAGTTGGGGCTGTTCAGCCTGCAGAAGAGAAGGCTGTGTGGAGACCTCATAGCAGCCTTCCAGTATCTGAAGGGGGCCTATAGGAATGTTGGGGAGGGACTCTTCATTAGGGACTGTAGTGATAGGACAAAGGGTAACGGGTTAAATCTTAAACAGGGGAGGTTCAGATTGGATATAAGGAAGAAATTCTTTACTGTAAGGATGGTGAGGCACTGGAATGGGTTGCCCAGGGAGGTTGTGAATGCTCCATCCCTGGCGGTGTTCAAAGCCAGGTTGAACGAAGCTTTGGTTTAGTGTGAGGTGTCCCTGCCCATGTCAGGGGGGTTGGAACTAGATGATCTTAAAGTCCTTTCCAACCCTAACTATTCTATGATTCTATGATTAATTTTTAGTATTGCTGGGATCAGACAAGGAAAAGTCTTAAATTTATAAATTGGTATTGTACATAGATTTTGCAAGAAAACACACCAGTAAATTATACTTTTGTCTCCTTTTTACAATCAGTAGCTTCCTTTTTTCAGTTTTGTTAGTGGTGTTTTCCTTTTACCTTTTACCAAGATAATCAATGAGGTCCTCAGAAAGAAGTGAAGAATCAGAGGCCTTTACACAACTGATGGGAAATTACTGCTGCTATAGAGCACTCCTTTTTTCCTCTGCAGTATCTGGACCAAAGTTTCCTGTATTTTACACTCAGGAGCTGAGCATGAAGGCACTCCACACAGTCTAGCTGCTAGCACCAACAGTTTCCCAGAAAATAGCTTCGGTTGTATGCTGGAGAGCAGTGAGGAAATGCTTTGTTTGGATTTGTCTCTAAAGGGCAACGTTAATGCTGTAACACTGAAAGACAGTTAAATCACAAATGCTATCAAACCTCCTAAAGCAATACCTTGACAAGCAGTTTAAAAAATAAAATGAATGTATGTAGAAAACTTATTTTTCCACAAACCTGTTTTGCAGGCAGTAGAAAAGGAAGCCTCTGTAAGCTACCACACTGTAAGTATGACAAGCCATTGCTAACGTCCTGCCGGACTAGGTCCTTTTCAGTGTCAGTGCAAGCCTAAAAAGACCTTCAGGAAAAGCAGTCTCCAGTCTATATTCATGACCATGGACTTTGTCAAGAAGTTCAACTGTAAGGAACACTGCCAGAATCTCAAAGATGGCATTCATGGACAAAGGCATGTTGAACATTTGGAGATCCCAAGTGAAAAGGATTTCCATATCTTCCACATGGTTTAAAATACAATTAAAGTGCAATACAAAGATGTTTCAGAAGGGAGTATCCACACTACTGTTTATGTTGATGGCTGCTTGAAATAGTTCAAAATGATCTCAGATAAAAGGTTGTTGCAGTTTTTGTTCAAAGTACAGAATGTACTGCATAGATCATAAGTTCTTGTGTGTCACCCACCCTCCACACAACCCCTAGCCAGAAATTGCGAACAGTTTATAAAGAAATGAGGTTTCCAAATGACAGCATTACTGAAATATGCATACTCTTTTTTACATCACAAAAACCCAAACTAAAATATAGGATATTAGATCAAGTCAGGGAAGGCCAAAGCAGCAGCAAAATATTCAGTTACTAGCCTACATTTAGTACAAAACCAAATTTATTCCAGGTTAAGACTCTTACGAAACACGAAGTTGCAAGATTTTGTATGTATGTATGAATATACTATCTCTTTTGCTCTTAAATCCTTCACTACAACTTTTTTCAGCAAAGAAAAAAAGTTTACTGTTACAGTAAATTTAAGCCTTCTAACAGAAGACACACCACTGAGAGACAGAAGGGAAATCTTCCTGGAGTGCTCTAAGATTATTTCTTGCAGTGGGAGAATGCTGAAATGAGTAGTGCTATGTATTTATTGTCCTGTATGTTCTTACAAAACATTGGTATCTGTAAATCAAATATTGGATAACAACAGATCTCACTCCCAGACCTCTTCCTAGAACATCCACCAACTCTATTACTGTAATCATTTTCGTTTAGTGTCAGGGGCATAATGTGACCTTGAATATAAAGACAAAGTTAGCCTTAATGAATTAGTTCAGTCAGGCTGTACTGCTTTACACTGCTAGAAAATTAGGAGAATGTTATCCAGTTTTGAAGTTCCTGTAGGTTTTGCCAAAATTATATCCACCTTAGAAGTTGAAGAACATTTGAACAGTCGTAATAGAACCACTCAGACTGGAAGTGAGCACAGTTGGGCTTTTAATATATGGCCTGCAGCAAGTCAGTTAGCATCTGTGCCATGTACAATTTGTAGAATAGGAACACGAATAGCAATCTACCTGATATGGATTTTTATAAAGTGATCTTAGATCTGGAACATCAAGAAAAGCCAAAACACTACTGAAATGCTTGGCATTATACCCACTGAGCTGGCTGCTGCTGTTACTTTTCTTCTTTGATTAAGGAACTTTGTGGCACTTGGCCATTTCAAAAACTCACTGCATACTACAAAGTACTGAATAATCCAAAGCCATAGATCATCTATTTGATTAATACTCTACCAACTAAAAACATACTATCTAAACTGCATCTATATTAAGCTATTTAGTTTCACCTCTTAATTCGCATGAAGATTTGTAAGTAACATCCTTGCTATTTTAGGTATTGAGTTACAGAACAGACAGAGTTGGAAGAGATTGTCCCATGGTGTAAACTGGTATAGAATCACTGAGGGCACTTAAATCCTTCAGCTATCTGTCCATCTTGGAGTCACAAGCACAATTCTTAAGCCATTTAAATTGGACATTGGCTGTAAACCGACAGAGGGGAGATTTAGATTAGATACATGTTTCTATGATTAGGAAGAAATTGTTCGCTATGAAGGTGGTGAGCCACTGGCACAGGCTGCCCAGAGAAGTTGCCATTGCCCCATCCCTGCAGGATGCTCAAGGCCAGTGGAAGGCACTATTTCATTAGTCTTTCCAAAAGACTGGACTCTTGTGCAAGAATTATTCATTTCACCTTAAGTCAAAGCTCTTAACACACAAAAACTAAACTCACAGAAAAAGAAACGAGAGTTAAGATCAAAGTTCCAGAATCCATTTATAGAGTAAAACCTTTCCCCTAAAGTCTCTCCAAATAATCCATTTCACCAAATTATTTGTTAAAACACGAGAGAACACATGACACAATATCACATGGTGAGAGCATGTGTAAGACATCTTTAAGATATTTGGTCTGTTCATCCTGCTTTGTCATACTTTCTAGACTCTCTTGGCCTCCTCACTATCTCTGTCTGACAAACCCCTGCACCACGCCATCTGCTTGCCAGACTCCTGCAGCCACACTGAACCACAAACAGGGAAAGACTGCATTCTCCAGTGAGAGTGCTAAGGAACTGTTCTTCTGATGACCTTCTTTAATGAACTGCTCCTGGAATTTTTTTAATTTTTTTTTTTTTAACAAGGCAATGGAATCATGATGCTGCTCACACAACTGGATTAAAGAACACTTCACTTCTGGGAAATAGCTAGTTGGGCAAGAGAAAAAAGGAGTTGGATACAGGAAAGAACATGACCTATTTGTGACAGCCTCAGTTTACTACAGGTCACAGACAGAAGCTTAAGTGGGTTTTAGCCATCCCTCACCTGGTTAGAAAGGCTAATTTGCTATGTGACAAAAAAAAAAAAAAAGAAAAAGAAAAATTCCAGTATACTAAAATTCCTGTAAAAATTTTGGCATTTGTCTATAACTTCAGAGGGTTGGGTTTGTGGGTTTTTTCAGTAAATCTTACTGACAGAAAATTAATTAACATACTTAACCAAACATGTTCCAGTGCAAAGGCAAGAATAACCATTCAAAAGCAAGAGTCACCTTGGATGTCTTTACAACCATGTCATGATGTCAAGCCAAACAAGACTGGTATAGTTAGCGGAAGCAGAAGTTACCAGAGCACTGTAAGTCAGCCTGTGAGGTACTTCAGAGAAAGGAACTAATCACAGTAGAAGACATACAGACATAGTCAGCTACAGAGCAAGTCCATTATGTTTTATACCCATATTACAGCACAAATTCTTTTTGAAGTGCAAAAACTAAGCTAGTAATTTGAAAAAGTCACACAAATGTTTTTTTGTTTTTTTTTTTTCCAGATGGTGATCCTGAAAGCCCTGTGTACACTGCTAGCAGTTAATCTCACTAGAATAAAGGTGATTGAATCCTTTAGTCATTATATGACTTGGCACTAAGCTATCCTGGAGCAAGGAGGCAGTGGAAGGAAAGGAATGGCTTTGAGAACATTAGCGTGAAATGGACTCTTCTGCTAAATAAAAAGAAGCTAATTTTCCCAAAAGAACTTGGTTATTTATACACAGATTTTTATGATGTGGCTATCCACACGTGAAGTCCAGATCCTATAGACAATAATTGTGACCTTTCCCCAGCTACAACCTTTAGTTACAAGGAGTTCATCTGTGTTTATTCATGTATCAGGAATCCCAAATATACATCTATATATAACATGGATAAGTCATGGCATGATGCATTCAACACAGATGAGTCAACATATTCGACAGTTTAAACCATGTATGGCGAAAGCTCTTCCTGTTCAGGACTTACTAATCTTAGCCATTAATAATATGCAGAACCAAAGGAAAAAAATGTCTGTGACAATTCACTGCCTTGCCTCTTTATTTATTAAACAAAGGTTTCTTTAGTTCATGCTGTCTGTACAACATTATTTTAGCCTCGGGTACAGGGTTTCTTGATGTTTTGGATTTTGCTTCGTTAAAAATCACAGCTTTAATATCCAGACCATGGAATTTACTAAGTCATGTTATTGTACTTATCACTTAAATAAAAACATTGTCCTATTAAAGAAAGCTGCAAGCAAAAAGACTTGATTTATCACAGCATTTATCAATAACATATTTAAGCCATATTTTAATAAACTCCTATGAACCTTTTCATCAAGCAGCTCCAAATTTGCAACATTATGCAAAGAACAAATATATCTGGTGAGCAAATTAGTAGATTCTGTTCACCACACTACTCTTCTGAAATACAAAGTCATAGGAATTGAATATTAGAGAAAAAATGATAAACACAGTCTGAAGATTCTAATTATCAATAGAAAAGTAACTCTTTACCATCTCATACCTCTATCACAGCAGCAAGTTTTGCTCTAATCAAGGTTGATATAGAGAGATATTTTAAAAGTTCAAATGGTCAGTTGAAAGTTTTAATTCTTAAGGTCATGCTACATGTTGAGCTGCTGCATTGTACATTTCTCTTCTTTGAAGTGATGTTCATTTTACTAACTGAAATATATTTTCAGCTGTTTGGTAGGATTTCTATTTCAGGAGCATAATTTCCCAGCATAGTCACATTGTAAAACATCCATGAAATCATTAAACAATGCAGCTGTGCTACACAGTAGAGAATTTGATTTTATTCAGTCACTGCTATTACTAACATACAATAGTAGCTTTTAGGCTGTATGTCAGAAAAGCAATTTAGCCTGACTTTTATTAAATATACAATACGACCCACCTGATTCAAACAGGATGGGTACTAGCTGGAAAATTGTTTTAATCAGGAATGCTCTTCTGGACCAGATTTTAACATGGATTGACAAACACCCAAGTAATCACAGGAAGAGTTTTTTAGTCTTAATACACGAACAGGTGAGCTCTGTTAAGCGGAGCTCCAGCCTCATGGCACTCTTTCCACAGCAAGCAGCGGGACAAACATTACCACACACTTCAGCTTTCCCAGTACAAAGTCTAGCTGTTTCCTCCAAGCTACACAACTAGAGCATTCTCTCCCACTAACCTATTATGGAAACAGTAACCTCCAGCAGGCAGTGGGAGCACCAGAGCTTTAATTTTTCAAACCACCAAGCAAGATTTTCTGCAGCTCATCTGTCAACACACTTATTCCTGTGACATTTGGGGTGACAAATGTGGTGGCCAAGAATTTACCGCAGCCTATTTCCACTGCTAGTCTATTTACTTGGCTTCAGCTAAAACACTTACATCCAAAGCACTCCACAACTAATATTTTCTTCTGTTTTACATGAGTAATCTCTCACTTAATTGATTGTTAATTAAATGTTCTAGAATACCAACACTGCAGAGTGAAGTCCTCTCTAGAGGCAGCATAACAAGCCACAAAACAGTTTTCCTCCCAGCATCTCATTGCATTTATCACTTCTAAGCAGACAGGTTTTGCCTCTGGGGTTAAAAGCAGAGTTCAGCAACTGTTTGGTCATCCCCTTCTGAGCCTGACGTGAAGTAATTCCTTCCAGAATAGACCAAGAGCTAGGCAGAGGTCATCAGTTTACTAGCTCAGCTCCAGGAAAAAAACTTTAAGATGATCAGACTGCAGAGAGATGGGATTTAACTAGTTCATTTGGAAAACACATACAACTGAAGGAAAACAAAATGCAGCTGCTACTTATAAATGACAAGCAGTCATCAAACCATTACTGTTCTCCTTTTCTTCTTGCCATTTCCTCAGTCACTAATGATTTCCGATCCAGTACAACAGCTGTAATATTGTATATAAATACATAAATGCTCTAGAGAGATGTCCTGTTTGGGAGAACAAGTATTTTTACTTAGCTAACTTAAATAATCATTTTAGATTTTCTTTTTTGTTATCTTAGTACTGATGATTTACAGATTTCACAGGAAGTTTTCTATCAGCCAAGGCATGATTACACATCCAAAGAATCTCCATATTTCAGGGAAACGTGTAGGCTAAGTGGTTGTTGGAAAATGTACAGATGTAATCTGGGAATGCTCAAAGACTCAACGACGGGTTATTTTTTGTAATGTTTTCCTCCAGATACTGTCCTTCCACCGGAACTATGGCCTTATATGTAGAAACATGGGCTTTAACTTCCTATGACGTACAACATGCTACCGTGCATGCTTTCCCTTTAACTCATCAAGTTTTCCAAGGCTGCTGCCCACTCGTTTATGAAAGGAATGTCACTAAGCATAATACACTAATTCATTCCAGAGCCTTAGACCTCACCTAATTTCACACCTACAAAGGCTAACACTTGAACGTGTACTGCAGGGCAAACATTGCCATGGACAGGGGCCAGAATTGTTTTTTTTTTAAAAAGAGCTGATGTCTTAATGAGAATTTTTACTGTCCAAGAGTGTGTGTGTCTCTGAAAGCTTCTTTTTGATTATGCTACACTTAATAATGAAGCAAGAAAGCTCAGAATAAATCTATCATGCCAATCAAATGATTTCAGAAGGGAACAAATAATAAAACCCCTCAAATATAAAATCAAGAGCTTGCAATTTGTAAGCCCATAACACAGCATCTATTTTTCACCTTTTTTGCATATTACCAAAGGAAATTATAATAAAATATAGTATATATAATAAATATTAAGGACATTCCAGTCGGTTCCTCTTTCAATGCAATGCAGAAACAATAAACCCATGCTGACTAGTCATCTACTATGCAACTGTGATCTATTTCAAAAGACAGAGTAAACAAGTAACCCACATAACACTTCATTATAGCATGATACTTAACCTATTCAACACAGCAGAGGTGAACAGTACTTAAGAAGTTATAAACTTCAAAACTGTGCAACCTCACTGGAATTTTACTAGGCTAATTAAAATAATAATGGAAATCTTCAGTTTTGAAACAGACATACCGGAGAAACAAGGTATGACAAATTCCACTGGTGACTTAGGCTAAAGAACACACACACACACACACACACACACACACAAAAAGCATCATTGGTTTTCCACACCATAAGCCTCTTTAATCAATACCTAATTATACCCCTTGCTCTACTGTTTTTTGGGTGTTTTTTTTATTTTCAGACAGGATTCTTACCAATTCTCCTTCTGTTTCCTAATTATCTTTTCCTTCCTAGACTACAGAATTTATTTAAATCATAGTGGAGGGTACTGGCAGTTCCCAAGCTAATAGATCAAGCAAACAATCTTTCACAATTCGGCTCTTTGGCTTGTGTATTTTGTTAGATCAATGTTCTGTAAACTGACAGCTTTTTTCTTCTACTGACTTCCACATTAGCAAGACAAAACAAAAGGGCAGGTAAAAATTCATAATGTCTTCGTCGTTATAAAAAGAGTGAACTACTGCAGCCTCTCAAGTGCCAAGAATGACCTAAGAAAATATAATGTCCAATAATTACTTCTGCAAGTCTACCACAGATTCCTTAAGCAGATTAGAGGACAGTCCCTGATTACACACAGTGAAAGAAAGAAACAAATACAGCTTTGGCACTATTTTTATGAAAGTGAGAGAGGCAATAATCCATTCAAAAAAACCAATTTGTCTTTCTATTTGATCCTCAGTCATTTGTCAAATGCAGTGAAGGAAAAGCAAAGAAACTCAAAGTACCAAAACATTCACTGTTTTGCTATAAATAACTATTGCTTGCTAATAATTCCTATCAATGACAGATAGTTATTATTTGTTATTCTTACTGTCCCAAGTACCTCTATATCTGGTTGCATTTCAGAGGTGATAGAATTTCAGGGTGAAGGCTAGTTCAGTTTACCCTGTAACTTCACAGAGACAACACAGCTGTTGCAGATTTAACCTAATAATACTGCCACCACCATTTCATAGAATTCTGATCTTATTACTTATAAGGATAATATTAGTTTGTTTTTAAAATCTATTGCAGGAGTAGAAGATCAAGGAGAAGCAATTAATACAGTATAAATTTTGTTTATGGAAGCTTCTGTAATTGAATCATATAAAATTTCACTCACAAAATTAAACAAACCTTAGATCTGAATGTCGTGATGTGAAAAAACCCCAACTACGGAAGAACTCAAAAACAAGAGGTAAGAAACAAGGTGTGGAGTAGAAAAAGCACATAAATATCTAAAATGAATTCTTCATTGCAATTTTTTTTCTTATCTTTAATACTGTCTCAACAACATTATAACTTAACATTTGCATCTGCTGTATATTCAGGATAAAGGTTAGTGTCTTATCCAGTCCTAATGAGTGAAGCATTCCAACAGCAATGTGTCCACACTGGTTGGACTGTAATATCTTCAGAATCAAGTAGTGGGAAATCAGAGCCAGGATCTCCTATGTCTTCAAATCTAGGATGCACCTCTCTGTCTGACTTGATACAGGGAGCTTCAGTGATTTTTAGGAAGGCCAGAGGAAAGCTAATAATAAGAGGTAAATCCTTCATAACATGTATAACCTTTTTCTTGTTGTTTTTCATAACATATTCCAAGACCAGAGCTTTTCCATTTTTGGCGAATTATAACACTCCTTAAATAATGAAAGTACCAATCATATTATGAAGAGTTTTCAGAGTTAATCTTTTACATTTTTTAAAGAAAGAGTCTTAAGGATCATATATTTGTCCCTGAAGCAGTCCCCTTCCAGCTACTTAGGATTTCTATTGGATGATGTAGGAGGGTTTAAATAGACTCATAGAATCATAGATTGGTCAGGGTTGGAAAAGACCTTAAAATAATCTCGTTCCAACCCCCCTGCCATGGGCAGGGACACCTCACACTAGATCATGTCACCCAAGACTTTGTCCAGCCTGGCCTTGAACGCTGCCAGGGATAGAGCATTCAAAACTTCCTTGGGCAACCCATTCCAGTACCTCACCACCCTTACAGTAAAGAATGTCTTCCTTATATCCAATCTAAACTTCCCCTGTTTAAGTTTTAACCCATTACTCTTATTTATCCTGTGATATCCTATCACTACAGTCCCTAATGAAGAGTCCATCCCCAGCATCCCTGTAGGCCCCCTTCAGATACTGGAAGGCTGCTATGAGGTCTCCATGCAGCCTTCTCTTCTGCAGGCTGAACAGCCCCAACTTTCTCAGCCTGTCTTCATACGGGAGGTGCTCCAGCTCCCTGATTATCCTTGTGGCCCTCCTCTGAAGTGACACCACTGAGTGCTGCCATACCAGACATGCTGGAACTAAAATGAGAACTGGAGTCAAAGGCAGCCAAGTGGTATTCCATGACTGATATTGCCAATGAGCTTTTCCCAATTCTTTTGGCAGCAGAATGCAGGCCACAGTTTGATTCTATTTGGAGGGGCTTCTACTACAATTGGAATCAACTGCCCAGGGGTGGAAGCACAGCCATTCCATCTATCATGATCTGATCCAGACTGCGCTGCAACATGGACAAGCTCCAGAAAACCTGCAATACATTGATGACACCATTGCGTGGGGAGATACAGTGGAAGAAGTTTTTGAGAAAGGGAAAAAAATTATCCAAATCCCTTCCCTTTGGACACAAAATTTACCTCCCCAAGAAACATCATTGGTATGGCAAACCACTGTGGGCAGAGAAACAATGGTTTAGGATAGGGAATCACCAACAGGGAAGGAAAACCTGTGAGACAAAGTTCTTGGGGTGCATTGGCCACAAGAGTGCTGAGGCATCCAGGACTGGTGAAAGGTTGGGGTGAAACCTGCTGGAGAGAGGCTGACCAAAAGCAACTGAGCAAGACTCTGACCAACAATCATGGCAGGTACAGCTGCAGCTCCTGCTTCTCCTGGTGCCCCTGCCCTCCAAGTAACATCCCAGCCTGCTCTGCCTGCCAGTTTCTCACCCCATCACCTCTCTCTGCTTCTCCCAACAGAGAGGTCTCCCCTCCAGCTGCTGATGTCACTGGGAGTGTCTGGTCTGAGCTCTACTGCCCTGGCCTTGCCACCTCCCATCACTACCCATGTGTTACACTCTGTCCTGGGACTGCCGGTGTCCTTGGGGACTGCTCAGGACCAGCCCGTACCCTACCAGCTGGCACAGGGGGTGTCAGGGCCCCTCAGACCCCTGAGGAAGCTGGCACAGCTTGCTTCTGCGGTGCTGCTCCCACCCATGGCACAGCTCCCCTGCACTCATGGACAGCAGGTGGTCTCCAGCAAAGCAAGGGCAGCCATGGAGGACAGCATCCCCACCACCAGTGCCCAACAGCCTCCCCCAGTGTGGGACAGCTCTGCCTGCTGATGTTGACATTGTGTGGGGTGATAGAGCAAAAGAAGTATTTGTGAAAGAGAAGAAAACTATCCAAATCCATCTGAAGGCCAGTTTTGCCATAAAACAGGGTGAGGTCAAGAGATGTGCACAGGAAAGCCAGTATTTGGGAATAAAATGGCAAGATGGACATCATCAGATCCCCACAGCCTTCATCAATAAGAACATAATAGCAATGTCTCCATCATGTAACAAGAAAGAAACACAAGCTTTCTTAGGTGTTGTGGGGTTCTGGAGAATGCACATCCCAAATTACAGTCTGATTGTAAGCCGTCTCTGTCACATGACCCAGAAGAAGATTTCAAATAGGACCCTGAGCAACAACAAGCTTTTTAACAAATCAAACTAGAGATAGTTCATGCAGTAGCCCTTGGGCCAGTCTGGACCTGGCAAGATGGGGAAAACATGCTTTACACTGCAGCCGGGGAGAATGGTCCTACCTGGAGCCTCTGGCAGAAAGCTCCTGGGGAAACTCGAGTTTGACCCCTTGGCTTTTGGAGTCAGGGATACACAGGATCTGAGGCCAACTATATTCCACTGAAACAGAGATACTGGCAGCCTATGAAGGGGTTCAAGCTGCTTCAGAAGTGATTGGCACTGAAGCACAGCTCCCCCTCACACCCTGATTGCCTGTGCTGGATGTTCAAAGGCAGGGTCTCCTCTACACATCATGCAACTGATGTTCCATGGAGTAGAGCACAAGCTCGAACAGGAGATCCCAGTCATCCAGGAATCATAGAAAGCCATCATGGACTGGCCAGAGGGCAAAGATTTTGGAATGTCACCAGAGGAGGAGGTGACACATTGAGGAGGCCCCAGTGTACACCAAACTACCAAAGAATCTATCTGCTGGGGAAAACAGTCTGGGTTATTCCTGCCTTGGGAAAAGGCAAACGCATTTGTGGGACTGTTTTTGCTCAAGGACCCAGGTGCACTTGGTAGGTCATGTGGGAGGATGGGGAAGTCTGGTGTGTACCTCAAGGGGATTTTAACTTGGGTGAGCATAGGCGCTGAACTGAACTGTATGATGCTGTGTACACTGGACATTATCACTTCCATAGTGGCCATACACCCATCACTGCACTGGGTGCCTTGTGGTATCCATCTCCACAGCTCTGGATTTCAGGATCTGAACCTGACTCACTTTTGATCACCACATTAATGAAGAATGAACTTCAATAAAACTGGACAAGCACAGTGGTGATGGAATAAGCTTCAGCATGCAGCAATCCACCACTGTCCTAGTTTTGGTTGATAAGAGTTAAATTTTTCCTGGTAGCCAGTGCAATGCTATGTTTTGGCTTCTGCTTGTGCACTTTTCTGTGCAATCACTCCTTTTATTTAGGGAATCACAGTTCCAAGGCTTTGTGTTGAGCAGAAGGTGAACCTTCCAAAACTCAAAATGTCTACTTCCTCCATGTAGCACACAGGCATCTGAATGATGAGAACCCTAGAAGGAGTTAGCATAGTTGAAACTCCCAGAAAACTCTCTGGGCAGAAGACGATTGCTTTCTGGTTAGCACACCACATTCCAGTCCAACAATGACCAGAAGCAGCATATCTAACCACAAAACTTGTCTGATTATGCGATAGCATGAAGAATCCTTTCTCTTGTATGTGCTTGCATATAATTTCCCTGAAAATAATAAAACTTTTACATGTTAAACAAGAGCTACTTCCTCTCTTAAAAAAAATAAATAAAAACCCAAACAAAAACATAACCAAACTCTGGTAAAGGTATCTAGCACTTGACTCCACTTGTGCCAAAATCCAAACTTTAAGGTTCTGTTCACAGTCCACTGCTATCAATGTAGGCAACCACTTTATTAGTATCTGCCTGAAATCTGCAGTTAAGATTGAAACAGCTCCCTATGGGGTATTTACAACTTTGTCAGCAGTCATCACAGGATAATTGTAATACTGAAGTGATCAAGTAGTTTAGAATACAGAAAAAGCAGCTTCTCTCCCCTCATAAAACCGGTATAAACTTCCTTCAGTTATTTGACGTGGGTGTTTCATGCAAGCAATTACCACTTCTACTTGGTAATAGACCAAGGCATGGATTTACCAATGTGAATAACGCCAGACTCATCCGATTGTATTCTATGATGACTGGATTTTGTTTATCTCCTGTGAAATCAAGCTGACAATAAACTTATGGTAAAGACTCCAAAACAAAAGGTCACCAGTTTTTTTATTTCAAGTACCAACTCCTAACATACTGCTATACACCTGGGGACATGCACAGGTCCACCCTCAGACAGCAACAGGCTCCACAGTTTATTACCACAACTTTATCTTTCCTCTAGTTTGTTGTTCCTCATCCCCCCAAAGTTCAAGTTCAAACCAGGACTGGAACTCCTTGCCACTCAGGTAACAGCCACTCCCCAGTTATTACAGCTGTGAGACATGTAGCCTGCAGCTCCAGCACAGTACCTGACGTAAGTATGAATTTCCTCAAAAGCCGGGTTCTGTTCAGTTGGGCTGATTGCAACTGCTTGGATTCATTAACTCTTACACAAAAGGCCACCTTCCTCCTACCATGAGAGTCACATAACAATTCTCATTTTTCCACAACCAAGGAACAGAAGGAACAAACAAAGCTACTCCAGTCTGTCTATGACAGTGAAAGCATTGCTTTTCCACTTACCCAGTGCTGTGGGGCAGGGCCTCAGAAGACACAGATGATCTTGGAGACTTCCAGGTGCAACTAAGCTTCCCTTTTCCTACAGGAACAGGGTCCCACTTCAGCTCACCATCCAAAGGCTCTCCTGAGTGCTGGCTATCCTCACTGTTAGGAAAGGCACTAACTCATTCCTTTAAATACAGCCACAACTGCTCCCATCATGCTCAGCTCCCTCCTGCCTCAATCACAGTGGCTGGCCAGCTGAGGACACTCAGAACTCACCACTTAGCTCTTCCCTTGCCATTCACTGCATGCACAACACCTGTGCGACAGCCAACCACAGAAATTTAGTGACAGGAGTTCAAGTGAAATCACAGGATTTTTTTTTAATTATGTAATTCCTGTCTTGTGTATAGAAAATTAGCCTTAAATCAGACAAAATTTCCTCCCTGCTGTGATCTGTCCTTACTTACAATTTTATATGATTAAAAGAAAAAAAAATATTTGGGTGAATTTGTGCAGACCCCTCATAAATGTAAAATAGACAAAGGATAAAAAATGCATCAGCAGCAATCAAGGCCTGTGGTTGGGTACAATTTCCACCTGTTCTGCATTCACTGTGTTAAACCAAGGGAAAAAGCCATTTTCACCAGTCCAGAAGACAAAGAGGGCCCTGGGGTTGGGTGAGAGGAGGGCTCAGACTGTTAGATCTAAGAAGGACTTTTACATATGTTTGTATCTGTACTTGCTAAAGAGATGTTCTTTTGCTTTCCCAAAATTACTTACTGTATCATAGCTATTGATATTTGGTACAACAATCCTACCCTTGCAGCACTGGGTATCTTTAATGCTAACTAAGGTGGGACCCTGCCACCCAAATTGCTTATACCAGTTTTTGGCCTGCTGTTAATATGTGCACCACAGTGAAATGTGCTTTTCTCACCAGAAATATTATACAAAATTTTGCAACAGCACATACAAGCTTAAGCAAGGGCATATAGAAATAAATACTTACAGATACAACCTGTTTTTGTCTTGAGTTCTGCCCATGCACATAATATTTTTGTAAGGTTCCTGTAAGGAACCAGAGGGCTCTGAGGCACACTTTCATGTTGTGATAACCTCTCAGAATTAAATTCTACTGATCAGATGTTTGTGAACTCATGAGAGTTATTGTCCATCCCTGTGGCTCTACTGAGCTCTATAGAAAGCCTCCAAGCCCCCAAGAAACAATCCAAAACAGTGTTAAAACCATGCAAGACAAGATGCAAGCTCAGCACACTGATGAAAATAGCTTTAGAAAACGTGGGTGTTTCGGCAGACCAGCACTGCTGGGGCTCTGTTAATCTTTTTTCCATTTGATCCATCTTTTTCTCCCTTTCTATCTAGCTTTTAGTCCCTCCCTCTCCTTTTCTAACCTTTCTACTTTTTTCTTTCCCCACGCCCTAGCTCTCTGCTTTCCCCTAGCCTTCCTTTTTCTAACAGCTGCTGCCCGTGAAAACTGACACAAGATAGGAATCCCGGATGACAGAGGCATCTTTGATCTTTCTCTTGCTAATTCATTGAACTACACAGAAAGAAAAATCCCCACTACTGTTCCTGCTACAAATTGTCTAACTTTGAAGATCTTAACAATCTCAATAGACATATTCATTCTTTGTGCTTAGTACCACGGTTTTTTCTTCACATTTAAACAATTCAGATAAAGGGTTTGGTTCTGCTTTCTATCAACAGAAATAAGACCAGAGATTTCTTTCCATTTGTATTTCCTCCTGAAGCATTATTCTCAACACCTTCTTTCACCTTATCCCTTAGCCTAGATATTTTGAATTATTTTTATAAAGATTAAAACAAACAAACAAATAAAAACAAATAAAAACCCCTTTTGTTCAAATTGCTATTTTGATTAATATAAAATGATTTCCTAGCATTCAGAAACTTGCTATTCTGGCACATGCTACCATGCAACACCATGGATAACTCAATTTTAGACTACATCTCCCTTAATGTTTTCAGGACAGTCTGGCAGCTGTGACTGGCACTATCTGATGGGAATAAACATAATAAAAGCTGTTAATCCACCTTTATATTTCTCCTCTCTTCTTTGGTCAACAGGGTAAAGGCAAGATGTATGCTATGAATGCTGAAGCTGTATTACCATACTTTACAGTTTTGCCAATGAGTCCTCCAACTCCTGTCATAAATAGGGAATGGATAGCTTTTGTAAACAGCTCCTAAACAAACCACCAGCAATGGGTATCACATAAGTAGATGAATACTCAGCCGAAGTCTCTGTTTAGTACTGGGTGCAGCTTTTGTTCACCAGCTGCAAACAGTTCACAAATTCAGAAAAAATCAGCCCTTCATAACAAGTTGGCAAGCAGGGAACAGGACTAAAGTCATGATATGAGGAACCTATGTAAGGTTTACTGTTCATGGGATGAAATCAGTCAGCAGAGCAAGACCCCTTCTATAACTCCTCTGTGTTCCCAGTTGTTTTTTACTAGAAGAGTTTAAGTTCTTAGCAATATGGGTTTCCCAGGGATATTGTGAATGCTCCATCCCTGGCAGTGTTCAAGGCCAGGCTGGATAAAGCCTTGGGTAATATGGTTTAGTGTGAGGTGTTCCTGCCCATGGCAAGGGGGTTGGAACTAGATGATCTTAAAGTCCCTTCCAACCCTAACTATTCTATGAGATTCTATGATTTACTTTGCATTTGTGCAAAGATATAATTTACCACTGTTGTATCTCAGTAAATGGAAACGTTGCTGGAGGCAGTAGGAGACAAACTAAGAATTTGTCTCTTGTGCCCTTGACACTTTCTTTTCTGCCCAACACAGGTGTCTCTAAGAGCATGACTATACGTGTAGGACATGGCTACATTACATATTTGTGCAAACAAGCTGTGTTGCATGCCAAGAAGAACATCATCCACGCTGGTGTAACTGCTTGACATGGACTGTTTAATTTATTGGCATTTGTAAAACATGTAATAAAGCAGAGAAAATAAAGTGGTGCCAGATTTAAACAGTTTTGTGAAGCCTGTAGCATAATAGTGTGTTATATACTTTCTTGCAGTTTCATGCAACTCTGACCTTTTTTTCTTGAACACAGTTAAAAGAGTACAGCATCAATCAGTTAATATAAGCTGAACAAGAGGTTTGAATATCTGCTGCTGTATTTTCAGTCCTAAGATATTAATGTGTCCAACATACAATACAAACAGTTTTTTAAATATTCACAATTATGCCAGTAGAAGCTTTGCTGTGATTACCATGTGCTGCAGCACTGCAGAGGAAACTCTTTTCACCAGCATTCCTTATCTGAATGATCTTTGGTGTCCCTTTTTATCAGTTCTGATTCCAAATCCCCATCAAATTTGAGGATTATTTCCAGGCAGAATCCCGAAAGCTACAAAGTTATAATGAAATAACAAATTATCCAGCAATTAGGGTTCTTGATACTTAATGTTATCCCTTAAAACAGTAATTTCCTGTGTGAAAACAAACTGCTGAATTTTGCTTCCCTGAAGGCTCAAAACAGGTTTTATCCTAAAGTGACAGTTTAAATTGTAGCTATTGCAGTAATGAAAACATATACGCAGGGACACTGGCATCCTCTTCTCCTTTATAGCTGACCCATGTTAAAAAATAAATAAATACAGAATTTTTATCATTCTCATTTGCATTATCATATACATTTCAATGCAAGGACCCTTTTATTATTTATGATCTTGTAAAAAAGATCAAAACCACTATATTCTAGTGAAAGTGTACAAGCTTTGGTACATCTTGGTTATGTTTTGTTTATTCACTTTAGTATCATCCTGGGACATCAGCTTTTAAACACTGAAATTTTGTCCTTCTTTTTGTCATATATGGCAAATTATATTACTGCAGAGAACAGGAGTTTCTGCACAGGAAGACTGAATGCAATTGTGGGCCCAAACCCATGGTCAAGATCACCTGCAAACTTGCAATGCAAGTAATACAAGTAGTGTGATACAAGTAGGCTCAATATGAGACTGGGGGCCCCCTACACAAGCATGGTGATTTTAGTGGTCAATAGAAGGAAAAACAGACCAAGAATTATCAGAGAAGACAGAGCTGGAAATCTAACCCAAAGCTCTTGGTTCCTTTCCAGCATCTTGTTCACTAGAACATGTTGCTTCCAACAAACATGGATCAAGACATAATTAACAAGCTATTAGCAAGGGAATTCTTTGGTATCTGTGGAAGCAAGCATAAGGTTCAACGCTATTTATAGAGAATAAGATTTATAATTTTGAGATTTAAACCAATCTACTGGTTTAATCTTGTGTAGTGTTAATGACAGGTTGATGAATGCTCATGAATTGTTTTCTATCCACAGCCACCAATAAATTCTAGAGTGAACAATAACAACATTATCTTTAGTTTGGTTTTCTAGAGAACAGACAACTAAGCAATCAAGATATTTCACTGTCTGTCTGCACTCGCCCCAGGAGCTTTTGATCATTCTGGCCATCCTCAGCCAAGTTTGAACATAGAGTGGACATCTTAAGGATGGATGAATTTTTACAGAATGCACTAAAGTGGGTAGATTAGAGAGAGTCAAATTGGAAGAGACTGACAAGATTTCAGTTATTTGGAATTCTGGTTGGTAGCAGATAATGAGCCAGTCAGAAGAGTGTTTGAGACCAAAATATTTAGCACACATGCTATCACTACTCTGTGGGATGCTGTGAGGTATGCAGGAGACTCCAGAGTTATTTTGGTGTTGAGGATTAGGTTATAAATGTAAACTAGAATATAAACCTACATGAAAGTGTACTTCCTTAATTTCATGGTTTGTATAGATGTTATATTCCTTCCATATTGACAAGACAGCACAAGGCAGTTTTTCCAACAGGAAAAATAAGAGGAGATTCCAACCTCAAAGATTTCCTAATCTAGAAAATAACAGCAACATCACTGTTTGGGTTAGAATGAGAAAAATAATGAAAAGTAAAGATTACCAGTACCAATCATTAACTATTATTTCTATTATATCACAGTACATTTTGCTTCCTCTTTTCCACCTTTCTTTCTGTTTTAAAAAAATTGCTAAAAACTTTCTAAAATAAAAGTAAATAAGTCAGCAAATATTTCACTTCTCTTTTTTTCTCTGTGTAAATAAACTTGAACTTTAGCCACAGCAGCTTTCACCTTATTTGGCCTGCAGATAACTCCTTTTCAGTTTCCCCTGCTCACTCCAAGACGACCTTTGCAGTCAGTCAGGAAATGTCTAGAGATTATAAGGAACCAGTTGCTTTGATGCCCTGCAGAAATGGTGCCAGTGATAGAGAACACTACTTTTTATTTTATTTTTAATTAATTTTCAGAGAAAGAAAGAGTATTTTTTAAAGGGAGATTACATGCCCAGTCTTGCTTTTTTTACAGGCTTGACTTCCAGTGACTACAACAGGATACCATATGAGCATAGGGCTGGATCCTTACATATAATTCACATTATGCAGAATTTTTTTCAACAACTTTATACAGGAAACTCCTAAAAGCAAACCAAACTGGAAATTAGACAGTATAACTCTGTCCTGACATATCATGTTTCTCTTACTATTGTTTCTCTCTTACCAGAGCAATAATAGAAACCACCGTTCCAAGCCTGTCATTTCTCCCGCATCCCACAGATCCACATTTATCTCCTTGTGTGCCTTGCCTTATGTCACAACAGTTATGGTTTTGCAGAGTTATGGCAATGACAGTTTTTCTCCAGGTAATAACCTTGCTGGTTTAAATCTTCTTCACCATAAGCCTTGAGTCCTGCGTGTGGGAACAGATTGTGCAGCTGAGCCCTGTGCAGAGCTCTCATTAGTGTCATGGGGACTTTCACACATAGTTCATATGCAGAATCATCGAGCTAATCCTAAAGAAAATGAGAAGCAATCTGTATCTACAGGATTTTTTCTTACTGCTGGACAGCAGCCAAAATAAAAACCTTGCTGCTGCTACCGTTTTACTTGATCTATTCAATACTATTTCAGGATATAAAAATCTGGAATATTTCAACAGTTCTACCAAAAGCAAGTTTTTGCTTCTGGTGTGAGGAAGCCTTTTTTCTCACAGCTGTGGCTGCTTAGTTTACCTAATGCACATTTTTATATATAGAAGTGGTGCAAATTCTGAAAACAATTTGTGAAGAAATCTGATGAATCAGCAGAAAGACATTAAACCTGCCATTGGTATCTGGGTTCTAATAGTTTTGCTCTTGAACGAAAACAACATAGTTGTTAATAAAAGCATTAGTCTTGATGGGGAATGAATAGCTCTTGGTATAAATAAGCATATGGCATACATTCAGCTTTTTCAGGAACTCAAGGGGACCACTAACATTATGAAAGGCCTGACCTTTCTCAGCTTCCACTTCTAGTCCTGACTAGGGAATCGCTAAATCTCCCACCCACATTTGAAATACTCTGCATGAAAGGTTTGCCCTCCTACCATTCTAGGGTTTTTCTGTTTATCAAGGTTTGGGGGTTTTAACCAAATTTCTCACCAATACCATGCCTTCTTACCTAGGCCACTCTGTTATTCTGTTTCATCTAGTGAAGAAATACCTAGCATGAGTCTGGAACTGACACACTTGTAAGGAAGCTCTTAGTCCTTATCTTTTATATTCACATGCCCTTCTGCCAACACTCAGCTCTCCTCTGCTCTGCCCTCATGGCTGAGGCAGTATGGAAAGTGCTGAAAAGAGGATTAGCTCATGAAAAAGATCCCAACCAGCAGTTTGCAAGCATACAGCATTCATGCATACCACCATGAAGCCTGGGTAGCTGGAGAGCGATATATCTCACCTAGATATTGCTATCTCAAAGTGGGCCAGTTAGCCTAGGTTTGTCATCTAGGCTTCCTCTGTGTCAATGGGGAGAGAAACTAGAGACATCTGTGAGACGCAAATCTGCCCACCTATCTTAGATGCCTCCTTTAGGAGGATATCTCTTCCACTTCTCTCCACAGAGAATGGATGGCTGGTGGTAAGATAGCTAAAATTGTTCACTACAGGACTAAAAACAGAACAAGTGGAGAATTCCACACTTCCAAGAGGGAGGAGAAAAGGACCCCAGGAAAAGAACAGGTTGTGTTAAGGATCATTCTTGCATTTAGTATCAGGGATTGCCTCCCTAGATCTGGACCTTCAGAGCTGGACAGCAGAGGAAATAAACACATACTTCATTGGAACTGCATGGGGTGAGTGTACACACATTAAAAGAAACAGAAAAAACATATGGTCCTTGGGAGCCAGGAAAGCCATCTGCAGAGGAAGTGTACCAGAGCATGAGAAGCAGCAAGGGGCAAACGCTCCCGAAGAGCCACGCGTGTCTTACACAGCAGCACATGTGACATAAACCACATGAAAGAGGCTCGGCGTTCTCTGCCATCAAAAGTGCCAAAACAAGCAGACACAGGGCATGCGGGAGCAACAGAATGATCACAAGCACATACTGCAGATAAGCTGATAGAAGGGGAACATCTGAACTGCAAGAAGCAGACAGAAAATCATAGTGGAGCTTTGAACTCCAAAAGTGGTTTCTGCTACTCAAAGCTAGGGTGATTTTTGCCATCTTTTATTTGCTGATGTCTAAACTATATTGCAAGATCTTTATATTTGGTCCACAGCTGGGAGTTCCAAGCAGAACCTAAAAATTCCAATGTGATAATAATGCCATTTATTGAGTTAGGAATCATGCACAGCCAAGCTGGAAATAATGTTAGAAGCAATGTTTTCATAAAAGAAACATTATGCCAGTTTGCTCAGTGGCATTTCCTTCTGTTCATCCTGCCTGCTCCTCCTGTTATTGCATAGGTAGGGACCTGTGCACTTGATGATCAAAGAGAAGGATGTCTTTTAGCATAGTTTAAGGGTTGTACTCAGACTGCAAGGACAAGTAGCATTCAAAAGTCAATGCAGAGCTTAAATGTAAAGAATGTAAAGCTTAGAACCTCCAGAATATATGTCCCTCTTTTTGAAATCAAAGAAACAAGATATTGTATTTACTTCTGTTGACCCCCAAAGTGAATAAATGCTAAAGTGCCTGTTTCTATCCCTTATACAGATAGGTACTCCTCAGTACCTACAAATGCTCATGTTAACTACAGATCTCTGCAGCTGCTGAGTAAAATTCTTAGCCCTGAGTAAAATTCTCAGCATCCCAGCTCAGCCCACATTGTAGGATCCTCTCAGCAGCCTGATCCAGGCTCTATGAGAGGCTGCATAGAAACTGGCCTCTGACTGAATGCTACTGTAATGATTCCCCAGGAAAAAAAGTCCTTCCTGTCTTGCTTTTAAATATTTTTCATCTGTCACAGAAGAGTTCACTCATCAGCACCAAAAATATTAGGATCAGTACAAACACATAAAAAAATCCCTCGGATCTCAAAAAACTTCAATACATGTACAACATTAAAGACAATACAGTGACAGGGTTAAAAAGTAGAATGAGTTGGTGGATATTGCAGAAATATAAATAATATATTTCATTGAATAGCATGTTGAGTAGCTATTGCTTGGCTTACAATGCTTACAATGTGTATCTGTCCTACCAAGTGACTGTGAATCTTTGTCATGGCCTCATGCAGTAAACCTCTTACAGGAGCATATTAATTGTCCTTTCTGCTTACTTTGCTGACTCAGAAATAGACAAAAGTTACCATAACCAATAAACAACCTTCCCCTCATCCTTGTAACCACATATTTCAATATCTTTTTAGAATATACCATGAAGATAAAATCTGCACATGCACCTGGTTTGGCCAGTCACTGCTCTTTTCACTGTTTATATGATCTTTTAGGGAAAGAAACATCATTTTTTTAAGAACCTGTGCAGCCCCACGTCTCACTGACTGTCAGTAAATGTTTTCTTTTATTCTCCAAAGTTAAAAGATTTTAGATAGAAGAAATATCTACTCTTTCAATTAGTAGAAAACCACTCCAAAAAACTCAAACCTCAACACACACACATAAATACAAAACCAGCCACATCAACAAAACATCAAATCAGCATGGTTCTCAGGTTCTCAAATGCATGCATGTCTACGGTCAATGGGATAAGTATCATTAACATCTGAGTGAAGTAGCAAAACAAAAAAGGTCTTGTATACTGTAGATTGTGTACACAGAAGACTGTATACTGTAAACAAGTAACAAGTGAGGAGAATAGTAAGTAACCAGTGAGAGCATGATCAAGGGGAAGTTTACACTGAGAAACCTGATAGAGTAATTAAAACTCTTGCTTCATGAGATGACCTCTAGCATGGTTACCCACAAGTGGAGTAAAATGCAGGCCAGTATAAACAGGATGCTGAACTAGGATGAAGTTGCATAGAGCCATTGATGTGCCTTTACAACACTCTTTCCCCTTTACCATCCATGATAGCCAGGTTCTGGACCCATATTTTTAACAGACTTTGCAACTTGGATCTGGATTAAACATCATCACAACCCATTCAGAAAATATTTTCTAGGCCAGTATATTATTTAGAATTGTTGGCTGCTTCTGCAGCACTGTAATGCTAACACAAGATTGCTTAGAAAGGTATCTGTTTGCAGCAACATGTTGCATGCTGATTTGAAAGATTTAAAATACACAAAATTTGAGTAAAAACTTTGAACTCAAAATACATGCACAAAACTAAGATTCTGCAGTGGAACAATAAGCATTTTCATTGTCAGAACTTCCCGCCCATGAAAGAAACAAGGAATCTCTTTTTAGCTTTTGCCATTGGCAATGAAAAAAATAGCATTTTTCAAATAAATATGCACAAAATGGCCACACTGTGGTCTGACCCAAAATCTGAGGCAGACTTGAATCTACATTTTTGAAAGACTTCCAGCTACATCTGAATTGATACTCTTAAAATACCCAGTTTGAGGAAAAGAAAAAACATCACAATTTCAAAGGGAGTGCTGTGCGTACTATTTAGTTCTAGAATAAAGCAGTTTTTTAAGACAGCAGTCATTGTCATTGGCCTAGTAAAAGAAACATAGTCAAGACAGCAGTCCTCATAACTTTTCGCATTTGCTTAGTAAATCATATTTCTGCAATTACTTCTTTTACATGTAGGTACCATAATCTTATACACTTATATTGGGCTTCAGACACTCTACAAAAGACAATCAATACAACATTCCATCCCTCATATATTAAGTAGGTATACAGTTCCAGGAAATCAGTCATAACGCCCTGTCTCCATGCCATCAGGTCAAAGTTTCTGAATTAAGTGGACAGAAATCTCAGTTGCGAAGCTCAAATGAAAGTTAACTAACCTCTCGCATTATAAAATACACTATCAGCAGTAGTATTCAGGCAACGTCAAACGTATATTTGGATCCCATAGATAAGACTAAAGCACATCTATAAAGCTACTTAGCATTTGCTGAGGTAAGGAACAGAAGAGAAAAAGAAGAAAAGGGAAAGGGAGTCTGAGATAAACAGAGAGGAAAATAACAAGGAATAGAGAAAGGTGAGAAAGACAGACAGAAAGACCATACTACTTCCACAAGACAGCAAAGTACTCCAGAAAGGGAAAAAGTGAGATGTTATTTACAAGAAATTTTGATAAGAAAAAATAAATGAGTCACAGTGATACAACATGATGGAATTTAATCCAGCTGTTTGTGTCCTATGGCAACCCCAGATAAGCAATATCAGAAAAATGAGTTAGGAAATCCAGATGGCAACAAATATTATACTCATCAATAAAGAACAGATGCCAAAAGTACTTTTGACATATAAATGTTATTTTACTCTGTTCCTATCCTTTGGCTATTACTCTTTAAAGTGACAGGTTGGACAAGACACTCTTGATCTTTTAAATTACTTCACATGCTACTCTTACTTTTAGGTATATTTGTGTTACTGTATTAATCCTCTCCTGCAGATTAAGTAACATATGTAGGTACATCCTTTATTTGTATATTTAATCCTCAGATCCAGTGGCTTTAAAAAGCTATATGGTAACATGGTGACAGCAAGCAGTGCATTACCACCTTTCCTCAGAGGGCTGCATGTAACTCTTTCTGTCTTGAAATTCAGCTTAGCTACTACAGAGGTAAGATACAGCAAGTAAAACATGCTTCATGGAGGCTGGCCACAGAAGTGGTAGTTCAAATCCAGCTACAGACCATGCCACATGGCCTGGTCTTCACAGAAAAAAACAAAACAAAAAAAAAAACAAAAGAGAGAAATTAGTTGAGGAGCAAGTACACAAAACTAGCAGAAGCCTACCTTTCTTTTGGCTAGTCTATAGTAAAGCTGCCAAAAGCTCTGTATGGTACTTGAAGATGCAAGAGCTCTTTAATGGCTTCCAGCAAGCTGATTCATCATATAGGTTTCTGGATAAAAGAAAAAGTTGAATTGAAGGATATTCTCAAGAATGCACTGTTGGCTGCTGGTGTGAATCCATACTGGTCTGCTGAGGTCAGCTAAAGTATGCTGATGTTTTTAGAGGAAAATGTGGTTAGATTCAGTCTGATGGGTTTGTCACATCAGTATTTTCTCTATACAGCCAAAACTGGTGTCTAAATGCATCTCCTGGTGAAGGCCAAGCTGTACAATCAACTTTATAGGAGGAAATGCAAAGTATTTTCTAGGGAAATGATTGGTAAACAAGAAAGTGTATCACTGTAATTTCCTACCTTTCCCACCTGGATACTTGGCATTTGGAAGCTTTCCCTTGACATTGGTGAGCTATCTAATTGCAATTAAAATCATCTATTCCTTTTAAATTGGGGTATATTTATTTCTCAGTTTTGATGCTATAATACTGGCCATCTGAATGTAACAAGCTCTGCATGTTTGTGTGCTACCTCCTGCAGTGCTTGCAAAGCAACTTCAAGTCATTTACCAGAATTACCCTTAGTTTTACTTTCTATCTGAAGTTTCTGCCTTGCCAGCAGGAAACTTTACTTTCCTCATTGTAGCAGACAGTATTTAATTTATACACACCAATGGCAGCAGGGCCTGCGGACAGGATTCTGTACAAACATAAATCTAAGTACAGAATTATCAGGATATGTTTATCCACTGTTTGAAATATAGAGCTGAGTATTATTTCTTTGCATTTTGCACAATGTCTTTGTAAGACAGGTTCTGAGTGCTACAGTGTTGATAAGTCTTTCAACTACAGCAGTTCAATGCTGTCATTTTTAGGCAGATACAACAGAGCAGATGTACCCAAAGCATATAAGAGGCCTATACACACACTGTAGTACTTCTTTGCTGAATTTAGATGGCTATCTGGAATATTTGGCAGCAAAGAAAGTATCAATTAGAGCCAGGTCACTGCAGCATGAGTGAAGTTGGCTCTGGCCGAAAGGGAACTGTTCCAACTTCTCTTCTTTGTAATTGCTTCTGACAACTCATGAAGGAAATAAAACAACATAGAAAAGTATTCTGGAAGAAAAAATTTAAAAAAGATGATTCTGTTTATATTTCAAATTCTCTGGGGAGAAAGGGAAGGAGGAATTCTCACCTGTTGCTTATTATTAAGAAATAAAAAAAAATCAGGAAAATCAGCCTCTCCAGTATCCATCTTTTCTTGTTCCTTACACTCCAAAGCTGCACAAAGGCCCAGCGCAAAGGCCTGAGCTCCGCATAAATGCCCTGTTTATTCAGTGTTGTGGATAGGCCCTGGAGTTGGTGACTTATGACAATTAGGGTCCACCAAGGAGACATGAGTGACAATATTACAAGCTCAACAGAAAAAAAACCCATCAAAAGCATAACACAAAAGTATTGTAGGTAGTTTTAGAAATCAAGATATCTAAAACTCTTAAATGACACAGCTTTTAACTATGACACTATTAACAGTTGCACGGCTCTGAGGAATTTTAAGTGGTCAGATAATGTTCCTGCTGCTCAGTGTTTCATACTTCAGTACGGCACAGTTTTCTTACCTGTTCTGACTTTTTAAGTGAAATTACAGTGTCACAGACTTTGATGCACAAACGTTTAGATCACTACTGCTGACTTTCTTGGTTCAACTTAATACCTTCCACAGCATTTGTATCAACTGAGTCAATGCCTATTCACACCACAATGGGAAGAAATATGAGGGGTTCAGTTCACCTAAAAGCTAGGTTTCTAGCCCTTATTATGTTCCTAGTCCATATTAGGTTTCCATGTTATCTATATAACCACCAGAAAAAGACAGGGCTACCCAGAAAGTGAATCCTTCCAGGATCATTCTTACAAAGAGATGAGTCACTTGCTGGAAGTGCCCATCTCTCTCTAGTGCATAGAGGAGATGCTCAGGCAACTAGATCAGATTAGATGCTTGACTGTCAGTTGCCTTAAACTAGATGAGATGAATATCAATTAAAATACAATACTGACAGTTTCCTAATATGCCAGTAGACTACCTGCTATCTTTTTTTATTTGAAGCTTTCCTCCAGAATCCAAACTATTTCCTCTCCGTGGTTATGAGCAGATGGATACACTGCCTAGCAAATGTATTTTTAAAGATATTGTGCTGTCCCAGATGAAGGGATGGTATGAGTAGCCTCTAAGCAATATACTCATAATATTAAAGTCAGATCTCCATCTGACTAAAAACACCAGGATTGGGTGTTCAATAAAGAATTTTCAAACTTCCTTTTTAAATTACATTTTTATCTTTCCAAATAACTGCCAGAAAGAACTTGTCTGAACTCAATCTGATCTTTCATATTACTGTACTGAGATTCTTTAGTAGGACTGATTCTTTGTGCTAGGCATGCTGTCCCTTTAGAAACTCTTGAGATATAGAAAGGGCCTTCTTAGCTTGGTAGCAAGCACTGTGGAAAATGATGCTTGTGTCTCTGCTCTCCCCCAAAAGGGACTGTTTCATGAACAACCACAAATGTCTATGCATTAACATCCATCACATCCTTAACCTTTAGGAGGCTGCAAATAATTGTTGCTCTCCAGGCATGGAGATTTCTGCACAGAATGTCCATTATTATTCAGACTTGTTTTCTTCCTTATACAACAGCGGGAACCCTCATCTCTCTAAAAACTCCAAGAGAAGCAAAAGGAGAGCAAATGTCACATATTTGCTATATCAACTCATAAAACCACAACACAGACAAGAAATGGGTTTAAGCCAAAAAGACTGGAGCCACGTCCCAATCTGAGCACTCCCACAGAATGAGCAGACTGAAATCCTCTGTTCTGGTCTGGGTTCAATTCTGCTGTAGATGGAAATCATTTATTTTGATTAAGAAAAAGCTTGCGAGAAAAACACAATACCACTGAGTTCAAATCCGCTATCTTCCTGCCTCTCCAAATCCATAATGTGTCTAAGAACTTGCAAAGCTGATTGTGCTCCTTGTAAGTAAATCTCCAGGGTAGAAAGCAGGAATAGCAGACCTCCCTTTCTCCTTAGCTATCCATTGAGTTGACAAATCAACTCAGTGACACCACCCTACGTACTGCTTCTGCCCTAAACTTTGCCTTATTGACCTTCTGCTACATGTGACTATCAAACTGAAGTTCTGTCTGCTGATGGTATGATGGTGCTGATGTTGCAGACTTAGGGCTCCTTCTCCAGCCAGCCAGCCATTGGCTACAATTGTATTTTGCTCCTGCTAGATTTTGAACCTTGAAGGGAAAAAGAATTTGTATTGGCCTGTTCAGCCTCCTATTGAATACATTAGCAACAACTTCAGAGAGTTCAGAATTACATCATCCTGCCCACTAAAATGAGGGCTTGTGCAGCCATCTTTAGAGAGATCAATGACTAATCTCATTTCTGCAGTTTGGTGATAACAGACCTACTCCAAGGGAAGAAAACATCATCCATAGCATAACGGTCATTAAATGTCTTCCTTTATTAAAATCTGCTTGTGCTTATTCAGAGGTTGCATATGTCTCCAAGACTGTCCTGGATGAAAGCTGATATTCCAGAAGACACCTGAATCAAATGTTTTGTGTTTTTCCTGATGCTTTCTCTTCTGGCATCAACTTCTTCCCTTAGGACAAGGAAAATACCTGGGTCAGGATACCTGAAGGAGCCCAGAATGTACCATAAAGACTCTCACCAGCAGGTAAAATTTCACCTCTGACAGACAAACACTTTTCAATGGCATCAAGGAATTAGACCAAGGTCCCTGATACAGCAAACATCAAAGCTACTGGCCCCTAAGTCTTTGCCTCAAAACAGGCAAAAATCAATGTGAATAAATGCTGGGGAATATTTCTTCAATAAATATTTACTCACATACTATAACCAGTGCTGGTCCTGCCATTGTCTATGTTGTCACTCTCTTATTTTTAAAATTCTTTGTACAGTTTTCATAGTTTTTTGTGTGTGGGAGTATTCAACTAATATAGATCCGGACCACTGGATCTAATGGGGCCCCCTGAAATATCTACCATCATTATGAAAAATATTCCCAGAAAATAAAGATAAAACTAAGAGGCTCCAGCATTATCGAATATCAGATTTTAGATTATATTAAACTTTAAAAAACTGGACAATCACAGTGCACTGGTTGGTCCCACAATTACTACTTCACAGAACACAAAAACATCTCCTGCTTTAAATAAGTTACCGACTCAGAAAAGACTGAATAGTCCCATTATTATTCCTCCACATTAAGCCTCAAAATTAAATCCCAGTGCAAAACTACAGTATTGGTGGTGTATGTTTTACTCCCAACTGACTCAACTGGATTCTGTGTGAAAACTGCAGGAACCTAGATTCAGTACAAGAGAAAGAGTATCTTGGCTTATTTATTTATATGAACATAATTTGATTAATATAACTTTTAAATATTGATTTGCCTGATGCTATAGCCTGATTTAATGGAGAAAATGTTGGCAAATATAGAAAAATATGTCTGCATTTAATTATTCTATACACCTGTGAAAATAATTATAGCATCTGAAATTGTTACTGCAACCATAAAAGTTGATCTAAAGTTCCTATATTTTCTCTGTTGAAATAAGTAGATTTCTGGTGTTAACATACCACGTCACAGACACTGGGATATCTCCAGTCATCCTTTTGCTTTAGACATGGAATATATACAGAGAAGCTATAAAAAAACAACCGTAAGTTCTTTACAGAAAATGGGCACTGGTGCAAGCAGATGTTGTTCAAGCACAAGCAGAAATTTATTGAGCCAGAAAAGAGCTGGGATTTCTTGAAATTCCTGTGGGAACTTTCCATAAGCCTCAAACGTTGAATAGCCTTAAGGAAACGTGTAACCTCATCTCCTTTTTTGTGATAATGCAGATATTCATGCCTTGAAAGTGTAAGCTGACATAAGGCTGAGGTTGAACTGCAAATGTCAAAGCAATACATAGAAATATTTACATGCCTTATTAATACTTGGTTGTGGTGGAGGTTTTTTTAAAAAAAAGAAAGAAAAAATGACTCTATGAAGTCAAACATTTTTACATAAAAACAAGCAGCTACTATGGCAATTGAATTGAACCAAAACTTGGAATTAGCTTGTTTGTTTTCATCTTCTGTCCTCCAGCAAAGACAGCCCTACCGCCTTTTAGCACTGTGAAGGCTGGAAATCGAATTCAGGACTGACGGGAAGATCATCAACAAGTTGGCTATGTTTTTGCACTGCCATTCGAGAATCAAACCCAGTTCACCCAGACAGAGCTCCAACAATCAGTCTGCTGCTACATTTTGCTTCTCTAAGGACTCTGAATCATCCTTTTATTTTCTGTACTCCTCCCACATGCAAGATCTCACATGAGGCAGCCTATCCTTCCTAGCAAGAAAGGCTGCAGAGATTCCCTCGTGAGCATGTGTAATGCTGCTGCTGAATTGGCTAAGGATGTAACACACAGCAACAAGAGACTGAGCACAAAGCCAGCCTGGGAGCAAAGCACAGGGCCTTGAACTGCAGTTCCACCAAGCCCTATACAGTAGCATGGGACTAGGTCAGCTGTATATCAGATTACTGTCGCCTCTAGAGATAATGGAATGATAAGCAGACAAACAGCTCATTTTCTCACTTTATGTTTTTCTGTCCTGCAGGGGAAAAAAGTTTTCCAATAGCATTTATCATACTGTTTTTAGTGATTCTTCACTTGTTAAAAATTATTCTGAATTACTTAGAAAATGTTCCTGAAACTGTACCTCAGCTGAGTAGTGAGGAAGACCTACAGATAGCTGGGGTTTGGGGTTTTTTTTATTTTTCTACAAGTAATTTTGAGTGGTCAAACGATTATGACAAAATAACTGTGCTGATACTATCAATTTATATTTCTTTTAAGATGGCATAGGCTCTTCTATACAGTGTCCTTAAATCATTCAACCATGTATTCGTTAAGCTGTGAGAGGCAGACAACACAGTATGGACAATGGTAGCACTGCCGAAAAACACAGTAAGAACATTTTTCATGACACAGTAGTATTGAAAAATAATGCATTCTACAGAGCCTTAATATTTTGTGCAGGGATTATGCTCAGGAATTAGTCATGGTAAACTGTGGAAAGAAAACACCAGAATTATTACCCTCTCTTTATTAAGAACAGAGTAACATCTTTAAGGACTTGCCAAATAATTGAGATCATGCTTTTGTTTAAAATCAGAAGAAAAATTGTTTTAGCACTGAGGGAAAAATGTGTTAGCCCTACAAGAGGCATGGTTATAAGGCAGCGGCAATTGATAGGGCAGCACCCACTGGATTCCTACTCCATTTTGATTTCATACCTGTGGTCTTCAACACTGCTAACAGAATTACTCATCTACAATTGAAGACCATTAACAATTTTCCAGGGGAAAGCTGAAGTATTTTTAAAAGGTTTGCTTTAAACTATATTGTATTCAGAGATGAAATGATGCCTATGTGTTTTCAGTCTCAGGCATATAGTAAAAAATGGTCTTGAATTTTCATGTTTTAGAGAATTAGGAAGTTTAAAATTAACAATAGGAGCAGGTAAGACTTTGCATCATGATGGGATGTAGGCATAAAAATACATCTGGCATGGATCTTTAGCAGAAAATATTTTCATAACTCACTTCAATAGATCTGCAATTGGAAGAGTATTCAGTTCTGCATCATTTAAGTAAATCAGAAAAGCTTCTTATGTAATACAATCCTAAAATTATTTGCTGCTTTAAGTTTGTGGGAAGCTGAGTTGGGAGGATTCAGGACAAGCAGAAAGATCTTTGAGGGTTTAGGGAAAGTTTTTTAGTCACTGGACTTGTTGAAAAATCTACTGGATTAGAAAAACTTAGTTTTGTTGTATTCGTTTGGTTTTCCAAAGGCTTGTCCCTACTCAAGGGAATAGCAAAATTCAGGGACTCCTATTGAGCTTTAGAGAATTCATTGTCTGATTTTTTAATATATACTGTAGAATCCTACAGGGAGAAAATGAATTATCTCAGCATCATGATGACATGATGAAGGATGATATTGTGCAATGCTAATGTAAGAATTCAGAGATCTAGTCAGTCATTTCCATCTATTATTTCTATGACTCTTGCATTTTTAATGTGATGTAGTACAAATGTTGCTGTCAAACAGAGAGAATGTAATCCAGAAATAAGTTTGTTAGTTCTTTTGGGAGCAAGTATTCATGAATATGTATCAAAAACTTGTATAAATCCATTGTGGAAAGCCTTTTATATGACACAAAACCATTTTTGCCTCCAGGATATAAACCAACATTAATTAAATTATACATATCAGAATATAATAATATGAATCTTTCACAGATTCCTTTTCTTTCTTTTAACTACAGAGATTTTGCAATGAGTTCATTATTTCACAGAATCATAGAATGGTTTGGGTTGGAAGGGACCTTAAAGATCATCCAGTTCCACACCCCCTACCAAGGACAGGGACATCTTCCGCTGGACCTGATCACAGAATCACAGAATCCCGAGGGTTGGAAGGGACCTCAAAAGATCATCTAGTCCAACCCCCTGCAAGAGCAGGGTAACCCAGAGTACATCACACAGGAACTTGTCCAGGCGGGCCTTGAATATCTCCAACGTAGGAGACTCCACAACCTCCCTGGGCAACCTGTTCCAGTGCTCTGTCACTCTTACAGTAAAGAAGTTCTTCCTGATGTTAACGTGGAACCTCCTATGCTTCAGTTTACACCCATTGCCCCTTGTCCTATGATGATTTTGCCAACCCTAAATGATGATTTCCCAACAATCATCTGTACCAAAGTACCTAGCTAATACTTGAGCATAGTGCTACAGCTGAAGAATATGGTCATTTCATTTCTCGATGAGACTGCAGAAATGGAACAATTCCATTTCATATGTCAGTGTCTACACATTTAAACTCAACAAGCCAAAGAACCTGACACTGAAAGAGAAGAAACTTTAAAACAGCTTCCATTTGAAATACTGTTAGGACAACATTTCTGAGCCTCACTCAACACATCTGAATGCATTTAGGCTTTTAACGTCTCACTGAAAAACAGCAGTAACAAACTATATACTTCCTCAGTCCACTTGAAGTGACAATAGACAGAAAAAAAACAATGGACATTTCAGGACTTGAACTTTTGCAGTGGTGCCTGACTGATCATTAACAGCTTTACCATCTATCTACAAGTCAGCAGACACATACCATAGATTGGGAATTAGAAAAAATATCCTGAGTAATCTAACCTGAAGGGTACCACAAAAGCTGTGAAAGAAAAACATAAGCAACATTCCAGAGCAGTTAAACCTTCAGCCAGTGTTTGGTGTAGACACTAGAGTACTGATGATTTGCAAGGGATCTGTCCTGGCTACATCTGGCTAAATTGCATATATGAAAAGCAATTAAAAATGAATTCTATCACAAGTTATTGTCAATAACATCAGTTCTCATCCCTACTCCACCTCAGTGACTAAATTACCAATGGACCATCATGTGCAAATGCTTTCTCCCAGCCCCTCTTCCTAGGGATCTGCGAGTTTGGCTTCATGAAAACTCAAGAAAGTCTGCTGGACTGATGAGCAAGGAAAAGGAAGCTGTGCCTAAAATGCCTAAATCCAGAGGATCCCAGCTCCCTTTGGAACTTCTGACCAAACTGCCTGGAAGGTACCAGTGGCTCACTGGATGTTTACAATATGCTGTCTGTACAAAATTTTCTTTGGTTTTATTTGGAAATCAAGATTTTGCTTTGACTTTGGTACTTGCATACAAAATTGGCACAGGAGACATGTTGGTGCAGATGGGCCAGGCTATTTTTCTGCTTCTGAATGACTTAGCACAAAAGGACAATGTGCCCTGATCGCGCCACACAAAAATGTTATCTCTTCCAGCTCATCACAAATCCTGAAGCTAATTTTCTGTTACTTTGCCAAGAAGCAAAACCAGCAGATTTGACTGAAATAAAATATGCAAGCTAGTTGCTGATGATAAAAAATGTTGATCTCAGAGAATTCGCAAATGAACAAGATGCTGGGGAGGGACTATTCATTAGGGACTGTAGTGATAGGACAAGGGGTAACGGGTTGAAACTTAAACAGCAGAGGTTTAGACTGGATATAAGGAAGAAATTCTTTACTGTTAGGGTGGTGAGGCACTGAAATGGGTTGCCCGGGGAGGTGGTGAATGCTCCATCCCTGGCAGTGTTCAAGACCAGGTTGGATGAAGCCTTGGGTGATATGGTTTAGTGTAAGGTGTCCCTGCCCATGGCAGGGGGGTTGGAACTGGATGATTTTCATGTCCTTTCCAATCCTAACTATTCTATGATTCTATGATTCTAAGACATGAATCAAGCCAGCTACATGTAAGGTCAGAAGAGTGCAATACACAGAGCTCTGTCAGCCTTTACATAAGTTTAATACCATTCGGAGGTTTGTTCACAGGTGTCATATGGTGTAGCAGTTGCTTGGAAAGGGACAACAGCAGAACCATGCTGTTTACTACTATATACTTTGTAACTTTTTCTTCTCCTTGTTCTTTCATAAAGATATTGGCTGACAATCATTATATTGCAGCTGCCAGATGCACTAAATCACCCAGCACACTCACACTCCCAGCTTTAGCTTGTTTTCAACAAAAGGCAAACACTGTAAGTTTTAGTAAACAACTAGCCTGCAAGCTGAAAACGCCCCGAAGTCCTGCCTGGTAAAGTCACACAGGATTAAAATCAATTTGAGACAGCAGAGCAGTTCATAGATTCCTTGGCCAGTGGAAGAAGGAGTAAACTGTGCTTTTCAGTCTCATTTCCTTGGGCAAAATGAAAACTTTTTAAAATTTGCCTTCTGAGTTTGTTACCTTTCCTGTGATATGTGCAATGGCAGTGCTAGTCAGTAGCATTGCTCCTCCAACAAAGGAGGACAGGTATTGGTTATGGTGAAAGGGAAGAGATTTGGTGCAGTCACTGGACAGGAACACCCCTAAACTTTAGAAAAGGCTGAATCTGGGTCTGGCATTTAGGCTCACTTCTGGAACAAACAATTCTGCTGTGCATGCTGCAACAAATAGATGAGTGATTCACTACAATGTGCTGGCCTAAACAAAGCCATCTATTCTGTTTGGAAGCACAGGTTCACTCAGGAGACTGTAGTATGGCAGGATCCTCATCAAAAACTCATTGAAGGCAGTAGGAGATTTTCAGTGGGTGTGAGTGGTTTTGAGTCCAGAAAAATTCCTCTCCATGCTCAAAATACTCCTCTCCCTGCCACCACGCTTGCATATCAGCAAGTGACATGTTGGAGATGTCCAGAGGAGCAGCTTAGAACTGCTAGGGATAGGCAAAAGCTCTCTGAAGGTCCTTCCTCCTCTTACTAGCAGCCTTCCTTTGTTCCTCAGTGTTGACTTTCACCCTTGTTTTCTAGATTTTTCTTTGGTCATGTTACTTAGATTTCAAACATTCTGGAACTGCAATCCTTTCACATTTTTGCCTTGAAGACAATTATAAACAAAGATATGTTAATAAGATTCATACTCAAATGGATTAAGTGGGGAAATCTTGGGGAAAACTGTGACAAGTGAAGCAAAACCCACTGTATGAAAATCAGCTGGCTAAGACGACTTTCAGAATGTTCTACGAATACCCTGAAACTATTCTTCAAACTGATTCTTTCATCCAACAGTCACTCACAACTGGGGAGTTTATAGGTCTATTATAAGCCTGCCAAGAGTACTGCGGTCACAGTCAAATCCAAATAGCCTCTCAAAAAAATCCACATGGATTTTTTTGGTCCACACGGGGACAAAATGAAATAAGTTTGGTTTCTATGACATTTGGAGGGAGAAGAGTGAAAGACAATCCAGTGCATAACTAACAACTGCCATCTGCCATGCTAAGAATCAGTATTTTCACTTCTCAAGATAAAAAACAATAGGGTGATATGGGGCTCTTACTCATGACTCCAAGTGGCTATTTTAAGGGGGAGGTTGGTTGTAAATGTAAACATTACAATCTAATTTTGAATTAGCTCACAAATCACAGCTCTCAGATTAAGCATTCAAGGACATTAGGGAGGGAAGAGGGCAAGATCCTCACTCTGAAATTCGGCCTTTTGCACAATTCCCAGGGTAGAAAATAAGAAAATTATCAAGAACCACGCTACAAGTATAGGCATGATTCAGCCCAAGGATAAATCCACAGTGCAGCCCAGAACACAAGTGGGATAAATGAAGTAAACAGATATCCATACTTCTGCAGTTGCTATCAGAACATAAACCTCGCTTCATACTGAGGTCTCCACAATGAAAACTGTCTGTGATCTAAATGTTTATTGATGTCCTCCAGGCCAAAGCTGGGAACTGGCAGAACAGGCTACGGAGTCACCTAAGGAAAGAGTTTTATACCAATCTCTGTTGTGTTGAAGACCACTTCTCTCACTGTCCAGGTCCACAATTGTACAGTGGAACTTAAAGAGCTATTTTCTTCTGCTCTTCAAAGCCAATTGGACTAGACTTTGAGCTCACACACAGTATCTATAACAGGATAGACAGACACAGTAGTTTCCTTAGGCAGGCCGTTCTGATCTTTTGAAGAAACCAATCTCTGCTGGCTTTTTGGCAGCAGCTTTCAATCTCTTGCCAGCTCAAATAACCTGCCAGCAGCACTTCACCATTGCCAGTCCCTATGTCAGACTAATAGTCCTGAGGTTTTGGGCCTACTGCTCATGCCAGGCCATTGTGCTCTGTGGCACTGCTATGGGGCTTAGCTCAGGCTCAATGATTCTTGCAAGGTAAACAAGGCCATAGATAATATGCTAAATAGCTCAATTAATCCAGGAATAATCAGCTATTAGAGCTGTTTCTTCACAAGGAAAATTAAAGGGGACGTGTTGGGTGAAGGTCAGGAGTGAAAATTAACATCTAATGAGTGCAATTCTGCCAGACTGATGTGGCATGCTGTGTTGATTCTTCCAGAGGAAATGGGTATGCCCATGTATGTGAGAGAAAGCTTACATCCTGAAATTTGATAGCCCCAGAAATTTCGCCATAAATTCTCTGTACACTGAAAAGGGAACATAGTGCCACAGAACTGACTTTCACCTTTTTCTGGAAATCTCAGCCATGACACCTTTGGCACCTCACCAAGAAAACTTTTACTTCATACATGGCATTTTGTGTTCCTAATTCTTTAAACCTAATTTTGACTAGTGTAAAATCTGCATCAGTCTTCCCTGTCTACATAAATAGAAGACATCTAGCTGAGAACATATTTCTTCCGAGTCTACCATCACAATGTATCACTTTATTTAACATGAATATAAAACAAGTTTGTTTGCTGGGCAGTGATAAAAGCTGCTTCCAATTTTCAGACACTTAAAGCATAAATGCTGAGCATGTTCAGAGTATCACATGGGCCCCTTCTCTAAAATCCACTCTAGGAAAGAGATTAAGATATCTTGTCAATTCACATATGGAATATACTTGCAAGGAGCACTTAAGAAATTTCTGAGTGAGCAGCAATTAGGAAGAGTTCTTTACTGCAAGGAGATTTTCCAGTAGCAGTATGATGATTGATGAAGACATTTTGACCATTGACTATCCCACCACAAGGTTATCAGAAAGTCCATGGGAGAAAAAATGAAAAGACTATTTCTCTTTGCCACATTGAGCAATAAGTCAGATCATTTTAAATACTTGAGTGTCAGTGTGGTTTTCTCAGTTTATTTCTAGCAATGCACGGTCAATGACATTGTAAAAGGCATGGCTAAGGTCTCCCTTAGGGACAGCATACAAGTCTGATCATTTATATCCTGGACATATAACACATAAGTAAGTGTGGCACTCTAGGCCATAAGGAACATTTGTCAAAACTATCTAGAAGGACTTCAGAGACAAAATTTACATCTCCAGAAAATATTTTGACCTTCAGTTTTTACATGCAATTTTGCAAGTCATTGAATTAATCTGTAAGTCATATTAGATCATTAGTACCACAGCAAAATGCCACCAAAATACAGGGTTGAGCAATGTTTGAAGTTTTCTTATACCAAAAGTACAGGTGAAAAAAGTAGATGAGGCTTAACTTGGACAAACCCTCTGTGAGTCTAAAATGCCACAATCATTTAAAAGGATTTTACTCTTACTCTCTTTCCTCATTTTATGTGTTCCCATCTCCTTCGAATGGATATCAACTTCTGACTGAAATGGAACTGCAAAACAGACTTTTATTTGGAGAAACAACCTTACCTCAAAAAGCATAATACCATCTTGCTCAATTTACTAACTGCAACAAAACCCAATTAATGGTTGAATCTGTGCCAAAATGAAAAGCTGGGTTGGTTCAGTTTTTTGGTAGAAAAAAACTCCTCAGGATTACATACAACTGCAAAAAGTCACAGAGTCTCGCTCTTTGCAGCTACATTCATCCCTCAAACAAATTATCGCAGAGCATCAGATTCTAAACCTGACAGAAAATAAAAAAAGACCACCACCAGAGAAAAAATAGACAGTATTGTTCTCTAGCAACATAGCAACTGCTCGTTATTCTGGCCATTGCAACACACAAGTAACCACTCTACTCTTCATAAGACATGACACACTCATGCTGTCAGGGATACTCCTCCCATCTCGAGAGGATTATTTTGTATTTCTTGCTGAGATCTTTTCATAAACAAATATTTGTTCCCATTCTGTATATCCTGAGTTCTGATCCCAAAATCTTTTGCTAGGAAAGCATTAGGGTATATTCTTTAGTACGGATCATTTCTACAATAATCTTCTTTCCTTTCCCCACATGACTGGATTAAAATTTTATGGGGCCCAGGGTAAAACCAAATAATAATCTTACTGTCATTGTCACCAAGTTTCACAGCAATTCTGCTCTCAAGTTTTCCTCATTCCATCCTTTTCCTCCTCCCTTTTCCAGACAACTAATTTCTCTACTTGCTGTCCCTCAGCCTGGAGTCTTCCCTGCTGCTCACATGAAAGAGTGTAAGTTACTGACTGTTGAAAACTTCAGCTGAAATGCAGCCAGGTCAAGATGAGGTTATATAAAAGTCTAAAGGCAACATTTTTGGGTCACATTCTCAGCAGCACAGATTCCAAATGTTTCAGTAAGCAGACTGCACTTAACACTCTAGCTGACAGTATTCATTAAATTAATACTGCGTCTATAGACAGTTCTTCAAGTGTATTTCCACCATACACACCCTGTAAGCAAATGCACCATTCCCAGACTACCTATACAGCCAAGCATTTATATGCACAGAAAAAAAGAATTTTAAAGTACTAGTTTTTCCCAAAAATAATTTTATAACTAAACTATGGAGTTTAACATAGTTATATGGAGTTTAGTTTACATGCATACTCTGTATGAAGACTAGTTAACCTTTGAAATTATAAATGAAATAAAAGCTTACTCATGCTAAATACTTTATACTGTGCATGCTTGTTTTCCTTTCCTAACTCCATTGCACGTGCCAACTCTCATCACTGCAAGGAATCTCCAGCACACAAAAGGAGTTTACTTTGATTTTTCCTCAGTAAAATAGCCTTTACAGTATTTTGGTTAAGCATTCTTATAACTGGATATTTATCTGAACATTTTAGACATGAAACCTCTTGGGAATTCTTGGGAATGCATTCAGTTTGGTTGCAAATCCTGAGAAAACATGTATTTGCTCATAGCTTCAACAACTTAAATATAGCCTATGACTGTACACAAGAATGGACCAGAAGAGAGTGACAATCTAGATCTAACAGTGGCTGCAAAACTTATCCTTCATAAAGAAATCACCACATTTTCCTTGTGCATTTCTTTACATAACAAACTTATAGAATCCCATACCATATGGCTGCAGATTCGCTTTTTTACGTAATGATCAGTATTTACAAGGGCATGTAGGGACAGGACAAGGAGTAAGGGCTTAAACTGAAAGAAGGCAGATTTAGATTAAACATCAGGAAGAAATTCTTTACAGTGAGGGTGGTAAGGCAGTGGCACAGGGTGCCCAGAGAAGCTGTGGATGCCCCACCCCTAGAAGTTTTCAAGGCCAGGCTGGATGGGGTTTTGAACTACATGGTCTAGTAGAAGCTGACTTCAGTATGAAGTTTCACATCATACATCTAACCATGCTCTGCTAGAATTTCAATGATTTGCATCTCTGGCCAAAATCGAAGGTCAGAAGAACAAACTTGGAAAGAGAACATAACCCAAAGCAAAGTGCAAGTACAGAAAAAAGTGACTTCTGTCACTTGATCATCAGGCCAAAAAAGGTCACTGTACCCACACCTATCAGCTTACTGGGTTTACTAGATTAACACCCCAGTATCATTCCCTGTAATTTTCTTAGCATCACATCCTATATAAACACTCAAAAAAGAGGAGACAATAACAAAGGGCCCCTTTGAGCTTCAAATTGTCATTCAGTATCAGAGTCCAGGCTCTTGATAACAGCTTGTTATTTCTGCCCTCATTAGTATTGCTCTATACCCCTAAAGATACTTAGCACCCTAGCAGTTAGAGCTCAGTTATACTGTTTAAATGAACCCCAGCAAGATAATGAGCAAACACAGAAGCAGTAACCCGCAAAAGACCCAGTTAAATGCTGGACCAAGGATAGCAACTAATTCCTGCCCTAAAAATGTGAAGTGTACAAAAAGCAGCAGACCCACCACTAAACCCATCCTTAATCAAAAGTATTGCCTCTGCACATTTTTGTGCAGAACTATAAAGCATTTCAAAGCACAAAAGTAATTACACACAAATAAAAAATAACTAAAAAAAAAGTAAAGAAAAAGAAGGCCCAGCCCTTTTCTACCCAGTTCTGCTCTCTGAGAGTCATCTTCAACCATCCCACCCTCCAGAAGCCTCCCAGAGTCTTCAGTTCCAGGCCATGTCTTGTTACCTCACTTCAGACACCCACAAAAGGTTTAAACTTTGCTACTGTAGTTCAGCTGAAGCCTCCTCACCCTTTCCAATGCCAGTAACATTGGGTTTTAAATTGTTTTTTGAAGCAGTTTTGTAAAGAACCAGTACAGCTCACTACCCTCTTTTTCCTGCTGGCTTTTGACTGAAACCAGTAAATAGAAGTCTGATAGGATCTATAAAATGTAGTATTTGACAGACATACAATCTTTTCAAACCCTGAATTTGTAACAACTTTGTATCTTTGATACGCTATATGTATTTCATTGATGAGATGGATGATCTAACGTATGGAAAAGCAGTTTGGCTTGCACATGGCAGAAAAAGCAAGTGAATAGCAAGGCCCAGGCACGAAGGCTGTTCATCCTTAGTACTCCCAACAAATGTTCCCATAAATGTTCTCTTCTCTTCCTATTTCAAGCAATCACAGAATGGCTGAGGTTTGAAGGGACCACCAGAAGTAATCTAATCCAACCTCCCCACTCACACAGGGTCACCTTGAGCAAACACATTGCTCAGGACTGTGTCCAGACAGCTCCTGAATATATCCAGGGAAGGAGACTCCACAATCTCTCTGGGCAACATATACCAATGCTCAGTCACACTCAGTAAAGAAATTCTTCCTCATGTTAAGTCTAACTTCTCATGGTTCAGTCTATGCCCATTGTCACTCATTCTATCACCTGACACCACCAAGAAGAGTCTGGTCCCATCTTCTTGACATCCTCCCTTCAGATACACATTAATCAGATTCCCCCTGAGCTTTCTCTTCTTTAGGCTCAGGTTCAAATTTTTCACTTCCTACCTGACTCTACAGTTACTTATCTTTATGTGGAAACCTCTGTGGTTATCTTGCTGCTAGACATTCATTGCCCATGCAGAATTACACAAGCTGAGAAGACAAAGAATTAAAGACAAACCCGACATTCCAGAACAGGGTGAGCTTCCCACTGTAGAAATAACAATGGTAATTAAAGAGAGTTTTGCAATTACAAAAATGCTTTAACTATGAAAAGGAAATAAATGAAAATACTCTTGGTGTCGCTAACATCCTTGCATGATGAAACTGCAAGTTAGCATTCTTAAAGTGTCATTTACGGGAAGAAAATAATAAGGCAAAGGGCTTAGCATTCCCCCATAAATGTATCAATGCATGCACTACAAGCACTGTCAAAATTTCCCTTTTGTGGTTACAAGTGGTATGCCAATTAAAAACCCCATAACCTTTATATACATACTTTCTGCATTTCAATTTTATGGATTCAGCTATACAGTCCTCTTTAACCTATTAATATACTCAGTATCTTGTTGCTATATGAAGAAGCTCAAGACATAGAATGTGTTTTTTGAATGAAGAAAACTTTCTATGTTTCCTTTTCATCAAAATAAGATGTGGCTACACATTACATGGGGATCGTGATGTAGTCAATAGCAGCTAACTCATTGAGGTTCAGGTCCCAGAATCATGGTCATAGCTTGTACAGTAATATCTGACTACTAAAGGTAATCCTCTTGCATAATTTTTTGGTCATGCATGTTGAGGTACAAAAAGATGTGCAGAATTCCCTGTTTCCAGTTTAAGTTCATATTCTTAGCTGCTGGCTTTCAAAATCTTGAGCTCCTCAGAGAATTTCTGCACAAACATGCCTTCCCTTAATGTATCATAGGCAATAGGGTTTGGATTTATGCTTCGGTGTCAGTTTCTTTTTTATTTCAGTCTACATGAGCTACCTGGCCTTAAATAACATCTTGCAGAAGAGGAAAAAGGAAGGCACAAACGAAAATGCCTATTTTTTTTCATGCTGATCACACATTCCACTGCCTTTTTATTTTTTGTCTCCTGAAAGCTCTAGTTAAACATGACTTCTTAGTTGTTCATAGAGTGGTTACTTTGTATGGCACATCACTGGCTTGGAAATAAACATATTGTCAAACACGAAGCAACATAGACTGATTTATTCATCAATATAGGGTCAGTTTCTAGCATATGATGAACTAAAAAGCTACATACAGATTTATTAACCCTAGAAACTAAATATCCTACAAATTTTAATCTTTTTTATCAATTTTTATCTAAAAGCAGAAATGCTCTGTTTATCTCTCCCTGAGGATACATATTTTATTCAATGCAATATAAACATTCTTTCACTGCTTATGTTTCTACAAGTGAACTGGGGGCTGTAAGTCCCTGGCTTGTGACTTTTGTTCATATCCTGAAATATATTCTAGCAGTTCTGATTTTCTCACATCTGTATGTTAAATAATACTCTCTTTATAGCATGGAAAAAAAAAAAAGTTGTTTGTAGCCACAAAGCTAGCATTTGGTCTTGTTAGGGCTCTTAGCATATGAAGTATGATTGTAGGAAGGGCCACAAGAGGAAAACGCATGATGGAATTCAGAAAGTGCCTATAGTTGTTTCTCAATAAATAAATTCAGTGACAAGAGAGAAAAGCAGAAAGATAGAATTTAAAGTGCTTAAAAAGGGTAGGCACTTTGGCTCAAGAGCAATGTCTTTTAAATCTGCACATGCCTGACAATGTGAGCACAATGCTGGATGTGCACACACACATGCAGCAGTTTGCAATCTATAGGAACATCCCTGCACTGAGGAATCAGCTCTTTTGATAAGTACATTTAGCACCACTCTGCACAGGGAGAATTCAGGTAGGTAAAAGCTCATGAGGGAAAATTGCAGTTGGCATTCCTCAAATCTTGACATTTTTGGTTGTGGAAAATACTGGGCTGCCAGTGTGAGGCAGTACAGAGCTTCCTCTACCTACTGAAGACTGAAAACAAAGATTCAATGTTTGCCTTGACAATGGAGATAGTCTTGTGTTAACTCCACTCATACACTGAGCCAACTAGACATGCACCAGCTGTGGTGTAGAGACGCTGCCGGTTAGTGCCGTGCCGGAGTTAATAGGCATAGCTGCAAGGCTGTATGTTTCACTTCAGACCCTTTGCCAAAACATACGATAGTGTGTACTCATAGATACAGACACTTAAATTACATTCCAATTTCTGCCTTGGCTTGGTGTTTTCAGATAGGTTCCTTTGGTCAAAATTTTCCAAACAGCCTTCATGTTTGGATGCCTCCGTCCATCATTTTCCTGCAAGAAATCAGGCTTACTCTTAGGAAGCAAATCCCATACATTTGGCTGATACAACTAAGGCTGTTTTGAGCTGGCTGTTTCCATAAAGTGTTACTGTCAAAACCTTCATGCCTCTAATTTCCACCCCTGCAACTGAATAACTTAACTCTCTGCAAATATTTAAAGAATATTCCTGAATACTTCTAATAAATGCTGTAATACTGATAATCATTTCCAAACAGAAAATAACATTTTCTGGCTTGCTCCGTACAGATATATCAGATTCTTAGTCTTCACTTACTTGCAAAGTTGGCAACAACCATGTTCAGCTTCAAGGAGCTCTACCCTATGAGCAGTCATGTATGCAAAACACCTAAGGTGAAACTCATCTCAGTAAAGACTAACTCCTGTACTAAGGAACATGAAATCAAATACAGTGTGAAAATAACTAGCAGAACAATAAAACACATTGACAAGACTTGAGGACTGTATTAAATCACAGGCAGGATACATATTAATGATATGAGACAATTGCAAAACTAAAATTAAAGGAAAGAAGTAGACCATTGTCATGCCAGGATGTGCCACCAGGGAATATTCTATATAAAAGACAGTAATTATTCTTCTTCACCAAGTCTTATAAAGGCTTTGGCTTGAACACTTCATTGCGTAAGAGCTTTGGTTATCATGCTTTTCAAAAAGCTAAAGAAAAGCTGGACGAAGTCCAAAGTGGAGAAGAAGAGTTTGAGGAAATATGACCTAAGAAATGTGATTGAAGAAACTGGGTTTGTTTAGTCTAGAAGGACTGAGGGGTTTTCGTGCATGAAAGATTGCTTGTAAAGAGACAGTAACCAATCTCTATGTCCACTGAAGGAAGGACAAGAAGAAATCAGAACAATTTGCAGTAAAGAAAACCATATTATGAAAGCACCTCTACAAGTAGAACTGTGTAAACAAACTGCATAGGGAAGCTGTGGAATTTTATCAAAAAAAAGGTTTACACAAACAAGTTGAGCAGTTATCCCTTTGGGATGGTCTGCTGTGCTTGGGCCTGGTTTATTGTAGAACTGGATTAGACAATCATCTGAGATTTCAGTCCCATTTTTCTATTCTTTTCCCTCACAGTGCTGTTATCATTCTGGAATACTGTCTATGCCACACAGTGTTTACAAAAACAAGTAGCAGTGTGGGTTTCTTTGTACTTGATATGCCATGTAGTGTATCTCCTCATCTTACCTAACTTTTTGTGTCCCAAGATGCAATTTGACAGTCTCAGTTCCTTCTCATATTGACAACATCATCCATTTACTCTGTGTCCTCAGTTCCTTGCTTACTTCATCTGCACATTGTCTGTGAATAAAGAAGCAAACATTGGGGCTGGTTAAGAGTGCCTGCAAACAAAAAGCATGGATGGAGCTGTTGAATGCACATCTGGAACCTGTCTGGTTCACAGAAGCAGCTGACTTGACACCTTTGCCAGTGTAATTTGGGTTTTCTTTCTTTACCCAGCTGCCAATTTTCATGTGACTTGTTAGAACTTCCTTAAGATTTCTGCTCCTCTGTCAAATGTGTGTTTGACAGTTTGGAAATAGATTTAATGTTAACAGGTGGGGAGGGAGAGAATGCTCTGTTACATACATAGACCTAGCCAAACCGACATAGCGTGTGATCACATTCGTCTCATTTCCCCATGAAATTAGGGAAAAAAAATAAAAAATGTTTCTACTAACTCCATTCAAATCAAAGATTGAGTGGTTTGAATGTCTACGTGCTCATGTCCTAGAAACTATTTTCACTGCTGTGTTTGTTAAACTGAGGTGCTTGCTAACAAAGGGAGGATATAAAAGAACGTGCTATGCTGTGAATTTAAGGCCCACATATCTCACAGTCGTTCCCTAGTGGACTTCCCTAATAGAGTGGCACCATCCCTAGGCAGAACTGTTGTAGAGCTGCACTTGCGCATTGGTTCATTTTTGTAGACCAAGCCTTTAGCCTCAGAAGAAGTTTTCCTCACTAAAGACCAAATAATTTGGTTTCTCTTATGTTCTTGGGAGTTGCCAGACTGTCTTATTTCAGATATTCTAGGTAGTTTTGTTTCCATGAATGTAGAAGTAGCTGGACATTTGGAAAAATTAGTTTTATTTTTCAGGGGAGAGAGAAAAGTATGTGCTACATATCACACTTGTTTATCTCCTAGATGACTCCACAACAGCTTACTCTACTCCACATGCTGTGCAGCTAAGCAACACTACGGTCTCAAACAAACTGCAAAGACAACTTTCCCAATAGGAATTAATGTGGCACAGTTCAGGAGATGACTGTAATTGCTATAGCTATTATGCTATATGTGATTTGAATTAGGTGTAAGTCACAGACAGGCTGCACTTCTGTCATGGTTTAACCCAGCAGGTAGCTAACCACTACACAACTGCTCACTCGCTCCCCTGACCCAGTGGGATGAGGGAGAGGCTCAGAAGGAAAAAAAATAAAATTTGTGGATTGAGATAAAGACAATTTAACAGGACATAAAGGAAAGGAATAATAACAACAGTGGAAAAAGCATAATAATAACAGCAATAACAGTGGTAATAGAATTAAAGTATACAAAACAAGTGATGCACAATGCAATTGCTCACCACCCAGTGACCGATGCCCAGCCAGTTCCCAAGCAGCGAGCTACCAAACTTCCCCCAGTGTTATTGTTCAGCATGATGCCATATGGGATGGAATACCCCTTCTGCCAATTGGGATCAGCCCTGCTGGCTGTTTCCCTTCTCAGTTTCTTCTGCCCTGCAGCTGGCAGGGCAGCATGAGAAGACGAAAAGTCCTTGACTTCATGTAGGTGCTGCTCAGCAACAACTAAAACATCAGTGTCAACGTTATCTTTTGTCAATGTTATTCTCAGTCTAAAGCTGAAACACTTCTCTGTACCAGCTATTAAGAAGAAAACTAACCCTATCCCAGCTGAAACCAGAACAACTTCTAATAAAGAAGTGCAAGAACCTGATCCTAAAGAATTTTATTCATGCAAGCATACCAAAAGGGGTAATTACGTATCCAGAAATTACAGGAATGAGAAAAGCTTTACAGAATTCAACACTTCTGTTATAACCTCTGGGATAAAGAAAAGGCTAGATGTAATCTGAAATTGCAAGAAATGTGCTCATATTTTCTATGCACTTTTCACCTCAAGTATATATATAACGCAGCTTGCAGTTCCAGTAAGTGGCAGACTGCATGGGAGTTTCAACTGGGGTGTGTCAAAGATTCTTAGTCATAAACTTCATAGATAATTTTATTTGCTCAAAATAATCTCTTGGCAAGACATCTTACTTCCCTGCCCCCCAGGCATTGTTTGTAATAAAAGCCTGCAAATAACTATACCAGGCAATTTTGTTATTCAGTCTCCTTCCTCAACATGAAATAGAATCTCTTCCAGTCTGTGTTCTTCCTAAAGTGTCTCTGTGTATCCACATCTGCACATCTGTATATGCAACAGCTGCTGAATCAAACTGCTTCAAATACTTGTGCAGAATAAGGGAATGACTGAAGCACTTGTTTTTTTACAGCACAACAGTGAAATAAAGCATTTGCCTTATCTTGTTAATCTAGACCAAGTTCATAACACAGATAAACTGTAATGTAGGGTACTGTATCAGTTTTTGTGAAACTAGAAAAAAGCAGGCAGCTCCATATGTTGTGATAACACAGAGAAGACTTCGGAAATTACAAAACAAGCTTTTTATTTTATATTTACCTTCTGGACATTACATTTTAAGCAACTGGCCTTTAAGAAACTCGCAGGCACATCACTTCCTAGCACAAAGTTAATCTTCCTTCTCAGGAGCACATTACTGTTTATTCATCACTGCTCTCAGTTATTTTAAACGCATATCTTTCAAGTTGTGTAATGACAGCACAGTCCTCTTTTAATATACATGTTATTCACTTTCTTTGCCACATGACTGCCAGCAAAAGCCAGTTATGTATTGCATAGATCTTTCAATGACTTCTTCCCTGATGCTTAGATGACATTATGCAATATTTAGTAATGGAATTACTCTATTTGACCTGCAAATAATTGATTACTTCTGCCAAATTAAATGAAGAAAAGAACAGAGTATGTGATATGGCATTTCGTTATTAATGTGGTTTCATGTTGTGATAAAATGGTTATGTTCTATCCTGCATATAATCAAGTCTTACCTGATTGAGTAACACAAAGTTAATGCTGGAGATAGGAGGTGTTCTGTTTAATAGGTGAACACAAACCTAAATCTCTTTTTTATTTCACCTCTGATTATCTTGAGAGGAATATAAGCTCTGCAGCTGCTTGTTTACAACATACAAAAACCCTGGAACACAGAGTGCTAAGGGATGCAAATGAGCAGCTTTCATTCTCTTCATGGGATCAAAGGTCCCAGTATGTAAACATACAAACATATGTACCTATGGACTCCTCTTCTGAGTAATACATTAGAAAATGCATGTCCACAAGTATGCTCCAAATTCCAATGAAACCTGAGGAAACTCTACCATGTGCTTGAATTTGAATACATGATCTAATGATTCACTAAGGCAGAGACTAGGTGCCTATATCTAAGGTTACCTTTGATCCACTGCTGACAAAGGAAGTACATGAAAAGGCCTTTTGATAGGGAATGCGAGTTTTTTCCTCTTTATCCTTCATAGACAAAGGAAACCCACTTGAACTTTGAAGTACAGTAAATGTTTTTAGCTTCGGGGGGGGGGGGGGGGGGGGTGGATGGTGGTGCATTATTTGCTTCATACTGAAAATTCTAACTATTTCTTAAAAACAAATGCTTTTTCCTTATAGGGAAAAATGGCTTAAAAAGTATGGCTTCACTTGTCGTCTGGTATTACAATTGCACAAACCTGTAACTCCTATAAGAAAATCCTATCACTACAGCTGATTCCTTTAAAGCATATTCTTCTCATCAAACTGCAGTATCTTTGCCAACCTTAATTCTAACAGTAAATAAATACGCTACACACCCATTATAATTCAGAAGACATTCAGCTACCTATATCTCTGCTTACTAAAGGGTTAAGGCTTAGCTCAATAAGCTAGCTATCCATTAGTCAGACACTGCAATTTCCCACACATTTTTTGATATGGGAACAGGTCTGCATTTGATGGAAGAACTTCAAAGAGAAAAAATATCTAATTTGATTTGTGGCAGGTGATTTGATATGCAGGCAGCTTACACGTGGTTTGCATAAGGAACATGCCTGCAAAGAGACACAATGATAGAGTATCCTTGTCAAGCACATAAGCACCAACATATTTTTAACAGTAATTTATGTAGAATGACTCTTTCACAGACAAGACATAGATGTGCTGAACGATGATGTCCTGGATTACCACCCCAGGGGAAAGGGTTATGCCCTGCATTCAAGCCCGCACTCCTCCGGGAGGTAACCATTAGCTTCCTTACTGACAGCACAACAAACGCCAACAGAAGATACACCACAGAAAGTCGTAAATGGTGAGATCCTTCTCCTCTGACTTTAGCCACTAAAACAAGTCAGCTGATTCTTTAGGAAACACAGAGCACCTCTAGGAGTGGATTCTTATCACCCTAAAATAATTGAGATCTTCTGAAGACTCAGTTCAACAGAAGAAGGACCTAAGCAGCAAACCTGGACTAAAAGTCTACGCTTCAGATGGCAGGCAAAATGAATTCCACCAAAAATAAGCCAAAATAATTTTACGACTCATAAAAACTTTTTAAATCTTTGCTAAATAGTATAATGATAATATTAATAAACAACCCAACTCTATGTATCTTCAATGCTGTGCCGTGAAGTTGATATTTTATATATTTACGCATTTATATTCATGTACTTTATGCCTTTATAAACCATATGTTTTATATTTTTAAAACTTTCTTTTTATGTGGCTAAAACATATCAGATAAACTGGTGTGAACATGTGAACATGGTGTTTAACACCGTGCATTTCAATAGCATCATCCAATGTATATCATCTGACCTATTACCCCTAAACTGCAGTTTCAGCATAGGTTATTAAGATACCATTTTCATTTATGTAAATTTAAATGGGAAAAAAAAAAAATCTCTTTCCGTGCTAGGGATAACATTATAAAGAGATTCGAGACAGAAAGTCTTATCTAGAGAAAAGTTCACTTCTATTACAGTGCCTTTGTATTTCCTTGTGGTTTGCCCTATAATTAAACCATACTTGCAACCACACTGATTGATTTTTATTTGTATATTGTTATCACAGCAGATACTCTCTCTTGTACTTTACCATTATGCTTATGGACATGAAACACTCTGAGATAAGATATGACAGGGCATTCACTTTGCTCTTCAGCTTTCTGCTGAGGATATTCGCTGCAAGAAGGAAGCACTATAATCTCAAACAGTACAAAATGTGAGCTATCACAGAGTTCAAATAAGTTGAGGATCCATTTCCTCAGTTTTCATTTCCAACATTGGCAACTTTAGGAACCATACTTTTACCAATTATAATTGATAAAAGTTTGGCTACACCCCTCCCACTAAAAATAAATCTCTCTGTTCAAGTCAGTGAAGAGTTCACAAAAAGCTGACATTTTTCACTGAAGGCTTTATGCAGTAAGCAAAATTATTCTCTGTACAATAACTGCAAGAGTCCTAATTAATCCTGCACACATTACAAATTAGATGAATGCTACTACAATAGGATTTAATTACTAAAATTCCGAGGATCATGAACACATTGACTCAGTCTGAGCCAAGGGCTACAATGGAGCGAGACCACATTTACACTCACAGAAGTGAAACCAGTATCAATATTCTCCCTAGTACTTATCATATACCCATTAATTTTTTCCACCTTTTTTTTGTTTTGTTTTTACAGTCTCAAGTGAAGCAACGCTAAGAAGCTTTGGACTTGTAAATATATTATGCAATGAGCATTCAATGAAAATATAAAAGGACCCTGAACTCAAGAGAAAGTCAGGAACAGGATGTGACTCCAGAATTCACAGCAAGAGAGTGAATGGTGGATTAATCGCATCAAACATCCAAACGTACCAAGACCTGGCTGCCAGTTTTTAACAGAGCTCACACTTGAAGACATCCAAATGACAACAGGTAAATTCCACTAAGTACGATTCAACAAGTCCAGTCATCTCTTGCCCACTAGAGCAGAGCTAAGTGTCAAATTCCAGCATCAGCTACACAGATGTAAATTCGTACTAGACTACACAGAAGTCAACAAAGCTAGGTTTACACACTATGGTAAGAATGTGAACCTAAAAGTGTAGGACATGCTGAAATTATGGATCAGGTTTTGACCTCAATCACGGTGTTGTATTTCTGGTGTAATCGGAAAATTCAAAAAGTTGAATTCGCATTTTAAAGGCATTTAAAGATGAGTTCACATTACAAAATCTCACAATACCAATCAAGCAGGAGTATTCTGACGAAGATTATACATTTGTCCATACACCTTTGGGTGAAATAAGAGGTAAATTTTTGACGTTATTTTTCATTTTGAAGTAGACAATTGCCAGCCCAAATCTCCTCACTTAAGGTAAAAACACTGCCAAGGTTCTCTCACTGCCTTTCAAATCTAACTTCTGCTTGACTTATTGACACATGAAGAAAAGCTTGATCACAGCTCCCCAGGCTTCAAGACACAAGCTCACATGAGCAGCAGCCCCTCTGGCTTCCATGAGACAATCCACCAAAGAAACTCACTGGTATATAAAGGTCTTAGGGAGAGGACTACTAGAAATTGCAACTACCTGCCAATGAAACCTGCCCAGGTAGGAACAATCAGTGTCTCTTTCTTGCTGTTTTTTTTCCCCCCCTGGTGGGTCTCTCATCATCATCATCATCTCTCTCCTCTCTCAGGTTTTTAACTTGAGAGACACTTAAGGGTTTTCTTCTATGAATCATCGCACGGTAAGGAGGCTTAGTTCAGATGGTATACTCTATCTCTTAAGTTAAAAGGGCAATCATTCTGGCTTTACCCTAATATACACAACTCTGCAGCTATCTCAGTCTCCGGTCACAGATTTCCCAAGGCATTTCCTGGGAAAATCTGTGGAATAGTAATGCTTCCTCAAACACCAGCCATTCCGACTGCCTGATGCGTTTTACACAGTTCAGTTCAGAGTCCAACTCAGTCACTGCTCAGGGTTGCCAAGCTCGCTCCGATTTTCCCTCCCCACACATGCAATCGTCTGACGAGATCCTTCTCCTTCACTGACACTCGGCCTTACACATGAGCACGTGCCAGGCGTGCAGAGGCCGTTGAATGCAGATGAATTAACCATTTTTTGGAACTCGATTGCTTCCAAGCCGCTTCACACACTCCAGTCACTTTTGGCCACACAGAGTGTGTCGTGACGTAGAGAATCTGCCTTTTTAACCTTAAGCAGCTTTCCTCTTACCTGAAATCCAGGTTACGTGGGAAATGTTTTGGCTGAAGCAGCATTAGTCACTTTGCTCATTAAACAAAGCCGCTTCGGGGCTCGGCAGCAGAGCAGCATTAGTCACCTCACCCCAAGGGCAGTCCTGAACCGAGGGTCATCCCCGGGCACGCTCCTGCAGCGACAAGCACCAGAGGAGTGGGAAGGCGCCAGGTTCCGCTCCCCCCGCCCGCCTTCCTCCTTGCCGCCCTCTCCTCTTCCCCGACACGACCCTGCACTGTCTAGCTAGAATGTATTCCCCTTTCGTGATCCCAGTCTCACGGTGCTGTGTGCTCCGGCCGGCGGGCAGGAAGAGAAGCCTTTCACTAACTGAATTAAGTTAATTAAGTGTAGGCTGCTCTCACTCAGTGTTTCAAGACAGCCGGATAGCGGTGTTAGGCACACGTTTACTGTACGCCGCGGCCGAGCCGCCGGCAGACCCCTGCAGGGGGATGCCCGGCGGCCGCTGGCTGGCGGACGGAGAAGGCCAGGACACCCGCGCTCCTCAGTGCGAGCGAGCGGCCGGGGCCGAGGGCTGGAGAGCGGCACTAGGTCGGGGGGGGGGGGGGGGGGGGGGGGGGAACGGGTGCCAGGCGCGACTCTGCCGGTTCGGGAAACGAGGGCCGGCGGCAGGAAGGCGGCGGGAGCCGGCGGCGTCACTCTCTGCGGGGGCTGCAGAGCAAGCTCCGTGCGAGCTCGCGGGGCGCCCCCAAGCGGCGAGGCCGCGCACTGCACCGCCCGCTGCCGGCCAGCGGGGCGTACCGACCGGGGTACCGGCGGCGGCGGCAGCGCACCCCGCCCGCCCCTGGCCCTGCGGAAAGTTGTCTGCGGGATCGGAGCCGCCCGGCCCCCGCCCCCCGCTTCCTGCCCCGCCGCCGCTGATTGGCCAGCCCCGAGCAGAGGAATGCGAGCCACTCTTTAAAGCGGCGTGCGGCGGCCGTGCTCTAGTGCCCCGGCAGCGCCGCGATCTCTGCTGCTGCTCGCCCGCCTGCCTTCTCTCGCCGGGACAGTCGGTGGGTCCCCGAGGATACTAGCCGCCGATACTCGGAGGTGCGGGAGGCCGGCGCTGCCCACCCCGATCGCTCTCCCCACAGGTAAGTGCTGAAGCGGCTCCCGTCTCCTTCGCTGTCCCCTGCGACGGCAGCAGGGTATCTGTCCCGTCCCGGCTGCCTCCCGTCTCCGGGGAGCCTCGGGAGCCGCCGGTGCGGCGGCAGCACGGTGACCTTCTTCTTGTGGCTATCCCTAGGCTGTTTAGAGGGAGCTCTGTGCCATGGGGCCAACAGCTGCGCTCTGCCTGCTCCTCCTGCTCTGCGGCTCGGAGGCCAAGCGTACTGCAGGTAAGACCAGACCCGTGCCGGCGCTCAGATCAGACAGGGAAGGGAAGTGGGGTGGGGGAAAGAAAACACTTCTTGGTGTCTATGTACGCGGTTGAACTTGCGTTCGGTGGTGAAGTGACAAAGCTGTCAATGAGCAAAAACTTTTAACCTTAGTATCAGCTGGTTGCAGATAGGAAACTTTCTCTAGTGTGGAGTTGGTGTAACCTTCAGGAATAGGAATTCAGTCTCCAGGAGTGAAGTATATGGCTTGTACCCCTCTGCACTGGGCAGAGGAAAGTGGGAACTTGATGTAGGAACTGGCTGAAGAAGGAATGGGGCTGTAGATTGCTGTTATGGTGCCATAGAGGATCTGCTGCTGTGCTTGCTGTCACCCAGCTGGGCTAGGCAAGCCCCGTTTCAAGCCCCAGTACAGCAACATTGCAGCATGGGCTTCTGCTGTCACCTCTCCACCAGAGCCTACTGAGGTGCCAGAACAGTTGCTACCTTTGTGTGTTGATCAGCAGGTACTTGGCACTCCTGTGCTGACTGGCTCCTGTACAAGAATTCACATAAACTACCACACAGCAGCTCCTGGTGGGACTGCTGTATCCTTGGGGCTATGTCTGTACTCTGATGTGAGGTGCTGTTTCTCACACCATATGCACTATGTATGTTAACAGTATGTTAAACAGTCCTGAGCATCTGTTCTGCTTCTTCTTGTCCACCATATGCACTATGTACGTTAACAGTATGTTAAACAGTCCTGAGCATCTGTTCTGCTTCTTCTTGTCCCTTGCTCATGTATCCTGTTCTGATCTCTGCAGAGTCCAGGAGCGATGACAACAGCGTCTTCGATCTCTTTGAGCTCATTGGCTTAATTCGGAAGGGAGCTGGGCGCCGGGCACCCGGGGTGCACCTGGTGAAGGGACCGGAACCCTCCAGCCCTGCTTATCGCATTGAAGACGCCAGTCGCATCCCTCCTGTCCCGGACTCAAAGTTCCAAGACTTATTAGATGCTATCCACACTGAGAAGGGCTTCATCCTTCTGGCCACTCTCCGACAAGCTAAGAAGAGTAGAGGCACACTGCTGTCCGTGGAACAGAAAGATGGCTCTGGTCATGTCTTCAGTCTAGTATCAAACGGCAAGGCAGGCACCCTGGACCTGAGCCTTTCTGGTGATGGCAAGCAGCAGATAGTGTCAGTAGAGGATGCCTTGCTAGCTACAGGACACTGGAAGAATATCACCCTGTTTGTGCAGGAAGACAGAGCTCAGCTCTATGTTGGGTGTGAGAAAATGGAGAATGCTGAACTGGACATCCCCATCCAGAATATCTTCACTAGGGACTTGGCCAGCAGTGCCAGGCTCCGCATTGCCAAAGGGGGAGTCAATGACAACTTCCAGGTAAGGCTTTCACTGATATTTCGTCTTGTGTTTTCAAACATCTGCCCTGAGGTGTGTTAGTACTCAACCATCCTAAATAGCTGCAGAGTCAGGGAGAAGGGGTTCTGACTGGTTTGTGCTCATCTGATAAGGACCATCTCTAAATCTACTAAACTTTAGTATTGGAATTTGAAGGGTGAAGCATTAGATTTGCAGGGAGAGAACTTCCTGCAGCAATGAGAAGGCACTGAATCTTCCAAACAGGTAGTTGTAGTTTCACTGCTCAAATTCTGAATCTTCTTATACGAGATTCAGAAATTCCTGGGGTTTTTCCTTCCTGCCTGGAGAGCTGCCAGATCCTTATGGTTAAGGATAAGAATGTTAGGAAGCAGGTCTTGTCATCATATAGGAGAATAAAGCAACATGTTGCACTTTACCGTTTGTCTGTCATGAAATTACTCCTAATAAACTTATGTGACTGTAAGTGCATCCAAGCTCTCTGAATGCAAACTGTACTTTACCTTGCATTTCTGCAAGTGGTTGTAATTCTTCCTCTGTCCACAGGGACTGCTGCAGAATGTGCGGTTTGTGTTTGGAACAACCCTGGAAACTATCTTGAGGAACAAAGGCTGCTCCAGCTGTAAGTTTGCAATCTTTCAAATCCAGTGACCTATTAAAAATAAGATTCCTCATTGCATTAGAAAGACAAGTTGAAACAGAACTCAGAAATATGCTGATGTGCAAATCCACATTGCATAAGAAATATGATTAGATTTCTGCAGGCAACCTAGTGAATCTGGTGGCAGCTGTTTAGCAGGTATTACCCTAAAATAATAAATGCACATGGTTAAAAATGCATTTATTTTATGTGCGTTTGTGTCTCTTAGCCACTAGTGCGATCATTACTTTGGACAACCCTATCAATGGTTCAAGCCCAGCTATCCGCACTAATTACATTGGCCATAAAACAAAGGACATTCAAGCAGTCTGTGGTTTTTCCTGTGATGAGCTAACAAATATGTTTGTGGAACTGCAAGGGCTCCGGTCCATGGTTACAACACTTCAAGACAGAGTTCGCAAAGTGGTGAGTGTTGGTTAAATTCATGGTACCTTTGATTAACTGGCACTTAGTGAATGAATTATAACCTGTCCTTTGAGAGACTCGATAAACAGTAATAACTTTACTGTGACTTTTGTGGAAAAGGGTGTTTTCTGCATTAATTTCTAAGTACCTTCTCTCTGCTTTTCTTCCTGCTTTCTCTCCCTCCCCCTCCAAGACTGAAGAAAATGAACTCATTGCCAAAGTAGTCCAGATCACACCCGGAGTGTGCATTCATAATGGAATCTTGCACAAAAATAAAGAAGAGTGGACTATTGACAGCTGCACTGAATGTACCTGCCAGGTGAGATTCCTCACATTCATAAATCCTCTGTATATAAGTTCATGAGTTGAAATTAACAGATATTTCTAAATGACACTCTTTAAGAAAGAGCGAATCCTGCACAGAAATGGGCATACTGCAGTAGTCAAAGAATTATTCAGTTTACTTCACCCTACAAGATCTCTGGTATAAAAGCAGCTTTCATGCAGTGTTACAACAGCAGTATTTTAGAAAATTACACATAACATCACGATGATACAGCTTTAAAATCACTTTTAGTTCCTTAATTTAGGGAATGCCTGTATCCTTTATATAAGCCCATAAGTAAACTAAAAGTCATCATCAGTAGAACACATTTATAGTACTATTAGCTTTGCTCCCTAGAATACTTTAGATCCATATTCTGTACTTACTGATCCTCTTGCTGGCTTCATAGGAAAAGGCATTCTAGTATTTTGTAAATAGTCTGAAACTTAAGATTATTTTTTTTCTCTACCTAACAAATGCTTCTAGTTGTGTCCTATTAGCAGTCACAGATTATATGAAGCAGCAGATTTCAGGTTAGCTATTTAAATCCCAGGATTGCCTGGCAACATACTTATGTTTTGTGTTCCACTACTGTAGAATGTTGTAAAAGTACACCAAAATGTACAATTTCTTAGTTTCTTTAAACTCTTTGCTTGCTCCCACTGTGGAGTACCAGTCTACTGAAGAGTATGTTAACTAGCCTGCTGCTGTTTAGAAACTAAAGCCTGAATATTTGTACATATGCAGTCTAAGGCATCTTGCCAAGACCTGCACATGCTTATATAGTTCTCTACATCTTTTGTCTTGTAACCAGAAAATGATACCGTGACTTCTGCATTTGCCTTTTTCCTACCAACCCAGTTACTCAATGTTAGCTGTAATTGCCTTAATGTGGTCATTTGCTTGGGAAGATTAAAATAGTAATCATGAGAGAATTCTCCTGACCAAGCTGCTACCTTCTCGGAGCAAAACTACAGACTGCCCTTTAGCTCTTACCGAGATTGGAGGTGTATGTTCTTACCCTGCCTGTTTGGCTTAAATATCAAAGACCTCTAAGTATAAGTTACATATTTCATGGCTCTTGAACAGAGTCCACCAAACTCATTTTATCTTTACTGTATAATCAGCTTAAACTCATATAAAATGAAAAGAAAGTTGGCTTCTCGTTCTTGTTTCATTCCCTTGAAGTCTGACCTTATACTTGAGGTATCACGTGATAATTTTTACTCTAGCCAGCATCTGGTAGCTACTCTTCATCAACTTCTGCAAAACCAATATACTCCTGCTCTTGGTGGACAAATAATGAGTGAGAATGGGAGTGAAATGAAGTTGGACTGAAAATACCTGGGACTACCCTGTTGTATTAGCTCTAAATACTCTACTTTAGAGGTGCTATTGAATCTTGAAGTGCTGCAGAAAAGATCTCTGATCACTTAACCAGACGCCGGACATCATTTATATTCCACTTATTTCAATTCTCACGATTCATTGTAGAATTCAGCAACTATATGCCGAAAAGTCTCCTGTCCTCTCATGCCTTGTTCCAATGCCACTGTGCCTGATGGGGAGTGCTGCCCTCGATGCTGGCGTAAGTACTTAATGCCTTCATACTTGTATTGCAGTTGGCTTCATCTAGCTAGACACATGCTGCTCTAAAGTATACAACAACTGGATATAACCTTGCATCACTGGAGTAAGGCTACCCTGATGCCTCTGTGGGGTTAACCATTTAGGTAATGCATGTGAGCACTGAAAAATTCGAGGTTTTGGCCTTTGTCTTGTATAAGAAAGGAAGATGCCTGAGGTTTTGAGGACAGCTGTGTCTCTTTTGTGAAGAGTGGGAGAAAAAGCTATAGAAAAATATACAGCTGCAGTTTTATTCACAGCTGTATCTCTCTGCAGCTAGCGACTATGCAGATGATGGGTGGTCTCCTTGGTCTGAATGGACTTCGTGTTCTGTGACCTGTGGGAATGGGATTCAGCAGAGAGGACGATCCTGTGACAGTCTCAATAACCGCTGCGAAGGGTCTTCTGTACAGACTCGAACTTGCCACCTTCAGGAATGTGATAAGAGATGTAAGTACTTGATTTACTCACACTGGTAATAAAATGCAGGATGCTTTTATTGGCTTAATGTTAACAGCAAAGATTACCATGTAAGCTCTGTCACGAGGAAGGAGCAATGACTTTAAGGATCTAAATTAATCAGGTAAAGGGTTCCAGATACCTAATGCAGTAAATAGGCATGTTTGGGCATTGCTCCCAGGGCAAAATTTGAGGCAGTTTAGGTATACAGTTTCTCTAGTGACAGTGCTGAGGCTATCCAATACCTATGGAGTCTGGTACAGTTCTGGTACTGGCTATGTCCAAGGTGTTGTGCAGCTGAAGTGCATTCTTCAGAAACTCTATTAATAACGGACATCTCTCTCTTGCAGTTAAACAGGATGGTGGCTGGAGTCACTGGTCACCATGGTCATCGTGTTCTGTCACTTGTGGCACGGGCATCATCACGAGAATTCGTCTCTGCAACTCACCAGTACCACAGCTGAATGGCAAACCTTGTGAGGGTGAGGCACGAGAAAACAAACCCTGCCAGAAAGATCCTTGCCCAAGTAAGTGCATCCATGTGGTAACTTCCAGTAGCTTAAATGGTGAACTTCCTGAGTAGTTGCTATATAGTCTAGCTCTAGTAATATTCCCCTTTTAAACTTAGGGGTGGACTAGCTAAAACATCACAGGTTAGTTTCAGGTGAAACTGATCTGTTTACATGAAACTGTCTTCTATGGCTTTTCAGTAGAGTCCATTAACTCTGTCAGTTCTGTCTGAACAATGTCTGAAGTGCTCTCACAACAAAAGTAATAGCCCTTAGTCAGGAAGAAACTAGTTGCACCACTGAATTTAAAGCTATACATGACTTCTAACTTTTATCTTCCTTTAGTTAATGGCAACTGGGGACCATGGTCTCCATGGGATGCTTGCACAGTGACATGTGGAGGAGGACTTCAAAAACGTAGCCGTCTCTGCAATAATCCTGAGCCTCAGTATGGTGGGAAGACTTGTGTTGGTGAAGCTAGAGGGACTCAGGTTTGCAACAAACAGGACTGTCCAATTGGTGAGTATTCATTTTTCCATAAACATCTGATGTTTGTGTACAGGCTTGGAAATACTGATTAAAAACTTTGACATAAGTCTAAGACACAAGTGCTAGAATTCCAAGCCAGCATATGAGCCAAATACAGCACTGTAGCAGCATGGCAAATGTCCCTCATCTTAACAATTTCTTATTTGTTTCTCAGATGGGTGTTTGTCTAATCCCTGCTTTGCGGGGACTACATGTACCAGCTCCCCTGATGGTTCCTGGAAGTGTGGTGCCTGTCCTCCTGGTTACCATGGTGATGGTATCCACTGCCAAGATATTGATGAGGTAAGAAGACTAGGGTTTTCCCCTTGAAAAGGAGTGAAAGAAGATGGGAAGGGGGCATAAAATCACAGTGGTTTATAATGCTAACCATTGTTTTCCTCTATCTCAATCTTGTATTTCAGTGCAAAGAGGTTCCTGATGCCTGCTTTGTCTTTAATGGAGTGCACAGGTGCGAGAATACTGAACCTGGTTACAACTGTCTTCCTTGTCCGCCACGTTTCACTGGGACACAGCCATTTGGTCGCAGTGTTGAGGATGCCATGGCTAACAAACAGGTATTGTCAACTTGAGAGTTATTCTGAGTTATGAAATCTCACACAGTTTCTTAACCACAGAAAGCATTTTAGGGAAGAAGGACTTGGCACATTTAGTAAAATGCCATCCTCTGTGATTCAGAAGAGAAGCATTAAGTAGTTTGAGTTCAAAATGAGTTTTAAGTGGCTTAGAGATTTTTGTAGTGCTTGGTTCCATTTGAAAATTAATAGGGTTTGAACAAGAAAAATAATCATTGCTGCTAAGACTGCTACTGGATTTGTGGAGTGGAAGAATGTAATGTATGAGACCTTTTCCTTCCTGATTGAAGGATCTCTGATCAAAATAAACATGTACTGTCCATGTTTTATTTGAATCTCTGGGGAAAAAAAATTAGGGATAAAAACATGTTTCTAGTGGACTTAATTTCTGTGTGGTCTTCTAGGTCTGCAAGCCACGTAATCCATGCACAGATGGAACACATGACTGCAACAAGAATGCCAAATGCAATTACCTCGGCCACTTCAGTGACCCCATGTATCGCTGTGAATGTAAACCAGGCTATGCTGGAAATGGTATAATCTGTGGAGAAGATACTGACTTGGATGGATGGCCAAATGAGAACCTTGTTTGTGTTGCCAATGCCACTTACCACTGTAAAAAAGTACGTTTATCCTGTTTTCTGATCTACCGTTATAACAGCTTGTCTATCTAATAAATGTACAAAAGATGTTAGGTTTGAGGTATGAAGCAAGTCTCTGTCTAGTTTGAGCTATTAAGCTATCCTCTCTGTCAAGTATACTGCTAGGAGACTCTTGCTGTTGCTTTAGATGCCCTTGCAATATGGGAAAAAAATGAAGCCTGAGAAAACTATAAATGTATGTTATAAATGTTCTAGGAAGACTCTAGCTTAGTTTATGCCTATATCAGCTGTGCTCCAGAGGAAGGAAAGAGGGTAAGATTCTGAAAAGCAGCCAAATCTTTGTTTTTAAAAATGGTTTGAACTATGGCCCTCTAAATTTTAGCTAGTAATTACTGTGAGGATAAGTCTGAGACAGTTACAGTAAGATAACAGTTACTTGACAGAGGCATTATGACTTTGCCTAATAATTAGAAATTACGTGCTAAAATCATTGTTGTAATCGTGCCAGGAGTAACCTCATCTGTATTCTTCCTCCTGTTAGGATAACTGCCCTAATCTGCCCAACTCTGGGCAGGAAGACTATGATAAGGATGGGATTGGTGATGCCTGTGACAATGATGATGATGACGATAGCATCCCTGATGATCGGGTAAGACAACATAAAAGATGAGCCTTGAGAATATAGCTTTCTTATTCACCTTCCTTCTAAGCTGGGGTGTAGATTCTAACCTTATTCTTGAGAGGACCATAGGAAATTGCTGGCACTGACTGTTGATATGTCTAACTATGCAAATGAACTTTCTGCAGCTTGTTGAGCTTTGAAAGTGAATATGCATCTTTTTTATTTAGTGGGGGTTTTTTGGTGGGTTTTTTTTGAGGGTTTTTTATTATTTTGTTTTATTAGGTTTTTTTGGTTTGGGCTTTTTGTTTGATTGTTTATTTTTTTTAAACTCAGCCATTTCTATGCTCAAGGAAGTAATGGCGTGTTTTGAGATAGAAGCATTCTAGATTTAACTGTTTCCCTGCCTTCATTTCTCCTTTCGTATAGCATAAGCAGAATCTGGTTAAAGCTTTAATTTGATTCTCTGTTAAAGGCTGACCTTTTTTCATGCTTTTGCAGGACAACTGTCCATTCATCTACAACCCACAGCAGTATGACTATGACAGGGATGATGTTGGTGACCGCTGTGATAACTGCCCCTACAATCACAACCCTGATCAAACTGACACTGACAACAATGGAGAAGGAGATGCATGTGCAGTGGATATTGATGGTGATGGTAGGTGGTGTCTAAATCACTACTTTAGATGATTTTCTAATCACAGATTGGTGAAATGTACTAATTTTCATGTTTCATCTATGAACACATAAATTTCTCCTCTGGTGGTTTCAGGACATAAGATTACTGATATACCAGTTAAGGGAAATTGACTTTGAAATATACACATCTTGATACAGCTGAATTCTGGCTCTGCTCTTGCAGACAGTAGGGACAGAAGCGTGTGGCAGAGCTAGCAATGAGTTAAGTTTCAAAGCTTTCAAATGCTGCTCACAATGCTTTCAAAAAACTATGAAGAGTGTGATGGTTTTATGCAGTCCTCTGCAGCATGGAGCCGTCTGACTTTAATTCATGAGCTCTTCTTCATTTTATAGGGGTCCTTAATGAAATGGACAACTGCCAATATGTCTACAATGTAGACCAGAGGGACACAGACTTGGATGGTGTTGGAGATCAGTGTGATAACTGTCCACTGGAACACAATCCTGACCAGGTAGGGGATTTACATTGTATAAACAGAAGGCTGGTGGTATTAAAAAGACAGTATGTTGTGTATTGTAGAAAATATCTGAACAAGTGGCAACTTAAATTTGACATGTTCCAAATCATTCTTACTAATTTGTCAAATGGTGCCTTTATCAAGTAACATGCCTTCACCATTCAAACAGTTGCTAGGTATTTCCTGAAAAGTGACTCTAGTGAACATCTGTGAGACTGTTGTAGGTGCTTCTCTCCTAAATCTTTCTTAGGCCTGTCAGTTGTGGTGATTCTCATAGTGAGGATATGAAAGTCCTGGGAGCACTGTATGAAAAATGGGTAGGTAGGAGCTACTTGCTTCATAGCCTGAAGAGCTGTTTTCACTTGGACACAAAGTTGCTCTTTAATCTTTAAGTTTGAAATGGCTGCATTTCAAAAGATACACATTTCCAACCAGTAGGTTAAAGGCAGCAGAGGTGCTCTTCTCTGAGGAAAAAACACGTTGTGAATTAAAATTCCTCTTCATAAAAGTCTAGGGGGATCAGCCTCTCACACAATTCACTGGTTCAAGAACATCTGAAGCAGTAGATGAAGCCTGTGCCATCCTCTCATTTACAAGGCTCTAGTTTAATAGCTTCAGTGACATACATGGAATGTTTGTAGGATTAGAAAAGGTGTTGCAAATCAGAGGAAAGTGTAGCCTAAAAGCAGAGTTATTTGAAATATTTAAATAGATAATACAAAATTTCTTAGGCTTTTTCTTGCTTTCTTTACTACTTCCCTTCCTAAGGGTAAAAAGTGCCTGAAGATCCTTCCAGACAATGTTTCTCCTGACATTTTGAAACCTTAATATGGCTCCAGTGGGCTTGGTTTGTTGGTTTGCTTGGCTTTTTTTTTTTGAACACTTTTCTAATCAAGTTCTAGAAGCAGAAATAATAGGTTTCAAACAGCAGAATTAATAGGTATTCAAACTGTGTGGTATGCCTTCTGTCTACACCAGCACCAAGGTAACTCACCATTGTTGACAAGACTACTAGACTAAAGCCTAAGGCAGCCTCAGGGATGACTGGATTGGGTTTGTGTTTTTTTGCTTCGTCATCTTCTGAAATCAGAAATGACTGGCTAAAATACATGATCAGCATCCACAGCAGTTCATGCAGTCCTTGATCACTAAGGGAGTAATTGTCTCGACAGATGAGTCATGGGGCATGAAGAGCATTATAAGCTTTTATGATATGGTGTGGAAGCTGTAAAACAAAGTCATGACGGACTATGTTTTACTGTCTTTACTGGCTAGGTACAGAGTAGTCTGACCCTATCTGGTACTTGGAACCAGAGAGTTGCCAGAGATGGCAGGAGGTGAAGTACCCAGTGTCCAGTATGGTGGACTACTGATAGACATGTGGCAGAAGGGAAAAGAATCAGATGACTATGCTGCTTACTGCTGCTGTGGATTTAAATTAAAACCAGGACAATCCCAAAGCAGCCTGAAAGCAGTTAACACAGGAAGCTTGAAGGAGGCATGTATTAATCCTAATACCTCACTACATCCATCTTAGTTGTTGCTAAAGCAAGCAGAAATTTCAGTTAATTCTAGCTGTTAAGACATACTTCAGCCTTTTTAAAGTGGATTTTTTGAGTGTTCTTTGTCTTTTTCCTTTCTTAGGAAGATGCTGATTCTGACCGCATAGGTGATCAGTGTGACAACAACCAGGACATAGATGAAGATGGCCATCAAAATAATCTTGATAACTGCCCCTACGTGCCCAATGCTAATCAAGCTGACCATGACAAGGATGGAAAAGGTGATGCCTGTGACCATGATGATGACAATGATGGTATCCCTGATGACAAAGATAACTGCAGATTGGTGGCTAACCCAGATCAAGCTGACTCCGATGGTAAGATGGCCAGTATCATAGTAATATTTTGAAAGTATCTTCCAATAGTTTTGATGCATGGGTTTTGGTTGGTTGGTTTGGGGGGTTTTTTGTTTGTGTGTGGTTTTTGTGACAGTTTGGGGTTTTTGTTTTGGTTTGGTTTTGTTTCTACACTATTTAGGGTTGGACAGACCTTCCAAGTAACAAAAAGATAGTGTCTGTATTGTTATAGTACTCCTCAGGAGTAAGGAGCAATGTAAAAATGACTACATACCCAACTTATTCCTAAAGTACTATCAGGCTTGAGTGAAAGGGCATTTATACAGCAGCTGTTGTGGCTTCTGTACCGTGTCTGCCAGTAGTACCTGGACAGTAATAGGTCTGCAATTAAGAATACAACTCCCAGTTGTATGATTCGGAAGTAAACAGCAATAGTGATATAATGGTAAATTACTTGTGTCCTGCAGGTGATGGACGTGGAGATGCTTGCAAAGATGACTTTGATCAAGACAGTGTGCCAGACATTGATGATATCTGTCCTGAAAATGTGGACATTAGTGAAACTGATTTCCGAAAATTTCAGATGATTCCCCTGGATCCCAAAGGAACATCCCAAAATGATCCAAACTGGGTTGTTCGTCACCAGGGTAAAGAACTGGTTCAGACAGTCAACTGTGACCCTGGCCTTGCAGTTGGTAAGGGGAAAACTTTAACTTGTGTTACACAAAGACCTTACTTTTTTGGGTTTTGGGTTGTGGGTGGGGAGAGGAAGAGAACCTGGGATATTGAGTTGTTTAAGAATTACAAACAAGTGGCATCTAAACATTTCTCCTTTAATGCTTCATAGGTTTTGATGAATTCAATGCTGTGGACTTCAGTGGCACCTTCTTCATCAATACAGAAAGGGATGATGATTATGCTGGCTTTGTATTTGGCTACCAATCCAGCAGTCGTTTCTATGTTGTCATGTGGAAGCAGATCACACAGTCTTACTGGGACTCCACACCAACCAAAGCTCAAGGCTACTCGGGCCTCTCCATCAAAGTTGTGAATTCCACCACTGGTCCAGGAGAACACCTTCGTAATGCTCTCTGGCACACAGGAAACACTCCTGGCCAGGTAAGAGTGGCATTCTGCACTGTAAGAAAGGGTGTTCTTCCAACAGGGTAGGCACTGTACATGCTGATCAGAACAGCGTGGTGGTCTTGGTGTGAAGACTGATAACTAAGTATTTGAAATCTTGCAAAATACTGTATAAAATTAACAGGACTGCATGCTGCAGACAGTCTTTTCAGCACAGTGGATCATTGTTTCATTAATCGTGGAGTAGTTCCTTATTTACATATCTAAAAGTAAATTCAAATGCAGTCAATTTCAAAATAATGCCTATGTTATCTCAGGCCTCTGGTTAATAAAGAAATATTCTTTTGTAGGTGAGAACTTTGTGGCATGACCCTCGTCACATAGGCTGGAAAGACTTCACTGCATACAGATGGCGTCTTAGCCATAGACCAAAGACTGGTTACATCAGGTGAGCATCATCCTTTTACCTGAAGTCATTGTCACAAGGAAAGTAGATGTCTGTAAAGATGAACCTAACAGAAGCTTATCAAAGATGGCTGACCTATTATTTTTTTGTAGGGTTGTAATGTATGAAGGGAAGAAAATCATGGCGGACTCAGGACCAATTTATGATAAAACTTACGCTGGTGGTCGGCTAGGATTATTTGTCTTTTCTCAAGAAATGGTGTTCTTCTCAGATCTTAAATACGAATGCAGAGGTAAGAAAGGCATTGCTTTTAAGAGGTCTGTATAAGTGGTTCAAGAAAAATAAAATGGATCAAAAAATAAGAAGTAAGAGGGAAGGTTCACCCATGATCTTTTATGGGTCAATCTCAAGTAAGTTCTGCAGACAGAAATAAGACACCTTCCTGAAACTTTTCACAGTTAAAAGCTTAAATGTAAAAAAATCTAAATGTATCTATTGTTACTTTGATGTATCAGAAATCCATGTTGAGCTCCAGATATAAAATATATCTTGAATATCATTCAAAATTACTCTAAAATGAATCAGCACAGCTGATGGTCCAAAGTGAAAATGCAGCTTTAGCAAACAAGAGGATAGTGTCTGACATGCAAAACACTGATTTTGTTAAAAGTAAGCAAAGTAGAAGATTGTCCACAAACTGCAGGAATGAAATATAGTGGAGGTATATGACTACTTCCAGGTGCCCTAGTCTTCTTAAATTATGACTTTATTATGTCATGGTTACGTGGTTACATAGACTAGATCCTGAAGTCTATTGCAAGAAAGTACCTAAGCACTTTCAGTTGTCTTTACCAATACATTCTTTACGAATGTCTGTAGGGATTGATGTCTTGGACATAATCACGTATAATACACAGAAATATTTAAATATCTTAAATTTTTCTTTTTTTTTTTTTCACAGATCCATAATCGCAAAGTTATTGGATCCAGAGACTATTTAAAAATGCTGGTATTGCACCTTCTGAAATGTTTAGCCTTACAAATCCTGGGACCATTATATTATTCCTTCCTTTCTTCTTTCTGTGTAAATGCGGACTCAAAACACATGACCTGCCTCAAGAGAATGCTTTTGAGAGTATGAAAGTGAGAATATACTTGGTATCTGACCTCTGCTGAAGTGGAAGGAAACAAATGTGTCTTGCAAATGAGAATTGTCTTCATTGAACAAGCACACTTTCAGTAGGAAAGACATTTGTTTGCTGTTTATCACAGTGCAGTGTCACTGCCTTTCTAACTGGAGGTCCCATGGAGTAGCATTTTGTAAAAAGAACATCTTTGGATGTGCTGTGGACTACTTAAACTGAAGACCTTTCATTGTGTGGGGAAAAGGGATTTTGGGTGGGAGGGAGAACTCCAAGTCTTTTTATTCTTTATGGGGGAGAGGAACTTTTGTAATGAGAGCTGCACTGCTTTGGTTTACATCAATTTAACTTGGAGGAATTATTATAGTTTTACATGTCATATCTTTCAGATCAAAACACAGCCTTTTGCTCCATTTGTGGTGAGCTAGATCACTGCTCTATTACACAGGACAAAGCAGATATCCTAAAACTGATTCCTGTGGTGGGAGGGGAGAAAAGAGAATAAAACCTGGCACACTGGATCACATCAGCTTTGGGAGAACTGGGATATACAATTAGATTCTATTTTTTTTCCTGATTTAGATGCAGATCTTTCTTACCTTTAAATATTTCATATATGGTGCCAAAACGCACCACCATCTCAGCTAGCACTTTGCTGTCCTTCAGGAAACCAGCAGGTGCTTCACTTTTTATGGTTAAAAAGGCACAATTATAATAGTAATGAAAACATTCCTTTTCTACATGCCATAGATGCTTTAATCCCCTCACTTTGGAGGGGAGGGGAAGGGGCCTATAGATAAAATACTGAAATTGTAAAATATTTATTTTTACCTATCCTTGATGTTATAACGACTGAGGGATTATTGATTAAAGCAACAAGAAATGCGTCAAGACTATCCACCTAATCATTGTTACAAGTCTTCATGACTGTTGGATTGTAAATACAGATTATTTATTAACTCTGTTCTATATGGAAACTAGAGGGGGTTTAGATGAGAAAAAAAAATCATCTTGTCTGGAGCAGATAGTGCTGATGTATTTGTTACAAAGACCAGTTTTCCTATAAGGGCTTTGAGGCACAGGGAGAAGTGATGTGGTGGGGGATGGGATGTTTGTTTTTCTCAGTCTGAGCTCAATGCTGGCTTTTTCTTCCTTTATGCAAGGCACTTGGTAGCCTGGGAGGCAACTGTTGTGCAGTGCTAAAACTCAAGTCCCTTGGGATGATAGCAGTTCTTGTCTCATCCCTAGCCTAGAGGTAAAGGAATGGCATTTACAATCTTAGCTGTTATTTAGTGCTGGGAACTGTCTGCAGTGCTTTACCACTGGTTAGTGGGCCTGATACAAAACTAGAATACCCATCCTGAGGAGACTGCAGCGAGGCACAATGACCACAACCTGTAACCATTCAAACCAGCTGTTTGGGCCACTGCACACTCATTCTTGTAACTAGTCATGTGTGGCAACAGAAGAAGGAACTCTTCGCAGACTAGACAGAATGTCAGGAGCACCTTGCAAAAGAGGGAGAGGGCTTGATTTTCCTGATTTTCCTTAGAAGAAGACTCTTCCCCAACAGAAGGGGCAGCATCTTTATACCTATTATATTTCCTTGCCTTTTCAAAAAAAGGAAAATAAATGAACACAGTGAAAGTTTTACGTACAAATATTACCTCATTGTTGTGTGACTGAGAAAAACCTTTGGATAAAGCAGAGTTCAAATGTCTAACAAACTTTAAAGCTACTGTAGTACTAAAACGTTAATGCTGTACATAGTCAAAATTTCTTTGCAGAAAATGTATTCCCAGTAAGGAAATGGCATTGGAAAAAAAAAAGTCGGATACAATTTCTAATGTTGTGTTATATTTTTTCCTGTCATCTTGTATACCATTGCTTGTATTTTTATAAATTATTTTTCTCATTGCCATTGTAATAGTTAATCACATAATTGTGTAGATAGGCTATTTAAATAATTTATCATGAAATGCTACCTGTAGAGTTAGTATTTCTATTTTTATAAAATGTTTGCACACTGAACTGAAGATTTTTTTTTTGCTTCCCTCCTCCAGATGTTTTTGCTAGCATAATTTTCTAAGAACATGCTTTTTTGTAAACATTTTTAACCATTTTCCATTTTAAAGTTGTGTAAGTAAGTTGTACAATAAAGCTTCTTACATCCAAAGAACAATAAACCAACAAGGACATTTATATTTACACCTTTGAGCCATAGTTTTATTCATGTTTTGTAGTAACAGTGATTCAGCAGAAGTATGTTGTCAAATTTGGCTTCAAAGCATGCCCTCTCTATCCTCTTTATATTAAAACTATGATGAGGGGATGCACCTCAGCTTTCACCCCAGCTTTTCCTGCCATTAGGGGGCATGGACAGCTGGCAAATTGGATTCTGAAGGCTTCATTGAAGACTTCTGTAACTGTAGACAGAGCAATGCTGCCCATGATGCAGCCACAAGTCAAAATACTCTTTCAGGGATTTCAATCATCCCCAGCCAGGCATATCCCTATTTCCTTTTCATGGGAAAAGAGGCAGCATGATGACTATCTGAATAACTGTTAATATCTCTTCTAGACTGAGAGTTCTAGTGTGATCAAAAAGCTGATGGTGTAGCATTGTGGCAGCTGCTGGAACTTGCTAAAAATAAGAGCAGTTAATAGTAGTTGCTCATTCTTTATTTGCAGCAGCAGTTTGTCCCATAAGCCTTTTACCAAAGCCAGGTGCTATATTAGGAGTGCTAGACACCCACATAAGTGTATTTAGGGGATCCTGCAGGTGTACAAAAAAAATCTTTACATCCACTTTTCCTGATGTTGAAGAGCCCTGCTCTATGACATTTTCCCTATTTTTTCTGTCACTAAACTTTTGAGAACAGCCCCAAGTATTTTATTTTATCCGATTAGGAACAAAGATTAAAAGGACAAAAATCTTGACCTTTTGCTTCCTGCAGTTCTGGTCTCAATCTTTCTTCTTGCTTCCCAGGAGCACCAAGACTGAGAACTACAGACAAAGAAATTTCCCACTTGGAGAAGTCTCTGTACTGTGCTTACAGGAAAAATATGTTCTTCTGGATTTAGAAAGCCAATCAGTCATATGAACAGATGTAGCTACATATAGATAGATGTAGTTCTAACCCAAAATTTAAAGCTGCTAATGTGGGAGAAGATCACCTAGGCAGCCCATTCCAACAACCTTGCCTGAGCCCAAGCCAAACTTATTTTCATGGTAATTTACTGCATGCATTTAAGTAGCTAATGTTAGCGTAGTATCTGAGTTTGGATGATACATGCCTTAGAATAAAAGGCAAGCCATGTGGCTTATGTTAAGCCATAGGTTAAGTCCACCCACTTGTTTCTTGGGAAATGGAAAGACAGTAAGAAAGACACAAGAAAGAGCTATCGTGGAAATAAGTTAGGCCTGTACTTGCCCAAAGAAACAACTATCAAAAACAAACAGGAAGAGCATGGAAAAATCCACACTTCACCAGGCAAAAAATCCATAGGTGAAGCCCGTGGGAAATATGTGTCCCACTGATGATTCTGAAGGGAGCTGGGAACAGCATAAGTGTACCAACTTAATATATGCTGCTTCTAGTGTTATTGGATACTTGGCCAACTTTTTTTGCATACATAATCTTTGAGCTCCAAGCTATTGCAGAGTGCAATGCTTTCTTACTATAGTACACTCTTCTCAGCGTCCATGTAACTACAGTAGCTGAAACTTTCAAGTAGTCACCTGCATCAAAGATATGTTCAGGAGATGTAGTAGTTTAACCTGTAGATTTTAATAACCCGTAGATTTCAATTTCAATAAATATGGAGATAAAGGGTGAAATAACTGTAGTGAGATGTGCATCTTAATGACAACTGCACTTTTTACTGAACTTGTCATGATTTTGTACTGAAGTCCATAGTATGGTAATTGACTGATTTTTCAACATAAATTCATTTTGGAAAGCATTGCCAAGATCATAGAAGAGAGCATCTCCCATGTATCCACAAAGGGAGTTCTAACTCTTACTTCTCATCCTTTCCAATAGAAAAACAACAGGTGCCCAAAGTTGTACAAATATTTAAACAGGGTTCTGACAAGTGGAAGAGAACTCATTAGAGAAAGGCAAGAAAAAGTCTTCAAGATAAAATCTTCCACAGGAAATCCATAGAAAAGTATCACAGAGAAACTTGGATTTTCAAATTTAGACAAACCCCACAAAGCCCAGCCATATTTCTTTGTCTTTAATATTTCAACTGTTTTCTGCTGTTAGCCTAGGCAATACATACAAGAACTAAACTGGGTGCTGCTTAGATATTGAGCCAGTCTCCCTTGATGGCTTCATTTGCAAAATGCATACAGAGAGACCATTTCAGTGTTATTGTAAAATTAGAGTAGAATGCCTCAGGAAAAACCATTCCCACCAAAACTATGCATACCAAATACACTAAAGAAACAATAGGAAAAGAATAGCACAAAACAGTGTTTCCACAAGAAAATTGCAAATTTTAAGTGTGGGTGGGGGCCTGGGGGGAAGTTCCAAATACAAAATAACTGCCTATAAACCAAAACAATTCATGTACTTAAGCACTCTAAAGATTAATACACACTTGTGAGTCTTCTAGTTTGCTGGGGGGTTGTAAAGCATAGTAGATAGGATACCAGAGAGGCAACTGCAAGCAGTGAACTATTTCACATAGCCTTAAATGACAGGGAGCCTTTTATTCCAACTACTGCACCTGGATTCCAGCCAATCCCCCAATGAAACGTATAATTGGATAACTGTAGGTTATGGCATTAGTAGCATTCAAGTGCCTCTATTCTATTTTAAAAGGAAACAGTTTCATGACCTTTAAATCTCATTACAAATAAAAGAGCAATTATTTCTCAATAAATATACCTGTTGAAATATATTTTTTAAAAAAAGAAAAAATCAGTTATTTTTCCTTGATTTCAGAAACCTTCCTAATTTAACAACTTTCCAAGTATCTGCCAAACCACCTTGTCTTCTTTGTGTACCCTTCAAACTGTGAGACGCCCAGACAGGAGGCTCTTTCTTGGCTGGTGGGATCACTCTTGAAAACGTTAACAGTGTACAGTGCACCGAAAAAGCAAGAGGGAAAGACCTAGGCTAAAGCCTTTCTAAGAGGCATATCAAAAGGAAGAGGTGCACTCATATTATTTGCTGACATTTTATCTAGAAAATAGGGGTCTTTAATAAAATTTTAAAATTCTTATCAATACTGAAATTACAGAACTGTAGTGGCAAATAATAGCCTCTCACCTACTCTCCCTGATTTGGAGGTAAAATTGCACCCTTTCTAGCACAATAATTACTGGCATTCTTTTTCGCACTTCCAGATTAGTCTTTGCTACTCTGATGACATGTTTAAGCAGCCCTTTCCTCTCTGATCTATGCAGCAGATGATTTCTGCACAGCCTGTTTTCACTCTCTGCTCAGCATGTCCACTGACTCTGCAGGAGTTCTGCTCGGGAAGTGAGGGAAAGCATGCACTGCAGCACTACAGCCCCACAGAGTGGATGCCAGCCATCGTCTGGCTTGGAAAAAGCATTTGACTGAAAATTTCTGTGGGGCATTTTACCCTCCTCTTTTTCATTTGTTTTAGGATGAAGCTTGAAGTTTTTCACCCCTTGATAGAACTACTTCAATTTAAACTTGAATTCTGGACATACAGGAATAACTTCTCTCCTTTTATCATTGTTAGCTATAGTCAACGAACTTTTTTCTTTTTATATCAGGATATTTAGTCTATCACTTTCCTTTGAAATGAAAAAGACCCTTAACTGCTCTATATCTGCATAATAACTATAAAGCTGGACTGAAATCCATGTACCATTACAGTATACTGAAATCAACACTTTCTAACACTAGTCAGCTAATCATCTGACTCAAATCTATGTTTTCATAATATCCATTTTATGTGATATGCATTAAATTAATACATATAGTTTATATAAACTTTTATATAGATATCAGACATAAGGTTCATGAACACGATTTAATCACCCTTATTTTCTGCTTTCAGAGGAAAACATTATAGAGTTTGTAACTTTAAAGGGCAAATCATGCAGCATCGAAACATGCCCCCTGAAGTAAATCAGTATCACAGCTGAGCACCATCCACCACGAACACCAGCAATATATGTATATTACTGGGGAGTCTCAGTGACAATGGCAGAATGGCTTGGTCATATATTGCTCAGCAAATAGATGCAAGCACACCAAAATATCCTCTTCATGTGTATGTTGCTTTTATTATTATTAAATTTTTGGAACATAATTATCTATCTTGTGCTGTAAAATAACAAGATAAGGACAAAAAGGAAATTAAGATAAGGAGCACAAAACAGCATAAATCCACATGCACACATTAAATTTCTTATTCCTCAAGTTACCCTCAGGATAACTTTAAAAATCAGTCTCCTGTTCTTGCTGTGTTTTGGGATGAATGGAGCTAGGGAAGACTGTAAAGAAGCTAGTTAACAGAATCTTTCACCAAATACAACTTACACTGAATAAAGTTATACATTTTGGGAAACCTGTTTCCAAATCCTGAGTTAGGCTGCAAACAAAAATTTGTTTAAATATCTTAATCATCGCTGCTGCATTATTCCCTGAGGAGAAGCTGCCGCATTCCAGTGCAGCTGGAATTCAAGTGGCGAGCCGATGGAGGGGTTATTGCAGGTCACAACAGTGAGACACTGAAAAAACAAAGAAAAATCCATGAAACCTCCTGGGCTCAACTTTCATTTTACCCTGACATTGCAGATGCTTCAGCAAATATAATATCTCTGTTATTCTGTACCTCATAACAGTAACCATGTTTTACTGTATATATTTATCTATTTCCTACACTTTTGCTTAAAACTGATAATTAAAAGAAGGGTTTGAACTTTTATTTCACCTGCAACACCAAGCAAGAAATAAAATCTTCTCACAGATTCTGTTATTTTATATAATGGAGTAGAAAAGAAGCACAGATATATATTAGACCACTAGTTTTTGACAATCTCTGAGACCTTCTGTGCCTTTGGAATAGTGTTTCATGAGCACTAGGTCCCTGCAGTTTGCAGTGAAGGATGCTCGGCACTTTCCAAGACCTGAAGTGAAGCAACAAGAGTTCCTGTTGGAATATACTGTATGAGTCAATAATGATTCAAACTTACTGCTTATCCCTGAAATGCCAGATGTGAATAAAGGGTTGTATTCATGGCTTCAGGAATGTTATAAGGCTTAGGCAGTGAACGGTGCTAGAAAAATCTTTCTCATAACAGTGAGATATATATATAAAAAATACACCAGGAAAGTAAGAATTAATTAGTATTTCTCTTCATATATGTTGTAGATATTTTACATATAATCTTGAAATAGAACTTAAGTTTTCTTCCAAAACTACCCAAGCACTTGAACACTGTTTTTGAGAAGGACTCTGTAAAACACAAATTCCATATGAAAGGTATTGGACTGTGGAAAGTTCACAGTGGAGCCAGTGGACAGTCCTGCAGGAGTATCACACAGGCACAGAAAATAGTCTCGAAAAAAGTTGTCGGTACTGCTTTGATTATATTTATGGTAAAGAGATTATGACACAGGCTTAAAATGTTTAAGGAAGAAATACATCTAGGTGAGATTTGCAAAGCTCCATGAAATGCGCTTACAGCAATCCTGTGCAGAGCAACAGGACTATGCAGAATGCCCAGTATCCAGGGGTGTGTTATTGATGTTTAGAACAAGTTAAAATATCAGAAAATAGAACAACATATAGCAGTTGCTTGTTACAAATGTAATGTTTCATTTAAGTTTCTTAATTCAAAGAAAATAGGTTAGATTCTGATCTCTGTTACATCCACACAATTACAACTTCCTACAAGAGTGTACATCCACTCAGACTGGCAACTTCGAGAGATTAAAATCTCAAAATGTTAATTAATTTAAACACCCAGATTAATTTAAGTAAACCCAATGCTGTAACTCAGCCATTGTATCATTAATGTTCTATCCGTACATCTTTTCTCATTGAATGTTAAATGGCTAGTATAATATCAGAGAAATAATTTGTCTTTTTAGTTTGTGTCAGATGAGAGCTTGTCAATGGGAAAAATCTATTCAGTTATCTTTGCTAGAATACCTCTTCCACCTCAAAAAACACCAACCAACCAACTTAAAAGAGATCCATTTTTTTTATGTCTTCTTACTCTGACACTACAGTGCATGAAATAAAAAACTAGCCATCAGCTCAGTAAATAAGCAGAAAAATCAGGAGAAACAGTGGCTAAAGAGTACACAAGCAAAAACTTGTATTGCATTTGTATTATTACCTCAAACACAAACCAGCTGTATTACCTTCCCTCCAGCCAGCCATTACTATAAGTTTTCACAATTCAATTACTGCCAGAGTAATCTTCTGAACTCGTTCATGTTTATCCACACCAAACCTTCATAAGGGACTGTGATCTGTCATAGCTCAGTTTTATTTCCTAGAGATTAAGTCTGTTTGCTACATGGTTACACTCTGCAGGATGAAGAATAGGACACAGCTGAGCAAAGGGGTGTTGATGTTGTGGTCCAGCAGAGGACTTGTGCAACCCTTTACCCTGAATCAAGCCAACAACTCAGCAGAAAGCCCCAAGGCAGAAAACTGGGTATATATCCAGGTTCTTCACTGAGTCAGGACTCAGCAGTCAGATAGGTTCTGAGCTCCAGCAAACTACACTAAGATAACAGGCCAGGCTTTGCCTAACTTCATGAAAAAAGTAGATTGTGTGTAAAGGAAGAAAAATGAAATTTCTATATACATTTCACATCCTATCTAACAAAATCCCATCTATAGAAACTGAACTTTGCATGCCTTTGTTCATGAAAAATGTAAAATAAGACATGCATGCTAAACAAATGTGTATGCACATTTATTTGATAGAACACTTTTGAGAAACTTAATGAAATGCAAGAATTTATTTTGAAATGAAACTGCAACAATATATAATAATGATGCAGCAATTATATCTTAAGAATAAGCTCACTGAACAGTTTTCCAAGATGATAATTCATTCATTTCAAGTTGTCTGAAATGATACTGTATCAGGATAATATCACTGATGGAGGCTTAACCACACTCAAAAAAAGTCATGTGAAGAAGTGTACAGTCACTCTTCCCTCAGCTTTCCATCTTCATATCGTCTGTAAAAAAAGAAAAGTACATATTGAACTACTGCAAGCACAATATTATTTGCAAGAGGAAAAAGCAACAACAATTTGTGATACAACTTCTACTTAAAACTTAATATAGCCCCCTCCCCCCCCCCCCCAAAAAAAAAACAAAACAACAAACAAAAAAGAGCTGGAAACTATTGCAATTGGTTCATTCAACTGAGAAATAATAGCCTTTTCATATCTGTATGTGGGTAAGTCTGGCTTCTGTTTATCTAAGTAAACATCACCTATATTGACATGCATATCACCCTGATGTGGATAACTGCTTCTTTCAAGAAACAGGAATTACTTATCTCTGAAGTAATACGAGTTTCTTTCAGATATAGATCCACAGGTATATACATTAATTATATGAATAATTATGCTTGAGTTAAAATATATAATGTATTACAATAAACCTATATGACAGACTACAGTACCATAATGAGTGCAAAACCAAAATTCTGCTAAATAATTTTCACACACAGTTTTGCCTGCTTACACAGCATTACACAGAGTTTAAACCATGCATAGCAGGCCAGAAAATCAAACTATTTACAGATCATGCATACATGTTTAAATGCCCTTTAGAATTAAGGCCATAACAAAACTCAGCTGTGTAAATGTCTCATAACAAAGCTCAACTAAGTAAATGTCTCTTAAAAATTAAAATAAACCTTACACTTCTTACAACTTCATGGGCAGATATATTTGCCTTAAACAGGACTCCACTGGGACCTAACATAATTAGCACATCTAATCATGTCTAAACTAACCACCAGTTTACCTAGAGAATATACAAGGCAGCTTTACAAATTTGATAAATTAATCCCATGGAAAGGTGTTAGCTTTTCTGGTTTATGCTATACATTTTGTTGTAAGCACTACACTGACAAAAATTGTAAGAATGGGCTGCTGTCTATTTAAATGCTGATTTTAACGTATGCTTCAGTATTAGAGCAATATTAATGGATTACAATAAATATGAATATAATTAATTTAAATTTAAACTTAAACTTAGCAATAACTTCAAAATATTTAGCACTAATGTAACAAACACAAGCCTCTGAAGTGGGTTTTATTTTGCACTTGTTTCTAAAGATTACCTGTTCATACCATTTTTGAAAAATCAGATACTGACACAGACTCAAAGACTGATGAGATGATGGTATCTGAAATTATACCCTTAGTTTTGGTTTTAGGCTTTTAGTAAAAATGAAAAGATTTAGAGACTTGAAAATTCAGAACACTTATAGCCTCACCCCTAAAAAAGTATTTTTGGTAAGCAAAACAACCATAAACCTAAGATGCTTATTAACCATACAGATCTGAGGTGTGTACGGTTGAACATTATTCAGCATCTACTGAGAATAGCTAATTGAAATACCCCATTGCATTGCTGTGACACAACATATGATTATGACTCAAAGATATTTAAATTATTGCATGATTCTCATTAACACAATTACTTTAAAGACTTTTACCATGAGATGTTGTCATGGTTTCCCACATGGAAATTTACTTAATAATTGAAATCTCCTTTCTCCCTTGTACAATAAAATTCCCCATAGCTATAAACAGTTACGTAATCCCTTCACTACATAGTGGCTACAGTGCATGGTGTTTTGCTTGATTTAATACATCCCATCTTAAAATGTATTAATAAACAGCAATGGTAGCTAGGTCTGAGTCACACTTGACTCTGACTGTGACCTGACTACATCTGCTCAGACTAAACTCATAAACTACTTTAACTCATGTGAAACCAGCAAGTTAAACTTGAGTTTTGTCAGGGCAAGAATTTTATTAAATATTCTGTTATTTTTTGTGCATTACTTTTGGCACAGCCTTATGTTTTATAAAAGTACATCCTTGCCCCACCATAATAATCAGTGTGTATTGGTGCATACCTTTGGTGAGAACCTGCTTGGGTTTTTCCATCATAATCAAAAGCCTATTCTAAAGGGTTGTTAAGAGTCTCACCTCCTTTGGTTTGCAGTGGTATGCAGGGAATGTCAGCCTCTGTGGATGGCTCATTGTTCGTGCTGATGCAATATAATGGTTCATCCAAGAAAGAAGGTTTCTTCAACCTTTTTGTGTTGAATGCTCTTGACATAAAGTAACCTTTAGTAATGCTCTTATCTTCCATCTTCTGTAAACCTTCTAGGTCAGCAGGTTCCTCTGTTTGGGCCAGTGAATCCTTTGATAAGTGTCTATCAACCAATGCTTTGCTGATATAGCAGCCAGGGATTTCACTCTCTGCATTAACACATAAGCTTTTGTCTTCCAGTCCAGTCTTTTCCTGAGCTGTTAACATCTCTACAATATGGTCTTCAACTAACATTTTGGAAAGAGTAGATGTGGAGTGAAGAGTGGAGTTTTGACTTGTGTAACAAGGGGGACTTAATCCAAAAGAAAGAGATTCCTGAGACTTTGGCATGGTAACGTTGCTTATTGTTCTCTGACTCTGTATACATTCTTCCAGAAGGGTCTTAAGCTGCTCTTCAGAGAGGCCCATTTGTTCTTCAGTCTGAAAAAAAAAAGGGAGCAAGAATTTCTTCTTTCAAAATATAATTAATGAAAAGCAGTGCCATAAAACAGTTTGAAAGATACAAAAGCATTACCAGAACTCTTAAACTGACATAAATATTTTTCATTTCAAACTTAATTTAAATATGTATTTATATAATTATATCATTTATGTAACAACTTCAGTAGGTTCTAGATAGACTAGGTGCTGAATCTTAGGAAAGAAGTTTGATGTCCACAAGACACTGAGAAGGCCTTTGATTTTGCTTAGTCTTCCAGTAGATATCATTTGTTTTAATTACCAAACCAAGTACTTTTTCATATAACTTGGTTTCTAATGTATACAGACACACACACGCTTTAAGATTTTAGATACTGAAACCAAACCAGCACATAGCTAAAAGACTTTCAGCTGTTTGGCAATACAGCTGGGGTCAAAAATGGTTTTGGACAGCACCGGACTATAAGGATTGTCACACAGTGACTGAAGTATGCCCCACCGCCCACTGTAAAAATGCAACAAACCATTGAGCCTTGCTCAGCCGTTGACAGAAAGCCCATCAGTTGTTCAGGACTTACATGTATGTCCTAAGGCATGTGACAGAAGAAAGCCCCATCTTCTGTCCACTAGTTTTACTGCTTTCAAGAAGTTGTAACTGGATAGCTCACAGATGTGTATCTTCCAGTCAATTTCTCATTCAGACAGTGGCACACTCCCATCATTTTTATCACGCAGGTTTACCTCACTGGCCATTTTTTTTAATTTGATATTAAAGATAATGACTAATATTAGCTGGTAGTGGTGAAGAATAGCAAAGGATGCCTTGTCTGGAGAGGTTTACAATGGGCATTACTTCTAGCCTGTACAGTCCTTAATACTCCTTGATAATAGAGAAGCACAATACTCCCTGACAATTTAAAGACTGCAATAAAAAGTACAAGACATATTTTAGGTATTCATAATACATTTGCCTATGAAATATGAGATAAAATATAACTATGTGTATTACAAATGTTACAGATGTATTAAATGGGAAAAGATGCTTTCTACAATCAAAACCTCAGTTTTACCAAACATCCAAGAGACAAAATATCAGCTGACAAGCTGATGAACTCTAAGGCTGCAGTGATTTATGTCAAACAATGATTTATTCACTGTGTAATGACTGTTACACAGACGTGACTTTACATTGTGCTAGAGAATGGAGTTACTATCATCTCAGAAAAAAGATCACTATCAGATCTATTTTTTTTTACCCTTGATCCAACTACATGAGTGATATGACACTGTTTCATGTATATGACATGATGAGATTGCAGCCAATGTAGCATAGCATGTATGATTTATACCTAAAAACTGATTATTCATATCCATGAATAGGGCAGTTCTCAGTGAGGAAAAAAATAGTATTTCTTTGTAAACTTGCTGTGGCTATGAAAAATTACAAGGTGACACTACAAAGTGAACAAGAAAGACTTTTTAGGTTACTTTCAGCCACTATTCTGTACTTACATGCTCAAACATTAAGAATAGCTAATAACTGTTACTATAAACTGATTACAGTTCAGGCACTAGCTGATGTTCTTAAACTCTGTTTTATAGATTTATTGAACCTGCAAGTCCTTTTCTGCACACACTTTTCCTTCCCAAAGACATTCTGAATTCACTTCCTACACATATAAAAGAAGACAACTGCATTAAAGAAAATGAGATGTTAAGGCTTTTAAACAAACAAACAAGCCGAAACAAACCAAAACTATAATCAACAGACTATCATTATATGTAGAGAGCTGTATTTAGATGAAAATTAAATGTGCTAATTATACTGAGATTCAGCTAATATTGGTATCAAGTAATGTACTTTTGGTAAAATAACTGAAATCAAACCAAAACCTTAAGCACTTATCTAAATAACAAAGAAAATAATATGACGTCTTCTAATTTTTCTTTTGTTTTTAAATTTCAATCCTAGTGAGGGGAATACTGATCAAAAATAAGTCAGAGAGGAAAAAACAATTAGTAGCAAAACACATGACAAAGCAAAAATGAAACATGGAATTTTTCAAATTTTCACTCTCAATCCAATTTACGAGACCCTGCCGAGTTTATTACATTTCTTGAAGAAGTATTTTAACTTGCAGGACAATATCTGTCTATAGTCACTCATAGAATGAACTAACTATAAGAAACAAGATACATTCGCTCAGGCAGAGCACCACAGTAACCTAGGTTAGACCACTACTGAAAGCACAGCTGCATCTAGAGCATATCCACAGAGCAGAGTATCATGCTACATAAACATAACTAAATTTGTATCACAGAAGATTTTCACATCTGGAAACCCACATGGATTCACACATGGTTTGAAGTATGTGGTTGTATAATGACATATTTCAAAGCTCTTGGCCAAGATCATTTAGAGCTAAGTTTATGTTAATGACAGGGCAATTCACTCACAGCAGAAAATAATTTTGCATCTGGAGTAAATGAACAAGTACAAAATGAAAACAATGAGAAGATCATCTTTGTCCTGCTTTTCTTTTGTCATTTTATTGTCCCCATCCCCAATTATCTGCAGTCTACTTTATCTTGTCCAAATTCAATTTTTTCTTTTTTTCCTGTCAGGAAAATCATATGGCTCATATTGACAATTAGTCCATATATTTCTTTGATTACTACCAGAGTGCTAAGTAGGGAGATTTAGAGCCTAAGGCATATGGAGAGGGAAAAGAGTATAATATCTATAGAGTGAAAAGTTTCGGTAACTTGTGGGCTTGTTTTCCTTCAGACTTGCAGGCTTGCAGGCAAAGCAGACAGTGTAAAACATTACTTACTTTTCTTCTTTCATTACCTCTGCCTCCTTTGGTTTGTTTTGTAAGACAGGATTGCAAGGATGCAAAGATATAGAAATAGAAATTATTTAACATAGCTCTCAAAACTTACATTTTAAAATACTAAATGATCACTGTTCACAATTTTTTTGTGCCACAGTCATTTTAGGGTTAAGGAAAAATATACAGTAGAGAAGATGATAGCTCTTAAATAGCCATCAGTCATCCACTCAGCAGCAAGAAATCTACATTGAAATGAAAGAAGAAAGACAGCTGTTGAAATCAGAATACTGAATTTAGGGAAACATGTAATACCCTAAGGAGAGACACCTCACACCTAAATGAGCCTTTGAACTCATGGGATTGTATAATGCAGCAACTGTATGAGGAGTTTGCAAAGTACACTTTTGCACACACCAAAATAAATCCTTTTACAGCTAACTGTACTAGTTGAGTCACGAGACTTGGAATCAGTAATACAGTCTTAGGGAGACACTAGATTCTACCTCTCCCAAGCTATCACTGCCCTTACTGTAAATAATTTACAACTCCTATACAGAAAAAAACCCTTCAAGACTGTTCTTTAAAAATACAAGGACATAAAATTAATGTAAATCAAAATGAAAAAACAGCTCACTAGACAAGGGAAAATGAGCTATCAGGTCTTGTTCCCATTAGAAATTGGAAAACCTTTTAATTGCTCTGGCTAATTTTTAATAGGACACTGAGTCCTATTCATTTTCTAGGCTTTTTACCGTTAATGATCCAAAAAACTAATTCCTATCCAGGAGTTTAGGAGCCTGCTAATGACCTTTACTGTTTATGTGTGGCTACTTTTCCACACACTTGTGGCCCTTCTCTGACTGAAGATTTCTTGTTCCTTGCTGAATTCCTCAGTGACATGGGTCTATAGAGAAAACCTTACTGCATGTGGTAGGAATGCAAACTTGTAGTACACTGCAGACAGACCTGCTGTGACTACAGGCTTGCAAGTTCAAAGCTTTAGCCTTCTTTTCCACATCTACACAGTAACAGAAATAGACTTAACACTGAAAGGCCTTATCAGATTTTAGCATGGGGAGAAAGCTAATATGTCAGGATTATTTCTAATTATAGTAAATAATCATAAAATGACACACAGAAAATGAATAAGCACTAGAAAGCCAAACTGAGGACTCATGTAGCTGGCATGTCTATAAACACCTAGATTTTGTTCCTTAATCTGAAAGTATTACAATCAACACTTCTCAAGATACTTTATTTGCTTGAAACAATTTACGTTGATACTCAAATTTACTTAATTTTTTACTGATGTGTAGGACTACAACAGTCAATTCTAAAGTAAATTATCTCTTCCTGGTTAAAAGACTCTATTTTAAGCATATGCTAATTTACTGAGACAACATGAGATTTTTTACATATCATCACAGGGAGATTTCATAAGTTTTTTTTTTTTCATGACTTATTAATAGTTTCTCAAACAGCTTTATTCTGCTTTGAAAAGGCAATCCTTGCCTTGTATTTCCACACTACTCAACATGCACTATCAGTTCCAAGGTCTCACCTTTATGCATCACACCAAAGCAACATGAACTTCTCTATGAGCAGTACTCATCAGTGTTATTATGGAATATTATTAATACGCTGCATACAAAAACAGTCACATCATGTTGTTGTGGAAGAGCTTTTTACAATTTCCATAAGTGCTAGCAGCCCAAAGCTCTTTTGTACCACAGAAGTCAGGACTTCTGTTATGGCGCCCATAACATTTAAATTGTGGCAATATACCCTTAGGATACTGTTGTGATACAGTAGACAGCTAAGCACCACACAGCTGCTTGCTCACTGCCTACCACCCCTGCCCCAGTGGGACAGGGGAAGCGAACAGGAAGACTAAAAGCAGTAAAACTTGTGTAGCTAGACCAAAATTGTTTAATAAGCAAAGGAGAAGGGAAAGAAAATAGAACAAATGATGCAAAGGCAACCACTCACCATCTCCCCTAAGTAGACCAATGCCCAGCCAATTCCTCAGCAAAAGATGGGAACTTTATAGAACCCCTTCTTTTCCCTTTTTATTGCTGTGCACAGTGCTATATGACATGGAATATCTCTTTCGTTAGTTTGGGTCACCTGCCTCATTGTGCCCCCTCCCAGCCTATTCCTCACCCCTGATCTGTTCACTGGGAGGGCAGAGTGAAAAACAGAGAAGGCCCTGACACTGCAAATGCTGTTTAGCAACAGCTAAAACATGGGTGTGTTATCAGTGTTGCTCTGGTCACAAATACAAAACCATACCAGCTGCTAGGAAGAAAATTAATTCCATCCCAGCCAGACCCAGTACAGAGAACCACACATCCACTTTTACAAGGAAATTTTTTAGTGTCCAGCACATCATGTTATGGATTTCAGTGCTTGCTTGTTTGTTTTAAAAACACCATGTTACGAGAAAGGGCTTAACAAATCTAGAAGAAAAAAGTTAATCTTTCCGCTGTAAGGTTATTTCAGCATGTAATGAGAGGAAATGTAACTAGACTAAATCAAAAACATGCTTACCACTCAAAGAGCATGTTTCTGGATAGGGCAATAACATGTATCAATTTGATGGTGTTAAAAATTTAGACTGGAAGCTGAATAATGGATTCCAAAATTAAGAACTCCTTGTGCTATAATCAAGATTCACCATTTGATGGTCCTGTGCTTATACCTAGCTTGGGTATGTTTGGGGACTTCAGTACTGTTTCAGGAAAGATAGATCTTTAACAAGAATGGGATTCTTGAACGGTAGGAGAAAATCTCCTGCCATTGCTCTTTTCCTCCTTCTATTCTACTTTTCTATTTCTTTCCCTCTGTTGGTGACATTTTCCCTTTTCTCATTTGTTTCCTCTGTTTCTGCCTCTGTAAGGGCAGAATAAAAAGGTCTGGTAGGCAATTTTCTCTAGCTGCTGCTGCTAGAGCCAGAAAGCAGAAACGACAGAAAAAGAGAGATTTGTGGGTGTCTGGCAGAATCACAGCATCAAAGACATTATCAGCCTCATGGAATCATAAAAACTCCATTGAAAAAAAGAAAATGTAAAAACTGTATACGATTTCAGAAGATAAAATGCACTTCATTAATAAATTGGAAATAAAAACCCTAAAGTTTTATTTCCCCTTACTCTGAGAAAGAGAAATTTTAGACAGAAATCAAAAGGGGACATGAGTTTACAAAATTTTGCTGTTATTTAGAGGAGCAAAGTAGGTAAAAACTGTGAAGAAGAGACACGGTAATTGCAGTAGCCCATTTCTTTTTTAAGATCGCCTATAGTTTATACAAAAAAAAAAATAATATGACAAGTTTTTGCAGGCAAAATTCATTCAAACACACATATTTTAGTCATTGCAAGCAGGCATAATACTTAATTGCGTGTGGCTTGAACGTGCAAATAAAAAAAATCTGCTTCGTCAGATATGCCACACTGAAGACTTCAGAAAGAGAAAGCAACTGCTTGCCTGAGGTGACAGAAGTAGAGGGGAAAAAAACAAAACCACCACCACCAACAAAATAAAAAATAAAAAAGGAGGAAGCTAAAATATCTTTTGCAATCATTTTCTTCTCATTTGATACAATAGACACTGAGACACTAAGCTGCACTACTCACAGTTGCAAAGACTGCATGGCACTACACTAGGATATAATGAAGAGATTCAGTGACTGTAAATGTGAATTTTTTCTTGGAAGCATATTGAAATAATTTAATAAATTTTAAAGATCCAAACCCCTTTAATTTCTGAATTGCTACAAGTTGTACTTTTTACCCTCCATTTTCTGAAGTCAACTTCAATTTTAGCTTCATTTCATGGTAGCAGCAGGGCACAAATTTCTATTAAGCAGGAATCAACAAAGGGCATATTTAATGGAAAATAATCATATCCTAGTAGTCACTAAACAACAAATCAACCATTCTTTAGAAAAATAATTAACAAGTTTAAGAATTTTAAAAGCTGCATAAATCATGATGTAAACCCCTCTTTATTTAAATACTGAACTGTGATAAAAATCTCTGATTTAAATAACTTTGAATGTAAAAATCCATCTATCCCAAGGTTGTCAACAGATGTTTTGCAAGAATTCAGCTCTCCTGACTTCAGATTAGTTCAATATTTAGCTCATTTAGTGCATTTGTAGCAAGGAAAAAAAAAAAAAAAGCATTTTTCTATATATGAGTCACTACAATTTTTTGTCATTTCTAAAATTTTTCTCAACAAATAGATAGCTCCCTAGTTTTACAGCACTTGATTTCATACACTTTCAAGTATTCTGAGGTTAGAAAGCAAGCTGTTTTCAATTGAACACACTGAATGTGTGAGAAAACATAAGACACAAATTCCTGAGCTGGTATTTACAATCCATCATTCTGAATAAGACTTTCATTTTCAAGCCTCTATTGAAGAAGCAGAACTTCTGCAATCTAGGCTATTTAGCATTCAGAAACATTTTCCTAAACATCCCTTTTTGTGTTTTTAACTGTTTGATATCAAGCACTTAACAGATTTAATCCCATTGGAATCTCTTCCTTGAATATTATTAAGTTGTGGCTTTAATTTTCAGCAAAGCCAGTAGAGTAGACAAAAATGCCTTGATGTGGTTGCAGCTGCTTTCTGTTACAAAAACCCACTTATTTTATCCTTTTTTTTGTCATGTTGGCTTATATTTTTCCAAGAAATAGATACAGTGTACCATGAGGATACATTAAGGGTACATAAGTATCTTCTCACAGCAATTTTAAAACTCTAACTACCTTGAGATTTTAAGAATACTTGCAGGTCTATAATCCATTCAGGGAACAAAAAACGTAAATAGCAATAAAAGTAAGGACATAGACATTTGTTTCTTCATAATGTAAGAAACTTGAAGTGCTAAAACACCAATAAAACTGACAAAATGCCTCCATCAAATAAGAAGGAAAACAGACAAGCTGCAGACACATGATCTACATGACCTATGTAGTTTAGTCTCACTGAAATCAAGGACTGGCCCAAGGAGCAGTAAGACACAAAGACTCAAATGCAACTATGAATGAAGGCTTAAAAAAAGAACAAAATAATAGTTTTATGAATTCTAGGAGTTTAGACCATATTCCTGATATTTTTAGGGATATCTTTTAAAGTGATCCTTCTTGATTGGCCCTGTGCATCAATAGCAACAGGCAGCTCTAACACTGACTTCTACATACCATATATATGTATATGGTAAAACTGACCTGTGATAAATATTTTGGAAACAGAAATATTCTCTCCCAATAGTAGAAGTACCATATGAAATAAGTCCTGCTATATGTAGAATAACAAAATGCAGAAACCCACAGTGTTCTCTAGTGCGGTAACATATGTAGTGTAAAATCTCAGTTATCCAAGGAAAAAAGCATACAGTTTCTTTTAGACATGTGATTTTCTTGGAGTTTTTGATTCTGCATTAAATACAGATTATAGTATTCCTTCATTGTTTCACATTCATGACACCTAAATCAAGAGCTTCAGCTAAGTGCTAATAATGCTGACTGTAGTTCACAAGGTCCTCACAAAGGACCTTGTGGCAAAGACACCAGCACCTCCAACTGTAATTCAACCCAGCTAATATCTAAACACAGAAAATTTAGAATTTTGCTTATAAATTACTGTTTTAAAACTGAAGCCTTTATGGCAATACAATTTGCATTCTAAGCAAAAGAGGATAAATAGGAAGAAGCAGAGAACAATATAACAGAAATTTGGTAAATCACACAGGATTAGAAAAAGGTGTATGACACTAGTTTTCAGAAACTTATTTCCAAGAAATATGTTGAAGTACAGAATTGTAAAGACACCTAGTTTCAAATAACAAGTGTATCACACTGGCTTAACTTTCTTTGTCTTGTTATTGTAGTTTATCCCACAAACTCAATAAAAGGGCATGTACAGTATTGCCCTGTATTGGCAAATGGAAGCACTCAGACATGGAGACCCATGACATCTCTCCAAAAATATGTGGTCTAGTAATCCAAAACTGCAATTTTTTTCTTGTTTTGATCTTTCAATTGTTACAGTTTTAAATAAAGGCTTGGGTTTGTCTCCTTCTTAATAGGAGCAAAGATTCTAGTGGAATTGTGGCACTAAAAAAATCTAGAGCTTTAACAGTACCAAAATTTACACAACTTACAGGAAAAAGAAAGAGACATTGGCAATAATTTTAATTATGTGAATTGCAAATAAGGAGTCCTAACTCACAATGGCAGGACTAATAAGTCTCTTGAAGGAAAAACTCAAGGTCCCATTTATGCTCATGAAATATTTCTGACCCCTTTGATTCATGTCATGAATAATTACGCTTAACTAAGGAACATCCCATCTAAAATCTATGAAATTGTCAAGATTAAGAAAATCTATGAAATTGTCTAGATTGTTAAGAGAAAAATTACCATACATGAGTATAGATAAATGCTTAAGGGTCCCCTACCCTTTTTGCCACATCTCCGTTTCTGCTAATGAGAAGTCAGACACAGAACTGATACAGAATTTTTCTTTTTCAGTTTGGTGGGCTTGTTGCCACAGGGCAAGTGCAAAGTTTTTATAGGGAACATCAAGTTGCAGCTGTGCTTGTCAATGTGGCACCTTTTTACGGAGTGCTAAAAAAAACATTTTTAAAACAGAGAATAATTTTTTCTTTTCTAAAGAATGAAAGGGTATTTTGAAATCAAATACCTGCCTATGGCTCTTCTATTTCCATTCAAAAGGAAACCCAACAGCCTTTAGGAAAAACGTGATGAACAACATGCTCCAAAGAAAACATTTTATTTAGAGTTTAAAGCCTGCCTGCACCCTTTCTTGATTGGGGGGGGGTGGGGGGGGTCGTGGGATCCTTTCAGTAACTACAAGAATAGGAATTAAACCTTGAAACATTCCAATCTACATTACCAGAAAGTTTAAATTTACCACATAACAATAAAAAACCCAAAGACTGAGATAAAACAAGTGCTATCCTATTTTACTTGATGATTTGACAGTGTTGGAGTTTTTTTAAATAGAAATGCAAAACAACAGTAATTTTTTTTTGTCTAACTACAAAGATACCTTCAGAAAGAGTAACTGTTAAAGTAAACCTTAGTTTTGATCACTTATTAAAATCCTTATGGTTTTTCCTCAGGCTTCTTTTACACATACAGTAAATATGCAACATCAATTACCATATTCCTGCTGGCATGGTAATTTTTTATATTATTATAAAAGAAAATCCATGTATTTTATGTCATTGGAAAACTAGAAACTGTATAGACATTGTAAGACCAGGTAGAAGAGCCAATCTCTTTGTTTTTTCTTTCCTGGCATGATGAGGAAAAGCTTCACAGTACTTTCTGCCACTAAGTTTATAATAGTTTTTAGCTCTCTAGGCCTCAGAAATGAAAATCCCTTTTAGCACCTTGTGTTGTTCTTTTTCTGGTCACAGACTCTCATGTCCCAGTCAAAATAATCCTAAAAACTTAGTGTTCTAATTGTTGCAGTTCTTTATTGTTATTATCCTGGTCCATGTGTTCAGAAACACAGGTATCTGCATACAGATAAAAAGTGAGAAAGCTTTTACTCACTTTACAAAGACAGTAGGTTGATTTGACTAGGAAGCTGCAAGCCTATAGGTACATGACACAGTGTTACAGTACATAGATTTCCTTTCCTCCCACTTACTCATTTCCTGGTAAATCCAGGCCTGTTAAATAAGAGATGGCTACATGTTTGTAACTAGAAGCAAAGATGGTATTCAACAGGTCACACTGGGTAAGCTCCTGTACTTACTCCTCACAATCAAAGAGAATGCCACAAGCCAAGAGACAGATATGCAGGAAACCAGGTAGCTCAAATAGCCCAAATACTAAGCATAAGCATACAAGCTTTCCAGCACCAGGGACAAAAAAGAATTATGCTCATGTAGAAATCTACAGGCTTTATAGTAAAGACTCAAAATTTTAAAAAATTATGCCTTGATGATATCAGAATATTTCAGTGCTTGAATTTTTCACCTGTCTTCTGCAGAACATGCTCATCTATAAAATGTATTTTGGAATAATGTCTGTGTGAACACCAATTATAAGAAATTTTGCTTTTAGGGAAATTAATACAATTCTAGAAGCAACAAATGAATTACCAAAATGTAAAAGGTACAGTTGCATATACCTCACAGGAAACTTCATGTTTCGCAATTTGAAACATATAATTGATACAGGAATAGCCAAAATATATTCTTAAGTAAAGTTTGGGACAATCACATTTATACTCAATGATGTACACCACTGCACAAAAAATGAAAAAGTCTAATATTCTTCCTAGTAAAAGACATGAAAGTACCAAAAGACTAATTTTTTTCAAAAGAAAGTTATGTGAATTTATCATGCATTTGGAGTACAGGTGACTACCAGAGCTGGAGTCTGTCTTTTGCCAAGAAAGTCAAAGTTCACATGTCACTCATAAGATCTGAAAGATTAATTTACAAAAAGTCTGTGTGATCACATTACAAGGTCAATAGCTTAAACACAAAGCACTGCGCACCCCAGTTGCTTAGAACTTTCTCTACTGCACATTGGAATGTTTTTTGCCCGGTTGGTTTGGTATAATAAAAAGCACCCAAAGTTCACAGCTGTGTTTCTGACGAATTAATGATGACATTGTTGGTTTTAGAAGACACTAAACTACTCTCAGTTATGTGGAATCACAGCTACTGAATCAGTAGGCAATGACACAGTCAAGTGTTTTGTGTGTTTCTTCCAGGCAGTTAGCAGAAAGCTGCTTACTCATTAGACTAATTCAGACAGAGAGTTCCTGTTGAAATACATTGAGAAAAGATCACATTTTTTTAAATGAAAAGTAGAAGCTATGGGGGGGGGGGGTTGATAAATGTTTAAAAGTCATACATTCTTTAACCAAGGACATTCACTGCTTAGGTTAACATGCTCTCTCATTAAGCTTATTACTATTTCGAATTTTTACAGGAGTTTGAGGACAGATTGGCAGAGTACTCAAATTACTTAAATGTAAGGATCTGATGAAACATAGTTCATTAAGCTAAGACAAGTATAAAAGATGTTCATAGAAAGATACACACCCCTGAAAAGAAACTTTAGCAGCAGTTTCTAGCATTATTGTACTAAGATGCAGTAAGAGCATACTAGAAGAGATGGAAGCTCCAAGTATGTGACTTTTTTAATTTCTAATGGCAATAACAAAAACACACATAAATATCTAAACTGTTGTTGACAGAGACAAAAATCTATATAAATACCAAGACTGGATACAGCTGTAACCTGGAAGGATGATGCTATGTATTAGTACAGCCTCTGCATTGTGATTACATGTGTGTTTTCCAGCCTGGCTGGCACAATTTGAGAGCTATATCTAACTGCTAAAATTAAGTAGTTTTAATTAAGAAAGATGCACCATGGTTCTAAGCCACAAGATGATGTTTAATCCTATTCAGAGACATCAGAAATCCATTCCTTCTGGAATTTTATGACTGAACTGTGGATCCCTCTGGTCTGCCTGGCAGGAAAGACAAGAAGCTTGTTCTTGTCTTGTGGAATCTGTTCATACATGTATCCCCTTAGAGTACTAAGCTCCAGGAATTCTTTTAATGCACCTGATGCAGTCTATGTTTTACTTTATGCATTACTGGAACTGTATTCCTTATATGGGTCATTTGTTTGTAATTTTATGTGAGACAGTTTCATATTGGCTGGTGGGAACAATAGGTTTTAAGTCTCCATATTAAAAAGCCAGATAGAATAACAAGGGGAAGGACATGACACAGTTATTTTTGTATTTTATCCTCAAGTCACTCTTGTGAAAGGAGATTAAGGCACTTCAGGCTCTCTATTCAGAGCTGGATGTGCTAAGCACTAGGTCATAACATCTTGCACCTTTTCAGACATGGTCTCTTTGGCTTGTCTTTCCTCACAGAATAGAGCCCTGTTTCAATGACAGCCACAGATAGTACTGCACTGAATCTATTCTACAGCTTATTGAGGATATATGGTTTTCTTTTAGAAGATAACAGATGTAGTTTGAAGCAGCAGGCTTACAAAGAACTAAATTTAGTTCTACTATTGCTAGACAAATGTTTGAACCATCAGCTATATGGAGTAATTAGAAGAGCTTCTCCTTGTTTGAAACAAAGATGTTTTAAATGTGCCTAGCTTTATGAAGTTCCTCTAGGTTTTAGATCTTAAGAAGACAAAGGCACCTGACTAGACCCCACACAAAATACCTAAGCTCCAGAAAGGGTAGGAGTCCAGACACGTTTGGGTTTTGGTTTGTTTTGGGGGTTTTTCCACTTATAAATTAGCCTTAGGCTGTTCACAGCTCAGTAAACCAGCTGCTCCAAGTATTATTCTAAACCCACATAAGCCTCAGCCAGAACTGCATAGAAAGCCCAGGAATTAGCACACATTCACTCCATACATCTTTAACTGACTTGCCCAAGGTGGGAGGGCAAAGAGTTGGCTGAGCCACTGTACCCACCTTTCTCTCCTGATGTTCTTAGGATCTACTTGGTAGAAATTCACGTCTTGTTTAAAAAATAAACAAACAAAAAGGCTCACTAATACAAAGGAAACAGTGATTTAAGTCTCCCTTGAGCACTTGATTTATATCTAGATTTATATCTTGATTTATGTGGAGTGGGATGAGGGTCTGCAAGTATGTATGCATCTATCCACCACACACCCTAATGAATTAATCATTTACTGGCTACAGAAATAGCAAGGTGGGCACAGGAAGAGGCTGCAAATGAAAACAACAAAGAATAATAAAGTATTAAGAATAAGTTAGTAAGTGAAATGGATGCATATAATGCAAATTCCTATTCTGCAGTGTTAGGTATTCAATTGTATAATTAAAAAAAAAATCACAGTATTTGAATGTAGTACATGCAGAGAAAATCTGGATCACTGTATCTCCCAAAACCACAAAACACACCCATATGTTCATAAAATAAACCATATGAAAAAGAAAAAAAAATCCATCTTTTTTAAAACATCCAGGAATAATAGCAAGACAAAGGATTCTAGTAAGTTCTATCATGAGGAAATTAAGATTCGTTTTTTCATGACACAGGAAAAAAGTTCATGCTGAAAACTTTAAAAGGTTACTCTGGGAGGAAAAAAAAAAGAAAAAACAGGAGTGGTGGATATTTGTTAATACAAGAAATATAATGAGATAAGAAATAAAAGGACAGATTCACTTTTCCAAATGAAGCCTCTGTACTTCCCATGAGCAGTACATGGTTGAGAGCTGTAGCAGGAGGGAATCTTCTCGCTTTTGGACAGCCCAAGGGCCAAGTACTCTAACTGCCTATGCTAAAAGGGGGACACTGTAACAAAGAGGTGAGAATATGTCTTGCCCTACTCCGGGAATTTACATCTACAGTATAAACCCATGCCTGTCTGAAGCTAGAGCACTGTATGAAAGGTGTCAATAGATCTTGTGACAAGAACAGTTTGAGAGTCAGAGAACTAATGAACCATCTTATTCAATCTCTTCTCCTAACACAAAAGTGAAGCTGATCCTAAATTTGAAAAACATCTGTGCATATACTGAAGTTGCTGCAAATTAAACATGAGGCATTTAACCTGCTAAATTTCAATTGCTGCTAAAAGTTCTATATATAGTTTTTATCATGTATGCAGTAAAGACCAAAGATAATGTATGCATAAATGGGTAAATTATTTACCATCCAGTTTCTATTCCTGCCTTTCCTGTTCAGCCATTTATTGTACTTCAGTTTATTTATCTGAAAAAAAATACAATTTTAGTGACAATTTAAAAAATTGTCCTAAATTATGTTGTTATTATGTCCTCTAAAATGCTGCTATTAAAAAAGTAACAATCGTTCAAAAAGCTTGACTGAAGAGATGTGAGTCTTCTTTCTTGCTATCACATAATAACATGGACAAGCTATGCAAAATTACACATGCCCAGAATAAGAATTCAGACCCAGAAATCACAAAATGTTATGTTTGTATATATACAAGTGATTACAAAATTGAGATTACAGGAAAAAAATAATAGTTTGACAAAAGTAAGCACAAAAGTCAAACAAGAGAAAATTTCATTCTGCATTTCTTCCGAAAACAGAAATTAGAATCAGTAGGACAATACAAGTGATTAAATTTTACATTATTTGAACATTGAAGCAAATATTTTATGAAAGCCATATAATGTTAAGGTCAGCAAAAAATAACAGAAAGAGGAAAACATACTGATGAGCAACAGCTAAAAATAAGAGGTCACATACATCATAAAAATGAAAGAATGTTTAATTCAACTTCCTTATTTATTACTGCTTTCATAAAATATTTCCTATAATTTAGGACCATATACCTATACTATTATTTTATCTTCACTTACATCACACACAGAAAAATAACGTAAGTGAATGGACTACAGCCTATTCACCAGCACACATATTCTAAACTCTGCATATGCATTGACACAGACTGTAATCACATCTGATTTGTTAGTGCAGTTCAGTGAATCCTTTATTGCTATTTAATCCTGACTGCTATATATCCTGTGATTGCCAACTATCTACATAGTCCCTACTGCATGAATGTCTGTTATCATAAAAGTACAGAACTGTAGTTAAAATTACAGCATTACAAAAGACACTAAAACCATTCCTCAAGATGAGTGTCAAAGGTAGCTTTCTGAATGTAATTAGCTTGCATATTTCACAGTACTATCTGAAAAGAAAATTACATTTTGAACATATGAACAATTCATGTGATAGAAAATACCATGAGGTAATGCCATGGCATACTGATATGCTCTTTACACCTGCATATTTCAGTATTCCTGTTATATAACTACAAGGAGCTTGACTAGAGCTACAGACAATATCCAGATGTGAGATTGGCTATCGTAGTTTGATCCACTCATCACGTCTCTTAACACCTACATATAAAAGAAATTCTTGTAAAGCAGTATTAAATACCTACTTATATTTCTCTGCTGGAGAAGATTTTTTCCTTGTAAAACACAAACCCTTAGGGTTCATACATATACATATATACACACACACATATATATATCCTTTAGCACTTTCACCTAAGGTATTTAAAAAAAAAAAAAGAAAAGATAAACATATTTAGACAAAATTCCACTCTTACAATTTTCTGACATGCATCTTATCCCAGGCTTGCCATAAGTCAACAATTATTGTCATTAGACATTACCATGACATAACCGTAGGAACAAGATAAGAAGGATGCTGTTCATATGCATAGCAATCAAAAGCCTCATATTCATGCTTTTAAAACATTTTCTCCCTTTTAATAAACATTAATACTGGGCTTTTCTGGTTTTATTCAGCGTGAAAAAGCCAAATAATATATTATGCCAAATAAAATAATTCAAAAGTATAAAAACCAGAGAAATGCAAAAGTCATTTGTTTCAAAGAAGCTAATATAAGTAGGTATCAAATATTTAGTCAGATTTCTTCAATGATATGAACACATTTTATCAAATGTATTACAGAATCACAGAATCGTATCATAGCCGAGGTTGGAAAGGAGCTCTGGAGATTGTCTAGTCCAAACAGCCTTCTCATAGCAGAGTCAGCTACAGTAGGTTGCTCATGGCTGTGTCCAGACAGGTTCTGACTCTGAGGATGGAGATTCCACAGCCTCTTGGCAACATGTTCTAGTGTTCAATCGCTTCTTAGAGTGGCCCAGGCACAGCTACAGGTTGGGCAGAGATTCAGAGCAGCCCTGCAGAGAACGAACTGGGGGTGTTGGTTGATGAGCCAGCTTCAGTGTGTGCTTACAGCCCAGAAAGCCAACTGTATCCTGGGCTGCATCAAAAGGAGCCTGACCAGCAGGTCAAAGGAGGTGATCCTGCCCCTCTACTCTGCTCTCGTGAGACCTCACTTAGAGTATTGTGTGCAGTTCTGGTGTCCTCAACATAAAAAGGACATGGAAATGTTGGAACAAGTCCAGAGAAGGACCACGAGGATGATCAGGGGACTGGAGCACCTCCTGTATGAAGACAGGCCAAGAAAATTGGGGCTGTTCAGCCTGGAGAAGAGAAGGCTGCGTGGAGACCTCATAGCAGCCTTCCAGTATCTGAAGGGGGCCTATATGGATGCTGGGGAGGGACTCTTCATTAGGGACTGTATTTATAGGACAAGGGGTAATGGGTTAAAATTTAAATAGGGGAGGTTTAGACTGGATATAAGGAAGAAGTTCTTTACTGTAAGGGTGGTGAGGCACTGGAATGGGTTGCCCAGGGAGGTTGTGAATGCTTCATCCCTGGTGGTGTTCAAGGCCAGGCTGGACAGAGCCTTGGGTAACATGGTTTAGTGTGAGGTGTCCCTGCCCATGGCAGGGGGTTTGGAACCTGATGATCTTCAGGTCCTTTCCAACCCTAACTATTCTATGATCTCTTCTATTCTGCATGAAAAGATCTGAAAATAATGTTTCTGAAGCATGATTTGTGAGCTACTTTCCACCAATTGCATCCTGATTCTAGTTAAACTACAATAAACTTGAAATACTTACAAAGGAGTGTCTGAAAAAAATTCACACAATGCCAGGAATTTAACATTCTTAACCAACACAAGATTTTAGAGCTCTTTCTTAAAAAAAAAAAACACCCACAAACAATATGTGCCACCATCAGTAAGAACAAGGAAGACTTTCCAGCTCAAATTTCATCTTCTAACACCAAGTTAATGAATATCCCTTTAACAGTCTTGGTAAATCATCATAACAGTTTAACAACACATTGTTCATTTACATCCACTTCTGGGCTTGCTAAAGTTATTATTTGCTTGACTACTCTAGAAAAAACAAAAAACAACCCAAAAAAACCCCAACAAAATTACCAGCCAATTGTTGGCTTACAGAAGATAGCTACCAAAACAATGCTATAAAAATGCAGACAGACAAATTCTAAGTACATGAAAGAATGGATGAAATTAATCTGAGTTTTACACTGTAATTTGCTGTCGAGTCAAGCATTTACTAAAAACTTTTTCATACAAAATTGCTCTATGTCAAATATACCAAATGCATATGCAAGTCTAAAATTGTGTCTAGACTGACATTCAGCGGGGTGGCTGCTGTTTGTCAAGCCATACAAAAACTATCTTGAAAACAACTGTTAGTAGGAAAATCACAGCAAAAGAGAATTCAACCTGGGCCAGCTTTCACAGAATTTACTCAGGATCTCCTGAACAGCATTTGCATCCCACAGTGAATCCATTCTAATGACAACTCCATTATAAGTACTAGTATCACTGCTGCAGTCATACTTATGGAGTAGTCTAGAGTTAGATATAGCACAGAAGAATACAATACTCATATTCTTAATGAATAATCCATACAGAAATTGTTCACTTCTGCTTTACCTCCAGCCCTCTCAGAACAGTAAGCCCTCTCCACCAGTCTGATTGCTACCCTCAAATACGCTGGTTTTTTCCCCCTCCATATGGTTTTAAGGGCAACTGATTTACCAAGCACTTACTGGATTTGTGCTAAATATCATGTCTGTACCCACAGTGTACGGACAAGTGACTTAAGAGCCGCAACCTCCTCCAGTTCAGCATTTCTTTCTTCAACCACAAAGAACAAGCCCCAGATTGCAAGTTAGGAAAAACTTCAGAGATTTCTAGTATAAGAGTCTAGACATATGACATCTGTGCAATAAAACTAAATTGATGCTTGTTATATCACATCATGAAATTGAAGTGAATCATATAGCACAAAGATTACTTTAAGCCTCTTAGCCTTGGCTGGAAGCTCTTATTTTATTCACAAAACTATAAATTTATACTTGCAGTCGACCAACTTCTTCAAAGTCATTGTCCCTGCTGCTTTCCTCCCTATCTCCTTTTTTAAAAATAATGCAAAATGAGAGGTTTGACTCACTGATTCTGAGTTTCTCTGACAATGAGAAATTTACTAGATGTGTCTTAGTAGACCAATAATTCTACTTAATGAGTCAGGAAATACGGTTCTGTACCAGGGTGCGGAAATACTGTTATGTAGCAGGGTTAAATTTTTTTTCCTAAGTGATTCATTATACTACAATAAGGCATTCACATTATGAAACCAGGTCTTGGTTTAAGTTAATATTGCCAATCCAGAGATTCAAAGCATTTTTAACTTTTATTGAGGCTTTATGACTGCTCAAAGAATCAAATCTATACATAATGCATTCAAATGCAACAGAATTAGAAGTGGAATTAATGATAAAATACATGAAAGGAAACATTTACTTGGCAGTGGTATATAGACTGTTAAAATACCATGAAAACTAAATTGTATTACACAGTATATGTTGGTGATCTTTTAGTGAAATAATGCTTAATTCTCTTCTTTACTACCTGAGGCTGTCTTACATGTACTTCACAGATGACTGCTATTAGATTGCCTTTAGATAATACAATAGTTTGCATTCAGCATTTCACAGGTACAGACGTACTGACAATCTAAGGAAACTAGCCTTTCCATAATGCAGCATATCCACTCCAGATTTTACAAAAGCTAATTCCTCTGAGGACCGCAGTTCCTCTATTACTACTGTCTACCATGACGTGCATACATCTAGGCTTTCAGAAATATTTAATTATCCTCATGCCATTTCCAATGCAATTTTTGACTAATCTCTTTTCAAGCCTGTAGTAGATGGAGGTTACATAAAAATGCTAGCTATTTATTGTTTTCTTAATATCTAATCTGGATGTTTTCTTCCTCAAGTCAAGCACAATTGCTCTTTTGTCTTTTCAGTATGGAAAAAATTTCTTTCCTTCCACATTGCTGAAATACACACTTGAAGACTGTTAGCACATCCTCCCAAGAGTTCTCTCATTCATCTGTCTCACCCCAATTCTTCCCATACTGATTTCAATATTTTCTAGGTCTGTGATCTAGGAATCTAGCCATTGTTTGAGGCTCTCCTTTACACTCTTGCCAAACAGTCCACAGATCTTTTAACAAGGTTTGCATAGCAAATGTGGATTCCAAGACTTAACAAACCTGCATAGAGCAAAAATATATCTTAAAGTTTATGCACCGCAGTATGACTTTTAACATTTTTATAACATGATATTACTCATGCAGCTCATGATTTGTGGTAAACCTGAGAAACTTTCCACCTAAACAGTTGTTCTCCTTTGTATTTCTGCTGTTATTTCTAATCAGAGCACCTTGCTGAACTGCATCTTAACTTCTTGTAGACCCTTTCTATAGAATTCCCATTTTTGAAAGATATGGACATGACTGTCAACTTCATGCCCCCAGAAATTAATAAACATATTGCTCATTTCAATTTCCAGGTCATAAATGAAAATTCAGAATAAAACTGAGACAATGACAAGTCCCTCCAGAGCCACATTTCACTGACATTTTGACAGTGAACCACTAACATTTCTAGCCTGCTTGTGTAAATACATTTGAACCCAACTTCAATCTGTTGTTTCTATCTAAATGGCTTCTGTCTGCTACCCTGTCACAAGAAGTCTTTTCCCTTGATCCTATTCTTCTTGACAAATCTGTTTGCTGTTGCACCTTTGTCAGTTTTTCCTTATTTTTAAAAAATAAGCATTACTTTCACCATTCCCAGTATCTCAGTAATCACTCTTATGGGCATCTTTAATTGTGAGTGCTAGTATTTCTGAGGTTTCCTCATGCAAAAATTTAAGTTTGATGAAGTCCATCAAACAGAATTTTAAACCACCAAGATATGTACAGAACCTACACCCTATCATTTAGTTATGGATAGAGATGCTAGTCCACTGATACTAGACATAGCAAGGTAAGCACTTGTAGGCAATAATTCTTAAGTATTACAAACTTTTAAGTACAAATGCCTAAAAGAGAACGTTAGTGAATGGTGGAGTTTAGCCCTCCTTTTAGTACAAGGAATTTCTAACATACATGTTGCTTCCCTTGATATATCTTGCTTATTTAGCTCACATTAGCCTTAGTCTTTTTGAAATTATCTCTCTAAAATGATGTTTTTCCTCTATATTCACCCTTATTACCTTATTAAGGCAACACTATTAGCCCTTTTTATATGCCATCTTAATGTGTTCAAAATCAACAACTGAGTCCCAATCCTCCCTTTGCAATTGGATTACCTTCACTTGTGACCTTTCCATTTTCAAATGAATTTGAATGTTCGGGGGGGGGGGTGAGAGGGTGGTTGTTTTATAAAAAGCTTTCCTTTCAATCCTTATTCCCTTGAGATCTTTAGTTCTATTGGTTCTCAAAGTCTGCTTCTTGACATTCACTGTTTCTATTTTGTTTTCTTTGCTAAACATTGTGAGTACCAGCATTTCATTGTCACATCAATCAAGTTGCCTTTCACTTACCCATTCCTAGTTGGTTTCTCACTATTTAAAATTATGTCTATAGAAACTTTCCAGCAAGTTGTTTTCTTTATCCTTATTTAAAAAAAAAAGGAGCCAAAAAGCACTTCTATATTATTATTAAAAAAATAATAAGAAGAAAACAAGCCCACACCAAAACTCACCAGTGAATGCTTGTTAAACTTTAACATCTATTATACCTTTCTCAACGAATAGCTGGGTAATTAAAAATTTATTCATACCACCAAATTCTAGATTGTTTTGCTGGGTGCTAACAAAACAGTGCATCCATTTATTAATTTTTTGTGGTGGTCTGCTCATTTTATTTTAGCTTCAGGCTTTACTAAATCATTCACTAACTAGGCTCTTCTAAATTTTCATTAGATGTGCTTTTTCCTTCTGATTCTTTGACCTGTTTTTGAAAAGGCCATACCCTATTATGGTATAATTCCACTCACATGAGTTTTCACTAAATTACATCAATTGTGTCTATATTAGGACTTCCAATTGCATGCTTTATTCAGCATAATTCTTGCAACAGTACATTTATTTAGCATCACGTACCCATGTATTGTTCCTGCACCCCTCTACTCCAATTCTCAAGACACATATCCACTCTGGTTTCTACACCAATCCTCAGGTTGCTATTTCCGTTTATCTCCAGACTTCCATCACTCTTTCTGCTCCTTATTATTTTATGTATAGCATGTGAAACCTCATCCTATGGTCAAAAATTAAAAACACTCTTAGCAATAATGAACTATAGAATATGCACAGAGCAAGGAGCATCTGATGGCTCTCAAAAGCCTTTCAGCAATACCTCACATTAAGAATACCAGAAAGAAGCAGTTCATTTAATCATGGCAGTCAGGTGAAGTTCACGATGACTGGAAAAAGGGAACTATAACCCCCATTTTCAAGAAGGGGAAAATGGATGATCCAGGGAACTACAGACCAGTCAGTCTCACCTCTGTGCCCGGCAAAATCTGGGAGCAGATTCTCTTGGAAGGCATGCTAGGGCACATGAAAAACAACAAGGTGCTTGGTGACAGCCAGCATGGCTTTACTAAGGGGAAATCCTGCCTGACCAATTTGGTGGCCTTCTATGATGGGGCTATGGAACTGATGGACAGGGGTGGAGCAGTTGATGTCATCTACCTGGACTTGTGCAAAGTGTTTGACACTGTCCCACACAACATCCTTGTCTCTAAATTGGAGAGACATCAATTTGATAGGTGGAGCACTCAGTGGATAAAAAACTGGCTGGCTGGGCGCATGCAAAGAGTTGTGGTCAATGGCTCAATGTCCAGCTGGAGATCAGTAACGAGTGGTGTCCCTCAGGGATCGGTGTTGGGACCAGTCTTGTTTAACATCTTTGTCAGTGACATGGACAGTGGGATTGAGTACACCCTCAGCAAGTCTGTCAATGACACCAAGCTGTGTGGTTCAGTTGATATGCTGGAGGGAAGGAATGCCATCCAGAGGGACCCTGACACACTTGTGAGGTGGGCTGATGCCAACTTTATGAAGTTTAACCATGCCAAGTGCAAGGTCCTACACCTGGGTCGGAGCAATCCCAGGCACAGCTACAGGTCAGGCAAAGAAGAAATTCAGAGCAGCCCTGCGGAGAAGGACTTGGGGGTGTTGGTGGATGAGAAAATGAACATGAGCCAGCTTCAGTGTGCGCTCGCAGGCCAGAAAGCCAACTGTATCCTGGGCTGCATCAAAAGGAGCCTGACCAGCAGGTCAAAGGAGGTGATCCTGCCCCTCTACTCTGCTCTCGTGAGACCTCACTTAGAGTATTGTGTGCAGTTCTGGTGTCCTCAACATAAAAAGGACATGGAACTGTTGGAACAAGTCCAGAGGAGGACCACGAGGATGATCAGGGGACTGGAGCACCTCCTGTATGAAGACAGGCCAAGAAAATTGGGGCTGTTCAGCCTGGAGAAGAGAAGGCTGCGTGGAGATCTCATAGCAGCTTTTCAGTATCTAAAGGGGGCCTATAAGGATGCTGGGGAGGGACTCTTCATTAGGGACTGTAGTGATAGGACAAGGGGTAACAGGTTGAAACTCAAACAGCAGAGTTTTAGACTGGATATAAGGGAGAAATTCTTTACTGTAAGGGTGGTGAGGCACTGGAATGGGTTGCCCAGGGAAGTTGTGAATGCTTCATCCCTGGTGGTGTTCAAGTCCAGGCAAGACAGAGCCTTGGGTGACATGGTTTAGTGTGAGGTGTTCCTGCCCCTGGCAGGGGGTTTGGAACTTGATGATCTTAAATTCCTTTCCAACCCTAATTATTGTATGATTCTGTAATTTGCCAAAGAATTACTTTAGGCTGGTGAGTCTCCTAACTGCCTACAGGATGGAACCATGAACCACTATGGTAGTGCAGATCCAGCATTCTCACAGTGTTTACCAAGGTGTAACCCCCCTTTCTCAAATGCTGGGAGTTCATCTTCATTTCCTGCCTGGACAGTATACCTATTCTTACTCTCAACAGATGATTAATTAGAGATGGAATATCATCTGTCTCCTGATTACATCAGAAATTGCAGTGGCTAGCTTCTCCTGTTAATGCTGGTATTATATACTTTTCCAGTCAGCTGGAATCTTTGTTCTTTGAGCGTACTGAACCAGTGAATGTAGTCACAGAATCACAGAATCCCAAGGGTTGGAAGGGACCTCAAAAGATCATCTAGTCCAACCCCCCTGCAAGAGCAGGTTAACCTAGAGTACATCACACAGGAACTTGTCCAGGCGGGCCTTGAATATCTCCAATGTAGTCATGAATATATTGTAACCTGCTTAACCCTCCTTGCAACTCTCTCACCAATTAGTAGGAATACAGAAGAATAAGTCAGAGTTAATATTTTAACAAATGTACCACTTTGTCATGGCTTAAATTTTGTCTTTTTTTAAAACTTTTCTTCAAAACATCAGCCATACCTAGGCTTCTTCTGCTCCAACACTGACATTCACTTCACATGAATGAGAAAGATACCTAAATGGTCAGAAAGATTAACAGTTTTAGTGATACTAAATTATACTGGATTTTTTTTCCTAAAGGAAGTTAAAGAAGGATATCACAAACCTGAGGATACAATCAGAGGGAGCATTCAAATTCAAAGATTTAATATCATTTGACATAAATACCTCAGAGACGAAACCTTCCGTGTGATCTTGCATGTCATAAGCAGAATTAGCACCAGCTCAGAATGTGTACAAGAGAGATCTGATTAACTCCTAGTTCATGACTCAGCTGACTTACTGAATAAATAAAAGATCTTTGTGCTACAGAGACATATGTAGGTTCTATAATATGACCAGCCTTCTCCAGAATGAGTTTCAAAATTCGGGGGTGGGGGGGTTAGCAACTGTGCTAGAGAGATCCATTGGTACTTTAAGCATACAGCTTTCAGATTTATCATCTAGAAAACCAAATTCTAGTTTTCGTAATATTCTTTCTACTTAAATTCTTCCCATAGTTTCCACTGGAGGAGATATTTGCCCTCATTTCCTGCAACAAAGCTGTTGCTGTGCTCTATTAAAACAACTGTGCTGTAACCCTGCTAACATCTGTGAAGGGTTATGTTCAGTGGCTCGTTTGGTTTTTTGTTAAGCGTTGTAAGAGGCAGTAAAAGTGACTTAAAAGTGCCAAGCTTTATGCGTAAGCAAAACAGAGTCAGTAAGGCTTAAAAGTATTATAAATTGGAGGGAGGGGGCAAATCTTTATATATAAAACATGTTGATAAACATGTGAATGCAGCAATGTGAGGAAAGCCACTCCTGTCCAACTTGGCTCTCATGCTAGGCATGTTTTTTCCTTTATAAAGCCTTAGGCTGACAGTTATTAGCAAGGCAACTTGCAAGTTTGAATTTAAATAAGGCAATAGTTGATTATAATTGGAGAATACATAATACAGGATTTAAATACCTGTACAATATTTTATTTTTTGAAAAAGCACCTGCAATGCCTTGCAGCATTCCTCAACAACTACTTATGGACAGACAAAAAGACAAACATTCAAACATGATGCTTTTTTTTTTTTGCAAAACACAAAACAAAGTACCATGGTGGACTGACACCTTGTAAATCCATGTTACCATAATTTCCTATGTAGAAATTTACAATGCTAGGAATTATTTCTGGGAGAAAGGCAATTATCTCATGTGAACTTTCCCATCTTCCAGTGAACATGCTGAAATGCAGCAATGTATTTCATACATATAAAAGTTTGCCCTCAAACAGGAAGGAAATTTGCCAAAAACTGGAGAAGTAAAACATCTGTAAAGTGGACTAACATGGTAGAGACAATGTTCTCAGTGTTTAAAAATACAAAAACAAGACAGAAAATAAGAAAAATATTTTTAAACAGGGAAATATTAAGTAATCTTATGTAGAAAATGTAACAATTATTGTAAATTAACCTGATGTTGAAATTATTTTCATATCAAACCTCCAAATTAGTAGATAAAGAAACTAACTTTCATTTCAGAAATAAGTTGAAGAACATCCAATGTTTAGCTATTCAATGAATTTTAAGACTACCCATTAAATAATATTTAGATGATGTGAACACATGGAGAACTGAATACTCCAAAAGACAAATCCAAGACAATTATGGAGGTGGTTGTTCAATTCCTCAGTTGTTATTTAACATATACTCAGAGTCCTAATCTCTTACTTCTGATTTTAGCTTTGTTATATTAGAGGAGAACTCAGTTTGACTTCACCCAGCTAGGAGAGGTGGTCTGTTAGCCCCTAGTTACTGATCAGGATATCCAGAAGCATTTTTCTTCTTCACTCTTCTTAAAATTAAAATTATTACCAGGTTACTCAGGGTTTTATCCAGTTGGGTCCTGAAAATCTCCATGTATGGAGATGGAACAACCCCTCTGGGCACGCTGTTCCATTGCCTGACTGATCTCATTATTAAAACCCACCTTCTTTCATCCTGTCCAAATCTCTTGTTTCACATTACGCCCATGGTCTCTTGTCCTACCACCACGAAAAGAGTCTGGATTCTCATAGCTGTTGGAAGATTGCTATCAGTAGCTACCTCTCCACCAGGCTAAACAAGGACAGTTACCTCAGCCTTTCCTTACAAACCAAGTACTCTAAACCCTGAATTTCTCACTGTTGGAGCTTAGTGATGTCCTTCAGGAACTGAGGCATTCAGAACTGTATAGATAATCTAGATGTGGTCTAACACTAAGAAGCCCAGAACTAAGTAAAATCTAGATTTTCAAGAAAGTGTCCATTACCCCCTCCCACCTCCAATTAGAAGCTAAATCATATTTAATTTTCTAAAGTGGTAGAATTTTATGCACTAACCAGAGCTTTATATTCAGCTTAAACCAACTCTATTACAACAAAAGAACCTGAAGCTACACGCCTGCTCTGACTGGCTGAATTTCTGCCATTCATGCTTACTATACAACACAATAGTATTAATTGATGTCACAGTAGAGGAATTTTCCTCCCCTGGAGTCACATATTCTAGAGAGGCAAACACTCAGGACAAATACCAAATGTAGTACCCAGTTGCAGATTCACGCCATTAAAGACTGAAGAGAAGCAAGAAAAAATACAGCTATATTAATAATCACAGTAGTTGTCCAAATTAAAAAGAATATCTCTGTAGTTAATACTCACAATACTTCCTCACAATATGAAGTTAGAAGTGACAATGGACCAAGCCCTTCTCATTGAAGGGAACTTGGGCAGAAATAACAATGTGTGGTGCATTGAGAGCAATAATGCAAGAAACAACAGGGGTTGAAGGATTAAAAACATTGGATTTAAACAACAAAAGAATCAGACAAAGATATCAAAATAATAACTTCACATATTTTTTTTAATATTTCTTAAAGCATTATTCAGTGATCCACTGCGCACAATTTAATTCTTATTTCAGTATGAAGAAAAGAATCTCATCAGGGTAGGTATTGTGATGTGGAATTCAACAAAGCAGTGTTCACAGACATTGTCTATTCATCTCTGCCACCTGGTTTTGAATCCAGTCTCACTAATGGCAACTAAAAGCTTCTTGAATTTAAAAGCTTTACAGACTACAAGCCTCAGTGGAGCTTTAACCAACCAGGGATTTGTGCTGCATTTTAAAGACGCATGATAAATGGCATGCTTGGATTATCTGAAGTGAGGATTTTAAATTTCAAGAATTGTACGAAGAGTATTCTACTATTCTCAGATATCTAATAGCAAACAAATTATATAAAATACATTTGTAATAGACAATTGCTCTGATATGAATGCTTTTATACTTTGAAGAATTCACTAATTATAACTTCTATTTTTAAATATTTCTTTTATTTCAAGCCTTCAGTTAACTCTCTTCCCCTTTTACCACACCCACAAATATGTTGTCAGCTATAATTTCAAATAAATTTAAAGTTCTCCAATGTAAATGGCAATTAATAAACTTATCCAATTGAATGGCAGTAAGAAATTTTGGGAGCAGTATTTATAAAAATCATAGTATAAAACAAGTATTTTCATAAAATAGACTATGATCTTTCATTCCTGACTTACAAGTAACCTGGATGCTGATTTGAAGATCAAGTCTGAAAAAGAATTATATTTTTTTCTTTTTAAAAGGTTTGGAAAAGATATTCAGGCCTGCACATTTTTCTGGATACAGTTTATCAATCTGTTTCCCTACTAGGGAAAGAGTACTTCTAAGAATGTACTGAGAGATGGGATTTACCATTCTGATTCAAGCTAAATCTCTGCAACAAGAGGAAAAAAGGAGTGCAAAGGAGTTTCTATACTTTGCTCACGTATTCTTACACTCCCCTCTCTATCTTCTCTATAAAGACTAGTTTCTACAATGACTAAAAATCAGAAATTTCTTTCAGGAGACATGGAAGAGGAGCATCCGGGGATCAAGAAAGGAAGCTGCATAAAACAAAGGAGAAAACACAAAACATGAGACAGTGCTGTTGATGGAAATATATTGTAAGAAATGAAGGGATGAGTGTGTTGCAGCCATCGTAACAGTCTGGTAACAACTCAAAAGAGACTGTAACTATTGTGGGGGGACTTTCTCTGTTTCTCCCACAAAGGGATGTCAAAAGAATATGACATCAGAACAGGCAAAAAAAAGTTGATGTGGGAAATACTGAGAATTATAAAACAACTTAAATTTGAGAAAGAAAGAGAGAAAAAAAACAGTGAACCAAAAAAAAAAACCCAAACAAACCACAAATTATTTTCCACTTCATCAAAACAGTTGATTTCCCTCAGAATTGTATCAAGTGTCATGAATCAGAAGTCACAGCCTTGCTACTTTACCACCTGAAAACATCACCTGCAGGGAAAAAAAAAAAAAAGGACAAAACACAAGAGGCAACCCTGCATTAAAAAAAAAAAAAAAATCTTGCAAAAAACAAGCAGCAAAACCCCAGACATTCAGAAAACAGTAATATTGCTGAATGTTCCCTGTAACAGTATCGTCTACACCAAATGAATGCTTTGAGTCTCTTGTTACTGGTGTGATCTACCTAAGAAAAATCATATATGACAAATGGATAGAGAGCTGTTTGCATCCCCTTTCACTTTAGAAACATTACAATGCTTTTAACATGACAATGTTATATTTAATAATCAGAGTCAGCAGTATGACTTAAATGACTTCCAATCACAAACTTCTCATAGACATTTCATACCTAGAATGCACCTATTCAGTACTCCTCCTGGACTTAACTACATTAATTTATTGAGCATGATTTACTGACATGGTAATATACACACGATATAAAGACAGAAATAAAGTAGTAAACCAAACTTATTTCCCTGAAATAATCTAAAAAGAAAAATCCAAAAATCAAAGGAGAATAAATCAAAAGACAAAAAGGAGGCAAACTGGTAACCAATTAAGTACTCATGTTCTGTCCTGAGTATAGGGGTCTAGATGGCTGAGTCAGTCCTCATGGAATCATTGTTATCAATTACACAAAGAAACAGGTTTAGTAACCAAGTATTTTAACCCTCTATAATGAGATTTATAAAAATAAATTAGGCAACCAAATTTCAATTACTTCGGTGTGAGCTGTGTGGTTTAATTCTCAAAAAAATCTCTAGCCCCAGAAATCATATTTCTCTGATTTTAAACAGTGCATACATCTCATTGCTGCTTCTTTGGAGTCATGAAGTGCTTGACTTTAGACATGTAATTGGCACTAGTTAAACACTGTTCTCCCACACTTTTACTCCTGATGTTAGTGATAATTCCAGATATTTTTAAAAGAATTCCCAAAATTATAAACAATAATAGAAGACAGAGTTTTCATGAATTCAAGTGTTCTGAGAAATTTGATACAACACGCATTGCAGTCTATCAGGATCCTGTACTAGTACTTTGCACCCAGAGTTTGCAAGTAAAAAGACTGTAAATTTGAAAAGTTCTCTCAACATGAAAAAAATGTATTTGCTAACGCTGTTTCCTGGATAGATGTCATTAACAGATTAGCACTGCGATTTCTACAACCAGACAGCTGTAGAAAAAAAATGTGTGTATTTTGTGCTTATCCAAAACCTAAATGACTTCTGAAGATTCCCTTCTAGATTTAAAAAATATCTTAACAGACTATGTATTTATATGGTGTACTTCTGAGCAGTAATCAATATCTCAATTTGTCTGTCTTATTTTTTGTCTCTATTTGTCATTAATATTAAAAATAAAAACCCCAAACCAAGCAAGTGCTCAAAAGTTTTTTTGCATAGGACATCAAATTTTAAATCGGGAATCTGCCAACTTAAAAATTGTACTCAATTAAATATTTTTAATGTTAGTAATATTAAACCTGGTCACATTTCTGCACCTGCCAACCCAAGTATTTTATTTAAAATTAAGAGGTAAATGCATTATAAAAATAATAATGATTTGCTAAAATTTTCAAATCCAGGGGATGCAGTCATAGAATTCATATTAATTTTGTTTAAAATCCACTGACTTTGAAAACATGAGCAAGTATTAACCACAGGGTAATTGCTGTTTCCCTACAGCATATCTGCTTTACACTGAGTGATGGCTTTAAGTTCTTTTAATGCATTACATAATAAAGAAGGCTATAAACTAGGAAATAATGCCAAAAAATGCTATCAATGAGCAAGATATTGTGGACTTTTCCTGGTGAATATAAACTATCATCTCCTTAAAATAATTCATTAGAAGAGGTTATATAAGCACTGCTTATTTATATTACAGTTAGTGATGCACATGGACCTACGTTTTTGGCTTATTGCTGTTTTCATATATACCAGATAATTAAGTCTTGTATTTAAATTTCTTAATAGCATCATAAATCTACATCTTTCAACAAGTTTCATAGCATCTCCAGTTTCTGCTGTCATCATCAAAGACATACAGCAATTTGTTGCAATTTTATTTCCACTATGCACCTAAACTTGGTAAAGTCATAGGAAGTACATATGCATGTAACAGACATAAAAACAACAAGTATAAAAAGCATATAAACAAGTATATAAAAGCAACAAGTATAAAAAAATCAAGAATACTAATAATATGAGCAATTGAAAGATTTCAGTTTATTACTTTTATTTCTTCTTTTTAGAAGTAGCTCTCTCTAACAGAAGATTAAGCTACATATCTTGAAATTAATCTTCCATCCAGACATACTCCTTATAGCTATGCAGTTTAAGAAATAATATTAAATCTTAGCAGTAAATCACCTTCAATATTTTGCATGCCTTTGGTATTGAATTTTACATCTGTAGTTAGGGAGGGGAAAGAAAAAAAAAGACAACCGTCTTGCTATTACTCAGCAGGATACAGATTCCTTTTTGTAAGTGGAATTCCAGACATTCCATCTGTTTCCCATAAAGTAGAAAAGTAGAAAACAGTCGGTCTTAGAGTAGATCAGTAATAGCACATGTAGAAAGTGTAGGTAAAAAACACATCCAGCCAAACAGTACACCTACACTGAAAAAAGTTCTTATTCCTTTACACAAGATTCATGCAAATGAACCATTGATTCAGCAGTGATACAATTTACATATCAGAAGGCTGATATTTCTTGACCAGTAAAGAAATGAGACTTTTTAAAGTCAGATTTACAAAATGGCTGAATACGACAACTACCAAAACAGAAACAAAGGAATATCTGTCCCTGTTTTCACAGTCTTTTTCACTGTTTTCACTGGCAGTTTTCACAGCCAGCCATCTCAATGGGCTATAGCTACCTTACAATGTCTCATCTGATCATGCAAAGAACTCTTTTCACATGATTAGAGTTACACATCTGATTTCTCATGTATATAGAATGGACACTTTCCTTTTGTGAAAGCAAATCTCCGCATTACTACATTAAAAGCAGTAACTACATATGCAAACACTAATTTGCATAAGAAAATCAGTCTCCACACAGCATATGTGCACTATGCACAGTTTAGTGATATGATAATGTTTTGAAAGTTTAGCCCTAGTTTCTATTGCCTGACTAGGCATGGCAGTATTGTAAGTAAGCAGACATCTAAATACACAGGAATATGTAGAAAGTTCATCTTATGACAATCTACAAATCACACAAAACTCAATCTTCACACATAGGACCATTAAAATAGTTCTCTCCAGGTTTTAGTGTAACAGGAGCAATCTCATAATTAAGTTACTGTCATAAAGAAAATGCAAAAATCAAAGTATTCCACTTACAATATGCAACCAGAAAAATTGTACTTTTCTCCTAGAAGTACATATTTTTGCTATGTTAAGAAATATCTAAAATGGTCTAAACTTTTTATTGAATTGTTTTTTTCATTTTCTTCTAGGCATAGGCCACAATAATGAATTATGTTATTTTTCTGTCATTTTCATGATTTTTAGTAATGCAAATAACAGGCTTAATCCTAAAGACACACAGGAAAAATATTCAATCAGAGATATTTCTTTGAATTCATGCTACAAGCATGGACCTGCAACATCAGGCTTTATAATATCAACTGAAGTAGTGAAGACAGTGACAAACCCTTAAAATATGAAATAAATAAAGCTTTCTTAATGTACTTGAACAACCTTAAACACGTGCACATAATTATGACAAACAATACCATTCATTTTACAGCTTCACAGTAAATGCAAATGTAGCATGGAAACACCTATGAAACACAATCTACGCCACAGAATCATCAAATACACAAATACTGGACACATATTTTAAACAGAGTTATTATGTTTGTTCTGGAGAAGGCAAACAATTGACCACAAAAGTGAGAACAATGTCTAGAAATATTATTGTATCTTATTATATGTCTTTCATATACGATATGAAAGGGAACTCAATAACATTTCTCTGTAGTAAACCACTTTGAAATCAAATATGAACTCCTAACACTTAATCACCTTCACTGTTTAGTCTACTTGTCACACTAACAAAACCACACTTATAGCAAGGTCTTCCATTTTATTAGACTGTTGTGCAGATATATGTCAACAAAACATAGTCTTAATTACAGAATTCCAAAAGCTAGGGGTGAACTATTGACATTTCAGACACTCTGAGCCAAACTATCATCCTGCTTTCATAAGCCATAACATAAGAGTAACACCTCTGTGACTTGTGCACTTTGTTCTCCATTCCACAGAAGATAAGCCTAGGACATTTCCTTTTACTTTATTTTTTTTTATATAAATGGCCTTAATTCATCTGTCAGAATGAAAAGAGAATCATGATAACTCAAGAGGAAAATTATTTCTAACATCTCCTATATGATAATAGCTTAAATAATTTTGTGACCAAAACTTCCTTTTTTCAAGAAAAGCAGTAACCCAAGTATTAACTTTGAAAAAGGTACAAAACAGATTTTGTATTGAGCTAAATATACCTCATTCATTGTGCTCTGTACTGTAGCACTGTTTCAGCCTAAGTATTATATTTTTGCTAGCACTTTTTCCTTATTGCCTTGCACAATTGAAGTACTACCTATATTCAAACACTACGTATGCCTTTTGACTTGTCACAGTATTTTATTTTATTGATTACTTATTAAGAGAAGCTATTCAGAGTCAAAGAAGGGCAATGAAGCTGGTGAAGGGTGTGGAGCACAAGTCTTATGAGGAGCAGCTGACGGAACTGGGGTTGTTTAGCACTGAGAAAAGGAGGCGCAGGGGAGACCTTATCCCTCACTACAGCTACCTGAAAGGAGGCTGTAGCAAGGTGGGTGTCAGTCTCTTCTCCCAGATAGATAGCATGTGATAGAAAAGGTAACAGCCTCAAGTTGCATCAGGGGAGGTTCAGAATGGATATTAGGGAAAAAAAATTCTGTGAAAGTGTTGTCAGCCATTAGAACAGCCTGGCCAAGGAAGTGGTTGAGTCACCATCCCTAGCAGCTCACTAGGGAAGTCCCAAGATACAACACCTCTATTATTTATTTTCTATTATTTCTATTATCACTAGTTTTTTTATTCCAGAATTGATTGTGAAGACTACTGCACTCAAACATAAAATATATTCAAAAAGGAAGATGATAAATGTTTTCAAGAAAATTAATTTTGTTTGTAATTTTCTTTTTCAGAGAGATATTCTCCTTTTCCTCTGTCAGAATAACAAAAACATAACAAAGAATAAGGCTCTTAATTCTGCATCTTGAACATTTTGATAAAATCTGTTCCAAAATCATAAAGATTACAGCTCATTAAACAATCAGCTTGTTTTCCTGTAAAAATTATTATACATGTCTGTTTATATCTAAATAAAACTCTTGGTTTTCAGAAGAAGTAGTGACTCAGAATGACTAATTTACAAAGCTTTAAAAAAGCATAAGAAGGCAGCAGAGTATGAGGCCATCTCCCCCCCTGCCCCCAAGAGATATTCAAGAGGATCTTATTTTAAAATCTATGCCACAGGTAATATATTCCATCTGATCCATTCACGATTTAGACAGGCAATAAATGCTGAAGGAAATTACCACATAAATGACATTCCTTAAAACTAGATGGGTTGGAGAATGAAAGAGTTATTTTATCCAAGCAATAATACTTATCCTGTACTCAAAATATAGAATACCAGTGTTCTGCTCAAAATGAAAAGATAGCTCTCTACTTCTCAACTTTCTAGTTATTCAGAAGATAAATTGGTAAATATTAGTCTAACAGACTTTTTAATGTTACCAATGGCAGTCATAAGCATAGATTATGACTATTTTAATCTTATGAACTTTAAAGTGACTCAGATTTTAGCAGGTTCCTTAAGCATTGGAGTACAAACTGTGAAACTGCATGAGGTTGGGTTTTGTGGTTTTTATAACTTTGGGTTAACTTTGTGCCCAAGTACAAACAGATTCACAGAAGGCACATGAATGTACATGCAGGATTATGGATTGCTACATTAAGATAAATGAATTCTACTTTCTTGCATTGTGTACTTGTTTATATAACATAAAGATTTCACTATATTGATCATTCTTGTAATGATTCAAGCACTTATGCAACTTATCTGAAACAGATGTAGTGTTTTAGTAGAATATGAATTACCAGATTATTCAGGAAAAAAAAATCTTCATTACCTCTGGAAAAATGAATCTATGGTTTTATGAACGATCTTATGCAAGGAATCTCCTCCTCTAAACTTATCTGACACCTGCCTAACTCTCTGCATCTACAGTTAAAACCTTTAGAACACAGCAATATGCATAAGCCACTTTGCTTTCTATACATCATCACACTGTATATCAGCCTGGCAGCACAGTGATCTTTGGGCAGACTTCTCCTTCCTTAACAAAAAGAAACTCAAAAGGCTGAGAGAACATCAGCTTTCAAAAGCATGATCTCAGTACTAAAACAAACCTAGTTTGTTCTTGTTTTAATTATTGTTTAATTATTTGCAGACTGCATTTTTCTGTGCCAGTGTAATGCTAGTTCACTGAGTTGAAATATGCATGTTAACTACTTTAAAGCATTTTACACAAGGCGGCTATGCAAGAATTATTCAAAGAACATTCCTGCAATTTCAGACCAAATTAATATTTAAATTTGATTTTAACAATTTTTTCTCTTTTTTTTTCTTGCAATAACAAGTAACCCACAATTTAATATTTTGCAATAAAAGAAGAAACTACCTACAATTTTAAGCTGTGGCTGACACAGGCTGCTGCATAGATGAAGCAAACTCATTGCAGAGGGCATTCATTTTACAGTTATGTTAATGATTAACAAGCCTGAACTTGAAAAGCTGTCCTATAGACAATGCCTAGGTAGCTTAGCCAGAAAAATTGTTAAAATCACTAAATTAAATATTCAGCTTGCAATACAATAAAACCCACAGAACAAGCTTTTTCAATCTTGCATATTATTCTTATATTCTTTTGCTTGCTTCCACCCTCTATTAAAATTTCCATTGAAGACATTAGCAGTTTCATTGTCTTAAAGAGATCAAAGTCATTCCCATTTTCACTCTATAGTTTGTTTCCTTTTGTCTGCACCACATTTGGCCACATTTAGGAGTGTAGGCTTTAAAGCAACAATTTTTCTGTTTTAGCACAAAATGACTTAGTAAGGCCTAAAGACATATGGAGACAACACACAACTTGACTGTTTTCTGTACATACACATAAATAAATTTAATGTATTCCTGTATAAAATTCTGCTACCCCATACAAAAAGTGTATATCAACACAATTTAATTTAACCCTAAAGTTTATAGTTAGTGAATTCACACATCACCTTACAGCTTATAGTTTAAAATAAGTCATTACTAGGTAAACCACAGAAATATTTAAAATTGAGAAGAACAAATTTAGTTAGAACGTGTTTGCTGCACACTGTGTTTAGAAACAAAATGAGGGGAAATAATAATATCCGATTAAAACTGCACATTAAAATCTGTTGTCCTCACAGTGAAATCTGTTTTCAGTTACTTGAATGATCAGTGGAATTTATAAAAGTAAACAATATTACTGCATATTCAAAACTGACTAAACATAAGAAGAACAGCACAGAACCATAGGTGGTAGCATCCTAGATATACAACTAGCAGCTAGATTACTATTGCCCTCTTTAGTATAGTTAGTCCACTTGCACATTACGAAACACAAAGAGAAGCGCTGCAAATAACAATAAACAGAATACAAGCAGCCTGACAGTAGAGACAGGAAAAGAAACATCTAAGCTGTCCAGAGCACTTTCCAAATAATAAAGTCTATGGACTTACGGCAATAGCTACTACAACTGTCTTGGATAGCCACATGAAATAGCGTCACAGAGTCATGTGTAACAAGTATTTTGCTTGTATTTACAAGTATTTGTAGCAAAGGAATGACAAGTAAAATTGTGAATTAATATCATGTAGGAGTAAAGGATGGTGGTGGAATGCAGAATATTGTTTGCAAATACTCAAAACACATTTTTCCCCACACAATATATTATTTCCCATGGGGTTTTTTGTTGTAATTGTTTGAGTTTGGTTTTTTGTTGGGTTTGGGGTGGTTTTTTTCTCATCCATGGGATTACAGAGAGGTCAACTGTGAAAGTACAAGTAAGATTTAGCCTAATAATTTTCTACCTGGCAAAAATCCAGATAATAAGTCAGGCAGTGCAATATAATTAGTAGCTTAGAATTGTTTTGTTTCATGTATTTGCTTGTGAAGCAAGCTCAGTGTATCAGACTTTAACCATAACACATTTCTAATGTTTAACCAAGGTCTTCCCCTATTTACAGCACGAATTCATAGGTTTTATCCACCATTAGCTGTGCTCTCAGGTGATTTCTGCCAAGCACAGAAAATACTTCCATGAAGGTCTTACCACACCAGATATTCCAAGCACAGTTTCTAAACAAAGCATTTACTGAAAGGTTTGAGTATCACTACCAAGTAGTAACTTCAGCATTAAATTTTAAGACTACTCCGTCACAGCAGACCTCTACGACCACTCCTACTCCTCTGTATCCTCTGAATCCTTTAAAGATTCTGTGGGATTACAGCATGTTTTAATTGATTTAACCTCTAAGAAAATGCAAAGACAGAAGAGCTCTAATGAATATAACTATACAGTAAAAAATAATAACAATGCAGATACACATACAGAAAATAATTAAACAGTTTATCTAATTTCTAATTAGATAATTAATCTAATTATCCAATTTCTAATTAGATAATTTTAATTATCTAATACTCAAATAAGAGCTTACGTTTGTGTATCACTTGTGCTTCTGAAGGTCATGGAAGTGTTGCATGAAACTACCTAAATTGTCAGTTAGAAAAATAAGCCAACGGCTGAGCAATGTACATTAGAAAGAAAATAAAAACTAACAAACAAACAAACAATATACAACTGCTACAAAAAGAAATAACTGACACCAAAGAGGAGTTTAAGTAATAACAATAAAATTAGTTGAGCTGAAATTAGTCTCGCATTTATGTTTATTTCTACTACAGTTAAATACAATTCTGACATTTATAGATTATAAATCCTATCACTTCAATGCTGTTTGACTGTTTACATTGCCAGTTCCATGTCAAGAATGTTAAAGGAAATACAAATGCTCTACTTAAAGATAATCACAAAAACAGGGAAAATGGGTTTAATTCCAAAAAATATCTTGAAAATTTATATTTTAAACCTAATAACTATGAATAGTATCTTGAAACTTATCCCTAAGAGCTGAAAGGTATCCGGAATCAAGATCCCTAATGTTACTTTCCATCTTATTGAAAGATCGGAAGTTTTCTCAAACAGCAAACAGTTTTGCAAATTCACATTTTATCTACAGAGAAACTAGTCTAGTAAAGCAATTAACTGCAGCCTAGCAATGATGGCACAAGCCTCTGTTCTAGACCTTTCCATTATACTAAATTTTTAAAAATAATTTAAATCAAAATATTGCATTTACATCATCAGCTTTGTCACCAATACATCGAGACACTGGCCATGTCTCTTTGCATCCGCTACACCTTTCAATAACATATCCAGTTCTCCAAAATGCTTTTTATTTCTGTAATGCAATACCAGGAGGGGGTGGGGGTGGGAAGAAACAGAAATAAGGTAATACTCTTCTTCTGAGGCTATTTTCCAATAATTTTTTTTCTGATTCTGAGCATCAGTTGCTAACACCATGTTTATTTTCTTTGCCCACTCTTGCAGTTACTTATCACAAGGAGGAATATGTCTGCTTTGTCACTAAGGAATTTGCATTTGGGGTCTTGATTTTAAATTTTCCAAAGCTTTCAAAAATAGCAGAATTAACAGAATACAGAAAAAATGCAAAGCAAAAGAAAACAAATCCACTCATTTCAGCTTACTTTCCTAGACTTTCCATAATAGTTTAATCCCATAAAATACAAAGTAAAGCCTGTTAGATATAAAAGCAAAGTGCAAAGCTCCCAATTTAAGGACTAGTTACAACTCATTAAAGTAAGGACACATATAATTTGAAGCATTAGGATGTATGCTGAAATATAATTAGTGGCTATGAATCAAACCTGGATGGATTAAACTAATTCCTGGAATGCTATTATGGAGAGTACCTTGCGGAGAAAGAATGATCCTTCTGTTTGCACAGCAACTAAACAGCTTCAATTTACTTTAAAATTTGACTTGAATGGAGATAAAGGCCCAGCATTTCAAAATGTGGCCTTCTAAATATAATCAGCCTGAATTATGCCTGTTTCACACTGTGGTACTTGCAACCTGGTTACAGGCAGCAGGGATAAGGCTGCACTCTGCTTATTTCACTGCTTAATTTATATGGTAATTACCGCACCACAGCCAGAATGGAGAGCATCTGCCAAAACTGAAGGCCCCGGAATAATAAAACTGACATGTGCAGTGATATTGTTGAAGTGCTGACTAAGAAACTTCTTTTATCTCCTCTTGAAGCTATAAAATGGTATTCGTGTTATTACTAGCAGTGAATTTTAACAGCCTTGCATTGACAGCAATTATGTAACACACGCACAAAACAATAGAGTTTCACATCACTTAATAAATCCTTGAGCTCTCTTAGCTCCAGATCTCTCGCTGGCTGGATTTTATGGTCTGGTAGTTCTATCCGACCTTCAGAACACTGAAGTATACAAACCACAAAAGCACTAGAAAATTATTAGAAACAACTGGCTATTCTCCCTGTTAGATCTATTTAATGAAGAAGGCATGATGGATAATCACAGAGGTTAATTAAAAGATTTGCTCACTTACTTTACTCTGTAGCTAAATGCTGATGTGAACCCCAGGTATTAGAACAAGCAAGATGACAGATATTACTTTTGCTTCTAAGGGAAACTTGTGTTAAATAAAAATAAATAAATAAATAAAAAGCAGTTCCTATAGCATGTAAAAATAGAACAAATTTATTTTATCTGCTATTAATTTTTATGAAAATAAAACCATCCACATAAAGAATGTGAATTTGCGGCTTTTTTGTGTGTGTGTGCTGATATTATCAATTCACTTTCCAATACTGTGCATAATTTTTTTAACTTTTTCACAACATATTGCACCTGAAACTCCCACCTTCAGTACCAAAGCTTCCTAAACAAATTAGAAACATTCTGTTATAAGGGTTTAAAAACCAAATTGACAAATAAGGAAATATGGGTAACTGAAAATTAAAGAATACAAAGAAAAGTTAAAAGGTCATTTCTGTAACAGAACTTGTACTAAAAGATTAATTCACATGGCACAAATCCTCCAATCAAACCAAGCAACACTGTTTCACAGAGAATAAATGACACATTAAAATTGTTCATACAATAACTTCAAACACCGAGAATTCAGGTTTTTTACTATTTACAACTGGAAGGATGTTTGAATAATGCTTGTTTGCACAAATCCGTTATGCACCACTTGTTTCTCTTCACAATTTTTATCTATACTCCTGATCTAGTCACACATTACACTCTATGTGCATCATTCATAAAGAGTTTGATTAATATATGCATATTATGTCTAATCTTTCTCCACAAATTCATCCATATTCTCTATATTCTACATAAGACTTATTTTTGTAATTCCTTGAACTTATATAATTCCAGTTTATTTTTATTATATAAGCCCAAGTTAAAGATATGCCTTTGAAAAAATGCTATGAGTCCATTATCACACCATACTTGAAACTACTCTTACAAAAACAGGACACAATGCCTTCCTTTGTATAAATAACAAATAGGTCACTGTTCTTTTACTGTTTTATCACACTAATAGTTGTTAGCTGCTTACTGCTATCATCTTGAAGTCACTTTCCTCACAATTGCTTTCTAGCTTTGTCTCTAAAAATCTGAGTAAGAAAAACATTTGTCATTATGTACATGGGATTCTATTTCCCCAGTTATCTTAAATGAAAAGTTAGCACAAGATATTGCATGAATGACAATTTTAGCAGTAAACAACTCTACTTTTACCATCATACAGGTATGCTTGTTAAATATATGATAAATCAAAAGATTTTTAGTGTGCTATATTTATATGCAAATCTTCTTATCCTAATACAGGAATCTTTGGGTTTGGGTTATTCGTTTTTTTTGTTGTTTGTTGTTTTTTTTTTTAATGGGAAGAGCACTAACTGAAAAAGCCTGCACTGGCAAAAGCTTCTTCAAGAAGAAGATTCTATGGATTTGAGAAGGTGATATACATGACTTCAACAAGAAGGGTGAAGTCCTTTATGCTCCTCCTCACAAACCAAGAGCTTTAAGCTTCCATTACACTTAAGCCAATAGCAGAGGACAGGCACAAAATATTTGTTTCCCGTAGAGTAAAGACTCCCTGCGGTGAGACATGACTTTTCCTTGAGATGTCTTTGAAGGAAAGCTTTGATTTACAGAAAGAAAAGCAGCTAGGAAAAAAAAAGGTCTGCTACAACCACACGTTCATGTTTGTATAAGCAGTTATCCAGTTTCAGTCTTCTCTTCCATGAACATCTCAGAAAGTGAAACTATTCAGATTATTTATTTGAATATATTATTTATTTGAATAGCGACAAATACTGTTTAGTGTTTGATAGATATATATACACCACAGTATTATTACACCACCTTACAAGAAGGCATTAGAGAAGACAAATTCACTCATAAGACCATCAATAGCGAGGCAGAAAAATATATATGACCAAAATTAGGTACAGTGACAAGATCCTACCTGAAAGGGATTGGTGGGGGTCACATCCTGCTAGGATATTTAAGATGTTTTTGGCTTAGGAGCCTGATGTGGATGTCAAAGAGTTTGGTGCAGTTTACAAGACTACCACCACCCTGCACATCTGCTATGTGTTGTTTGTCCTTTGCTTTTAGAGATGCTGTTATTACCCATCCATCCTAGCCTAACAAGTTAAGGTGTCTCAAGAAGAGATTAAAGCTCTACTACACAATCTGTACATGCAGACATATACATATAAATTTACAAAAGATTTCTATGCTGACATGTATCACAGACTCTAAATTACACAGCTGTCAAGCCTAAAAAGGAAAGACACACTTGTATGTTACTTATCAAAAGATCGAGACATTAATACTCACCTTACAAAGGATATAATACACCTAAGAACTTGTTGCAGAAGGCTTCTTCCACAGCAGCCCTGCTGTTTTCCTTCTCCCATTCTGAATGAGGTATCTTAGGGCAAAGTAGAAAAACAGACTTCCACTACAACTCTTGCAGAGAAACCGGCTTTTTTCCTGACTACTTCTCTTTAGTGCATAGAGTGCAAGAAGGCCAACAAAAACAAAGCTTCTTTCCTACAGAGATTAAAGTGCTAACTGGCAGCAAGGAATACGGAGCTCCTAAGTTTGCCAACAGAGATGTGTAACAACAAATAAACACTTTTTCCTTGCTTTGAAAGGACATATATGTTTCTATGATGAAAATATTATGCTGTGGACACCTGTACTAACCAGAGAAATTGATAGTTATTTTAATACCACTGCAGCTATAAATCATAGTCATTGCATTGAAATGTGATGCTAGGTTGTGTACAAACACAGTGAGGGAAAGGAGATAAGAAAATACCAACAAACCTGTAAGCATATCCATACAAAAGCCACATACGTGGAGGTAGTCAAGTATCAAAACACCACTGAAAATCTATTGACCAATATGCTTGACATTCTTAAACTAGAAATATGATCCTCATCAATTCACTAAAAAGTGTTCTGAAAAGGCTTTTAGGCATGAGGGAAGCAGAGCAATATGCAATTTTTTGAAAATGCAACTGGATGATGAAGGGCAGTATCCTGCTTTGAAGGCACATATTTATCTCATCAATGAACTAAAGATGACAGCTTGAAAGCGAGTTAAGAAGGGATGAAAAAGGGCCTTGCAAGTGGATACATGTAACCTAGTTTAGACGTGACTGTGGGAGAGGTCAGGAGGCAAATAAACTGATCAGGTAGTAAAAAATTAACAATATTATATTTGTTGAGGTCCGAGATTTCACAGAATGTGGCAGAGGATATACTGAAGGAATAAAATAAGCATAGAAGCATATTCATTTTCATGAAATCTGTTTAATCTAAGTCAAAATATACTTCTTGTAAGGATCTTTTCAATGGTGTCAAATGTAATTTATGAAAAAAGCCAATTAAGAAAGTGCAGTTACACTTACATTCAAATCATTTTAGAGACACAAAATGGAAGGAAATTGACCAATGACTTGAAATACCACTATATGAATTTAGAGATAGGTGGGTAGTCAAAGATAGTTTATTATTTTAAGATAAACAATCATAATATATAGGAGAAAAAAAGATGAGAACACTCAACTCTACAGAAGAAAATGAGATCATATGCAAGATATTGGGAAAGAGAATGGGAACAACTACTACAGTGGTTAGACACACACGCACACAAATAAAAATAAGAAAAGACAAAAGGTTTTGTTTGTATCATCTGAGACAAGTACAAGAAGGGAGATGCTTCTCAATTTTCTCCTACACATTCTGGGGCAAACAACTAGCAGTCATCAACTTAACTGTAAATTCTACATTCTGGGAGAAGGAGGATAGGTACATTGAATTGTCAGAGAATTCATTATGTTTAAAACAGGTCTCACTGCAGGTATCACATTCTGGGAATGTCTTCTCATACCCAGCATCAATGCACAACTAGTGATGCAAGTTGGCAGTGTTTCTTACCATCATGTGGCTATAGTTCAATTTAACTGACTCCAGCATATGTGTAAATGTCATCTTAATAATTTTTATATAAACTAGAAGCATCATTAAAACTTTAACTGATTAATATTTTAATATAATTTAGCATTAAAAATTTAGCTGTTATATAAAATTTATATTGTCTTACTACAATTTTTAGTTTTCAAGTTATTTATTAAAAATACTTAAAACTGCTATTTCATTCTTGTCCACAGTTCTGTGAAAAACAATCAAGAGAAAATATATTTTAATCATATGAGACCAATATTTAAACTATTAATCTGCTATTTATCTTATTTCTCTCTTTATGTGTGTAGTAGCTTAAAAGATTCTACATAGCTTCTTAAATTAAGAAAATAAGGTTTTCACACTAATATGTTCTCCCAGGTAGAAATGCTATCACATTTCATTCTGAAACACCTTTGTACAATCACATAATGAGAACAAATTCTTGTAGAACTTGAATAAACAAGATCTGTTTGAAGCCTGGCAACAGTTTGGCAAGCGAATTTAGTAACTTGTCAATACCTTCTGAAGGAAAAACACAGCAAGTGGTACACCTCAACCTTATTTAGATGAGTTGTCCTTTTTCGTTCTATTTGGTGCAATTAAATATGGGTTACAAAATGTTTAATTAAACAAGATCTACTGTTATGGACATATAAACATATGCTTATTCAGAAACAGACCACGACATGATATTGTGTGAATTGAGATAAAGATGTTTGCTATTTATATGTTACTACACAGTATATCAGAAGAACCTAGAAAGTCTAACAGTGAACAAAATCAAAAAATATGGCTATGTTCCTGTGTTCAGAAGTATTAGCAATTAATTTCTGCAGACACTGTAATTTAAAACCATGTTAAACTACCAGTTCAAAAATTACCCTCTAAATATATGGTAGGACTTTATTTTGTCCTCCTCTTTAAAGGGAAAAAGAATTGTAGTAGAAGTCAGGAACAAATTATTCTCCTTTTCTGAAAGTTGCTCAATAGAGACTCAGGATCAGGTGCATTAAATTCAGTCAGTTTCAGGGAAAAAGCTGTTAGATTGTTGTTGTATAACAACAAATCCCCTCATTATTCTGATGTAGGGTAAACCATGAAATGGTTGCAAGACTTCCTGCAGCACTATAAAATAATGAATTTAATCCTGATTGGTTTTTCCCCAACAGACAGACATTATTCTGTTTCCAGAAGAACCATGCCTTTTGCTCCTGCAGGTAATCAAAGTTCTTGATAGCATCGATATATTTACTATTTTAGTTCTGCATCATCCACAGCAATAGGTCACCTTCCTGCAAAGTTCAGCTATTCAGACAACAGAATATGTGTATTTTTATATTATTTGATATTTAAAAAGATCTCAATAATTGACAATCACATACTGCATTTGGCAACTAGATTGTGAAAAAAAAATTCCTAGAGATGTATGGACATTGAAGATAAATGTAAGACTAGGCAAAATAGATTTAGCTTGTTTTTTAAAAGTACCTAGCACAAGTAAGCAGTCTTTTTTTTAAAGTAGATATCGGTATCTCAGTTGTGCTAAGAGACAACACTATTTATACATATGTATACACACAATTAAATGTGTACATATTCAATGTGTATTTTAAATATAATTTATATATATATATATATATACATTTAACCAAAACCCCAAAACAGGCACTTGTGACTAGGCAGGAAAAATCAGTTTCCATTGTAAGACTTTTGAAATAAACAAACATATCTAGCAAAGGTGAAACTATCTTCACAGCTTGCTTTGATGTGCTTTTGAACCTACTGTCTGCCACAAAGCAATGCAACACATCATCAAGTATGCAACTGGATTATCACAAATGGTCAACTAGTCGAAGCCACAATTGAAAAATAACTACATTTACTATACTTTCTATATAAAATTCTTTTCATTAATGCTCAGCAACACGCATTTGGCAGCTCGACATTTTTTTTTTGAAGCAGCAGTTAACAATGCAATTCACAAAACAAAGATAAGCTCAATGGTTTCCAGGAAACTGAAAGATGAAAGAATGTGCAGAGAGTTAGCCATGGCTTCAAATGAAGAACAAGTGAACTAAGGTCAAGCTAAAACCTAAAAGAAATTCAGCAAGGGCCCAGAAACCATGGTACAGACACATTTCAGTTGGATTGAAATTTCACAATGTGTTTCAACAATGCATACAATACATTCTTTGGTATATTAATTCACTGGGGACAATTTTTACCCCCCCTAAGCCCCCCTTTTGCCCTCCCCTTCCCCCCCCCCCCAAAAAAAAGGGGGCGGGGGGGGACTCAGATTCTAAAGCCCTTAGGCCCACTACTTCAAGCATAAATATTTAGCAACTTTCTGAGGTTTATATTAATTTTAAGGTATGTTAGAGTCTTATCTTCCAGCCTTGTTTTGTGTGCTTAGTCCCAGACTTAGCTGAAACCATGAAGCCTTACAGCATATATAAAGTGTAGTGACAGAATCCATAAATTTTACAATTTCAGAAGCCAGCACCTACTAAGTAGCCTGCTCCAGAAGTATGATGAATGTATTCCTCCTGCTTAAAGAGAAGGTCAGAGTAAATTACACATTTATACAGAGTAAATTATACATTATACAAATCCATTCCAAAAAAATCATTTTGTACTAGCTGGAGAAATACAAAATTCTATTGTTCAAAAAATAATTATTAATAATGTTACCTTTATACATGCTGCAAGTTACTCCCTAACACACAGAGCTAAATTCTGCTTAGTTACACTATCCATAATTGTCATCTAGGAAACAAAACCAAAAAGCAAAGGAGAAATTTAGATGCGACGTAAATTTTAAAAACCTTCATTTTAAACAGGCAATTTAAGTAACTAAGATAGAAAAATAACTGAACATGAAAAGCTGCAAAACTGGAATCTTGTCAAAAGCAAGAGGCAATCTCTCACAACTTTTATTTTATACCACAGAAATGACATTTTCACCACTAATAACAGCCCCTAGAAGCATGCCAGAGCTTTCCTCCTCTGACATCCAGTAAACAGTGCCACCTATTGAATAACAGACAGTATTTCCAGAAATCATTGCATTGTTCTGGAAACATGGAATATACATTATCCCGCTTCAACCCAAGCATTCAGTTTAAGTTTTTATCACAGTTTCCTGACAGAAAGCAGTTTGCTGCTAACACTGTTACAGAACTGATGGCCAAAATACTACTTTGTTATATAAACAAGACACCCAATCCACAGTTTTTTACACATCCCCACACCAAATAAGAACTTTATTCAAAAGGTAGGTCACATACATATATAAGGAAGGAGATACCACACTGTTTTGTCCGGATTTCTCTAGTAATAACTGTATTTTCCAGAAATAAGATTAGAGAGTATCAAGGACACAAAAAAAAAAAAAAAAAACAAAAAAACCTAGAACCAACCAACCAAAAAAAAAAAACAGTATTTTCTGAAGGCTGTTCCTTGTTCACACAAAAGTTGTGCACATTTTCTGTATATTTTACTCTACTGTTAGAAGGAAAAACCTACTATCATACAGAGTTGAACACTTTATTTACACTGGCAACCAAAGTACCTCACAGAGGACCTAATATACAAATATCTAACCCCCATATGCTGTGATCTCAGAGTCACACTACAGAGCAGCAGCTGCTAAGAAGACACAGTACATCCCCCTGAAGAAGATTTACCAGGTGCTGCATAGCACACAGCAATGCTGGACTGGCTATGAGTTACACACTGGTACAGACAACATACTATAAATTAACATTACAGTGTATTGATTTAGAGTTCTAAATATACACAATCTAGCCAAGGAAAAAATCTGTGTTATGTTGCAAGAGTAATGTAATACCAAACAATACTGCTATAATGCAACCGAGACTTGGAACTGACCCATTTATATACAAAATATTTGAATGAGTCAGCAGTACACTGCATTTCCCAGGCCTGCTACAGACTATCATACAGTTCCCAGACGCACTTCCTCAGATTGTGTTTGCCTCATCGACAAGGTCAGTAGTGACAAAAAGTGATATGAAGGTCAATGACTAGGAAAAGATTACAATATGCAGGCTTATTTTATTTGTTTACCCATTAACCCATTCAATACATTGAAGTCGCACAGAATTCCTATATTTATTTGCCTCCTATGTTTTAACTGTTTAGTATAATAGAGCAGTGTATTAAAATGAAGTTCTAATATTGTTTTGGTACTGCAAACAGATAGGAGCCAAGTATGCCTTATTGTAGTCACACACACACATGAACAGCCTCTAAAGCAAACACTGTCTCCTTGTCTTGGATTTTTGGTCTGGCATAACAAACTCATATTTATGATGACCACTAGATGGACCACTTAGCAGATAAAGAACTGACTGGATGGTCCCACTAAAACAGTTGTGGTCAATGGCTCAATATCCAGCTGGAGACCAGTAATGAGTGGTGTCCCTCAGGGATCAGTGTTGGGACCGGCCTTGTTTAACATCTTTGTCAGTGACACAGACAGTGGGATTGAGTGCGCCCTCAACAAGTTTGCTGATGACACCAAGCTGTGTGGTTCGGTTGACATGCTGGAGGGAAGGAATGCCATCCAGAGGGACCTTGACACACTTGTGATGTGGGCTGATGCCAACCTCATGAAGTTTAACCATGCCAAGTGCAAGGTCCTACACCTGGGTCGGAGCAATCCCAGGCACAGCTACAGGTTGGGCAGAGAAGAAATTCAGAGCAGCCCTGCAGAGAAGGACTTGGGGGTGTTGGTGGATGAGAAAATGAACATGAGCCATCTTCAGTGTGCGCTCGCAGCCCAGAAAGCCAACCATATCCCAGGCTGCATCAAAAGGAGCCTGACCAGCAGGTCAAAGGAAGTGATCCTGCCCCTCTACTCTGCTCTCGTGAAAAGAATACTTGGAGTATTGTGTGCAGTTCTGGTGCCCTCAACATAAAAAGGCCATGGAACTGTTGGAACAAGTCCAGAGGAGGACCACAAGGATGATCAGGGGACTGGAGCACCTTCTGTATGAAGACAGGCTGAGAAAGTTGGGGCTGTTCAGCCTGGAGAAGAGAAGGCTGCGTGGAGACCTCAGAGCAGCCTTCTGAAGGGGGCCTATAAGGATGCTGGGGAGGGACTCTTCATTAGGGACTGTAATGACAGGACAAGGGGTAACGGGTTAAAACTTAAACAGAGGAAGTTTAGATATAAGGAAGAAATTCTTTACTGATAGGGTGGTGAGGTACTGCAAGGGGTTGCCCAGGGAAGTTGTGAATGCTTCATCCCTGGTGGTGTTTAAGGCCACGATGGACAGAGCCTTGGGTGAGATGACTTAGTGTGAGGTATCCCTGCCCATGGCAGGGGGGTTGGAACTAGATGATCTTAAAGTCCTTTCCAACCTTAATATTCTATGATTCTATGATTATGGTTTTAAGACCACATGAAAAACACTAAAATCACCTACACACAAGAAACATATTTCTACAATGCACAGACATGAAAAAAAAAATACTATTTTTCCTTCAATGTAATGATAATAAAGAAATATTATCACCCAAGAAATGTAAAAATTCTTGATCCTTTTCCTTGTAGAATAGAGAAAAAAAAATCATCAAACTGGGAAGGGGGAGTGTCAGGAGGTCTAGAGACCAATCTCTTGTCTAATCAGGGTCTGCTATGAGACCAGATCAAATGTCTTATGGCTTTGTTCAGGCAGATAGGCAAAATTCAAAGGGACAGAGATTTCACAGTCTCTCCATGCAACTTGCTTCCCATTCTTAAATACCCTCAGAGGCATTTTCTTTTTCTTTAAATCCAGTTGGAATCTCCCCCTTTCAATTTATTAATATTGTCTCTTGTTCTCCCACCATGTAACTTACTAAAGATATTACAGCTCTTTCTTCTGCGTAATGCTATTTTTGCTATTGGAAAGCTAAAGTCTGTGTGAGCCATCTTTTCTCTACGTTAAATGAATCAAGACATCTCAGCCTCACAGTTCAAATGCTTTATTGCCAAATCATCGCAGTGGCCATCTGCTAAACTTGCTCAGGTGTGTTAAGACTTTTCTTTACTGGGGAGCCCAAAACTGGATGCAATAATATAAACACCGTCTAATGAGTACCAGGTAAAGGGGACTAATTACTTCCCTTCATCTACTGGCTATGCTTATGTTGATACAGCCAAGTACACTGTTAACCTTTGTCACTGCAGGCTATGCTGCTCATGTGTAGGGCTCATCTGTAGTCTAACGTCCACAATGATGCCAGGTCCTTTTCAGCAGGGGTGCTCTCTGGCCAGCCAGGCTCACCTTGTACTGTTAAAGGGAGTTATTCCTCTCTAATGCACAACTCTGCATTTGTGCTTGACAGATTTCATTCAGTTCTTCTTCAGTCAGCTCCCTCTTCCAGCCTAACACTTAGTGAGTGACAGCCCTGTCCTCCAGCTTTCAGAGCAGACCCAGTCATTTTATCAAAGGTGACCATCAGGTTATTCAAGCATGACTTATCCTTGGTAAATCCATGTTCACTATTCCCAAACACCACCTTCTTCATCTGTACACCTCTTTCATGTCAATTGCCCATACTGATGCCTCATGCTAATGTACAAAAATACTTGGGGTTTCCTAGCAAAAAGCCAATTTCATTGGGTTACCCACACCAGCTGTCATCTCACCTAGGTTTCTTGTACACAACTGTGTGAGTCTGCCTTCTCCACACAGCACATTTTATCAAGAAACAAAAGCTTTCTCATCTCAAAGCAGAAAACACTAAACGAAGATATTAAAATTTTAAAAATGTGCATTTATGTCCAGGTTTTAAACAATGCTGCCAGCTCAGTAATGCAGTAATGTTCTTCTGAGTCTCCAGCAGTTTAATTTAGACTTTAGAAAGAAGGATATTTTGGGTCAGGCAATCAGATCCAATTTTGGGCAGAGAAGTGATTCAGAGCAGCCCTGCGAAGAAGGACTTGGGGGTGTTGGTGGATGAGAAAATGAACATGAGCCAGCTTCAGTGTGTGCTTGCAGGCCAGAAAGCCAACCATATTCTGGGCTGCATCAAAAGGAGCATGACCAGCAGGTTGAAGGAGATGATCCTGCCCCTCTGCTCTGTTCTCGTGAGACCTCACTTGGAGTATTGTGTGTAGTTCTGGTGTCCTCAACATAAAAAGGACATGGATCTGTCAGAACAAGTCCAGAGGAGGGCCACGAGGATGATCAGGGAACTGGAGCACCTCCCGTATGAAGATAGGATGTGAAAGTTGGGGTTGTTCAGCCTGGAAAAGAGAAGGCTGCATGGAGACCTCATAGCAGCCTTCCAGTATCTGAAGGGGGCCTACAAGGGCGCCAGAGAGGAACTCTTCACCAGGAATTATAGCGATAGGAGAAGAGGTAATGGGTTTAAACATAAACAGGGGAAGTTCAGGTTAGATGTAAGGAAGTTCTTTACTGTAAGGGTGGTGAGGCACTGGAACAAGTTGCCCGAAGAAGTGGTAAATGCTCCATCCCTGTCAGTGTTTAAGGCCAGGTTGTACAGAGTCTTGGGTGGTATGGTCTAGTGCAAGGCATCCCTGCCCACGGCAGGGTAGCTGGAAGCAGATGACCTTAAGGTCATTTCCAACCCTAACTATTCTATGATACTATGATTTCTTTCCTGTGCTCTTAAGAGGATCTGCGAGAGATCCAACATAAAAATAAATACCAACATCGGCTTTCAAGCCAATCAAATGACAACTTTATCATCTTAGGACTCTGCTTCTGAATTCGTGTGGGTTTTTTATGTTTTATATATTTTCTCCCTAATTCTCTTCTGTATAGGCTGCTTTGTAGCTCTTTCAGTACAGAACAAACTGCATGCTCACAATGTATATGTAAAAAATAGTGAAAAGTTTTCTGAAGTCCTTGAGGTTCACCTGTCACAAGTTTTTAGTTAAATTTCCTTATCACAACATGAGAGCAATGTAATAAATTATACTCACTGAGAGAGAAAATAATAGAATATATCACTTGAGAGAGGTACATCAGTTTTGTTTTGTCAGTCCTGGCTCTATGACTTAGAAAGGAACATAATTTCTGCCTATTAGGTTAACAGCAGGATGCTCTTGGATTTGAAATTGCCTTTTCCTTACCCACTTTTACTGAAATACTAATAAGGATGAGATGTGATATACTTATTCTAAAATGGTAATGATTTTTACTACCATTTCACTTCCATGCTCCTATTTTAAAGGCTCTTGCATCTATGAAATTCATGTATAAAATTAAATGTAAGTTAGCAAAACTAAATCACACAATAACTTAGTGTATACAAGATTATTCTCAGATCAGCTCCTTCAAAGAACTCTGAATTACATAAGTCATTAAAAAAAAAAAACAACCAACCTTTTAGGATGTATTTATTTATAATTGTTTATGCTATCCCCTTCTGGGGAGAAGAGAGGAGAATCACTTTGAAAAACATTACGTTAATGAGAAACAGGCATTATGACTGAAAAATGTGTTTCCCAGATTGGCAAAAATTGAGACTTTGCTTCCTTGGGGATTCCTCCCCAGGGAAGGTTGCAGAATTCAATTGTATTTTAAGACACATGCAATTATAGACGCCAAAGTTTTCAAACTGAGGGGAAAAAATACAACAAAAATAGAAAACTTACACGATTTCTCTCTAGGGATTTCAGCTGAAGATCTATTTCTTTCAGACGATTTTGTTGATTGCGTTGTTCCTTGTTGTCTCGCAGAACCTTTTCACCTGGAACTGCTTCTAGACTTCTGTTTGCATAAACCAGAGACTCCTGACAAAAAGAAGAATTGGCAGAAATCAAACATATGACTTTATATTCCTTCAAATCTAGATAAGTTTTCTTTTCATTCCTATAAGGAAAACATGCAAATTTTTAGAATAATGTGTCAATTTCAAATTTCACAAATGCATAATGTTATTATGCACGTTTTTAAATGGAATAGCTAAACAGGCTGGACTTATTTAAATAAAAGTATTCTTCCCCTTCACATTTTAAGAGGAACTTCTTGATGCTTAAATTCAGCAACAATAAAAATGCACTGAGAATAAGGGAGACTGAATGAGGGGCTCAAAATTTGCTCCTATTAAACATACAGGGATCAGAATTAGGCCAGAAGGGAAAGGAAGAACTGAAAAGAAGTGCCTGTAGGTTTTGTTTACTAGATATCATGATAAATAAGAAATAATCCTCTCTCTGTGGGTTGGAGTTAGATGCACAACCATTATAAAAGATTTTGGTTACACATTGTCACATCCTTCAGTAGCTTTGGATAGGATCCCGAAGTTTCTCTCAGTCCTGAACACATTCATTATGTGTAATTTAGATTATTAAGAAAGACAAGTATTGGCAAAACAGAAAAGTTATGTTATAATTGAAAAAGCACTAGGGCATTGTCTTGCAAACAAAACATCCTATAGAAGAACCAAAGGAATCCAAATAATGGCAGAGTATTAAAAAAACAATCAAAAAACCACACCAAACTGTTAGTCAATTCAATCCAAAGGAACATGAACAACCATTTAATGAAAACATGCTCTTTCATTCTTATTTTTAGAAGCAGCTCAAGCAATCTTAATTGTCATGGGTTCAGCAGTAGCTCAGGCTCTGCCAGGGAGGAGGGAGAGATAGGGCGCCTGGTCTGGGCTAGTCAGGGAGGTATTCCATACCACAGCACGTCCTGCTCGGGGAGGGGACTGGAAGCTGGCCAGGAGGGAAGGAGTTAACACGCCGGGCTGAGCTCGGGGAGGCAACGGGAAGCTCTCTCTCGGGCTTCCGGCTGCTGGCCTCGTGGCGGTGGGTGGTATCGTATTCTCTCTTTTGCCATTTCTTCCCAGTCAGGCTAATTTCAGCCTCTAGTACAGTCAACTCTTGGGACCCTCCTGTCACTCCAGAAATATAGATGGGTTCCACCCCTTGACAGTTTGATGGCATCAGGGTACACTGTGCACCGGTGTCAACTAGAGCCTTATACTTCTGTACTATAAAAAAAAAAAATATTACACAGCAAGCAACAACGTATAATTAAGTTCATTGGCTGTTTTCCCCTAAAATCAAATCCCCTTGAGGTATGCATCGGACTTCCCCATCTTCCTGCATTACCCACCAAGTATATCCGGGTCCTTGAGCAAAAGCAATCCCACGAGTGGGTTTGCCTTGGCCTGAAACAGGAGTAACCCAGACTGTCTTCCCTAGCAAATTTCTCATGTGCACTACAGGCACCTTGTCCCCCTCTACAATATGTAAAAGTTCTGACTGGCCTGGGCCAGCCCTGTTAGCAGATCCTCTGGTGTTGACCAACCAGGTGGCCTTTGGTAAATGTGTATCCCAATGCTTGAAAGTTCCCCCACCCATTGCTCTTAGTGTAGTTTTTAACAGCCCATTGTACCGTTCAATTTTCCCAGAGGCTGGTGCATGGTAGGGGATGTGATATACCCACTCAATGTTAGAGGAGACAGACAGGGAGAGAGAATACGATACCACCCGGAAGCCCGAGAGAGAGCTTCCCGTTGCCTCCCCGAGCTCAGCCTGGTGTGTTAACTCCTTCCCTCCCGGCCAGCTTCCAGTCCCCTCCCCGAGCAGGACGTGCTGTGGTATGGAATACCTCCCTGACTAGCCCAGACCAGGCGCCCTATCTCTCCCTCCTCCCTGGCAGAGCATGAGCTACTGCTGAACCCATGACATTAATAAACACACACAAGGAAAAGAATTTCAAGGAGAAACAACCCTTGCAATTTTACATTCAACGGAAAATTTTCCAACTACAGTATATAAAACAGCAAGCACCTGTAAACAACTTTTTCTAAATGTCGTGGTTTAAACCAAGTCGACACACAGCTCTTTCACTCACTCCCCCCCTCGCTCCCCCAACTCCCAGAGAGTTAGGAAGGAGAATCCAAAGAATGTAGCCCTCACAGTTTGATATAAGCACAGTTTAATAGCTAAGGTATAACACAAATCACTACTGCTTATAACAAGTGACGAGAATACAACACCTCACCAGCCACCAACCCATAACTCACCCCACCCTGCCCAACCAAGCACCGACCAATACCTCCTCCATCCCCCAGAGCTCCAGCCCTTCTGGGTCTCTCCCAGTTACATCCTGGGCATGACGTGCTATGGTATGGAATACCTCTCTGGCTGGCCTGGGTCAGGTGTCCTGTCTCTCCTTCCTCCCGGCTTCCCCTCCTCCCTGGCAGAGCATGAGCTCAGAAAAAGGCCTTGAACAAACCAAACACCCGAGCAGTAACTCAAAACATACTTGCTATCAGCAACCGTTCCCAGCCTGAACGTCAAAACACAGCACTGCACCAGCTACCAAGAAGGAGAAAAAATGACTGCTACTGCTCAAACCAGGACACTAAACATCAAACCAATCCATGAGTTCTGACATTTAAACCAAACTAGTACTTGCCTGAAAATAGACTTATTTTAACACAGGACAAATCTTTGAATATATACAATCAGCAATAGTTGGCAGTACCACGATGCCAGTAAATTTTCCTGTAACAGAGATATAAACAACACCATCTGTTAATGACTAGAATCTCTCCAAACTGGGCTGTAGTGTGGGACACCTAAAGCCAAATTCTTGATATTGAGTGTCTAAAGCTAGGCTTCTAAATAGAGAGGAGGTTTTAATTAAATATGATGCCCAATGGCAAGAAATCTGCGTGACTGACATCTATACAGAACATAAAAACAAAAGACTTAAACTTGTTTATTAATACATGAAAAAAAGATATGATCTTTATATCTACAATATAGAGTTAGCAAGGCAGCTCAAAGTATAACTGAAGCTCATTCTAATATGAGGAACTGTTTTTATATGGCTTTGTTCTTCCAGCAACTTTAATACAAATGGAATTGTTCATAGAAAGGTGGAAAAGAAGATGATGGCATCATGTTTCTTTTTCTTTCTTTTTTTTTTAAGTTATAGTTATTTCTGCAATTACATTTCTAAATCCACTATTTTGATCTTTGCATATATAGATATATTACCATGTGAGCAGCTGGTGCTCAGCATGGATCAGAGCTGTAGTTTTGATTTGTTTTAAAAAACAATGTTATAAATACAGCTATAAGAATATGCTGCAACTCATGGTACTGAGAAGTCACTAAATGCTATACTACCCAGTATTTTCTTCTGTGGCCTGTATGCATGGACTACTGGTTGGGATTTTCATATGAACTCAGCCTTCAAAGAACAGCTCAAACTCCAAACAGCATCTCTGAAATGATGTTGCTGCAGTACCAGCTGGATTCAAACAGTGTCCGTGAGAGGAGTTAAAATGAGTTACTACTTTTCACATACGTTTTGAAGCAAAGCTGTATGCAGATCTCTTTCAAATATTTTCAGGCATACATATTTCATTTTGCAGAGAGCTCAGCTAGTGCCAGCACTTATGAGCAACACTTATAAACTTTAGGAAAACTGTGTATCCTGACTTAATTTCTTTCATTATAGTACCGTTTTTAACCTGGTTGCTTCTCTGGTAAGATATTATTGTTCTATCAAAGGAAATTCTCAACTGGGATAAACACAATGACTTTATTCTTCATAAACTTCTCCTGAATATTGATTGCTGCCATATCACCTAAAGAATTCCGCAACTGACATAGTTCTAACCAGATGATATGGTAAAAAAAAAAAAAAAAGAAATTATTTATTCCCTCTCCTCTCTCTGCTCAGAATGGTTTTACACACTTCAAATACATTCCCTTTTACTCCTTTTTTCCAAACTCTGTGTAAGTCAGTCTTTGCATAGAGGCCATTCTACACTTCTGAACATTCTCGTAACCAGTTTTCCTTTTTTTTTTTTGTGTACTCCTTATGACATCCAGGGATGACAACTGCACAATGGTCCAGCTATATGGTGCACTACAGATGCATACAGCAGCACACTGATATTTTCTGTTTCACTCTGTATTCCTTTCATAGTTGTTCCTAATTATCTACTTGATATCTGATCACTATAAACCATTAACTTGTTTCTTTCATGGAAGTAGTTTTTACAGTCTCACTTCTCTCAGGCATGAACAGTAACAGATCAGGACTCACAACATATGAGCAAAGTTGAAACTTTTCTCCACTTACTAATTTTTTAATAGTTTTCTCAAGATGTCAGAAATAAACATAGGAAGTATTATATCACAGAAAACATTTTATTCTGAGCATTTCAGATTCTTCAAAACATTTTATGTTTCAGTTATACAGCATATGTACATAGGGGGATTCAGTTTGAGATTAAAGATCTAAGTATCTTAAAGATAAAGTAGAAAATAAAACTGTTACACAAGGGAACACATAAGTACTTAGCCACAGCCAAAGCTGTAACAATCCTGGTGCAAAACAGAAATATCCAGTATCTGAAATGGCTACATTTATTTGTTGCACTCCCTTTTCTCCAAAATTCTGATGTCTATGCAATAGACATTACTAATTCTATAAATTTTATAAAAATCTATAAATTTATCATTCTAGAAAAAAAAAAAAAACCCAGCTAACGAAAGGTACTGGTGTCATACAATCTTCTTGAGCCACAAAAAAAGCCTGATCAGCCTATTAACCTGCTTCTAACCATGCCCTGAAATAGATAGCTATCAAAATCGTCTTTTTGGTGAAGTACTGGCATAGAGTATAGGCCATCAAAGAGTTCATTAGTTGAAACATTAGCTTCCACTATATTCATTCAAATATCGTCAGAAATTTTATTATTTTGAGTATTCATTTAGTTTTAGACTGTCAACTGTAGTCTACTGCTATAACTGAAAAATGAATATTTTTCTGATAAAAGAAATCAAATCAGGTACGAAAGACCTCATAAGGGTAATACACAACATTAATCATCTTTATAGACAATCAAACAGACAGGTATTACTGTTTTTCTAAACACCATCTCTTTTTTATTTTCAGGTATTTTTACAGCTTTTCAAGCTGGTAACTTGACTCATCACACATAATCTTACATTTCATATTCTTCATCCTACTATTTTTCTGTCTCTTCCAGGATTACTTTCAACTTCATATTTTTAGGAAGGAACAAATTAAGCAAGACAGAAGCATTTTTAAATATGTAATTAAGTTGGCACCAGAACAAAGAAATGCTTCAGAGAGAAATGCAGTTCTGATGAGAAACATTTCCATGTAAAAGAGAACATTAATCATGGAAAAGCACTCTAAATACATCTGGGCTCATTATACAAAAAGACAAATCTGTATGCTTCTCTGTAACAGCTCAGTGATGGTACTAGAGGATAATTAAAGCCAGTTGCTAAAGATTTCAGAGTCAGATTTCCTATACCCTGCCAAAGTACGTATCAGTAGCAGAGAGTAGCTCTCCCATTGAGCCAGTAGTGTTTGTGTTTTGAAAGTTGTATCTAACGCAATTCTTGGATTAAAAAAAAAAAAAGTACCACTTTATGACATGCAACTTCAAGCTAATTTTATTTTAATTATGTCTAAAGTTCTAAATTAAAATCCAAGCAAATTATTTACACACTAACAATTGTTCCAAATGCTCATCACTAATACATGATATCCTACTCAGATGAAATCCGTATCGTATGGAAATCAGAAAGAATTTCAGCACTGATTTTTTGAAGAAAGATTAATGTCACTGAAATCAGTCTCTGATTGGAACTGAAAGCCACGTTCCAAATTAGATTGGTGTCCTCCAACAGCTAGACTCATTCAAAATAAATTCTGTATGCTCTGGACTTTGGCGGGTTTTATTGGGTATTTTTGCTGTTTTTTGTTTTTTTTTTTAAAGCTTGGCACCTTAGTTTGAAAAACAAAGCTTAAAAAAAACCAAAAAATAAGCTCCTAAGAAACAAATATTGCAGAGCATTCTAATTTGCATTCATTCCATAGCATCTGTGCCAACATCTTTATCTAGCAATTAAGTTTACAGAACTTACCTCACTTATGGGAGAAGTAGTAGTACAATATAAACTGAAACCCTGAATAAAAGAAATCAACAGAAACTTACCTGAGACTTCAATAATACCAGATTAATGCTCTCGGTTTTGAATACCACAGATTCCCAATCTCACAAGGATTTTTGTCTCGCAGGATTTAGAGAATATGTGCGAGGATGAACAAATAGGGTAATTCCTGCCTATTTAATTTACTCTGTTACTAAATGTGTCCCAATTCTAACTGGTTTTACAGAGAATAACAGCCTTTCAGTGCTGATAGCTAGTTTACTTCCTCATTTAGTTGCTATGGCCAGCTGAAGAAGCAATTGAAAATTTTGTCGTTAAACACTTGAAATCAAACCCAACAAGGGGTAGACAACCAGAACTCTTACTGCTTTTGTATTGCATGTGACATTCACATTAACATATGACAAAGCAAATCTTCTTCTGGCAAAAGTGTCATTCAATTAAATTTCTTCAGATCTATTCTAGGTAGGTATCAGTTGCCTTTGATCAGGTTCCAAAGACATCCAGTACAAAGAAATGTGATATTTCTCTGTGACTCACCTATTATTTGAAATCAGAACTGATGTCTCAAGAATACCAAGATTTTTTAAAAGCAATTCATTAAAACTTCCCATTTATAACAGTATTAAGGAATATTGATAGTGATAAACACAACTGTCCTAAAAAGACCACAAGCAGCAACAAACCGTCATTTTCCATGCCTTTTGACAGGAAGTTCTCTGAACTCAAAGTAGTCACTAATTTTTCAGCTACTGCTGCTTCTTGATTTTTTAAAAAAGTAATTATTAATTTAATTTGAAACTGAAGGTGTGAGGAATAAACTCACATAAATAAATTCAGAACTTGTTATTGCTGTGTATGAAGAGTGATGTTTTACCTACCAAAACAAAAGTAACCATAACCAAGAACATAGGACTAACAGGACTAAAGGCAAGACTTGGCATGAAGCTTCCACAGCAAGCAGTCAAGTTCCTGAACGTTAAGACAATTATTTTCTTCTCCACTTACCATTAAAAAAAAAAAAAAAAGTTAGCAGCTGAAATTCTACATAAACATAAACAAATCCATTCATGTCACAGTGCCAGATGCAGTTTGCTCTGACCAAATCGGGCTTCAGGAAGAAATTAACACTTAGTTGCCCAAAGTATGGATCACAATGAAACTAAGGCAACCCTCTCTGATGAGAAGAGCAGCTCTGGACATGCAGAGAAATGGGAATGAAAGCACCTACAAGATTTTGTAGTCAACTAGGTAGGCACCTGACAACCAAGACACTTCTGGAACTGGATAGCTGCAGAGTCAGAAGGTTGTTTGCTTTTGGATTTTGTTTTGTTGCATTTTTTTAGATTAGTTTTGCATTTACACAATTAGTGTCCTTCTAAACCCAGTTTTAAATAACTAAAGCCTTTTACTCACTTCACCTTATATTTTTTCCTGTTTAATTCTTTCTCTGAATTTATAAAACCATCCTTAAATAGTCCTGTTATTTGGTAGCTTTTATTAAAATGACTCATGCACTTATCTGAACAAAACAAACAAACAAACAAAAAAAAAAGACAAATGGAATCCTGTGTTTTCCAGAACTACATTGTCTGGGAGCCTTTTATATCCTGCAAAACAAAGTTGAAGAGCAGCTGCTTTTCACTAATGAAGGGTAATTTATGCAATTAACTGTCTCTTTTCAGTTTAGTATTATTAAACAAGGTAATGCATTACTCTTCAGTAAACATACACATAAATTCCATTCAGATACTTCTGAGCTTTTACCTGAAAAGGAAGCAATGAACACTTGGGCAAACATTCCCAGAGTATTCATTATCATAGGCAGTCTAACGTAAAGCATAACAGTGAACACAAACAATCATTGGCAAGCTCAGGTCCATGAACCTGAAGTTACTGAGTCACAACGGCATTTGCATAAGTGATCACCAACTCTAAGGAGTCGTTATTTCACACATTAAATCCCAGTTCAGAATGATCAGCATCAAAATGTGACTCCTCTGGAACTGCTAGAGCAACAGAAAACACTGCTATAGGAAAAACAAAACCTGAAGCTCATAAAGAAGTCAATCCAAAAAAATTACATTAAAAAAGTGCCTTTATAAAAAAAATAAAATCATCAGGTATTTTATCCATTCAAAGAGATATATCACTTATACATTTGCAACTGAAAACACAGTTTCAACAACATACACTGTTTACAGAGCCTCTGATATACCTGTTCTGGTTATAAACTGTAAATTTTACAGAAGTAAATGAGATTTGTGCAAATTAGTGCAAAATAGGAATTATGGTATTTTATTATATGCTCCATTATAACAGGGGCAACATTACCAGGGCACAGGATGAATTGAAGTTTTCTATGTACAAAATTCAAACAATTATTTGCCAAGGCTAAGATCCCAAAGGTTGTTACTACTGCTGGTAAGGGAAAAACGCAAAGGCCGTTACAAACAAGGAAAGCACAATTTCAGTATATTTTCTAGTCTTTAATATTTTCAGCAATTGCTTCATCTTTCAGATCGTAAGTTAAGAAGCACATTTGGAACCCTGAGGTATGAAGAAACATAATTCTAATTCCCAAAGATTAATTATCATGGGTAACATGTCATCATGCTGACAAAATCACTGAAGCCCTCATACAGGTAAAACCATCTGAGTTACCAATTCCTGCATTTGAACTATTTTCTTGAAAGTGTGGACTCAGCAAATGTTAAAAACAAGAGAGTCTTTGAATTATATACCAACTAAAAATACTAACACATAATTTTTGGTATGATTTCTATAGATAAACATTTCACTTCATTCTTTCACACTTATTTTGAGAATAGAAGATACTAAAGAAAAATGCAAAAAATATAAATACAGACACATGCTGTATTGACACTTAGATCAGATCTCAACACACACTTCAAACAAGAAATCTGAATTTCTGTAATTTACCTGATAAATCTGGCTTGGAAGTTTTGAGTGAGAGATGGAAATAGCTGAAAAATCCCTATCAGATAATAGTGCTTGAAGCTTAATGTCTATCTCCTTTAGGTGATGAAGTTCCATGGGGTCAGGTATGTACCCTTCTCCTGGTGCTTGCCAGCCAGACACATCCTCCTATCAAAAGATAGAGAAAATATTTAATCATCAGTCCCGAAGACCTGAAAGGCAGGTACATATGAAGTGTATTTATTTTTCAAATCAACCATACTAAGAATAAAACATAAGTATTCATCCATTTTAGTATATAGCTGAAACCTGCCAAATATTCATGTACCTAGCACTCAAAAGCAGATACAGGCAGAACAATTAGAGGCATACATTTTTTCACTTTCAGATATAACCAAGCAGCAAATTAAAATGGACTTAAAAATTAAATATATTTAATATATATTATAATATATTAATATTAATATATTTAATTTTTAGAAAGCATATGCATTTACATGCATTGTTCAAATGTAATAGCAAAACAGACTTCTGCTGTTTAGGTTTACACAACCTTATTTACTTATTTCTGTGAAAGTCCAAAGCCTGTGCCCTCACTAAACAGCCACTCAAAAGCCCTGAAATAAAACTGCTTAAAACCACATGTTTTGCCTCCATGTCAAATGGCCACAAAGCAATCAGACAGCTCCCAGTTTCCCCATCTGTTCTTCTGAAGGTTATGTGACTCCCTTGATCAAGCTCTTGCACAGTCAAGAAAGGCATTTGGATAGTGAACCCCTTTTTCTGAAGGATGCACCTCACTTTATAGCTTCTTAGCCAAGTTAGCTGAACCTTTAAAATAGTCCCACATCATGCCATTCCTATCATAGCTCCCTTCCATGGATGCGAACTCTTCCCTTGTTGCAGTTTTTGTATTTGTTCAATATAGTAGTCTCAGCTTCCCTTTGAAGGAATAATTGCTTGACATGGTCTAACTTGCATATAGATCATGCTGTTCACTGCTGCACAGCAAGCATCACTGTTTGATGCCCACATGAAAATCAATTTAGGAGTGTTGTGCTTCTTTGCAAAATAGTGCACAGGACAATGATGAAGACAAAAGCGTCTGGCAGATGTGGTTCCAACAGTCCTAAGATAGAAAACACAAACATGCTGCTATAAGCCCACATTTTCCAATGCTAATATTGAAGTGGAGAAGCACAGCCCTCAAACTGCACTAGGACTGTCTTCAGCATCATGCTGAATTACTTTTGTTGCACCTTGCATCTCAGCACTCCTTGTCTGCACATTTATTCTGGAGACACCATATTACAGCTTAAATCCAAGGAACTGTACAGAGAGTTGACCATATAGCCAACTTGAGACATCAACTATTTTTTGCTTCTAAAAAAGACAAATCCAAGTCAAAATCAGGCTTGGAATGAAACTGCAGACATTGATACCATGGAAGAAACCACCTGGAGCCAAATCTCAAAATGAGGGTGTGATATCCAGTGCAAAACCTGCAATGCTATCACCATCCTAGCTCGCTAGGCCATGGCAGTTAAACCTCAGGTGTAAAGGGTGGGGCCAGTTCTGCACAAGTTGCACCTCACCTAAAAAATCCACTGTGCAGGCTGGAAGGGCTTGCACTCACTTGTCAGTATGGACAGGCGAGGGTCGAATAGGTAGGTGACAAGGTGCATGGGAAGCTGAAGATCCAACCTTGCATGCAGGCGGACCAGTTCATGGGTAGCTCAAGATTACTCAGGAGGTGACAGTCCTGGTCAGACATTCCCTGCTTGCTTAAGCACCCTTTTCAAAACAGATTTGCATACCCCGCTCGCCCTTGGTCATTGTGCTTGAAGTAAGCATGGTTAAAGCCCTTCCCAAAATCTTCACTCGGGAAGCCAAGCCATCAACCAATCACCAAAGAAGAAAACAGGCCATCCGCAGGAAAGCAAAGGAACTGCTCCAAGGTGAGTAGCTGCCACCTCTCTAGAGTGCCAGGATGTTATCACAAGAAACACGGGGAGAGACAAAAAGAAGAGGGTTCTTTTACTGTTTGTGATTTACATGGCTTTTTCCTCTTGATTGCAGTTAACAGCTGACTAACAAATACGTGTATGTGCTCCTGGTACAGACAATTGCATATTCTGAATAAGCTTGGCCCTCTTAACCTAAACAAATGAGCTCAGGTTCACAAACAGATGCAAGTTCCCCACAGCAACCTGGCACTCCAGTCTCATACTCAGGGAAGCAAGCCTACACAACCATCATTCAGTGGGAAGACATTAGCAGATTATATCTCTGTCCCAAGCACAAAGAAACACCAGGTAAGACCTTAGAAGGGCCAAGCAGGGTTGTGGGACAGTATTGCATGTTTCCTTTCGTTTTCCTAACAGAAGAGGGCTACCTTCCCCCAAGATTTCAAATTCTGTCTTGCAAAGGATTCATGTCCATCACTCCTTTACACCTTCCAGATTAGTCCTCTGGCTATTGATGCAGTAGTGTCCACAGAAAAGGAGGAAATACCAGCTTCGTTATGATACCACTGCTATGAGGTCATCTCTGGTTCATCCCCATAATCATAAAGTATATTAGTTACGAAAAGAAAAAGAGAAAACCCCAACACCTGTCACAAGTTACCTCCATGCCAAGTAGAATTTAAAAAAATAATTAAAAAGACAGTCATCTCTTCTGTGAAACAAAATCAGTTCTTCTAATGCCTTCTCATACAAGTATGACAACACAAATAGTAAGCCTGACTGGACATGACCTGACTCCAGAAGGGCGAAGCAGAAATATCTCTCTAGAAGCTTGCCACCTTTGTGGAAGCATCTGTTCAGGTGAGACAGTGACCATCATAGGTAGCCAATGTGGTACTACACTAATGTCATGTTAACCACCCCTAATCTAACATTGAAAGGCACAGTACAAACACATAGAAATGACTCTACAGGAGTCAGTCAAGCTGCACCTGGGCTCACTAGCTACAGCTCACCATTTGCATCCCATGCCATCATATCCCAGTGCTCCAAGTAACCAAATTACTCTAGTAGTCACTTTACTCCAGAGTTAAAAGGACTCACACATTCTCTTCTGTATTTGCAAGATAGCTTTGCTTGGAAAATAAGCTTCTGTCCTGCCAGTGTTTCCTGTGTATTAATTCAGAACAATACTTTTATAACGGCACAGTCAGTGCTTATTACTGTGGAACATCTGAAACAAATTATACCCCTGCAGCTTTGAAAATGAGATTAGCATGAATATGTACTTCTAAAGTATTTTAAATACTCATAAAACTTTTTTTTTTTAAAGTGAGAAATGCTGCTTGGGTATTTGACATATTTAGTAGTCCAAGTCAAATTAAGTTGATTTAACCTGATCCACATTACACTATACAGAGGAATTCATACAGCATAGCCAGATCTGCCTTGATTGATAACCTCCAAAACACTACTTGAGCCAGTGTGGTTGCACCAGTTTTTCAGAGGTTAGTATGAAATAAGATGAAAGTAGCCATCAGCTGGACAGTTACCTGGACCCACTTAAAGCAGTCTAGATTACTCATTACCTGATAATTTCCTCATGATCTGTGTTACAGAGCAGTCACAGGAAATGCCTCACCCGTAATAAAATTCAAATGTGAGACACAACAAATTCATATCCAGACTGGACACATTTAAGTAACTAAACCTTTCTTTTATTGTACTTTGGTTTTAGATTTAAGAGCTGTTTTCTTTGAAGAAATGATCTAGTACAGACTAGACTAACTCACAAATTACCTTTCCCATTCTTGTTCATTGGTCAAGAACATAGAGCAACACAAATCCTGTGATCTATTTAGTATTCGATATAAATAACAAAATCTCTATAGTTTTATGTCCTCACGCTGAAACACGTCCTTGATCAGGAAAGGACAGCCACAATGCTCTCCCTACGGTTTCTTCATGTTAGACTGGATGAAGTACTGTTACAGCTGAACAGTCTGTCACCCTTACACAGGATTCTAATGTCAATCCTGCTGCAAGCAGATCTAATAGAATGAATACCTTGAATCTTTTCCAAATGCAGACAAAAGATTAACTAAATTATGACCCAGTGAGCTTTAACTTCATTCTTCTAATATGCAACAAATTCAGAAGTACAATAAAAATCAACTCTCCTAACCAGTAGGTCAACATAAGGCCTTCTACTGTATTGTTCTGAGTGCTAAACTATGTCAGCTAAACCAAATACCTGTGCAACATCATTAACTGATGAGTATTTTACACACATAAGTCAATCTGCAACCTCAACATTCATGTCCAAAAATAAATGTTTCCTACGTAAAGTGAGGGAAAAAATGTCAGGCCAACAGGAAGACTGGCATAATTTTACATAAATTTTTAATCTCATGAGCATAAGCACTTAGCATGTCTGATAGTTTTAAATCTTTACATACCAGTGATCAGCAAAAGTTATGTTTCTGTGCTTCTTTCTACATTATCTTACTAACTGTGAATGAAGTTACTGTTAAAATACTGCACATTATATAATCTTAGACGTTTGACCACCAGGTTTTCCTGACTTATACAGACTCCTTAACTTTATTTGACCCACAAAGCTCTGAAAATGACAAAACACAGCATATATTTACTAATTCTCCTAGAGTAAAGGGAAAAGTTTTGGACTACAGAGTGAATGAGTTTCAACCTAGAAATCACACTGAATTTGGAAAATTACAGATTTGTTTAATGTTGTGAACCATGGGTAGGTTTGTTCTGAATTTCCATTCAGATGAAGAAAATCCTGAGCTCACATCCTTACCCCATGTCTGAAACAGTAATTTATGAAGGTGGATTTTAGACACATTTTAAAAAACAGTAATGTAGAGCATCACCTCTTTGATGTCTTCATCACCTTATTAAAAAAATAGCTTAAAATAAAATATAGGAAGAGACAATTTAAAAAAATAAATTGCATTTGCTTTTGTTTCTGTCTTTCACACCTAAGCTGTTATTTAACCTACTGAAAAATAATTTACTCCAGATCACTTTAGCTATATAAATTAAACTGAAACTAGGCTTTGGATATACTTTGTTCATTCTATACAGAGTTCACATCTTTCTTCTTAAGTACTGTGGTTCAGTGTATACTTATAAATGCTGTGGAAAAGCTCATAACATTACTATAGACTTAATGTTCATTTAAATGTAAAGCAAATTAGAAAGGTCACCCAATTTCTTTACACAACAAGCATTTTCCCCAATACTTCTTCTGGTTTATTTAAATGCAAGTTTCTTGAAGAGTTATATCAAGCTTACATAGTTAGAGGGTGTTCATTCTATGAAAACACATAACTTTAGCATATTTAATATTATATATTGTTGAAAGTACTGTAAGTTCCTAGTATGATTCATTTTTCTACCCAAATTTTATCTTCCCATCCTGACAGCCTTATGATCTCTTCTGTGAAATACAGAGCCCCAAACACTCCTTCACTGTGACATTCCCCTCAAAGTAGTATCAGATAAAGGGCATCTCCTAGTAACTAGAAGATCAAAAGACTAGTTGATGTCTTCACATCACTGGGAATCATTTTGAGGCACAGACTCGCCTAGAAGCAGTAAAAATCAAACACTTTTTTACCCTGAAGAGTTTTTCTGAAATAGTTGCTGACCCTTTCACCTGAAACTACAGCACTAGCCACTCAGATTGACAGGCCATAACTTCACATTTTATGCAGAGAAAATAGGTCATCTTTGTCACTAAGTGTCCTTCTGAGGCTCCTTCCACCCATATATAACTTTCAGGTTCTGTTGCTTTTCTGAGGCCAGGCATGTCCAAGTGTTAGTAAAATTAACAAAGATGCCAATGAAAATTCATTCTTGAAGACAAAAGAGCAATTGGATTTGTTCAGCTTTTGTCTCATATCTCAGTGATTTACTTCATGGTAGTACTAAAACCAAGTCAAACTTAGATTTACCATAAAAATAAGCCAAATAAGGCAGGACAGTACAAATTGCCATACCTCATGACCTTGCAATTCAATTCCATCTTCTATATCTTTCAGTAGCTCAATTAGCCTTTTTCTTTCTTCCTCGAGCATGAAATGGTTTCCTGAATCCTTTGCTAGCTGAAATATTAAAAACAAACACCCACCCCAAAAAAAATAACTTTAGAAGTTCACTAGCTCACACAGCACCAAAACAAAGTGTTTAAACTCTGTGAAATTAACATCCAAATCGTGCTTATTCCCATAATAAAAATTATCACTCTGACAGAAAACCTAGATGCCTACATAAAAACTGATAATCTTCTAGTAGTTTTTGATATAGCAATAGGGTGGATATTTTTTTACTAGATGAAAAATTATCACAGCTACTAGATCTTCATAGGAAGAAAAAAAAAAGCATGAAAATCAAGGCATCTATTTTCTGACAGAAAGAAGTCTTCTGTAAATAACAGTCCCATGCAGGCTATACATCAGCAACCTGCATATCTATTCCTTATCTATGCTTACGAACATCCTCCTTTAACTTAATAGCAAATGCACTTAACAAAAGTCTTAGGAAATATTTGCACTCAAAACTAGCTATGTCCAGACAGAAACAGAACAATTCAGTTCCCAATGCTCTTTAGCAAATACATAGAAGTAGTATTATCCCCACCAACGTGAGCATCCAAGATGAGAACTACCTTATAGAAATCTCTGCCATAAACAACACTTTTTAACAGCAAGATTTTTTCATTCATGCCTAATTAGCTTTTAATGTTCCTGACTCAAAATAAAAACAAACAAAAAAACCCTCCACAAGAATGAAAAACTGGTTCCAGAAGTATTTACATAATATTTTTAGTTAACATTTACCAAAATGTTAATGATTTTATGTGTTAATGCTTACCTCTATGTTCTTTTTAATGAAATCCTTATTATTTTTATTTTTGATATGCATTTTTTCTTGTTCATTAAGAAATTCATTTGTTTCTAATTCACTTGGATAATCTGAAGTTTGAGGAAGAAAAGTTGCTGTGTTATAATTCCTTTTCTGATTCAACGAGAGCTGTAATAACAGCAATCCTATTAAATCCTTAATAAACACAGTAGATAGACAAACTTTATATACTGTTTTCATTATTTATATAATATTGCTTACTTAAAACATAATTATTGTCAAAATCTAATCTTATTTTAAGCTTTTATTATATGAGATCACAGACTCATCATTCAATGTTGCCAAGGCTAAAATACTTTGGATTTCAAACCTCAAAAATGTTAAACATGGTGGCTTTAAAAGCCACAGCATTCTTTCAAACCCTATCATTGTTTTAGATTTATCATCCGTATGAAACCAGACAATAATTTTTTTGAAAACCACAGAAATATTTGGAGACATATCAAGTACATTTTTAAAAATAAAACAGCTGAAGAACAGATGATATAGTTGATATTATAATACAGCTTATAAAACAAATTTCGTTTAAAAATAAATGTGTTATGGACCTGTAAAGCTATTATGGCCACGATACTCAGACAACATCATATGTACGGTTCTTTCCAACAACAGGGTTCTATCTGTCACAAAAAAATTGAAATGCATTGTGTTTTTCAGAGATGTACCAGTTTTAAAACAGCAATTCCTTTACAGACAGCAAATATTTATCACATTAAATAACCAGTTTACGCAAATATAACCAACTTCGATGTCTCAAATACTGCTTCAAAAGTAGGCATGATACATTTTGCTTTTCTGGGAAGTAGAGATTTGAGAAAGGGGTGTGCTATTTGCCTACAAAAAACCCAAATTAAGATGTTTGATAACAGAAGATAGGCTATGGAAATCTACATGAAAGTAACTCTTGTTCAGAGTGAATAGATAGCAAGCAAACTCCCAAAGGTATGAAATAAATTCCATGCATCCTTTTTATACACTATGGACACAATGGGTTTCAGAAGCCACTGCTGTTCTGAACACTGGTAATGAAGCCTGTTATTGCTATTCAAGGACACTCCAGCACAATTCAGAAATTGTGAAGGTGGAAGCTAAGAGACAAGCTTAATTTTAAGGAAAGAATAAAGACACGTGGTAGGAAGACAGAGATATCAAAAGCACAGCCCTGCTTCTACCCAGTATGAAAAAAAACATTTAAGAACACAAACATTACATAATAGTAGACTAAGTGATAAAATTGTAAGAAAGCTACAGTCCATATTTAAAAACTGAAACATGCAATCACATTTGAAAAAGTGCAAAGATTCTGCTGCCATCAATGGTTCAACCTTCTGGAAGACATCCTTGTCATCTTAGCCAGTAACCAGGAAGATAGATTCCTTCTGTTTACACAGAATGGTAGATGACAAAGAAATAAACAATTGCAGCTGACAGAATGGCAGCTGAAGCTATTCTTCTTATGTCACAACACATGTGAGAAGTTACTCAACCACACAAATTTAAATTTTAAATAGTGAAAGAACAGAGGCAGAAAAGCACAATTCCATTTTGAAGTGTTGGACACACTACTCTGCTACCAGCATTTGAAAGCTATACAGTGCACTTAAACAAGTGATTCATAGAACTAGCACAGATGTCTGATTTTTGCCAGAAAGTACCTAATCCATAAAACCAATGCAGCCTCTATAATAATCAGTACAATAAAATATAAAATTAGCTTGTTTGAAGATTTAGGTTTGTCACAACATCTAGATAATTTCTCCTGGAAACAAACAAACAAACAAAACCACAGAACAGTTAAAACTGTATACAGCACCACTCTTAATTTGTAGATAGTTTCTTGAATATAAGCCTCTTAGTGAAAGATACTGTACCTTAGAATAACAGCAAAGAAAAGTTTTTAAAGAATTTCCATGAAGAACCAATGATACACTCTATAGTGAATCATAGAATCATACTGCAGAACAGTTAGGGGTGGAAAGGACCTTAAGATCATCTAGTTCCAATCCCCCTGCCATGGGCAGGGACACCTCACACTAAACCATGTCACCCAAGGCTCTGTACAACCTGGCCTTGAACACCACCAAGGATGAAGCATTCACAACTTCCCCAGGCAACCCATTCCAGTGCCTCACCACCTTTACAGTAAATAACTTTCTCCTTATATCCAATTTAAACTTCCCCTGTTCAAGTTTGAACCAGTTACCCCTTGTCTTATCACTACTGTGCCTAACGAAGAGTCCCTCCCCAGCATCCTTATAGGTCCCCTTCAGAAGGCTGCTCTGAGGTCTCCACGCAGCCTTCTCTTCTCCAGGCTGAACATCCCCAACTTTCTCAGCCTGTCTTCATACAGGAGGTGCTCCAATCCCCTGATCGTTCTCCTCGTGACCCTGAAGCTGGCTCATGTAAAGTTTCTCATCAACCAAAACCCCCAAGCTCTTCTCCGCAGGGCTGCTCTGAATCTCTGCTGTGCCTGGGATTGCTCCCACTCAGGTGTAGAACCTTGCACTTAGCATGGTTAAACTTCATAAAGTTGGCATCAGCCCACCTCACAAGCATGCCAAGGTCCCTCTGGGGACCTAATGGTGTCATCAGCAAACTTGCTCAGGGTGTACTCAATCGCATTGTCCATGTCACTGACAAAGATGTTAAACAAGACCGGTCCCAACACCGATCCCTGAGGGACACCACTCATTACTGGTCTCCAGCTGGACACTGAGCCATTGAACACAACTCTTTGCATGCGCCCAGCCAGCCAGCTCTTTATCCACTGCGTGGTCCATCTATCAAATTGATGTCTCTCCAGTATAGAGACAAGGATGTTGTGTGGGACAGTGTCGAATGCTTTGCGCAAGTCCAGGTAGATGACATCAACTGCTCTACCCTTGCCCATCAGTTCCATAGCCCCATCATAGAAGGCCACCAAATTGGTCAGGCAGGATTTCCCCTTAGTGAAGCCATGCTGGGTCTCACCAAGCACCTTGTTGTTTTTCATGTGCCCTAGCATGCCTTCCAGGAGAATCTGCTCCCAGATTTTGCCAGGCACAGAGGTGAGACTGACTGGTCTGTAGTTCCCTGGATCATCCATTTTCCCCTTCTTGAAAATGGGGGTTATATTTCCCTTTTTCCAGTCATCGGGAACTTCACCTGACTGCCATGATTTTTTAAATATGATGGCCAGTGGCTTTGCAACTTCATTTGCCAGCTCCTTCATGACCCATAGATGGATCTCATCAGGTCCCATGGACTTGTGCACATTCAGGTTCTTAAGATGGTCTTGAACCAGATCCTCTCCTACAGTGGGCCCAAGGTCTTCATTCTCACAGTCCTGCGTCTGCCTTCCAAGTCTTGGGTGGTGCGGTCAGAGCATTTGCCAGTGAAAATTAAGGCAAAGAAGTCATTCAGAACCTCAGCCTTCTCCAAATCCAGGGAAGCCAGCTCTCCTGACAGTTTCCAGAGAAGGCCAACATTGTCCCTCCTGTTTTTTATTTGCAATGTAATTGTAGAATCCCTTCTTGTTACCTTTCACATCCCTACCCAAGTTTAATTCTAACTGGGGCTTAGCTTTCCTAACCTGGTCCCTAGCTTCCCAGACAACATTCTTGTATTCTTCCTAGGCCACCTGTCCTTGCTTCCACCAGTTACATACCTCATCATCTTGCAATGAAAGAAAATATTTTATAAACCTGGATTTAAAAATTTTTCTTTGCATGTTGAGCAAAATGTTTTAGATAAAGTCCCAAACAAAATTATTCTATACTTTGGGAAAAAAAATTAAAAAAAAAAGAAAAAAAAAAAAGAACTGTCACCAGTCCACTTAGCAATCGTGTTTTTTCTGATTATATTGGCCTAGTCACAAAGGACAAGTCCTCATCACCCACCCACTGTATATGCTTTTTTGCCACATACAAACTATATAGTTAATGAATTTTACCCTGATTACGTTGGGGTTTATGGCTATCATAACCTTCTGGATTAATTTGTGTGTGAAATACCGAAGTACGTCTTTCTTCTTCCTTGGCACAGGAGGGACCTGCAAGGAATTTTTCCAGTAAAATTTAAATTGTATTTAAAGAAGATCTATTTTGATGTACAGTATAATAGAAGATCTCACATATGAAAGTTGATGAAATTTATTTGTGTAAATTACATAGCCACCATATTTCTCAAGAAATAAAGAAGGGGGGAAAAAAAATCTTAAGGTGTCTCTCATGAATAATTACACTGTTTCCTATGTCTGGTTTCGGGTTTTTTAAACTACTGGACAAAAAAGTACATCCTAGAAAATACAGCCCTAGGCCCTAAAGTTCAAAAGCCACAGCAGACACCATGTGGCAAGTCACCTAGAATTCAGAATAAGAATAAAGTAACCAGGTTTTCACAGCTGATGTGTGCCTGTGCATGAACTGTTAGACTTTAAAGTGGCTGTAGTCAAGGGTATAGTTTAGAAAAAAAAAAAAACCAAACTGTTCAAACATCCTAGCATGCAAGAGTTGTTTCACTTACTCAAAGAAAAAATTCAGTCGTGATATTGACACATATTAACTGGAAGTGTAAAATAGAGCATTAACTTGGAGTCCATACACTTAGCACTTACAGCAAAGGACTTGTATTGCAAAGAAACATACACTTCACATATGGAAAGAACAACCAACATCCTGTAATAACAGTTTAATGGACTCAACTGGAAGTATGATTTTGTTGCACAAAGCACAGGGAAATTAATTTAAGGCTATTTAATTAACTCCTGATTTAATTTTTTGCCATGAGTGTGTCAGAGTGGTTTTTGTGCCTGAGAGGCTGGGACACAAGTTATTAATGATTTTGTACCAGGAACTTGTGTTTGATTTCACAGCCACATTAAAAGCTATAATTAAACAGCTCCCCTGTATAATTTATTTCATAGGGCTCTTTATCAAATTCAGGCTCTGAAAGCCAAAATATATAAATTGCATTCCATTTCAGTATCAGCCAAAGCAGCTATCTGGGCATTCATTTAAATAAATATATAAATAAACAAGACCTGAAAAGTAAGGCACCAGCATGTCATAGGAAATTCAAGATAAAGATCAAGCTGGAGTATAAATATAAATCTGAATTATGCAGAGTTTTCTCAGTAGAGTACACTGGAACCCATACGATGCACATGATCTCTACAGCAAGGAGTTACCTTTGCAATAATAGGGGAATTGGAGCATGGAATTCATTAACTTAGTCTTGCTTGCCTACTGTTTTTTACTATATCCTGACATCTACTGGAGACTTTTTCAATATCTCTTATATCGAATTCTGTGTTCTTCCCCAGTAACCCAAACTTTGGCGTAAAAATAAAAGCAGGTTACGTTATAATGATAAGCTTTGCTGAAGTGCTTTACCCACAAATTGCTACCCTCACAACGCATATATTTACAACATTCAAGCTCAGATTTTTGCTCAGCAATAATCTTTTAGATCTCAAATACTTGTTCTCTCCCCAGAAAGAAAAAAAGACAGGATGCACTGCAATTCTGTTTCCTTTCAGCAAGAAACCTTTCCAACCAAGGTATATAGGTGCAGGACAGGATGTGAAATGTGTGTAGAACTGACACACCTCCAAGAACTGCAGCACCAAGACAGAGTATTCAAACAGCAATTTTTCCTAAATCCACTCTTGAGCAATTTTGATGTGGTATGTTCTTGACAAGTTGAGTCTGATTGTGTTCCCCCTGCCCAACCAAGTCATTGTGAACAGAATGCCTACAGTTTGTTCCAGTTTCTCCCTCAGTAAAAAGTCCAGCCACAGAAAGAAAAAGAACATTTTAAAATACCCAATTATTATTTCTTTTTTTTCAGGTCCCTGTGAGCAGGCACATCCTCTTTGCATTCTTGGAAAAAAAAATACAGATACTTCAGAACATGCTTCAACCACCTGCTTGAGAACTCCAACAGAAGCTGTGTCAGAACTGACTCAGTAGAAAAAAAAACATGCCTAAACAGTTTCTTAACTTTTCTTTCCATATTCTACCTACAGTTTTACATTATTGGTATTCACTGCAATTTTGAGCGTTATCAGTCTTTTTTTTTTGTTATATATCACATTCCACATTTCTGTTTCATTAACTTGTTGGGGGTCGAGCATGGGCGCTTGAACAGGCCTACAGCAAGCTGTGAGAAAGTGAACCTCTGACCCCAGGCTAAAAGAAGAAGCGTCAAGATCAGCAAAACAGGAACGCAATAACAAGATGCCAGAAGCATGATGTAACGCTAAGCTGAAGCGAAGGTGTGAAACCAATCAGGAGAGGCAAAGTGGAGCGTGTACCCCTCGTGGGCAAAGCAAAGCAGCCAATCAAGTAATGCGTGATCGCGTGTAAAACAGTATATTAAGAGCAGCCTTGTAATCAATAAACGGAGCATTTTGTGAACCTACATCGTATCGGTGTTTTCTCCCCTCCACCTGGCCGCGGCATTCTGGTGACCCCGACGTGATACCAGGAGAGAGAGAGACCGCGGACGAGAGAAGGTGGAGATCCCGGCTGCCCGAGAGAGGCAGGCTGTCCGAGAGAGGCAGGAAAAGAGCTCAAATTACGTGGCCACGGCTGACCGGTGAGTCAGGCAGACTGCGGTCTGGTTCGGGATGGGTTTCGCTGTATCAGCGATAGAAAAGGCTACGATAGAAGTGTAGCGAAGAAAACAGGGTACTCGATACCCCGACAGGAACTTGTGGACTTTTTATTTTGGTGCCGACGAAGGGGGTTGTTAGAAAATACGGGACAGTTATTCTCCAAAGATCAATGGCATAAGATAGGGGAAGAATTGTGGGAGTCGGTGAAGCTTTTAATCTCAAGACTTGGGAGAAAATTACTAAGGAAGAAGCCCCTGATTTATGGATGTTTTCAGTCCTTCCTAAGGTGAAGGGAGCAACCCTTAAAGAGACAGACCTAAAGTTAATGTTGAAATGGTCGAAGACACGTTACCCAGAGATTTATGAGTCTACCGGATTTGAGATATCCTTGTGGAATGGGGCAAGAGTTAAGCTGTGGAATGCAGCCACGAAAGGCAATGATGCTGTGAAAAGTTTGTCAGTCATTTGGAGAACTGTTTTAGAGACGTTAAAGTAAAAAAAAAAAAAAAAAAAAAAAAAAAAATGAGATCATGGAGACCAGCGTGCCCCCCCTCCCCCCCCCGCCCTCCCCCCCCAAAACCTCCGCTGGTTGCTGCCATGGCTGTGAAGACTGAAGATGGGGATGAAGATGATCCTTTCGACTTGAGCCCTATTGACCCCGAGAAGGAGCCTGTGCACGTTCATCAGTTTGCTGTTGCTGATCCTGAGATTCTGATGCCTGATAATGCCGATGCTGACCTGGATGGTGCTTTTGACCTGGAGCCTATTCATCTGGAAAAGAAGCCTGATTTATATCCCCCATATCCTCACGATAAATGGGTAGCTGTAAAGGGAGAAGTGAGATGGGTGGGGGATGTGGATGTATTGCATGGTTTCCCGTGGTGTGTGTGCTTCCCACCTGAGATGGGAAGGTCTCTTGTATGCTCTTATCAGGGGTAACGGGCAGAATGTGTCAGACCGTGGAGTTGGGACCCCGTGTACAACTCTTTTGGTGTGGTCTCTCTGTGATACTCATGTACTAGAAGTTGGTAAATATAAGTATGTCCATGTTTCTATCGACCCTTGGAAACCTTTAGAGATATTGCTGGCAAGTTCTTCCGATATAGGCTGGCCACCTGTGTCGGAACGAGTGTGCATTTTGGTCAGTAAAAAAGCCCAGGCCTCAGGCGATGTGAGGGAGGCAGAGCCTCTGCGGGGACGCTCGCTAAGGTTGAGCCTGCCACCTCGCACAGCAATGATGCTTCTCGGAGCTGGTTTCCTGATAGTCTTTACAGGGTCCTTGTGCCACGTCCTGTATGTGGGACTGTGTAGTGGGAACAATGATCGTCTGGATTTTGTGTTTCAAACACTGTAGTTGTGTGCAGTGTGCTTGTGGGATCCCATATGTGTGTGTCTGTGTCTGTGTATGTTTGTAATGAGCGCAGACAGTGTTCTGTATATTTTTTGTTGTCAGGTTCATGTAAAAGTTTTAACAGGTAGCAGTTTAACCTTTCGGGCAAGAAAAGGTTAATGCAAAAGTGCAGTTGCCAATAGGCCGGTGGTTTTAGCTGTGCAAAGCAGGGTGAGTGACTTTAAAAAAAAAAAAAAAAAAAAAAAAAAAAGTAAAAAAAAAAAAAAGAAAAAAAGGGTAATGATAACTCATTCTAGCTGTTATTAGTGATGGTAGTTTTGATGTATATTGCTTAAAGCTTGTTTTCCAGACAATATGTATGTGTAATCCAAAAAAAAAAAAAAAAAAAAAATCACTTGAGGGCAACTGAAAAGTAACAGCTTGAATATGCATGCTTGTAAAGTAGCTATTATTAGAGGTTGTGATTTTGCATATAAAACCACCTGTATTTACTAGCCAGTTGCTAACAAGAAACTATACCTTGTATTGTATGGATTTGTCACTTGTAAAAGGTGTTAAAGAATGCAAATTTGCAGCAGCTGCTAGAAAATGCTAAGGTAAAAGCTAGAAAGATTCTAAGATTATGATAGTGTTATAAAGCAAGTAATGGAACAAATTAAGAGGGTGGGAGAACTCCACTGGTAAGAAGTTTCTTTGGTTAGTCACTCGCTGTCATCAGCATCTTCAACATGCTGATGCACTCTGTAATAGTTACTCTGCTAATGTAAATCTGTGTGTGCTTTGCTGTAGTAGTGACTTGTTACTGGGTTAAGCAGGTGAAACTCTGCATTGACAACAAGGTGCAAGGACTGAGATTGAACACATGCCTGCTACCACAGTCAAGGGCAAGACTGGGTTGGCCTCTGTGTTTGCCACCAAGAAGAACCTTTAGCTCCGCTGCTGGCTGCAACCAGCAGGTGTAGAGTGGTGGGGACACATGCCATGCCAGACCTTGATGTGAGGGATGGCCTCCGCTGTTATCAGAGAGCCATACAGGAGAAAAAGGGTAGGCCCAGCTGTGTACAGCTATCAACAGGACCATACTGACTGCCAGCGAAAAGTATAAAGCCACAGAACAACATAAAGAAACAGCAATGATAGAAATCTGTGTAAAATCTTTGTAATATCTGTTCTATTATGTGTGACCATGGGTAGTGGACAAGTATACTGAGCACATCTGTTAAATCCCAATTATTCCATCCTGTTACATGGTGTGTAGGATTCACTGGTATGCCACATGTTATAAAGGATCAAGTGACTTCAAATCAGACTAATCTTACTGAAATAATGCTGCCTAGAGTAGTGGGTTGTTATGTTACACAAGTCCAGCAGTGATAGAGCAGACATACGAAATTGTAAAAAACTTCTAGTAAAACTAAAAAGGGGGAGATGCGGAGACAGTGTTTTCACAGGAAAATGAATATTTTGTACATGAGCTCTGAATAACTCTGAGGGATACAGCAAGGCTGTGAGAGGCCCGAGGAAGCCTAAGCAAGCAAGATAAGAAGAAGCTGGAATTCACTGAGTCCTGAGAGCTGTGGACTGTTGGCAAGCGTTCGAGGTCAAGTTCTCACACCTGTGCTTAATCAATTATATGTTAGTCACTAAGGGTCTTCAAGACAAGTATCCAACCATGATATGCCAAATTGCTGTAGGTGTGTGTAAGCAATAGTATATAAGGAGTTAATGCTTTGCAATAAATGGCTTTTTGTCTGATCAAAAAAAAAAAAAAAAAAAAAGGGGGAGTGTAACTCCTTGACTGTTAACACTGTACAGTTTACTTCTGCAGCTGTTTCACATCCCCTTTGCATTAGAATGCTTCTGGGCATGTGTTGTATGAATCTTTCTGATCATTCTGAATCTATTCACAAGAAATTGTTTGAACTTAAAGAAAATATGAAAGAACATACTGTAGAAACAAATCCTATAGACTCTTGGTTAAAATCGTTAGGAATAAGTAGTTGGTTAAGGAGTTTAATCATGATGTTTAGCGGACCAATAATGATTATGTTGTTAATTTTGTTTTTTGGACCTTGTTTGTTACAATGTATTATGCAACGCATGCAGCAAATGACGAACGCCTTATTTGAAAAAAGAGGGGGAGATGTTGGGGGTCGAGCATGGGCGCTTGAACAGGCCTACAGCAAGCTGTGAGAAAGTGAACCTCTGACCCCAGGCTAAAAGAAGAAGCGTCAAGATCAGCAAAACAGGAACGCAATAACAAGATGCCAGAAGCATGATGTAACGCTAAGCTGAAGCGAAGGTGTGAAACCAATCAGGAGAGGCAAAGTGGAGCGTGTACCCCTCGTGGGCAAAGCAAAGCAGCCAATCAAGTAATGCGTGATCGCGTGTAAAACAGTATATTAAGAGCAGCCTTGTAATCAATAAACGGAGCATTTTGTGAACCTACATCGTATCGGTGTTTTCTCCCCTCCACCTGGCCGCGGCATTAACTGTTTACTGTTTCTAGTAAAGAACTCAATCCTTCATTAGTCACTTGTCTACTTTTAATGCAGCTACAGAATTTGGCAGTTTAAATGCTACTTGACATGGAAGTGATTTTTACTAAAAAACTAAAATGCAAAAGTTGATTCTTACCAGTGTGTTCACTTCCACTTTGACTATTTTTGTCTTTATTGTCACATCATAATGAAGCTCAGAAATTATCTCAACAAACTTCCTGGTCTTTTCTCCTTGAGAATATTCTCCTAGCATACCTTTAACATAGCTTAGCTTTTTAAAATTGCCATCTATCCTAATTTTTTTCCCCTAGAATTTTCAGAAAAAAGCCAATTAAAACCAAATAAAAATCTAAGATCAAGCTTCATACATAGTTTCCATTAAAAAAACCAACCCTGATGTTAAAGTACAACGTCTACATTTGTGATAATGCAAAAATTATTTAAGTTTTGATATATTCCCTTGATGTACATGCAAATATTATTTTATTGCAAAGGTTTGAAAGCCTTATTTTTATAGTATAAAAAATAAAATAATCAAAATATGGGATAATTATAATAGGGCATTTTCTTCTCCTTTTTACTTACCAGCTGTATCCTGCCATGGCGAGATCAAAGCTAAAAAAAGTTTTGTGTTTTCTGTCTCTTCATGGCTTTCAGTGGTTCTGATAGACTATTCAAAAGAAATAAAGAAATAAAATATAAATTTGCAGATACATGCATATATTTACATTAAAAAATACTTGAAGGCAAAATACATTGTCAGGTCTCACGAACTTCAGACCCTATTAAAAATTCCTTGTTCTATGGCAACATTTACTGACTATTTTATTTGCTTCTTAAGACTATCAGCCTCTCACAGCATCTCATGAAGTTATTATAAAGACATGGTAGAATTTTAAAGCCTCAGATGTTGTCTTTTATATGGAGACACATTTTATAATACAAAAGTTCTGTAATTCATATATGGCTTTGAATCCAAACCCATTGAAATTATGAGATGCAGTCAAACCAACTGCAATTATGTCTTTTTTGCAACTGACGTTTGTATTCATTGAAATTATACAATACATAACCACAGAGGAAACACTAACTCGTATGTTTCAAGACTTAAATTGACATCCATCTGCTAGAGACCAGGATAGGAATAATGTTAAGTAATTGATGCTGTATGGCTCTTACACGTTCTTCAGGGGGCATCTCTTTTTTTTCAGTAACAGACAATACTGAAATAGATGAGCCTAAGAAAAATCATACTAGAGTAGAATAAACACTTTTAAGTCTGCGTTCATAAACATTACACGCTACCATACCTGCAACTAGTGAGCTCAAGCATAAAACTATACTAGTAAACCACACCTAGACAGCTGTATATTTGGCTTCTGGTCATATCAGTTTTACCATAGCCTTCTTTCAAAGCCTGTTGGCTGTATATATTAAAACCTATTCAAAGTTACTTTTTAAGATCTATTTCTTCACTTTACACATACAACCATGAGTTATTTTATAAAACAATGCCTATGAAACATTATTGTTAGACACTACTTTAAGATACAAAACTATCTTACTTTTTATTAAGTGCAAACTATTTACAAAATAAGCAGAACATTCTAACCTGAAGCTCTTCCCAGAGCTTTGCCCTCATTTCTTTGCCTTGTTTTTTAATTGCTCTCTCCTTAAAATGTTTCTCTGCCAATATTGTGTCAAGTTTATTCATTTTCTTTATAGCTGCTTGAATCTGAGGATCTACATCTGTTTCTTCAGAATATTCCAAGTTTGAAGAGTTTGCTGTAAAATGCATTTTAAATTAATTTTAGGGTGAAGCATTTCAACTTGTAAAAAAATGCAGAAAAAAAAGGCAGCACGAGTTGTTTGATATCAGCCACAGACAAGAGTAAAATTACTCTCAAGCACATATGTCATGCTCATTTCTAAATCTGTTCATAGCAGGAAAAAATATAAAAGTCTTTGTAATAGGACACTGAATCGCACTCTGAACTTTAGCAACTAGGTATAGGGGGAAGGGAGAAAGAGCCCCCTGCATTTTGAGCAACGGATTTGATCCAAATTTATAATAGAAGAGTGACATCTCCATAGGAGCAGCAAAACTCACAGAAAAAATAACCTTAAAAATCTAAAATAATTTCCTCAGCCTGACTAGTAGAATACATGATGAACTGTCATTCTTAAAATGAGTAATTCTGGGGTTAAGACAGACTCTGTAATACCTCTACTTTTAAATGCTATAGAAGTTTCAGTCTTGAGTTATATCTCAGCTAAACCAGATTCTGATACTGGTTCTAGAAAACTGTTGTTTTGAAAAAGAGAAATGGTGAAATATTAAGGATAGAAACTGCAATTATTTAATTAAAATAGATTTTTGTACCATCTCATTTTCTCTTAAACATGCAGATTACAATTTCTGATCACTTTTAGCTTTTCCCCTTCCTATAGCAGTCTCATGCTCTGCCCTCTTTCCTGGTTAAACTTAGCTTCCATTGCAAGAAGGAAACAGTTGTAGCGCTGTCCCTATCCCGCTGACTTCCAAGTTTTGGAGTCCTGCAATGTTTTTCAGTTTTCTAATCTTTTGAGGTCAAATGCTTTACACACCCATTCATGCCAAGCATTTACTGATGAGGAGATGAGTGACACAGCAAGGGAGAGCTATAAAAACCTAACTGAGCTCCAGGAAAGCCCCAAGGGCAGAAGCTGAAAAAACAGCATTTATTTCAAGTTGCCTGAACCCAGCAAATGGATTTGAACCTGAAAGTCCTGAGTGAAGCTTTCAAGTTGAGCTCTATCCCATTTCTCTTCTGTAGAAATTAATACTATGTTAGATCACCAGCACTGCTGCACTAGATAGACAGAATCACCACTGGATTCTGCCTTATTAGGTTGACTTAATCTATGTAAAACTCAAATACTACAATATCATTAAAGAAAGTGAATATCCTTCAATAAAATAATCTTTAAATAAAGAATTCATCCAACACCTCTTGAATATCACAAGGTACATACATTTTCAATTTGTCATATTTCTTTATAACTACAGAATATACACACAAATACATCATGGTCCCAAACTCTCAGAAGCATTAACAAGTGGAAGGGGAGCAGAAGTTTTATTGCTCTGTTCACTTTATACACCTGAAAAGTAGTACCTGCTTTTGCATTACTTAATTTTCCTTGGGAAGGTTCACAGAATTTTAATGTCTGTATTTCAGTGCAGTCATCCCCAGAAACTGAGTTAGAGATACATCCTGAAAAACACAGGAAAAAGCCTTTCACCAAAAAATACGTGTGAAACAACGTCTAAAGATACCTTTTGAAATGTTAACAGTAAAGACACCAAAATATATTTTTGCAGTCCACAAAGCCTCTGTATGGATTACTGTTTAAAAAATTATAACTACTAGCGTACTAACACTCATGTTAAACATAGAAGCAGGAATCAAGGAATTTATTTTGACTGCAATTTTGACATGAAATCTTATATAACCTTGAAGAAGGTATCCAAACTTTTGCTTCACATACTAACCTTTTTGTTTCTAAAGAGCCAGAAGCTCTAGAAAGTTCATTTATTACCATTTACAGAATGGTAATAAAGAATGCCATCTGAAGCATTTCTGAAACTGCTTTCATGAAAATTAGATATTGCATATTTGTATGTAAAGTATGTTATTAATATTAGCATTGTTCAGTTATTAAACACTGTAACTCACAACCATAATTTTCAAGTTTTTGGACTGGTGGACCATTATTAGGATACAAAATTTCTAACAAGTTATCATGATCTGTGTGAAAAGTTTGATAAAAACACCTTACTGAAAACATGGTTCCATAGGACACATGCAGATGGGATTTCCTGATCTTTTAGGCCATCACTAAGGTGCATCACAGCTTAGAGGACACAAGACATATGTTGTGGTGGTAATGGCAGTAATAAAACATTTATTTCAAGGATGTATTCAATACAGTGAAGACAAATGAAGGTATGAATTTTCACACCTCCTTCTCTTCTAGAATTTTACCAATTCTCATGCTCTTTTCCCACCACCAATAGAATTTTACCCAAACTATACAAACATTATATTTGGTCTAGCCACAGCACAAGAAAGTGAAAGTCATTCCACACCTGACAGCTCCTTGCGATTCAGTATACATTTCTGAATAAAGACAGTTATACTCTCCACCATGGTTTGCTGATCTGTTCTTAACTCCTTGCCATCAGATTTCTCTCTGTTACCATCTTTGTTTTCTTCTGGACAGCAGTGTTCTAAACTGCCTCTTTGATGACTACCAGGCAAACTGACAGGTGAATCAGCCTATGAAATGCAAACTAATTGTTAACATAAAACTAGAAATATTCTGGGGGAGAAAAATATAATCACAATAATCACGTACTACCACAAAGGCTAACAACACTTCTATATAACACTGCATTGACTACTAGTCAGGCTGAGCAAATTATTTTTTATTTTTAAGCTTTTTTTTTTCTGTGATTTTTGCTGATTCTAAAAGTTCTGCTTTTAAGTACTTCTTAAATGAAACAACCATTTTCAGATACAATACAGAATTCTGTTTCTTAGATATCACATTGATTCTCAAACTCATCATTCCACAAAATGCCAGATTTGGGGTTGCCAACCAATTAACAGCTTGTGTACAATAGCCTTGTTCATTTCCTGACACTGGGTCCACTGCACCAGGTTGTAGCATTCCAAACTTTCCTCATGCTATAGGGGGTTTTTATAGTCTTTGAAGGGCTGAAAAGCTTATGCTTAATTTATCAGACTCAAGAGACAGAAATTTTCATGCAATAGCCTAGGTCTGAATTTGGATTACGAGTTACCTGATGTTAACTTAATACCCAATAATGAGCCTATAAAAATATTTTCATACTTCTGTGAAGCATCCCATTCTACAGAGAGGTGAACAGAGGAGCAATACAATTCGACTAATCTTAACTAAAACAATTCAACGCTGTAATGCCCAAGACCCACTTCTTACATCTCAACCACCATATCACATATCCCATTCCCAAAATTAAGTTAATCCCCAATATTAGGTTTTTTTCAGAGGACAGATGTTAAATCCCTGGAGCTTACATATTTCTTGGAACACTATGAATTTTTTTTTATTTTATTCAAACATATCCTGAGAGCACTTTATAATCAAAAATACAACTTGTGAGGACTGTTCAAATGCTTTCTTTTAATAGTAAATTTAATTTTCCTCCCAGCTTAAATTTAAAAGCACAAATGGGACGAAAGCGAAACACAATTTCATGGCTCACGCATCAACAGCCTACAGCTGTGTATCTATGCATTATTGACAGATTTTTTTTTAAGACAGTATTTAATAATCTGATTCAGCATAAAGAGGGAGACAAGCCAGTTTTCCAGGTTGTAGTGCTGAATAGCCCTTTTTGTGGCAAACATAAAAGTAACACAGATTCTGAAAAACTAAATTAAACATCATTCCATGTATGCACAAAGAGCAGCTCACATTCATGAGCTTTCACATAACCCCTTAGCACACTTGCAGAGCCCAAGGCTTTATATGAAGTGAAAAAAGCAGAATATTAATCCTTTGGCATTCTAGCAAAAATTAGGTATAGGGTTTCTAACTTAATGAAGGCGAAAAAAATTACCTTAGGCAAATGTGGCTCTGTTGTTGATAACTCCATAGATGTATTTAAAGTTCTACAATTAGGATAAGCTCTTGAGCTAGACGCAGGCCTTGGTATTTTATCCAAGCTCCCCCTTTCAATATCCACTGAGACCTAAAACTGGAAAGTAAAAAAACCCACCACCTTCCAAACTCTCAGTTTTATAATAAATTAACACAAACACAGTAATATTTCAGATGTAGGTTATACCTTTCTATCAATTCAATGTTCAGAGTATAGACTATAGTATAGGCTAGCTTGCTACTAAAGTATACACTTATCAATATATATACAAATATATATTTATACTATCAAGCCAACCAAAGTATTCAAATGTGCATACTGTCATAGAACTTTAAATAGCTAAAATCTTACAAGTAGTCTCACAACAAAGGAAACCTCCTGGCTCTTTTTATTATTATTCTTATCTTAAAAACATGGGACTGGAAAAATTTGCATCAACAGAAGAATGAGAATATTTTAAAGACACCTTAGACACCTAAAGACACCTTAAAGACATCAAATAAAGCGATCAAAAGCCTTTCATATTCGGCAGTTCTAAACAGTGTGAGTTCCCAAATCCAAACGATCACTTTCAGTGTTTCAATTAAAATTTGTGTTTAAACAATAAAAAAGCACGGTTCTCTGCAAAAAAAACCTGTGAATTTAAAGGAATTAGGTATCTGAGTATCTGGTACTTTTCAGAAGGCCCAAGTGAATACAACTTCATACTGCAGCACAATAAAAAGTACAAACTGAGTCATGTACACACATCAGATCCATAACAAATAATGGTTTGGATTGTAAGGGACCTTAAAAAACATCTAGTTCCAACCCTCTTGCCATGCACAGGGACACCTCCTACTGGACCATATTGCTCAAAGGCACATCCAACCCAGCCTTGAACACAAGGATGGGGTAGCCACACTTTCTCTGCACACCCTGTGCCAGTGTCTCACCACCTTCACAGGGAAGAACTTCTTTCTTACATCTAACCTAAATCTCCCCTCTGCTTGAAGCCATACCCCCTTGTCCTGCTATTGCAAAACATCCTTCTCCAGCTTTCTCATAAGCCCCTTTTAGGTACTGGAAGGCTTCTTTAAGGTCCCCACACAGCCTTCTCTTCTCCAGGCTGAACAACCCCAACTCTCTCAGCCACTCTTCACAGGAGAGGTGCTCCAGCCCTCATAGTATCTTCGTGGCCTTCCCACGCATGCCGAAGTATAAAGAAGTGGGCAGAGAAGAAGAGTAGTTCGTTTCAACTCATGGATCCCAGGCTTACTCCGTGGGGACAGCCTGATTCCGGAACAAAAACCAAGCAACCAACCAAACCCATATAAACAACCGCACGCAACACATAGTTATCTCAAGGGAGGTTTCCACATACCGGCAGGCAGGTAGGCAGCCCTTTCCTGCGCTTCCAAGAGCAGCCCGGGGCACTGCGCCTTCGGGCGTGCTGCCCTCCAGAGCCGCAGCTGCGGCCACCCCCCCTGAGACAGGTAGCGCTGGTGGAGCCCTCCCCCGCCCGGAGGCCCCGGCACCGCCGTGTCCGTCCCATCTCTACCGCGAGAGGGCGGCAGCGCGGTGCCGGCGGAGCAGGCACAACCGCTGCCTCAGCTGCCGTTCCCATGACAACCAACGCACAGGCCTCTCGCGATAACTACAGTGTTCAGCCTTGGGGCGGTACTATCGTCTGGATGGGGGTCGTGGTGAACGAGTTGGTCAGGTATACAGCTACAATCGAACACTTACTTGCTGACAAAGTCTGAGCCACCAAGATAACCCCACCGAAGCCTCTCCTCTCCGTCCCTGTACGGATAAATGCTACACGGAGAGTCCTTTTCCTCCCTCCTCCGCCACAGACCGTTGGGGCTGTGCCGGGTCTGTTGCCGAGTGTTCGGGTCTGTGCGGCGGGTCAGGGCCGAGCAGCGCCGGGCAGTGGGTGGCTGGGCCATGGGAAAGGGAGAGCCAAGCCCGGGTCCCCGAGCCCGGCTGAGACTGTCACTGGGGCGAAGGGCGGCGGCGGGCACCCTGCCGGCAGGTTTCGGTGTGCTGGGCCCGGGGACGCGAGTAAGGGGAAAGGAGTCTTGAAAGATGGGTCGCGGTTAGTAGGTGCACGCTGTCAGCGGACTAAGTGGCATGGCAGGTACAAAGCTGAAGCCTTGGCTTTTCCTAAACCTCGGTGAAACGGTGGGTCCCTGGCAGCTGGGGAGTTTGTAGCGGGTGGCCTTTGGAGTCCGCGGTAAAACCTGTTAGCCGGGGTATTGTAGATGTGAGTTGCAGCCATTTTAATTGCAGCATAATTCTCCTAGCTTCTGGCATTCCAACTTCAGTATAAGAATTTTGTAAGTGTTTCATCCAACAGAATATTACTGCATCGAGCCTTTTGAACAATGTATCTGTGCTGTGAAATATCACTGTTTCTTTTGATACTGTCTAGTCTCCTGCATAAATTGTGTCATGACTTGTGAACAACGGTAGTTGAATAACTTTTAAATAAAGTCGTTAAAACTTAAACCAAATAATGTTGTAACCATTTTTTACCTGAATACCTTCCTAATCCCATCCCTTTTATTTCTTTTCTACATTTAAATAGGACGTGAAGGGGCTTTGAGCAACCTGGTCTAGTGGGTGGTGTCCCTGCCCATGGCAGCAGGGTTGGGACAAGATGATTTTAAGGTCCTTTCCAACCCAAACCATTCTATAATTCTGTTATTAATTCCTGTGTGTCTGATTTGTAAAAACTGTAGAGATAGTTACTGGCCTCTACAACTTCCTTTGGTACCCGTGTATGTTAAAATCCAGTTTTCACTGGTAGCAGAAATTTACAAGAAACAGTTTGAAGATACAAACCACATCTTGTTCAATCAAGGTTTTGATTGGCATATCTTTCTGCCAAAAACAGATCTTCCTTTGCTGGGGGCATGGTTTTGCTGACTGCATTAGTTTTTATTGATGCTTGCAGTGTATGGAATTTTACTGTAACATTCCTGGAAGTTACAATGGCATTTTACTGTCACATTCTGGGAAGTGCCAGTAGGAAAGTAAGTGTTTTTCCTGGTATTTAGTGTAGTAAGGATGCAATGTGGTTTAAAGTTAAGAGCTGAAGACAAATACAGAAAATATGCTAGTGGACCAGTGTACTTTAGCCTTCTTCCCAAGTATGCCAAGTTGCAGGTATATTAGAATTTTAACCTAACTCCTGTGATTCCTAACACATCATAGCAGTGTTTGGAATGTGTGCTGCTTCCTGGACAGTGCAGATCATGATTTGAAGCTGTCCTGGGTTCAGCAGTAGCAGTCATTTTTCTCCTTCTTAGTAGCTGGTGCAGTGCTGTGTTTTTGACTTTCAGCCTGGGAACAGCACTGATAACACCCATGTTTTTTGTTGTCACTCAGTAATGTTTACTCTGACCAAGGACTTTCTGAGTCTCATGCTCTGCTGGGGAGGAGGGGAAGCCAGGACGAAGCAGACACAGGACACCTGACCCAAACTAGCCAAAGAGGTATTCCATCCCACAGCATGTCACGGCCAGTATAGAAACTGGGGGCAGTTACCTAGAATGGCTAGATCGCTGCTGCGGTCGGGCTGAGCAGGTGATGAGCAGTTGTATTCTCTTCCCCTGTTATTTCCCTTATTATTATTGGTGGTAGCAGCAGTGATTTGTGTTATACCTTAGTTACTGGACTGTTCTTATCCCAACCCGTGGGAGTTACATTCTTTTGATTCTCCTCCCCATCCCTCCAGGAGCTGGGGGAGGAACAGCAGGGAGCAAGCAAGTGGCTGTATGGTTCTGGGCTGCCAGCTGGGCCTAAACCATGACAGTTCTTTGTGGGATACTATATACTCAAAAACACCTTGACCTCAGTGGGCCAAGTAATCCCTGAATCTTTCTCTAGCCATGGCACATTCCATACTGCAGGAAGGTGCATAGTGCTTTGTCCGTGGAGGTGCTGCACAAACAGGAGATAGTTTATGCTACTGTTGAACCCAGGACAGAAGCAAAACCAGAAGACTGAATCTTTACATCCACGCACTGAGCATCCAATGACAATAAGAAAGCAGTAGAATGGACAACACAGAACCAACTAAACTAAAATCTGGCTTTTGATGTATTAGGTATGATATTGGCTATGAATAATGAGGTATGGAAAATAGCTAGGTATAACTACCCCAATATTTATTTCTTTCTAAAGTAGAGTGTATATGCCTAGCAGCTGTCAAGAGTTTGACTTGCTACCCATGTTAGATTGCCTAGCACCTCAGAAGAACCCATGATTGCAGAGGGACCAGCTCTACCATTTGGAAACAAACTGATGTAAAACTCCTTTGGAATAGGCTGCTTACTGCTTCTTGTCCACATGAAATCAGGCAATGTTTTCAATGAGGCTGTCACACCCAAGAGTTAATAACGGCTTTTCAGCAGGGATATTTCAAAACATAGTTGATTTTATGTGCCTTAGAAGACCCAGAGAGACGGTTCGTAGAGTTCATCTCAAATCCTGCAAACTCGGCCAGTAGTCTTTACCTCCAGTAAGAGGACTGAACTTTTTAAACCTTATTAAATATTACAGGATCTCAAATTGTTTACAGGTGTGTTAATGAAGTTTGAAGTAGAAAAGCAGAACAAAGGTTGTGATTTACGTTTTTGCTTTTCTGGGAATAAATCAGTTTTGTTCCAGAAAAAAAATAGATACTTCTCTGAAGTATGATGATTTAAAAAAAAAAAAAAGTGTAATTGAAGAAAACTTTGTCTCTCTGAATGGCACAGCAAGAAGAGCACTCCAAGATGTGCTTTTCATCCCAAAAGGTAGGTTACAACGTGATGAAGACACATTTAGACCAGCTGACTTGATAGTTAGAACACAGTCACCATAGTAACAGAATCCATTTATCCTTCTCTCCCTAATCCAGTGAAGAAACACAAATGAAGCAGGGGGGGGTAGAAATATAGGGAACTTGTTCTGTTACTACTGCTTATCTTCATACCCCTCTGTTGAAGTGTTTGAAAACACAAACAGGTATCCAAAATACTTCCATTGTCTCACACAGGCTGGAGGGCAAATTATGAAGACTGTGTTTAATGCATATTAGTTATTTGTCTTTGATATTTTTGATGCTTTTATATATTCACCTGAAGTAGCTTTTGTTTAGCATAGGCAACGTTTTTAAAGCAGACTGTAACACAGTTCTAATACTTGGGTCAGGACAAGCACAGCTGATTTTCATTATATTAATTCCCCTAAATGTTAGGGGAATAAACAGACCCTATTCTTGCAAAGAACAAATAGATTATGTATTAATATCCTTTGATTGGAGTGTCCCAAGTCAAGGGCAAAAAGACAGGAATTTTGAGCCATATCCCAACTTTTCCAGTTGTTCTCTATCAGTAACAGTAATACAGCATAGTCACCTCCCAGCTGAGGAGAAAAAGTTAAACCAAAATGCTAAATCCAGAGTCAATGGTAAAACTTCCAAGAGGTGTAACTTTTCTTTCTCCAAATTTATTCTCCAGTAGTCAGACTTAACCTGTGCAAATCTATTTGAATAGGCCAAATTACCCCAGGCTTTCATTTCTTCAGTTCCCCCTGTAGCCTTAAATCATAGGTTTAAACTAATAGCGTGTGTGGCTTTAAACTAACATAGTAAAATATAGCAAACTGTTCTAACTTGCTAACATGTAGAGAGAAAGGAACATTCAGCTGACAGGGGAAGGAACATCATGGAACTGATAACAACTTAGGAGACAATAAATAAGACCATGGATGCCAGCCTTCAAGATAGCAGAGTGGTGCCCAATGTGGAGCAAGACTGGAACAGAACAGAACAGAAACAAAGACATACCAGTTGCTAACTCAGCACTAGGACTTTGGGAGCATGAGCAAGCACTGAAGTCATCCAGTAACACAGTGAGGAAGACTATCAGTGACCACCAGTGACCCCCACTCAGCAGGAAAGCGCACATGTGTAATTAGAATGCAAATACTACAATTAGTTCCTGGAAAAGCTATGAATATGCATGAGTATGCTAAATATATAGTTGCTGCCAGCAAGTATCGTGGGCTCACATTTGTGAAACTATTCCCGGGTGAGCCCAGCCCTGCAATAAAGAACTGCTTTTGAAAACTCCAGATTGAGTCTTAGAGAGTTCCTCTGACCAGCTTGTATGGTAACACCACAGCTTTTGCTTTGTACTTTGCTTTCAGCACTAATCCAGAGAGAAAATTATGTTTTACCAGCAGCTGTGGTGATTAAAAACAACCATAATAACAAAAAACCACCCACTTTTGCTTACCTTTAATGTGATTATAAAGAAGAAAACAATTTTGTTTGTTTTCATATTTGATACTGGAGAATATTTTGCAGTAGAAATCATTAGAACAAAAGACAGTAGTAATGCTTCGATTTGCCACTGTCTTGGATGAAGTTAAAAAAAAAAAATCAAACTCTACAAGTCAAATATTCCATCTTGCAGAAAAAGCCTCCTGAATTACTGTCTTCTATGAGAATTTATTATGAGGATTTATTATGAATTTTACACAGCTTTTTTTTTAAGCAAAGATGTGGTTTTGTGGGTTTTTTGGTGTTTTGTTTTTGGTTTTTTTTTCTACTTCCCTTTAACATTCATACGGATAAAATGTTGAAAGAGGGACTAAAAATATTCCCAAATAGTTTTTCAGGTATGGAAAACCACCTCCGTTTATTTCAAAAGGTTTCTATATCTTGAGATACGATTTGCTAAAAATAAAAAAAGAAACCTGCCCAAGAAAACCAACTAACCAAAAAAAAAACCACCAAAAAAAATAATTTTTTATATGTCTTCTTTGAAAGAAAAAGGTATTTCTGGCTCAGCAGTCAAAAACCACCACAAACTCCTTGCTTTATAAATAGGATAAAACTAACTTCTATGCTGTTTCACTCTGAATTTATCACTGGCATTTCTCATTCACCACTGAGAGTTGAAAAGGAGAAAACTAAGTTTGCTTTCTCCAAAGGAGTTCAGATCTGACAACTCCTACTCTACTTTTGAGGTTTTTTGAATGGCATCTGTTCTTTCATTACGCTTTGGCAGAACAAACACTCCATTAAACAACTTTTTAACACTTAAAATATATCTGCTATGGTACTTTCTCTACCTCCGCCACAGCAGGAACACCTTTTCCGTGAATATTTCTACTGCCTGATTTCAGGCAAGCTATGTCTGCCTTCTCATCTCTGTATCTAAGAGGAAGGGCAGCTGGGATGCCCACCACCCATCTGGGCCCACTGAAGACTCCTCCTCACTCCCAAGCTGAGAAGTTCTTTAACTAGCAAGAAGTGAAGTGCACTGAAAACAGAGGAAATAGAAGAAAAACAGCATTTACACAGCAATTTATGATTTTTTTTCTTTAAATACAATTTTATTAAAACATTTACTTTTAATACCTTGTAGAAATCCACCACCCTGGAGACATGAGAAGCTGCTGACTTTCTTCAAACCAAAGGAAGAACAGGTATTTCTCCAAATCCTGCTTCAGCAGAATTTTTTCTCATTTTTAACAATGACAGGCTGGATTTAGTAAGTTACTGTGAACTTGGCAAGATTTTTCACTTTGTCCTTTTAAAAATACGCTTTAAAGAAAACTACTTTCATAAACAGACACTACAGATAAAGGGTCAGCATGCACCAAGGGGCTAAAATACAGGAAAACCACAAGGACGTTACTAGATTGTGCTTTTAAGAAACTACTCGGAGACACAACAGTGAACACAGATAAGAAGGAAAGACTACTCGCAACTGAACAAGGGTTAAAATGCCAGGGATATAACAATTTCAGGTCATCTGTCAGCAGATTGATACAGTTTAAAATTCACATTCAGCATAAACGAGACAATATGCCTGTGATGATATGGGACAAGCTACAGTACAATGCCTGAACTCTCCTAGAAAGCTGGTGTGCTGATGGTGTGACTCTGACTCAGGAATTGGGCACCAGATTTGAAAGTCTCTTTTTAATACACTGGATGATCTACACTGTGAGACAAGTGGGGTTGGTATCTACATCTGTGGAGACAGAAGAAAAACCTCCTAGCCTCTGACAGTGGTGAGAAACGACATTAATAAGCCTTGCCTCTTGGGGTCTGATATCAGCTTCCTTACTCGGCAGTTCAGTATAAGGCTACTAGCACTTCTGACCTGTTTCTTTCATTACTAGCCTTCCTGTAAGAAAACAGCAGAGTGCACCAGCAGATGAGTCTACACAAAGGTTGACAGTTTGGTTACTTACACAATACATATATTACACTGTTGGGACATTCGCATATGTCCTTTATCACAGGATCAAAGTGTTTTATTTATGCCCTTGGCACATGCATATTTGTTTACTGGAGTCAGGATTTTGTCTCGCATGGTCACCAATCCAGTTTTTATTTAAAACTACAAGACCATATGCTTTTCTATTTGGGTATTTTGGGCTGTGTGGAAGGGTTTTTTAGGCAAAAAAAAGAGTGCAAATACTTGGTAACTAATTTGTACAAAAGGTCATGTGAGTTTTATTTTTAACACTGATTTAAGAAATGGGCTTAATAGAAAACAGATGTACTCAATAGTCCATCTTACTTCATTGATGAAATGTGCAAAACCTTGCTTTGTCTATTTACAGCAGGTTAGGACTTACCCATTTTGCATCTGTCTTCTGCTCCCTACAGCCTTTCCTATGAAGCTACTTTGACACAGCCCATTTTAATACAACACGAGGCTTCCCAGCAAACTGCCACTATTTTCATTTTTTGGCCATACAAAGCTTTCCCAAAGCCATATGTACTTTTTGAAAGTTAATCAGGCAGGTATCATTGGAGGGTTTTCACAGACTAAGAACCACCATCTCTCGATATATTATTTTCATGAAAACATTAATAAGGAACACTTGCATGGTTTTTTTCCCTTTGTTTGTTTAAATTATATTTGGCACAAACAAAAAATCAGCCTGTAACAAATTTCAGCATAACAAAGATCCATGGGATCACATATACAACAGAAGGTGACATTCCTCTGTCACTTAAAGCTACTGCTCTTACTAAGAATCCACCTTGGGAAAGATACTGACTTTATTGTTTCTGCTGATTTTTCTTTCTGCTTTACACTTCGGCTGTTTTGTCTGGATTAGCTCTTCAGGGGTATTCCCCAGAGGAGGCAGGAGTCGCTTCTTACTGTTTCGGTTTTCTGAGAGCCACTGGGGAGGCAGCTCAAAGGGTCCAAAACCAAACTGCATGGAATACTTGTCATTTACCGTATCAGCTTCTGTGGCCACAGCCGGCGCCACCTGAGCTGTAGAGTCTGCAATTGTCTGTGGTATAAATCTGTGAACCAAAGTCTCTCCTACCTCTATACTGGTGGTAGGAATTTCCTTCTGTTCCAAGTCACCAGCATCAATAGCTTTGGTCTCATTCTCCTCATCTTCTGTTGGCTTAAATATTTGTTGTTGCCCGATATGAAACATCTCCAGAAGCTGACTTCCTGAACGGACACTGGGCTCCAGATTAGCATCTGCAAAACCACCTGAGCTGACAATATTTCTCCTGCTATACCTTTGGTGCAGTTGTACTAGTGTCCCCACTAAGCACTTTCGTACTGATTTGTTCACAGTTAAAAATAACAAAGGATTGGCCAGCAAAGAGACCTTGGGTAACCAGATGGCAGTGAGAAACAAGAAGACTGAAATATCTGAAACATTGAGTATGGTGCGGTAAATCACCAAAGTTACATAGGGGACACTGCAGAAAATAAATATCATAACCATGGAAAGCAGCATGGCATGAAGCTCAGCTTCTCGCTGGGAGGCATAAGGGATAGAAATTGTATTCTGAGGGGTCCTTAATGCAGCTATGATGACTTTTTTCTTCTGGCTGGCACTCAGTGCCCTGCGAATAAGAATCATAAAGAGAAATACCACAGCCACTGGTACAATCACTGTGGTGATGTTATAGATGATGACATATATCAGGTGGCCAAGGGAGTAACTCCAAGATTCAGAACAGGTGGACATGGCATAAATATCAGACACGTTGGTTACAGCAAATACTGGAATGCTAGCCACTATTGCATGGGCCCAGATATAGATAACCATGTCTCGGGATTTTGCATCAGATATTTTTCTTTCCAGAGGGTATAAAACAGAGTAGTACCTGTCAAAAAACAAAATAAAATAAAATTACAACTGATTCAATGCAAAAGGTGAAATCTGTAATGAGCATAATGCTTAGGGGAAGCTTCTCAGGAGCTGTCTGAGCAAAATACCCCAAAACCCTAACTGGGTTGCCAACTAACTACCTGCTTATGAGTAAAAAATAAAGAACAAAAAGAGAATGCCTTTGCAGGCCTGTTTGTGGAAAAGAAGTGAATAGTCAGACTTCAGGATCACATTATGGTGGCAAACGATTCTTTCAGTAAGTGGAACTGTATCACTTCAGCTGATGCATTTGAACATTATTCTGAAGCTTTCATTATTTACTTGTAAACTGCACAGTATATTGCACACAGCACAAAATCTCAGAAAATGTGATGGAGGCATAGGTATGTTGCATTGAAAGGTCATACTCATGGTTAATTTGAAAGCCTGCTTTATAACAGATTTTTTCCTCTGGTTATTTGGAAAAAGCTGTTGGTCACAAATTACACGTACCCCTCTACTGGAAGTAAAATGGGGTTTTGTTCTGCAGAAGCTCTGTAGGGCAAGGCCCTGAGCAAAAGACCAGTCAAACACTGAACATCCTGTGTGCATTAAAACATGCACTTCAGATTTCAGACGCTGCTTCATTGCTTGCTTACTACTGTAGACTTCTAAGCTCGCAGAATTTTCGTGACAAACCTACCCTTTTACAGTTACCATTAGAAGCAGAAGCAGTTTGTGCTTTTTGTGAGTAAGACTGTAATTTTTACTGGTGAAGGGCAAATGGTACACTATTCCAGTGCCAACACTGGTATGCATTACAGAGAGTGATACTGCATTTATCAAGGCATTAACATTCAAGTAAGAGACATACCACTTTATTAGGTATAGAGTTTAGTCTGGTAGAGCTAATGTATCAGGTGGTGAGACACAGTAACAGACTAACAATAATTTTATCTAACATGTATAAATGCACTGGTTCAGTAATGTAAACTGTATTAAACCAGTACCTACCTTTCCTTAAAAATATCTTACTGTCACTGACAAGATGGTAGAGCTATTCATTTAGGTGTAATAAGTGACTGCTAATAATAATAAGCAAACTGAACTGAATCCAAAAACTTAGACAATCCAAAGGGCCACTTTTGATTTAGACTGATCTTCTACATACAAATCCTCTCAGAATTAATTCTGATTGTATTAATACTGGGGGATTTTTTTAAACAAATCTATATTTGAAATTTGAAATAGATAAGACAATCTACCTCAGGCATTGGTAAATTATTCTAACAGGCAATGGCTTTCAACTTCCACAGTCAAAAACACACCTTATCTGTAGTCTGAAGTTGTTTACTTTCAAGTTCCATTACTGAACAAAAATTATCAACAAGAAAAAAAAAGATAAAAACTTCTCTGAAGACAAATCTATAGACTCAAAGTCCTTTTGAATTGTTCAGAGATATCAGAGTAAACTGAAAAATAAAGGGTTTGATGTTACAGAGAAAAATATGCCAATATGCTCTAGAAAGAAGCTGCACACTGTGAGAAAAGCACTCAAAGATCAATATGAAAGATATAAAAGGGTTTCAAAGGGAGAAATAAGACAGAAAAATCAAGGATCCTGGCAAATTTTCTCTCTTACCTGTCAAGAGCAATGGCTGGAAAACTAAGGATGGTCACTGAGCAGAAGACTTTATGCAGAAACTTGGCAATTCTGCAGAAGAGCATCGTATAGATCCACCAGCAGCAGTGTGGACTGGCACTAAGAGCAATGTCAAAAGGCACACAGACTAGGCTGGCACAGATCCCCGAGCAGGCCAAATTCTTAATGAGTCTGTTTGTTACAGACTTAAGTACTGATGTTCTGCAAGTTGACCACAGCACCATGATGTTACCTGTGAGTAGAGACAGGAAAGATAAAGCAAAAATAAAAATCATAGAATCATAGAATACTTAGACTTGGAAAAGACCTTAAGATCATCTAGTTCCAACTCAAACAAACAAGCAACGAACCAACCCCTTCCACCCCCAAACCCAACAATAATTTTTACAGTTCTGAATGTTCCCTAGTACTGCAAACAAAAATACTTGTTTGGAGTTTGCCAGGAGTCACTGATTTGAACCATCACACTGCTCAGACTAAACAGCCTGTAATGACTAGTGGCTTTATAATTCAGATGACTGAAAACAATTATTCCTCATCTATATCTTCCCATCTTCTAGTGATGAACGAATTAGGGAATTTCAGAGGAAAATGCTTATATAGGATATCCAAAGCACGCTTTTAGGTGCTTATGTTAACTCCAGCATTAAATGAGCCATCCTGAATATTTGAATATATATATTTGCTAAAGTTTTCATATTTTCTAACTAGTGCATAAGTCTTTTTAAAAGATAAAAATACACTGTAAGTAAATGTAAAGGTAACTGAAACATAAATTAGTTTTAATCTGTTTGTCTCTGTGCTCTGTAATTGCATCACAGCAGCTTGCTTTTTCCACTGGCCATTTCAGTGACACAGATGGGCCTGTGTGAAACCACATCCAGAAGAATTTTGTCCTTTTTTATTCCCCCAGGAGTTTTTCTATATACAAAATGATCTGCAATTAAACAAATGGGGCAGGCAAAAAAAAAAGAAAAAAAAAACACTTAATGCACATAACTTCACAAAAATAAACACAGAAGGCAACTCACTTTTGGATATTCAAGCCCTACACATTTGTTTCAAATAGGGTGAACGGCTGACTGTGAAGCAAAAGCACAGAGAAAAGTCAAATATACACAGTGAGAGAAAACAGCATCTTAAGCTGCTGAATGAGATATGAAAAAGCAGCTGCAGTCCCCCCTACTTCTCTCTGACACTACCATTTTTTGGCTTGATTTTTCCTGTAACCAATAAAAACCCCCACGTAAAATGCCAACAAGGTCATATTCTTGTTCACGTGGCTGACATGTATACCAAATGGCAAGTACTAAGAAATACCAGAAAGTCAAGTTCTTGGTAAAACAGTGCACCACTTCAATAGAAGCATGCAGCATTAACTTCAAAATCCACCTCACATACCTGCTATTTCAGTCTGCAGTTCTTGAATTCGGAATTCAACTTTCTATATACTGTGTTGTGTCTTAGGCAAATTTCTTTTTGGTAGCTGACAAAATATTGAGTTATGCATTTAGTATCTGATGTGTGTGAATGGAATCATCATCTGGTTTTGGCAAGTGCTTTGGGCTTGACAATGTATTTCACAGGCAGTATTTAATCAGTTATATTTAAAGCTTCCTAAGTTGCTAGGTGATATTCAGTCAACCAACCACTTGCTTTCAAGAATATCTCTAACTTTCCAGTTATTACAGAAATATTTCTCACATATGTTATTACAATGCCCTGGAATAGGGGAGGAGCTGGGTTGGGTTTTTTTTTTGTTTGTTTGGTTTGGGTTTTAACTTGAATCTTTCATCTGGTTTGAATTACACTGACTTTGTAACCCTACTTCCAAAGGAAGTTTCACCTCCATTAGAATGAATATAAATGAAGAATAGAAAAATAAAAGAAATAATACACTTTTTCATTAATACTTCAGAAGCTGCTAGAGAACTCCTGAGGGTATTCTTCAGGGTCCTACAGAGGAGTTGCATTCAAGACTACAGATTTTCAACTGCTGAATTACTTCTACAAATTACATCATATTATCATTTGTATATCAGAGTCACAAGGAAATGAAATTAGCCCTGGTGCTGACTAATCCTAAATAGAAGTGGAAAGAATGAAGTGTAAAATAGAAATACTAGTTCTAAAATGAGGAAGAATTCCTTAGACACAATAAAGTCAGAGCCTGAAAGGCAAAGAACAGATTAGCAGGGAGAACTGTCCACTTGAAAATTAGTGAGTGAATATCTCTCAGGGAAACATTACTTTTCTATTTGCAACTATGAGTAACTTGATGAACCAGATCAGCTTCAATATAGATTGGTAAATCTTTCTGCTGATGCCTTCAAATCAAATATTTCCCTCCATGCATCTCAAAGCCAACCTACTCAGAGAAAAAAAATTACACCAGAAACTTGCACAGCATTAAAAATATTGAGAAGCTTCAGAACATAACTGCATGCATTTCCCATTTTGTTGCTTCTCACCTCTCCCCAGCAACTCCTTTCCATGGAAAGCGATAATGACATTCCAGGCAACAAGGTAATTCAACAAGCATTATAGCAATTGCACTGTGAATCTCTTCACAATGTCTAGAAGCACTTTTCTGTTCTGTATGTATTAGTCATTCACTATTGATCCTGTGAAAGACACTACTCTAAAACCAGTATCCACCTTGACTTAAAACTGTACTAGAGGCTGCTGCACACTCCTACAGTGGGCAAAACTGCAATTTTCTACTATGAGTTAGTTTCTGAGATATTTCTGCTTGATAACTACTTTAGAGCTACATAACCTTGGATTCAAACTTCATAACGGGATTGTACTGGTTAGCTGGGAGGCATCCAGGCAAAGCTGGAGTGAACAAGCAGCTGGAAAACATACCATCTTGCTGTTTCCTTGAAGTCAATACTGCCCGGGACAGGAGTGTCACTTATAATTGATCACATGTGACAAAGCATATCCCATATTTATTGTACAGAATCCCACAACTAAAAAAGATGGAAGTGTTTTCATTTAGAAAGGAAAAGCATATTTTTGGTCTTCTCAGAGAATGAGCTATGTGTACATAAAATGCTTACTACACCTGATTTTAGTTGACAAACTTACCAGCACACAGACTGAGTGAGCAGGAGGTAAGTATGCACCTTCTCTGTGCAAAATTCTTAGGCTAAAAGAGAGGAGTAACTCTTTCCGTGTTTAAAGCCTGCCAAACAAGTTTAAACAGAGTTCATTTTATCCTCTTCTATTACTGTAACTATCAACATTCAATAAAATCTCCACGTACTATACACCAATTCCACTGTATTCAGATTTGAAATGATGGTTGTTGCCAGTCATGCCCTACTGTTAATTGAAAGGTATCACAGATAAGCGGCCATACAGTACATGAAGTTGCATAGAAGTACACCAAGAAAGTAAACACAAAGGTCCACGCACAAGCATGCTTCTAACATTTGTAGTGTTTCACATTCCCTGTATCTGCAAGGAATAACATTGTCTGAGCATGAAATGTTATTAGAATACATTAGTCTGATTCAAAGCAGCAAAAAATACTTCTGCTTCTCTTTCAAGTTGTACTCTCCTTGGATTTTACTGCCTGACACAAAGTATTGACGCAGGCATCAACAGGTGAGCTAGTTTTGAAATACTAGCTCTTAGCAGTAATTTTAATAACATGAAAGATTCTTAATAACACTTCTAACAAACAGAAGGACAATCCCCATGGAAACCAGAGACAGTTACTTAAAACAAATACATTTGCCATGAAATCATCAGGGACAAAAAAAAAAAAAAAGGAAGAAGAAATAAGCTCTTTGTTGATTAACAAATGGAACCCAATCCATTAGCTGCGTTTGACATACATCTTACATTTTTGTTAACATTAATTGAATGTTAATGTAATTGAATCAAAACAAAGTCCACATTCTAGCAAAATACTCCTTGCAGCTTGCTTTCCTCTGCTGATTCCTCTCCAACCCAGAGTGGGGTTCTCAGGATCCAGCCATCTTCCCAGCAAAGAGCCTCTGCCCACCCAACCCACATTTCATGCAGGGTTACAGGAAGAAAGCGGCAGATCTCTTTCTAACAAAACAACACAGGAAGCAATGAAAAAGGTTAGGAACAGGGCCATTAAAATAAAAAATTAACTGAAAAAGTCACAGCATGATGAACTGGAAAAACTTCCCTTGTTGAAACACCAGGATGATTACATTCCCAACCTTCAAACTTTCTTTCGTATTGTTTTCTGAGGTATTTTAAGGAAGGTTTTTTTCCACTGAATTTACTATGCTAAGAGACAAATCTCACTCAAAAAGTGGTTCACTGGAAATATTTTTGGCAACCCCTGGTAGGTAGCTACCAAATATCCTTCTTATGTTAAAATGTATGTTGTTTACTTATTCATCTCCAGAGGGAACAGGGATCTATCAGGATATATGTTGGCTTACACAGCTGGAAAAGAAGTCTAACTTTATGACAGAATGGTTGAGGGTGGAAGGGACCTCTAAAGATCATCTGGACCAAACCCCTGTTCAAGCAAGACCAAATTCTTGTAATTCTTTATAATTCTTGTATATTTTAGTTTTTTAAAAAAGTATAGTAATCAGACTGTCAGAATTGCTTTTACAGATGAAAATTAGAATGTCCTGAAACCATATCTAGCTTTTTTTTTACATTTGAGCTGCCAGTGTCAAAATTCAGGGATAAAAAGAGAGGGCAATAACTTAATTTGGGATTTTTTAACATATTTATTTCCTTTTCAATTTGTGCACATGTACAACCAGAAGTTTTGCATCCAAGACAAAGTGTCTGATGCAAGAGAACTACGTTGGAACAAGGTCTGCTGTATACCAAACTTTTTTTTTTCCTCTTCATAAAACAGGTGATCTCCTTAATTTTAAAATTATATTTCTAACTGCTATTCTTGGAATTCCGAATCACATGTTCCTACTTCGATTGCAAGTATCAATTTAGAACTGTACTTTGTAAAAGACTTATCAACGTGGCGCTCTGATCACCAGACTTGGCTCTACTGAACTGCATCCAAGCACAAATTTGCTCAGTACAGAGTAGTTAGTTCCAAAGCATTTCAGTACAGATGTAAATTATACTGGATTTTTACAGTGTTTATTTAGTGTGTTTCTGCTCCCAGGTTACACAGTATAGTTACACAGTAGAAGAGATTTGAGGGAAGGAGTTAGTTCATAGCATCTTAGTCCCAAAAAATGAACGTAAGATTTCCTTGTAAAAACAGGCAAGTCACTGACTTTTGTTGCGATATTGCCTAGGATTGCCAAGTTTTCAATACTGCAGTATTGCCAAGGCCAACACCTCCCTAAACAATCCACAGACAGCAGCTACTCTGCCTTGTTGTGAAGATGGCATAAAGTTAGGAAACATATTTGAAGAAATTTAAAATTGTTCTTACAACAAGCATAACTTGTGTGCTAGGGTGGTATTTGTAATGTCAAAATCACTTCAGTAAATAATTATTAATATAATGCCATTTCTGACTCTTTTTTAGTGTTGCCCTTAGTACTTTATATATTTATTGTCTGTGGGCAGATTCTAAATTAATTGCATCATGCTAAAGTCTAGGATAGCCATTTGCATTTCTCTTACATATGCCTACTGAAGGGAGATAAAAAAGTGCTGCACTGGTAATTCTCCACTTCTTCATATCCTCTGCCACATTTTCCCAACTCACTTTTTGTACTTATTGTCCCATTAAACAGACGTGATTTCTGGGCAGCAACAATAATTTCCTCCCTTTTGATAAACTACTGTCCTTCAACAGCCACCATGACCATTTCAGCCAATCAAGAAACAACCCAACCCACTTACTTTGCTCAAGTACAGTCAACCTACCTGAATTCCTTGCCTCTATTTTAAAATGGATATCCTCAAAGAACCTGAAACTCTTTAGGCTCCTCAGAAGGAAAATGTTTAAAGAATATTGTGTCTGCAACTTCATTACCTTGGACTGCTCCCATGTCAGGAAAACATGACAAATGTATAGCATTACCTTTGAAACCTAAGCTAGGAAATTTAAAAAAAAACTGAAAAAAAAAGAATGTCCAGATTTACTGCCCTATCCATCAGAGGAATACAAAACTTTTTAAAGTTATTAACTTTTTGAATCATAGTACCTAAGGGACCAGCTTGTTTCACTTATTGTGAAAATATAACCAAAAAATTTTAAACCCAAGGACTTTACATGACCCTCATGACATGAGGACCAATGTTTTTACCTCCTCTACAGAGGAAGGAAATAGAAATAAAGGAAATACAGAACAGCTAAAAACACTGGATATCATCATCAATGTACATGAAATCATTAGCAGATGTACTAGATCCCACATCATCTTTGCCAAGCAGGTATCACATCTAGTGAATCATCTAGCCTTTCTTACATGAGGCTTTGTGCCAGTCACTCTTAGAGAGCAAATGTGACATTGTTACTAGAACACTACAAGTCTTGAGATGCAAGTGAAAGCAGGTATTTTTTCTGAACAGCCAGTCTGTCACTGTTCATCATCCCTGGTAACAGCTCTTGTCCCTCTGATTTATAAGGAACTCAGAAAAGGGCCATGTTGAACCTGTATGTCATTAAATGATTGAGGTCTTGCAACAGTACCACATCTTACACAAGATGATGCCAAGCAACACAGCAATTAACTTGAGCTCCCCTGTTGTGGTGCTTAACATAACTGTAAACAGCAGTCAACACAGGGAGCAAGCACATTTAAGATTTGTTTTTAAATAACAATGCTCTCTACTGATACATCTTTGTAGCCAGCCTGTAGCCGTGTCTGTTGGTAGCATTCCTAAGTACATCCAGGCACCTCTCTTCAGATGGTCCTTTTTATCTGACTTTGCCCGTATGTGCCTGCAGTCCATATGCAGGCACCCTGGTGCAGCCACCGAGCTGTGACTTTTCATGCTGCAGATGCAGCTCAACCTTGCTTTGTTTACAAGGCCAGCCTCACTCCCTAATAGTTTCTTCCAGCAGAAACCTGCAGGACCTTGAACCTCCCTGCATGACAAGCCAAGGTCAGATCCAGGAGGACAGTGACAGTTTTGCACACCTGAGGCTGTGGAAAAACATCTTTTAAAGCAACTCCAGCATTTGGATAGGGCTGCAAGCTGCTCCAGCACCCACAACACACAGGAACAACCCTCCAGCTTCCCCTCTGGACAAGATGACCCCCTATGCTGTTCAGAGCCTTACTACCCCCTGCCTTCACCCTCCCATCTGTACAAAATGCTACCAGATCAGAACGTAACACAGACACGGCTCAACAACATCGTTCTTATGAAAATTATTTTTTCTGTATCCAATACTTTCCCAGTTGTTTGCTTAAGATATTAAGACAAAACTCAAAAGAAATTAGTTGCTGTAGCATAGTGGATATGTGAGATCTATGCTGTCTAATAGTATATAACCAACTGGACAATTTGATTAAATTACTGGGTAGCTGATTTTCCCTGGTTTATTTATTGAGGAAAAAAGCAGAAATACACTCAATTTTAAATGAATGATACTTAATGGAGGAGCACAAGCCTGTGGTAATTACTAGTACTTGGAAGACAGACTGTATTTTCCTTGGTAACTGAGGCTATCTTGCTGCACTCATGATTAAAAAAATAATTCCTACCCATTAGCACCAATTTTCATCCTCCATTGAAGCCAAAATTACAGAGTTTGTAGCTGAAAGACACCATAGTAACAGCTGTTTCATAGAGCAGAAATTATTTTCTGGCCTACCCCACAGCCTTGTCACTTTCTTTTTTTTGCTTTATACAGCTAAGAAAGATCTGATATAATTTCTGCATCGGTTTGCCTGTGCTTCCCTTTCTCCGAAGTGCAAGGTTATCAGAAACAAAATTACATTCTCCATATAGTTTTGCCTTGCAGTCATTTACCAGGCCACCAGCTGGGTGTACTGGATCTTGATTCTTTACACACAGATGTCTTCAGGCAGAAATTACATATGTTTAATACATCCTGTGCAGAGGGATTAATTACATTATATTTAGAAACAAGCTTTTTTCCCCTCCCTCCACAGCTGACTGTAATGAATGGTTCGCTCCACTCCTCCCAGCCCTGTGAAAGGACTCAAACACTTGCTAGGAAGAAGAATGTACTGGGGACTCTGACACACTTCCGAATCACCATGAGCTCTAAACTGAAAATAAAAATAAAACTCTGGATGACCCTAAATAAAATACTTTTCCTTTTTAACATCACATGAAAAATATTCTATTTACCAGAGTGAGGCATTTCACTGAAGAAATACGTATTTACAGAACAAACTGATTTGTTCCAAATTGCCAAAGGGAACAGATAAATTCCCATGGGATACCTCAGGGCAAGCAAAGTGCTTCACTGTCAAGATCACAGTGAGATTTCTGACCTGACTGAATGTTGGGTTTGTGTTGGGTTTGGGTCTGTGTTTTGGGGTTGTTTTTTTCCTTAAAACACATAGAGCCCTGAAGTAAAATGTGAGATTTTGTTGATCAAGCATTTCATTTACAAAAATTATTTTTGACTGAGATTCTTGTTAAATTTCTTTTTCTCTCATTTTTCTACAGTCCCCATCTACAACAGAACTCCACTGCAGGACTTCTGTAGTCCTACTCTCCAGTCTGCTTTCTTTTACCCTTTTAATAGCCAAGCTTACTTTCCTTGTTCAAAATCCTCCCAGAAAGAGACACTGCTGTTCCCATGTCCATTCTCTGCAAGACAACAGTTAAAACCAGAACAGCATTTGGCTTAGTGAGATGGGCCACAGTCATTCATCTTTCAAGTGCCTCTACAAATATAACTATGAAAAGCTAATATTATTGCTTATGGCTTCTGTTTTATTTAAAAAAAGCCAGAAATTCAGCTTGATTGACATTTTTTATCTCCTCAGCAAGGCCAACGGGTAATAGGTTATCTGATCAGGACTGATGACTCAAAATCCAAAGAGAGACGTAAATGCCTGGGGCTGGCTGAAGAAAAGGGAACCAGATTCAGTTACACACACTGAAGAACTACTGAAATTCCTCTTGACCTTAAGAATAAGAGAAGTTTTATAAATTGTAGCTCTGGACACCCTCTAGCAACAAAACAGTTCTGAGGGTAAGGCATACTGTACAACCACGCAACATTCACCCCAAATACACTTCTGATGTGTGGAAAGAATTTTTAAGTTTTCCTTTAACTTTCCAAGAATCCAGGTGACTGCCCTAACGGAAATAAAGGTACCATGGTTGTTACTGTAAGTCTCCTTTTCATCCCTACTGTTAGAAATATAATTAGCCATCCATATTTGGACTTCATAAGTTGCTGGGCACCACAGAAGATACTCTATACTGAAACCTGCCATAACACTGCCAAAACTTTGCTGTATGTTTCCTTCACTAGCATGGGTTTGTGACCTAGTATGGGCTGATGATGGAGCCCTCCCCAACCATCCATATGCAGTATAAAATTTTCAACTTGTGTTTTGCTGATAGATGCAGCTAAAGACAATCTTTTGGCTGATACATGGATTTTTAGCTGTAGTAGCATATTAAATCAAACTGACTTCAATATGATTTTTCAACATGAAAAATTGCTATGGAGCTGGAACAACATGATCTAAAATTACCTCCTAGTTTTATTTTCCAAAATAAAATAAAAAAAAAATGTCATTGTCTACATATATATAAAATCTGATCAGGTTCTACCATGTATAAGCAATATGCATGTAAAAACTGAATGAGCCCAACACATGTAGCATACAACTTACTCTATAAAAGACAGTACCTGCCATCAGAAACATGAAAGAAAAACAATATATGCATATCCTATCTCTTCCACTGAAGAGGACCACAAATAGACAGTGATTTCTTAGACTGAGGCAAATCAGCAAGTGGATGTATTAAATCATTTACATCTTGCTGTGTTTTCCTATGCACATATACAAATACATGCTCATTAGCAAAGCTTTTCAGGGTTCTTGCATCTGTTCTCTGCAGTCATCTACAAAACAACATTTCTTGTTGTGATACAGACAATAAATTACAAATAACTGAGATGCTAGTTGCTGTGTCTTTGACCTCTGCTTATTACATTCAAACCACCTACTGCTACAAACTAAGGCATGTATTATTTATATGTCAGCAGCTGGCTTTTATATGCCTGTATTTCTCACCCACTTCTACCCTTTTGCTTTCCTAGAAAAACTGCCATGTCACAATGGTGGGAATGACACATTTGTGTAACTGCTCCTCTCTTGTACTGCATCATCCACAGTCAGCAGGTTAAAAAGTTTCAGATCTCTCTACCCCACATGGAAAAAAAAACAGAAAATAAAGACAATCCAGCAATTTCTCTTGGCTTCCACAAGGTAGCAACAAAAAAGTATACCAAAATTCTACGGCAATTTCAGCTTTGGAACTGAAAGGTATCCAGACAAAATCCTTCAGCTTTGTAACTCCATTGCCTGGATGCAAATTTTTTACTTTTAAGTAGAATCAGAGAATCATCAAATCACGTAGGCTGGAAAATGCCTTTAAGATCATCAAGTCCAACCATTACCCAGGACTGCCAAGTCCACCACTAAACCACATCACTGAGGGCCTCATCTACACAGTTCTTGAACACTTCCAGGGGCAGTGATGCTGCCACTTCCCTGAGCAGCCTATTCCAATGCCTGAGCATCCCATCGGTGAAGAAATTTTTCCCGGTATCTAGTCTAAACTTTCCCTGGCACAGCTTGAGGCCATTACCTCTTGTCCTACCATTTATTACTTGGGAGAAGAGACTGACCTCCACCCCACTACAACCTCCTTTCAGGTAGCTGTAGAGAGTGATAATGTCCCCCTGAGCCTTCTCTTCTCCAGGCTAAACAACCCCAGTTTCCTCAGCCGTTCCTCATCAGACTTGTGCTCCAGACTCTTCCCCAGCTTCATTGCCCTTTTCTGAACCCACCCCAGCACCTCAATGCCCTTCTTATATAGTTAGGTGCCCAGAACTGAACACAGTATTCAAGGTGCAGCCTCAACAGTGCCAAATACAGGGGGATGATCACTGGCCCTCCTGGCTATACTATTTCTGATACAGGCTGGGATGCTGTTGGCCTTCTTGGCTGCCAGGGCACAAGCTGGCTCATGTTCAGTCATCAATCAGCACCCTAGGTCCTTTTCCACTGAGCAGCTTTCCAGCCACTCTTCTCACCTCAAATAGCTAATCTTTCCCAGTTACACCACTCAGTCGGACAAAATAGATTATTTCCCTTCAGAAACCTTACCTTGCTTACATCCTTAGATCACAGTAACAATACTGCAGAGGTAGCTTTTATTTCACTGCTTATGTTCATTTGTATCAGCAATGACCAGAAAAGCTACTTAATAAATACATGCACTAATACAAAAGCAAAATCATTCCGCAACTAAAAAAAACACAGTTGTATTGTTTGGATTTGGAACGTACTTGGGTTGTTTTATTAAAGTAAGTACACATAAAACTAACATTGCAAACAAGCAAATCTCATTTAAAAAAATATGATAAATTAATTGCAGAAGAAAAAAACCCAAGAGAATTGTTAAAAAACAAGCAACAATATCGTAAATAGTGCACAAAGTCATGTAACGGAAATACTACAAAGTAGTTACCAACCTGTCAGAAAGTTCCAAGAGCAAACCATCAGTATGCTTATGCTAAGAATAAATAATAAAAGAATCTCAAGTACAAACTAAAGAATATGTACATGAGTTTTTCTCGTGTCAGTTCAATCTGAGTAGAGAATTTTATTAAAAAAACAAACAAACAAAACCCAACAAATTAAGAAAAAGGCATGACAAAAATTCTCTTTTCCTAAGAGACATTGCAATAAGCCATTCAGGTGTTAAAGTGCCAATGCAAGTATAAGTAATGCTTAATGAGGAAGCACTCAAATAACAGAACAATCTACAGTCAGAGGTTACCTCAACTCTCTGATTTTCCAGTCAGAGACAACTCATCAGCAATAACCATTTTAAACAGTTTGCTACCAGATGTGTACTGGGGAAAAAACACATTAGTCACTCTGTGAACTTTAAAGACAAGTTTAACATAAGCAAACAGAGGGCTTCCACACTGATGGTCATTCTGAATCGTTCAACTGTAATAACCTCTCTTTCATATTTTGGAAATTACATAAATACAGCAGGAAATATATCTTCCTATGTTCCAAATGTTCATTAAAATGTCTTAATTTTAGCAAATTAGCACACAGACTTCTTTCAGATTCTGTCCCATTTTCCTTATTCCCCCCTTTTTTCTTTTTTTTTGTTTTGTTTTTTGTTTTTTTTTTTTTTAAATTAAGATAATTATTACTGACAGACTGCAACACTGCAGTGCTCTCCAAGAAAAGGTACAACATTCTGCCCCGTTCTGCCAACCTACTCCTATGTATGGAAAAATCTGTGGATGCTCTGCAGCCATGATCCATTTGGATCTTTGTGCTAACACTGTAGGAGTGCCATGAACTATGACTCTGCTTTAAAAGCTTTAGTTTATGAGAAGTGCCTTCAGAAGAAGTCTCTTTTCTAAAAGAACAGCAGAAGAAGACTTCTTCAGTAAACAATCTTGGAATTAAAACAGTGGATGTTCCAGATTGAAAGTAAAGAAAGAAAAGCCCCAAAAGCCCACAGAATTTTACAGAGAGTCTACAACTGCCTCTGGAGCCTACTCAATAAAAAATTAACTTCAAAAATTAGCACTATAATGACGTAAAAAAAAAATCATTACTCATTTTACCATCGCTTGTGTGAGTAGCTCAACAAATCACAGCAGAACCTGCACACTAACAAGAGCAAGGGTATCCCACTTGTACCCTAAAGCAGAATTGCACAACATAACTCTTTCCCAATTCCTATAAAATTATTTTTACTGGAGATTAGTCAATTTTTTGTTCATGCCTCGGTGTTCCAACAGCAAATAAACAAAACACTCCTGGGATTTCAAGGATGGAAAAGTTAATTTACCACCTCAAGCTTTACCAGTAAAATATGTTAATGGATGTAGCTGACAGCTATTACGGTTAGATAAATATTTCACAGAGCATCTAGTGTATACATATATGTAAAAAACATTAATGCAATATTAATGTTTGAGTTGTACATACATTAATAATTACTGATGGTGAATTGCTGTTTAATGACCTTCTTATAAGTCTTAATCTGGCACTACAGAGCAGGAAATATCACCAGTATATCAATAACCTCCTCCGAATTTCAATGGTTAAACTAAATAATGCATCAGTTATTTCGTATTTAATTTGCAACATGTCTGGGTTTGGTTTTGTTTATTTTAAAGAAAAGCAACTCTCTTCCAGGCCACATATTTGGCCATGATTTCTGCCACATGGCTCATTACAATATTAACAGCAGTCATGTAGCTTTATTTTCTGCAATGTTTTGAAACCACATATCAGAATTGTGGAATAACCCAAAGGACAATTTCCATTCCTTGGAAATTAGAAGACTTAATTGGGAAGCTTCTGGGTTTGGGTGTTGGGTGTTTTTTTGTTTGTTTGTTTGTTTTTGGTTTTTTTTTTCTTTTGTGGGTTTTTTTTTGTCATTCCACTGATGTCAAGCTGCCTAATTCATAGAGATCAGTTGTTAAGTATTTCATAACTTGCTGAGATGACAGAGTTTCTGTAGGACATGCAAGGAGACCTACATTATCAATAAACCTACTTAGAAAAGCTAAAAACAAAACAAAATGCGAAATTGAGACCTGAAGCCATTTTTCATCCTTCAAGCAGGCCACTGTCAATTAATTTGGCTGTTCCAGCACTTACTTAGATGAACATGATCATAACACTACCTTATTGCTTTCTTGACCCTGCTAAAAAAGACAGGGAAAGCAGGACTTGCAGGTCATCTCTAATTCTCCCTGTTGTGAACAACTGAATGAAGGAGATGAGTATTCCTCTATTATTTCAATCCTCTCATCAGGTTAATAAGCAATGTCACCCATAGAAGAGGAAGTTATTTTTATTTCTCTGAAATACAAATGGAAAAAAAAGGAAGAGTACAAGAGACTACTCCCTCTATGCATGTCACATATGCCAAGTTCAAATACTACTGGGGGTATAAAAGTACAGTGTTAACATTTCAGAAGCACAAACTCAGGCATTGATCTGTATTGATCTGATCACTACTTTTAATCCTCTCTGCAACAAAGGACCTAGCCTGGGCTGCCAGCAGACCCTTGGCTGTGTCAACAGGACATTCCTCACATCACCTAACTACACCTTGGTGTGACCCGTGTTAAGATATGCCACTGCTCCTCTCTGCAGCCTGCCAGAGAAAACAGAAGGCATTATCTGGTTAAATTCTTATTTCCTTCATAGATCACATTTGGATGAACATCGAGAATACAATTACCGGATTCATACTGCTCTGAAAATACATAAAAACTGTAATTCAATGCAATTTACAATAAAATTATTCCCTTTCTTCTATTCTCACTTTTGTTTCATTAACTTACTATTTACCAGTTCCATGTTGCTGTGAAACTGAACCAATGTTGATGAAGAAATGCATGTCCACATACATATATTCCTGGGGTAATTTTTTTACTTCTAAGCATTCTTTATCAAATTAAAAAACATGAAGATTTACACAGCCTGTTTTCATGTTGTGTTTGGTGGCTACAGTAGATACTAGTGGCTATTGTTTCCTCTGAATACATCCTCTTCCTGCCAAGTGTTATACTTATAAACCTTATTCATTCAATTACTTACTAATTTTGCATTTTTTATGCTATTCAAATTGTTCAGGGTTTTTAAAAATGTATTGTCAGTACCTATTACTAAAGCTGTACTGGAGTAGCAATGTACCTTTCCTAGAACTGCTCTACAGATGAGGTCTTTGCATTTTTTCATAGGATGAAGCAAAAAACATAAAATCTAATCTCAAATTACCACTTCAGTGCGACAAATACCTACAACAACCACAGCTCTGCAAAGTAATGAGAGGCAAAGATGGTACAGGAGGCAACAGCTTTTACTAAACCAGCTACAAAGTGCAAGGTGGGGAGGAGAGAAAAGAGCAGTTTCAGGCTGAAGCCAGACCTCCCTTGGATATGAGAGTTGCTGATCTATATTATTATTTGTAAGGGCTCATTTTTATCTGGTTTAGCACAAACCTGGTAAGACATTTCTTACATTTACTGAAATGCAAGTAAACAAAATGCAAAATAAGAGTTAATGACAAATGTGAATACTAAGTAATCTTCAAATCTTCAGAGTTTTGTGACACTAATGATGCTGTCACTGTGACAAATGCTGCATTTAACACGGTAGTGTGTGTACAGCTCACCTGCTCATCTGGATGGAATAACAGTACTTAGCTACTTTCACAGGCACTTTCCAGAACATTTACCTAAAACCCCTTATTCACCTGCCTTTAAACTTAATTTTATCTATTTGGATTATCATTGCACTTGCTCCACGCGAAGCCTGCAATCATAGCAGGTGGAGGTAAAACTCCAGTGTAACTGCATTGTTTTGTTGCTTCGTACCAGTGGCAGGATCATCTGGAGCCCTCTGTATTGCTTTTTTGGGGACAAAACTGATTTACACTCTTGTGATCGTTAGCAAAAACTACAGTTTAAAAACAGAGGGGAACATACAACAATCAAGTATATTGGAGAAATCTCTCCTGTACTTCACTCGGCACCTTTCAAAATAAAATCTTGCCATATTTAGTGGGCCAAGAGAGACTTGGCTGAATAAAGGATAAGACACTGAAAATAAGCTAACTTGATTAAAAGCAACTTTTTTTTTCTTTTTACTCCAAAGATGAAAATTCACAAATTTATAGCTTTAATGATGTTTTCTAAAGAACAAAATTTCCTTTCTCATTAAAAACCTATATAAATGCAGACACATGTTATAACAGCACTCAAAATGCAGGCCAAAATTTCTTTTTTTAAATGCTTTAGGCCACTCCGAACTGCATTAATCTGCTGGAACAGATAACCTTACAAAATGAGCCCTCTCAGTATTGCAACACGCCATAAAGTTTGTCTAGCAACCTGATCTAGTGGAAGGTGTCCCTGCCCACAGCAGGGCAGTTGGAACCAGATGATCTTTAAGGTCTCTTCCAACCCAAACCATTCTGTAATTCAAACAGCCATGAGGAGTCTGGATGCTTGTTTCTTAAATTCCATCCATGACTTCAAACCTTTGGATGCAAAGGATGATAAAACACCACCATACTTTTCCACTCTTAAGTCCACACAGATGAGACAGAGCTGTCCCACTGCTACAGGCATGACATGAGTTTCCTAACACCTACTCATTTCATTAGGGACTGTAGTGATAGGACAAGGGATAATGGGTTAAAACTCAAAACGGGAAGTTTAGATTGGATATAAGGAAGAAGTTATTTACTGTTAGGGTGGTGAGGTACTGGAAGGGGTTGCCCAGGGAAGTTGCGAATGCTCCATCCCTGGCAGTGTTCAAGGCCAGGTTGAACAGAGCCTTGGGTGATATGGTTTAGTGGGAGGTGTTCCTGCCCATGGCAGGGGGTTGGAACTAGATGATCTTAAGGTCCTTTCCAACCCTAACTGTTCTATGATTTGTGCAGGGAAAACCAAAGCAAACACAACACTTTGTTACAGTTCTGAAGTCCATGTTGGACCCATAAAGTAAAACTCAGTTCCTGAATTCAGATGTTAAAAAAATATATAATTAAAAAAATCCAAGCTGCTGTCCTTATTACTAGCAGCAAACAAATAACAGGTTAGCCACTTACGAAGTCATATTCATAGATTTTTGAGCACCTTTTCTACTCTATTTGGAAAACACTTTGCTCTGGTGTCCAACTTTCCTATAAATCTTCCTATTAAAACATTCATGAAAAGTAACCAAGTCCTTTAGGATGAACTAGATCGATACATGCAAGAGCATACAACCTGGTATAACATCACATAGAATAGGGAGGCCATCAGATTTATTTACTTAAGATGGTGATTCATCCTAATAGGTGACAGTAAGTAAGGAAAATTTCTCTGTTCCAGACAGAACAAAATAAAGAATCTCCCTCTTTCCTGCTGAAACATTAATACACTGGGACTCGGAGAAACAACCCCATCTGCTTTTCTCCAGCACATACTCCTATGCAGAAAGAGCCTCTCCCAGTCCAAGACCCTTTCTCTCTGCACGTTGCTACAACATTGCTTCTTCTGTGCCACTTGTTATGCGGTGTAAGACTTTGCTTATTAGGTACAGAGCACAGAAGTCTTCCTCAGTCCTCAGCACGACAAGTAGTGATAAAGCAAAGCCCCACAGCAGGCACTGGCTTCCTTGCCCATGTACAGGAGGCTCAGCACCCACATTACCTCTCCAGCCCTGACGTGGTGGTACAGCTTGTGCCAACAGCTCCACAGAGTTGCTTTCTTTCACCAGCTACCAGAAGGTGAAAGATGCTGCAGAGAGCAAGGTATACTTTTCTCCCTGCTGTGCCTAAGTAACCAGAACAGGGAGAGGGAAGCATAGAACACATCTGATCACACTGGATGATGAATTTTCAGCAGGCTACCTACCACGCCTATCCCTTTTCTTAGCTTTTTAAGTGAGGATACAAACTAGGAAAGATTGGGCAAGAAAGGCAGAAAGCAGATCATCCTCTATCTGCCAGAAAGGTCTTCAGCAAAGTACCAACCACTGCCACTAACACTCAAAGGAGGATTACAGAAACACCACCACATAAGCATAATGTTAATCTTGCATGTGTGCTTTATACAATTATATGCTAAAGTAAATTTCACACCAGCTGACTATGAGGGCCTTAATGGTCCCTGCTGGTCATTCCTGGGAGCCCCAGCCCCTGCCCATGGCTCCAGGAGCTGCATTCAAACTATGACCTGGGCACACAGTCCTGGCATCAGTTGTGCTACATGTGCATGTGTCTCAGGTCTCTTAGGTGGATCTCAGACCTTTGTCACTTTACTTTCCAGATTTCCAGATTAAACATTGTGTGCTGCCATTTTCCTCCTCCTTAAAAGAGAGAACATTAAAAACATGCAAGCATCCCACAGAGGATCTACATAACTTGTTTGGGTTTTTTTCAGCTGTGGTAGCTATCTCTGTAGCTGGTTTCCTAACATGAAACAAAGTGTCAAATGCAACAAATCAAAAGCTCTCATTTATACTTTATATCTATATATATAGATCAATATCTATATACTTTATAGTATATAGAGTATATACTATTATACTTTATATCTATATATATAGATCAAGCCAAGGTTCCCCACTGCTTCACTGAAATACGTAACACTTTCTAGCATGTGTTCCTTGGGTAAGTATTGCTGCAACACAGGTTTGTAATTTAATACTCCCCACTGACTATTAACACACTACTAGTGTCTGTGACTGCTATTGCACACTGCTGCTGCAGTAGTTAACCATCCCAAAAAGACAATTCTCAGAAACATCTCTCTGCACTCAGGAGGTTTAGAAGCAGAATAGAGTTAAAAGGTTACAGAAAAAGGAGATGTGAGGAAAATCTTCAGTCTGACTGCTGTCTTCTCCATAGGCCAGAGTAATTTTTTGTAACTCACCTCCATATTCAAAGACAGATTTCAGTCTTCATTACAGTTCTCTACACGTTTTGCAACTCTCAAGAGTTAAAAAAAGCACAGAATATTTTTTCAATTGCATGCTCCTGTGATGGTCTTAGCTCATAATCAATCTTTTGGGAACCCCTGAGCAGCAGCAAATTGTTCAAAAGACTCCCCAAGTACTGGCAGAATTATTCCACACAGTGGTAGCATCCAATTTATCAGATTTCACTGAAAGCACTCAACAGCCAGCAGGGATTTTCTAATTAAGACTCTTCCAATGCAGTGAATCACTTTGGAAATAAAAATTTATTTTAAAAATAATTTTGCTGAAGCAAGATAAAAGTGGGGGATTTTGTGTGTGTGGTTTGTGGTTTTTATATCAGAAGTATACGAAAATTTGATTTCTAGAGCTTCCAAATGTACAGCCTAGCTGGCTACTCTCCAGAACAGAAGACCAGAAATAACAGTACTGAGGTAAGATCACAGGGTTCACTAAATAGCCACATTACCTTTGTAATGGTACTTATGGCCCAATTTTGCAAGAGCAAGTAACGATTCTGCTGGGTGACATCCTAAGCCTGATATTTAGATGGTGAATATCCATCTTTACAGCTTCTTGGACCAGTCAGCCAAAACTCATCCGTAATTTCTGACAATTTCAGCTGCATGTACCTCACAACCATTGTTAATTCTGCTATTACCTTTATATACTCTAGCTTCTTTTACCTTTTCCTTTGCTCTTAAGAAATCTAAATTCTAAGCTGTTCTGACAGCTTCAGACAAAGTGAAGAGTGACTTACACAGACATGTTGAAGACACAATTCCAAAGACTGATCCATAATGCACAACAGAAGCTCATCTCAAGTTTAAAACTTAAATAAAATTATTAAGTCAGGGAAGAAAAAAAGAACAGTAAATTAGTTCAAGACACAGCTAAGCAAACCACTAGAAATTAGAGGCATTACAGCCATGAAGATATTTGTTAGGCAGAAAGCAAAGTTACATAGTCTTGACTAGTCTGAGCCTGGCCACTGCCCAGACTCATAGAATCATAGAATGTTTTGAGCTGGAAAGGACCTTAAAGATCATCTAGTTCCAGCCCCCATGCCATGGGCAGGGATGCCTCCTACTAGACTAAGTTGCTCAAAGCCCCACTCAGCCTGGCCTTCAACACTGCCAGGGATGGAGCATTTACCACTTTTCTAGGTAATCTATCCCAGTGCCTCACCACCCTCACAGTAAAGAACTTTTTCCTTATATCTAACCTGAACTTCCCCTGTTTAAAGCTGAAGCCATTACCCCTTGTCTTATCACTACAGTTGCTGGTGAAGAGTCCATCTCTAGCATCCTTTTAGGCCAGCTTCAGATACTGGAAGGCTGCTCTGAGATCTCCATGAAGCCTCCTCTTCTCCAAGCTGAACAATCCCAACTTTTTCAGCCTGTCCTTGTATGGGAAGCACCTGTGCTATCAGATTAAACTAAGTGGTTAAAGCACCTGTCACCTCCTATGGCCAAGCACCCTGAGCACACTATGCCAGCATGTTTGTCCCCAAGGCGTGGTAGATCAATTCAAACGTAACCCTGGCACAGGATGGGTGGTATTTCACTGCCAGGTGCAAAAGACTGCTTGAACATTAATTTCATTTTAATTTGAATAGAAGTCCTGACACTGCAGGAGAGTAATCATTTAAGACAGGTTTATGTCAATGAATGCCAGTTTGTGTGTAAAACAGCTTACAAATGATAATGTATAAATTAGCTATTATATTGCCTGAATAAGAAGACACCAGATAAAAGCTTTACTCTAAGATGTAAGAGATAATGTTACAGGTAAATAATACCAACTATTACTTAGCAAAGCAAAACTGTGTACACAGATGGATCCTGCCTTGAAAGAAAAGAAAAAAAACCTAACAATAAAGGAAGCCTGGCCTTTTGGGATAATTTGCTATCTCTCCCCCCCAAAAGAAACCCAACCCAAAACAAAACCAAAAAACAAAAAATTTACTTTCTTAAATGCTTAAAATAATCAAAATAAGTCTCTAGAGACTGGTACCACATCACGCAGTGTCAACTGCATGAGTGTTTTAGTATCTCCTTTAACCAGATTCTTTTCTTCTGCTGTGTTCTAAAAACTGAATAAAAGAACAGGACGCCTCGCTGTCCTATTACAGAGGCTTGTTAAAATCAGAAAATTTTGACTGTGGTGGCAATTTATTTCTTGTCTTTTTTTTTCTTCTTTTCTTTTTCTTTTTTTTTTAGTTAAATACAGACATAGAGCACTGAACTTAGCCAAATCTAGCATTAACACTAGAGAACTGCACTGGATGAAAATAAGGATAATAGATCAAAATTTTTATAAGTGAAACAAAAAGCACTTCTGTAATACTCTATTGAGTTCTGCAGTTTTTTCTTTAAGTATTATAATAATTCTGCTGACCTGTACACGATGTTCTTGCAATGTTCCCTTTTTCTATTAATGCATCAATGTTTGTGTGAAGCAGGCAAAAAAAGGACAGCATCTTTCAAAACATGCTCAAAAAATACAGACGTGTTAAAGAGCAATGTAGGTGGCAACATCCCATTATAATTTTCTGATGACTACTAGTCATATACACAGTGTTACTTACTTACTGTACACATACATGTAGTTTCCTAGACTTAACCTACACAAGATACAGACATGATATAACTGCAAAAAATATAGATTTTACATGCAGCCATCAGAGGGTATTTGCGCACTCCAAACAAAACAGTATGAATGTTTACCTCTCTGTGGTGAAATAAAAAAATATAGGTTGAAATATAATCTATTATACGTAAGTAAATTAGTTCTGCTTAGTGATCATCCTTGTATATAATAAATGACTGTAGCTGACGTAGTTCTAGGACCTTGTAACCTTGTACAAAATTTATGGTAAGCAAAACAGAATGTGTAGATGATTATCTGAAACCAGCAGATGTTCAGGATGAGTTGCAGCTAAGCTAACTGATAAGTAGAAAGAAGGGGAGAAATCATCAAATTATGTCAGTGGTGTTACTGAACTGATTAAGATGACATAAGTATTTACCTACTGTGCATGCTTCGAAGACTGCCAGGACGAAAGTTCAAGGAACGGCCAAGTGATGAAGGTTGTTGGAAGAAGTAAACAACCCCCAAAGACCACTACCACATTTTTGTGTTGATACACGGGTAACCAATGTACAGGGGGGTAATACAGAGAAATTGTACAAGGGAGTTAAAGGAATTCCTTTGCTTAAACAAAAGTATTGTCTGTCCTAAGTACCTTCCATTGCCACCTTGCCAAGGCATTGATTACTGCTGGAGGGGAAGAAGCAGATGCTAGTTCTGCTGACAAAAGCAGATGAAAGGTCCTGCTGATAAGCCGGGGAGAAGCAGACTGGGCGATCAAGCCTTAAGATCATGACAAAAACACAGATGTTTGTTCCTACTGATAAGCGGCAGGAGAAGCAGACTGGGCGCCAACTAACCCTAAGTCCATGTCTGAAGATTAAAAGGTGTAAAGGTTAAGAAGAGGAAGACTCATTTACTTCATCTTGAAGACCCCTGCCCACAGGAGGAAGACTCATTTACTTCATCCTGAGACCCCTGCCCATGATCAGAAGGGGCACTGCGCAAGTGCAAAGGACCTTCTGGCTCATTATAATACGAAGTGGGGATAGATAATACATATGTATAGGCGGATTGAGCAACCTCATGTCTATGTATACCTTAAGAGAATAAATGTAAAGGGACAACAACCCTGAGGCGTGCATGCTTTGGAGGAGCTATCCCCATGCACCTCAGCGCTGAATAAAAGCATACCTACTTTACAACTTTAACTAGTTGTGGAGTCTATCCGCGCATCAGTGTGCATGCAGGAGAAACTTCCTAGAAAAATGATGTAATACATAAGTAGCCTCATGAATATGCATGTACGTAATGAATATGTATGATTAGTGACTGTAAGGACAGCTTGCTTAGCACTTAGCGCTGCAATAAAGAACACCTGCTTGTGAGCTTAAACTTTGTTGGCAAGTTCCTGGAGATTTCTCCGAATCAGTGGTGGGAATACATGTGGCAAAAAAAGGCAAACCAAAGAGGCCAGATGACACAGCTGTTTTGCAAAGAAAGAAAGCAAAAGAGTACAAGGTACCATACAGTATAAGTACAAGGCGCTGAGCTTAGGGCTGGCCTGCTTCCTTTGGTGTTTTGGCCACAGGCTTTGGGTACGTGGGAATTTGCTGAGGCTGCTGAGTGTTTGACAAGCAACTGCTGTAAAGGGTGTAAGGGAGCTGCATGCAAAGAGGTCTGCAAGGTGGTCTCTTTATCCTGACAAGGAGGCTGAGCATATCTGGAATAGAGCTGAAAACAGGCCAAAAGGCCTAACAGAAACTAAGTAACCAGGGCAGCATCGTGAACAGGGGCAGCCACCATGCATGAGTGCACTGAAAACCTTCACTGGCAAAGGTACAAATCAGCTTCTATGCACGCTCACTCACACATGCACACACTCACTCCTCAGTTTATCTCATATAGATGACATCTTACTTCACTGATAAGAATCTTATGAAGGCTACAGTACAGAACAAGGACTGTCATCTTAATTCACTGAAGCAAAAGACAAGCTAAACTGGTAAAGCTTTTAAAAAAACTAACAAGCTCAATGTGCCAGTCAAAGTCCAGATACTGCTACAGGCTGCAAGTGTGATTACCTATTCAGGGGCAGGGGTTTTATGTATATGTTTTATGCATATAGATGGGAATGGCTGAAATGGAACAGTGAAGAGAAATGAAAAGGTCCCAGATAGGCCAACAGGAACACTGCTATATAGCCTTGGCTCTACCACACCAGCTCTTGTGCCTGGGACAGGAGTCTCAGGGAAGCACAGTATCCATCTGGGCAAGAGTGCCCAGATATTGGATAATATTAGATGTAACCGAGTAGAAAGGACTCAGACTACAGGAAGCAGCAGCAGGTTGCTTTACTAGGCTCAGAGGTAGCTTTGAGATACTGGAGAGGAAGGACTGAACAGTAACATACCTGTCAAGTGCAAAGGGAGCGGACCTCCTGGGACCTCCTGGTAGCTCACAAGGAAGAACAGGGTCATTGGTCTACCTGTGTCAGTACCAATAACACAGAAAGTGTCAGAGGGATGTCCTGGAATCTCAGTTCTGGTTATAAACCAGGACACTGAAGCACAGGACCTTCATAACCACTGTCATTAAGAGACTTAATAAGAGTTCTACATGCTAGGGGAAGACAGAGATCTGGAGTCTCAGTGCATGAATGAGATGGTGATGCTTAGAAACGGGGTACCTTTTGTGACAAGACAGACTTGTAAAAGGACAGGCTGGCTGTACCTTTAAACTGCAGGAAAACATTTAAATTAAAAGTTCAGGAAAGCCAAAAATTCAGACTGACACAGTCCCAAAGGAGCTGTAGCTAATGCTCCCCTGAAAAGGCTAGGAGAAATACACAGCCTAATACAACAAAACTAATTAAAACTACAGATATTAAATGAAAACAACAAAAAGCACCCTAGTGCAATATTTTCCACATTTTCCAATTAATTCTGGCAATACCAGTAGAAAATGTATTTTAATCCCCTGTATGAGTGACTTTGTTGGCTGTTCTACAGTATCAGAGAAATTATCCAGTTATGCCATAAGAAATACAGATACACAACAAAAGTAAGGCCTGCTGGATTCTGAACGAAAGTGAAGTGACACAAGGTATGTAGAGAAAGATACACAAGGTTACACAAGAAGCAAGATCACTTTATATTTTATCAGTCTTCTGGAGTAAATTGTTTAAGTTCATGCATGGAATTGCTTTGACACACAAGAGAGTAAGTCAAAGGTGGTAGAAAAAAAAAAATGGACTAAAAACAAAGTCTCTGTCCCCCCCCAGAATTACAGGCTGTTTTCTCCAAAGAGAACTGGCAGACCAGAAGGAAGGAACACCATTGTCAGGAAGTAAGCCAGACTATTCATGATGGAGAAGAATGTAAATTACAGTGTTGAATATCGTAACTCATGCAGCATTCAAAAAAGCAGCAGTCCACAGCAATCTTCCAGCAAACCCCAACAGCAAAAGACCATGAGCATAGAATAAGACAATTAGAGCTGTTCCAGCCATCACTATTTCACAGCTTCACTACTGCTTTTGTTACTACCATAATTGCCATTTGCATTGTCTGACTGATTTAATGCCTTACCATGAAAGGTTGTGCAATCTCTTGTCCAGGTAGCCCTCCAATCCAGGATATTCTCCTTATTGCAATGTTTCAAAAAAAGCTGGCTGACACAAGGCACCAGTTCTTGTCCCTGCTTCCAGCTGCTACATCTAATTTAAAAATGCCAAAAATAACAAAGGTTTATACGTAACAGAAAGCAAGAGGCTGTACTTCCTGCAGGGATAGCATTTAACCAAGAGTGAAATGAAAAGGGATACAGTGCAATTCTTCACTGGTATTTCTGCCATTTGCAAACTTTCTAGCAGCACCTAGCCTACTCTCAGAACATTGAACATTTTGAGAACTCCTTCCTATATAAGAACCATAACACAGAGAAGTCTCAAATCTCAAAATGAAACTTCCAGTTCAATTGTTGCCCTAGTGACCACCTATACTGGACACTGAAGAATGCAGTCATTTACAAATTCTGTGATGGGCTGATGGAATACGAGGCAGGGACCCAAGGATGTACAGCAGGAAAACAAAATATTATCTTTAACATTTGTGAATTTTTCCTTAAATATTTACAGGATGTATATAAGACCTACTTTGCTTTTCCTCTGCAAATGACTTCACACTGATATTCCCACTAGTACATATACAATACACTATATAATCTCGGAGCATCATCATACCCAAATTATCTAAAAGAAATGCACTTGTAGCTTATATTAGGAAATATAAGCTTACAGGATTGTCTTCGGGAAGATGAAGGAACAGAGAGACGCAAAAGCACGTGTGAGAACCCCAATAACCTACTGAGAAAATGGAGCCCCTGCCAAAACCCTCCCCTGGTTGTCACAGAGGAGCCTCCACCTCATGGGCCAGGGGTGGCCCCATCTGTGAGTGGGCGGAAGAGGCTCCCGAGGTCTCCTTTCAGCCTGAGGGGGTTTAGCCCAGAGGTAATGGGAGTCATTGTGGGACCCAGGGGATAAGCATTTGGAGATTGTACAAAACTTACCATGGGATGTTTACAGTAGGGAGGAAAAGGTGAGTAAAGGGAAAGTTCCATGTAGTGTGGTACTAATATGGGGGACTAGATGGAGAAGGGGATAAAAGCCATCTATAAACTGGCACTTGGTCAGTATGTTTGTATGGCCATGCCCTGCACCTGATCAGCACAGTCTATCCAAACTTCTCCTTAAACTCCATTTCTTTCTGTGGGTGAGGGGCTCTCTACACCTTGGGTCTGTGTGCATATGGAGGTCCAAGTGCAGTAACTGAAGTCAGACCATGGGACATCAGGGCAGCAACAAGAGAGACAAGAGTGTGCATTTCTGTGAGTCTGTATGTCACTGCAGTCACTACTGAAAATCAAGCCAGACTAGCCAGCAAGTAAGATAAGATGCCTAGAAGACAAGTAACAATGTGGCCATAAGTCTGAGCCAGATAACCAGGGGGGACAAGAGGGGTCTGTAAGTTGGTTAGTGGAGGACCGGAAGATCCAAGCCAGCTTCTGGAGAGACCTTGGGATTTGGAGGTCAGCTACTGGTAAGGTCATAGTTCTGGGCCAGCCACTGGAGAGCCCCATCTACAGCTGTGTGTCTGTGTGTGAGAAGACAAGACCCTGGGCCAACTACTGGCTAGACTGGAAGGCTACGAATAGCTACTACACAGGGATCCATATTGCTTATATATGTATATACTTAGGTATTTTATACTAACAGGCTTTCATCCTGAGCAGCCAGAAAGGGGAAGACAATGAGGCCATTGGCACTTTCTGTGTTTGCATGAGTGCTGAACTTACTTTCTGTGTCAGTCTGCGTGGCTGCTCATGCATATATGTTTATGTATGTGTATTGCACGCTTCTGTGTATGTGTGCCTCTTGGGAATGTGTGCTCAGCCTTGCAGCAGTTGGACCTGAGGACATGGAGCTGCAGCAGGCTCACCTCTATTAGCCTGCGGGATTCAGCAGCACCTAAACACTTATCACCATCTTCTTGGGGATGAGTGATAGAAAAGTACATAATTTGCTAGATCTTGAAAAATGGTCCCAGCAAGCAGCAATCTTACTTTTCCCAACACCACACAAATGAATTAATTATTAAAGACAAACAGAAAAGAATAAAACCCTCATTTAAGCGTTCACGGTGCCTGCTTAAATAGCAAGCCAACAAATGAGATCTGCAACAGACAGAACTAACATGCATTTAGAATTCTTTCTCAGTACTTGCGTTCATTCATGCCCAAAATACTAACTTACTGCCATAATATCCAATTCAAAATCTAGATGCGTCTAAACTTTTACTGAAGTTCAAAAGAGTGATATATACACCATATGGAATTTGGGCAAACGTAACTCAGTGAAAAGCAAAATATAACATCCAGTCACTCAGTTTAACAGCTCTGGTTCATAGCTGTCATTGAAGTGTTCACACGGGAACTACAGACAGTAAAATGATGGCTATCAATCAGTTTCACCCTAAATAGGGATCAGTTTAGCATCATCAACAGACACAATATTTAAAGACATCAGTTAACCCCCCAGCACATGTCTGAGGAAGGCTCTAGCACACAGTATCCCTGAAGTACCAGGCACTTTCAGGTATAAATCACTGTCTTTCATACATTTCCAAGCTGAGTGAATTACTGTTTTCCCAGTGCCTCTCTTCTACACCACGGTGATGCTATCTGAGCAGCCCCTCAGCTGAAGCCAGACAAGGCACTTCTGCTGATGCATAGGAAGAGGAGGAGTCTCCATAGCAACGGGGACCGAACAGGCTCTTGCACCCCTCTTCTTTACTCACTCCCCAGACCCAATTGTTCTTCCTTAGAGAACTGCTTAGCGGCTCGCCTGAAAACACATGAACAGCAAAAACCTAGTACCTATACCAGACAGATTTAGTCAAGGCTGCAACCTGAACTGGGCTTACTGCTGCAGGGTCCTTTATTCTTGAGGCTGGGAATCACCCACACAGACATGTAGGGGTAAATTATTACCATAATGTTATGATATTGTAATATGTTCTTACTATGCAATTATTATTACATGCAAATATTACCACTCATACCATTACATTTACCTGATGCTTATTAGACTTGATTTTCAGTCACTTTTTACTTTGCCAAACTTTAACTATTCCAGCTAACCAGCAACAAAGTTGATCTACGAAAAGTGCCTGGTTTAGAAGACTTCATCTAAAACAATTCAATTTTTCCTAAATGACATCAGTAGAAACAAAACATCATCCTCACCATCCCCACACCTGCAGAACCAGGGCTACAGGTTTTTGCTGGAGCAGTTGTAGATGTGCCCCTCGGTCTTTAGAAATTCTCTCAGTCCAGCCTTTAATCATGTATCTGCAGTATTTTTTACTGCAAGATTCCCTGCTTCCTTCTTTATAGAAGATGCCTGTGGTGAATTTCACTTGCAGCTATCCCAAGATGCAAATATTTATTCTTTACAAACATGTTACCTAGACTGCCAGTTACTTTAGAATTGTATCACAGAAAGGATATAGATCCTTTAGCAATTAAGTGCTGTAACAATTCCATTTTACATCTCTGTGCACGGATGACAGGACAGAAAAACAACAATCAGCTTCTGGGACAGGGTGAGGCTGGAACCAAACAACCCACAGGAAATCTTCAGGAAAAAAGGCAAGCCTGAAGCCTTTCCTCTTCTTGTCCTGCAGGACACTGGGAAGGCACAGGGGTTGACTTGGAAATCTAGTGTCTGTTTCAGAGTACACTGTTTTCTTTCAAAGGACACCTCCCTTTGATATCACCACAGTGCGGTGGAACCAGAAGGCAACCAAACAAACCCACAGCTTCCAAAAAAGTGCTATAACCACTACAATAAGAGTTCAGACTGTATCAGAGAATCCTTAGAGTTTCCAGTAAAATTTATTTTTACACAAGGCAGATTTGGGAAAACAAAAGAGCAAGTAACAAAGAGCCTCATTCCCCAGGCTCCAATTAAGGCACTGATCTACAAGGTCTAGGAAAGTTTCCTCAATATGGAATTATTTGCAATACTTTCTGTGCATTTTCTTACTAACTACAAGATGCATATTCAGTCTGGGGAGTAGATGCTGGCACTGAGCCATTTCTCATAATTTTTATTGTCTTGAGTGTGAGTTTTTTCCTAAATATCTGAAAAGAAGGATTTTTTTTCTTTAAATAAAAAATTCATGCCATTTTCTCTGCATGGCTAACATGAAAATTGTGAACAGACTCAATAACGTCAGGAGCACATGCAGACTCTCAGACCTGGGAAATATGAATAGAATAGAAACTACAAACCGTGACATTGAGCTATAATCTCGCTTAAAACTAACATGACATGAACATTCAGCTATGCCCATGCTACAGCCAATAAAAGCACGACTCATAACTTCCCTGTTTAACTGCACTTAATGGTATGTATATCTGTATGCAAATAAGTGAAAAATCCATGTTAAGAGTGACAGAACCTATACCCTGATCTCCCTCAAAACTGCTATTCCTGGTCTTCATTTCCCTTCTCCTGAGAACGATAGAACATGTTGTTGTACATTGGATTTCACGCATCAGTTTTATCTCCCTTTCAAGCTAAGCTGACTGCACATGCTGGCTACAAGTGCTCTTTGGAGATCTTCTTCATTTTCAAGATCCTCTCCCACTGCCTACACTCAACTGAAAGCAGTTGCAGCCACCTCCAGCGACCTCTCTCTGCCAAAGCTCCAAATGCTCCTTCTTCCTTCTGCCAAAGGTTTGGTTGCTTTGCTAAATTAATATTTAGTCTCTGAAGACTGATTAATGGCAAGAGAAAAATATCCCCTGTAGAGCAATATTGGTGTACCCCTATATTCTGCAAATCTGATCTCAAGAGTCTTTTTTGGTAAAAAGGAAGCTGTTAATAATTTACTCACTTTAAAAAGGAACTCTGTAATTCCAAGCTTCTTTTTTAAAAAAGGCATCCTTGATTAGCCATTCATCAGTTAAGTTGTCAGCTATTTGTCATTGTCCACACATACCCTTTTTCAAACTTGTGACAGCCACAAGAGTAAAAGCAGTAACTCCATATTTTTTCTGAGCCAAATAGCTAGTATTTTTCACAGTTACCATATTCAAATACTCTATTTTCATAAACTGTTTATTCATTTTTGAATAGCAGCCAAAAATATATTGGAGCTTTTTGCTGGCTTTTTTTTCTTTTTTCCATGCTGAAGGAGTGGGTGGAAAGAAGAAATTATCTTAATTAAAAAATGGTACAAATTTAAGATTAGAAATTTAAATTCTTAAATCCAATAAAAAACAATCTATTAATGTTTCTCTATCCCTTTGACCTCAACCTCAAAGATCTGAAGCCTCTATTTATTCTGACATGAGTGTGTGACAAGGAACACCAACAGCACTGGTGATCCCCTTTGCAGCCTTGGCTTCTCTGCTGTGCATTACTGAAACGTATTGCAATGCTAGATGCAGTCCTACCATGCTCATGCTGTAGTTAATCCTCACAGTATGCTTTGTGTATCAGAAGCCCAAACAGCCTGAGATCTGCCCCAAAAAAATGGAAGAGTGGGATCACTGCATGAGCTCCATCTCACATACAGTCTTCATGGTGAAAGATCAAATTAGACAAAATCCAGAATGCAAGCAGTTTACACAGGTCTCGGAAGGGGAAGAATGGAAAACAAAAACCAGGAAACATTTCCCTAAGGTAATATAATGGAATTGCTGCACAGCATGCTTCTCAAATAGTGGCAGTTTCTTTACCTTAGGGTCCTCTTATCTGTAAAGCCAATGCAAATACATCTGCCCAGCCAGATGCAGCTCCCAGTCTGTCAGTCTCTACAGGAAAAGCCAGCACAGTCTCACTTTCATGGCCCATTGAGCTCAGTCACATCATAACCTCCTCTTCACCACAGCAGCAGGCAACAAGAAACTGGTCTCTGTTGGAAGGGCTATGGAACTTCCTAGCTTCTGTACTTGCCCTTTAAGAACAACCATCAATGGCCTGCATTGCTCTGGGACATGCTGACCATTATGATCACAATAAATCGTACAAAAGCTGAAGCTTAACTGTTTTCCAGCAAGAAGAACTAACTACCCATGCACATGGGAACACTACAAATTTTCCTTTTCTACCATTCCAACCGTACTTGTCATTCCTCTTTCAAATAAGTCCCTACACAACCAGCAAAGCTCATCAAATCCCTTTTTTAATTTAAATAAGGAAAAAAAAAACCCAAAACAAGCAGAACTTTACTCCTGCTCAAAGAGGAGCAACTTTAGAAACTGCATGAAAATCTGTGCTTTTGTCATTAATTTTTATCACTGATGGCACTACTACTATGACAATAGGTGGCACAACAACCTTGTGAAGGGAAGGGATCCTGCAACAAGAACCCAAAGAAAGACAGACAGGGTAATATGCCAAGAAAAGCCCACAAAAACAAACAAACACACGAGGATGGAAAACATGGTCTCCATCCTCAAAACCTCAATAGTTTGACAAGGCTGAAGTTCTAAACCTCAATTTTATTTTATCCTTCATCAACTTCACATGAACAATACTATCCCTTTGATATTTGCCATTTGAGTTTGCCACCTAAGGACCCTAGCCAGTATTACTGTGACTGCAAATCATCATTCAATTCCACAAGTAATCCTGACTTCATCATCTTAGCCACATCCATTGGATGGCAGGTAGAGGGAACTAGCCTGAAAAGTAAGTCAGGCAAAACAAAACAGCTCCTACAAGGCAGTGAAAAATAATCTAACCTGAGTCAGGCAGAATATACACAGAACCGCAGAGCAGATGGATCTGTGCAGGATTCGTGGAAATGAAGTAATCAATCTCAAAGCAAACCTCTTCCATTTTTGTTCTTCCATTGATGAATTCTACATCCTTTCAAAACAAGTCAGGACACAATAAGCTTGAATCGCTTGATGCCTTTTACCAGTCAGGATTAAATCAACCGAAGGAAACCAGCACTGACAGCATGTATTGCTTCTCATAGCACACTGCTTCTGTCTGCATCATTCCAGTGGCCAGTAAAATCAGCTAGTTCTGTCAGTGTCTTTCACTTTCCCTCATATTTAAGGTAATGAAAGTTGCTGCCTTACACACAGAAATTCAGCACAATAGCTTTCCTTTTGCTAAGCCAATTAGGTACAATCGAGGAATACAAAATACAGTTATTCATAAGAGAAGCAGCATAATTACTTTGTCTCCTATTCTCCTGTAGTAATTTTTCTTAGGAGCAACAGTTGTAATCACATTGTACCTGTATAGCTATGGCCTAAGCAGACTAATGAGTGCAGCTCACCTAACCCCACGCCAGAAACACACCTCTACACATGCACCTGCCATTCCAGAGTTCCTGAAGCACCTACTCTCTTCATCTCAAGGATTATGAAGTACATGTGTGGATCAGAAAAGCAAAGTGGTAATGAGAAACATAGGTCTTTTTCTTGTTTTTCTGCTGAAGCTCAGCACACTTGTATTTTTTTCTGTAACATGTACCACTTTCCCAGGAACAGTTCAAACAGTGGAACAAGAAACACGAGCATTTTCAGTTTTATTCTAGTCCTGAGTTAACAGCTTACAGGCTAGAAAATGCCATTACTATGAGAACTGCCATTACTATGAGAACTGCCATTACTAGTGTCACGGTTTAACTCCAGCTGGCAAGTAAATACCACACAGCCACTCGCTCACTTCCCAATCCCCTGGCGGAATGGGGAGGAGAATCAGAAAAAATGAACAGGAAGACAGTGTTAACAAGGTCTTCTTGTTTCATACATACTTGGTACCTCACCTTCTGCATTTGGTAAGTAAGGTCCACCAACATGTGCAGAGCATTTAAAGCTCCTCAGCTGTACTCCTCATTTCAGGCACTCAGCTAAGCATCACAGACAGAAATGGCTTTCAAGTCTTGAAGATACTGTTAAATCTTTCCTTCATAGAGGCAAACCAAGCTGCTGATCAGGGTAACTAAATTGACTAAACTCCTCCCTCCAGTGCCTCCTGTCTTTTGCAGAAACCTCGTGGTAGGCTACAACGAAAAGCGTACATAGTGGGTTCAAAGCACAGAGATGCAGATTTACCCCTTCTTATTCCTCAGTCCCTTTATATTAAAATCGTAGTTAGTCTGCTGAGAACTTCCACACAAACAGTGGAAGAGCAACAGTAGGAAGTTTCTGCAGACTCAAAGTCCCATGAACAGCTACTTAAAACTGTAGCATTTAAGCATATTATAGCTTCATAAACTCAGTAAATCATGACCAAGTTATCTGAAGAACTCTCATCTCTAACTGCCCAAAATTATAAGTAACTTTTTGACTAATAATTATGTTTTGTCCATTCCAAACATGAAATAATCTGGTTCTTTACAAAATCAGAAATTTTTAACAATGAAAGCTCTCAGCAAATTAGGACAAAAAAAAAAAAAAGAAAACAAACAAAAAACCACACACAAAAAAAAACAACAAAAACCAAACAAACAAACAAAAACAGGAACAAAAATAAAACAGTCTACTAGTTAGCTAGCCTCTTCTTGGTATTTCTGGTTGGTTCTATCAGTTAAATCCTCTGATACACGTCACATCCAGGTCCAAGCTTTGGCAAGCTTGTGACAACTACATAATCCCTTTTATAGATAAACACAAATTCTAGATTCTAGTATCATTGTTATTGCTACCTAAAATAACTGAAGATGTACTTTTGATGTATTGCAAAGTAAACAAACACATCTCTCTCACAACCATGGCTATCACATCCTTCTGCACAGCAGGACCCAAAATTAAATTCACAACACCAACTGCGATTCTTCCCTCTTGCAGGACCTGGATCTCTTTGTGCTGTAGTCTGCTGCTTATGTCAGACACCAGTGTCCATTATCAAGACTAAGACATAGATGTTTGCTCCCTTTCAAGCTAGAAGTACAAATTATTTCTTCCTTTTAAAAGGGTAGTGATGTTCTATCCAATAGCATAGTGGCTTGGGCACACACTGACATTGCGGGAATCAATAATTTGCACAACCACCCAAACCAGAAAGGATTCAAATCCACCTCATTATTTAGGAGGAAGGATAGTCCTAATTCCCCTTGAAGGGTTTCCCCTTTGCAAAGGCAAACTTGAGACTCATTGGACTATTCTTCAGCTCAGCTGAGGGGCTCATCTGATGGAGAAAAGACCTGGACACTCTAAGGATCACGGCAGAGAGCAAATGAAGAGGAAAACTTAAATAATGGTTTGTACAACCGTAAGTATCAGGTAAATATTAAGTTGCTCTCCCTTGCTGATGCAGGGGAATAGCATGCAGGACACGCACAAGCAAAACTTCTGCCACATATAAGGGTTGAGCATGCAGGCACAGAAACCCTGAGACACGGAGAACAAGTCTTTAGCTTCTTTGTGGCTTTGTTTCCACTCAGTAAAGGTGGAATACGGATGATATGGGAAATCATGTCTAAAGAGTCTTAAATTTTAAGGTGTTACAATAGCACATCTCATAAATATTGTCAAAATAGTGTTTCAGGACAGCAGGGAGACTGGAAAATGAGGCAGTTTGAAAAAAAAAAAAAAAACAGAACTGTTTTTTATCACTGTAAACTCACAAGGCTTGCTGCTAACATTTGTCATTGGACCACTGCATTTTTGTATTTTAAAAATACATCACCTCCTCTCCTGTTTTGCTCTTTCATAGGCCTGGAGAAGCTACTGCAATGGAAGTTTCATCAGCCTCCCAGCCATCCAACCTGCACATAAACCCCATAGGTCCCCATCTTTTCAGAGGGTCCACCTCTGGAAAGCAAACTGCAGGACTGCCAAACCATGACTTACAGTCATCTTGTAACATTTATAGCTATGGTATTTTGTTGATTGGTTGGTTGGCTTTCAAGAACCCCTGCTGCTGAAGGTATGATTACATGACAGTGTCTGTTTTCTTCTTCAAATAAAACTGGAGGATCTATGCTCGTGAAAGTAAGTCTGGACACATGACCCACATATATGTGTTGTTATGGCTCAAACCCCAAAGAATGAAGAATATGAATGAATTCTGTCTTTTTTCATCGAATCTTACTATTTTTTAGGATGCCATCTGCTGGCTGTCATTTTGTGCCAGGCACTACCAGACACACTGAAAGAGAGCTGTTTCCCCACACCATCTATGTGCCAAGTACAAAAAAAAACACGAACCAAGAGGATTACCCACACTGGGCAGAGGAATTGAGGCCAAAAGTCTGTGATTTACAGTAACAAGCAGTAAGCATACCGCTGACTGTGCCCAATGCTGTTCCAAGACTATGCATACCAACTTACTAGGAATTGTGATGTTAAATATTGCCAAGAAGAAATTGATATTATAATTAATTACCATGACCACAGAAATGGCTTTTAGCATTACTCAAGCTCAGAAAAAACAAAACCAAATCTTTGATAAGAGCCAGTGACCATCAGCAAAGTCCTACTGAACTCTCCTAAGAGAACTTGAGACTTTCTCTGTCAAGCCTTGCGTGAAAAGCCTCAAAATTTCCAGTAACCAGCTTTAAATGATTTAGATAGCAGCAGCATTTTACTGAAACCCAGCTTACTGATCTCCTGAGCAGTGCTAACTTGACTCACTAAAGGACTTATTTTGCCTTCTGTAAGAAATGCACATGTATTCCTGATAAAACAACATGCAATAAGCATCTAGAAAGCAAATATACACACATCTGTACAATTATTTAGCAATATATTACTAGTTTACGACCACATATCTAAAGTGTATGATTCCTACTTTAAAGGATAACAGGCAAGATTGCACATGGTTATTCATTTTTACAGCATAAAGTACTTCCAAAGGATGAATTTAAAATCTGCAGGACACAAACACAGAATTTCTGCATTGTGAAACAGAAATTGAGTAAAACTTGTTTAAAATACTCCACACCCTATCTCTTCAGAGAACAGATCCCACTACAGTTGAAACTAAAGGTGTAATCAATGCATTTAATTTTTGCCCATTTAAATTGCGATAGAAAAGTTTACGAAGTAATACATACATCTATTGTACCAGTTCTCAGCTGTGATTAATAGGATTTTATAATAATAGCTTTTACACATAACAAAAGCTCAAAAGAAACATGAAATCATACGCCTGAGGACCTAAAATGCAGAAAGAAGGCTCACTACAGCAGCAAGTTATGCTGGTTACCATTTCGTTTGCAGTCCCTGCCCATAAGGATAAACAAACCACATCAACAAAAAACTCCAGCAATACTCACTCACCTAGCAAAGAGCCTACGAAGATGACGATTTGCACCGTGGTAGTGAAATGTCTGTAGGTCTGCTCCTCACCGTGCTCCTCGCTCTCCGCAGCCCCAGCCTGGCTGCTGTTCCCACCCTGCCACACCATCTGCCCAGCCGAGGCGTTCCTCATCTCCAGGGCTCTGGTGACAGTCTGGTACGGGGGATGCTCGCTTTCATTCCTCGAGATCCAGCTTTTGTTGTACCCCATGGCGAAGTTCCTGCCTTCTTTTTTGACACCTAATACCCACAGGTTACTGAACTCCTGCCTTCAGTGAATTACTGCAGCCCACAAGCAAAAAGGCACTTCTGAGGACAAAGCCCTGTCTCTAACACTTGGAGGCATCTTCACCGTATGTCTGTGTGCCAGAAAGCAGGGTTGGTTTTTCACGTTTTCACCTTGTAAACTACGATAACCGGTAAAGGAAAACAGAAAAAGCAGGCTCCTCCTTGCGATTAGCTGTCCCATATTTCTTGCTTCACAATGCTACAGCGTTTCCTCAGCATGATTTACTGCAATAAACGTGCATGCGAAAATCACACTCCACACTGCAGCTCACCCCGCCGGAAGGTCGTCTCGCACCACAGCGTACACACTCGCAGGCACACGGATTTCCTATACATTGAAATCAGTCAGGAAAAGTTGCTGGACCACAAGCGCTGTCCCCCTCCGCTCTCTGCCCTGGCGCTAGCTTTTCTCACAGCTCTGAGGGAAGGACACGTTTTGCCCAGTGGCACATTTCCTAGCGCTCTCTTCTCTCCTGCCCACTGCTCCCGTGGTGACACACGATTCCGTCCCGCGTTCCTCCTCGCTCTGCACGACACTGGATATCAAGACCTTTATACGGAGTCCAGGGAAGCCAGTGACTGTTCAATGACTCCCACTGCACTCCTGCTGGTTCTCGGGTTAAATTAATTCGGTTTTGAACCCCAAGGAGGGAGGCACTCGAGCCTCCAACAAACCGACAACCCTCCGTACGATGCTGCGCGCCCCACTGTGAGCGCGCCCCACACCAAGCACGGCCGGCGGTAACACCCCTGCCAGTACACACGCCAACATCCCGCCCAGGCCACTCAACTGCACGACCCCACCGCTCCACACTGCCCACAACCGCCAAGCCCCACGGCCGCGGGAGGAGGTGGCCTGGCAAGGCGGAGCCAGGGCGGACCGGCGAGCTCCCACCTCCGCCACGCTCCCAAGGGGCGGGGGTGCCGCCATCACGTGGCCACGGCAGCCAGCGGCGCCGACATTTTGGTGGGCAGCGCCTGAGGTAACCGTGGCGCACGCAGAGCTGGGCAGGGCGGTGCTGCCGATGGAGCTCCTCCTCTTCGGTGGGTAGGCACCGTCCGGAGTCCGGTGGTGTTGTAACACAGAGAAGTGCCTCAGGAAAGAATTTTAAAAGGCAGTGCAGACTTACACGTGTTATTTGTTAAAATAATTTTAAATACATATTTTATCGGCTAAGCTCCTTATAAGCATAGTAAGTTTGGGGTTTAATTGTGCAAGAAGTATACCTGCATCCATATAGTGAGTACATATTTGAAGATTTTAGGTGGATGGTTAGTTAAGAAGCAGCAAAAGGCATTTCAGCCATTGGCTGGCAATGTGGACGTGCCCCCTGAAAGAGCAGCTGCCCGCCAGTATAACCCCTGCCCACCAAGGCTTTCAAGGATCCCACACTGATAAAATGTACTACTGTGATCTATGTGCTGTCTCCTGTGATGTGGACTTGGATGATACAGGAAAGAGCCAAATGCTTTGCTGTAAGTTCAGAGACATGTACTGACTGCAGGGAAATAGAGGCTTCTTAAGACTTCCTAAAATAAATGATTGTGATTTTTTTAATTATAAAGTTACTTGTCTCTGGCTTTCTTATTGGAAACAATGAATCACTGTAGAAGAAATTAAAAGGAAAAAAAATAACCTGGGGTAGACATCTGGTCTAGAACATTTCATCCCAACTGGTTAAAATTTTGCCAATTCACAAAGAACAGGAACAGTGGGGGAGCTTTAAGAATGCGTGTTACCTGACCCACCCACTGTTATGCAAACTAACACGGGGAAGTTTGCTGGGCCGTGTGCCTCACATAACGTGCTTGGAAAGTGTAAACCCATAATTTCTGTTAAAGAAAAATTTACAGAAGTTTCTTAATTATTTACTGCATCATATCTTCAAACTGGCCATTCTTGCCATGCCGTTTGGTAGGAAACAAGATGAATCTGTGGCCTAGAAATTTTTATGTCTAGTCTTCACTACAGAGAGAACACCTAAACAAATTAAACAAATTGATGGATGAGAAATACCCAACTGCATCTGTGGGTCAAATACAGCAGTTACTTCTAAGAAGATGCAAGAAACTTCAGTGGACAATTACAGTGCCCCAGGTCACCTGTGACTGTGCAAAAGGAAATCTCTGTTGTGGTTAGATAAATACTACAGAGCTTTGTTCATGCCATTTCCCACACAAAACAAAAACAAAACCAACAAACCCTCCCCCCCCAAAAAAAACAAACAAACATTACTAAAGGCACATTCCAGGCACTCCCAGACATGGTGAGGAACAGAGAACAGCATCAGAACAGTGACACAGTTCAAGATTCGGTTTTTGTTAGATGCTAATGACATTATGAAACTACCAGTAATTACTTACGTACCCAGCTGGGGACCATAAGAATTTAGTTTATGTGCAAAGATAAATGAAAATATGCATTAACAAGATGTCAATTTCAGAAGGAGAAACTGAGGACTATAGAAACTACTCATTAGAGTAAGTCTCTCCCTAAGTGGTCTATTTAAAACAAGGAGTCTTTACTCCAAAGTCAGGGAGTAAAGATCACTAGAACTCCATTGGGAGAAACCTTGTAATTAAAGAGAAATATCAGAAGATTTTTTTCATGCAATTACAAAAGTAAAGAAAATTTGAGTCTATTATACTGAAACAGATCTAAAATACTGCAAGTATGGCTCTGAAACTTATGTTGTTTTCAATTCAGATGAGGGAATTTGATCTTTAGAAAAAAGATAATATGACTATTAGTGGGAATCCTCCTAAGATGGAAAACAATTCATTCAGTTCCAGTGGACTACACTTGTTTCTTTTATTTCCTAACAAATGTAAGTACTGTGTATGGGTGCATGGTAGCAAATTACAGATTACTATGGCATTTTTCTTTGCCTGGGGATTATACACCTAATCAATAAGCTTGTATGTATAAATTTACTTAGGGGTTTCTCATTAAGATTCTAAAACTAAAGACTACATCTTGTGTCAGTCCTTCTGTACAGTAGTTGCCACATGCATTGGCTGAAGAAGAACACATCTGCTTACCTAGCTTTGTGTTTGCGGTTCAACCAGGAAAAGGCTAAGGCTGCTCACGCTCCACCTCCCAGTAGTTGTTAAATTAATCGTAAGTGAAAAGATGTTCTAGTTTCCACACAAACTTGTATCCTGCCCCAGCTCTATATGAAATCCATTCCTAATTTTGTGGGTTTTTTTTTTCCTTTGTAAATATTTCTCTAGGTGTATTTAGAAAAATCTGCACAGTAACTACTCATATTTGGTGTCTATCTCTGTATTTGCAGATATATCTTGAGGCATATCTTGGGGAAGTTCAGACTGGACATTATGAAAAGGGTCTTCACCAAGAGGGTGGTTGGTCACCAGACTCCCCTGGGGAAGTGGTCACAGCTGCAAGCCTGTCAAGGAGTGTCTGGACAATGCTTTTAGTTACATGGTTTAGTTTTAGATAATTCTGCACAGAGCAGGACTATTGGACTCGATAATCCTTATGGATCTCTTACAACTCAGGATAATTTTACGGTTCTCAGGCACCGCTGCTCCGGGCCTATGCAGCTAAAATGATGCTTTTGAGGGAGGCAGATGGGACCATGAGTGGACACGAGTTACGCAACATGCCGCTGGCCCTCAGCGGGTGGCAGAACCCCAGGAAAGCCGAAGAGTGGTCTTGTCTACAGCCCTGCACAGTCCGGGGCTAACGGCAGAAGGCCGAGGCAGCCGCAACCCCACCACACGGCGGAATACAGTTCCTCTGAACGTCGCGGAACTGGTCCTGGCTTTTTCCCAGTCCCCGCTCCCGGCCGCACCACCAGGCCCCAGCCCCCCCAGCTCCTCCTCCTTCTCCCCCCGTCGCCGCGGAGGCGGTGCCGGGGCGCGGCCGAGGGGGGCCTCTGCTAGGCAGGTTCCACTTCCATGGAGGCAGTGCTTTGAGGCTGTGTACGATGGCTGCCTCCTGCTTACGCCCGGGGAGCTGACATGGCCCGGGCGAGCGGCGCCCAGCCGCTGCCTGTTCAGGTAGCCGCGGAGCCGCCGGAGAGCTACCAGCTGCGGCAAGAGAACGAGCTGCAGGTGTTGGAGTCCATCTACGGACAGGACTTTCAGGATCTGCGGCAGAGGCAGGCCTGGAAGGTAGGGAGCGGGGCTCCCCTCGCCAGGGCACTCCGAGCTCTGCGGCCTTGCCGCTGTGCTCCCTTAGCGCTTCCTGTGCCCATTAATCGTTAGAGCGCCAGGTCTCTGGCCTCTAGCGGCACGGCAAGCGGAGTGGGCTCTCCCTGCGGGTTGCGGGCGGCGGCGCTCCCGCTGGTGCCCGGTCCTCGTGTTTCTTGCCTGGCGCATCTTTCGCTGCCTGCCCCTGTCCCTTCCCCGCTTCGGCAGACAGCCGCGTAACCGACTGCCTTTGCAGTTAATCCTCCAGATTGGTGCCTTCGCGCTATAATTAATGTTGTGCATGTAACTTGCGTTTTAAGTGATATTCTTTAAACATTGCCACGTAATTCATCCTTTAACCGACTAACTGCATACCTGCTTAATTAGTTAATCTCATCTCTATACATGTTGCTGATCATCATTTATTATGCTGTGGTTTACTCAAACTGTGGCTGTTTTAATGAGAGCTTTCATATATTTTTGTTTGTTGTTTTTGGCTTTGTTTGCTTGGTTTATTACAACTAGCTAATTCTCGAGTCTACTACTCACTATTCTTTCACATTCCTCTTCTGTGTCCACAATGTCTAATCGATATTTTTTTTCCAGCTGCATATATGGCACTGTTTTCCTGTACCTCGAGGTACTGGTAATTCTTTTCAGTTCCCCAAGTTCACTGCTACTGTCCTTTCTATTTACATTCTTTTGTCTTCAGTTTCTACAAAATAGTCCCTGCTGTCTTTTTTTTCTGCCATAGAAATGAACTTTAAATTCTTGTAAAACATATACCCCCACCCGCCCCTCCCCGGAGTTTGATACTAACACAGTCATTTGCTGGGTTTTGAGGAGTGTTGCAGACCTCACTCCCTATATAAATTCATATCTGATGTTCTCTTGACTTAACCGATTTTTTTCCCTGATGGAAATGCAAAGGGAAAATAGAGGGTATAGTGACTGTCTTTTAACCTATTTCTGTATTTGTTATTACATGTGGTCTTACTTCCCTGCCTGCCATGTTAGTAAGGTCTGGGTTGTTTCTGCTTTTGAAGTATTTAATACAAAATGAAAAGTTTAGAATGTTCATGTGGACATGTGTTACTTTATTCTGATTTTGAGTAGGCAATTGAACGGCATGGGGAGGGGGGAGGGAAGGCTTGCTGTAATTCTGTTTCATTGTTTCATTCCAAACCCAAAAATATAAATACAAAATATTACTCTGCATTTGTTTGGCCACCCAAGGTGTATGTATATGTGATGTTGCAGTCTATTGACCTGTGAGAAAATAAAATACCGGCTGGTGTTTGCTAGTGATCCAAAACAAACACAAAAGAAACAATGTTGTTTTTATAATGAATGCTTTAATTAGTGATATTCCATAAGTAAACAATTTTTTTTCCCTACTACTAGCCTACAGTAAGCAGAATACAAGGGATTTGTTATAAAATGCTCAGTCTGAATCTTCTAATAATTAATACACTTCTCTGAGAAAGTTCTAAAACCATATTGGATAAAATGTGATAATCAGTTCACTCTCATAGAGTGGTATCAATACATTAATGTATTTTTTTCTCAGTTTGGATGGTCTAACCTGAATTCTGTCAATATAGGTTGTGAGAATTGTGTGCTTTCATTAAAACAAAACCAGAAAACCTCTTTAAAGTTTTGTTTTCCATTTCAGGTGCAACAACCTCCTGAAATTAATTTAGTTCTACGTCCTCAGGGATTGACTGGTGATAATGAAGTATATGCCAAAGTTGATCTGTGGGTCAAGTGTCCACATACTTACCCTGATACGTGAGTGAACATTAAAATCTTAACTTTTTTTTTCTTTTCCTCTGAATATTTTCCTCTGAACATTTTCCTCTGTTTTCCGTAGTGAAATGTAAATTGGAAAAACATGTAGTTCATTCATTGCTCTCCTCCTGGCTTTCCACATGTCGGTATTTATTAGGCCTGTGGTATTTCATAATAGGAAACTATAGAATTTGGCACCTGAATTGGATGTGCTCTTTTGTGCAATGGAAAATTATGCAGGGGCATTTATCAGTGCATGACTGCAGCCCCAGTTTATAGCTTGGAGAGACATAAACAGAGGTGTACACCAGCTAGCATCTTAGTGCCCTTTTTAAACTGTTTCAGCTCATAACCTGCCGAGAGAAGGATTGAATCTTCATTTTAAAGCAGTCTACTGTCTTAGTTGTATGTGCGGTTCCTGTTTTCTGGTGGATTAACCTTTTGGAAGAGTTCTCACTAGAGAATGTAAAAACAATTGCAGGTGATCAGCTTCCTCTCAGCATTTGGGTTGCAAAGTAATTTCTGGGTTAAATGTTGCTCTGTGCCCCATTTCCTTTAGTCCTTATGCCACCAGTTATGTCCAAAGCCTGTCTGTCTCCCTTTAGCCCATCCATTTGTGCTGTGGCATAAGTGGTGCACTAGGGAAATGCTATTCCATACCAAGTGTTAGCTCTGTTATACCCTGTAACACAGTGGCGTGATTTAGTGTTGGATTGTCAGGCCTGAGTAAAGATAGGACTTGATGACCTTAAAGGTCTTTTCCAGCCTAGTTGATTCTGTGATTCTATAGGACATAACAGCCACTCTAATTTTTTTTTTTTAATTTAACATATCATAGTTACAGATGTTTTATTTTAAACATTTTTAAAATTTGGCTGTTACTTACTTATTGCATATATTTCTTTAGGTTTATGTAACCTGTATAGTGGTGATAAATAAAGAATATACAGGGTTTCTTTGGTAGCTCTTCTTATTAAGTATAACTGACAGACAATCTGCAGCCAGAAAATTTGATGGTAGGGAATATAGAAATGTATTTCTGGCTTTATCTTGTACATGTAATATTTATGTACTGCTTATTTGAGTACTGACTAATTGCCAAGTGACTATGAACTCCATTTCTTTTCCTTCACCCATTTTTATCAAGAATATTGCTTTTTACACTCAATTTTTCTAATGCAGACTTTCAATATTTTGTTGCTTGTCCTCCAGTGTCCCTGAAATACAACTAAAAAATTCAAAAGGGTTGTCAAATGAGAAAATAAATGAATTAAAATCCAGCCTAGCTGAGCTGGCAAAACAGCACTGCGGAGAGGTAAGAGCTTTTAAATTCCTTGAGAAATACGGTCTGGACCCTAAATAGTTTTAAATACATGTGTGGTATAATATAATGGAATACAACCACATTGGAAGCTTGAGTTGTATTGCTCCTAAGGAAGGAAAGACTTAATTTCTTTTAAAGGATGTTTCTAATTCATGGAAGTTCAGAATAAACAGGATTTTAAAATACAGTGCATGTTGTAACTAGTGCAAGTTTTATCCCTGTTTAAAAGCAGATTTAAAAGTTCATATTGTTCTTGGGGTTATGTCACTGTATGAAAAGCAATGCTAACTCTAAAAGTGAGAGCTTTCTTCACTTTCCAGATTCATTTGAATATTGTAAGTGGCTATACCTGTTTAAGCTGATGGCAGACATGGGGAGTTTTTCAGTGTGTTCTTGTTTATCTAATGCTGAACTGAGACCTTTGTTCTAACACCAGGTTAAAAGTGACTTCTGTGGCTGTAGCGCAGTCGCTTTATGCCATTGTGCCTTTTTTCAGCTGTTTTTAGGAATGGTAATACTTGACTGCACCAATCTCTCCCTGGTTCGATTTCTGATCTTATTAAAGGGAGCTACAAATATGTTGTAGGTTTTCCTAATGTCAGTTTTCCAAAGCAAAAATCGTGCTTGCTCCAGCAATGTGCAGGTACAATTGTAAGTTGCATGTATGATACGCATTTTTGGTGAATGACATACGTGCAGTTCTGAACCACTTTCTCTGCAAGGGAAAGGAGACAACTGTTTCCTCTGCCTGAACAGGTATTCTTTATTAAAGAGTATTCTGTGGTATGGAAAACTTGAAAATACCTCAGTTACCTGTCAAATGGAATAGTAGATTGTTTGGGATTTTGATTATTGGGATTCCTCCCTTTTTTTTTTTTTAAATACAGGTGAATGCATGCATGATTGCCTTGCCTTCTGAATAGTAACCTTGGAAAGGTATTTTGGTTTGCACATGTCAGGTGTATACATACTGTGCTATTCCTCCTATTCTGAATTGTCTCCTGGCTTTATTCTTACTTTCAAGCAGGGGATTCGGTGTTTGAGAATCTTCTAAATGTCAGCCTGTTACAGGCATATGGTACATTTAGTTTGGCTGTTCTCCCATCTATACATGTAAATCCTGCTCAATGCTGCTGCTGGCTGGTGGGATGCATCTTTCTGATGTATTATTCTTTTAATTCTGGAGATGTGATGGTCTATTAGCACTATGGATTGCTTGAATTAATGAAGGTGTGCTGCTAGACTGATGAAAGCTTAAGCCCTGACATGTCAATAGATCATCAGTACATACCCATTTCAAGCAACAGTAACTGAAAATTTATTCCAACACTGCAAACCACATAGCAGAATTCAGCCGGGTTTTAAGTGCAGCTCTTACTTCCAGGGACTGTGGTTATATGACCTCATCAGTGTTTACAAATATGTAAAAGGTGGGTGTCAGGATGATGGAGCTAGGCTTTTTTCAGTGATATCCAGTGGTAGGACAAGGGACAATGGGTGTAAACTGGAGCATAGGAGGTTCCACATTAACATCAGGAAGAATTTCTTTACTATAAGAGTGACAGAGCACTGGAACAGGTTGCCCAGGGGGGTTGTAGAGTCTCCTGCGTTGGAGATATTCAAGGCCCGCCTGGACAAGTTCCTGTGTGATGTACTCTAGGTTACCCTGCTCTTGCAGGGGGTTGGACTAGATGATCTTTCGAGGTCCCTTCCAACCCTTGGGATTCTGGGATTCTGCAAATGCCTTAAGTGGCTGTACAGTTCCAGCTGGGGGGGGGGCTAGTTTACAGAGGAGGGATTGGATTTCGCATTAGCAGTGAAATAAGTAATTATTTCATAAGTAATAAGCAGCAGAAACAGTAATAGACAATTGTGGAGGTTTTATTCTGTTGTCACTTGCATGTCATAAACATGTATCTTTTTCTTAAAAATATTTTTTTTTCCACAAAGATGGTGTTTCAAGTTGGTTATCTTTCAGTATATTTTTTGCTCTTTGCTGATGTGGTCAGGGATTTTTCATGTTATGGTTTATTAAAAACAGTTCTGACAAAAATACTGAAATAGAGCAAATTCAGGCTGTTAATTAACAAAATCAGTAGTCACACTGCTGCTTGTATGGCTTCTTCAAGTTAGGTGTTGTTTTACTATGTGATCTACTTGTTCTGTGAATTCTGCATGTCCTTCATCTCTGTTTTCTCTCAGGTGATGATATTTGAACTTGCCAACCATATACAGTCATTTCTCAGTGAGTATAATAAACCACCCTCCAAGTCTTTTCATGAAGAAATGTTAAAAAATCATCAAAAAGAGCGAGAAAGACTGGCTCAGGAGGAGTTGCGCAGGGCACAAGAAGTTAAGAGAAGAGAAGAACAGGAGGTAAGAGAAATTAAAGTATGAATAACCCTGTATTCTTAAAATAAACATTTTTCTGAGTCATCCTGCATAATCATGGGTTTTAATTAATTACTAGATTCTCAGACCTGTCAGTATGAGTTGATCAATATGTACTATATGAACTATCTGCTGGTGCAATTGTAACATTTTAATGACGTAGTTTTAACCCTGAGAAATATCTATGCCTGAAACAAACCTAACTGTTGATTCCTGATCCTATGAAAATAACTTATAAAGAGGAGCTTATACAAAGAGTGTAATCAAATGTATACATTGTGTTCCATATTAAACTAGGATGTATTAGCCAGACAGATTATAGAATCATAGAATAGTTAGGGTTTGAAAGGACTTTAAAATCATCTAGTTCCAACCCCCTCTGCATGAGCAGGGACACCTCACACTAAACCGTATCACCCAGGGCTTCATCCAACCTGGCCTTGAACACCACCAGGGATGGAGCATTCACAATTTCCCCGGGCAGCCCATTCCAGCACCCCACCACCCTTACAGTAAAGAACTTTCTCCTTATATCCAGTCTAAACCTCTGCTGTTTAAGTTTCAACCCATTACCCCTTGTCCTGTCACTACAGTCCCTAGTGAAAGAGTCCCTCCCCAGCATCCTTGTAGGCCCCCTTCAGATACTGGAAGGCTGCTATGAGGTCTCCATGCAGCCTTCTCCAGGCTGAACAACCCCAACTTTCTCAGCCTGTCTTCATACGGGAGGTGCTCCAGTCCCCAGATCATCCTCGTGGCTCTCCTCTGGACTTGTTCCAACAGTTCCATGTCCTTTTTATGTTATGACACCAAAACTGCACACAATACTCCAAGTGAGGTCTCACGAGAGCAGAGTAGAGGGGCAGGATCACCTCCTTCAACCTGCTGGTCACGCTTCTTTTGATGCAGCCCAGGATATGGTTAGGTTTCTGGGCTGAGAGCACACACTGAAACCGGCTCATGTTAAGTTTTTCATCAACCAACACCCCCAAGTCCTTCTCCACAGGGCTTCTCTGAATCTCGTCTCTGCCCAACCTGTAGCTATGCCTGGGACTGCTCCAACCCATGTGTAGGACCTTGCACTTGTCATGGTTAAACTTCATAAGGCTGGCATCAGCCCACCTCATAAGCATGTTGAGGTCCCTCTGGATGGCATTCCTTCCCTCCAGCGTATCAACAGAACCACACAGCTTGGTGTCATCGGCAAACTTGCTGAGGGCGCACTCAATCCCACTGTCCATGTCACTGACAAATATGTTAAACAGGACCAGTCCCAACATCGATCCCTGAGGGACACTGCTTGTTACTGGTCTCCAGCCGGAAATTGAGCCATTGACCAGAACTCTTTGCCCGTGGCCATCCAGCCAGTTCTTTACAGATGAGTAATCATACCTTCCTTCACCCATAGGGTGACTGGAATGTTCACTATGACAAACTTGTCCAGAGCACAATAAATTTAGTCTAAAGAGACCTTGGATCCACATACGTTCCTCATTAGAAATAAGGGAATTCATCTTAAGTGTCAGAGAGATTAGTAGTGTGGAGTCTCCACACTGTGGGAATATGGGTAGGATAGCTCTCGTTTTGAAAAAAAAGCTTTTGCTTATTCCGCTGTCTCTCTGGTGTGTGAAACTTTCTTGTTGGGTCTGTTGGAAGTAATTTTCTTTTGTCTACAACTCCAGTCTCCTCTACCATGCAACTGATGCTGTTAAATTAGCTCTCCTGAGAAAGTTGACTTCTAATTTTTTATTATTTTTTCTCTTGTGAGATCCTGCAGTCCTCTTTTACACTGTTGAAAAATTAGCATCAGCTTTTTTTTGTTTGTTTGTTTGTTTTAATTATACCAGGGTAAGGTTAGCAGTTGCATTGCATGTGCTGTTTGCATCTCTAACAACACCAAAATTCGTTTCAGCAACGTGAAATCCTTAACGAGATTCAGAGAAGAGAGGAAGAGAAAAGAGAAGAAAGAAAAAAGAAAGAGATTGCCAAACAGGTATTCTTTCTAAGCAGGCATGCAAAAACCATTGCAACAATGTCTTGTAAATACCATAACATCCACTTATAGAAACTTGAAAGATTTACAAGACTGAATTGTCCTGGACATCTTTTCTTATCCAGTGCTTCTGATAGATCTAGGTTAAAATATGTTCTTGATTATATAGAGTTTATTTCTGGAATAAAATCAATTGCAAGGGAAAATAGTTTAATATATTAGCATCTTAAGTGTACTGAAATTGATGTTTTCAAACAGACGTAGAAAAAAGGTAGGATATTAATGTCTCTGCTTTCATGGTAAAGAATCTTTTTGCCTGTGGACAGTGCTTAAATGTAGTTTCTGAATCTCAGCACTTCTTCCACAGCCTCATATGTACATTTATATTATGAAAACCTGTTTCTTCTGTGATTTGGGTGGCTTTTAATGAATAATAGTCAAATATTCACATATTTTGAGGACAGGTGCAGTTCCTATACTTACTTGGTGTTTTTTGTGACTTATAGGAATGTTTGGAAGTAGCTGCTCTGACACATCAAGAAAATTCTCACAAGAGAGTTGCTTCGCGTTTAAATGGGAGCTCTTTGGAGCATGGAGTAAATAATAAGCACCGACCAATTTCAGCTGGACGTTCAAAGTGAGTATGTCAATTTGCATATGGATTTTTTCTTTTCCTCCCAAACATTAGATTTCAAAGTGAAATTTGAAGGCAAGAGAGTAGTGTGTCAGGTTGCTCAGTTGCTCGCTTTGTTGTTGTGTCATCCCCTCTCCCCCACACTTCATTTGGCATGGTTTAATTCATGTGCTATTGGATAACTTGGGAAATTTCCAATTAAGAGCGTCAGCTTGGCCCTTAATTTAACATAGTATTTGGCAAACTTTGGGAAGTATATTGAGAACATACTTAGTTTCTTAAAAGTATGCAATATGTTGCCAGTTGAAGAAAAAATAAAAATTTTAAATCAATTAATGAAGGTTTTGGAATAGCACAATAAATTCACCTCAAAGCACGTGCCAGTGTAAAGTTCCCTGTCAGAGAATCAGATAATGCTAATTGCTTTTGCAGAGTAACTTACTGGAGGGAAATTGGAGTTACTGGAGGGTTCTTTTACTAGTATGTAACTCATCTAGGTTAGGGCTGGTGGTAATACAGCTAGGCTGGGGGCTTTGGTTTTCTTTTGTTCCTTTATTTCTGATTTTTTTACTGCCACTTCCCCCCCAGGCTTAAAATACAGAGCTCAGCATGATGTTGCTGCTAAAATGCTGAATTTCTAATCATATATCTTTGCAGTAATTCAATATTTTTTAAATTAATAGATACGATTAGATGCAAGTCTCAGAAACCTAATCCTCTTGCAGAATTTATATCTTTAGAGACTAGGGACTGCAACAATATTATCTTTTTGAGTTGGAGAAAACCTTTCTGTTCACATTGCAGACGAGAACGCCAGCTTTCTATTAGTAATAATGAGGAGTCCCCTGGAAATCACGAAGTTTTGAACTTCAGCACGAGTGGTGCTGGACAACTTATTGTCCATAAAGGAAAATGTCTCGGTAAGCAAAATTACAATTGCAGCTTCAAGTACTGGGCTTGGAACTGTTGTTTTATTGTTGTTGGATTTTTTTTTTGTTTGGGATTTTTTTGAGAGGGGGAACTTCCACAGTGTTGGTAACTACAAGCAGCAAGGATGGAGAGAATCTTGTGGATTGTGAAATGTCACAGTTGAGAGTGGGAGCAATAAGAAAAGTTACTTTGTGGTACATATTTTATATTTTCTTGTGACTGTTTTAAGTAATGATGTGCTGCTTCAGATACAATTGCATAACTGAATAGCCATACCAAAGAATCCCACCTATCTTCTCAATATTTTATCCTCTCTACGTAATTAAAATAATAGTGAAAAATATTTGCTTTTAAATTTAAATAGCTAGATTGTCAGATAAAAATGGCTACCAAGCAAGAAGTCATCTAGTTTTCAGTAACATGTGAAACTAGTAATAAGCACAGGGCTAGAAATGCATACTTGCTCTTCTCCTATTGCTGCCAATAGCAGTGGCATCAAAGCAGGAGATACAGCCAAAAACTTAAATACAGTGGTAGGAGACTCAGAGCTGAAAGGCCTCCATGAGATGCCCATATGAATGGACCATCAGACGTTTTCATTGTTTGTTTTCAATATAACACTTCCTCAGTGGTCGGATGAACAGCCTGGAAGTCTCTGGAGTAAAGGGAATTTTATTATTTTGTAGTTTGAGGCTGCTGCTGTGTGTAGAGCTTGGCATTTGCTCAGCAGGAATAACATTTTTAAAACATGAAATTCTTTAAAATGTGCAGCAACTTTTTGCCAATGTACTATCGCTTTCATCTGACTACTGCTACATATCATTCAGTCTCATCAAAACCAGGTATTTTCATAAGAAAAGATAAAATGTTTACCACAAAGTAACTTTTCTTATTGCTCCCACTCTCAACTGTGACATTTCACAATCCACAATACATGGTAGGTATTGATCTTGTTCAGTTGTAAGTCAGTTTGGGTTTCTGAAACTGTAGAAAGCGGGCTTAGTGGTGTTTATTTAGCATTTGCAGGAGTTCTTGTCAGATCTCAGAAACAAAAAAAGCCCTGTTTCTCTTCTCTCCCTTTCCATGTATAGGCAAGGATGAACAGCTTGGTAAATCAGTGTACAATGCCTTGGAAATTCGCAGTGGAGACTTTGTTTTAATATATGAGTGGGTTCTGCACTGGCAAAAAAAGGTGGGAAGATTTCTTACAACACATGAAATGGAAAAGATTGAGAAGTGTAAGAAACAGGTAATGCCCATATTTTGCATTTGAATTAATAAAGGTTTAAGTGGGGTTCTGTGCTTTTCTAGAGGCTGCTAGTTTATATTAGACTTGAGAGGGTGGTGTGGTGATGAGCTTGCAGATGTTGGTGTTTAGAGTATCTGCACCACAGAAGAAGATGGTATTCAGGAGTTACAATAACATAAATACAAGGACGTGTATTTGTGAGTATGCATAAATAAAATAATAAAAAAATTAGAATCAAGCTTACCTGGCAGAAAGCAAAGTTAATCTTGTTCCTTGTATACAACACTTCCTTTTCAGAAATGATGAGAATGTAATGTATGTATTTTGTATATGTTACGTATTTTAGTAGTAATGTCCTCATCATATGACATGTTGCATGTTACATTGTTTTTCTCTAACAGCTTCAGGGTGCAGAAACAGAGTTCAGCTCACTAACGAAGCTAAGTCACCCAAACATAGTGCATTATAAATGTATGAACCTTAAAGAACGGGATGATTCAATTGTGGTGGACATTTTAGTGGAACATGTAAGCGGTTGCAGCCTTTCTACGTACTTGCACAAAGAGACTCCAGTTCCGGTTGAGCAGTTGCGCCATTATGTGACCCAGATCTTGTCAGCTCTCGACTACTTGCACAATAATTCAGTAGTACACAAAGTTCTCTGTGCTTCCAGTATTTTGGTAGATGCTGAAGGAAATGTCAAGGTGACAGACTACAGCATTTCCAAGCGCTTAGCTGATATCTGCAAAGCAGATGTTTTTGAGCAAACCAAAGTTCATTTTAGTGATAATGGTCTTCCCAGCAAACCTGGAAAAAAAGGAGATGTATGGAATCTGGGCTTGCTTCTGCTTTCACTCAGCCAGGGCCAAGAAACCAAGGAATTTCCAGTTGCTGTTCCTACTACTTTACCTGCTGACTTCCAGGACTTCCTGGGAAGGTATGTTTATTGCATTTCTGTGTCTTTTGGTTTCTATTATTTTTTTAAAGACTTGGGTGGTTTTTTGAAAGAACAACTAGATCCCCCTGTGTCACTAGTTAAAATTTGTAGAGGAGAGGTAATTGCTTCTTCACAGCTAAGGCAGCTAATCTGGGATTTGGGAGAACCAGTCTGGTGCTCTCTTACTCTTTCCCTGGTACCATGTTTATGTGCCACGATGGGTAAGTAATTTAATCTGTCTTTGCTTCTGATTCCCATCTGAATTATAACAATGATAATTTCTTAAATATGAGGAGACCTCTTTGAACTTTTAGGCCTGAAATTCAATAGGTTTTTGAACAGTTTTCTCTTGGTTTGCTAACAGATGTGTTTGCTTGGAAGATAAGGAAAGATGGACTCCTCAGCAGTTGTTGCAACATAGTTTTATAAACATTCCACGGATGAAAATGCCTGTAGCTGAAGAAAACCTAGGTGGTAAGAAGCTTGTTTCTTTCTGTATACTGCTAAATAAGTGGACTGTGTGCTGCAGTAATAGGAAAAAAGTGAGCTTTGCAAGACTGCACAAGTGTTTTACGTTAGTATGGTCTTTAATTTCTATATCCGTGACTAGCTGGGGGTGGGCCTACTGCTATTGTCTCACTAGTCAACGTTGATGCTGTAAATTCATCCACCTCTTGTATGGTGTAAGTTTCAGCCTTAATTTTGTCCTTGGAAGATGTTGTTTGAATAAGACTTCTTCCCTTGTTATATTCTTATTAGAATCTGTTCCTTTATCCAGCATGATTAATGTTAGTAATTAAAACCTGTATTAAGGTTTATGCTTGCACCAGAACTTAACTGTAGACAGCAGAACACTTCTGTATTTAGATTTCAGTTGTACTTGAAGTTACTTAGGTATTACCTTCTTCTGCTGCTTTTTTGACAGTCCCTTGTGGTTTGTCCCCATACCCCGCACTGCCAGTAGTGGTGACTTTGATATCCTCTTTACAGATTCGGCAGACATAGATTGCATTGAGACAGTTGTACCCAGCAGTCAGATATCCAGTGCTTCCTTTGTCACAGAAACACAGAGACAATTTTCACGCTACTACAATGAGTTTGAAGAGCTCAAGTTACTTGGCAAAGGGGCTTTTGGAGCAGTCATTAAGGTGTGGTAGAAAAATTATTTCCCTCTGTAGAACCCTTTTTGGTGATATATTTGATTTCTCGGAAGCAAAACAATATGCATAGTGTTTGCATGGTTTTATGTATTATCTTTTAGTGTGCTGTGCCTGTCTTGTGGTTTTTATCTGCAGTAGGCTGATAAGTTTTGTGCAAGGCTGCTGAGAGTCTGAGGAGTTATCCTGTCAGTATCAGGAAGCTTTCATTTGAATTGTATTCATTTCTCAGTTGGAAGGAAAACTTCCTCTTACATGAAATTACTTCTGTCTCTATTTGGTAAAGAAAAGTATTTGACATTTTAGATTTATTTGAACTTTGCAGGTAAGAAATAACCTTGATGGTTGCTATTATGCTGTGAAACGTATCCGTGTAAACCCTGCCAGCAAGCAATTTCGGAGGATTAAGGGAGAAGTAACATTACTTTCCCGCTTGAACCATGAGAATATTGTAAGATATTACAATGCGTGGATAGAAAAACATGAACATCCTGTTCCCACGGTGTCATCATCTGAAACAAATGAAGATAAAAGAATGCCCACCAAAGCCGGTGTCTTCATCTTTAATGCTGAGGAGACAAGTGTTGTGGAAGCTAATGCTCCTCCTCCAGTTTTGACAAGTTCAGTTGAGTGGAGTACTTCGTGTGAAAGATCCTCCAGCAACAAATTCAGTGGAGCTGATCCGGAGTCCAGTGATGATGATGACGATGGTGATGGGGTTTTCTCGCAGTCATTTCTGTAAGTAGGCTTCAGTATTGGCACTGTAGGGAACATGAACAGAGTTGTTTTTCCAATTTTGTCTTTTGTCATTCTCACTTCTTTTTAGTTCGTTGCATTTTTTTTCTGTCCGTTGGCTCAAAATCAATGCATTTGCCAGCAGTCACATAGCCAGGGAGAGGAAATGTTGCAGTTAAGAACAGTGAGTGTAGAAGAAAAATCTGGGTTTAGGCTTCTAGAATATTCTTATAATTTGTGTCAGAATGCATAACTGTTTATGCTGGATTGTCTTTTCCAACCTTAAGAGTAAGGGTTTTAATAAACAATAATAGAGAAATATTTTCAAATTCTGAAAAAAAAATTTACTTGTCCTTTTACTCATGGTGAGTCTTTTGTTTAAGCAAGTGAGTATGCCTCAGTTTTGCTAATTGAGTATATAAGTGGGATTGTACTGATGCAGAGGTAAACCTTTCCTTTAAAAGGTAGGGATGGCAAAGAAAATTTTATTTGCAAGCAGGATACTTTTGGGGATTTTGGTTTGGTTTGCTGTTTTTGTTTAAGGCATATGGAAGGTCTTTAACAGAAGCTTAGATTTTTCTATTATTTTTTTTCTGCAAATAGTTTCCAGATTTCTCAGCATCCAGAAGTTTTTTTCTTTTTTTTAAACAGGCCAACCACAGATTCTGAAAGTGAAATAATTTTTGATAATGAAGATGAAAACAGTAAAGGTCAGCTTCCAGTAAGTATAAAGATAAAGCTAATGAAAACAAAAAGATCATAAAATAGTCTTTGACAAGCAAAGAGGTCAGTTGAGAAGTTTCATTTCAGTTCTGGTGTAAGTACAGAACCACATACAGTTATCTTCCATCAGAGTAAATTTTGTGCCATTGTGAGCTGCATTCACAGAATCATAGAATCGTTAGGGTTGAAAGGGACCTCTGCAGATCAACTAGTTTTTTATCACTATGTTTATATCAAAATGCTTGGGTGGGGTGGAGGGTGCATTGTTAATTCTATTAAGTAAGTTTTGCATGTTTTAATCTGAAATTCGTTACTATTTTGAGTTTTTAAAACATGACACACTTTGAGATTTGTTTCACCCAGATCTTGAATGTTTTTCCTCCAGTGTCTTGTGATGGCAAAACATTACTCATTCTCACTTTGAAAATGAGAGTTGGGTCACACCTGGTTTTGTAGTTTATGTAGAAGCAGTGGCATTACAAAAATGTCAGTAAATTATTTTTAGAGATTTTTATGTTATTCAAATCTATTCACAAAAGATGTCTTCTCATCAATGCGTTTCAGCCATTAGAAAATAATAATATGCATATAAAAATCTATGGATGGCTTCTTATAGCTAACTGTTCTGTTACTCTTAATTGTGATAAAGGATGAAGAAGGGCACGAAAAGAATAGCCATGGAGGAGAAGACAGGGCACCAGTCATTCAGACAGTGCATTACCTGTACATTCAGGTACAAACTTACTTGAATTTTCAGATAAAAGGATACTGCTTATTCCAGCCTGCAGAGATTGCTTGTTTTCATGACAGAGGTAATGACCTTTAAAATTACAGATGAGGCAAAGATCAATCTTGGTTTTGCAATAGACTGGTTTTCTGAGAGGCTTGGCTGGTGGCAGCACACATGGCTTGTTATGCCTTCTAGGGTTCTTTAGTTAGAATCATAGAATCAACTAGGTTGGAAAAGACCTCTAAGATCATCAAGTCCAACCGCTACTCAGGGACTGCCAAGACCACCACTAAACCATGGTACTGAGGGCCTTGTCTACACATTTTTTGAACAGTTCTAGGGACAGTGATTCTACCACTTCCCTCAGAAACCTGTTCCAATGCTTGATCATCCTTTTGGTGAAGAAATTTTTCCTAATATCCAGTCTAAACTTCCACTGGTGCAGCTTGAGGCCGTTAGCTCTTTTCCTATCTCTTGTTACTTGAGAGAAGAGACTGACCCCTACCTCACTACAACCTCCTTTCAGGTTGTAGAGAGCAGTAAGGTTCCTCCTGAGCCTTCTCTTCTCCAGACTAAACATCTCAGTTCCCTCAGCTGTTCCTCACAAGACTTGTGCGCCAGGCCCTTCACATTGCCTTCTTCTGAACTCACTTCAGTGGCTTGGCTGCTTTTGTCTTGTTTTTAACATTTATGTTCAGAATATGCTACTCTGCAAGCTCCTACTGTTGTCCTAGAAAATGGGATAGGACCCATAAGTGAATGCATTTTTTCTAGCTATAAAAGAGAGCTCTCGGGAAAATTGCAAACAGTTGAATATTTTGGTGATACTGTTTGCTCCTGACCTGTATGTTGCAGGACCAGCCGTTACTATGCACATAGATACAAATTTGTGATGGTCTGTTTTCTTGACAAAACTGCTCTTTCTTCTCTCTGTCCCCTACCACTGCATGACTGAAGATGGAGTATTGTGAAAAGAGCACATTAAGGGATACTATTGACCAAGGATTGTATGAAGACACCAGTCGGCTTTGGAGGCTTTTCCGAGAAATTTTAGATGGGTTAGCTTATATCCATGAAAAGGTTAGTAAGTGCGCACTTATGACCTGTCCATAATATCTATGTAATATCTTTTTCTGTATGGGTTTCTTCATATTCTATTCATTTTGGGATGTTTATTAGCAAGGGTTGTTCCTTGCCCTTCCCATCTGTTTTACGGGTTTAGAATACTTTATGATAAACCTGAATTTTATAATGAGCCACTTCAGATTTGAACACCTTTTAAAAACTTCTTTTTTTTTGAGTATCTGGTGGTACTCATTATTGTTTCTAGCTTCTGGGCTACAGTCTGTAGTCTTACTTCAAAATTAGGTACCAATGACTAATTACAGTGGGAAATCTACTGCATTAAAGTACGTAATATGATTTTTCCAGTCTTATTACAGGGTTTTAGTTTGAATTATGTTTATTGTTTAATATTCTATTAGTCTTTTTTTTTTGTCCTGCTATAATAGGGAATGATCCACAGAGACTTGAAACCTGTGAACATTTTTTTAGATTCAGATGATCATGTCAAAATTGGTGATTTTGGTTTAGCTACAGATCATCCAGCAAATGCAGTAAGTACAGCTGAAAGTGAATGAAAAACCCCCTTGAATTTGGTGTTGCAATAACGTGAAAGATGAAAATAAAACATAAAAACTTAGTTCTCATTGGACTTTATATTGTGAATGCCATAAAGTTGTTTGTTCCTAAGGTTCTAGAGTTAAACCATGTGCTGTCAATCAAAGCACTAAGAAAAGCCAACAGAAGCATTTCAAGTGCCATTTATAGTATGTCTGTTTTCCTGATTTCAGGTGGTCTCTAAACAAGAAGAAAATCACTCAGATAGTTCTGCTATGTCTGACCCATCAGGTTAGTTTGTGTAGTAGCTTATGCTAAATTATTTTAAGCCATCACTTTTATTTTGCAGTCTTGTATAATCTGTTAGAACTTCCATTCATTCTTTGAAGATAAAACCTTTTTTATTTGGTGTGTGGGGGAAACAACCTCCAACTTTGGGTATATATGCTACATACAATCTTTCAGTTTTGACTGGTATCTAAAAATGAATTTGCTTCCACTGCTAGCCTTTTGCTGCAGATATCAGTGCTTTTCTCAGAGTGAGGTGTATAGAGATTCTGTATATCTGTCCCATTTGCCCTTCTGTTCTCTTGCCTGTACAGGACAATTTCAGGAGTTAAGGGATTTTTGTTTGGTTGGGGTTTTTTTCTTACATCTGTAACAGGCTGAATTTTTTATTTTGTGTAAACTTTAGTACATTGTGTGTTTTAAGATGAGTGTAATAGAAGTGAAATGTAGCTGTATTACTTGTATGCTGACGTACTGCAATTCTATAAAGTAATAGGTAAGCTTAGCTACTATAGATACACATGGATACTTGACCTGTGAAGGAAGAACTGTCTGTTTTGCAAACTGTTCTCGCGTGGGTTTCTCTGAAGAAGGACTGCCTTCCAACCTAGCATAAATGAGGAAAGAAAATTAGTGAGTCTTTTCTTGACTTTGATGCTGTATTTCTGTCACACTTTCTTGAAACTTTTTCATCTTTTGCCACATAGGTAATTTGACAGGGATGGTTGGCACTGCGCTGTATGTCAGCCCAGAGGTCCAAGGAAGCACTAAGTCTACATACAATCAGGTATGATTAGAATAGATTTAATAAAAAGGTAGCATGGAATCCAAGGTACAGTTTAGGTCATTCCTGCTCAATAAAGGTAAAAGGTGGAACAGGGAGGGGGGTACTGCTGTGATAAGCAAGAGAATGAGAAATACTCCTTTGAGAGGAAAGCAAGAGTGAAACAATGTGGGCAAGTCAGTTTTTCTGCCTGTGCTGTGACCATGACTAGGTGCAAGCAACTTCAATTTGAAAGCACGTGATCATGGAGGACCTTGAGTAAAAATTAGTAGTTTATAAATCTTACAGTCTTTAATGAAGGTAAAAAGTAATCAGAAGTATATATTGCTCTCCTGGATTCCTAGACTTGATTTTTGGGAGGTGGGGGTACAATTTTGTGGGTTTTCTTTCATCTGCGGATCCTGTTTGTATGCAGAGATGAGCTGAATTTCAAAGCAGAAGTGTTTTCATAGAGGGAGGCCTTTACATCATGGCAGTGCTGTGATAATAAAAGGTATTGAAGTCTGACAGGTCTGGATTGTGCTGTTTAACAAAAAAAAACACAAAAACAAAAACAAAACCAGAGAAACACCACCCCTATCTCTTGCTATAATACACTGTGAAATTTAGTCCAAACATTGTTATTTCTCTGCTATCATCAACTGCAGAGAATTCACAGGTATTACATTTATGTTTCCTTTTTTTTATTTTCCCTTAGAAAGTGGACCTGTTCAGTCTGGGTATAATATTCTTTGAAATGTCTTATCGTCCTATGAGTACTGCATCAGAAAGGATCTTTGTTCTTAGTCAGTTAAGACTGGTAAGTACACAGATACAAAAGATACTAATCCTTTGTGTCAAATAGTTTGTTAAGAGAAGTAGAAGGATGCAAAACAGAGTAAAGTGTTTCCACAAGGAGTGCTTAGGGGAAAAAAAGTTTATAAAATACATAGTGAAAAGTGAAAAATAAGATTGGAGCTGTTACTGACATTCCCTTAATGTGCTGTCGTATTACCATCAGTCAGTGTTCTGTCTGAAATTAATTTCTATAGTGCAAAACGTCAAAGGTGTAAGCGTCAGATAAAGACGTCATGGTTTCAGTACACCCACATTTAGACCCAGTGAGTTGCTCTCAGGAACCAGTTGGTATTTGTAGTTGGTAAATGCTTGTGATTATGGGTTGTATCTTCATTGTACAAAACATCATAAAAGCATTTCAGTGACATTCATTTTCCTTTTAGCTCTTCAGACTGAAATTGTGTGTGGCTTTTTTCTGTGGGTTCTTTTTTTTGGTGGTTTTTTGTTGGTTTTTGGGGGTTTTTTTCCCATGAGCAATAAAAACGCTTAGTTTCTCTGTTTAAATATGTAGAACTTAAAAATAAGACTGGCCTGAGCAAGCTGGACTGCATGTTATAATCATATGTGATTTTTGTTTTTTATAGCCTACTATTGTATTTCCTAAAGACTTTGATGAAGTCAGTCATGCAAAGCAGGTAATTTTAAAGATATTTTAATTATTAGGTATTCCCTGTCAAGAAACATTTATTATCATTTTTCCCCACTTAATTTTAAAATAGTGATCTCTTCCAAGTTCTTGTTACATGACATTGGAACAAAGTAAGGAGAAAAAAAAATCTCAGCATACTAAGTTGACATGGAATTATACAAAATTCCCTAAGCTCAGTCATGAGAGTGGAGTTCATGGGCATACCTTTGAAGCTCTGAGGGACAATTTTAGGCTAAGACAAATGCAGCTGTGTTGATTAACTCTTTAACCTTTCAAAAGAAATCTGTGTCACAGAAGAGAGAGAGTTGTGCAAGCTAAATTGACTGCGCTGAGCTTGAAGAGTTGTCAAGAGCTGTTATGAATGCCTCCATGGCAGATAAAAGTGCAGTGTAATCTTCTCTGGACCATCTAGATAACTTTTATCTTATGCTAGTGGACTCTTTGTTGAACATTAGCATTATCTTTTTGTCTGTTAGGCCTGTGAAATGGCAATCTGCCTGTTACTAGTACCATAAAAATGTTTCCCTCTAGTAAAGTTAACTGTAATATGCCGGGAAGACTCCCCCTTCTTTATTATGTGTAACTCTCAGATCTTTGTTATGCGTATGATTTTTCTTTCTTTGTTGATAAAGAGGTGTCAGAGATAGCATAACATAGAACAACAAAGGATACTATGTATTTTGTCATCCCGGGAGACATATTTCTAAAAGCTTTCATATTTTAGTAAATTTTATTCAAATAATAACACTATAAAAGGTATTCAGAATTTTAAAACCAAAGAATATCCACCCCAAAAATTCAGATCCTGCTTTTTTTTTGGTCCCCTATAGAGTCTCATATTTCTTAATTAATAAGAGGTGACTGGGAAGTTTGTTGGAAGTACTGCTAATGTCTGATTTTTTTTTTCCTAAACTATAACATTTGTATTTAATTTGTAGAGATCAGTTATTACATGGCTCCTGAACCATGATCCTGCAGCACGACCAACAGCTGTGGAGCTGTTAAAAAGTGAACATCTTCCACCACCGCAAATGGAAGAATCTGAACTCCATGAAGTACTCCACCATACCTTAGCTAATGTGGATGGAAAGGCCTACAGGACTATGATGAGTCAGATATTTTCACAGCGTGTATCTCCAGCTATAGATTATACCTATGACAGTGATATGTTGAAGGTTTGTAGGTGTTTAGGGGATGCATGTTGTTGCAGTTTTCCTGTGTTGGATTAAAAAATATATGGGTAGACTCTAACATGTTTGAAAGAATTGCATTCTCTCTTGAAATCAACCTTCACTTTAGTTCCCATTTAAAGCTGTACTATGTGAGCTTGAATAACCAATTCCCATTTAAACCTTAACATTCATTCTTCATGGAAGAAACAAGCAATGTTTGATTATAGCAGCTAAAGCTTTAAGCTTATGTCCAGATTATTACTTTACTCTGAATTTCTATCAAACTAATGCTACTTGTATCTGATTGCCAACAGAATGCGTTGCCTCTGACTGTTTTCTTCCCTGTCTAATCATGGCAATCAAAGTAATCTTTCTTGGTTTCTCAGCTTTTAAACATTTCTAAATCTTAAGAAATACAAGGTAATATAGCACAGTAATGGTTTTTATAGCTCTAGTTACTTTTTATTACAGTGGGATGAGATAGCGGAATGTTTATTACCTATATTACATGGAATAATTGCCTGTATTACCTGGAGTGTTCATGGCATATAAATTATATATGTACTTTTTATTTGTGATGGTTTCAGGGTAGTTTTTCTGTTTGGGCAGCCAAGATACAGCAGCATGTATGTGAGATTGTCAGCCGGATATTTAAAAGACACGGTGGGTGTGTTCACCAGAGTTGTTCATTTAATTTTTTTTTATGATTGAATGGATTTAAGAGAACAGAATGGTTTTACTGCTGTCGCAGAGTCAGAAGCTTCACAGATTTTGAAACATGTTTTCATTCTTCTGGAAAAAAACTGGGGGATGGGTTATATATTTTTTTTCTGTTAGATTGTATTGCTGTCTCTAGTGGTTAGAAGCATTTTCTTGTATTTGGGGTGCTTTTTTCACCCAATTAAAAGTTTATGTTGTCATCTAATTAAAGAAGTGAGTAAAGCTTCCATAACAAAATAGCCATTTGAGAATCAGTAGAGAATTTAAAACAGGAAAGTATTTTTCAGAAATTAGTGATGTTATTGTTAATAGTTAGATTTGAATTCAGATTGGATTCATGCAGATAGATGGTTGCAAAATAGAGCCAGAAAAAAGGTATTAAAGAATTTAAAGTGAACCATAAACACTTCTAGTACATTTTTGAGACACAGGGTGCTATATGTCTGAACAATATTTGTTCTCCATAGAAGTGCCTCTAGATCAAAACAGTACAAGTGGCATCTGTAGAGATTTTCATACGTTTCATACACATGCTTTTGTGAAAGGTGGTATTCAAAGAGGGAGGCAAAGTGAGGATTCTGCTGGGGCAATGGAATTGGCAGTTCTCTGTTTCTCTGTGAGGGTGTCTGCTGAGCCCAAGAAGCCTGCAAGATGGAACATCTGTTTGATGGCATTGTTTAAAGAGTGGAAGAGGAAAGTCTATTAAGGACCCTTGAAATAATGTAAATTTTTAAAGGCATTGGTTGAGATTATCATGGTCTGCAAGATTGTTTGTGAGCTTGTTGTATAAAGCAGATGTTACTTCTGAAATGCAAGGTAATAGTATTTTACTGGTTTTGTGCAGGAGCCATCAAGCTGCATACTCCACTGCTAATGCCCAGAAATAAAAAACTATATGAACATAATGAAGCTTCCTATTTCATGGATCACAGTGGGATGCTGGTAATGCTTCCATATGACCTCAGGGTAAGTAGTTTCCTCTCTGCAGGCAAAGCTGGGTTTGAAGAGTCCTGTGATGTTTGTAGATACCTTTGAGTCACTAGTGGCAAATCTGGTTTAAGTTTACACTGCTTCAGCATTTCAGAAAGTTTATCTTACACAGGTAAAAATAATGCCATATTATAACTGCAATCGATCTCACTGCTGGTTTGTGGAGTTTTTGTGGTTTGTTTGTTGTGGTGTTTTCTTCCACATGTAAGAGACAAGACTTTTCCAGTGACCAGTGAAAATTCTAGTATTTACGTGCCTTTCTTATTTATAGACAATGTGAGTAACAGTCTGTGCAGTTTTGTGTTTTTCAAACAGATGTTGTCAAGGATCAGTCTACTCTTGGGAGAAATTGCTGTTTGAGTAGTTCAGATTTTACAGTCTGGGATTCCTCTCTGTCATACCAAATTATGTGCAATGGTGGCCTCATTAATTACCTTTCATTTAATACCTAAATGCGTTGTGTTTTTCGTTTACTAGTGACGGTTAAAGAACATGACTTTTTATACTCCATTTCATTAACGTAAGGTCAGTTTGACTCGTCCTTCCTTTGCATTTATAACAGCAAGCTATATAATACGATTCTTAATTAAGGATTTGTGTGGGATCCACAAAATTGATTTTTCTGTAGGAATTACTTGTTTGGAAAATGCGTCAACCAAAGATTTATTAAAAGATACTCCTTCTATGAAACAGCAAAATAATCTGCTTGTATAATATGCTCATAGTTGATTTATGATGCATTTTGCATGCAGTAGGGTAATTAAGAAATGTCCTTGTGTTCTTCTCCAAGCTCTTCTAGGAACTTGGCAAGGGGGGAAATGTTATTTAAAACTTGAAGCAAGGATGATTAATATTACTTGGCTAGGGCAAATATTTAAGGCACTTACCGATGTGAGAGTACAAGTGTTACTGCGTGGTAGTAATTAATCTCCAGAGCCTAGTCTTGTTTCAACAATTTATATATATTTTGTTTTTCAGATTCCTTTTGCAAGATTTGTAGCTAGAAATAACATATCAAACTTGAAAAGGTAAGGGACATAGAGATAACATTTTGCACAAGTTCTGTGCTTTATGAAAGTGACCTCTGAAGATGCTGATTCTTTCTTCAATGTTTCCTATAGATACTGTATAGAGCGAGTTTTCAGACCTCGGAAGTTAGACCGCTGTCATCCTAAAGAACTCCTAGAATGTGCATTTGACATCATAACATCTACTGGAAATAGCTTTTTGCCTATAGCAGAGACAATTTATGTCATTTCAGAAATCATTCAAGAGTTTTCAGTGCTACAGGTAGATTCTCTAATCATGCCCTTTGTTCTCTTTCCATCCTAAAATGTTAATCTAAGTAAATATTTAGTCTAATGTCTTTAAAAAGGGTAGTTCCTTTAACCTTAGCTACAGAGCTGTTTTCGCATTTTATCATTAGTCAATTATAGAACACTGTGATTTAAATAAAAAATACGTTTCATAGGTAAACTTAAAATGAAGCATAGGTTTGTGTGCAAAGGAAATATTAATTGAATATTTACAGTGCCACTGAAGTAACATACTTCTAATGTCAGGTAGGTGATTATTGTAGAATGGGACAAGCCTTGTCAGTCTTTAGTTACAGATGGGAGGCAGGTGGTGAGAGGAGAGGTCTGAAGCGAGTTTTGAGCTGTTATTAAATCTTTAGAAATTATTATTGTTGTTGTTAATGTTACTATTATTATCAAGCAAATGGAATGCAAGTAAAACTTTTTCTTTCTTCTTTTTTGTTTATACTTTGCTAGGAAAGAAATTACAGTATTTACTTGAACCACACTGCCTTACTGAAAGCTATACTTTTGCACTGTGGGATACCAGAGGATAAACTCAATCAAGTCTACATCATTCTGTATGATGCTGTGGTAAGTGATTAGTTATTGATCTAATCTCTATAATCATCACTGTAGAGTATCTTATTTTGTGGAGTTGTCTCTGAAAATGAGTAACAGTCCATTGCCAGCATAACCAGGAATATCTTGCTGGTATATAAAAAACTGAACTATCTTTGAGCTGTAAACTTAGATTAACTCCTTTTGTGTTACTTCTGGGATGTTTTCAGATGTTTCAAGATTTTTATATGTGTATTTATGAGATAATTGTCCACCTGTGTAACTAAGAACTGGTAGGCAATTCAATAAAAACTTTAAAATGTATCTTAATATCATGTTGGTCTTTCCTACTATATAAGCAGAGACAATAAATGAAACCATTTGAATAATTAAGGTAATGTTTAAATCCCAACAAAATGCACGTCTGCATAAGCACAGCTTAAGTTTTTATTTGTATGCTTTTTGTTGCTTCTTGAAATGAAGCTGAGTAAGGCTTCACTACAGTATTGGTGGAAAATATTTATTGGTTTTGTTCTTTTACAGTATTATTGCTGTTTGTAAGTGCAACATTTAAGTAAAAGCACTGGAAAGTTGTGTTTTAATTTTTCTAAGCAGTAGTAATTTTTTTGGTAACTCAGTTGCTGAACATGTTTTAATCTGTTTCTTCTGTAGACTGAAAAGCTAACTAAAAGAGAAGTAGAAGCCAAATTCTGTAATCTTTCTCTCACATCAAACAGTGTAAGTAACTTTAATTCAATGATAATTTGTCTGTAACTTGCCGTGAGTCAGTAATACTTTATTTATTTTGCAGATTAATCAGCCAGAGTAAGTAAAATAAATGGTTACATCTGTTTTTCAAAATGGATCAGTCCAATTTTGTTCTGTCTGCTTTCTGGAAGTCAGTATTGCAACTCTCCAAGTTCCTTTCTGATTTTAAAAATATTTTTTGGACTGTGGAAGCAATTGAAGGATAAACAGAATATTTTGCAGTGGTATTTGATAAAACAAACTGAGAGAAACTTGAGAAAAAAAAGTCTGCAAATGTTGATGAATGTACATAAAGAGTTGAGATTAACTTCTGGACACCCTGAGCAGTCTTCTGCCTGTACATTCCTTTCCTGAACTCACTAGGTTACAACAGACTGCTAGGCTAAACAAACAAAAACGGCAGATACTTCATTCACATGAGGTCAAATATTTTTAGGGGTTTTTTAGATGTGATCTGTTGTGAGTGCTGTCAGTGGTGCTACCTATATTTTTTTCTTTGGTTTTTGCTTTTAGCTTTCTCGACTCTACAGATTCATTGAGCAGAAGGGAGAAGCAAGTAATGTATTTCCATTTTTAAACACAATGATAAAACAAAAGCCAGGTGTCACTCAGCTGCTGAAGCATGGCATGAAGGATTTAGAGGAAGTCATTGGTCTGTTAAAGCAACTTGGAATAAAGCTTCAGGTTTGTAAAATACGCTGCTAATAAATTAATGGCTTTATAGACTGCTGGGATTTGTAATTTTCCAGGAAACAAAGTAGTCATATTTTAGAATAGAAAAACCACATTGAAGTGTTTTTTGATGGCAAGTAATAATACTGGCACTGATTCTTTCTAAGACCTTTTCCAGTCAGAAGTCTCTGGTTTAATTTCTGTTTAATGACATACAGACTATTATTTTTTTCTTCCCCAGCCAAGACTGAAGACATCACTTAGAGCGTAAAGGAATTTTTAAGTTTTGAAACAAACTAAATATTTTAAAAATACAGAAAGCTGTTGACTACTGAAGGCCTCCCCACCTCCACCTTCCTTGAGACTTGCTGTTTGGGTTTTGTGCTATAGGTCTCTTGGGATTAAAACATTATTTCCTTATTTAAGGAGTGTTTCTGTATGTCTTCCTTATGTGCGAACAGTGTTTTCAATCCTTACTGTTAACAGGAAATGAATTGTACTAACTCTAATACTGGTAAAGGCCTTGTACACATACTCATTTTTATTTTACAGGTTTCTATAAATCTGGGGCTTGTTTACAAAATACAGCAGCACAATGGAATTATCTTTCAGTTTATAGCATACATCAAAAGAAGACAAAGAACTGTGCCTGAAATTCTTGCTGCAGGGGGCAGGTATGATCATCTGGTATGTACTCATTTCTATTTATTTATTTGTTTGTTTATTCATTCATTTATTTTAACCATACTCATTTCTATCTATTTATTTATTTCTTTATTTTAACCATGAAAAAATGAAACAGCTTTTTGACATTTTGCAGAGATAATTATTTGGGTCTTCCATTTTTTTTTGTCTTATTTTGAGATTTCACAATTTAGAGGGCCACAGATGGTCGGACCTGTTCCTTCAGCTGTTGGAGTCAGCATAGCTATAGATAAAATAACTGCTGCTGTTTCCAGTGTGGAGGATTCTGTAAGTCTTTGAAGGGGGGTGGGATATGGGGGCTTTGTTTGTTTGTTTACTCCTGACAGTTTACTAACCTAACTGTAGCCACAGATGGATAAAAAAGATGTTCAGCTGTGTCCCAAAATAATAGCATACTGAAATAGACAGTAAATATCAAGATTACCTGTTTTCTTGTGTTTCTCTGCAGAGAATTATTTAGTTTATTAATAAAAATATATTATTTAAAAAGAATTAGAGAAAGAGAAGAGGATCTTCAGGCTTATACCCCTTTTTTAAAAATTTAAATGAGACATCTTCTGCAGCCTGTAGATTATTTCAGATAGAAGAGTACAGCTGTAGTAGCTAATAAGTGTTACTTTGCCCCTATCACTTCTGCCCTTATAAAAGTATAGAAGATGGAGATGGAAAGAAACTTAAGAAAATGGACTACTTTGTACAGTGTCACACAGTTTCACTCGGTTGTGGAATGTGCATTTTACAAACTTCTCTTTATAAGAATAGATTAACATTGCTAAGCAGAATAGGAAGGGAAGAACAGAATAGGCTAGGATACTTTGCAAGCTGAAGCTGTGCAGATGCTTTTTTCGAAGAGCAAGCTTCAGTGACTCTCAAACATGTTCAGGTAGATTGTGGCTCTAAGAGATGGATCTAACCTGTTTTTTCAGCTTGATGGATTTTGAAAAGCATTAGCATATTTATCCTCTTTGTTACTTTCACTGCCTTATGAAGGGGGAAAAGGAGGTCTCATGGCTAATATTAACCCTCTTGTTTTTACTTTCCCTTCAGGTTTCTGTCAGCTCATGTGACCTGCTGGTTGTAAGTGTTGGTCAGATGTCCATGGGTAGAGCTATCAATATTGTTCAGAAACTCTGGACTGTAGGAATTCCAGCTGAAATAATGTATGACTGGTCCCAGGTATAATTTCTATCTCTCTGTGTTAATTAGTTGCTTAGTGCAGCCTAAGACTGCCCTTTTTCAATTTTTTTCTAGGGTTTTTTTATGAATTACAGACTCATAAAACTGAGTATGTAGCATGCTGTTTAGATGCAATAATTGTAAGATTCACTGGGCTTGCAGCATTCTTCCTCTGTACATTCCAGAGTAGCTAGAAGCGTGATGGGGTCTTTTTGCACTCCTCTAAGCAGGAATAAATTAAGGGAGCTTCCTTAATTATACAGGGAGAGCAGAGTCCAAGGCCTGTTGAAATCAAAGGGGGAAAAGTGCATAATCATAGAATCATAGAATAGTTAGGGTTGGAAAGGACCTTAAGATCATCTAGTTCCAACCCCCCTGCCATGGGCAAGGACACCTCACACTAAACCATATCACCCAAGGCTTCATCCAACCTGGTCTTGAACACTGCGAGGGATGGAGTATTCAAAACCTCCCTGGGCAACCCATTCCAGTGCCTCACCACCCTACCAGTAAAGAACTTTCTCCTTATATCCAGTCTAAACCTCTGCTGTTTAAGTTTCAACCCGTTACCCCTTGTCCTGTCACTACAGTCCCTAATGAATAGTTCCTCACCAGCATCCCTGTAGGCCCCCTTCAGATACTGGAAGGCTGCTATGAGGTCTCCACGCAGCCTTCTCTTCTCCAGGCTGAACAGCCCCAACTTTCCAAGCCCGTCTTCATACAGGAGGTGCTCCAGTCCCCTGATCATCCTCGTGGCCCTCCTCTGGACTTGTTCCAACAGTTCCATGTCCTTTTTATGTTGAGGACACCAGAACTGCACACAATACTCCAAGTGAGGTCTCACGAGAGCAGAGTAGAGGGGCAGGACCACCTCCTTCAACCTGCTGGTCACGCTTCTTTTGATGCAGCCCAGAATACGACTGTAGCTCAAATTAAGTGGAGATGCTTCAAAGGAGCATTTTTGTACCAGTGAAGGTGGTGAATTTTCCTTTCAGTGAGGGCTGCAAGTAGAATCCCTGAGCTAATCCTTAATAAAGGGCACGTCTAGAACAGAACGATAGCATTGACTTTTAAATCTATCCACATGGCTGAAGACTAGTAGGTAGAGGGGGAATGTTTACACCATTCTACTCTTAGAAAAAGTTTAGTAAACTCAGCTACTAGATACACTGTGGGGTACCTGTGTTGTTCCTGGAGAGACATGTGGTAAGAGGGAGAGAATGTGGCAAGCTGAGTTGTGCTCCTTTTGTCTGCAGCTGAAACCAAATAGAGCTTTATCCTCTACTGCCTCACTGGAGTAGGGAGCTCCATGGCAATGAGGAAGTCCCTTTCAATAGTAGTGGAAGCTACCAGAGGATTATGAGTCTGGGTCACCTTTAATTACACCAGTTGGTGACTAACAGAAGAAATGCTGTGCAGTTGTCCATTCTGATTCATGTGCTGCAGAGCAGACAGTTTTGAGTTCACTCACTTAATTGCGTGATTTCTTTGTAATCTTTCACCGTAACATTTCCAATGGCTTCAGTCCCTCAAAACCAAAAAGATACAGATCATAATGCTTTTTCTATTATCACCCTGGGCTCTCTTCTTCTTGCAGTTCTTAAAAGTAATGAAGATTTTGAGTTCTTGTCTCTGTCTAATGCTGTCTTGCAGTGCACTCCTAAGTCAGCATAGCAAATCCTTCAGTAAAGCTGATTTACATCACTCTCAACACTGATAGTGATGTAAGGCAGCCTCAGGCTTACGGCTGTAGTCAGCTTTCATGACGCAGTACCACTCATGCAGGACTGACATATTACTGAAAGTTGCAGAGAGTGGGGTGATGGCTGTTGGATTGATGTTATGTTGCACGTTTTTACAATTACCTGTAAAATCTTTGCTTCTAGATGCAGCTAGCCCTTCCATGTGGAAATTAAGACTGCAAGGCTTAGACATTCTCTTTGTCTAGTATAGACTTAAACAGATTTCAACTTTCAGGAAGCATTAGGTGTATAAATACATGTGTAATGAAGCTTCAGCTCTTGGACTTGTTAATAAAGCTTACTTCTCTTAGAAGCTTACATAATCAGTGTAGCTGCTGCATATAAGGTTGTTTTAATGAAGGACAGAATACTTAAGTTTATTGCTTAAGTGATAATTTCATAATCTGTCAATTTTCAATCCCATTCCCTTTCCCCTATTCCCATTTCAGTCACAAGAAGAACTGCAAGAATATTGCAGGTGCTCTGGGATTATGTATGTGGCCCTTGTGTCAGATAAAGAAGGAAGTCATGTGAAGGTGAGTGTGGGACCAGAGGATGCTTGATGGTGTTACAGACTTATAATCTGTTCTGCATTTCTTTTTTTAAGATCATTATTATTTTCACTAAAGTATCCAAGTAGATGAAATTCAGTAAATACAGTCTCAATTGCTAAGTAGTGGAAAGTTTTTCTGAAGCTTTTTATCCCTCCATAACACTGTTATTTACAGACACCCTTTCCTCTAGGAAAGTCCAAAGAGAAATGCAAACATGCTGACTTTGAGTCATTGGTGTCTTTATGTGGAAGAAGGTTTCTGTTGTCTCTGATTTCTTTGAAACTACAAAACTAATGAGATGGCTCAGTGATGTTTCCAGTTCCAGTTTTCCGTGATACAAAACAAATACAGAATGATAGAATAGTTAGGGTTGGAAAGGACCTCAAGATAATCTAGTTCCGATCCCTCTGCCATGAGCAGGGGCACCTCACCCTAGACCATGTTGCCCAAGCCTTGAACACTGCCAGGGATGGAGCATTTACCACTTCCTTGGCAACCTGTTCCAGTGCCTCACCACCCTCACAGGGAAGAACTTCTTCCTTATATCCAACCTGAAAATATAAAATTATTAAATATAAAGATAAATACAAAGCTAAAACATAAATCTAAATAAATCCATGTAGTTCAGGCAGGTAGAGTCTGAACCACATTCCTCGTATCTGTAAGTTGAGGTTAAAATGGAAAGTCTGGACTGTGTCACAAGGTGAATTACCACTTTCTGTGCTCTGCAGTCTGTGGTTTTGGAATCTTTCCAGAAGGTAAAAATTTTAAAATATTATTGATTCTGGATCATTAGAAAAAAGATCATTAGTTTCAGAATAAAAATTCCTCCTTTGACTGAAAAAAGTAACCATTTGACAGCATCTGGATGGCTGTGTTACCTGGTCAGTGGGCATTACAAAAATATTTTCCACTTATTACTGGCATTGTCATTATAACTGCAATAACCATATAAACAAGTATCTTTTGATGATGAGGATGCAATACATCAGTGTCTTCCACGAGACTATCACAGAGCAGTTTGAATACAGCTTTATTGAAGCAAAACCAACAAAGAACGTGCTAAGGAGGCAAATGGTGGTGTTACTGAATAAGATGGAACAGATACTCAAAGTTTTGAATGTTTGAGTCTGTAAGTCATGCAAACTGAAAGGCAGGCCTTATTCTGATATAACAAAGAAAAAAACCCAAACCAAATATGCTATTACTTATGTGGTATTTGCACCTGTGAACCATTCTGTTAAAAAATTATTACATACTAAATACAAGTAACCAAACTATTTTAAGCTTTGGGAATGCAGAGGAAATTGGTTGGGGAAAAAAATGTCTAATCTGAGATTTAATTGGCAGTGATTGATTGTCATACCTTTGACTGCTTCACCTTAATGAGTGAATAGTCCAGTATGGTTTTGACTAAATTTGATAAGTTTATTCATATGCTATTTTAAGAATCAACAATCTTAAGACTCACTGAACTACATCATAGGTGAAATCCTTTGAGAAAGACAGACAGACGGAGAAAAGGATTTTAGAATCTGACTTACTAGATCACCTGATGCAGAAACTGAAAACTAAAAACTGTGATGAAAGATGCAGTAGGTAAGTAACATAAAATGTCAGTGTGAATGGTTAAAATCAGAAGTAAATGTGTGTCTTTATTTGATAAAGAGTAAGAGCTTTGCTGAATTTCTTTTGAGGGGAAAAGACAGCAAAGGCTTGGTTATAGAATTCTATTGAGATTAAGAAAGAGACTGATTTCTGTAGCTGCTGTTACATTCAGACATCCATAGTGTTTCACAAATTGAAAGACCATGCAGTTATCCAGCTCAAATGCTACCAGAACACCAGCATTGTCTGTATGCAGGACTGCCAGCAAGTACCTATTACTGACCAGAAGTCCCATTACATATACTCTGTAATCAAAGACATACAGCAGCAAATCCCTTGCATTCTGAGGCAGTGTTGATATGGTAAAAATGAAGGTGTAGGACACTTTTACACCCTAGCAGGAACAAATGAAAGTAACACCTAGCAAAGACTTGGAGTACACAGCAACACCCCATCATCCTATCTTTGTTGACGTTGCTGTTTATTGTCACCAACAGAAATTAGAACAGAAATCACAGGAGAGGCTACACTCACACCTGTGTGCATAAGCAGTATAGCTCTTATTCATACATCTTTTGTAAATATATAATTCTACACACATCTATATATATTTTCATCTATATTTATATTTATATGTTTGTGAATCTGTGTGTGTGCTGGCAGCAGGAACAGACATGGTTAGTCACACAAAATAGAATTGAAAAGCTTAACACATTTGACATGAGCAGTAGTTCTGAATAGACTTAACAATAAAGGAAATTGTGAAGTTGGGAAATGCCCAGCTTGAGCAGTAGTTTCTGCAGGTGGTTGATGTCTCCTGCTACCCCTCCTATCCACATCTTCATTCTCATTTTTCTGGCTTCAGCCAGTCTTGCCATTTAACTTCATAACTTACCCAAGTCTCATGTGTTTTGTGACAGATCTACAAGATCTGTTAGAAGCTGTGAAAGAAAATAATTCTATCTAAAATTTACCTTATTTCTAGATCCTGAGAACAGAATATAGAAAATCCCATGTCTAGTAATACTAAACAGAGAAATGCAATAACTGTGATTCTAATAGCACTGGTAAATTTATTTGTTAATGAATCCTGAGTGTGCAAAGGAAAGAGATCCAAACTATTGAAAGCTTCCTTGAATATATGTGATCTTAAATATTAGTTCAATACATTTAATATTATCTCACAGAAACCTGTAAGGAGTTGTAGATTAATAATTTAGAGGGAATATTCTTAAAATATATTCTCTTATGAGGATCTAAATCACTCCTGCATGATAGGAACACGTTTTTTGCGTCCACAGGAATCAAAAAGATTGCTTCTGGATCAGATTTTGCAATATAATTTTTTGCTATTTCCTATCTGTTCCAGAATAGAATTTATTCTGGAGAGTATGGGCCATATCCATAGATTTTTTATTTGTTAGATTGAAATAAGTATGTTTGTAAAATAATGTGAAACAATTTCTTATTACAGTATTTCTTCATTATTGTAAATCTGTTTCCCTAACTGCTGTTGTTTGTTTTTAGAGAAACCTCAGATAATCTTTCAGTACCAAATCAGAAGGGATCATTTACTAATATCTCAGGTACTTAGTTTCTAAGAATATACAAACTGTTTCTGATTAAAAATTGTTTTATAAGAAAATACTGCTAGAACATAAAATTCAAAAGTATTACCATAGTCAGAGCATGAAAACATTTCCCAGCAGTGCCCCTGGTTAGAGATACTTCCTCCTAGTCTCAAATGTTGTTCCAAGTGATCTAAATGTGAAATTTTCTCTAAACAAAGTGCTCAGAGCAATATACAGAATATTCCCCATATAAGCACTCATTGGTGTAGTGATTCAGGATGAGTGAAAAGCCAAAAGCCATAAACATTTCCTAGCTGAGGGGAAATTAAACATCATCTTGATGAAAAATGACATGACCTGTGATTGTTACAGTGCTGAGACCCATGTACATTGACCCACTGTTCTACCGAGATTTTTTTTCTTCAGATGAAAATGCCTTTATATTTCTAGCTACAGATTTGCACTCCTTAGGCTGATACTGTAAATTTGCATATAAAGAATAATATCAAGCATTCATTGTGTGGATAAAGTTTGACATTTTTGATAATTATTTTATGAAGTACTGATACAGTGTGTGGTGGTGGTTCTTATTTTTAAAGAAACACTGCCCCCCCGGCCTTGCATAACAGGGAGAGAAAGAGGTGGTCATGCTTAACTTTATTATACTTTTGTGTGTATGTGTGTGATTACCAGAAGTGGCAATTTGGACTTTGAAATAAGCCATTTCAAATTTTTATTCTTGTTATTTGGGTGAACGGGGGGCTGGATTTTTGGTTTTTTTGTTTTGTCATTGACTCTGCCTTGGGATTAAGCATTAAATAGTTGCCTCATTCTTGTAATAGCTTTTCCTTTTTTTGGTATTAGGTATGCTACATTCCTATGTAAAATTCTGCACGTCATTTGGAACCATTTATTAGTTTCAGGGAACACTGATACAAAATACCACATTTCTTGGTCTTACCAACCAGTCCTTCAAAGTCATAAGGAAGCGTCTGAGAATGCCCATGCATGTGTTTCACTATCCTCTCTACTTGACTCGCTTTGGGGGTTTTTAGCAGCTTTTTGAAGCCTTTACTATACACATCTTAGTTTATTAATATTAGTAAATTTTTTGTTTCTTGCTACTTCTTGTGTGAAGAAGGAATGTAATCTAAAAATATATGTTTGCATTTTAGGTGTATTTGAATCACATGGAACTCTTGCAGTGCCTAATGTTAGTGTTATAGCTCCTGAAAAATTATCTGCCAGTGCCAGGCGGCGTCAGGAAATTCAGGTATACATACATTAAATAAGTATTAAGAGGTGATCCTTAAAAGTTAAAGAATGGTAGAATTCGTATTTTTACTATCATGTCCCTTACAGATATACATCCTGTTCATTATTCATAAATATAAAGGAGGAAGTTATTTACTGTAAGGGTGGTGAGGCACTGGAATGGGTTGCCCAGGGAAGTTGTGAATGCTCTATCCCTGGCAGCGTTCAAGGCCAGGTTGGACAGAGCCTTGGGTGGAATGGTTTAGTGTGAGGTGTCCCTGCCCATGGCAGGGGGGTTGGAACTAGATGATCTTAAGGTCCTTTCCAAACCTAACTATTCTATGATTGTATAAAATAGACTATGAACAACACAAAGGGTTGAAAGCAAAGACCACCTTTTTATAATATTTGGGGTCTGGGGGATTAGATGTGACATGGTTGCTCAGCCATCATCGTACATATGTATTAGAAATCTTATTTTAGTAGGAACCATTTTTCTGGAATTTTTTATTTAGTAATTGCTGGAACATGTTAAAGGCACAAGTTCAACATGCTGTTAATTTGTAATATGTATGTAACAGATACTTATGTATTTCATTATGCTGTCTCAAACTAAAGGTCTAAAAAATAGCAGATTTAAGCAAACAACCCTACCTAAAATGTAATACTGTAACAATGTAGAAAAGATTAAATTATACTAGAAACAAATGTGAAGAGTTAATGGCTATTGGCTTCAAGGTATTTAGAGTACCTGGTAAAACATAACTGTAATCTTATCACCCTTTCAGCTCAACTGTGGGTGTGCAACATAAAATATTATAATATTATAAATATTATAATATTATAAATATTATAATACTGCTTATAATACTTGTATAAGTATTATAATATATATAATACTTATATATATTATAATATAATACTACTTATAATATTACTTATAAATAGTACTTGGAAACCAAATAAAGAAGTGGATGCTACTCTCTGAGCTTTGAGCTAAACAGACTTGCCGTTTTCAGAGTTTTAATACATAAAGGCATCTTTCCAGGATTAAAAAAATATATATAGTGCAAGGCTGCAACTATATCATAAAGCACTACCTTTGCAGTACTGCTTGCTCTGGAAAAAAGTGTTGCAAGGCGTGGCTCATATCTTGGTTTGGCTTTCAAATGAGTTATCCTTCAACTGGATATGATTCACTGTATCCAGTCACAGGTTCTCATGTTCCTCTGAAAAGTTATTGAACACCCAGAAACAGAATGGAAGTTTTTACTACATACGTGAGAATACACATTGTAACGTGCAGTTCTGTCTACTTTGGCACAGTATTACCAAGTATTTAGTACCAGTATCATGAAGTGTTTACCATTGCTGCAGGAGTGGCTCAGCCCCCGTCTCCTTCCTGTCTACTCATCAAGGACTGTGGTAGAACTGTTACTGAAAATTATATTAAATGTGAATTTTAGTTTAAATATGATGTAGCTCTATATCTTATGATAGAAGCAGCCTCTTCTGTTAAAGTGTTCCCTACCTCTGTCACAGAAGCAGTGTATTTTACTTTTGGCCATCTTTTGTTGCCAGGTGCAAACAAGACTTCAGACATTCATTTCTAGCCTGCAACAGAAAACAAGTGAGATTGAGATTTTAGCAGTAAGTATTTGGCAGAAGCCTGAATTAATTTTAATTTCTTTATTGAATTGCATGATGCAGTTGCTGTCTGGATCTTTCCATAATGGAATCCATCCTGAAGAACTTATTTAAAAAGCTTAAAACCTTGGTAAATTCCCAGTTCTACCAGCATGAGTGCTTCTTTGGGAATCAGAAGTCTGACTCCTTTCAGTATAGCTGAAATCTAGTTAGCAAACTGGTAACAGAGCAACTGTAAAGTATTGATTTCTTCATATTCTTACAGGTAGACCTGCCAAAAGCAACTATGATACACTTCTTATCATTAGAGGTAAGCAATTAAACATTGTCGTTAAAACTGTAATGGAACAATAGATGATAAATTCTGTTTGTAATGAAGAGGAATGTAAAATTCGCCTAGAAGTTTTTCTCCTCAAGGAGTTTGAATTAGATTTAAAAACTTGTAAGAATGTTTTTACCCAAGGAGTGTGACTCAGGCTAGAAAAATCCTTTTGTCGAGTGCCCAAGTTACACATGACAGCATTAGGAAGTCCTAAGCCAAAGCTCTGGTTTTTGGTTTGTTTTGGTTTGTTGGTTTTTTTTTTTTCCCCCAAGAACAGTTAACTGAAATGAATCCTTACTGCTCATTTTCAGAACCCAATAAGCATTAATAGCAGTGTCAACAAAGATGTCTCTTGAAGCTATTAAGGAGGGCCCAAAATACTGAGGCAGTTGCTTTAGAGTGGCTGAAATATCTTTTAATGAAGCCAAGATAAAAAGTTGATATATCAACATTATCCTGACACTTTTTAACAACTCAGAAACCTCTTGCTGAGGTGAAAAAAAAAACCACCAAGGACAAAGCTCTCTTCTTTCCTCTAATGACAACAGTAGCTTTAAAGGCAGAAGGTCTAGAGTGAGATGGATGCCTCCCCAGCCCCCCCCCAAAACAAACTCAAGAATGTCATCCTACCTGGAAGTACTTTCATAGCTTTCATCTGCTCCTCTGAAGGAGTGTTTGTCTGGTCATCAGATCCCAGCACAAGGTTTGAAAATATTTTCAAAATACTTAGCTTATCCAGTCTATCCAAATCATGGAGATAGTTTATCACCTTTTCCTTACCAAAACCAGGCACATGAACAGCTTGCATCATTCACTTTTAGCCACCCTTACACCACAGTTCACATTCAATCCAGCATTGTGAAACTGAGGGAGCCCTTTTCATTGCTTACACCTTTTTGTTGCTAAACTACCTGTGTTAAGAAATTAGTGACCAGTTTCTTAGTGCATTTAAAAAATTCAAGATGCGCATGTTCTTTATATGAATTTTGTTTGAAACATGTTTAATTAAGGAGCATTAACATTACACGGTGTTCAGAAGACTGAATCCTATTGGGAGAAGTGTTTCCTTCACAAGAGAATGTAAGACTGTATCACAGACCCTTGTCAATTTTACTTCTAGTTTGATGGAGATAGACAAGCCTTTGATGTTACTGTGAGACAGCTGATGTCACGATGGCCAAAACAGAGATGTTCATACTTACAAGCAATCTGTGATGAAATTTACAGTATCAAAATGGAGAAGAGGTAAATTTGTTAAGCTCTTACATGTACATAAAATACCTCAGTTATTTCTGCCTTCAAACTTTACTTAAATAAGCTGCTCTTAGTTTGTCCTCCCCTTTCCAGCTCCCTGAGGAAGAAAAAAATATTTCCAAAACATGTATAGTTCCTTGAGTATGGGAAAATTTTACTGGCCATCTCATCCCCACTTGTGGTCAAATGTAAATTCTTGGACATGTGAATTTTTTTTATTAGCCTTTTCAAGAAATTCTAAAATGTGTTCCCACTGTTACCTACATGCTGCTTTATTCATAAAACTGAAGAGCAAACCACTGCATACAGTCAGGTATACTGTTGTTCTGTGGAAGAATACCTCTTTATATATACTATATAAATATATATATTTAATATACTATGGAAAAGAACCCTCTTTTCTCATGGGAAGGACTGAGCTTGCCTTTCAAAATTCATTTAATTCCTCCTGCTTTGAAGGAATACTGTGGGAGTCCCGCATAGCTCACAGACTAAGCAAACACAATGCATGCCCTCCCAACACCTGCAGTAAAGCCCATTTCTGTTTTCTAAGCATTAAACCACTCATGTTCAACTTGTAGTCTCCTTGCTGGATTCTGGCAAGGCTGAAAGAGTCTGACCACATCTGGCTTTAAACTTCAAATTTGCATCTGTGGGCAGGTACTGGTACAGTTCAGTGACACCTGAGTATTTATGTCCTGTTGTGGGTTTCATTTGCAATACATTTTCTTAAACCCATGTTCAGCTTGAAGGTACTACTTAACCTTTAAATGAGACCAAAAACAGATTTTTATAAATTTTTCTTCAAGATGCACCAAAATTGCTTATGTTTACCAAGGCAACTAATTATCATGTGAAACTTCGTTTTTTTTCTTCCTGTGGCTTGCAAGGCTGTGAGCAACAGAACCTAGTTATTACATCCAAATAGTATTCCATAATTTGGGGAATTTTACTGGGCATGAACGTAACACAATCCCTGACAAAGTCTTCCTTTCCCATCTGATGCCTGCACAGAGTACCATGTAGCTGGCGCCCTTCAGATCACCGAATGAAAACTGAGCAGGCTAAATGGAAAGAGAATGAAGGGGAAAATTGCAGCCACATCCAAAGGAACTAAAACTTCTTTTCTGCTGTACCTTTGCTGTTAGCTTATTGCTGAGCTTTGCCATAGGTATTGTAGCTTTTGAAGCTGCAGTTCCAAAGTTTAAAACTTACCTCTTTTCCTTCCCTCTGCAGGGTTCCTGCACTTATCCTGTACAGCTACCGAGATGAATACAAGGTTTTGTTTTAGTGCTTAAAGCATCATTTGTGGGATGCTTTTACTAACAAACGACAGTGTTCTGTCAAAAGAAGTTTCAAAAAGCTGCAATAATTTACGATAGGCAACTACTGCCTTTTTGTGTCCCGACTGAATTTCACGTGTAATATAAATTTGTAAATTTATGTCACATAGTGGAAATAAAAGTTTTATAGGCAATTAAGGAGCAAGTCTGAATACAGCCCCAGACATATATTATCATGTAATTCTCATCCCTTATGCCACAAAAGAGATGAGCTGTGAATGTAAAATTTCTTTTTAATAGTTTCAGACTGGCTGTCAGCAATAGCAGCACTGAAATTCAGTTCAAGGATCAAAGAGGATGCATTATCTTCTAACAGATTGTCTTAAACTCTTTTGAATAAGGGGTTTTATATAATAAAAGGTTTTGGCTACTGAGCCTTCTTGAGAAGTATACAGCAAGCTTTGTGAGGCGGGCTTTTTGAGTTGGTACAAGCCTGGCTGCCTACACTTGTCCTGTCTGTACATTTGCATTCAAATCAGGCAGCTACTTTCAGAGAGGTGAAATAAGAACTGATACAGGAAAAACTTGTTTCAGACCTAATAAATCTAAGCCTAGGCCTTCTAGGAGAAGTAAAAACCTGCATATGCTTGAGCATAACCAGTTTTGAACTACCTTTCTTCACATGGGTCATCAGATCAAGTTTGAAGGTGACAGTGATGATGGGAATCTTGAAATTATCTTCCTGAAGCTAAACTGTAACACAACTCCATCCCAAACAATGAAGTGGAGCAAATACAAAGATGAGTTACAGCAGCCATAGTTACCTATGCATTGTATTTCACAAAATACTTACAGAGTGAATATGCGGAAGTTAGGTACTTATGCCAATACACTGGTGTTTACCCTCCCTCTCCACCTGGCACCTTGTTTAAACAGCTTACTGCTGTTTCTTTCTTTAACTCAAATGACTTCTTTTATCACTGCAAGCTCATTGCATTAAGAACTATCTACTTAGCTTTCCTGCTCTCTTCTTGAAGAGGACAAAATTAAAGTATGTAAAGAGATAACTTCAAAGACAAACCCAAGAACTTCTGAGAACTGTTAAAAAAGTAGCAGCAATACATGAAGTAGCAGCAGGAGAGTCAGTACGAAAGGCAAAGACAACTGTGCCATCCCTAGCAATTCATTAAGACAAGTCACACCAGTCATGACAACCACATCCATTTCTCATTGTGTTTAATAGGAACAATGAAGTATTCACCTTTTACATCTGCTCATAGAAAGGAGCTACTTTGTACGATGTGAAGTATGGGGAAATTTAGATCCCCAAATACACGGCAGAATGAAGCTATAAAAAAGTATAAATGACATGAGCATTTTTAAGCCATGTCGGAAGGGAGCATGATGCATAGTCCTGCCCTCCCCCCACCCTGAGTCAGGGTGAGCACAGCTGGATCAGCACAGAGCAAAGGCACAGCTGCCTGGCTCTGCAAAAGCTCAAGCACCACGCTAGCTGTCTTAGGGGTATCATGTCCCTCAAAATAAGACAAACAGGAAAGCTGCTGTTTCTGTTAATATATTGGCACCCACTTTCCTTAGTACTACTGAGGCTTATTTTTAAACCTGGGCCTCTGTCATTGAGATGCCTGCTTCAGTCTTACTTTGCTCCTGGTACACTTCACCCCGTGTTACCCCTAAACCAGGTTTTACACTGCCCACTTGTATAATACAAAACAAACAGCAGTATAAGTACAAAACTAGTTGGCAGATGAGTGTAAAGCTATTTCAGTATAACCTTGTAGATACTCCTGCCATACAGCAATCCACAGAAAGCACCTTCTGCTCTCAGTTTAAACAAAAGTACTGATCGCATCCCAGTATCCTGCTGGAAGGAAAGCCAAAGACAAGTGGTAACTCAAAAAGAAATGGACTTTGCTTTGAGCAAGGATCAAGTCTGTTACAGTGATGGTAAGACATTCTTCCATCACTGTGTTGCTTTACTCTTCTTGTTTTTGCTTTTCTTGTCTTTTTTCTTCAAGCCATCCATGTTAGCTCTCAGCAAATTTGAATATGCCTGAAATAAGAGGTGGAACTATTAAAAGAACAAGTAAATGACAATAAACTAGAAATAACATTTTACATGTTGCTAATGGGGACAGGTATCTGCACTGTCTGACAGAAACCTTGCTTTTACACCCCACACTGGGAAAACTGTTTCTAAACCAATGCAGAAAGATGAAATACAATGGGATTTTTAATTTTTGTAACAAATGCAGCTAGATGGGTAGTCTGAGGTTAATCAGCATGGCAGCTCTGCACACAGCCAACCCCTACACAGCTGGCCAGTGCTTCCTACTGACCACTCCCCAGTACCTACAGAAAAGGAAGATACAAGGCATACAAAACTTACCATCTGGAATTTATTTACTTCTTTGGAGCTCACCTACAAAATAATGATGGAAGTTAGCCACAAAAACACTGACTTCTATTACAAACCAAGTATCAGTACATGTTCACTCACCAAGTGACTAGCCTAGCAGCAGTTAGGTCAACTCACTGCATTCAGTGGTAAGCACGCTATACTAAAATGCGCTAGGACTTCACCAATTTAGAAAACTGAAAACACCTCTTACTCCATTAATAAAATTCCTCTGGAGGCCATTCATCCCAAATCCATGTGTTTTCAAATGGAAAGAACGTGAAGAAATAGTATTCTAAGGAAGGATTTATTTACTCATAGGGCCATAAAGATATGTTACTGCCGAGATCCTCTCAAGATTTCTCAAAGTAACATTTTTCCTGAGTTACATCACAGAGGAGAGCTAAAGTCCGCTAAAGTTAAATACAAACAGCTCTGTGAAAAAATAAAATGTATGGTAAGCAAGATTAAGGCTTAAAAGAGTCTACCCATGCCCATGTGGTCTTGCCAGGAAACAAGGATCCTTTTCCTACTGATTCAGAGTCTGGGAAGATTCAGTTCTTTCATGGATTGTAAGATGCTTCAGTAATTTCACTGAGGTCTACAGTAAACTACCTCTTTGTCACGCGAGACTTGAGTGCAGGTGTGTAGGACTTTTCTTCTCCTTGGAGCCATGCATCTGTCTACATACTGCAGGCTCCATACCTGCCCTGCATCCTTCTGCCCATGTCTCTAGAAGCAGTTTTCCCGTTCCCTCCAAACGGATTCACCAACTCAAAACACAACAGCCAAGGTTGCTGAAAACAAGAGTCCCACTGTCCTGCAGTACCATTATGAAGCAAAGTTCCACATATAGAAAAAACATATGAACTACCATCCCATCCATTATGCTGAGCGTAAGCACTAGGACTTCAGCTAAGTCTAACACTTCAGAATCCCAACATCAGCAATGTGTTTAGCTACCATATGGTTTCTCTGGAATTAAGAGGGTAGTTCTCATGAAATTCATATAAAGACAAATTTCACTTACACAGGGCATTACATAAAGGACAAGTAGGGCTACTGATCTTTCTAACCCAAAACTGTCACTTACCACTGTGCTAATTTTCTTCTTTCCATCAGTTGCTCTTAGAAGACATTTATTGTCTGCTGGTTCAAAACTTTCTACATGGCCTTTGCGTGGTACTGGTTTTGTTCGGCCATCATCTGTATTGAAAGGCAGAGAATATTTATTTGTATTTCACTAAAATCACTAGATGCCTCCTGATGCAAGATGTTAAAAACTGCTGATGAGATCTGTAAAACACTTTAGAATCTAAGGCCATCTGAACTGACATAATCACAAACTTAGTCACAGAACCCTTCCTCTGTAACCCCAGAAGGATCTGTTCAATTAACTACATCTGCCAGAAGAAAAATGCAAATCATTCACAGAATGAATCACCGAACAGTTTGGGTTGGAAGGGACCTTCTAAAGCTTACCCAGTTCCAAGCCCCCAGCCATGTGCTGGCACACTTTCCATTAGACCAGGCTGCTCAAAGCCTCTTCTTCAGCAGCAGTATGTTTTAAATGCATGTCAAACCACAACCTAAACACTCGATTTCTCAAGCAGTGTGAGCCAGCCAGAAACCAGAGAAACATGCACACACAAACGCAACACTGTATTCTCCTTCCATAGAAGTCTGAGGTTAATTTCCAATTATTACTAATAATTAGAAAGCCCCAATATTTCCTGCATTTTGAAACACAGTATAACTTCAAGGTTATCAGTACTGCAGCTAGGATGATTGATTTGCCCGTTGGACTCCTCTTGTTTTGAGATACTCTGAATTACAGCTGTACCTTTTAAAACACATGGTAACCCCACCAGGTTTGATTTAGAGACACACCTCTTCAACACAGTAACGGACCCGGAACTTACATTTCTTCAGCGTTATGAAAACACTCCCCGATGTCCTGCACTTCTGGAACAGCCTGGTCAGCTCCGTCAAGAACTGCAAGAGACAGACCCCATCCTTGGCGGGAGGCCACCACATGGGCCTTCACTCCTGCTCCCTCACCCCCGTGGAGCAGCCGCTGCCCTTCTCTGCCGGCGCCGTTGGCACAGGCCAGGCCTTTCCACGCCCGCAGAAACAAGCACCGAGGGAGGGAGAACTCCCGCTGCTCCTTCCCCACGACTCCAGCCAGGAACAGCCCAGTCCTAGGGTCTCACCCCGGAAAGCAAGCACTAACCCTCACCACCTACGGCGGGCTCAAGGCCCCCTCCCTAGGTACCAGGTACAAGGACGCCCACACCCCACCCCCGCCGGTTCCATGCCGCCGGGTAAAGCGAGAGCGGGCGCTGCGCTGGCCCGGCACACCCTGGGGCTCTGAGGAGCCTCTCTACCGAAGTCCTCTCCCTCCCTCCCTCTCTCTCCCTCCCGCACCGGGTGCGAGGCCGAGCCCGGGGCGGCCGCACCTGCTCGCTCTCCAGCAGCACCATCCTCAGCCGACACCGCCCGGAAGCACCCCGCACCCGCGGGCGCATGCGCAGCCGCGGCAGGGGGCGGGGCCGCGCACGCGGAGAGGAGCGCCACGTCAGCCTCGCGCGCTGACACCGCCCGCGCCCCGCCTCTCCGTGCGCCCCCGGAGGAGGAGCCGGGTGGGTGGCGGCGGGCAGTGACCGCCGGTAGCATACATGCATGTATACATACATACGTACGTACATACATACATACACCGGTCTCCCGTTACATGCCATGCACAGTGAGGTGTGTTCTGCCGGCAAACGGCTCCTGCGCTCGCAGCCGTGGGGAGCGGCACCAAGCGCTTAGCTCCCCCCCCCCTCAGGTGCTGCGCTCCCCGGCAGGCCTCTCGCTGCCTCCCCCGCCGGCCTGAGCTCGGGACTTGTGGAGCCTGCCGAGAGGCGGGGCGCTGGGCCGGGCCTGCGGCTGGGCTACGGGAGTGGAGGGAAGTGGTAAGGCAGCTGTGGCTGCCGGCACAGGGCTGAGGTGGCTGGTGTGAAGGGTCCTGGCCGGGTGACCGGCTGAGGGCTCGGGGGTGATGGGTGATGGACACCTCTGGATTTGTACAAGGAACCACTAAGAGCAAACCGGCACCTGGGTGCAAGGAAAGAGACATTTCACACCTGTAATATTCGCAGCTCCCGAGGGGCAGGTTGTGGAAAGGGGGAGGTTTTCTGTCAGGCCCAGTTTAGTTGTCCTGGGAGCACAGGGAAGCAGCATTTGAGCTAGGAAAACTAGTTTCTCAGTAGGAACACTCATTTATTTTATCTCCGTGAAGCCAACAGAAGTGGAACTTACATACAGATAAAAGGAGAAAACTGCTCACAGGCTGATCGATGCTTGAGTCTCTGAGGAATTAACTCATGCTGCTCATTCAGGAGCTCCAGACTGCATTCTAGACAGAACTGAAATACCTTCCTGCGTTACCTTTCTCATGGTGGGGTGTTGTTTCACGTATAAAACAATCCTTCGTAATCAGTCTGGCCACTCCAAAAGTCCAGTTTACAATCATTCGCTGCCCTTCTGCAAGCTAAACAAGAGGCAGTAGAGGGTGCTGTGATTGCACACACAGAAATGACACTGCCTAAAGAACAAGGAAACAAATACCCACGGAGCAGGTCATCACAACACGGCCGCGGTTTAACAAAATGTATCAGTTTATTAAATTAACTCCGTTATGTTGGAGTCCTCGGAAGTGTAGAGAACCAGTACTGCTTTTCCCTCAATGTGGATGGTATTCTCCTCCTGATGTTTTTGCACTTGAATTACTTGCAGTTGAGGAGGGAAAACTTTAGCATAAAATTCATTGTTTCTTGTAGCATTAAAAATCCCATAAAAACTGAAGCAAGGAATATGTGTTATTTCAGTCTTCTGAAAATAGGCTTTCTAGGTGCTCATTAGTGCTGCGGTCCCAAGCACTGACAGGGCAAAAGCTTTGTGAAGTTGAAAGTGGCGGTCCCTGCTCTGGACAGCTTACAGTGGGTATCCACAAGTGAGATGCAAAGAGTCACTGCTGATATGTGCTTCCTCCAACGCTGCCCGTTTGCAGAAGCACTCATAATAAACTCCTAGAGAGTTGTTTTGTCAGAAATCAGAGCAGGGCTGTGTCTTCAAGAGAGCTCTGAATGAGTTCGATGCAATAGCATTGCAGATCTTTATAGGCAACCTGTGAAAGAAGAGCAGAACTAGAAAAACAATTGCAACATACTCCCCCTTGGAAACTGTGATGGTCACAGATACTAGAAGGCAGGGAAGATAGGTGGTCTTGTAGCTGAAATACAGGGACTGCAGCTCTCATCTGAATTCTGACTCTTGAATTCACGCAGAGTCTTGTGTTGCCTTGAACCTATCTCATAACTTCCCTGTACAACAGCTCTTCTTTCTTGAAGGTGGAGAAAGACGTGTAGTTATTCTCTGTACCTTGTACACAACAAAAAGCATCAGTGCCTGTGGGATGGAGTTTCACCTTTTGCACAAAAATCTCAACCCACTATTAGGAGGTATTTCTGTTGCTGAGGCATGCCCTTGGTACACTGTGAACATAGTTGTGCCCACCTTAACCTAGCTGAGGTATCAGCAGCAGTGCAGCAATGCCATCAGAGACTGTACAAAGATAGTGGGCATCTACCTACATGAGTGGGTGGATCTCTTGCAGGAACCTGTGACACCAAAATTTCTGGATCTGCTGCATGCTGGAAGAAGAGATAAAAGGAAAACTACTGTGAAGAGCTCCAGAGAGTTGTATGAAGTTTACGTTTTCCAAATCTGTTGTTTTATCAGCAATTTTTCTGAAAATATATGTGTCTCACTGCGAATAAAAGAAGTGGCTCCACTGAATTCCTGAATTTCTCTCCACAAGGAAGAAGGAGGATTTCTTTTTTTTAACGTGTGTGTTAGTTTATCTTCCTGATCTTTAAGTTGTTTTTCAAGCCAGAATGTCACAATTTAACTGAGGGAGAAGCCTTCGTCACAACTTGCAAACAAGGTGAAAATGGAATATTTTTAACAATTAATTTTCAAAAAAATAGATGGAACTGGGGAATGCTGACATTGCTTTACTTTTGCCAAAGGCTGCCAACACTCAGAAGGAATAAGCTATTCAGCTGGTGAAAAAGTGCTGAACTAACACTGAAGGAGCTAAGGGGATACTCCCAATCATGATATACTTGCTTGTCACTCTATCTCCTGCCCCAGTCTAATGCCTTCCCCCTCACCTCCTGCCCTCTAGGGAGAAAAAAAAATAAAATAAAAAAGGAGAAAAAAAGAAAAAATAGAGAAAAGAAAAGACAGGTTGGATTAAAACAGTAGCAAGAGGAATTGGTGGATCCTGAGATTTGGCAGGGGTATTAGTATTTTGTAACCCGATCTGTCATGTGACTAGAGCCAGGCAATAAAAGTAAGTCTCCTACCAGCCCTCCTGTTTGCTCAACTTTATTATATGGTGTCAGTAGAGAACTACTTTTTTTTTTGGCAAAAATTTAGCAAATGAAGCCACCTGAATCATTAAATCCTGAAGGAAATCTGGCAGAGAACTGGAGGAGGCTGTTGCTGTGCTTCCAAGTTTTCCTGGAAGCAAGTATGTACTGAAGAGAAACAGAGAAGGTGAAACCTTCTCCTCTCCTAAACGTGGTGGGAGGGGCAGGAAGGAGAAAAACAGAATTATTAGAAGTAAATTAAATTCTTAATCAACCTTAGTAGAGGTTGGCAAACATCTATTCGAATTAGCTAAAAAAGATTACTTCTCATTATGGACTACCACAGGCACACACATTCAGCTGCTGCACACCACAGTGAGCAGAAATGTAATAACATACTGCAAATTACAGATTGCTCACCACAGTGCTCAAGATGAGTTAATAACAGATAATGGCCAACAATTCACAAGTGGATCATTCTGGTAAGTCTCTTTGATCTGTAAGTTCAAGCATACCACGTCAAAGTATAGCTATGCACAGGAAAAAGAGTCAGTGTTAGGGCAAAACCCCAGTAACAGCCCTTCTACCCTCTCTTCCCCCCTCAGACTACCCTTTACAAGTCTATCATTAGCACTGTAAAAACAGAGATGCACACCTCACTGCCTCACTGGCCTCACCAGATCTGAGATTAATGGGCAAAAGAAAAGCCTTCAGGAGCCAACACTTAACAGCATCTGCTTGGGCAGAAAAACTATTAACCCTAGAATAGCTACCAAATCCTCCCCAGTCTCTGTGCCAGCAAAGTAAAGAAGGAAAGCTTTAACAACAGCAATGAACATTTGTTACTATTCTCTTTTACAGTGTTAGGTGGATTTCCAGCAAAGCAATTAGCAGGTTACATGGGTACAGGTGAATGTCAGTCCCAAGATCAGGTCTTAACCTTCTTTGTAAGTGGCACTTGTGACAAGAAATAAAGGATGTGCAAGGGGATGGTGATCAGAGAGCTGTTGAACAAGACAGATACAGAGGTACAAAGCAGTGTTACATACCTGATCAGCCAGTAACCATGAAAAAGAGGGAGGTTCTGAATATCTTATTGATTCAGACAGAGAACTAAACAAGGCATTTGAGAAAGATCTTTCTGAGACCAGGAAGTGTCACCAGAAAGCTGCTCAGCCCCTGGTGAGAATGCCAATTTCCAAAGAGAAGCTCTTCACAAGAAATCATAGGTGTTCTTTCATGTCTTAGGAACCAGTTTGTGTACCCTTAGTTCATTCCTAAAAATTTCTGTTCACCTTACTGCATTCTTCCTATTTTATTCAATATTAAGTTTTATTTACACAAAATGAGTCTCAAAGATAGGTTAAGTGTAACCTTGAGTTCAACAGGCACTTTTGTTGTGTAATAGCAATGTTAATGGTTATTCATATTTTGTGAGGGATAGACCAGGAAATAGATATAGATACGTTTCTTCAACTCTAATGCACCACATTACTATCGTAGTGCAAACCCAAGCCTATCTGGAGCGAGTCACAAAAAGATTGTTTGTTGGAAAAGAGCTTCATGGTTTTGAAGTACCATCCAGATTTTATAAAGCTTCTCTGTCAAGGAAGATAAGGGACATATATTTACCATACTGTTAAGTGTCTCACACATGCTCAAATGGTTTTGTGACAAGTCCCCTTCTCATAACAAAAAAAAAAGTGGGAAAAAAAAAAAGGCCAGAAGAAAGAAGAAAGCAGAGATGCAGAACTGGTCATCTGTACAAGTGATGGTGCCGTCTGTGCTCTCTAGGGAAACCCTGTGGCACAGCTCACCCTGAGGAGCAGACACACTGCATCCCTGCAGTGACATGCATGTAATGAATCCATGAATGATGCTGTAGTGTGTGATACACTTCTGGGACAGTGAATTAAAGAGGCAATTCAGCTGACTCCCAGAGTATGAGGAAGGGCCCAGGGAGAAGAAGCAACACCTCACCATATGTGTTTACTTTTGACGGATAGGGCAAACAAACCACAGTCTCACAAACCTCCAAAGCCAATGCAAAACACTGCAGTAAAACAGATAGGAAAAGAGATATGCAGTATGGGCATTCACACTGTGTTTTGAAGGTACACTTGCCGCATAACTTTCAGCTGCACGCAGAGCAGAGGGAAGTGTAAGAACAGCCTGTTCTGAAGGAGTGCACCTGCGAGGTGACACAGCTGAGCTGTCCTGTCCTGTCCTGTCCTCACCGCCACTCTCCTCCGGCAGCCTCTCCAGTTCTTGGTCAGCAGCTTCCTGCTGCCACTGCTGGGAAAAGACACCGCAGTGTACACACGTACACCAACTAGAGACTGCATGTCTGAGAGCGTGCCAGAATGAGTCCTTACAAGTGACCTAGCAATAGCATTGGGTTTGAGTCCAGACAAATGAGACATTCACACAGAAACAAACAAAATGTATCAGAATGTGCTCTATCCTTACAACCCAGAGATGTTTGCTGTGGCCGAACTCCCAATGTGTATCTTCTTCGTGGCCAAAATTGTAGTATCTTGGTACCTCATATTATTTATTACTCTTGAAACTAATTTTGCCTCACATATTGTTTAGGGTTACAGGACTACTCAAATGGCTGACCATTGTCTTTGAACCAGGAGAAAGTTTTGCAAGGCATTCAGGCGTTTTCCCTCTACTTTGGGGTATGAACTCCCACATGAGGATCTCAAAGACTGTCTGAAAATAAACCACCAAATTCTTCTTCCTTGTGACCCCACTGGCATCAATACAGCCATAGTGGTATACAGGAGGTTAGAGTTTGGGAGCTGTTAACATAACTCTATCTTTGGAGCTGTAAACTATAAACCACAAATTCATTGGGGTTAAAACTTTGCTATTATCTTGAAACCAATTTTGTGATATGAGCTTTCAGCGTGGTTTCAGTGGGTCTTTGTAAGGCATCTGTGAACTCCAGTGGTGCAGGACCAAGCCTACACAACATGATGCACCTTCTGGGTGCTCTAGAAATTATATTTGCCAAATCTCAAAGCTCATCTCTCCAGCAGGAAGAGGGTATATAGTCATCGCTTCATTTTGTATGGTAGATTTCTAAGCAGACACAAAATGTCTGGTTACGAGCTGTGCAAAGCATCAGGGAGGTAATTAAGTTGGAGCTCAAGAATAATGAGGTGACAGAGATTGGGTTGAGCATCATTTCTTTCACGTCAATGTGTCCTACTTTCAGCAACACAGCAATGCAGTTGTGAGAAATTTCCACCAGACGTTCCCAGTGAGGTTACAGGATTTGGGGCTTTTTTCTATGTTACGTATTTTAGAGACAGAATGAAGAATATCACACCATGTTAAAAAAAAAAAGTCAAATCCAAAGCAAGTCATTGGGAATTCTAGGTCAGCAGAATGTCACCAGGGAGGACAGCATTGCCCTTGATATCAGAGAACACCACTGGATGTATAATTAGAAAAAGAGCCACAAGGTCTTTGCTATCCTCTATTTGCAGTCTCCTCAGAATGACAGAAACCCAAGCAGCATATGTTCTCTTGATACCATGGGGTGTTGCTGTGTCAGGAAGAAAAGGGTCACCTACCACCTCACTAGCACTGTTTCCTGCCTCTGCTGAGGCTGCCCAGGACTGCCAAGGCCTGGCTGGACTTCCGAAATTTAAGGATCACAACACAAGCTGCAGTGCCTGTAAAACAATAGTTTCTTCACAGCTTGAGTGAGGATGTCTGATACAAGAGCTGCATGACAAAACAAAGGGGCAAGTTTGTTGTTGTCACTACCAGATGAGTGAGGTGACAGAGATTGGCTTAGATGTTATTGCTTTCACTTCCGCAAGCCCTAATTTAGGAAAAACAGGACAGTTTCGACCGTTACCACCAGGTATTTCCAGTATGGCTCTCTTCTTGTAGGAGCCACTAAGTGTACTTGATTATTTAAACTTTCCTGGTATTTCTTGTTCTTTCCTAATGCTCCTCCAAATGTCCAGACACTTTCTAGGAACAGGGTGGTGTGGGGAGGCCACTCTACAGCCAGCAGCTGCCATGGGATTTCTGGGTCAGCGGCTGGAGGAAGCTGTTTCCTGTTTTGCTGGTGCTCAATGCCACTTAACAATAGGGGGAAAGCAAAACCTGCAGGATCTAAGCATTGCAAAACTGTTTTTTACATGAGCTGTCTGCCTGCCTCCCTGCTCTGCCCCAGCCACCCTCAACCTTACAAGCCCACTCGGGTCCATGGACAACAATGGAAGAGAGGAGGCAGGGGCACTCAAGGCTGAGGTGACAAGGGCTCGAAGGTACCTCTGCCATATAAACATCTTGGACCCCTTGGCAGCAGGTCTGAAACAGGCTGAGTATTGCTAGTTTCTATCTTTCTTCCTGCTTCCCGTGAGAGAGAATATGAGATCCACGTGCAGTGCTTCTGCAGCATCAGTGTCAGCAAGAGTCACTCATGCCTTCTTATGACACCTAAAGCATCTCATGTGTCTTAGTAGATGGTTTTCAGCACCATCCTGAGACAAGCATTTCCAGCAGTGGTCAGTTCATTAGGGCAGGGACAGCACTGGCAGAGATTCCTCACTCTGCCTTTCTGAAAAACATCCTTCTCTAATGGTATGCTCAATGCCAAATCTTTAATCCACTCTTATCAGCTCACACGGTGCTCTTACTCTCCTCCTCTCCTCCTGCTGCCTACACACTCAGGCAACATCACTTGCTACAATGCCAGAGTTCAGCTGTTATGCTCCCCAACCATATCCAAATCCTGCCTCACTTACTGGCCTTGTTTTTCAAAAGCATCTTCTGAGATTAAGGGTTGCAGTGGGTAGCTCTGTAAAGCAGATTAAACTAAGCATTGTAACTGGGACTGGAGACACTCAGAAACAGGAAATACAAATACACAAACTGTAATCTGAGTTTGTTGCTATCCATCTCTTTATTTCAGCTTCCCCCTCTGTTTCTGAATACATGTTTTCTTCAAAGGCACACAGAGAAGCAGACAGCAGACAGCAGCCCCAGGCAGATTGGAAGTCACAGGCTCTTTGTTAGTGCTCAGGCTATAGAAATCCCAGGTGAGTCACCCGTGCTTGCAGTAGCAGGTAACCCAGCCATTGCCAATCAAGCTCACAGAGCCTTTAACACAACACTGCCAAAGAAATTCTCAGAAGCAATGCAGGTATCCCTTTGTTATTGCCTGTAGCCTTAAAAACCTGTGACAATTGAGTCCTACACCTTTTAAAGTTTGGGAGTGGCATTACTTGAAGATACTGCACGCTAGTATTGCACTAGGTTTACAGAACGGTGTGCCAGAAACCTCCACACTGAATGATGAGTGATTTATTTTGTAAAATTGTTCGGGGTTTGTGAGGTTTTTTTGGGGGGGGGAGGATGGGTGTTTGTTGTTGTTTTGTTTGGTTGTTGTTGGTTGGTTGGTTGGTTTGGGTTTTTTTTGTTTCTGGGTTTTGGTTGGCTTGTTTCGTTTTGAGGGAAAATTCACCTAAGAATCACACCTTTGGTTTTGATATTTTTGTTGGGTTGTTTTGGTTGTTTTTTCTTTCAGACAAGTTGTGATTGGGTTCTAGTGCCAGTAAAAAGCAGGAAGATTTTCAGAACTTAAACTGCAAAGCACACTGTTTTGCACAGTTTTGCAAAAGTTTTGCATGGAGCTCCATCAGTGAGACATAGTACTATAGGGCATTTATCATGCTTCAACTGTATAATGACCTAATGGTGTTTCATCATCATTTGAACACAGCCAGAGAGCTATAGCTCCATTGGACTCCACTGAAGGAAGAATGCTCTAGGTCTTTAAAAAGGATATGTTTAGGACCCAAAAAATGTTCCCACAAATTCTGAGGTGAAACTGGCTTCATCTATGCTGAAGGTTTACCTTACATTATTTTGCAATCAAGTTATGATGTTCTCTCACCTTCATAATTTCCTTCTTTTTTTTTCCAGACAAGATTGAAAAGCATTACTAACTCAAGTTTCAGAAGGCACCTATCATCTGTCATATGTGTTTATGTACACATACATATATATACCATGTGCAGTCTGTGAAAATCCCATAGTGCTCTTGAGGGAGGATAAAGAGTGCAGGGATGAACAGTGGCATGATGCCAGCTACCCATGGAACATCAGGGTCTCAATCTTCTGCTGCACTCAGTACTGTTAGGACAAGTTAATTCCCAATTTAGAGGAAGATAATCAACATAGGCAACAACATCATTATTCAGCAAGACATCAATGCTATCTCAGGTGCCTGCTACTCTCGCTTGACCAGTTCAGTTGTTACCAGTGTATTAGTCATCTGACCACACTGAACATCAGTCTTTCACTCCTCATTACACACTCAACTACAAGCTACAATATAGGCTTGCTGTATCCTGTAATTACAATATATAGCTGTGCTATAAAATCTATTATGTCTATAGGTCAGACTCAGAAACAAATTAATTAATTGCACTTTCTCCTCTTCTAGGCTAAGATAAGACTTTTTTGCTGCTTTTCAGTAAAAGACTCCACTTTTTCCATAACACAAATGGTTTGCCATAATAAGCAGCTTGTCAGCAAGAAACTTCATACAGGGGCAAGCAACAGGCATTTTATCATCACAGGGCACCTGATTATCAGTATTATAAAGTTATCTTTTGGCAGAGAAGTGTTGGCAGCAAACAGTCTCTTCAATCTGAAAGAGATTAGCGGTTCTGCATGAGGCCAGTGCCAAAATGACAGCCTCGCAGTGCGTGCCATGGTGGAGTGCTGTGCAGGGGACTCACCCCTCTCTATGAGTAGAGTGCTTTTCCATTGGGTGTGCTGACAAGGGTAGCACTTGATGCCTTTCAAAAGCATACAAATTGACATGCTGGGTTTAAATCAGATTACATGATTTGTCAGATGGCAAATGTTGGGGTGGCCTTTGGATTGTTTGAACACAAGAGTTTGGAGAAAGCCAATATTTCAGTGGCTCTGTAAATAAGGGATTCCATGCTCTTTGGAGGATAGGACTTTAAAACTGGTTCTCCAAATTCTCACTACTTGGGGATCTATAGTGTGATTCTTCTGGGAACCAGGACAGCAGCGTGGCAGGAGAATGCATCCTGGGATAGGTCTTGCACTCATGGGTGCTCTGGTTAGACAGTGTGGATTCAGAGGACCAAAGAGACAACCCTGCCCTGGCTAATACAGGTGCTCATTTTCCCAAGAATCATTTTTCCTTTTAATTTTCTGTTTTCCCACATACAATTTCTGGGGGAGTGTTTTGATTCCTTTTTTTTCCCTTCAGCTTTTTCTCTCTTGTTCTCCTCTTTCTAATCTCTCTACTCCCCATTAGTCACTTCTGTCACCAGTTGCCATTCTTCACCACCCCTGCTGTGCACCTGGCTGTCACCCGGGGTGGTTTTTGCTAAGTAGGGCAGTGATTTCACTAACACAAGGACCACCTGCCCCTGCCCCATTACAAGTCATGGCACTAATGCCAGAGCAGGGGTAGCTACGGCGTGACTGAGTTTGGAAGGTGAATCTTTTTGCTGTTCAAGACAGGACAGCTCTTATACCACAGTGACATGAGAAGAAACAGCCACTGCCAAAGGGAGAGCTGTTGTGCTGCATGTGGTGCAGTATGGTGTTTTGGTGCAGTAGGTCTGGGTTACGGTAGGAGTTAGGCACGTGTGTATAAAACAATGGTTCCCTTCCCAAAGAGCTCGCAGTTTAAGTGACTTTCATAAGCTAAGCATGCTCAAAATCTCTAGTGAAAGCTGCCAGGCAAAGAGCAAGTTGGGGAAGTCCCGCTCTCTGTAGAATGAAAGTCCCATCTCAGCGGGTGAGGAAGAAGACATGTATCACTTTCTCCCCTTTCTCCACTGTTTTGCTGCTGATTGTAAGCTACAAAACAAACCCAGGATTTCAGGGAACATTCAATCTGCAGCTTGTTCTCAGCTGATCCTGTTGCAGGGAGCAAGTTCCTGGCTGATTCACGAGCAGTAAAAATAAACACAGTCTGGGGAAGGCAGGGAGGAGGGAGGGAGACTGGTGGGTATGGAGGAAAAAGAAGGAGCTACAGCAGCTGGTGTTTTCTTTGCTGGTTCTTTTCAGAGGATTTAGGCAGGTTGGAGATGTAAGTGATTAATGGAGAATGATAACACCTCACCCCCCTCCTCCTCCTGGAAGGATCACGAGTCTTTATGCACATCACCGGTCTCTCAGCTTTAACCTTTCCAAGATTTACACACTCCATACACTCTGATGCAGTGCTGTGGGGCTGACAGCACATCTGGGTGTATTAACTGTACACTCTGTGGTTTTTACTAATGCTTAGGGTTTGTTCTCAATGTTTGGAAAAGCTGCTCTCAAAGCCCTGAGACTTCCCCCATGGAGCTGACCAGACTGAAGACAATGAACCACCACACAAACTTCAGACAGTTTGTTTTTTCTCCCCTAGCCTCTTCTGTACTTGTAGTAAACAGCACAGCCAGATATTGCTGAACCCCAGTAAAACGTGCCTCCACAGTGTCTCCCAGAGCCCGTTTGGGAAGAACATAAAAGTAGCAGAAATCCTTTTCTCTCCTCCTCCATAGGTATGGCAACTGATTTGCCAAGTACATCTAGGGATCCCACCGTTGGCTCAGGTCAAGGGTGATCCTATCCTTCTGTTTTCTGCTGCGTGGTTAAGAAGTCTGCTTTCCTCTTCCTTTCTTGAACTGAAGAAAAGTGTCCAGCAGAAATAGACAGACAAGGGTGCATGCACAGCTTCTGCCATATCAATGAAATTGATTCATTCATCACAAAAGCAGTTGCAACAGAAGTTTTGTATTGAAACTTAAGGAATGATGTTCACACCAGGAACAGCATAAGACAGAAGCTAAACAGCTTTTATTATTATTTATCTTAAGCAAGGCTGATGGATGCATAATAATAATGAAATTTACTGTGATGACAGTAAGGGCAGAGAAGATTTACTGTAGATGAGATCAACAGAAAGGATGAATAGAATATCAGGAAAAAAAATTACTTTGGAAATTCACAGCACAAAAGCTTATACACCTAGGAAGCAGGAGTTCCTGCTATAAAAATGGGACGCAGCATTTAGGAGAAACAGCAGTGAAGAAAGATCAAAGATCCATTACAGAGTAACCAAGCTACCAGCATGGCAGAGCCATGGAAGAGGTAAATGCAGTCACAGGATGTATGAGACAAGATATTTCAGCTGATTAGAAAAGCATTGCTGCCATTGTATAAAGCAGTATCAAAACATCACCCAGAATAACATATACAGCATTGTCACCCATATTTACACAAAAGATAGACTAGAACAACTGATGATCAGGGAAATGAAGAGTCCATCTTAGAAGACTGTAAAAGAAACTGATTTATATAGCAAAGAAACAACAAGAATGGATGAACAGGGATGGGAGCCTTTAAACATGTCAGAGAAGAAAATAAAAGGTAGAGAAAAGCAATTATCTAAAGCATGACCTTAACACAAGAACAAAGTGGTATAAAATAATGACTAGGGGAACAAGCTGATACAAAAAATTGCCATTAAATTTTACAAGGGAAAAATTTAGAGCAAGCTTAGGATGGAGCTTCACAAATTATTAACAGCAGTTTTTGATGTAGAAGGCCCAGTCAGACCCTTTCTATCCAAAGTCCTGGCATGGACTTCATAGATTCATATGCATTAAGAACAGCATGGATGTTTACTCATTATTTAATTTTTAATGATTGGAAGAAGATGCTGTGAGATACTAGAGAAGACAACTAAAACCTGTCAGTCTCATCTGGGTCCCTGGCTGAAATCCAGACCAGGCTGAGGGTGGCTGAGGGAGAGTTTGCACTGTATCATCTCACGGTTTGTTGGTAGCATCTTTAGAAGATGAGCTGCTGTGCAGCTGCTAATGAGCAGGTTTTTGTGTTGTGAAATCACCGCTGCCAAAAGCAGTGATGGTGGTAAGGTTTGCAGGCAATCTTTCCAGAAATGCCAAAGACTGTTTGGACAGGGAGAGCAAACAAGCCAGTAGCTCAGTGCAGAAGTTGTGGAGAACAGTGGCTAGAAATCACACGGCCATCAGCTGACGTTATGTGCCCTGAGTACAAGGAAGAATCCAAGTCCAAAGCACTTGCTCCACTTCCCCACTGAAAAGACAGACCAAGACCAGACTGAATGGCAGTTCTCTCTTACTGTCACCACAGCTGGTGGTGTCTGCCATGATTGACCTGGGGGGCACATGCATTTACACACTCTTGCCATTGCAGGGCCCTGATTTATGAGAGCATGAACTATGAACTTGCAAAGGCGGCCATGTAGTGCTGGGTGCGGATGCCACTCACTTCCATCTCCCAGATGCACCACCACCATTCGCTCTTCTCATGGTGGAGGCTGGGGCAGGAGGAGAGGAGGCCTGGTAAAGGCTGAGCTAGTCACAAACACGCTGGAGTTTCCTTCAGTTTCATGATCCAACACTGTTTTTCGCCAAGACAAGTGCTGGCACATCCTGCAGCAAAAGGGAGGGGGAGCACAAGGGGGATGAGGGAGCGGGATGGAAAAGGAGACCAAGAGACACAACTGATTATCTTTTTTTCTACTATGCTGCTCCTGTGAGATAGGGGGAATTTATAACACACGTACATACTCCACAGGGCTGTCTTTAGCTGTATATCATATTTCTAGGGGTCAAATGTTTATGCATTTTGTCCACAAGAGTAAAAATGTGTATTTTTAATAGGGAGTGACTGATCACAAGTGAGCCAGAGTGCAATACATTAAAACAAAAGGAAGATGCTTCCCTGCTGCTGTAAGGTTAAATAAATGGTGTAGGCTCTGTGCCCCATCATGACCAGAACTGGTTTATCATTCAAACCACAACACCTTGACTGCATTGCATTCTTACTTCCGAATAAAACCAAACCACCTTGAACAACACCTGATGAGACTTGTTTATTAGGTTTATGCTGGTTTTAAGAATTCTTATATCTTTTGATATGTAAATGCTTTCCCCGACTCAGCCTTCCCACATCACTTGTTTAACCCACAAGACACTGCAGTTCCAAGAACCACACCACATACCAGTACAACATACATGTAAATGATGCTGTAGCCATCCTGGTGAACACTGTCCAGAAGAGCATTCTGCAGAGAAGGCCTTGAATGCAGCTGAATTTACTGTCTATCTATAAAAAGCAGTGTAGCTTTTCTGAATAAGTTTTGAAGGAGTGATGTACTCACATCTTTAATATTGAGAGGAAGAGGGGAAATGAGAAGATTACTGCAGAGCTCTTTACTTCTAGAAAATGAGAACACCCAAGCACTATTTGGGTGCACACTGCTATGAGACTATCACTACAGGCCACTGAACACAGGGGTATTATCCAAACAGGTTTCTGTGCAGCTCCTTTTTAGGAGTTACCTCACCTTTCCCACATAGGGTGAAGGAAAGATCACTGCTTCAAAACACAGACGTTGCTTATGACTCATCTTTATTGAGCAAGTTTTAGGGAACAAGGTGGGATTTCTTCTGCTAAAGCCAGAAGTCCCATTAACAGCCTACTAAGCACTTCTCACAGAGTAAACTAGCAAGTTCTCACTGCTCCTGCTTTACCCACCAACTCCGAGGTAAAAAAAAAAACAACAATTTTGTTGTTTATTAACAGCCTGTCTTGAAGTTTAGGAAGATGCTTCCCATGGGATGGCAGGCCTTGCGCAGTTGTCCTGCACACAGCAGACCCAACAAGCCTTGTAGCATTGACCATGCTGGCTCAGGTTCATCCCCTTCTGACACCCAAGTTGCCCAGTGCTAGGCACTTGTTTTCCATGCTCAGCCAGTTCAGAACTGCAGTACATGGGGGCTTTATGTAGCTGCCCTTAAAATAGATTCACGTGGTCTGTCCCAGCTTGGCCTCAAGTATCCTCCAGGCAACCTACTGCACGCTACACAAACATAAGAATTGGCCAAATCGCCAGTTCAGCAAAGAGCAGGCTGAGGTGTAGGTTGTTAGATACGGAGGATTTGCAAGAGCTGACAACAGGCTTGAAAGAGCACAAGGCACTAAGGGAGACAAAGCCCAAACTCAGTGTGAAACTGTACCTGACTCCCATGTGTGTTTGTGTAAGGGAGGCAGCTCTTGAGGACAGTGTAATGCTTTCATGTGTGTTTATACAGTGTCTAGCACAACAGAGTCCTAATCCAAACCGGAGCTCGTAAGTATCACAGTAATGCAAATTGAATAACACTAATAATATGCTTTCCCTCTGTGCTTACCAGCTCAGGCATGAGGGAAGGACCCTTGTTATCCTTGTGGGGAAGGACCAGGCCTTCACACAAAGCATCTTTAGGCTAATCTCAGCAAGCAAATTATGATCCATCAGCTGAGCTGCACTGCCTGACCTGCAATCATGTCCCCTCCCAAGAGGTGAAATATGTTAGTTTATACCCCAGAGAAAAGTTAATATAATTTATCTTGCATTTGCCCCAGCTAAAAGCACGTTTGTGCAGTTACCAGGGTTCAGCTAACACTGGTATTTTAGCAAGCCACAGCAACTTGGCTCGGTCAGGGACTATAGGGCCTTTTTTTAGAAGACAGATTAAATAGAATCGGTAGAGAAAAGCTTTCTACAGACATTTGCTGAAAGTGTTTTCCCTAGTACTTTATAAAATAGTCACCGTGAGCTGCTGTCACAAAAGTTAATGAAAATTTTAGAGCTTCTATCAACATATTTCTGACTCCAAACTAAGGTATGCTTGATTCATTTCCATCTATTCTTTAATCCAACATTATTAGTTGGCCCATTTCCCACAAGCAGAGGGCTGTACAGTAGGTAATCCTACAGACAGAAGGCCTGTGACAGAGTTCACCTCCTGCCACGAAACTGCGTTACAGTGAATGAAAGCTAAGGAGCTGCACATGAGCATGCATTTCACCTCCTCCAGTTACAGGATGCACGGAAGAGTTATTAAAATAATTAAACATGCACATCTACATCATCAACTGATACCAAAACTTCACTAGAAATTTGACGAACAATACTTGACCACTCACTCAACTTGGCTGACAGTAGAAAACCACCTTCTAAAAAATACCCCTGTCAGAAAAACATAATTAGATACATTATCCCCAAGTAATATAGAAAATAATATGTATAAAACAAATGTGCAGCATTCAGATAATTGCATCCAACAGCTGTCTTCAGTTAGCTGTTCATGTAAAGGGGATAGCATTTGAGAAGAGGCTCCAGACCCTGTACAGGATCACCATTGTACCTTTTAGCACTACAAAGTTTTAAATAGAGAGGCTTAAGAAGGGAAGAAAGATTGTAATTTTGCTTATCAGTTACAGCTTTTTGAAGGTAAATGTTGGGAAAGATGAGCGATACCAGGATGAGATTAAAAGTATGTATTTTGGTAGGACATTTGTTGATAAGTTCTCTAGGTAAATGCACTGGGTAATGGTCTCTTTCATATTGTAACAGTATCCTCAGTGGGATTTACTTCCTTGGCTGCTCTCGGTCCCCTCCCCCAGCACTGTGAAATGAGAAATGCGGTGTTTTTAATGACTGGAGCAGGAGGGATCTTGTTATTGTGGCTGCATCAGCCCTCCAGGACACAGTTCAGTAGAAGTTGTCATGTGGCTGAGCAGAAACGATGAATGCAGGTTTTATGAAGTTCATTCCCCAAATACAAAGGAACAGGAGAGAAAAGCTCACCACATTCGTAGCTACAGGCTGTGAGAGTACACAGTTCACAGCCTGAGTTCTACATTGATCACTGTCAAGCTCCTGGGCTGCAATGCACCTGCAAGCTCTCCCCCACTCCCTGCGCAGCAAGCCTTTACCTGCACTCCTACCTCCATTCACAGCATCCCCTCCTTTCTCATCCCTCTTCTTTTCTAGCTGAGGGAATTCAGTGCTTTAGCATCCCTCTAATACCTGGCTTGTGTCTAAGGAGGACTAAATCACCCTTCTGCTTAGAGGCAAGTGGATATTCACAAGTTAATACCCCCCACACTTGTTTCTTCACAGCCCTTCTGCCCACTGCCTCCCTTACCCCGAGTATTGCATCATTTCCTGTTTGCTTCCAGCAGCAGCCTCCTTTGATTTAACTCTGTGCCATTATATAGGCTAATATCAAACAGGTGGAAGAGGTAAACATTAAAAAAACCAACAACACGACATGTCCTTCCTCTCCTCAATGGGCACGATGATATTGTCAGGAAATGGGTAACAGCTGCAGGTGCTTAGAAATGTACTGCATATATAGGAACGTCTGGAGCTTGTGCATTCAAAACACATAGGCAGATAATATTTACTGTGAATGGGTTATTTTAAATGGGTAGCACTAATACAAAATGTCCTTGAAAAAACACCCCGTGCATACACACCTGCTGTAACAGCAGCCATCTTGCACTGACCCAGCCCCATGAAATGAGGGCCTCAGGGCTGCCAGGCTGGCTCCCCAGTGATGGTGTGGTGCAGCAAGGTGGAACCAGCCAGCACAGCCCCCGACACATACACAGCACCCACAGGGCTGGAACATGGGCCTCACCGCTATGTCCTCAGCTGCGACCTTATCCTGGTCTCACCCCTGTGCATATCTCTCTGTGGGATTTTGGGGCTCAGTTGCAGGAAGGAAGTGGCGGTATTCAATGCCCTCCTGCTGTGGTGGGTCCATACTCAAGTCTGTGTGTACCTGTGTCTGCATGTGCTGATCCAATCTGACTATTTGAGGCTCACGGATGCATCAAATGCTGGGCCTTTGGTTAGACACTTGGCTTAACAATTTTGCTACATGCGCTGGATCATTTCGTTAGTTGACATCTGTGTGACAATAACTGAAGGCACTCTCTCCTAGGAGGAAGGCAAGCCGGGCATGGTGATCTCAAGAGTTGCTCCCTTGGCTCTACTTATTCACTTAAGTCCAGGAAACTCTATCCCTTGAGCCCATTTCACCAGCTTTCACTGGAAATCAGTCTCATTGTCAGCTGTCAATAACTCGCTCTACTTACTGCTCTCGGCTTCTCAGGAGGACATAGCAGAGCATAAGCTGGCTAAGGTTACTGGGTTTTAACAGCAATTCTTAAGCCAAAGGGTATAATGGGGCTTTCCCTAGACAGTGACAAGCTTGGATTTCCCACAGAAGTGGGTGACTATGCCTGTATCTGTTTGTGCCTGCTGCATTGCAGCCTCTCCCCCTCATCTCCTCCACAGGTCTGGCTCCCCCGTCCCAGCCCCAGCCCCAGCCCCAGCAGTGGTGGAGCTGAACGGCTGTGGGCACTTGATGCTGATTAAATTCTGCTGACTGAGGAAGTTGTCAAATTCTACCCAAAGCAGAGAGCCGCCAAGGAAAAGCTGCTTTTCTTTGCTTTTGACAGCTGGAGCCATGAATTTAACAGAGGTCTCACCTTCAGGCAAGTCAACAGCTGGGCAGGGAGCAGTCTTTCTTAAAGAGAGAGTGTGCTGTATTTTCTGGAGTTCAGTGCCAGGAGGTAAACGAGTTGAAGTGCAAGAGAACATTTATGTAAAAACCCAGGTGCAGCTGAGGGTTTTGTTGTTGTATTTTTCTTTTACTAGAGAAGGACCAAGTAACAAACAAGAAAGAGGAAATGAAAACACAGTCTTAATTCCCACTTTCGGTGTTTCTCGTCTTCCATTTCCCCTGCAGTACATACAAGGAGACACAGCCCACATCTGTACGGGAAGTTCCCATAGCCCTTTCCCTAAAAAGACCATGCACTGCGTCATAACTACTTTTATATCCATGCACCGGGCATGCTTCAGAAATCAGTGGCTCTGTTGACCAGAAATGGGGTCTGTGAGTTCCTTCCCTGTTTTTAAACCTGTCTGTGCATGGGAGCCGTCCGAAGGTCTCACTTCTGAGGAACTGTACACTTGCCTTTGCAACGTGACACCTGCAGGCTCAGTTCAGTGGGCAGTGGATGGGAGTTCCCATGACAAAATGCCACTGCCATAACTAAATGCTCATCACTGCAGTTATTACTGACAGGATCATCTAGAAGACTGAGGACTGAAAGGTACCAAAATATCATTAGGCTTCACTCCCACACTATACTTGCAGCGCTGAAAAGAGGAACTTTGTCAGTGCAGCCAGGGTTTGTAGTACCGGATTTCAGCCCATGGAGCAGAAGCCAGGACCCTGAGGAGCTTCAGGCCTTCTAGGAGGCAGGGACAGACACAGCTCTGATCTAAGTGCAGTGGGAAATGTGTAGTGCACAGTTGCATGGCCACTGTCACATCACATAACTCATGTGTGTGCTATCTTAGCAGGTGCAATTGTCCAAAAGTGTGAAATGCAGCAAAGCCTTGCTGTTGCCCTTTTCTACCATGCCCCATAAAGCCACAGCTGCCTAGAGTACTGTATTGCCTTCATGAGATTTGGTGGTACTCCCAAGCTGTCTTGTCAGAAAGACAACTTTAAGAAGAATTAGAAGTGAGTTAGATGAGAAGGAAAGTACATACCTGTTAGTTTGCACTCAGGTGGTAAGGGATATCCTGGGCTTCTCATGGTGATCTCAGGGATGTTTAGGTACAATAAACAATATTGCAATAGCTGTTTACTGCAAAATGCAGAAGCAGTCCTGAAACAGGCTGAGGAAGGCAATGCTCTGTCTAGTGAGTGCCCTAGCCAGTAGGCATCATAGCCATAACCCCTCTTCTCTCTGACAAAGTGAATTCAATTTTATTTCTCTTTCCTGCCGGAAGACCTACAAGAGGAGAAATGTCCCAACCCAGTCTCTCCCCTAATCACTATAATACTTTCTAGGGAGCTGGGAATTGTGAATTTCAAGCGCTTCAGAAGGGGATTATGACCATACCTGCAGTACCTTGGGAACAGAAGATGAGAGCAGGACAGCTCCCCCTTTGGTTAGGATGGAAAAAGTCCTGGTGGATTTAACCCTGTTTAAGACTGTCGCTTACTTTGTGGCATCTATTGTGTACCCTGGGGAGACTGGTGCAACTGCAAAGCCAGGGTTATAATCATCAACACTGTTGCTTTGAGGTAAAAAAAAAACCAAACCAAACCAAAGCAGCAGGCATCATCATCCACCCCAAGAGGAAAAAGGCAGGAAGGGCAGAGTGGAGAAATGCTTTGTGTCTAGGTCTACCCTAGACACCCTGAAAGTCAGTGTGGGGTAGAAGTCACACTTTTTAGATCTATGAATGCTAAAGTGCTAGTAAGCATATGTAGATACAGAACTTTAAGAGAGCTTAAATATTATTTTTTTATGTGACGAGTTGAAGAAGATTTAAGTAGTAGCTGTGGTTATCAAAGTTAAAATTTAGGGTATAGGAACCAAAACTCTACCCAGGCCCCAACCTTAATACAGGTAGGCCTTCTTTGGATTTAGCCTGATCCATTCAAACAATTTTTCCTGAAATTTTTCATCTTTACTTTAGCTTCACCAGTGTTAGGACAAGTGGAAGCTCTTGAAGGTGACTGTGGGTGTATTGTCTTGTTTATCAGACAGACAGGGTAAACATAAAAAGAAAACCAAAAGAACTTTCACAACAGTTTTATAATGATGACACAGAGGGAAGGTAAATTTCCACTTCTGCCATCATTCCAACTACCTACCACCTTAAACCTTTGCTAAAACTTGTGCCAAATCAAAGCTTTCAAAAGTTCGTAAGTGCAAAGGCAAATCTGGAAAACCTGCAGAAGTCATAATTTAAGAAAATTGAAAGAGGCTACTTTCCGCTCTGCTTGAAAGCAAGGAGACATGGAAATGTGGTGCCAGACTTCTTTCTTACTAGGTTTTCTGCCTAGTTTTACAGTCTCTTACTGTTCAGGTGGGGCTCAGTAAGAACAGAAACTTGCATGACTAAATATTTTTCTGAATCCCATTTTTTAAGGCTTAAGGAGCATCCACCATCAACGTCTCAAGTAAGAAAGATCCTGGGTACGGTCAAAACCAGCCAAACACATGAAATGAAACAGCATGGTTTGTTGTGAGCATTGCAGCTCAAACTGCCAGCTCTGTGATTATAGAAGAGAAACTTCACCATCAGCACATCGTGACATTTTCGGTGTGATGCATGATGAAGTGTGGGTGGATTGCAATGCCACATGTTTTTATTTCAGTGCATTATCATCATCAGGGTTTACTGAAGCGTTGCTGTGTTTCAGCAGAACATCATTATCTCCTGCCACAGCTTCAGCTCAGCCAATCGTACTAGGGTCACAGATATTAACTGTATTTAAAAAAATCTGCTTTGCCTACATTTGCATCTTAATATTCCAGCAAACCATGTAACTGGAAGCAATTTCATAGAACGTGATTTTAAAATGCAGTTTATGTATACATTCATACTAGAGGCCTGATTCTCACTTCATGCTTTTCAGAGAAGGGAAACATGCCCTGTTACTTTAGCAAATAATCATGCAGTTTCAATTTCAGACTACGATTCAGACAACAATTGTAATTAAAGAATATATTGGAAGAATCAAAACAGTCCATTTTCCTCCCAAAAGATAAAACTCTTCTAAAATGTATCAATTATGAATTATTCTTCTAATTCCCAGGTACCTTATGGACATAAAGAATGAACCTGCTGCAACTTTTTATCAAGGGCACATGTAAATAACATTATGAGCTTGTCACAAAAGATGGATCTGATTTTTAAATACTGGGGTAAATATCAACTATGCGTTCCAGTCACAGAGCTTTAAACTAACACTAAGTGAAGTCTTTGGATGAAAGCTTTCTCTGCCACATTGAAAATATGGGCTACATGATGCACAAACTTAGCTGAATATGAAAGAGAGTCCAGAGTATTTAGCCTGTAGTCACTGAAGCTAGGATCTGTTAAGCACAGTTGTGTGTTCCTTGTGATAATAGTTTCCCACACAGGCTGTTGCCTGGAACTGTGCTGATATTATTTTATCCACGTGAAGGACCTCTGTGTCCCTATTACCAGGAAATAGTTAATATTCTTTCCCACTGGGGCCCACATGCACCTGCAGAACTGTGGTGTGTGGTTTCTTCTTGCAGCTGCATCTGTGTCTGTGCTGCTGCCTGCGTAGAGGTTTTTAAAGTGTAAATGGAGAGTTGGTGAGGCTACCCTTCAGTGGTAACAGACTCAAGGGCTGCTGCAGAAGCAGCAAAACCACTCTCCAAGTAAAGAAGCAGTTTCAGCAAAACCTGTTTCTCAGCTGTTAGTATTATATCCCATCTCACTCTGGAAAATTCAATGCATATGATAAATCATAGAATGAATCATAGAATAACTAGGGTTGGAAAGGACCTTAAGATCATCAAGTTCCAATCCCCCTGCCATGGGCAGGGACACCTCCCACTAAACCATGTCACCCAAGGCTCTTTCCAACCTGGTCTTGAACACTGCCAGGGATGGAAGCATTTACCACTTCTTTGGGCAACCTGTTCCAGTGCCTCACCACCCTCACAGTAAAGAAATTCCTCCTTATATCTAACCTGAACTTCCCCTGTTTAAATTTGAACCTGTTACCCCTTGTCTGATTGCTACAATCCACGTTGAAGAGTCCCTCCCCAGCATCCTTGTAGGCCCCTTCAGATACTGGAAGGCTGCTATGAGGTCTCCACGCAGCCTTCTCTTCTCCAGGCTGAACAGCCCCAGCTTTCTCAGCCCGTATTTTCTCATAAGGGAGGTGCTCCAGACCCTTTATCATCCTCATGGCACTCCTCTGGACTTGCTCCAACAGCTCCATGTCTTTCTCATGTTGAATTAATGATGTATCCTCACAATGCCATTCTGGAGTTGCTCTCTATTACTATCTTGATTTTTCCAGAGAAAGAAAATGAGGCTGTGAGACCTTAACTAATTTGCCTAAGGTCACTGAGAACAAGACTGGCAGATCCAGATAGATAGATACATAATGCAGACCTTTCCCAGCCCTGTAGTTTGGCTTCACAGCCCGTCTGTTGCTCTCTTAGTTTGCTATCTGAATTCCTTGAGCAAAAGGAGGACTATTTTTGTCCCAATTGTTAAAACCCATCATTCACAATATCTGCTCCTTCTCAGGAATGAGAAGATTATGGGGGTCAGTAGTCAGAAGAGAGAGTTATCAGCTAGTCCTGGGCTCCAGGGGTGGTGATTAGGATCATCTGTTATTAACTGCAGATGCATGCTCTGGAGCAGAAGTGCTCAATTCTTCTCTGCATTTCAGATCTGTCTGGTGTGAGAGTGATATATGGGAGGGAAGAGATTGTGTTTGCTGATTCTACAAGGTGATGTGATTTAGAGGAGCTAGATGGTTGTTTCACTCCGTTCCCATCATGTGATCCCCTTAAGGCTCATATACCACTGAAGGATCGCCAGAGCCAAAGGACTGCTCAGCCTTTGTGCTCCTTTTTTGCACTGTTCCTTCCCCCAGCATGCTTCCCATCGTGTGGTGGGAGAGTGACGATTGGCATAAGAGCCAAATCCCTGCCTTTGGGTTGATGGAGATTTTTCTCCTCCAGGCAATATTTTTAAGCCAAGGATATTTTTTTTATAAGAGAGTCTATGCTGTTATCTTTAGGTTTATAACTTTCTGAAAAGAAAAGGAGATTTATAGGAAGAAAATGAGAGTGCATATGTGCACCTTATCATGCAAGACAAGCAGGCAAACGTAGCTACACAAAGAATTACTGCATGTGGTTGTTGGTGCGTGGTTGCACAGGGAATTTTACTTGGTGTTCACACACAAAGCTGCTCATTTCAAGCAAAAAGACTACCAAGGTGAGAGATCATGTAAGTGGAAAGAGATGCTGGCTGTGTTTTCTGTGTGTACCTTTTGGTGTGAAAATTCTCCCTGTCTGCTCCAACAGTAGCTGTATTTAGGTTAAAAACACAAAATGTCTCAGCATAAATCACTGAGGTTTTTCTTTGGGAGATTCGATTTTTTCCCCCTCCCCCCTGCTTCTTGGTTTTGTTTTATTTAACCTAAAATAAAAGTCTCCTGTTTTTTTTTCCCTCTGTTGCACAGCAAGTGACCCCCACTTTATCTGGTTGAAAGAATAAAAGTTTAAGGAAAGATTCCTGAGAAATGTCTTATTACTGTTATAGCCCTAAGTCTTGATAAGAACCCCATCAAGCTGACATACCCACACATACATATGTAACAGGTGGCCCTGCTCCCAGACAACCTGCTTACAAAGAGAAAGAGGTGTTTTCTCACAATATTTAGATACTTTAAAGACTCTGAAGCTCCTGCTCAGAGTCTTCTCACACAGTCAAACCTCTGCTCAGCAGCAGCCGCCCTGCTCCCATCTGAATGGCCAGGCCACACTGCAACAACTTTGACTTGAAGGAAAGGAAACTGGGGGATGCTGCCTCATGGTCATCTGCTATTTATCACACCCAGAATTCAAACACTGGTGGTTCCCTTAAAGAAATTAAGGATCCACCTCTGAATTTCTCTTCTGCTATCTGGCACCTCTGAGAAGAGCAGTTTTGTCATTAAGCTAATACATGTCTTGAGCAAGTCTGTGGAAGCTTTTGCACTTGTTATAATTTACTCATAGGGACTCAACACTCTTGCAACTCTTCTGCAAATAAATACCCTCTGAAAAAGGCAAAAGAATCAGGGTTTCCTTTTCCTCTTTCATACTATGTATGGCTCATTTTAGGCAGAAGGCTAGAGCTTCAGCAGGAAACCAAATGCTAGTGAACGTTTTGCCTCAACTGTGGAGTACCTGTATCCAACATCTGTGACTAGCCAGACTGGCAGGAATTAAAAAAAGAGAAAGACTGCACTACTAATGCTGCAAATCACGGTAGGAGACACCAAGGCTGGACACATAGATGAAGTACAACCTCCCAGCTGCGAGCAATAAGGGAACAGCAATCCCCTCCTCTACTCTGCAGCTAAGGCACTAGGAGACATTTGTGAGAATTCAGGCTGAAGGTTGCTTGGTGGCTGTCTTGGTGGCTCCTCAGACCTTTGCTGGACTCTGAGGTTCCTCCTCTCTCGCAAGGAGAATCAGGTCTCCCATTGCCTCATAGGGAAAGCCTCAATGGCTAAAGGTTGTGCCTCATCCCAGGCTACCTCTGAGCTTTGCCTGGAAGTCAGGTGCCGCAGCAGAGCAGCCTCTGTCCTTCACATCTGCAGACCAGCGATCCCAGGCTTGCACCCCAGCACCTCAGCATGTGTCACTCTCTGTGCTCCACGCGTTTCACATCTTATACTAAATGCGATGAAGCCGTCTGCCTCTGGCCATACTGAAGGAGTTCATGCTACTACCAGTAACACCAAATAAGGCAATAAAAGACATTGCTTAGTTTGCACAACCTTTTATTTTCCTCCCTAGAACTATTTTTAGTTAAACAATTTTCTGCCAAAAAAGCTCTGTCTGTGTCCAGAACTGCCCTGGTCATCGGCGCTGTTACCAGGGACTCCAGCTTTATGGCCCTCATAACTCCGGAGGGCGAAAGGTCGAGCTGTGGAGTCTTTGTGTCAGCTCCACATTTCTCTTTAAACACATGTGAGAGACAAAGCTCCCCTGAGACCCCCATGGAAACTGCCTCCGGGGGAGGGGAGAGGGTGAGAGAGCAGTGGCCTGGCAGATAAAAGCAACATCAAAAGGAGCAGGGAGCAGCTGTCCATCTGGAGGAGCAAACTTTTTTTTCCCCTTCTTCTTTTAGGAGAAAGAGACGGTCTCAAAGGAGCGTCTCACAGAATTCTGCATGGAGGGAGAAAAAAACAACAACAACCAACCCACCGGCGAGGGGGAGGGCAGAAAAGCCCCCGCAGCAAACAGAAGGAGGTGCTGCTTGGCAAAAGTCCCAGGTTGAATCGTTTAAATCACTTTTAGTGCCTCCAAATGCCAGTCACTGACTCTGTTTATAGAGTCACAGCAAGAGACCTGAAGAGAATACATTTCCCAAAGCAACATCTGAGCTGGGAATGAATCAAAATTCACTTCATACACTGCAAACCCCCTTCCCTCAGACCAGGCTTTTGTTCTGTTGCTGGGTCTGGTGTCAGCCTCTATCCCCACGAGAAAAACACCCCCAACTTGATGACCAGCTGAGTGTGTTTACCGTAGGGAGGGGTTCACTACATAGTACTTGTAACTGCCAGTAATAGAAAGTCTGTATACAGGTAATTGTTGATCAACAACACATGGGTATAGGTGTAGTCCGTCAGTTTTTCAGACTGACAAATTGCACATCCTTACCATTGTATTTACAGCCATGAAAAGCTCTTCTCCCAGGTTGTAACTATTAAAATAGTTACTCAAGCACAACACATACCCACCCTGAGATCAAAAAGAAAACTTCAGTCAAACTCAACAAACTCAGCAGCAAATCCCAGTTTGCATCATAAGCAGGGCTGACAGGTCCCACTCCTGCCCTTGTTCAAGGGCTTTCCATCCTGTCTACTTGCACCTGAAGACACTTAAGAAGATGCTGACATTGTATTTTGCCTTTCAATATCAGTTGAAAAACTGATAATCTAAATAATCAAAACAATGAGTGATATAAAAATGAAGAAAGTCTAATTCTCATTTTCACCAATCCAACTCTTGACTATTGTGAAGCTGAAGGTTTGAAATTATTTGAGTACCCAAGATAATGGCAGGCTGTAGCTTCTGGAAACTCTTTTAAACCATGCTTCTGTAAAGGAAAGATGTTGCGAATGGCCTGTAAGACATTTATCTGTCCTGTGTGATTCCTAACATGAAAATACCTGTTGGCTTTCCACACATCCAGCAGTGTACCTCATACCAAAGGGAGAAGGGATGAAAGATAAATACAACTGACCTGTGCCCTCCTGAGGTGGACAGCACCCCAGGATGCTCCCTGCCCATGAAGTCCAGTGCTGCATCACTGCGCACATGCAGGAATGAGATCTTCCTTCCTCTCCAAAGTGTGGGTATGAGCCATAGCCAGAGGCTAAAGGGACTAGACCAGCATTGTGCTCTACAATGGCAGCCCCTGACACTCTGCAGGGTGCCTCACATGTGTGCGGTAAAACATCTCAGCCTATGCAATAGCATTTCTGCAAGGCTTCAGCATGAGCAGGAAGGTGATGGGGAGCATGACCCCATTCACAATTCACCCTGGGACGCTCATTGACATCTCCCCACACCTGCCACAGCCTCCCACAGTAGCAGCCTGGGGTGCTCCCAGCACCCTGTGGTTGCACCCCAAGGGCAGGCGAACATGCGTGTGTCTGTCTCTCTCTGTGCAGCATATGCTGCAGATCTCACCAGGGGAAGAGGGCAGGAGCCATGGGGAAACCTCTTGGGAACGGAGCTGAGGTGTCATCCTCAGCAGAGCAGGGAGAGGGCAATGCCCCCACTCCACACTGGTGGGGGTTAGTTTTGCTGTCAACAACAGGCACCTGTGGCACCCTGGTGCAGCTTGCGAAGTCGGAGACCTCCATCTGCAGTGCCATGGCTCCTGTGGCAACCCCTGGCCCCAGCATGCACCGAAGGCAGAGCCAGCCCCAGCTTTCCTCGCAGATCTGACTCCCACCTCACGCCTCCCCACTGCCGGGATAATAAATACCTCACGCCTGAGCGCAGCGCGGGGCTGGGCCTGCTTCCCGCTCCCCGGCGGCACGTCCAGGGCGGCAGATTGGCAGGTTACTGGAGGAGGCGAACCTCACGGGCTGGCGGGCGGCCAGGCTTCTGTGGCCTCCTGCCACAGCCCCTGCATCGCGCAGGGCCAGCCTGCCAGACACGTCCCCCCGTCGCGTGACAGGCCACTGGGCTGTCTCACACACTAGCAAAGATCTGAGAGGTCTGCCTCACCACTGAGGGGCCTGTGCAGGGTCCCCTTTGCGCTCCTCACCCAGCCCCGGCTTTAGAGGGGCTGGTGGGTGAGCTTCCTCCTGGTTTTGGTCCGGAGTTGCAGCCCAGAGCACTGTAGATAAGTTCAGCTCATTATCTCCCGTTTCTTCTGACGGAGATACTCTGTGTTTACTTGTTTGTGTTTTGCAATCCACTGCCAACATTGCCAAGGCAAAGATGTTCCTTTCCTGTTCCCCATCAGTACAGAAAGGCAGGCAGCCCAAAAGAGCCTGAGACCCACATCAGCCCTCTCATGGTGACACTGGAATGGGTGAGCTCCTGCCAAATTTGGATGCAGAAAGCCAGTGGTTCTTCACGCCTGAGGTGTGTCCTCAGTCTCGGGCTGGTCCAGAAGTCTTCTACCCAAAAGCTGGGTTGTGTGCAAGTCCCAACATGCCAAATTGCTGCTGCCAGCCCCACTGTCCTGGCGTGTCTCCAGTCTCAGCTTCCACAAAGGGAATAAGCACAGAGCCTCCCCTTCCAAGTAGCTCCAGCTCCTGGTCCCACTCACAGCCTCACAAACCCGAAAGTTGGCTCTGATGGCTTTGGTGAAGAAGAGTGTACTGTTTTTTCCTCAAGAGTGGGATATCTGCCATGAACCACAGACTCTCAAGCTGCGGTGAAGACTAGGGCTGCCCATATATCTACATTTTCAGATATGTCCTCTTTTTCTATGCATAAATGTGTCCAGTTGGATGCTTTCGGAGTGGTTTTTTTTGTTTAAGCTTTACAGATTTCCCATGGTTTTCTGCGTATTGGGTTGGTTACAGGTCAGAAGCTCCTTGCTGTACTGCAGCACATCTCAGAGACTCAGACAGGTGCCCAGGAGTCACCCCTAGGGTAGCTGGGACAGACAGCACCCCAAGTCACGCTGTTGTGCATGTGCACTGTGCTAACCCAGCCACATGAAGTAAGTCTAATGCACAGACCTACTGAATATGTACTGCCTGATGTATCTAAATATCGGTCTAAAATGCAAAGAGTAACTCCACATGGCTCATGTAGCACATTTGATGATACTTCCTGGAGGTACCAGACTTACTTCCACCATGCACTTACTGTGCATCTGTCTGCAAAATCTTGAACAGAAATATGGGAGCCCTGGAGGAGAATCTGCTGCAAATGTGCCACTCCAGCCTACTTGGTCTATTCCTCATGTCTTCCTATCTGTAGTAATGGGTCACATTAACAGGTTGGTACTTGTACGATCTCTTTGATTCCTCACAATTATCTCCCAGCTGTGTCAGGAGCAGAAGTTCCTGACATTGCTTACAGCTGTTGTGGCCACTTCTGCTCTTGTGGTACACACCATAAAAAGGCTAGGCATCCAATTTGCTCATGACCCCATGGCACAGGACTTGCACCCCATAACTCCAATGGCTTAGACAGAATTATTCCAGACATAGCTCAATATATTTTTCATCAGAATCTAGCCTTTAACTGCATTTAACACTTGACTGTGTTTCAACTGTGTTTCATCTTCCATAGACTTTTAAAATGTCGTTGTATTTGTGCACTGTTGAAATGAGTGAAGCCCAGAAGCTGCTCTGATTAGCTGGGCAGAATGGGTGGAAGCAAGACAAGGTGTTTCAGATGGCTAGACCAAAGCTGCAACATGTGCCTCCACTGCATAGCCATCTGAGTCTGAAACGTGCCCTTTTTAGCAAGCTTCATTTCAGCATGTAAGAAGTTGTTTGCAAAAACAACATCTGAAAAAAATCCTTCCAATTTTAAGGGTAACCATCCAGAATGTTAATTTATTAAAGAAAGTCCCACCAGACCATGCACCGGCTCTGACGAAAAGGCCCAGAGGAGCATAGCGGACTGAGAGGAAAGCCTGAGAGTTTGTCAGAGCTCTTGTAAGAGTTGCTTTCTTGCTCTTTCCTCATCTAGCACCCCATGTGTTCTGCAGGATTTGAAAGGCTGTGAGGAAGATTTCTGTGGCCTGCCTCTGTGTAATGAAAGCGCTAGTGTTAATGCAGCACCCTCGTCAAGCACGTGAGGCTTCCCCAGGGCCTTGAGAAGCCCCTTTCCTGACTCTTCGTTCTGCTTTGCTAGGCTCTGCCTGTACTGAAGGGGTTACTGTCTCGTACAATAGAACAGTGGGGCTGACTTGGCTGGAACAGACATTAACTTCCACAGTAAATCTGGCAGGAGCTGGTAATTACAGAAAAAGCAGCCAGGGGTCATGGCCAGCCAATGCTCTGGAGTAACAGAGCAGAAAATCAAAACAGAGGGGGAAGGGAAATCATATTCATCATAGTCTTAGGGCTGAGGTCGGTCTCCTCCGAACTATCAGGAGCCTGTCGTCAATTGTTATGTTTAGAAGGAGCCTCTGGAAGATGAGGTAATAATAATGTTAAACATTAACTTGTTAGTGTTCCTGCTGCACTGGAAATTCACCTCCACCCCAACACAGCTGGGAAGGGGGAATGAACACTCCATGCAAACAGCCGTGAATATGGTTTCTAATTGCACTCCTGCATTTGTCCCATTTCTGGCAGGTTTCTAAGTGTTAACACGCGACCAAAAGATTCCTGCTTTGTGGGTCCTGTGCTCTCCCCCTCAGCCCTGCATTGCTTCAAAGTCCTTCAGCACACACTTCTTCCCTTGCTGGCATGGGCAGTATGCATGCAGTTCCTTGATAGAGTGGCAAAGAATCACATATGGAGCAGCAGCAAGCACCAAATGCATGCACGGCATCCTGGGAAAGCCTTGGAGAAAAGAAAACTGGAGGCATTACTGCTGTCCAACAGATCCTCACAGCTCTGCACTCAACATCCTTACAGTCCAAGTTAAATTAGTGACTGCTCTACAGCGGTGCCTGTAAGCAGGTTAACACTACCTGAGAGCTCAGTAGATGGAGTGAAGTCATGGCAGCAGGGGAAGGGCTGTAAAATGCAGGGCAACTAACAAGCAAGATAGTTACTTTGCCACTGGAGAAGCCAGCAGCACTCCAGTGCTCATTTGGGATTCTGCTTGAGCTTTCACATGCACATCAACCATCATGCCATCCTGCTGGGAAACCCCATCCCTTGACACAGTTGCCTGGATTAAGCAGACAATATCCCATTGCAGAAACTAAGAGAGGAAAATGGGGCTTTATCCCTGGCCATGATACAGCTTGGCATGCACCTTCCCATAGCAGCCTGGCCACACCCAGCCCTTCTGTAAAACAGGGTATAAAACCTGCCTTAAAGTTGTGTTGAGGCTTAAATAATCCAGTTACAGAGCACATCCAGAAGATGAGAGTCACTAAAATGGAAAATTCAACTATCAGTGGTAATATTAAAAAACAAACAAACAAAAAGAATCTGTGGCGATATTAAAGAAATCCAGAAACCCCAGAAAACATGTATTAGCTGATGCAGGTTGAGCTGGCCTCTGGAAAAAGCCATTGTCATGGGTCATCCCACATGCTCTGTACCCAGGGGGCTCGCCTGTGTGGCAGCACTGTTCTGCTTCAGGGGACAAGCCCCCTGCCAGCTGCTGCAGAGAGAGACCAGAACAAGAGCTCCCTTTCTGCCAGGCTGGTGTCCTGGCTCAGGCTGAGTGATCCTGGATGACACTGGAGAAATGGTCTGTTTACTCATTAAATGACTAACAAGGTGGCCCCTATCTGCCTTTCTGCATGTCAGGCAGTGCTCAGTGGAGCAGAGATGCAGCAGGAGAGTGGTCACTGCTGTTAGATGTGATGGGCTCCTAACTGGCCCAGAGAAGAGGAGCCAGTGAAAGATGGTCTGAGACCAGCCACTGCTCAGAGCAGAGATTTGTCTGCCAGCACCAATCCACTAGTTGTATCCCAGTACAGTTTACTCTTGAAGTAGTGCTGGTGTTTCAATAATCCCACAGGCAGTGCACAGAGTGGTGAACCAAACACCTGTAAGTAGTATTATACCACAAAGTGTAAATTATGGCTTTTTCACATTCACACTGTCTTCTACCTGCCCTGCTGCATCTTTGCGCATATAAAAACATGTAAGGAATGGGGAAAAATATATATTGGGCTCAGACTGATTTTCATCTGCCAGTAGTCACTCACTGTTGTACTGCTCACACCACCTGGCAGATCACCCTATGCCAGCTTTCACATTCACTTTAGCTGTTTGACACACAAACAAGTTATCAGTTTAATCCATGACTGCACATGAAGGGAGCCTTGGCAGCTGCCTGTCAGTCTGTGACAGGAAACCAGTGCATGTCTTCGCTTACAGCAGGTATGATTCAGCCAGTGGGACACAGCTCATGGTGAGGAGCATGGCTAAGGTAGTCCTTACACTGGTAGGGCAGGGTTGCAGCTGGGTAGTAACCACACTGTGCAGACCAAAATGTACTTGTATTTCCAGGCTACTTGGGGAGCTGTGGTGCACACCCGGGACTGGGGCTCTGGTTCCTGTCCCTTGTGTTTCTGGCCAAATAGGAAATAGATTTTTCAGAAGACTTCTAGCTCACTTTTTGCAAGCCCAAGGTGTAAACATAAGCTTCATGTGTTCACACACAGGAATTCTGGAGCAATCCTCTGAATTGCAGCCTGCTTCTGTTCAGGTGTATGCCATGCTGTTCATGGACAACATGAGGCCTTGCAGCTGCAGCCTGGGACCCGCTGCTGTTCTGCCACCCAGGCTTCAAGGAGCGCATCCAGCAGCAGAACGGGCAGACATGCTCTGAGGCAGTCTGGTGGCAGCCAGCACTGTGACTGCCCACACAGCTCTCCCATGTTTAGGGGCACAGTTCCTCCCACATAGCATTAGCAGGCATCGTTTGCTAGAATTAAGTATCTCCAGGGTAAAAGGTCCAGGTTTGGACCCCTTTGAAGAGGGCAAACCACGTGCCACTTGAACTTCTCTAACCCACAGTATGTAAGGACACACAAAAATAATAGTCCAGGAATCTTCAGAAGATGTGGGAACAATTCTCAGTTTAAATACAAGTGCAATTTTCTCTAACCTCAGTGTCATGATTCAGCGTTTCTAAAGTAAATAATTTACAATAACAAAAGCAAGAAACTAAGAGGTTTCTGTGGGATCAAGGTAAAAACAGATGAAAGGTAGATTATCATGAAAACAGGACATCTTGATCCTACCAGTAAGGAAAAGCTGAATCCTTCACCACAAAGCCTAGTCTGAGTCATTGTTTAATGAACCGAACATTGCTCGCAAAAACTCAGCTCTGAGCTCTTTTTCAGATAATAAAAACAGTGCTGATATTTTTATATTGATGGTCTTGAAGAAGAGCCACAAAATTGTACTTTGCTGTACAAACTCCTGCTGAAGAGTAGAAGTAAATCTGGAGGGTAACAAAAAGATTCTGGATGCCTTGTTTACTTAACCCCCCCTCCCCAAACCTCTTATTTCCCTCCCACACAAGCACCTGAACACACTTGTATGCTTGTTGGGAATTATGAGGTCTGTCCTCAGGGTTGTGGAGTTTTACAGTATGATTCAAAGGAAAGTAGAAGCCATCCTGCGTTTTCCTTGTGCTTGCCAGCTCTACTGACACTAAGGAGGATGCCAACATAGCTTAAATCTCAGTAGACCTTTACAGAGCTGGCTCAGTGCTTCCATCCACATTTTACAGCTGGAGAAACACGTTCAAAGGCCAGACCTTGACAGTACCAGTGTGCTTTTACAGAACTGATTCAGCTGCCCCAGAGTTAGCAAGATGAGCCCTGGCATAGGCAGGTCTCCTTTTCTGCCAGCAGAGTCCCAAAGGCAGCTGAAAGCCCCACTGTCTACAGCTATCTCCCAGCAGTGCTAATGCTGCTGCTCCAGTATTAGCAAGGATGGATTTCTATGAAAGTTTTGTCTGGGTGGGGTAAAGCTTAAGTGATTTGTCCAGGACCAGTGTACAGGTTAGTGTCAGAACCAGGAAAGGTAGCAAAATTTCTGGATCCCTGCACTTCAGGATGTGTGTAGACAATTGGGCTGGGAGCTTGTCATCACCTCTTATGAGGAAAGTGAAAGGGGGAGGCCTCTTGGAGAGCATTAATGCTTTTATTGCAGAGAGATATTACAAAAGATTGCACAGTGGAACATGTTCCAGAATCAGGAGGGAACTCAGCCCTAAATCTTTTGATTCCTTTTGCAGCTGGAAACATGTCACAGCAGGATCCACTGCAGGTCCTAGTGCTGGAAAACAATGGAGATAAACGGTACAAGAAGGGTTTTCTCATATAAAACCAGCACTTTTTTTACTCTAACATGAGGTTGTTTTCACACAAGGACTCTCCCTGGCACTAGAAGGACCACGACAGGCTGAGGGATGAGTAGATGTGGCATGTGACATAGGTGGAATTCAGCAGATGATCGAATAGATGTTGATCTGGATTATACTTTACCACTGTGTGACCCTTTTCTTACCCTTTGACTGGGCTTTCTGAATGCTTCTGACACAGATTCCCATGCTCGGACTGCAGTATTTCAGATAGCTACAACTGTAAAGCTCGGTGAGGAACAGCCTGAGAGCTCAACTCCCTCACCTTGAACCTCCTTGGATGTGGTCAGGGTGTAGCCAGTCACTGATGTGTGAAAGCCAGCATTTGCTTGCTCACTCATTTGCTTTCAACCTCCGCCCCCCATAGCCATTGAAATGTTGCTTTTGGCAAGAAGCGGGGCACAGGGGAGGGACAATTACCACGAGCACTCATTGTTTGCAGAATGTTTTTCTTAATGCCTTAGAAAAAAAAGAGAAAAGGGTCAGGCTGAAAGGTCAGCTGACCTCTTTGTTTTCTTTGGAAGGAGAGATTCAAACCCTTCAGAAAATGTTTTATTAGCTCTTCTGAATTTCACTTTCTGCAGAGGTTTTCTCTCCAGGCAGTGTTTAGAGGCACCAGCAAGGAGTGCCCTCGCTTATCAAGCTGAAGGTGATTTAAGGAGAAGAACAAAATCTGCACCTTGGCTAATAGAAAGCAATTCTTAGCTTCAAATGTTTGTTATGAAAGAAAAAAGCATTTGACTGCTGAGGGAGAAGGAGCTCTGGGAGTGAGTAAAGGGCTGTGGAATGAGCTTTACCTTAGCCCTGGTGAGCAATAACTGGAAGGCTCCTCCTTTTGACCCAGCCATCAGCTACTCACGCGAGCAGCAGTTGCAGTCCCAGGCATCAATAATGAAAGTTTATAGGACAAGTCCACACAAGTGGCATTTCAGCCTCTGTGGAGCAGGGTGGCTGGCGAGGGCCCCGCCATGTTCTGGGAAGGTCCATGGCAGCACACTGGCAGAGCCAGGCTCAGTCTATTCCTGCGTGACCCCCCGTTCTCCCTGTGGAAAAGCAGAAAATGAGATTCCTCTCCTTTGTGAAGGGCTTTCAAACCTAATGACAAAAGGCAGTATTCAGAGCTGGAAACTATTATTGCTTTTCTCTGGGGGCATTCAGTCCAGGACAGGTTTGGGATTCAGCAGTAAATGAGGGTAAAAAAAATGCCATATACTATAGCATATATGTGAAAGAAAAGGCTTCACTCCCTTCATTTTGGTAACTTTCCTGATAGTCCTATTTTGGTAAAGTGTGTTTTTTAAGAAATCCAGGTAGTTCCATTCATGGTAATGGCACTAAGAAAGACTGGGGTTTTTTTTTCCTTTTTTCATTTCCAGGGCTGCTGTCATTGAGATGTAGAAGACATGGGCCTCAGAGATGTTGCTGCAGCTAGGACCACCAAAATAGTGCAGGGGCACTCAGGGGTTCAGACCACAGTCTTCTCACCTTTTATGAATGAGAAGGGAGTGGTTTAGCATATGGGCTCCCTTGTTCAGCACACTGAAAATGTCTGAGTTTTTCATTCATACTTCTCAAAATGCTTTGCAGCAAGAGTAGGTATCACTTCCCCCTCCACATATACTCTATCACACAAGTGCCAAGCTCACCTGATGTTGCTGACATGTTTATAGCTTATTGTGGGGATGTGAGTCGCAAACACAGGCATGTCTGTGCATGGCAACGAGCAGACCTGTGTTAGAGATCCAAGAAGCAGGTCTAAATAAAACAATACAACTCTGGATGAAGAAAGTAGCTCAGCTGTTGGAAGAAGGACAGCTGTGTCAGCAGAGAATCCGTGCTGGAGGTAGCCCAGCTGATTAACCTGCTACCTGATGTTGCTGCAGCACTCATCCAGTGTGGCTGCTGCACTTCCAAGCTCTAATACGATGGTTCTTCCGTGGCTTGGGAGATAGCTCAGTGGCTGCTGCACCACAGCCCATGAAAGCAACCCAGACAGTAGGAACTGGGGGGAAAACTTTTACCGCCTGTCCACAGTCCCTTCCTATTTACACCTCCTTTGTTAATGCATCTGAGTGACAACTTCTATCCAGCTCAGGAAGAGGCTGGTTTAGCAGTGGCTTCCCACAGGTGTCAGCCAACACCCAGTGCAAGCCATTAGCAGGGCTCTCCTTCTTCCTGCCTCTGAATTCAACCTCCAGCTCAGAGGACAAACCCAGATAAAGCTTTTATTTACAGAACCAAGTCTTTCTGCCCCACTCAAAGCAACACTGCCCCACTGCATGCCCTGGCTGTCCCCTTTCTTCAATACCACCAAGCCCGTTTCACCCAAGGATACCAGCGGCTTCGGGTGGTGGAGAGGATAGGGATAGTGCAGCCTCATCCTGTGCAGTTTCACCACACAGGCATTTGGCCTCGGTGGGGATGGCAGTTTGATGCTGCAGAATAAATCTCTGGGTTTCAAACCGGAGCAGCGTGAGTTTCAGAGATAGGCACCCTGCGTGAACGCGAGCTGCAAAAACAGAGTCCTGACCCTCTCCTCAGGCAGGGTAACCAACGCCCTGGCAGCTCTGCGAGCGCTCTGACTCTGTTACCTAATCTCCAGCTGTGGGCTCAGCGCCGTGCCAAGTCTCCTTTGGCTCTGTCTAGTAATAATCGTTTCTGGAGTCCCGCCAGGGCCTCCTGCCAGTTCCAGTCACACTCTACTAATGCGAGAGGCAGAGTTTATTAATTCATCGCCAAGGCCCATTGTCTGGGACACTGCCTGGCTGTTTATTTACTCCAATATGGTCTGTATTTACTCAGACGGAGCAAGTGAGGGGACTTTGTTTAACTTTGCAAGACCTTCTGCTGGAGGAGACATGTGACCTTATGCAGAACTTCAGATAAATGTTCAGAGCTCGGGAAGGACCTTTACTTTTTTTTCAGCTGTGGCCTCAAATAACACCGGTAGCCAGTATTGACAAACTGTAGCAAAGTGTAATAAAGGAAAGGAAAACATAATAGAGTTCTCATTTGAAATACATTTGTGAGTGTTTTGAAGATAAAAGCAGAAAAACAAGCGTACCCTAGGACTGAGGCCACGAGATAGGGATTTGCAGCAAAGGGAAAGGGCTTTGCCTGAAGAAAGGGGCAAGTCAAGACATGTCAACCTGAGGCCACCCTCCCCTTCCCACTGACCTCCAGCAGCATGCAGCTGTGATTGGAGGTGGGAAGAGGCTTCTGCAGAGCACAAGCAATGTCACCTGATGGCAGCATGCTGGCTGTGCTGAGAGGGCACACAAGAAAAGCAGTGCTTAAACCCAGGAAAGCTTTGTCTGTCAAAAGACTGATTTTTCCAGGCACTGCTGCCATACTGGAACAACCCTCAGTGTTAATTTCTGTTGGAGTAAAGGTGTCTTCTGCTAATGCAATTGAAGCTGAAGAATAAATATTATGTTTTCTTCAGCAATAAAACCTGTTTAAAGAGCTCCTGCCTTCTTGTCCTTGCTCTCACCTGTGCACTGCTCTCAGTTGCACCTTTGCTGTGAAATGGTGCTGGAGACTGAATCTTTGCAAGGATCTCAGTTTAGGAAAGAAATAAAAACAAACAAACAAACAAACTTTTATCTGATAACATATGATATTTACGGTTTTGGCTAAAGCACCTTTGTGTACATGTATAGTGAGTGAGGTTAGTCCAGAGAAAGGCTACTGTATTATTTTAATTCTACTGGTTTATTTAATGTGGCGGAAATTGTGCATGCATGAATATGTGTATACAAACATACACTACATGTGTGTATTTATAGAGACAATCCCCCTGGGAGTGGGGTTAGGGAAAAAATACAGCAATCTGAACAGTGCATGCTCTTGTCTGGCTTGTTTTAAGTCAGATCCTCAATGCTATTGTAACATGGTTTTGTATTTAATTTCCTGTGTTTGTAACTCAAGCCAACTTCCAGTGTTGCTTGTGTGAGTGTTTGTTTGGGTTTCTCTGAGGGCCTTTCTTTTGTTGGAAAGTGTGAGGATTTTAACATAGCTGTTAACACTGCACTAAAATGCCTGATCTTGTTTTCATTGGGGCAACTGCTAAAGCACCCTTCTGTTCACAGTGGGAGCAGCGCTGGTTCCCCTGTTCAGCATCAGCACCTCCACACACCAGCCCTCCTCTTTCTGGGGACATCATGCAGGCAAAACCTGGGGGAGGTTTTGCCCCCACTTTGCATCAGTATGAAAGACCTGTATGTCTTCAGGGCAGAAGCAGGCCATGGCTGTGACCGACAGAGCAGGTGTATTTAGCTCCTGCAGCTCCAGTTTTCTTATATTTCCTGGACATGTCCGCTCCTCTGCAGGAAGGTGAGCAAGGCACACTGCACTGCCCACCCTATGCCACTCCTTCACATGTTCATGCAAACCAACTACATGTGCTCAGTTATCAAACCAGTGTGCCAAAGCCCGCAGTCAGTGCACTTCTCTTTGGCCTGGCCAGCGAGGCATCTCTGAGCATGAACAAGGATACCACCTCCACCCCACTGCCTCAAGCCACCCCCAGGCTGTATGCACACTCTGTTCAGGGACAATGGACCTCAGAGCGTTGATGGCATCAGCCATGGGACATCGTGTTTGCCAGGGGGTAGTAAGGGTGGTTTCTGTGGCTGCCAGCTGACCACCACAATGGCTTTGCTATGGGTGATGCACTGGCTTAGTCCCATTGCCTTGCCATACCACAAGCGACCGCCTCTTCAGCCTGCTGCCACACCGCACTCCCTCCTGAGGTCTGCTGCTCCTGCCCATTCCCCCTCCACAAGCCAAAGCTGCCTCTCCAAATATGCACAGTGGCTAATACCACTTGTTAGTTTACTGGAGAAGTTTTGCAATGGAGTGTGAAGAGAGGGATACAGCTGTAAGGGTACCACACGTGGGGTTGTGCCAAAACAGCACAGGGGAGGTGATGGATGCTTTGTGTCTCTATGCAGAACTGCACATGCTGCCTCCCACTGGTTTTCCTTTTGAAGGGAATCAGCAGCCTCTGTGTTGGAAGGGGAAGGTGCAACAGAAGCTTGGGACTCTTTTCTCCTGACCTGTGTTGCGTGGTGTACATTATACTTATTTTCCTTTGAGATGCATTCTCTCAGAACACTCACAAATGAGAGGAGGGAGGTGGGAAGTGGACCCCTGGGCTGTGGTATGGCAGCATTTCTTTGCATACCCCATCATCACCATCTCTCCTCCCAAGGGCTCATACTAACACCTGCTGGCTCAATCAGAAGAGTGGCCCAGTGCTATCAGTGAAAGGTCCCTATACATGCTTTCTATACCAGTCCATTTCAGTCCAGATTAGTGAATTTTCCATGTTTTCAAGGCCTGGAACTGGTATTCCCAAGTGGTTTATTTGGAGTAGCATGCGAATCCTAGAGGATGTGTAATCTTATGTTGACCATTGGGCCTCATTTGTGTATTTTATTAGTTAATTTTTAAACACTGACCTAGAGCTCTGGATTCATTTTAAAATAATCCAAATTATAAATAAACAGACTGCCTAGCATGGGCTTGGAACAATAAATCAGGAGAAAAACAATTAAACTCAACAGAAAAAAGTTGGTCTTGAGAGAAAACAGACACTGAAAGAAGGCACACCAACATATATTCTAGAGGGAGAAACAGAAATAGTACAAGACTGAAAGAAAAAGAAAAGAAACTACACATTTTTTTTAAAAAAAACTTAATTTAAAAAAAACTAAAAAAAGGATTGCATTCAGGCAATAAATAACACAGCATTAGCACGAACATCTCTGTTAGGCTTAATTACAACAGATTCATCTTAATGAAAAATCAATCCCCTAAGCAGCTCTTAATATTCACCTTCACTGCTTGTACTTTCTAACTGCACCCAAGTGTAACAAGAAGAGTCTGTACACATATCACACTAAAGATTACACGCAGCTGAGCTTAACCCTCTGTGCTGGGGTGGTGGAGGCAGCCCTGCAGTGGGGTTGAAAGTGGCCTGGGTAGCAAGCGGAGCCATGGAGGGGAGCCAGGGGCCCTGTGTGAGTAGCCCAGGGTATTTGCTGCAGATACGGGTGGGAAAAAGCAAAGGTGGCTTTTCACTTGGCCACTGATCTTTGTTACCTCAGAGTTTGGGGACACAGGCAACAGTATCTTGTTCTTGCTTGAAGAAACACACTGAGCAGTGCAGTGAGCAGTAGCCATACATTGCCACTGTGGCCCCTTCACTTATGAGCACGGAATGTCATACCTACACGCACTCTGTTTATTCTGGTATCATCTTTCTAGCAGCAGCCAACATTTCAGAAGTTTTCCAGAAGATGCAAGAAATCTTCTGCAGTAATCTGTCCCGGGGAAAACTGCTTCTCTGTTGCCAATAGCAAGAGTTTGATTTATGTTCTTCATATCACAGCTCTTCTTTAATTTAATGTTGAGAGGCAATGTTCTTGCACAGAACTATCTAGCTTCATTTACTCACTCTTGGACGCAGTGATGTGACACTGAGTCTCACTGATTAACTACATAGTGCATCTGCAAAATAAAGGCAGTGTTTAGATGGCCCAGCATACCACTGGACCAGCAGCAGAGCAGGGAAAACAGACTCCCACCACAGCACCAAAGGGAGTGAAGTCACCGCCATCCCTCCAGAGACACATACCTCAGATCTGCAGGCATGTCAAACTCTAGGCATTTTTCTAGACCTGTTGGGTCAGAAAGCACAGGGCATCCCTCATGTCCCCACCAGCACTGGCATTTTCACAGTATCCATCAAGCTACTTGTAAAAGAGTACAGAGGATTTGCTTCTTTTTCTCTTGAGCAAGGTGTGCTTGGTGTACACTGCAGCTGCAGTAAAACCAGAAGGGGGCTTGGTGGCTGTATTTGTCCATAATCCACTAAATTTGTTAATCCTGTGATTTAAGTGGACTAGAGCACTGTATCTTCCTTCAGCTTTCCATTTCTTCCCCTCTCACAGCAGAAAGGTTGACACATCCAGCTGTGCTAAGCTCTATGGAGGAGTCTGACTCTTGAGAGGCCAATGGCAGCTCCAGCACACCTTCCCCCAAAGTTCCAGGCTAGCATCAGGGAATGGTTTAAATCTTCTGGGTACACACACTGGGTACAGGACACAACATGGAGACTCTCCCCAGGACCCTAAACCAAGTAATCCTTCCCCTTGATAGCACAATGTTACACATTGTGACCTTGGTGCGAGTAGTGAGCATCACCAGCAGTTTTCCACATCAGCTCCTCTGCACTGCAGAACAAGCTCTGAGCTGGGCTTAGAAACGAGAGGGGTCCAGACTCCTTTTCCAGCAGTTCATAGCATGTCCTATGAATCACAGAACCTTTCTGTACACTGAACCCACAGCTCCTCCTGCTCTGAACAATGTTCCTCTCTTCCTGATTCATTCTCCTAATCTTCCTGTGTGGGCTGGTGGGTTTATCTGGCCCAGGCTCATCTCTGTGCCTTACACCAGCAGCCTTCCTGCTGCAGTCATGGGTTTTCCCAGTTTCCTGAGACAGAACAACTTACTTCTCCTATCTTTGGCTAGGCAAACCAACATTGTTTCCTGTTGTAAGAACAGGTCATTTCAGGGGAACACATGCTATCTAAACTGACAGGTACATGAAACAGTCAAGGCCAGCAAACAGAGAGATTTGCCCATATCCCAGGCACTCCATGAGGCAACACTTCCCCCCTCACCCACACTGCTGCAAGCAAGGGAATTCCCAGTGGGACAAAGGCACATCCTGGTCCCTAATCTCTTCACACAGGACAGAGGTGGTGTTTCAAGCTGGGAAAGCAGCACCCAAGTAGTAGGCAAGGAATTATTAGGAGCTCGATGACTTGCTCTGGATGATAGGGACTAAACTGAAGTGCCAAAGCTTTACTTTAAGTATTCCCACTGAACTCCTTAAATTAGATGGGATGACTTGTCAGTTGAATGTAATTTGGAAAACACTCCGGGATCCCTCCTGCATTTCAGTGATCACCATGGCATAGCCAGCTTTCCCAAATGTTTAGCCAACAGGACTTTGTTGCAAACATCCAAAGATTGGATGCAGTACTTGGTTGCTTGGATAGGAGCAAACATCCAAGATCTGCTCACCTGATGTCTGCAGTCGTGAGGCTACCAAAGCACTTGGCAGGTTGAAGGGCAAATAAACAGGCAAACTGTGTGTACAGTGCTTTTGTGGTTGCTTCCTTCTGAGAAGCAGTGACCTCGCTGTCCAGCACTGTGCAGCATCTTGGAGCATGGCACCCAAAGCATGAATAGGGTTTGCTTCAAGGAGTGCTCTCCATCCTATCCACAGGGATATTTGCATCTGATTAATACCCCCGAACCCCACCATACATTGCATTTAGCACATTAAATAATTACAAAGTGATGCTTGAAGCAAATGCCTACACTGCAAACTAAAGGCATGGCCAAAGACTTTGTAGCTATGCAAGAGCTAGCTTTAATTACCTAGCTCAGGCACTGATAATGTGTCACAGATTAGCTGCTCAAATATTTAGTCTTCGGGAGCCAGTTTTCCATCTTAGGCCTAGTCTCACATCACTACATGTAGACTGCAGAGTTCTGGCAGACCCTGTCTAAACAAGCTATACCCCACCATTTTCCTGAAACAGAAAGGCTGCTCAGCCTTTCACTTCTAGGTCAATGATTGAAGCTGGTATACCACAGGAACAAGTATAAAGCGGTCCAAAAGTCCCACCATACCACCAAGCTTTTCCCATTATCCCTTTTTTTTTCTCTCTGAGGATGTTCTGTAAGACTCTTGGGTGAAGTTTTGTGAAAGGAAACCACAGGCAGGCTACCTTAGCCTTTCATCCTTAGCCTTGTGGGTAATTTCATGTCTCTGCCTACAGCATGGTGCATCTGATGCCTTCCATGGCTGCTACATGCATGGCCACCATGCTGCTTGCAGAGGTATATGGAGGGTAAGGCATTGTGAGCCCAGCACCATCTGGCTGAATGAATTGCTGAAGCAGCTGTTGCTCAAGGACCAGGGTGTTGTGGGTGGCAAAGGCAGAGCGTGGAGCTCTGCAGTGGGACAGTTGGTGAGGAAAGAACTGCTGCTTCAGCATTCATGGAGTAATAAATAACTACTATAAAGGGTTGAACTGGGGACTCCAAGTACCTGAAACATGATAATGTTTGGAAATGAATGGCCTCTGGAAGCACTGAGTAAACAGGTCAGAAGTTTCGGTGACTTCACGTATTGGAGAGACTAAAAATTACACATTACAGAATGAGGAGGAGCCAGACGCTGCTCCTTGCTGATGACCAACCAAAGGCCAACATGGAAGCTCAAGGTTCATGCTAGTAGGAATTTAAGAGCAGGCCTTTCACAGTGGCCTCTGAGCACCTGCTATTGCTTTGTTATCTTAGAGGAAAGAATCAGGGCTTATTTTTCTGTATTTCCAGCTACCTTTGCTGGGGATCCAACTGCTTCAGTTTTCTTGCACAGGCAGCGAGAAGCAGTTATTTGCTGGGTCAGCTTTAGATCCCTGGCTTCTCTGTGAATCTCTCACTGGGCTACTTCTATTCTCAAAGAGCCTTCTAAATAACATATACAGTTTCAAGCCAAGAGGGAATTATGCTGTCCAGGCAGCTGTGGTTTATTTGCGTCAAGGTGGGGGCACTAATGTGTATTTGGCCATTCGGAATCACAATTCTTTCAACGTTTTCTAAGTCTCAGCTTCATCATTCCTACAGAAATAGTGTCTGGTAACTATTCCAACACCTTAACTATTAAATTGCTGGAACTGGTTTCCTTTTCCCCTGCTTTTGTGTATGCATTTTTTTCTTCTAACAGGTTAAAAGAAAAAAAGCACATACATAATATCCCACCCCATAAACAACATAACAAAAACTTACCACTTTCATGCAGTGAAGAACTTTGATGTTAAAAAGGTTGGGAGCAAAATTATATCTTTGCAAAGTTGATGTTTCTATGCTGCTATCATTTCTCCAACTAATATTTCCTTCTGTTCTCTGAATTTTCTTTCCTTAAAGCTTTCATTTTGTGGCTCTGCCAAGCTGTCTATATTTTCTTCAATTCTCATTTCCTCTGGCACACATTTCTTGCTTATAGTTACAGTAACTAAAAAAAAAAAAAGAAAAAAAGATTTTGCACTGAGCCCAATTTCCAGTCTGTAATCTTCTTTTTTAGTATTGCTTTACCACCCTCTTTATTCTCCTGCTTCTGCTTGCTGCAAGCTTACCTGTTAGGTTTGGAAACTATTAATTCACTTCATTTTCGAGCTGTTCAAAAAGAGCTAAAGCAGCAGCATCCTGATCTGATGCCTTTTATAAATTTCTGTTTGCTGTGCAGAGACTTAATTTGGGCTTTGTTCTCGCTGGTTACTCGGGGTGTCACATCTCTTCCCTCTTATGCCTCACTCAGTTTTTCACAGCATCAGCATTTCTGTGTAACTGTCTCTTACTTCCTTCTCCCCTCCCCAGTATAAGTTGGGGTATAGGTGTGTGTCTTATCAACACTGAAGTTTAGATAGAAAAATCTTTTGTGACTCCAGTTTTTTTGGGAGCTACATAAGTACCCCCTGCTCATGCAGGAAGTGGTAGCAAAGCAGTATTAGGAAAAAAGCAATGAAAGTAGCACCCTTTTCTTATGGAATGTTAACACCATGAATGAGATGAATTACCAAAGGTTTCATTTATAGTACTACTAAGAGCAGCAGTTTCCCTCAAAACACTTTCTGAAGTACTCTGAATCTGCACAATACTATGAAGAAATAAGTATTTTTCAGTTGTTATTTACAGAGATAAAGTGAGTCATCAAGGTATTATTGCCCAGACTTTCAAAACAGCTAGTTTGTACTTTGTGCATTGAGTTCGCCATGTGCTTACCATAATTGCAGACTTAATCACAGTAAGGAGACACATACATGGAGGCATAGTCAGGGACACTCCCATTTCCCTGAAAATGCTGCACCCACACCAGTGGTGGAGCTGAAAAAACCTTGGTATTCAGGTCCCTCAGGCCTCACAGAAGACCTATGTTGCCTTCAGTAATATAATCTATAGCCAGGACTTGTAGAAGATTACTGTATTTGTATTGGTCTCTTTCAGTGTGCAGGGAAAAATAGTGGCAATATGATGTTATTTTTCTAGGAAGTGGAGGAATATAACAAAAGCATCTGCACCAAAACAAGATTACCTGTGACAAAGCTGAGAGCAGGGAAGGACAGCCTTTGTGGGGAGCCGAAAGACGAGCAGTGGGAGGGGAAACAGGAGATCATAATTTCTACACTTCATCTAAAATTGTAACACTCCCCTTTCTTTAAACATTAAAAAATACTGGCACCCACCACACATTTCCTTCAGACAAGGCAGCTTTCTCTCCATGATGCTGAAAGAGCAAGTGGCAAGAGACTGCAATGAGACCTTGCTGCCCCAAACCAAAGCGGGCAGGGAGCACAGCTTTGCTCCTGCTGTCTTCTAGATGTACATCACAGCTTATTCTAGCAACTGGAATTTCAGAGCTGCTGGCTTTTAGATGCTGCGTTTTCACTCCTGCTGGAAAGAGTGCGGCTCATAAAGCCTGCTCCGGGCTTGTTTATTTCTGTCAGCAAGAGCTGCTTCTCTTAGGGAAGCCCCTCCACACCAGCCATCTCAAGTAAGCATTTCTGATCAGGAAATATTAGGGAATAAGTCCAAAATCCATAGGTAAGTCAAACTGCTTTACCTAAAAGCAAAGAACATCCATTTTTGTCTTCATTTAAATATCTTTTGCTCTGGTGATGAAGGAGCTGATTCTGTTTCCAATTTTATGTGTACTTATCACCTTGCTGACTTGAGCTGTTGCAGAAAGGAGACACTAAGCTCCCAGCCAGGAATTGCTTAGCAATGGCATCTCCTTTTGGAGATAAAGCAGGAAATCCCCTTAGGGTTGGGTTAGAAAAAGGTGGCAAAGCATGAAGAAAAGGCAAACATACCCAGCAAAGACCCCCCAAGGTGAGTCCTCCTTGACTACAAGCCTACAACACAAAGCTGTGCTCTAATGGAATCTATTACATGTTAAGCATGGTATTTTTCAATGTTTCTGAGTCAATGTTCTTAAGCCATTTTCTTCCAACTTTGTGATTTTTCTCTATATATTCAATGTACTGCAAACAAAGACCAAAATCACAGCATGATACTTGTGTGCGCAAGCAAGCAGACCTCAGGAAACATGACTGGGATATGAGGTGCACTCTTCTGAGCAGAAATGCCTTGGTGGCTCTTGCAGGAAGAGCTATAGTGACTATGCAGAGCTCTTCCTGAGAAGACCAGGTTTCTGCTATATTCAGAGGTCTTGATGGGGAGTGAAAGCTTTTGATAACTCTATAGGAACTTGGCGTCAGTACATTTTTCTCTCTCTCTCTGGATAAAGTCTTGGCAGCCACTCCCAGTCTATTTTAAACAAAGCCAGTGATTTCTGGAGAGATGGAAAACACATGAAGGGCACAATGAAAAACAAGCAGAAAACCTGACTGCAGGACAGGGGGAAACAAGAGTGATAAAGAACACTGCTTCCTTGGCAGGCAGGCAGGCGAAGCCCCCTTCACCGCACACCACTGTGCCAGGGCTTCTCACTATGCTGCCATTGCAGGTCCTACTCAAAACTCAAGAGTGTTTCTCTCCTGAGCTTCCCTGCTTTTGCTGGTGACCCGTGCTGCATGTCCTGAGCACCCAGATGCTGCTGGCAGCAGGAGGTAGCAGTCATGGAAGAAAAAGGGAGCAGGAGGCACAAACAGCAATGCAAAGCATTACAAAGGCTCTGGAACCCAAAACAAAAATAAGTTATCGACAGAGAATGTAATTATGGGCAAAGCCATACGTCTGAGCTAGAGCCAAGAAAGAGCTGTTTATAACTGCCAGTATTGCAGAGAGATGAACCTGTAATTTATGTATGCTGAAACATTGTAATTTTTGATCCAGAAGCCTCTTTCCTGTTGAAAATCTTGGCCACATAGATCATGTGGGACGGGACATCCATACATATCCTTTTACTAAGCTCAGTTTAAACCATTACGTGGTGTACAGTGCAAGCAGTGGGACACATCTTGGCTCAGTGACCTGTCCTGGGCTGAGTCCCTCCTAACTCTGGCATCAAGCGCTTCCCAGGGCCATGTGCTTGGGAACTCCAACAGGCTAATAACAAAGACCAGCAAGTAGCATGGCCTCACATCTGCCTCTAGGTCCTGCCTACACAATCCATATGATCGATCTCTGCTGCTTCGCGTACACACGGAAGATTGCTGTTAAATGGTGGGTAGTCTCTGTTTGTACTGTAACCTCCCTGGGACAGGGAGGCTATCATTGCTTTGTTTTGGAAGGCACCCAACTTGCTCTCAAGCATTCAACAAGCAGTCAAGAAATTATTCAGATGGAGAAGCAGAAACATTACTTGCCTGGGCTTGACAGCATTTCTTTATCAGTTCCCAGTTCAAATCAAATTAGGCTGGCAAAACCTGAAAGTAGCAACTCCGGAGAGTTTTTGGTAGCCCCCAAAAGCTGTTGCTCTTTTGTTATTTCAGTGCTAGTCTTTCAGGAGATGTCCACAGTTTAAAATAAATAAATAAATAAATAAATAAATCCTATCACATCTGCTACTGGTTGGTATCCTTAGCAGCCATCCCAAACGACAGATCAAGGACTGAATAAGCACGAAAACTTTAGAGACAGGATTAGATGAAGGATAAGATATATTAGCTTTGGCAACACTATAACCTACCACAAATGTAAAAATCATGAGTCACTCAAAAAAACCCCAAACAAAACCTACACAAAAAAAGCAAGACTAGAAAATGCTTTTAAAAATCCTTTTTTGTCCTGCTTTTTCAATTCCAGTTCTCCTGCCCACTCCCAGGGTCCCTGTCTGTTTACTGACATTGCCAATGCTCTAAATTGTCTCACAAGTGAGACAGCTTTGTTGAAAATCAAACATCAGAAATCTTCCTGCTATTCTTGGCTCTGGGAGCAGATTGTGGTCTAGTGGTTACAAGCATCATGGCCAGCTGAAACACACCCATGTTTGGGTCATCTGTAAGAGACGAACCATGGATGTCTGGTTGCAAGAGCACGGATTTCCAACCTTAGGGCTAACGAATCAGATGCTAACACAGAAGTAGGAATAAGGTCAAATTGCTTCATGAAGTTCTCTTGCAAGGGTGACAACATGGATTGTAGAAGGTCCTAATTTGGGAATTCCTTTTAAAAGGCTATGTAGCAAGCAGCTGAGATGTAGTTATGTGAATTAAAGAGCTGGGTCCCCTTCCAAGCTTTGCTCAAAGTGTTCCTGAGTCTCCTAGCTTTGAAGTGGATCATTTACCCTCCAAAACCCTAATAGAGGGCTCCGCATGCTGAAAGACATCTCGGCCAGCCTAGGTGCTGTAACTGAAACTATGGGTGACAAGGCTCTGCCTAAGCCTATCTTTTAATATTTTTTTCGCCTTGAACTGTCAGAAGGTAAAAATTGTATCACAGAAATTCCTACAGCAAGGGACAAACCCACATTCTTTATCATAGCTGACAACACCGGGTAGCACAAGGAGGTTTGTGCTTGAGCTGTCTGTACTGTGTTTACCTGAAGATAAATAGAAGGCTCTGAACTTCCATTGAGATTTGCACTCATCAGTAAGTTTAAAAAAATGGTATCAAAAAGGTGGGGCACCTTTCCTTATGTGTTTTAAGGCCACAGATTCTAAAAAGAGCAAGTGATGACCCATTTTTAAACCCACTTGGGGCATGCTTTCACTCTATACAAGAGCACACATTCCTATACCTCCTCTGGTAAACGCACAGAAGTGTTGAACCTTTCAGTACAGCCAATTAATCACTAGTTGGCAGGATGAAGAAGGGCTTTGGACAAGTACCAACTCAAAAAAAAAAAAAAAGAAAAAAGAGACATTAAAAACTGAATCTTATCACAGATAAAGAAGTGCAATGCACAGAAGTAATGTCCCATTATAGAACTGTGTCTATTCTGAGATTAACAAAATGCACTACCCTGTTTTGCATGGTAATAACTAAGTAGAAGCACAAAGACAAAGGAAAGTTAACATCCTGACTTTGAACTCTGCAACACCCAGTTTCAGGTGCCTGGCTGCTCCACTGGCTTCACCACCCTGCACCAGGCACCTGAGCTGCCCCTCCGGCAATGTAAGAAGCAGCACCAAGGCTTGGTGCCCTCAGCGAGGAGTCAGCTGGGAGGGCCACTGAGTCACAAAGGAAAGGAGAAGAGTGTCCAATTAAACACTTCTCTCCAGACTTTGAATTCCTCACAAGTAAGCCTCAATCTGCTCCAAAGACTGAACCCTCACATTCAACTGATTACAAATAGGAACAGGAACACAGATTTTACATTCACACTAAGCCTCTGCTAGCCCTAATATGGTTTTATTCACCCTCTATCCCTGAGGTTTTGCCCTGAAAATATCTAAATGTTGTCGCTTCAACAGGAGAAGTTCAGAGCAACCCATCCTGACCAGTCAAGTGTAGAGAGCACCAGGCTCAGATCCCATTTGGCAGCACATGATAACTGGGTGAGTGCTCAAATGTGAGTTACTGGCTGACAACAGAGAAAGAATCACCCTCCCTTGCATCTTTTGTGATCTTTGCTTTGGCGGCGTGCTCTAAAACAGGCTGTCCCAACAGATGCCTCAGATGTGAGGGGCAGAAAAGCACCAGCTTAGTAGATCCCACAGGACTTCAGCATGAGAGTGGTCCTGAGACTTTCTGCACCTCCAGGAGAACTTAGGCATCTGGGGAACTTGATTATGAAAAGCCCTTCCAGGGTTAAGCAGCAGCTGAATTGACTTCAACACCAAAAGGGGCATTTAAGCACCTATGCCCTTCACTGAATCTAATTTTGCACCTTATGTTACAAGAGAGTTTAACAACTGCCCATCTTCCTCTTTTCTCTCGTGTTCACTCTGATAAAGTGCCAAATTGGTTGATTGACTCCAAGTACCTTTAACTGAAGTTCACAACACAGTGGGATATTGGCAATTGCAAGCCATACCTACCATGTCAAGGGGAGTTCTGTTGTAGATATGGGCTGTGGTAACCCCATGTCCAGGAAAGGAAACTCACCCTGGACAACTTGAAGGGTAGTTGGTGTAAAGCCATGTGCTCTGCTGTGGTTCTTTTCCAAAGAGCAAGTGAACTACTGCAGTGGGAGTGAGGATGGTGCTCCTTCTGTGGGTGAGGCTACCTGAGGGAAAAACGCCTAGTTCAGCTGGAGGCATAAGGACCATGTCAGCTCCAAATAACAGCTTACATCATTAACCATTTATTTTTCTGATAAACCCGTGATTGATGAAATATTTGTTCATGTGTGGGCACTACTTGAAGCACTGTTTGGTTTCCCCTGTTACCTGCTCCCATGAATCATGACTCATGATCATACAGGGAGGGAAATGAAGGGAAATGCTTTACCACATCCAGCTTTGCAGCAACAAATGTCATATTGTTATTACTAGGGTAACCCAAGGCAGGAATATTGCCACACAGAGACACAGCTGCAGCTGCTGTACAGTGGTACTTGGGTGGTGGAGCCAGGTTGCTACTCCCAGTATATGCATACCAACCCATCCTGCTGGAGCCTTGGGTCTGAATCCCACAGGCTGCTGACCCCACTCGGGGAGCCAGTGCCAGCAGGCAGGGGTGCTGGGCGCCTCCGAAAGCCTGAAAAATATACATCTTGCTTTCCATTTTTGACCCTCACTGAAGACTTTGGTGGTCCCAGGCAGAACGCAGATAAGGACAACAGTGAAAGGGCTGAATGGCAACACTACCCAAGGCTTGCTGTGCCGCACCATGCCAGCCGCAAGGATACAGGATTGCACTGACAGGGAAGGCAGAACTTTCCCTGAAAGCTGTCTGAACATACACTGAAGTCAGCAGGAGCTTTTGCCAAGGAGTTCAGTGAGCTCTGGGATGCATTAGTTCTAGAAATTACTTTGGTAAGGTTTCCTTGTAAAGTGACACAAGGACATACAACTAGGGTATTGGAATATAATTAAGAGAGAAAGAAGTTGGGATGGATATTGGGGAAAACCTTTTGTCAGTGAGATTTATTAGTAGATACAGCAGTCTCCTGAGGGAAATAGCAGAAAGGCATTCACTTGGGATATTTAAAATTAGACTAATGAAAGTGCCAGCAAATATTCTCTGGGGAGCATGCTCACACTGACAGGCAAAATGAGCTCTGTGACCCTGTCCGTCGTCAGAGGGCTGTGTGTGATCACCGAGGCGACCTTGGCGAGGAGGCAAGCTGGCTGCAGACTGCAGAGCCCCGGGCTGCCCTGCGGGAAGGGGAGCAGTGCAGGAAGCACTGCCAGAGCTGGAAGTGATGGGCCGGGTCACACAGAAGACACTCAAATCGGTTTTATAACAACAGCATCTCAGCACCTTCTTGCCGAATGATGTCAGGGAAGGTGGAGCACAGCTGGTGAGCAGGGCTAGGGCAGGGGTGAGAGCAGCCACCTGTCCCCAGGACTGCACCTTGCTCCGAGCATGCTCTTCAGCTGGCCGTGCTTGCAGAGAAGTAAACCTGGCTGCAGCTTGACAGCCTGTTCAGCCACCTGCAAGAAGAGTTGTTCCACACTGTGAATTAACAATATCCTGCCTTTCCCTCATGTTCTCTAACCTGCCACTGCTCACCCTGTTTCCCATGGGCTGGTGGTCTCCTTAGGGAGAGCCATCCTGTCATCCATCCCTCCACTTAGCAGTCATGGCAGTAAGACTGGTACCAAAGACCTCCAAACCAGGAATTTCTCAGCAGGGTGGGTGACCCCACTGTTGTGCATTCAGTGCTGACACAAAGGAGAGTTGTGGTCCAGGCTGATCACTGTGATTGGCCCCGAAATGTTAACATAAGCCCCACTTACTGTCTCAGATTGAGTTGGCATGTCCCACCCAATACCACAGTGGACTGCTACAATAAATCATCTACAGTAATTTAAAAAGGTAGTGAAGTAAAATGATTTAAACAAGCCATTTCTTTACAGAGTCCATTAACTTTTCCCAGCTATTTATTTCTGTTGAATTTTTTTGCAAAAAAAAAAGAATTGTAGTGTTATAAGCAGTCAAGCCTCATTGTCCTCTTATTAAGAGCTGACTGTCTCCATGAAAACATAGTTTCATGACTGTTGCTGTCGTGATTTGAGCAGCAGACGTAAACAGGGTCATCTCCAGCCATAGTGGGTGGATGTTTAGGTTATAGCGCTGAGGTTAAGAGTGAAAGCGTGTGACTAAGAGCAGAAAACAGAGGAGCCTTTGTATACATCAAGAGCCCTGAGGCAAAACACAGAGAAGGAGAATGCTGACACAGACTTTAATGGAGAAAGAAAAGAGTCCATTATGAACGTTACAGAGAACATAATTCATTTAAGAGAAATCAAGATTTAAAGGACTTACAGAGGGGGATGTGAATACTGACGTCAGCACGTCACGCCTGGTGGTTTGTTGTGGGACTCTGTACGTGCGGTAGGGTACCACGCATCATGTCAGGTGGAAGGCAACTCACTGCCAGAAATTATTGCCTGCTCTCATGGTTTAAGCCCAATCAGTAACTCAGAACTCAGTTAGAAACAGGTTTCTTTCTATTCAAGCCTTTCAGCAGGAACCAGTGGTGGGCACAATGAAGCAACTGCAGATCTCACATTTTAACATCAATCTCCCAAAACTGACAAAAATTGCTTTTGGGACACTTTTTCCTTCTCAAACACCATCTCTACACAAATAGGAGGGAGAAAGGAGGAAATGGGTCTGGATTATTTCTGAATCACTCAGGTATGAGAGTACAAGGAGAAAGCTGGTTGGGTAGAGCTGCTTCAAGCTTCCATAAACATTGCAGAGACTAAGGACTGGCACATTTACTGCACTGTAAAACAATGTTATGAGTGCTTGAAAAATATTCCTCAATCCACATACTACAGTGGCTTCTAAACTTCAGCAGCCAGAGCCATGAAAACAGAGTGCTTTGTGCAGTAGCTTGCGCAACCAAAGAACTTTCTCGTCCTCAGAGTGCTTTATTATTTTTAACGAGACAGGCTGAGCACTTCTTGATAAACATTTTTTCCTTGAAGCAGTAATCCTACTTAAACTTTTTACCTTGTCCCTACAGCATACAGATAGGAACTTAATAACAAAACTCATTTGCCCTTAAAGTGCTAGTCATGTTAGTACAGAAAGTGAAGGACAAGTTGTGATTGCCATGAAAGGGGCCATGGCTGGAAGTAAACTGAAAGTGCCCTGTTAGCATGCAGGCTTAGTATTTGAAGAAGAAAGCTTTTCTGAAGTACATTTTCTAGGATATCCAGTTTCTTTCAAGGTACAAAAAAAAAAAGAGAAGGTATTAATGTCTGTTGTAACAGACTTGTAGTGTTTGGTACAGTCTACTTTGCCATGGCTGGGTGACAAGACAGCAGGTCATGACAGAGCCCAGATAAATCCAGAAGATGTCTCAGAGGAAGGGAGGCCATCCGTACATCTGTGCACTTGCCTTTGCTTTGAGCAAGGTGCAATGCATCCTGCTGCTTTGGCAAATGGTTCTGGGGTAGCATTACAAACCGCTCACTTTTAAAAGCCTTCTTCTCTTTGATACAAGAATTATTAAAGCTTGTAAGAGTGAGAGTTTAATTAATGGTGATAATTCAACCACACAAGAATGAGAAAATTCAGAGCCAACCCTTCCATCTAGGTCAATCTCACTGCTGTGCTCTGGTATCAGTGTGTTACAACAGGCTCTTTCACGGTCACATGAGGCTGGCCAGGGGACACACTTCTCACTAGATCTAATACAATGAAAAGAAAAACTGTCTTTTTCCCCCTGTGGTCTTAGATGCACATGTGGCTTTTCATACCACACACATCATGTGTCCTTGGAATGAAAGGCCCTTTTGTAACACGCACACACCAGCCGAGGCAACTTAACATCAGGCAGGATTGTTAACTGGGTTCCCTAAAGCCTGCCATGAACACTGCACCATGAACACTCCATCACACTGGAGGAGGGATATGATTGAAGGAATTTGACCTGCTATATCAAAATAATTCAGGATACACACATCACCATTTCTGCTCCACCCGGGTTCACTACCGTTACTTAATGGAGGTAGTTTTTCAGAGTAGAATTTAGGGAGAGGCCTGATGATTACCAAAACACATCTTGCTGTCACTTGGGATGGCTGTGACATTCTCACGTCTTGTGTTTGAGGGAGTCATTACCACTTTACAAGCCCTCTCAAAGCCACAGCCACCTTCCTCCCCTGCCTTTACGTCAGAAGACCAGTGAGAACTATATTTCCCTAGTAGGACTTCCAAGCAGTGAGTCTTTATTCTCAAGGCCTGAGTGCCTTTGATGCGCTTGCATAGACAGCAGGTAAGCAGCCATCAATCAAAGGTTACACTTTGCAAATTGGGAGGATGCATCCCAACATATGTCTTAAGAGATCTTCCTGATTTGAAGCAGAAAAGTTAACCGTGCAGCTGCAAGTAGCAGCAGTTCTCTCTCCAAGCATGGGAATATACCTCCTTGAAAGACTACTTTATGAATTAAATTATTCCCAAGGAGAGAGTCCAATCCAGAAAGAAAATCTTGTCTTTGTTGCAGGGCCTGGTATGAGGGTGCACATGAAAGGATCTACCAGGTATTTTCAAAGCTGAACAACCCTAATTTCGTCACTGATTTGGGTAACTCCAGAACAGGCCAGTTGTGTAAATGCCCCCATCCCTTAAAAAATAAAGCCAAGAACACAGACAAAGAATTTAACAATTTTATTAAAAATTGTACCAGTTATTAGAAAAAAATTAGTATTACAGTATTAAAAAGCACCAAAGAAAGAAAGCACAAAGCAAATATACTGCACAGATACAAAAACAAAAGGAGCTCTGCCCAGTCACCATTGGTACAGGCAGGAGTCCTGGAGGCACACAACCAGGATAAACAAAATGCTACATTCTCACTGGGTCTCAGTCCATGGCAAAGAAGGTGTGTGCACTTCAGGACTAATCCAGACAGAAACCTCACAGGAGAGCATCGGGTTTACTTCTGCAGCAGGACAGTATCATATTCTGGTGAATAGCAGAATTCACAGGGAAACCCTCCACTGAGGGAAAGTTTATGAAGTAGATAGCAAATTCTAGCTCACCCTTTTTGAATTCCAGAGGAAGGACTCTGAAGTTTAAGGAAATAAAAAAAGGTATCCCACCAAAGTAGAAAAGTTATGCAGGAAGGGGAGGAAGAAAATGTGAATGTAATTTCACAGTACTCTCAGCAGTGTATTTTACCTAGAAACATGGCAGACTGTACTGCATACCATGGAAGAGAACAGAAGAGATACATGATTAGTTTTACCAAAAACCCCCAATAGTCTAGATACCCAAGACCAAATTTAGTGGCAGGATTTTCAAATGTACCCATTGGAAACAGACATACCAATGCCTTGGGCTGTTTTGAAATTTCCCTTTTACAAGCCTAACTTCCGACATTTATTTAAGGAGATACTGACAATGTTGTCTTTCCATCACACCAGTCTCTCCCCCTTTTGTCATCCATTTTTTTTGTTTTTAATATAGTCTGATCAAAGCCAGAGCTGAGGAATCTGTGATGATGCTCTCCTGAAGCTGTGTCCACAAATTGGGGAGACTCCTTTAGATTTAAGAATAACTTTATACATGCAAAATTTCCATAATAGATTTTTAAAACAGTTTAAGAATCTACCCTTCCCACCCCTCCATTCCCCAAAGGCAGCAAAGAATCTGAAGACAGAACTGAAACATGGCTTTAAAAAACAGCCCACAGACATTAGGTTTTGCTTCCCAGAAACCAACTTCCAGCATGGGATTCACAGGAAGAGACCCTCCTTTCTGTGGCTCAGGGGGAAGGCGAGGCACGTGGAAGAAGGAAGGGGTAGGGGATGTCAAGACTGCATTCAGTTTAAGAATACACATGCACACACGCGCATGCACACACACACACACACACACACAGTTACATTCCAGTGCATTTGATGTGTTTGGTCTTTTCTGCTTTTCCTGGTGGGGAAGAACTGAGCTGTGTAACACCTGCGTGAACACATGCAAACCAAAGAAACAGAGACCACTGAAGTCTTTAGGAACTGTAAAAGATTGTCCTTGGACCTTTTACCAGTTCCTTGAGGTATTTCTTCTTGCTAAAACAATCAAAGGCAACAGGTAGGCATTTTTGCACATGATCACAAATGCCAGTTTGAAAGACAGACTCTTTTGAAGGTCATTATTAAAAACCTTTTTTGTCAAATTGTGCTAATACTCAATAGTGCTTGGTCCATGTGCAGAGCTCCCATAAGTATGAACAGGCATTCCATGGTCCTTTTATTCCTATAATCCTGCAGTAAATACCACTGGCAAAATCTCCACTTATCTGCATTCTCATTTGCTCATAGCACATATGCTGAGTATTCTCCCTATTTTTCCCTTTTAAAATGTCATCAATAGCACACCATTCAGCATGTCACAGTCTCACCATTCCCTCCGCTTCAGCAGAGATATGGGTCAGGACCAGCAGCAGAAGGGTGGAATCCATTGTAGAGTTGATAGGGTCACACTGCAATAACTGCCCCAAGTAATCCTGTTTTTCCTTAAAAAGCCCCAACCCTTCCCCCTTATCTACTAATGGGCAGAATCTGCAGTTTCCCAGAAGAGCCAAGCCCCAAACTAAAGAAGTTCAACCTTGGGTACAGCTCCAGTGACTGCTAAGGAGCAGCTCCAGAACTATAGCAACCTCACATGCACATATTGCCTATATGTTTACCCAGGCTTGAGAGGACAAAATAAATGGCCAGTAGAAAGAAAGATGTCTTTGCAATCATCCTTTCTACATCAAGGACTGTGTTCCTTGCCTCTGTTCTCTTGTTGATACACAGTTCCAAAGCAAAGGCTGCTGAGTTTCTTTCAGGACTTCTCTACCAAGAGTTGCCAACAAACATTTAAAAACAACCAGATATTTAAACTGAGATATGTGATCAGTTATGCAGGAATTCAGTGCTACCAGGGATTATCAGAATCTTGGGAGCAGGCTGCAGTCCCACACACAGATCCAAAGGCAACCCTTTCCATCTGAATTCATCCTCTCCCTTGCCTTTGTTGTATCTTACTTAAGGCAGTTTGCAGCTATCCCTGGGCAGTCACTTTGTGATTACTGGCTCAGCTTTCAAGAATTGCAGGAAACAAAAATAAAACTAACTATTCCCTACTAGCACCAGGCTTGCTGGATCCAGGGATAGGCAGGTTACAAGATATTCAAAGGGGTGGAAAGTTAGGATGAGATAGGAAGAACTCCGTCCCGTAGGGAAAGAGAGCTGAGGTCTGAAGCTGTTTTGGAGATCTGGGGACAGCAAACAAGATACTTCAAGGCTGCTGGTACCAGTAGTAGCAGCTCAAGCTCTTAAGAACTGCTCCTTAAAAATAGGAATGTATTTTAGGAGAAAGATCGGACTGGGCTTTTTTTCAAATTGTTAGACTGTAGCTTTATAACACAGAGAGAAACAGTATCCCCTTCCTTTCACCAAGACAAACTTATATGTGAAAACCCCAGCATACCCCTTCACTAATACAACTTTAAGCATGCTCATTGGAACTGTTTCCCCAAAGAATTGATGTATGTCTGTGGCCACACTGCAGTAGCTGCTCTGCAGTAAAGATCTCCTGAGTGCATGCTCAAGGGGCCTTACTAACATGGAATGGGGGACAAATACATGGGTGCTGTGCATCTGTGTATTCATTGATAAACATGTGAAATCTTCCCACTATTTCCTCAAGTAGGTAAGTATGAAATAGCTGCTTGTCCCTAAGTGAATAACCACCCTGCCCCTCCAAATCTACATGAAGCAAAATAAGACTTTTGGGTTGACAGAGCGTATTTCCTTTCTCCAAGATATGCAGATATCGAATATAATTAAAATATATTATCAGTGGTTGTAAATCTCTGGCACCAGTAACCAACACACATATTGCAGGAAGTCAGTCTTTGTCTAGCATTAGCTCTATGTCTCCAATGAAGTATTGTTGTTCAAGGAGATTTTAACTCAAGACCCTGGCATGACCAATTTTGATAAGTCTGTTGTTACACTGGGAAATACAGACTGGCAAAGATGTGTCTTTCTCTAAGCCCAGTGACTCTATTGAGGCAGGCAGCTTGAGTGAGGAACAGGCTCAGATACTTGTTTCTCCATGATAAGAAGAGTCTTACCCTAGCTAAACTGGTTGGGTCACACCACCAGAAAGTCCCAGTACCAGATCTATCTTTAGAGCTTACACATCCAGAGAACAGGCCTCACTGGCCTGTTTTGCACTCACACCAAGGCAGAGGGGAAAGGGAAAGCTCACTATGTTTTTTTAAGTATCAGATGCACTTCCTGAACTTTTTGTAGTTTGCAGGGCTATTACCACAGAATCATAGATCCATACAACGGTTTGGGATGGAAGGGACATTAAAGATCATCTATTTTCAACTCCCTGCCATGGGCACAGACACCTTCCACTAGACCAGGTTGCTCAAAGCCCCATCCAACATGGTCTTGAACACTGCCAGGGATGTGGTAGGCACAACTTACCGGGGCAACCTGTTTCAGTGCCTCACCACCCTCATACTGAAGAATTGTTTCCTAATGTCTAATAGAAATCTCCCCTCCGCCTGCTTAAAGCCATTCCCCCTTATCTTGTCGCTACATGCCCTTGTATAAAGTCCCTCTCCAGCTTTTGTGTAAGTACCCTTTAGGTATTGAAGACTGGTATAGGGTCTAGCTTTGCTCCAATAAAGGGCTTTTGGCAGCCAGTGGGAAACCACAAGCATCACATCCTAGGCCATGCCCTGTGGGGCAGGCAGCACTGCTGCATTGCTTCCTGAGCCTTAGCACTTCCACTCTTGCCTCTTTAAGAGCTTTTAAGAGTCTTCTTAACATCCAGCTTCCCAGAGATCACCAATTCAGTCTCTGCTTGCACTACCACTCACCCTTTCCCCTGCATTTAAGTCCATGTTCTCCAGTGACCAGCAGTTCCTCCAAGCAGACTGTGCAAAGCAAGATACTGAAAGCTTCGTTTCTGCCATCATGGATAGAGAGTGGCTTTCCATACTCCTGCAGCACAGTCAGCAACAGCTATTACTTGTATCCCTCTGGGTAATTCTGTAGTGCACATGCTTAAACAACACAAACCCGAAACCAATCCCCCCTCCTAAATAAACCTCCCACCCTCCCTCTTCATAAAACCCACCCCCCAAAGTATTACTTGAGATTCACTTATATGAATTATTAACCATCATGGACAAACATATTACTCTAGCTCTAGCTAGAAAAATAACATAAGAGGAGAAAAAAAAAAGCTTTGCTCACATCAACTCTCCTTATGCTGAAAAAGAGGGTGAATACATGCAAGTGAAAAAAGAGTGGGGACCTCTCTCAGGGAGCTAAAGCACATTTTGCCACAGTAGAGCAGGATGCAAACCAAGAGAATGTGGCTGGGAGAGAGGGAGAAAGTCCAAATTTAACTGTATTCAGCAAACCATTACCAGACACTACAGTGCAATGATGAGATTATACAAATACCAGAGAAAGCATGAATTAGAGAAGGATAAGCAGAGAAGGGTGGAAGAGAAAGCATATGTGCAAGTAAACTACTCTTCCCGTACAGTAATGCTTAATTTTCAGAGTGGACCAAGAGCTAAATTCCTCAACACCTGAAGTCAGTATCTGTAACAAGACTGAAGAGCAATTCTTTGGACAGCTCTTCCTCATACTGGTATCATCCGAGGCCTACAACAAGGTGCAGTGGCAATATGGAAATGGACTGAAGAAAATACAGTCTGTATTGCCTTTCTGTTTGTGTTTTACCCTAGTTGTCACTGGGTTTATGAACTAATGATAGGTAAGGCTATGGAAAATAGCCATCGATATTTAAGGCTACTTCCTTTTGGTAGGGTAATTTTCCTGTGCTGGTCCAATAGTATCAGTCATGTGGACAAACTTCTGAGTGATACAAACAGGGAACTGTTAGAAGATCTCCCTTGAAGTCATACTACTGCTGCTAGTCAAATATGCTTACAGTAGCCTCCAAACATTACACATTAGAGTAATGGACAGACTGTTTATACAGTGTACATGTCAGACTAGTTGCTAATTAATTTCCCTGTCAAATCCTGAAGCAAAACTATCAGATGCCTGGGACTTAAGCCTTCCTGACCGACCATATTATAGCACAAGAAAACCAAAACAAAATAAACACCCATCATAAAACTAATAAAACATATACATTAGCATTGTAGAAGAATGATGCTTGTGCCATATTCCATGATTTTTGGCTTTATGCTGGCTCATGGGCACTGTGAACACTGAACTGGAAACAAACAGTGGCAGAAACTAATAACCACCAGCAACCCCCGCAAGCTTTAATTTTAAGACTATTCTACTGAAATGATTTTTTCTATTGATGGTAACGACAAAGAACGACTTCATGTGAGAGAACTGCAACTGGTGCCCAGTGGAAAGGATGAACAGATCAGATTTCTTTGTGATGTTCTCTCACACCACATGCAAGGAAATAAACAGTAACCCATGCAGAAAACAAGTAACCTGATGGGTATAAGCTACTTGAATGTTTTCATTGCTAAAAAGAACTTTGTTTGTGGAGGAATCGAGCATCTCTGCTCTGGAAGATACCCAAAGCATGTTTAGAGTCATCAATCCCAGACATCATTTTTAACTAGCAGCCAAAATGACACTCCTGCACTCTACCACTGACTAACACACAGGGCAGAGGAAGCTCTTAGTCTAATACCTGCCTCCCTTGCACAGAGGTCACCGGCATGGGGAACCAGCAGCAAGCTTTACCAAACACACCCACATTCTGGCTTTCCTTCGACAGTGTTGGACAAGAGCTCCCTGCCTCGTGAGGCAGGCAGCGACAAAGAAGAGTCCGTAAAAACCCTCAAACTTGAAGACGAGTGTCAGAAATTCAGAGTCCTCACATCCGGCCGGCGGTGTGCAATGTCTCGCCCCCGAACCAGTGTTTGTTCAGTGCTCCCTGCAGACTGGATGCGGCCTGAAACAGGCGGGCGAAGCTCACCTCTGCCCAGTGTGGTTCCTGTTCACCTCCGCGTTTAAGGCCAAGTTGTGTAGGAAGAGAAAAAGCTGCCACCACACTTGATTTCTGTTCTGCTGATGCTGTAGAGGAGAACAGTTGGAGCAAGGTTATTTATATATCTAAAATTGCAACATACCACTTCTCTTTTCCAATAACAACTCAGTTACACTTTTCAAGAGCAGACACTTTAATCCCATCAGCATAACAAGGGGGTGCAGCAAGGCATGAAGGGGGAGAGGGAAATGATAAGTTCTCCAGAAATAATTGTGGCTCTAACATTACAAAAAGAAAAGAGCAGACCCTTTATGCATTGTGCACAAGAGGATTAAACTTTTTTTGTGTGCTTGTAGGATTTTGCAGAGTTTAGCCAAGTGCTGTTTTTAATCAGATTGGCTTCTGAGCCTTTCAAAAGCCCCAGCTGCATGAACAAACAACCTTTTTTTTAAAAAAAAAAGCCAAAAAAAAGCCCCCCTTCACCCCAAAAGTAAAAAAAAAAAAAGAAAAAAAAAAGAAAAAATATAACTGGTGATCCATCTGTAAGTGATTTGACACCGTGAAGGTCAAAGGGTTAATCTTCAATTTAAACCACACTGCTGAGACAGCAAAACTCTGATTTCATCTAGTACAAGAAAACACATTCGTGCACACACACACTCCCCCACCCTCCCCCCACCACATTTTCCTTCCCAGCATCTCCAAGATAATACTGCCCTTTTTATAGCCACTTTTGACAGTAAGCCATAAATAATCAGCCTTGGAGCCCTTTCCTACTGACTGGAGCCAATTAAACCTTAAGCAAGAACATACTTGAAAACACACAAAAAACCAAAACCAAGAGGTTATTTCAGGTCCCATTGTCAAGGAAGAAACATGGGAGTTGAGTTTCAGGGGGACACCAGACTCTATAACAGAGCTTTGGGGCAGGGACACTGTTCATTCTTTTGTTATATGTAATCACCCCTGCAAAAGTGGCTCCGATTATACCCCCACCTTCCTGCAGTTTAATGGTATCTCATACAAACAGGTGGGTTTCTCTTTACATTGCCCAGCCTGGGATACTATTTCACCTCAATAACCAACCCTCTATTAGAAGTCAGTCTTTGTTTTCCCATCCAGAATTCCATATTTGCTAAGCAGGACTGATCATTTCTGGAAAACAAAACAAACCAGCCCCAATCTACACCCTCCCCCCTGCCCCAATCCCCAGCAGACAAGGAAATAGAAGACTGGCTTCCAACAACTTTGCCTCAGTACACAGGAGTTCATAAAAAAGCACTGAAGCACATTATATGAACAAGATGTTTCGGCTCAGATTAGCCCAACAGGGCAGAACAACCCTGTTGCAAGGCATTCTTTATGTAATCACAAATAAGAGAAAGTTGCACCCAGAGTTGGTGTATTGGAGATGTATCAATAGACAGCTCTTCAAAGCCCTTCCAGATAGTCATTAAATTATGTTTGTATTTCAGCCCCAGTAGATTGCGCCAGTTGAACCACAAGTACACAGAAAACAGGCATCAGAAAATGTGTGTTCAGCTTGCACCTTAGCAGTGCATCATTCTTCTTACCCTCAAGACTTAACATTTGTCTCCTGAATTTAGAAGAGTTCACACAGATACCATTACACATTTCAACACCATTGTGCTGGGAGTATAACCCACAGACAGCGACTCTAAGAGCCTGGTATCATTTATTTTCAAGTAACCAGCCCTGGGTTCAGTCCATAGCGACTGTTTAGGCAGACATTGCTAGGTTTACAGGTGAAAACAAGCTTTTATAAACTATCGTTATGGCTGGGTTACAAAACCCTATTTTGGTCTCAAAAAACAAGATGCTTTTTTTTTGTTACTCGCCTCTCAGTCTGACCAGGCTTGTCCTTCCTCATCAAACTCCAAAGATTCTTCTTACTCTCCTCCATAGAGCCACATTCCCAAATCTGCTTGAACATGTGTATGGGATCACAATGTCTTGATTTCATCTAGATACCAAGTTTTTACCAAGCTATTACAGATTAAGTGAATTGTTCTGTTTAACAATGCCTTCTTCTGCAGTTTTCTTCTGTAAGGAACTATGATAGGAAAGCATGGAGAAACATACCATAGATGCTCTGAAGACAATCTGCTTTAGCAGATTATTTTATTCTACTGGCAGCCAAGAGGGTAAAGTGTCTTATAGGGACTTAGTATGGGAAATGATTATGCCACACTGCCAGGAGGACAAACACATGTAAGACTCCCTGTATTAACATCCCACTTCATGTAGAAGGCAGCTTTGTGCTTCTCACACACAATAATAAGTTTCTAAATATTCTGTCTCCTCCTTAAGCTTTACATGTGACCTCACAAGAGAAGGCTTACTTGTTCTTTGCAGTGATAGGTAAAGGAGGCCACATTCAGTGAAATTGTTTTTTGAAGGAGGGTGTCATTTTCAGGAAGGTACTAGGTTTGGGGTTTATTTTGTAACTGAGAGTTTTAGAGCGCTACCTTAGGAAAAGTTACAGACCTGCAAAAGAGCTAGTGGGAAGTGGTATCAGAAATCCTGAGAAAAATTCCTTTTTTCTTTTTTTTTTTTTAACTTTATATTCTATTGTGTTTGTTTCACTGCCTCTTGAAGACATTTTCTTTGGTACAGCATTTTTGTCCTTCTCCAGTGAAAAATGTTTCCCGTTACTTGCCTAAGACACTCAAGGTAATTTCCATGCAAGAGCAGAATAGAAATTATCTTACCCCTGTTTCCCGGATCTCAAATCCCTTTATGAAGGATGCTGACACCATTAATTTCATGAAAAAATAGAGCACTAGGCTGAGGGCAGCTTTCCAGGTTTTATTCCTAGACCTAGGGTTTGTATTTCCATGGGTCAGTACTCAGCCAGCATTTCCTTCCATGGTGGTGTAATCCCACACATACTTTCACTGGCTTGTGTACTAAAGCAGCCTCCTCACACTGTCATCTCCTCATACTAGCAGAGAAAAGTGAACTAGAGCAGGACAGTGATCAAGGCCAGAAGTAATCTGGTAAAGAAGTTGCCTTTACTATGGATCCTAACCCATATGATCCATGGCATCATGTAGTCAAGCTGAAGTCAAGCTTGTGCCAGCACAACAGAAAGGCTGTAAATATGTTGTAAAGAAAGAGGACTAAGCTGGACTGCTTGTTTCAGCAGCAAGGCTAGAAAACAAGGTTTATAATTATGGCTTCACTTGTGGGCTGATCTGTTTTCTGTGGTACTAATGCAGCACGGGACAAGAGCCACAGAATGGAAATGGCAGATACTCTTTGCAGTAGAGAGAGAGTAAACAATTTATGGAAAAAACTGTCCTAGCCTAAAAAATGTTCTTTTCACAACTTTCAGTAGCTTTTCCTTACACATGCCTCTGCCAACATCAAAATACTCAAACATTCCAAGACTGAGGGTTTTTTGGTGTGGTGTAACTTAGCTGCCAGGAAGGACAGAAAACCCAGGAGAGTGGCTCCATGAATCTGGCATCTAATTTTTTCAGATGTGATACGTTTCAAGTAAATTCCTACAGATTTCTAAGACTCATAAGTATTGTAACACAGGTTTATAATTTCCCTATGCTTCACCATGATGATCCTCATCAAAACAATTCAATCCCAAGAGTCACTACTGCACAGAAGTATATCAGGAATGAACACTTCGCCGCCTCCATGCAATGGCAACACACTGATCATTTTGACACTGCTTTCCCAGGATGGAAAAAAGCCCCTTTTGCCTGCTGTACTAACTGTAACTAAAGAAGGCTAGACTTGTGAGTACAGTAAGTCAACACAAAGCTGGAAACACATAAAACCATTTCCTATTGCAGCTGCTGCTTTTTAAAGGGGATATCCTTAAGAGACTGTCTGTCTGAGGCGTTAGCATGAATGTTTCAATGAGTCACAAGGAAAGGCCATTTTACAGGAAAAGTGTCCTCTGCAGCAACAGTACATTAGTGAAGCCTGTTCTGTGAACTGCGCTGAACCAAAAGCCAGAATACTTGTAAACAAATACAAAGACTTTTACTGGAAGCAAATGAAAGAGGGACATGATTGACCCAACGTTTATTCCCTCCCCATAATTAACTCCCAATACATGTTTTACGTTGTAAGCATACAGATATGTATCAGTCAAATAGCACCCCAGATGTGAAAAGCCTTCTACTCCGACCAAGGCCTTGCATGGGGTGATCAAGGGAAGACCAGGACAGGCAACAGACCTCAAAGAAAATGTTACTCTGACACAGCTTCTTGAATCTTTGAACATAAATGTTTAACAGATGAACAGGATTCACTTTTCCACCCAATATATACATGCCATTAATATCCCTCATCATGCACAGGACATATGTGGGTCTGGTACATTCCTATCACATATACAAACAGTGCACCTGTCTACCCTCTTGATCTTATGGGCAACTTCTGACTTTGCTTCATGGCTTCCAGATGGTTACGGGTCAAATTCTGATCCCATCTTAACTAGAAGGATTAAAATATGGCCATAAATGGCACTATTAGATCAAAAGAAGAATAATGGCGTATGTGTACACAAAACCATCATTCTTCCTTTAATGATTAATACAAGTATTTGCAATAAATTGTGGGATTTTATTTATTCACTGAAAACAAAAATACTTGCACACCGGGAGCAGTTGCTGACTCATCCCTGAAGGCTGTTTTGGCTGCCAGGTGGCTGGAGGCATATTGTGCTACCACAAAATATGCTTTAGCTCAGAAAGACTAGAAAGTCACAGTCCCCAAGGCAACAGAGGTTACAGAAGGTGTCCCCTGCTGGAGGGAGAAATGCAAGCCAATGGAAGTCAAATACAAATCTTTCCAGCTGTGATTCCTAATGACCAAAGAATAATACATGCATAAAAGCAGCAGGGAAAAAAAAGGAGATGGTAACAGAGAAAAACCGAAAGAGGAGCTTAGTGGCACAATTCCTCGTGGTGACAGTGACAAGAGGATGATGATCTTCCTCAGGGACTGCATCCATCTGGCTTGCAAACCCCATGGCTCTCATATGTGGGACTAAACTTGGTGGAAAGAGGCGTCATCTCAAGTACTGCTTCCTTTCTCAAAGCCTCCATCAGGCTTTGCAAAGTAAGATAAGTGGCATATGTTTATGGAGAGAGTATACACAGGAGCAGGCGCAGCAGGAGGGTTGCAGGCGCAGCAGATCCCCATAACAGCTTTATGGGCTGCCCAGCCCAAGCAAGGGGGGACAACACTGACCTGGGCCAAGGCACTGGTCCGAGTGGCAAACAGCAATGTTCACTGCCCCAAACCTGCTGCAGGCACAGCTGTGCAGGTGAGCTCGTTCTCAACTTTCTTGTAGCTCAAAAACAAACACGCAGCCACTCGCTCCTTCCTCTCCAGAGCGGGCAGGAAGGGGAAGCAGACAGACGCCATGGCAACAGCCAGCTGACGGCAACCTGGGAAGGGCAACCACGGGCCACCACGTTCCCAGGCCCCCAGCCTTCCCCTCCTGCACCCCTGGGGGGCACACTGCCTTGTTTTCCATACATACGGTAAATAAGGGTCTTGTAGTTCCATACAGCCACACCTGACGCCACTGTCTTCCATGAGGTTTCTGGCGGATTCACCCCCGAGATGAGGGTGCAGAAGAGATGCCCAGAGCTGGCCTCTGTGCCCAGAAGACACCCACCCTTGCCCACACCCACAGCTGCAAGCAGCAAGCGCAGGCAGGTCTGTTCAGTGAGACCCCAAATGTGAACTAACAGAGCTGTTTGACACCTTCCTCTGTTGAGCACCGAACCTGCACCGGCTGTGGGGTGGGCTGATCTTTACGTCGCATCCATTTCCTCACCAGCAGCTTAAGGGAAGCGCTCCCCAAACTGCTCAGTGCGCAGGAGACACCCCCTGGTGATTAAAGCTTACCTCGGGGGGTTGTCAGAATAATACTTTAACAGTTTTCACAGGAAAATACACTGGCGGAGGGGCGGGGGGTGCGCAGGGCTGCCTGGCTGCGAGGGGAGCCCGCGGGCGGGCGGGCAGGTGCAGCGCTGGAGCCTGCGGGCACAGCAGCCTCTCGTCAGCAGTGCTGGTGACTCACAGGCTAAATTTAGAGAGCGATATAAACACAGCAGCAGCCGCAGCGCAAACACTGCCCGGCACAGCCGCTCTCACGCACGGCCTCGGCTCCTCCTCGCCCGACGGGACGGATCCTGTCGGGGGCTCTGCTCGGCGGGTGGCTGCAGTGCCGCATCGCCAGCGTTCCGTCAGGCGTTACATCAGGAAAAGCCGAACTGGGGTTAACAGAAGTTGCCTCACCGCTTTTATTTTTAGATCGCTATTCTTTCTGCTGTGGTACGGTCCTCAGAAAGATTGCTTTGCCATTGGCAAGGGTAGCTACCAAGGAGAAACAACAACAAAAGCCCCAGACAGAGACTATAAAAGGCTAGTGGGACATTCCTCCTCAATGGCGTGAAACAAAGGACTCTGCAGTTGGGCACTTGCTTTCCCGCCTTTCCACCATAAAATGTAATTGAGTAAAATACAAACATGCACACTCCTCACCATAAATAATCAGTCCAAACATCTCATCATCCCCCTCAGAGATGGCAGTATCTTAATAAGATCAACCAACCTAAGCAGAGGACTGGAGGCAGAACAACTGGGTTCCAATCAGCGATCCCTGCATGATCTCAGACAAGTTATAACCTGCATTTCCTAGTCTCCCACACTAAAAAAGAAGTGGGATATTACTGCAATTGTTTCTTAATTGAAAAATAATTTCTCAGCTGTCACACTGCTAGACGGAGAAAGCACATTATTACTGTCACAGCCAGCATGGTGCTGCAAGAGCCAAGGCCATGGAAAAGCCTGTGGTACTACTGGGATTGTACAGAAGCAGCAGCACTGAATGCTATTTAAATCACACAGTGATACTGCAGGTGATGTTAGAAATACTGCAAAACAATTTACATGTGCTGCCCAAAGAATTATTTTGTGCTTTTCAATGTGTGCAATCTTGATATTTTGAGGTTGTGGCCCCACTGCCTTAAGACACTGCAGTCCTGTGTCCAGCAGGGTGAAGGATGCACAGAGTGCTATTGGACAGAGCTTGCACTGATCTTCTGCCACCCAGCTCCCTTATCCTCTGCCCACTTCCTCTACCAGAGCTAGGCAGGAAGCTTTGCTTTTTAACATCATCTCCTATTTTCAGCAGGAACTAAACCATAATATATCTAAATCTTTGTCGGCTGAAAGCATAGAGAAGCAGGATAGATTAGGCTGATGCAAAGGTTTTGTGGGTTTTTAGTAAACCGATACACAATGCTTGTATGTGACTGTTGCATCAACCGTTTGCATAGCCCAGCTTCCAACAGCAGCCTTCTGTGGCTGCAGGAGGAAAGGCAGAGGGCAAGTACATGCAATAGCTCCCCCTAATACTCTTTCAGCAACTAAGCAGTTTGAGTTTAGGACTTCCCGAGTCAGATCGGATTTCTGTTTATTTAATGTCTCCTTCAATGGCCATAAACTTGTCCCGATTCCCCTTGAACCTAGATAAAACACTGGGATGCACAATATGCCTTGACAAAGCATATAGATAGCTCCACAGAGCTATGTATTGCATTAAAAACAACCTCATTTTCTTTGAGCTGGCTCCTACTAGCTTAACTTGATTTTGCCTAGTTCTTGTACTGAAATTAGTCCATCCATCTCCTTCGTGTCACTTTTGATTTCTGTTTAATATTGCTTTCCTCTTGCTTTGTGTCTTTTTTAGGCTTAGCAGTCCTAGCCCATTTTTTCATTTTTCATATGGAAGTTTCATCATCCTCTTGCCTTTCTCTGAACCTTTTCCAGTTTTGCTGCATCATTTTTGGAAGAAGGAAACCAGAACTGTATGTAACATTCAAGATAAGGGAGAAATATGATTTAAACAGGAGAATAATTATGTTCTTGTTCTCAGTGTCTTAAAATACCAAATAATTCCAGTTCAGGTCAGATGTGAAAAGGTCTAACAAGTTTCTGTTAACCTAAATGTCAAGTAATCAGCTCCACAGGCAGCAAGACTTCATAACAGGTGCTAGACAAGGGCCAACAGGTTGCTGTCTCATTTGTATGCACAGGGGAAGGTGCACTTTCAAGCCCAAGCTTCATTGTCATTAGTCAAAATGAAAAAAAAAAAAACAAAACCCCACAAAAAAACCAACTAACAACATTATTATGCAAAAAACCCCACAAACAACCCCAAACCAATCTGTCTCCATGTCTTCACTGACTGTGAGACTTCCTCTTCCCCCTGTGGCACACTCCTTTCTTCAAGCCTAGGATCCCAATTCCATGTCAATGCAAGAACTTACTTTACATTTCAATCTTCCCAACCTCATACCCAACTTAACCCCTGCCCTCCAAACTGGGCTTGCTCACATCAGCAGTTCTCTATCTGGTACTCTCCCTCACCATGCTCCTGCATCCCCAGCTGGAAATTTGAGTCCTGCACTGATGGGCAACCCATAGACAGCAGAATTGAAGAGGTGACCCACTACTTCCCACAACCACAGCAGCACGAACCAACAAGCATTAGCTAGCAGCAGAGAAGATCCTGAAACGTACTGAGCTACTTGGGAAACAAATGAAAGCACTTACCACAAGTCTCAAAGAGACTGCAGGTGCAAGTAAAGTATGGAGCTGCTGGTGCTACAGGCTCAACTGAATGACAGTTTGAGAGTATTACATTATTAGGAAGCTTTTCTGAACACTTTCCTAAAAATGTAAAGTCATCATAAAGCACAGTTTCCTGCAAACAATTCCAGTTTAAAAAGCTTAAAATTCCCTGAGTGGCCTCAATAAATGATGGAGAAGAGCCTGATGGAGTTTGGGATAAATGACAGACACATAGCACTGGGCAACCAGTCCCTCACACCACTAGGCTTCTGACAAGAGACATGGGCTCCCTGTTGCATAAGCAGAAGTGTCTCAGAGGAGGCCCTGATAACTCTCATGAGAGTTAGAGGGGGAAAAGTATGCAAAACATAACAAGTTTCACTTTCAAAGGAAAACAACGTTTCCTCCTGGACATTTTCAGTGTCATTAACTTGGGGAAACAGGTACAGGCCTCACTGTTCACAGCCCGTGTGGATGCAGGCATTCATCTCCACAGACTGCTTGAGCTCATAGCAGTGACAGCAAGAGAGTTACTTGCTGAATCAATTAGGGAATTTGGAGAAACAAAGTTTTATAGAGCTAGATCCACAGAGGATTGTTGAGCATGGTCAGCATAACTAAATCAACTGCAGGATTCCTGATGTGTTGGAAAGGGGCTTTGTTGTTGTTTGTAATGCACTTATTTACTCAAGAAAGCTCAGCTCTGATTCAGCATCTGGTTCTCATTGAGGCTCAGCTTTTTTTAAACCAAGCTTTCCAGATGGGTTGACTGAAGCACAAGGAGGTCAAGAGACTTGTCTGAGGTCATACAGCAAGTCAGTGGCTCTGCTTGGACCAGAGCCCAGAACTGTTCAAGGCTACCACTCCTTGGCTCTTAAAGAGACAATTTTATCCCCTGTGAAGTGATCTTATCACCACGAAGAAGAGATGTGATAAAAGCAGTCCCCTCAAAACTGCGGCCTGCTTAGAAAGAGTTATTTTATTTGGAAAAAGCTGTAGCATTCCAGTGTCTCAACGGAGCAAGTCAGATTAAAGGGGTGTGATTCCAATATAGTGTCATCCACCCCACTCTTGTATAACCCCGTGCTCCTATGGGGCAGCTTTACACTGCTGCTGCCATCCCCGGTTGTCTGCTCACATCCCATTTAGCAGTGTATCATGCTGTGAAAAACACTTATTAGTTCAGCACAGGTTGAAGCCCCTTGTCAAGGTGAGGAAACTCAAGTGTACTCAGACCTGAAGCACAGCCCAGGCACTTGTTGCCACAGCCAGTGCGGCACAGGCAGCACATCCCAGCCAACTGACCAGCAGATCCCTAAACTCTGCTCTGTTCTCCATAATCTCAGGATGCACTCTTTAAGCTCAGCCACAGGCAAGCAGTTCACAGATCCCACAACAAAGGCACACTTACTCCAAACCAATAAGGAGCAGACAGGTACTAGGTTCTCCTGCAGAAAGCATCACTTGGCTCTACCTTTGTTTTCCAGGGCAGGGTGAGAAAAGCACAACAGAGGGAACACTGCCAGAAGCTACACAGCCTCAGACATGTAACAGGTACTAAAGAGCTCAAGAAGACATAAATGTGTCTTGCATGTCATTTTGCAGAGCCCTTTGCAAACTGCATCAACCTGTAGCGGACTCTGCTACTTAGGAACACAGAGTGTTGCTCAAGTCCTTCCTATCACAAATACAGCATCTTAAGATGAAAAAGCCAGGTTTTAAACTACTGTGTTCTGTTTAATGTATTAATGGGAAATGAAACCCTGAAAATGATGTACAAGCCAAAAGCAAGCATAGGTGCTGCCAACTCTCTTATTCTTATGAGATGCATACCCAGAAATCTTTTGTATAGCCAAGAACTGCAGAATAATACCTTATAGCTTCAGGATCCCAGGGAAGAGATAACAGTGACTCCCCAGGGTTCCCAGTGTGGGCTGGGGTTACACTGTGCGTGCAGCTGAGTCCAGTGACAACTCAGTGACGTCAACCCCAGCAGCTATTGCCTGCTCAGTTCCTCTCTGCCAGGGATGTACATTAACCAGCAGCCTTTGTGTCAACACAGCCATGCTGCTGTGGCAGCAGAACAGGAGCCATATCTGAACTGCCTCCATCTCACAGACCTCAAGAGCCATGAGAGGGCAACTCCTGGGCTAGCTGTATGCATTACTCCAATGCTGAAAGCTTTTCTTAACTCCCACTGAAAGGGCACACTCGTATTCTTTCCACATGTTCACAGATAAAATGTATTTTAGGCTCCAAAAAGAGGCACAGCTTGTTGAAAACCAGGCTTGCTCTCTCTCAGGACCTCACAAGACCACATTGGTGTGACTAACTTTGTGGTATCTGATTCAAGACACCACTCTGGAAAGTTGGTTTTAACCAAATGTTTGAGATGAGCTGAAATGGGGCATCCAAATCAGGGATTAGTTTCACAGCAAGATAAATGACAGCCCAGTTTTCCATGTCCCAGAGACTGCCCCTTTCAAACCACAACACATTGTGAACCAGTTCACATGTCTCCAGGGGCCAGCTGCTTACTTCTGCAGCAAGAGGCTGGGAAGAGTCACTGCACACAGGGCAGAGGGGCTCCTGCACAGATCTGTGCCAAAAGCCAAAGGAAATCCTCCATGCAGGGCTGGGAGGGAAGGGACTGGGCATGACAACAAAACACTCCACGGGTAACAGTGCCTTGGACACTAGTATGTGGCTCAGTACTCAGTTTTCCTGACAAACAAGAAAGAATCCCTTAACAGATCCAAATGCCAAGACCCATCCCAGGGTCAGGCTGTGGAGAACCACTGGCTGAACTGCTCTGTCCTGGGGTTAAGTTTTCGGGTTGGGGCTGGGGTTTTGTCTGTTTTGTTTTCAAATGTAAATGGCTCCGCGGCTCCCCCCCCCTTTACAACTTGTTGCTTTTCCAGTTCAAACAAAGGCAGCAGAACTCCTCCCATGCTGGCCGGCGGCGGACGCGTTTGTTTACTACGCGGCCGCACGCCTGGCTGGCCTGCAGCAAGCTGGGCCGGGGCTCGGGGCCCGGCTGCTGCCCTCGGCCTGCACCCGCCGCGGGCAGCAAGCCCCGGGCCACCGGGCGGCGAGCAGGCCGGTCCCGGGGGCTTCAGTGGGGCCGGGTTGGGTGGGTATTGCTGGATGGGTCTCGATAGCACTGAGATCAGATAGGTGCACTCCCCCGAGGGGACAGCTCACGTTACAACCAGTTCCACCACTTCACGCCAAGGGCTCCCCACCGAGATGGTTAACCTGCCCTGTCCTGCGAGAACCTGGCGGTCTGCAGCTATCTCTGGTGAACAGGTAGCACTGGGGAAAACCCCATGCAGCCACACAGCATATGTTAAAAGTCTCAAGGTAGCTTGTTATTCCTGCAATTCGGCAAATGACATTCATGGCTCCATCTGCATTTCCACAGGCTAACCTTCCTGTTACAGCTGCTTTAATCCTCCTGCTATTCGGAAATGAAGAGTTCCATAACTCCCTCCTCTCTCTGATGACACAGTGAGGACCAAACTTTTGCACAGCCACAGGCCACATTTTCTGACCAGGACAGAGGTCCTCACCTACCTTGAGGAGAATTGCAACAGATCCCACAGTTAATGGAGCACCAGCTCACTTGGGGTGAAATAAGCTTTCTGTCCCTCTCTAAAGTCATCAGGTGTCAGCTTCTTCATATGCAAACAGATACACATTCTCCTTGTTGGCCTTCCATTGAAGTGGCAAAGTTCTGCCTACTGCCAAACCTCTGCCACTCTGAAAGTTGCGTGAGCACCTCAACTCAGCAGAGGAAGGAGGGCAAGGCAGAAAGCATCAAGGAGTTTAGGGATGCTGATTTTGCTTTGTTTCTTTGGAGAGCAGGGTTTCCTTTTTTTTTTCCCTAAGAAAACAAATCAAGATTCTGGAGTGTGGTTTTCAGACCTAATGGCATATGACAGCTGTCTTTTATTGTGATGTTAGTCACAAGTCTGAGGCACTAGCTAGGACAGTCTGACAGAGGAGCTGCTAGGAAGTCTACCATGATCTAAATACACTACAAGAGAACTACCCCTAGATGACAAGGAGCGTCAAAAAAGACTGCAGGCTTGTTGTCATCTTCGAGATGAGGAGGTGATAGAAGTCACAGATGGCCAATTGGGCCACAGAAGAGAGGATGCTGATCGTGAGGACAGTGGAGAAGAAGAGTAAAAGCTGTAATAAGAAGCAAGGGGGAGATCCATGGGGAAAGCCTCAGTGACCCCGTTACAGATGAACTGGAAGAGCTGGAATAGCAACAGCTAATGCAGAACAGCTATCTTCCCAGGCAGTAAATACAATCCCACATATTCTCTTCCCTCCACCTGCTAGTCTTTAGGAAAAGCCAGCAATCTAGCATAAGCAAAATCCATCAGGATACTGCTGCAATTCCATCACTGCTGTCAGTCTGCTGCCTTAGACAACAGCCTTGCTTAGTTGATGGTTGGAGCCAGTCTTCTAGAGCAATGCTCCTGGATAGCTACCCCCCACCTACCCCTGCAGAGACACCCTACCCTCTGTATGTGGAGCCGGTGGAACTGGTCAGCAATGCACTGCAACTTCCGTGCAATCTGCACCTCAGCACGCGCTTCCCGCTGACCTTCCTGAGGCTCCTCTTGGAGGTGTGGATCCAATGCAAAGTCAGCTGGAGGGATGTGTAAACGATAACCAGCATTCCCTACAAAACAGACGTCAGAAGAGTCATTCTTCCAGCTCAAAGAATAGCCTTTCTACTCAGTACACTTTACAGAGGGAAGAGCTGCACATAATCCTAAATTTTCGAGTCACACTGAAGTCCAATTCCTGAATTCCAGTGACTTTATACTGTAAGTGTGCAGTAAAGATTTGTATTGATTAAGCAGAGCATTGTGTTGCTTCCCATAATCAAATGACTGGCAGGATCTTACACTTGGTTCCTTTTGCTTGTTTATAGTTCAGGCAAGTGACAATTATGACAATTGACAATTTTGACAAATTTTTTTATGACAGTTCTGCAGTTTTACAAGATCTCTGCCACAAGTTGTCTCCCATTAAAGGTTGCTGTATCTTTTCTGCCAGACTTTTCTCAGTTCTCTGGCATTTAGTGAGACTGATTTGAATTAAGGCCGAATCAGATACACAAAGTGGTGTGGTATCCTATCACTTACTAGTAAAATACTGGATGGATGTGCTACTTGTTCAACAATTTAACTCCTGTGAAGAGCCTAAAAGCTGTCCTGCTAAGTGTAAATTTTTGTATTTCATTCTCTCCAGTGAAAACTTCCTGTGTGGATGAGACCACTAGAAGTTAAAACTGTAGGCAAATTGTAGGATATGAGGTATAGTGGGCACTTAAACATCTAGCAGTAACATAAAACATGACAGAATAAAGCGAAAAAGAACAAGAGTGGGAGTATCGAAGACAGCGGAAGCAATGAGCAAGTGCCTGGTTCCTGCAGTGGACAAGCAAGGGTAAGAAAATACAAGTTATCTTTCCTGAGGGAGTAAGACCAAAGCAAAATCATTTCAGTCCTTTAACAAAACAGCCTAATGAAAGAAACCTTGCTTGATTGGGGAAGTTCTAGAGGGACAGTTTCCTTGCTGCAAAGCTGGTGACACTGGAGTGATCTTACCATAGAAGAGTCTCCGGGGCTCTTCAGTGACTCCACAAGGCAACATAACATCCTGACTGGAAGAGGACGGGCTGAGTGTTTGAGTTGCCTTGTCCTGCTGCTCAGGATGCCTGACACCGGGACCACAGCAGTGTGTGAGGGGGAATAGTTGAAACCTCCCCAGAAGGCAGCTGTAGGACTGGTTCTGTGTGAAAATGCCAGTTGCAGTCATCTCACCAGGCTGACCTGCAAGTCCAAAGTCATCAGAGTGAAACACGTCATCGTCCAGCCCATCCAGGCTAGAATAGTCCTCTTCCAGGTAGCTGGGGCGATCCATTGCTCCTGCAATAAAAGGACATTTGAAGAAACAGCTAAGACACAAGAATGTTGTCAGGGATAGAATGCCTTCTGCTCCAACAACAAAACACAGCTTTTTTTTTTTTCCTTGCCTGCCTGGCTCTCTCCCTCCCAGTGCTGCCCATTTGCATGGGCAGGAGAGGCAAGTGGTGAAGGTCAGGACTTTGTGTCGAGTGCCGGCCCAGAGAGGCAAAGTTCACACGTGTCTGAGAGTCCACCCACAGCTCCAACCCAACAACTGGTCACAAGGAGGGAGCCAACCCCCAACCTTAGCACATAGAAACTCAAAAAACATTGTCTTAAAAAGTAAACCCAACCCTTCAAATTGCCCCATAGCCATATAGCTTCTTTGGTTCTGCTTTTCTTCCATATTTAAACTTTATAGTATGCCCCATTCACTTTTTTTCCCATGTTTCACTTACTGATGAAGAAAGGCTCTTGTAATCACAAGACTGCAAGGCCAGATTTTTAAGAAACCCCAGTGGTTGCAAAAGTCAAGAGCTGGCAAAGCCATTTCTGTGAAGCTTTCCATAACTTCTCACTAAAAGGGACAACTTTCAACTTCTCATTTCTTCCCTTAGCTAACTTAAGACATGTCTCAAGCCTGGAAATGCAGTCACTTCATTACCCCTCTTACCCTCAAGCCTACATGCACTGTCAGTGCATTAGTGCACCCTGCTACTAATGAAAAAGCATTGCTGGTGTCAGTGTTTTAAAGCAGGACTTCTTAGTCCTATAGTTGCCACAGCAAATACTCCTGAGCTCTGCTGCAGCACAAAGCTGGACAAAGATGGCTGAGGAGAAAAAAAGGTAAGTCCTAAATAACTATTTCAGAGCTCTTTGCAAACATATAGCCATTAGAAGCAGATTTACCAAAAATGCTTCAAGTCCCTTTACTGTTACCTGTGCATCTAACCCAATTGGAAGACAGACTCCTAAGAGATCCATCTCCAGGATTTCCACCCAGTTCCAAACAGGGCAGTGAAATTCAACTCTTCTTGTCTCTTCCTTTGCTCTGGTTTGCGAAGCATTTAATAGAACGGAAGACTAGCAAGAGGAATTTCAGGCCTAAAGGAGACATTAATAATAATTTCATAAGGCTGTGTTCAGTGCTTCCCTTGGTGCTCCCATTTTCCCCCAGGTGAGCAGCATTTACATCAGCTCGCTAGAGGAGACAAAGGGACTGAGCAGTGCAAGAACGATGTGTGCAGGGTGTTACTCGGGGGCACTGTGGTTATGTACAAGTTGTGACATCTCAGCGGTTCACTCAGCTCAGCCACAACCCCCAGAGAGGGGTTTGCAGAGCAGAACAGGTACCAGCTCACAGCTGGCCTGGCTCTCCGGGTGACAGCAGGACTGTCTTGGTGCAGCACTCGTAAGATACTCATCCATAGCTTAAAGTAGCACACCAAAAGGAATTACGGGCCTTTAGGCACAGCAACGATGAGCTCCTGCCAGCCCTGCTGCTGGACCGCGGTCACCTGAGAGGCAGGGCGAGAACGTGTTCTGTTTTTTCAGCAAGCCTTGCCAGGGCTCATCCGGCAGAGCCCCACTGGGACACGGGCAAGGAAGTGCGACAAAGGACACCGCGATACGCGGGGCAGCCCGAACCCCAGCAGAAGAGGGGTTAGAAAGCAACAGGCTTTGCTCAGCTCCCCTCAGCACGGTCCGATCCTTCGCACAGCTCCTCGGGATCCTCCGCGCCCGCAGGCAGCGGCACCAGGCAGCTCGGGCCCGGCCGCACCGACACGGGAGCCCGCAGGGGGACCCCAGCCCGGGGCTGCGCGCGGAGCCGAGCCGCTGACAGGCCAGTGCCGGGAGCCGGGGGGAGGGCTCAGCGCGCACGTGCGTGCCAGCTTCCGAAAACAAAGCTGGCCGGCCGCGCTCCGGCACCGCCGATTGCTCTTAACTCTTACCCTCCCGGGACCCGGCCCCACGGATTCACTCCCAAACCACGGGGGTAAACGCGGCTTCTCCGGGCAGCGCCGTGGAACGGGACACCTGCGCCCGGCGGGACGGCTGGCACTGGCACCGGTGGCTACCCACTGCCTACACCAGCGAATCACTGCCTTCTCGGTGTCCACCGGGCTCATTACCAGCCCGCCTGCACCCCAGTTCTGCCCGCTCCCCGGGACGTTGCGGGACCCCCTACAGAATCTGCTTTGCACCTCCCGCCCGGGCCGGGACTACCCCGGGGGCAATCCCCTTCCCTGTCACGATCGCGCCCGGCCTCGGCGCCGCCGCTGACCGGAGACTTGGCCCCTGAGGGGCCGGCCCCGAGTGGCGAAAGAGCGTCCCGGGCACTCACCGAGAAGCGGGACAGGCGCCCCGGGAGCCGCCGCCACCACCGCGCCTCCCACAGCCGAACTGCCGCCGCTGCCGCCGGGGGCACCGCGAACAGCTGACGGCGGCCACGCCCCCTCCGTGCCGAGCCCCGCCTCCGCCCGCCGGCCAATGGGCGCTGAGGGGCGGGCACGCCGCGGGGGGCAACCGACGCCGCGCGGGAGGCTCGGCCTGCCTGGCTGAGGGGAGCGGTGAGCGGGGGTCAGGCATTGCCGTGTGTCAGCCCAGCGGCGAGCACCCCGCTGTGGGAACCCCGGGTACGCCCCTCGCCGTTCCCCTCAGCGCTGTCTGCAACGGGAGGAGAAGGCCCAGCCTGCGGCCCAGAAACAGGGCTGCGTAAGGGGGAGAGCAACCTTGCTCCATCCTATTCCAGTCGGGTCCCACTGCCGGGACAGGGCAGATCCTGATTCTCCAGCCACATCGATCATCACAAACCAAGTGCTCAGCTACCGGCACAGCTGGGCTGGGTTTTGAACTGATGGGAGTTTGACTTCAGCGAGTTGTTTTTCAGTGGAACTCGTATTTATTGGATTTTTAAATTACTTTAAAAGTCAAAGAGGGCTTTCTAAGTTTGAAAATCGAGGTATGAGGGATTAAGGAATGCTTTGCAGCATACGTGTTCCTTCCTGTGCATGAGTAATGCACACGACTAAAGAACTAGGTTAATAAGTGTAAATTCTCAACAGCGCTTTCTGTGATGCCCCAACACTAAGAAGACTAAAAACCTCCCTCCTCCCCCCCCAAAAAAAACCCGCAACAAAATAATAACAAAAGAAAAACCACCCCAAAGCAAAACCCCAAGCTTCACACTCTGAGCAGCAGCTCAATGCCATTTACCCTCATTCTGTCTCTGATTTATCAGCTTCCCCCTGAAGCCGACAGCATAATACCAGTGAGTTCTGAGGGGCGAGGCCACACCAGCTCCTCAGCACAGCACCCTGGCAGGCTGCTCTTAAAACCGATGTAACAAGATCACTTGGAAGGGAGACTTAAAAATCCAGCTGGCAGCTAAGTAATGTTAATTGCTGTCAAGTCCACCACACAGTTACTGAGGTTTGTAACTTAAACTCGGGAGGGGTTAGATTGGAAATGGATTTACTAGGAAGGTGAGGCAAATTACTGCAGGTTCCTGAGATGGCGTTCTCTTGACCAGGCTTTGTGAGTCTCTCCAATTCAGAGTCGCTGTGATTTTGGGTGAGGTATTTACAGTTACCATTAATAGATTAACAAGATAATAAAATGCATCTTCTCCAAGAACCCATTTCTTTTTATTTCTTGTCTAAGGGCTCATTTTTACTTCTTTATTTGCCAAAAGGCTTGAGCCTTTGCTTTATTATGAAAAGATCAGCTCATGTTTGAGTTGTACTTGACCAAGTGGAAAGAAAAATGACTGTTTTTTTTCATTTTCAGTAAGGGCCAGGATCCTAAATTAATTAAGCCTCATTGTCCACTTCTGATAGTCGAGAGAGTTGTGAGTAGGAGGGGAGAAGAATGCTATTAAAAAAAACATAGAAAAAGGCAACAAAAGGCATTCCGTATCTCCAAGATGTTCACATTTTATCACACTGCTGGTCAGGCCCTGGCAAAATGCCAGCTGCTGGAGGGATACTTCTAATTTGAGCGTGCATCACTATAAATAAAAAATGAATGTTCTATGGGTCCAACCACTTATGTCTTCCAGACTGAGTAATAACTGCCTGCTGGTTAGGCTCATTAACAGTAAAAACAGTACCTGATCGGCTTTGTTTTCATCTCACTGAGCTGCAGTTGGGGCCACACTTTATATCCCCAGAGGCTGCGTTTTGGGAACTCCTACTGTGTAGAAAATGTATGGAAACTGAAATCTATGTATATAATCAGGCTGGATGGTAAGAGAGCTCAGGAAGGATATTTGTGCCTTTCAGTGATTAAAAAAAAAGATATGGCAGCATTTCTAAGAGAGGGGACTCAGAGGGATTCCTTGAGGAAATTAGACATTGTTAAGAAATGGCTCCGAGTAAATAGACCGAAACCAAGACAGAGACAGCAAGTCTGAAATGGAAAATTGTGAACCGGGGGCAAGTTATACCACCAACCTCACCGCACTCTGCCAAGAGAGTTTCTACAATAGCATGGAGACAAGCTTCTTACCTGGGAGCAGGAGCCCCAGGGACAGACACTGCCTGAGTTTTTGCTCATTAGTGTACATGGTGGCATTTTGATTCAAGAGATTGATCTTAAATCGCATGCAGGAGTGTCCCTGTGACATCTGTGGAGGGAAATACTGTGCCATCCTCTAACCCTTCTGTCAGCCTCCTCTATTACTCAAAAGACTAGTGAACAAAATTGCTTCTTTTATTTAGCTAGCTCCCTCCCATATCCCTTATGTGTCTTCAGCACTATTTCATCTTATTTTACTGACAAAATGCTATTGTCAGCATTGCGCTGTAATTGCAGAGTACATTGTGATCTTAGGCATGGATCTTGCAAGTGGCTCTGCCTGGGTGGGCTCAGAAACCCACACAGGGCCAACTTGACTTTGGCAGGGGTAGTCTTGTTTCATGAGCTCAGTTTTCATTTTTATTTTTCTATTTTTCTAGCTCTCATGGTTCGAATAGGAAAATTAAGGGTAGCCTCATGGATCATAAAGCAAAGGATGAACAAGAAAAGCTTTCATGGTTGATTCTGTTTATTTTGTTATCTTAAGAACATTTGGTCAATGAGATGATTTTTCAGGGGCTCAGTCTGAGTGCTGAGAAGTGGAAAACACTGTTTTCTGCCCTGACACATATCAACAAACTTATTGTGTTCTGCCACATTTTACATTGTGTAAGGCAGAAAAAGCCCAGCTTGAATTTCAGGTTTTGACCATCCTTGTGCATTCCTTATGTGAGCCAACCTCTCTGAGAAGGCTGGCCTCTGTCCTGATGGAAGGGCTCATTAGGTTCAGCACCCAGTGCTAGTAAGAGAGAGTGTTGCACATTTTGAAAGGTGTATTTGAGAGCAGGATCACTTGTTGATTATAAGTAATAGTGAGAAGATGCTGCTGTCAGGGTTTTCTTCTGAAAGGAGCAGATTTTAAGGAATCTTGCCAAGGTTTTTCCTTTTCACTTTTCTGAAACCAAAATTGAAACACTCCTTTTCTTCCCAGATAGTGCAATGACTTGGGAAAATGCTTCATACATTCTCCTACCACAAATGTTGAGGGCAGGAGTTTGCCTTTTCAGATGTTCACATCTCAGTATAGCATTAAATATGCTCTTGTATGCTGAAATCTTCCTGATTTTTTCCTCCCGGCCTTTTCTTCCTTCTTTTCCTCCTTTCATCCTTTCTTCTTTTCTTCACTTCCCTCTTTCTTTCTGTCTCCTCCTTCTGCTATCTCTTCTCTCTCTCTCCCTTACTCTACACCCTTTTCCCTCTTTCTCTTTTTCTCTCTTTCCGCTTCTTTCACAAAGCATGCTAATGATTTAGGGGAAAGTTCCCATGAAGATTTCTCTTTCTTTTGTTAAAAAAAGAGACCAACCCCCCCATTTGTTTGCATCTCTGTGTTTCTTCCATTGCCCATCTTTTCCTCTTGATTCTCTCCTTTCCTGTATTTTCTTCTAGTTAGTCCCATCTCTCTCGTATGAGTTTGCTTCTTCCTCTGTCATCTTCCCCTCTTGTACTCCTGCAGCATAAACTTCCTCATGTGTTTGTTACTTGGATTTCATAAGGAGGCTGTGCTACATGCTAAAGTAAAATCTGTATATAATTTCTACAAAGCTGCAGCCTCATTCTGAAAAGGCCTGATCCATTTCTTGCCAAAGGCAAAGAAAATCTGACTTCAGACAGATAAGATTCGACTCTAAAATACCAAGAACCTTTTTTGAAGGTGATTGATAATGGACAATGAAGATACCCAAGACTCACCAGATATACTCAGCATTGAGCAGAGTTGGGTCTTTCCATCTATATTGCTACAGGAAAAGTTATAGTGCTGTTAAATGTCACAGCTGGTTGATGTATAACCTTGGGGCTTGACACCACACTCTTCACTGCCTGCAAGGGCTCCCTGCCTTGATGAGTCTGTATGATTCTGGAGCTCTATTATCACAGAACCACAGAACAGCTGAGGCTGGAATGGACCTCCAGAGATCATCCTGTTCAACCCCTCTGCTCAAGCAGGGACACCTACTTCAGCTGGTTGCTCAGGACCATGTCCAGGCAGCTTTTTTGTTATTCTCAGTGCTACTCACAGGACATAAAATAGAGAAGCCCTTGCAGAATTAGGTCCTAACAAAGCACACTGCAAGTGGTCCTAGTAGAACACAGACGTATTACAGTTCCCATCTTAGTGAAGAGGAACGTAACATTTGTGTGTCATGCATTTTGGCAAATAACTGCCAAAGACTGCACATTGGACAATATGGACCTTTGGCTAGAACCAGCACAGAGTATTGCATTTATTTTGGTAAATGGTCAGCATTACTTCTAGAGGTTTGACCTCAAAAATGTTCGGGTTTGGACAGAAAATGGTGAAAGAAACAGAGCTCAGCTACCCTGAATGTGAAGATAAAGCAGAGAAACTAGACCCCTAATGCTGAGTGTTTTATGTTTTCTGTTGCAGTGCAGGAGTGTTCAGGGTGTTCAGCACAGTGGAGCATTAAGTCCTAGGTGCAATAAAATTTAAACTGAAGCTAGAAAGTAAAAGTGGGCATAACACCAATTTGCTTAATTCTGCCAATAGTTAAAAGGAACAGCTAGTGCTAGAAGCTGCTGAGTGCTTCACATTGTTATCTATTTATTAAGAATATGTAGAAAGAAAGATGAATATTAAAAACCAGAATAATATAAACCCCCCCTTATTCTTTTTCTTCCAATTGCAAGTTTTCCTATCAGTTTCATAAAGGGCTTATAGGATGTTGAATATTCAATCAGCTCAGAATACTTTTGAGCAGAATGTCTGGCTGGGATCACCTTTGTTTGTAAATTCAGGCTCTCTATTTTCATATGTAAATCTGTGTCTTCTGTTTTAACACCCACAGAATATTCTTAAAGTACTTTTTGATCTTTGTCTTTATTGTCTTTGGCTAATGATAATAATGAACTCTCCTTGTGTTAGAAGGTCTTTTATAAAACACAAAATTAAAGATGGCTACAAATGCATTTTAAAAAAAATCCACTTTTTGTACAAAAATGTCCTTTTTCTTCCTTGACTTTTTGCTTTCACTGTATTAATTGTAAATGTAATATTTTTTAATGTTTACATATGAGGACTAACATAAAACTGAGGACCTTATTCTTCTCCCAGTGAATCCAGTGTCAAATTGTCTCCAAAGTCCAGTAAAACTAGAATAGATAGACTTTTACAGTATGGGTACGAAAAAACAAATAACTTTCTGACATATCTCAAAACCTGAAAACAAGTCTGAAAGAAACTTGGCAGAACAGGGTGCCTTACGATTTTCCTGAAAGAATGTTTGTAACTAATGATTCACCAGCTCATTGCAGTATCTCTAATGCTCTAATGGAAACCTGCTCCCCACACCAGCCTGGGAGCTGCACCAGGCAGTTTTGGGAAGAGGGTTTTCTTTGGGTTTGAGTTGTGAATGTGCAGCTCAGCCCTCCAGGTAGGCAGCACGTAAGAGGAAATGCAACATTTTCCGTGTGATATGTAACAAGCATCATAGCTCACCTGTTCTCCTCTGTGCAGCCGGATGCAGCTGTCCTGGTACCAAGACCACAGGGAATCTTTATCTGGAAAGGGTCCCTCCGTTTGTCTCCTTTTTGATTCTCCCCTTTTAAAAGCTGGTGTTTCCAATAACTGAGTTGAAAGGCTGAGACAGATTTTCATTTTTAATAACTGAGCTTCAGGTTCCCTGGGGAAAAAATGTCCTCCACTGGAGACATGAAGGTCTTGTGTCACCCAAATTCTTTACTTATTAAAGAGATAGATGAGATCCTCTTACAAAACTACAGTAAAGTCTTTCCTTAAATCTGGAGAGGTGTTTGATGTTTCTTTCTCACAATATCTGGTTCATTTTTATGGCCCCCTCATGAAAATCCCACAGGTCCCCCCCACCAGGACTGACAGCTTCAGAGGCCAGGGAAATCAGGAGGTGATACTGACATTTCAGCTCTGCCAGAGGCACAATGCTACGGTGGAAGCCACTCACTTGGCTTACACTTCAGGTTTTGCAGGTGTATGGTATGGACAATACTGTGGTGGAAAGCATACTGAGTTTCTTCAAAAGGTGCCAGCAGGTGGCAAGTAGTATTTTTGTCCATTCTGTTAAAGGGATGCTGTCTTCCTCCAAACTCCCATCCTCCCTCCCTGCCCCATGCTGAGGGCATACAGAGGCAGAGCAGATTGACATGTGGGAAACTCAGAACATGAAACTCTCTGGACCAGTTTTCATTATTTGCTTCCAATTATTTAAATGATCTATTTTTGTGAAAAGAAAAGAAAAATTGGAGGCTTGCTCACTGAAAACGGAGCAGTTTGGAACAAAAACCCCAGTAAAGTGCAAGAGTTGTATCCTCTTGTCTTATGAGAGACAAACACAATGGCTTAAAAAAAATCCATGGAAAAAGCAATCTGCAATTGAATAAATAGCACACTTTGTGTCAAAGAACCACTTTATTGGAAAGTATCAAACACTGAATGGCCATCTTTTCAAATGTCTGTGTCTACCTTGGGTACAGGAGTCCTGCCTGAGCGTTGCCACACATCTTAAAATCTTGTCTAGAACTTCAGCTTAGAAGAAAGTTAGGAGGAAAACACTGGAGAAACCAAAACAGGGATGTTGAAAGCTGATCAGGTACCCACAAACTTGGGCAATTAAAGCTTTCATGAGGATTTCACATAGAGAGTAAGCTAACTGCTGGTTTCAGAGGAATAATGAAAGGGGAAGGAGGGCAAAGAAGCTAGGTCGAGCAGAGCCAGGAAGCTGGCTGAGAGCTGCGGGTCCCCCCTGTCAGTGGCTGTAGCGCTTGGGGCACTGGGGATCTGTAAGGCAATGGTCAGGCAGTGCCCTGCCCCTCTGTGTTTATGACTTGGGGTTGGTTTGTTCCCCTTGGGGAAGTACCCTGCTTTCCCCGCTGGCACTGCATGGCCTCCCCTGTGACCTGACTCATCGCTGCACTTCCCAGAGGACCAGCCAGAAGGACTATTTCTGATTAAATCAGCTTTCATATTCTTTTTCTCCCTTTCCTTCTCTTTCATTATAGTTTCCTGCTATTTTTTCTTTCCCATATCTCTACTTCGTGTTTGCTGATCCTGCCTCCCCTCTTGTCTTTTCTTCATCTCATTTCTTTTGCTGTTCCACCAGTCCTTTTGCTTTCTACCACCTGGTCTCATTTTTCATTTCTCTTTCTTTTACTCTCTCCTGCCAAGGAAAGGGACCACTGACTGGCCCAACAACACAGTGGAGAGTTACTAGTATTACTAGCTTTAGCTACTAACTGTAGTTGCTGCTTTCTGTTGTCAAAGGACTTAACAAATAGTATTGTTATGGTAACAGAGAGAAGCAGACAAGCCAGTGTCTGACCTACTTTACTGACAGGGAAGCTGAGATAGGTACACCTCATCTGCCTGCCTAATGACTTTTAGGATCCAGTCCAAAATGTTCACTGGCCTCCCAGAATCACGGGGTGCGTTTGACAATGGTGTTATTTCTATGTGTGTATTCCTTCAACACCTATTACTTCAGAGTCTCGCGCTAGCTGATATATTGCCCAAGGACATCTGGCAGCACTGACATGAGAGTCCTTTGCTGAAGGCTAACTGAGAAGAGAGGTTCAAAACCATTCGGCATTGGAATCACCCCTTTCTCAGACACAAGCAGTGGCACCTTCACAGAGCTGGCTTGGTGGCCTGCAGATCCAAACTGCTGAGTCACACTATTGTGTTTTGGGCTTTTTGTAAAGCACGAGACTATTTTCGAAGGGAAATCACAATGGGGGGATATGGCAGCTCCTGTGCGGGGCCCCCCGGGGATCACCGGGTCCCTGCAGAGCGACGCTCAGCTTTGTGTGGCTTGGGGCTCAAGGAAGCCCACACAGCCCCATGCCAGAATAAGCAGCTTGCTTCAATATTTCCTTTCAATTCACTTCAGCCACTTAGGGAAGGGGTGGATTACAATATAGGAGAAAGGTTACATCTCGTGCCTTTTTGTGTATCGCTGTGCTGCGATAGCAGTTTTTGAAAGGGTATTTGCCTCCACATGCACACATGGGCTGTGTGTTAGGTGATTCTGTCAGAGCTCCCAATCCCCCTTCCTAAGCTTCTACTGAAATCAGCAGATTTCCTCATGCAAGCTCTGATCCTTATTAATTTATCATGTTTTTACAGCAGATAGCACTTGGAAAGTGGGGAAAACTTTGGAAGTCTTTCTGAAGAATTACAAGTAAATCCAATAGTTAAGTGAAAGTAAAATTAGATCGGGCATGAGCAGAAGGCAGAACAAAGGAGTGAGAGATAGCTTGAAATGAGTCTGTAGGGGATCTTAGGCAAGTCACCTTGTCTGGTTCAGGACTCATGGTTTCTATTACTAAAATAAAGAAACAGTTTTAAGCATCACCTTAATAACTCTTTGAGATCTGAAGAGAAAGCATATTAAAGAAGTGAAAAGGATTATTACACACTATAGGGAAGGTAACTTCTCTTAATATGAAATCCAGCTCTGGATTATATGCATGTTTACCTCAGTTTTATGCCCACATAACACTACTAGCTTAAGGGAATTTAATATTAAGCTATGCTTACTGAAGAATGGAGGTCATGGGCTTAGGTTTTATCAATAAATTCCATGCCATAATAATGTCTCAGTTTATCCATTTCACAAAAACCTGTCTCTCCTCAACCTGTAAAACCTTTATGCAAACAGAAACATTGCCTGAATTCCGGCAGGATGTGAGTTTCTAAGCATAAACAGTCTAACATCAGTTGTTGCAGTCCACATCTATCTTTTGGTAATTTTCTCTCAAAGCCTAGTGTTTTCTTCAGTGTGTCCCAGATTTAGGAGTACCCTGCAAGTGATTCTGCATGTATTTAATGTATTGAAATGATAAAACAAACATAACACAGCCATGCTGATCCACTTGCATAGTGTATTTCTACTAGTATGAAAGCTTACAAAAGATAAATTTGAAGCTCTTGTATTTGACTATGCATGAAAAGTAGATAACTAGAAGATAACTGGAAGTTAGGTGACTACTAGAAATTAACCACTAGGTAAGACAGATAACTGTGTTTTTCTGAGTACTTACAGAAGAAATCTGACTAGGCAACCTACTGGAATAAAAATAATATGATCTTTGACATTGAGCACACTTACCTGCATGTTAAACAGAATACTCCTCAACATGGAAAAGAGGGAATTTGAGGAAGAAAGTGCCACTGGAAAATTTCAACTAAAAATCGCCTCAACTAAAAATTGAAAAATCGGAATTGGAAAATTTCAGTTAAAAATCACTTGTAGCTATCGTCAGATGACATTGCATACAAAGAACAATGGCTAATTGTCCTTGCATTATTTTGTTATGAATGCCTCTCTGGCATTCAGCACTCAGAGGGCTGAGGGAGGACTGTCACCAGTCCTGCACAGAGAGAAGGGGGTTTAATGTCTGAGGAGCAAGCGCCCTCCAGCATGAATCAGGGGGCTTGAAAGACCCTCAAGGGAAACTAAAGAAACAGACATCCCAGTTCATGGGTTGAAGGTGGATCGGTATGTGCCTGGTAGAAGCCTTCTAACCATAAGAAACATGCTTACATGAGGGATAAACAGGATTTGTAAAAACAAACAGAACTACAGGCAGGCACATTAAGCCAAATTCATCCCTAGTAAACTCTGCCTGGTTTACACTGCAGGGGTGAGTTTGGCTCAGTGTGTGACCTTATCTAAGGCTGGAGCTGCGATATCTAATATGTAGGGATATTAACACTGTATGTACTCGGAGTCTTTCTCTTATAAATGGATCGGCAGATAAATTCAATTTAGCATAGAGAAGTCAGGATTCCCTGGATTCACGTACGTGCCGTGTGGCACAACCTATATATAGAAAGTAAATCTAGGTGGCAGGGCGGTGGGGGCAGGGGAGGCTTTGGCCCCGATCCATTACACCTGGCCTTTCTCGCTCACTATCAATGTTTCATGTTGTTTTCCTCCAGTGTCTCCCGCGGTCTTTGTTTCTCTCAGGCCAGCGCTGACCAGCAGCCTCCCGGCCAGGGGAGCAGTGAGCCCCGGCTGCCAGCAGCCTCCCTTTTGCTGCTCTTGCAACTTCTAATGAGCTGTCAATCAACGGCCTTGTTTCTTCGAAGCTTATCTCAGGACTGCTGAGAGGGGCCAGGACAAGGGATAATGTGCAAGCTGGAGGAAAAGACACCAGCAGCATATTTAATGTGCTTTTTCAGTTTTACAACCAGGATTTCTCTCCAAATTATTGTCATGTTTGGGCTCTCACCATAAAAAGACTCAGGATTAAGGCATATAAACAAACTGGTACTTTAGTATGAAGGAAGAACAGTAATCTCTATGCCTTATCAAAGCCATCGGATAAACAGGACAAATTACTTTGCGTCAGACTGGCTGGCATGTCACCCTTTTTGGCAGAAAGACAGGAAGTTCATTTCTAGAGATGAGTCAAAAGTGGAACCATATTGCTAACCTACAAAAGCTTGGGACGGTTGATTACAAAGCACAATCTAGTTCTCCTTTATGTACATCTTTATTGTGTTCATAAGTCAGCTTTGTTACAGACCCATGAGGAAAAGTGAAAGAGACTGAAGAGAGCTACAGTGAGCTGTGAGGCAGATGACCCCAGAGCTGCTGTTTGAGGCACAGGGTCCCTGGCTCAGTTCAGAGACTCTTCAGCTGGGGTTTGCAAGGCAGAGTCCCGTTGGCAGAGCCTGGCCACTCTTTTCTGTAAGGAGATGAGACAGACTGAAGGCATCACTAAAGCATCTCACCTGAACGAAGGTGGCACTGCACACGTGTGAAGTTATTTCTCTTGAAGCGCAAAAACCTGAAGGGACCTACCCACTAATTCTTTCAAATTCTGTAGCAAGCCCCTCTTTGTATCCTACTTGGTGATACCTTCTTAACCCTTTTCAGTGCTGTCCCTGAGAGAAATGACTGAGAATTAAACTGAAGGCCCACCAATTAATGGTGGTTAACCAAGAGGCTTTGTTTTATATCTAGATGAAGATGTATGTGCCACTTTAATTTCAGAAGAAACGGAGAAAAAAAACACTCGTATTTCAGAACAGCTGAAGAAGACAAGTGAGAATTTTTTTACAAGTTGTAGCAGAATCAAGTTGTGGGGTTTGTTGGGGTTTCTTCTGGGGAGAGAAGGAGGTATTTACTTACTATCTTCTTTTCCTGAAAGAGTTTTAACATAATAAACATTTTCTACTTCTGAATCCAGGCTAACCCTAATTCTGTATTACTTTGACCTTGTAGGACAAATCTTAGAAACCCTCCTGCCCCAGCCCATCTCTCTGTAGCATGCCTGTCTCCCCAGCACCTCCGTGCAGTAAGGAAATGCTCTACATTTTATGATGGCAAGAAACTGATGCCCAGGGAAGTCTGTGTCAGGTGAGGGACCATGCAGGCAGCTGGCATCGCTCATCCTTCACCTCCCTTTACACCTTTACAAAGTCAGCTGCCATTCCAGTCTGACAACATTTTCTACCCCCTTCAGATGTTTTTGTGCACCAGGGTTAAATGCCAGATAGTCTTATAAACAGCTGAACCACATTGTCAATTTAAACAATTCATTGTGAGCCTCAAGATATCTAGTGGTTTCTGACACGCCTAGCTCATGGACCAAAATATTATTTCTAACCATGGTGATGGAGGAAAAAAGCTTGAAAGCCAGAGTCTCAGTACTGAAATGCAAGAAGTCAGGTAGATTACTCCTATGTACTTATTACTTTTTAAAAATATGTGTTTTTAATGCAGACTCGTGCCTTCTGTGGCTTGGTTCATGACTGCCAGGTATTCGGGGTTGGTAGTACTGATGCTCCCTCATACAACCACAGCAAAAACATACTGGTAGCAAAACTGGTGCTGTGATTCAACTAGAACACCAGGAGACAGCCAGAAAGGAGGTAGAGGAGACAGGGAAGTTATGCGATCAGGTGGGTGTGCAGTAGTACGTGAATACAAAGCATTACAAGTGAGTCTGTGTTATGTATAATCTAAGCAAGGCTGACTGGGGACACAGGCTTAGAAGGGCTGGAAATTTAGGAAAACTTGTTCCATTTTTCTCATACGTGCCTTTGTTCAACATGCACCCTACTTGCAGGTGTCCTGGAAGGAACGGCAACAAGGATTTGCACAGCCTGGCTGACTGCGGGGCATGATGGCTTTCACACGCTCTGCACTGGGGGCAGGCTCTTGTTACATCATGGCTAACAGACTCCCCAGGAGCTGTGAAGCAGATGTGCAGGACTAGGATTCAAGGATGCCACTTTGTTTCTTGACGTTTCCTTGGTGAGAGGGCTAAACACCAGCCATGACACATAAGGCCTGTGGCTGTCTCTTCCTCCAGCCTTGCTTTTGAGTGAAACTGGTTACAGGTCCCCTAGATTGTGCCTTGCCCTAATAAGTTGGTTACAATGTCAAGAATGTGCCTGATGATCCTGTTACTTGCATCCAAGTGGTTGACTACTCTTCAGGAATAACTCAGGGGTCATGAATCCCCATTGTCTGTAGGTAAATAACTAAGTCCTTAAGGATTTAGGCTCCACACTGAAGGCCTTCCCAATTGCCTTCAGTATTTCCTTACTCAGCACCCCAGCTGCTGTAAATCTCATTCCAGAAATCAGCTGTTCCAGGGTGTTGGCCATCTAATTGGGGCTCACAAACCCAAAAGCAAATGCCTATAAAGCAGCTGTGGAGATGTTTGGCAAAACCAAGCCTTACTCTATCTGGCCTTTGGTGTATTAAAATGCTTTTTTTTTTTCCAGCTTATATATGGTAGCTGCTTTTAGATAGTATAACAACATCTTCCTATGCAGATAAAAGCCAGACTATGCTATTAGTACTGTTATAGCTGATGCCAGTCTGCCCTTTTTTATCCTACAAAGCTCTGTAGGATTTGAACACAGTTGAAAGCTGTATGATCTACTGTGTTGCTGACCCTGTCTGACCTAGCAGTCTGGTGTAAAACTAACTGCATGCTCCCCCACACATGCTAGCCATGAGCAGGACAATGCAGCCTTTCCAGGTGATTCTGGCTAAATCCCCCTGAAACCCCCTCCCTACAACCTGTCTTGCAGGTCATGTGGATGCAACAGTGGCAGGTCCTGACTCTTTTTAATTGATTGTGTACAGGCACCACAGGGGTCATTCAGCTGCTGGGCCTTGTGTGCATTCCCAGCAGCTGTTCCCTATTTCTAGCAAAGCAAAGGAATTTCTGTGGGCAAAGCATTGCTCTTGGGCTGCCAGTCAGAGCACCCTTTTTTAGGTGAAATCTGAGACCTTCTGGCACTACAATGGAAAATCCCTTTATCTAACATCATATTTAATTAGTCTATCACATAATTCGTACTAGTCCAGACAGACTCTCTGACCATTTATATACTTAGAAACCACAGATGTGGCCTGCCAGCTGTGCTGCACAGATCTGGCTGCTGCTCACTGAGTCCCAGTATGGTGATGCCAGTCCTTGCTGTTCTCTGAGGTGCTCTGAGGTGAGCATAAGAGTGAAGTGCTTCTGACAGGTCATAAGCAGCCAACAGCAGCCCTAAGAGCAGGCTTTGAACAGTTTGGTTTGTATTCTCAGGGTCAAGGAGAGTAAATCCTTCAGCACAGCTTTGCAGATAGAGGGTCCTTGTGTTTTTAAAACAGAAAACACTGTATTCTAAACACACAGAACATCACTGCCCCAAAGCTCAGGTGTGGGCCCCAAGATCCCAAAACCTGAGGGACAGGGACCTGGAGTTTAATCACTAAATCATGTTTAATTAATCGCCAAATCTTGTTTAATTGCCAAATCAATTTAAATGGTGCAAGTCTCTCCCAAATGTGCTTCTCTAAAACTGTGCTAGGGCTTGCTACGGATACAGATTTCCTTTTCAAAAGGGTAGGATCAAGAACCCCACTTAGGGTAAATACATGTCAGGTCCCGAGACCTTTCTCTGTGGTTAGAGGAGAGCATGTCTTATTTAAGAGAAAAGAGAGAGAGAGGCTGTCTGAGTGGCAGGTAGCATGCTGCAGCCCCATGTGAATTATTGAAGTGGAATCTGGAATGCACACCACTGCGACGGGGACTTCTTGAGACCATGTCTCGCCGGAAGAACTGACTCTTACCGGGGAGGTAATGGAGAAGTTGCTGGCCGAAACCTCTGTAATCTTGGACTGAGGTGGAGCAGAGACACCAGGGTCAGCAGGGGCACCCCTCATAGCACAAAGTATATGGGATTTGAAAACTAGGCACTGATCCAGGTACTAAGCACAAGCTCACAAAGAGATCATTCAGTGATGTCAAGAGCAGCCAGAAGCTTCCTCCTGAAGAAAGGATGCTAGGATTTCTGAAACAGTGTTGCCACAGGATATGAGAGGCTCTAGAAATCTCCTTTTACTCACTCCAGCATTGAACATCCCTGAACAGAGCTGGCTGACGTCATGTTAGAAATCCTCCTATTCTTTGGCACTGCAGCTTTAAATGGTATAGGCAGCAGCACAGCATCACCAGTGTCACAGTCCAGAGGCATACAGCTACACTGGCTGACAGCTTCTTCAAGTAACGAATGACGTTGCTACTGTGCTGGCTCAGTGGAGGGGGATGTTTCTTCACTCTACTGTGGGCATTGCCTCTGTGGTGTGCTGATCTCCAAGGTGGAGATACTCATCTCAAGGAGGAACTTCAAGAGAAATTTGTGGTGTGCGAGGTTTCCTTTTTGTTCAAGAAAACAGTGGATGCCTTTGTAAGCACCCTCTCCTGCACATGCTATCCTTCACCAGGCATGCTCAGCAGCCTAGATTCTGAGCTGAACACAGGACAGTTTGCCTCTCACACCCAGAGCACAACCCTGCTTGCCTCTCACAACCAGAGCACAACCCTGCTTGCCTCTCACACCCAGAGCACAACCCTGCTTGCCAGCTTTCAGGAGCTGTGGTTGAAATGTACTGATTTTAGAACCAAAGAACAAAACTCTTTTCACATATCTCATCCTGGAAAGGTCTTTGATCCAGCAGGGGTAGAAAACCAGGAGGTAAATAGTCCCAAAAAGGCCACAGAAACCATACCGTATCATCTAATTGTTTTCTTAGAGCTAGTGCAAATGGTCTGTCAGAATACAAAGGGAACAGGACAGAGGCGAAGGATGATCTGGGATATCTCTGTATGAAAGTGCTTGAAATTTTTGTCTAATACTGTGTCTGCATGTGGGAAGATCTGATTCTCCATCTTTTCCCCACACCTTTCCCCAAAATACTTCCAAGCATTTCAGCAAAAATAATTCCCATGACAGCTTCTGTGAAAGTTTTGCTGAAAGCTAGTTATGCTTTTCTAACTATTGATCCAAATTAGATGGCAAGTATTACACTGAGATAAAGATTTAAATCCCAGTAGAGCAGCATTTGCAAATTTATTTAATGCTGACAATCTACTCACTACTTGTGTTCTGTAGAATCTATTAATTGAGACAGAATATGTTTCAAAGCCCTTCCAAGGCATAGGATTAGATCACAAATCATTGTCAAGTTCAAGTTAGCAGGAGTATATGTTGCAAACTTCCCAGTTCTCTAATCAGACATCATGTGAATGAGAATAATATTTCTTGCTAATTTTAAAAAGGGATAGTATTTTTGCTAATAAACTTTTGAAGTTTCATATGTCCAAATTTGAATTGTGCTACATACTCCTCTTTAAACCCAGTTTTCCAACAGTTGACTGCAGGCAGACAAAAAGAGCCAGAAATATTATACTTACAGAGACCCAGACTGCCGCCTCTTGGGAATAGAGAAGAGTTTAATGGGATGGAGGAAAGTGTCAATATAGCTACAGTTGTAGTGGGAGAGAATGGTTTATTTAGTTGCTTCTCAATGACCTTTCTTAGGTGTTTCTAGGATGCTCATCACATTAGTATCTGAGCTCCATCTCAACTGTCTGGAAGTTAGTAACAGAAAACTGCTATTTGATCTCACTCCTTTATCTAATCTCATCTATCAGGAGTATGCTCAGCAACTGGGTATCTGAGCACCTCAGAGAAATTACATGAAGTCAACAACCTTCTCTGGCATCTCCTTTTTGTACTGGAAAAAAGCAGTGCTTGCAAACAAGGAAATCCAGATCAGTACTGTGTGATTCAGCTACGTGCACCCACAGGGAATGTGCAGAGGACAAATAGGGGGAGCAGGCCTGTTGTGGATAAAAGAAGCTCCACTTCTGTGGAAGTCTTCCAACAGCCACATCATAACCACTCATTAATTACAACCCAGCTGATACAGAACGCGGCATGTTCGATGTTCAGCACAAATGTTTTAAGATGTTTAACAGATGGTCAAAAGTGAACTACAGGTAAAATGTTGGTCCCAGACTACTCAGACAGCAGCAAAGCTAGAGCTGCAGTCCTTGGGCATGGATCCAGGGCAATAAATTCTCTGCACTGGACCTGAAGTAACCTGGCAAGGAAGGTTTTATGCCTCAGTGGACTCCCTCAACCCACAGATCTAGAGTACTGGACAGCTGCTTGTCAGGAGGAGGTCATGTCCTTACATCCCCTGCCTTCCACCCATTAACAAATCTTGTATTGTGTATGTTTTACCAGCACACCCCCTTTCCATAACACCCCACTGTACCTGCTCTCTGCTCACACACCAGGGACAGTGAAGGTGGATGAAATGCACATGGAAATCCCCAGCTTGGCAGCTGAGCAAGCTTCAAAGCTCTCTGTGGGCAGAAAAACAGTAGAGATCCCAGGGCTTCAGACTTCCAGGACCAAGTCTGACAAGGATGGCTTTTAGCAGTGGTGCTGGCTCAAACAACCTTCACACCCTCTGCCCTTCCCACCCTATGCCACCCTCTTCTTGGTTTGCGATCATGGCTATTTGTGGTGTTGGATGGTGACCCAGCTTGGGCTAAGAACAGGCAGCTTGGGCTGCTTAAGCCAGCAATCTTACCAGAAAATAATATTTGCCAATTTTTGCTGTAGTTTAATGCTGAAATATAAGCCTATACACTGATGAAGCTGCTTGTCTCAGCTGCTGTTGCTGAAGCTCCTGCTATATGGCTTGTTGACAATAAGTCATTTACTACGTAAATTCTCATAATTTCTGTGCTTCAAATTCATTTTAAGGTCTGCTGTGATAAATGCTGGCCTCCCGAGGAATAACAGAACCCTTGATTTATGCTCTTGCAATTACCTCTGTTAAGTAGTCACAGCACTTAAAAAAAGAGATCTTAGAGTGGCCAAAGGCTATTTTGTGCACCTCCAGGTCCACAGTTCAAATGCCACATAAAGTTTAATTGCTTTCCTGATCCAGGCTGATCAGTCCTGCTCTGTGCTGCCTCGCTTGTTGTCAGTGCCAGCTGAGAGGGGCTGGAGCCTGTGCCACATTATCTCCAGTCAGGCTGAGCGAATGGTGCCTGCAATTAATAAGGGATCATATGCTTAACTTCTATAAATAAATGAAAGGGACAGAGTCATCCCTGGGAGCCTCATCACCTTTTAGGCACTCATGCATACCATAAGTGCACTGGGCCAGCACAACAGCTCAAGAACAAAATGAGCAATTAATTAAACAAATGTACAGTAACAGAGGTAATGGAGTAGCTATCTTTACAGTGGGAAAGCTTCCCAGAGCCATCTCACTTGACCAAAGCCTGGACTAAGCCAACAAGGCATAAAGGAAATGAGTAAAGAAGAGCTAAGCAAGTTTTAGAAAGATCAGAGGTTGTGACTGAAAGCCAGGAATACCTAGGCCTGTCCTCAGGGTACAGACACATTAAATCATCAAAGGCTGTGAAACTTCCAGCACAGAGACACTCTGCTGCCCACTGCCAGCATGGAGTAACCTGAGACTGTTTGGCCCTGGGAGGAGGAAAAGCAGCCACCTCACATTTATATTGGGCTATGCTGGGTGACGGCTTTTCGGGTGAGCACTGTGCAGCTGGTGTTGGTGCTCGTCAGTTCATAGCCAAGTTCATCATGTTGTAAACTGATGTTTCCCTGTCCTTATTTACACCAGCAAGCTGGTGGAAATACTGCGGTTTTACACTGCAGTCATGGTTAGTTTTCTGCTAAAAGGGGGATAGTTACACTGATGACCCTTACTCTGTACCTCAGGTGCAGTATATTGTGTCAGACAATGCCTACAGCAAAGCAGCGTGACTCTGAGCAAAATATGGACCAGGTCATGGAAATGTCCTAGAGAAGTATTAGGAGGTCCCACTGTATGACTGTAAGAGCTTCTTCTGCCTTTAAAACAAAGACGACCAGGTATCATTTACTGAGAATCAGTACTAGTAGCTTCAGAAAAGCATCGAATGTCTCAGAGCCCAAAATGAAGTGGTAGAAAACATCCCCTGTGTCTTGTGGCCTGAGATGAATAACAGCATTGATCTGGGGAAAAATGTTCCAGTACCAGTGCCAACAATGTCCAGGTCCCTCCAACATTCTAAGTTTGGTAGTAGAAAAGACTCATCTTTGAAGCCAGGTGGCTACAAGTGGTATGATTGAGTAGTCCAGGACTGCTGAGTGTATGTTGAGTAGGTGTCCATTAAAAGTTACTGATAACTGTTTTTTGAAACACTATGTAAAACACTGATTTTAAGTGGACGTGTTACAAACAAGCACTGGCCAGCGGCTCTAGTGCAAGAGCATTACCTGAAGTGCTAAAATGATCTGTGGATTTAACTTATGTCCAGCTTATGTGAGCGCAGGACACATGTATTTTTTTTTTGTATATGTAACCTCAAATGGAGATGCAAAACTAAGGAAATGTGGGATGAAACAAATAGTTCCTAAATGTATCTGGTAGGAAAAAAAAAACAACCTGATCAAATAGTGAGCTTTGCACCCTTCAGCTGGCAATAGGTGGATTAATAGTCTTACAGGGAAACACTGGTTAGAATAACTGGGAACAGATACAAGAGCCAGAATAAGACCAAAAGTTTTAATCTGCACTCATGTAAGTGTAATTCCACGGTGAAGTCACTTGACTTCATTGGAACAGATCACGGTTTACAGAGCTGTGACTTGGTGTACTGTCAGCCCCTAAGCATGATATTAATGAAAGAAAAGTTTCTTTGATCCCATAATAATGCAAATCTTTGTTGTAGAGCTGCAGAAAGTGATTGGACTGTATCTCCCATGGTGGGATGCAACCAGTGATGCAAGTGGAACAGATTTACCTCTCCAATACAGCACATAAACCAGACAGACCAGAAACATGCATACACACTACAATGGTCACATATCAAAATAAAAATATTTTGGTTTCAGATTTACAAGAATATTACAGCTTCCTTGGAAAAAAAAAAAAGTGTTATCTCCCTCTCCTACTTCTCCATTGATGAACTAAACCCTGATTTTTATTAGCTCTTTCTCTTATGGCAGTGACTAAGAATTTAAAAATTATTGTATGTTCTTCATACCTTCAGTTAATGCCTATGCCTCATCAGGTACAGTATGTTTGGTTGGCTGTGTATGCCATATCTAACTGTGTCACCTTGTCAGGAGGGAGGCCTCTGCCTAGGAACAAGGGAATGTGTTATAGCACTCTCAGCTGCCTCTTATTCTGATAGAAGAAACTAAGCTCACCCCAACAAAGTAACATACAAAACAGAGGAAGCATGCCATTACTGTGATCTTCTCTGCAGTTAACAGCATTTGGACTAATCCTGGTAAATTCACAGCAAATGATATTGCTGCTGCCCTTTATCTCAGGCTTATGAAGGGAACATGTGGCTCTGATTTACCTTTTCCCCACACAAATTACTGCATGGGGGAGTAGCAAGGGAAATAAGAGGCTAGACATAAAAATTACCAAGCAGTCTTTGCTATGTCTAAAGAAGCCCTCTAAGGGAAAAATTATAAGAATGGCAGAAAAATTGAGCAAGAAGGTTGCGATGTTATGTTAGGTACATGCAAAAGCAAGAAAATGTTAGGGCAGGTCCTTGGCTGCTGGAAGTAGCTGTAGCTTCATTAAATAAATGGGGCCAGGTTGATTTACACTGTAGGGGATCAGTTATGGTGTTCAGTACCATTATATTTTCTAATGAGCAGTTTTCACTGCTATTAATTCAGCTGGTATTAATAATTTAGCTTTTGGACTGGCCAAAGTAAGCTATTTTAATCACCAAGAATAAGATTCCAAATTGCCATCTGAAGTTGTCTTTTAAGCCTCTGAAAGGTACTTCTGAGGACTGCCCTGACAAAATGCCTGAAGGCAGATCTGCATGTCTGCTTGAAAGGCCTGTCTAGACTAGGAAAATGAGCAGCTCTTACAATGTGCTAATGGGTACATATTAGTTAGCACATTTTAAATAGCAGGAGAAGGGGAAGAAGATACTAGCTTAAGGTATAATACCTTGTACACTGAGCTAGGTTAAAGCCTTGCCTTGGACAAGGAGAAGTAATGCTGCATCTTGCCTTCATTGCCACTATTACATGCCCAGCTCTACAGTCTTGCTTAAATTGATGTCCTGCTTTAAATTGATACTCTTTGCATCCTTTCTATTCACCAAGCCAGCAGAAAATCAATCACAAAAAATAAATTGATAGGTTTGTGGTAGTTTAGTGAGTTGGATCAGCTGATGGAAGGGTGCAAACAAGTGCCAGAGCCATGTATATGGCAGGAAGATGCCTGGGAGACAGGATAGGAAGGAACAGAAAATGTTCACCTTCCTTCAGCAGTTAAATGGCTCACTCTAACTGCTAAAACCAGTCTCTATGCTGTCATCTGTGCTGAGGCTAGCAAAGAGGCATCTAGCTGATTGTGGGGGTAGATGACCACTTCAGTTTCACACCAGCTATCAAGACATGTATAGGGATTCTGGCTGCCTCAGAAACTGTGCTGGAAATGAAGTTTTACTATCAGTCTTAATCCCCTCTTCTGCTGAACAATTTTCTGATACTTTGTCAAAAGACACTTTGCCCTTCAGTCACTTCCATTCTGTTTGTGGTGTGTTTGCCTTTGGTCCCACTCAACCCGTGTCATCCACTGTAGGGCACTTCAGCCCACGTCCAGCTGCCTGAACCCCAGTCCCACTCCTTTCCATATGGTCTGTTGTATTTCTTCTCTTTCTTTTGCACTACCTAAACTCAGTCTCTCCTGCTTTTGCACTCTTTGTTAGCTTAACGATTTTCTCCTCTGCCTCTTGGGTACAAACCTCTCATCCTGCATCCAAACTTACTCAGTTTGGGCCTTATTCACCTATTTCAGATCACTGTCCCTCCTCCAGGAGCTCAGATTCATTCAGCCCCTGGCTCATACGCTGTTGACACAGCTGTCTGTAGAAGTATCTTTCCTTCACATGGATAAAACCTGATCAAGATTTGGCCCTTGGTGAATTTTTGTAAGGCATGTGTCTTTTTTTCATTACAGTAAGTGTGTTTGTTCTTCTCCTTCTGGGTACGACAGGAGCTTGCTTACTTGGAGAGTACTGTGTTATATGAGGGTGTCCCTATTCATTTTAGCCTCCCTATCTGTACCCAACCCTTCTTTGCAATAGGCAGAGAAGGAGGGGTGAAACACCTAGCCTGGGGCGCAGGCTGTTAGTTCAATATAAAGAGATTTAAGTAGGAGCAATGGGAGAAGGAAACAGGCTGAATATCAGGAAAAGCTCCTGCCAGTGAGACGTGTTTGGCTGTGAAATCTTCTCCCAGGGGAAAGAGGTCAAAGCCTCATTGTTTGGAAGTAGAGCTGGTCAAAACTGTTTTTGGAGCAGCAGCAGTGGGAGTGGTGGAGGTAGGGAGAAGAGCAGCAGCTGTGCCTGGCGGAGCGGCAGATACCGGAGGGGAAGTGGCTGGATGCACAGCCAGAAGAAGCAGGAGGAGCAGGGCAGGCTGAAGGAGAGGTGCACACACCAGCTCGAGGGACACACAAAAGGGGCAACAGAGGCACAGTGGGGAGCAGCAGACAAAAGCAGGACAGAAAGCAGAGGGAAAAAGAGGCAGGAGCAGTAGCAACGCAGGACAGGAAAGAACGGTGGGAAATGCTTAGAGAAGCACTGCAAGGAGCAAGCGTGCAAGGTCTTGTTTCAGTTTTGTGAACTCCGTGGCCTTGGCTAAGCAAAGCGAGAAGACACTGAAGGACAAAGACATCAGGTCTGTTGATGACATTATCTGAACAGATCTCCATCCTAACACACATTCTGCAGTTCTCTTATCCTGCATCAGGATGAAATCCAGGCGTTTTGATGCATCCCTTGACAAAGCCAGGAACAGGCAGATTTGAAAAGCCACCTGCCCAGTGCTTCACAGTGGTACCTTAGAACATGAAGGAAAAGACACAGACAACACTGACATTTTCGATTTTCTTGATGATATTTGCTTGATGATATGAGCTGAGTGAGACTGACAGTGTTAATACTGCACTGTTGTTTGTTGACTACTGGGTTTTGTTCTGAAATTCCACATGTTCAGTGACATTTCATTTCTCTCACTGGAGTGAGTTCACCACCAAGCAAATCCTATTATTATATAAATTAGCTGAGGTTTTTCAGCCATCCGTACCACATACTCCATTAAAACTCACCATTAGATACATGGTATAGCTCTTCACTATTACAAAGAAGAAAACCCCCCACTCAGTTTCTTTCACCATAATATTATTCATGTCTCCTTCTCTGTACATTGGGCTACTAATTTAATTGTCTGCTAGCTAGTTGCTGTGTAGATCTACAAAGTTAAAAGCAATATGCTCCAGTTTCGGCTGGTCTGCTAAAAACTTATGTGCTTAAATTTACCTTAAGAGAGATCAGGAGAACAGTGAAAAAACACAGGATCTTCCTAATACCAGGTGACTGACATACTGCACAGCTAGAGCCACACTGGAGTCCTGATGGAATTTACCCAAGGTCACAATCCAGGCCATATTTGTGCCGCCCTGCTCCAAAGTCTTATTTTTAATTCTTACAAATCTTTTCAAATGCCAATCCACAATGAATGTTGCACACTCAGTACAAGACTTGCCAACTTAATTTGAAGAAATTGCTGATAATGACCACATCAATTGCCTTCTCATTCTGCTCTTTGTCTTCATTGTTAATCCTTTCTCAGAAACGAAACCCTACTTGGATTACTAATGACAGTCTCTTTGTTCTCCTTATTTTTTTGTTTTTCTTAATTGCCTTTGGAGGGCTATTTTAAAAGAATATTCATGACAGAAGTACAAGTTGGCAGAAATGCCATTAAAAGGAAAAGCCTTCTGTAATCTTATCTCTGGTGCAGTGACCAGGAGTTACATTCACAGTAGTGTAACTGAGCTGCCAGTTCCAAGGCTAAAACAGTGGTAGTTCCACACAAATGGAACCATTCTAATATAAATTTGTTGAAGCTACTGGTGTTTTTTCACTCCACATTCACAGCAACCGAGATCAGGATCTGATGCCTTAGGATGCCTGCAGCATTCACAGGAGTTTGAAATTAAAGAAGTAACCTGGTTTTGTTAAATTTAAAGTTTATTTTCTCTCTGAGAAGTGAATGAATCAGAGCCTAGAAATGAGATGCTTCTTGTTGCCTCTGCCTTAATTCGGATCAGCTGAATCACACTGACTAAGCACTGTCTGAACGCAAAATGACTCGGTCTCTCTTAGTTCCCAGTGGATAAATCTCCAAGACAATTTCCCAGCTGGTAGTAAGAGGTAATCTCAACAAAAAGCCCAAGTACGAGACATCAGGGCCAGTTTATTAGGGTAACGCTGGGTACAAAGATCCTTTACCCACAAAATCATCGTTTGACAGGGCTGGTACTTTAACCAAAGACAACAGTGCCCCTCGGTGATGTGATCGTGGTGTAGCATAGGACTGAATACCTGCTCGGTTTCCTACATTTACGATGCTGCCGGTTCAGAGCAAGAACTCAAAATTCGGTAAGGAGTGCAGCCTTTCTGCCAGGAATGTGTAATATACTTTCTTTCTTCCAGAAGTGTCCAGACAGGATAGGGCAGCGGGATCAAAAAAGGCAAGAAGGGACTGTCCAAGGCAGCTAAGAGCTGCCCTGAAGAAACAGATTCCACCCTGTCTGTGCCTGCAGGGACTAAACTGGATCCCAAATCTGGGATGCATCCTGCAAAGGAACTGAGCACTTACAGTAGCCAAAGCCAGTCTGGGCTTTAAACATAAAATGCATTACAAGATGCTCAAGAACTACCAAAATTTGTAGAAGTGGTTTCTTATTCAGGATATGAGCAATTATTCTCACTTGTGTTTATCTTCTGCTGTTCAGCTTCTTATCCACAATATCACAAAATGATCATCTGGCCTTTTAGGTACCATACAGAAAAGTTCAAAGTTCATTAACTACAGGTAGAAAATGAGGATACTATGAACACAGAGAATGCTGTGAAGACATAAACAATAATTCTATATTGAAAGCAGGGCTTACATGGTTTGCACAGTAAAAAATGCAGAGGGGTTTATATGTGAAAAGTGGAGAAAGGTAACTAATAAATAACTAGTGCACATCTCATGTCTTTAGACTAGTGCTCATCTGGTCTTTAGAAAAAGCACAGTATTGTTATTAATGTAATGACAGTCATCATATATGCACACATGGACCAAATCAAGACAACATCCACACCTTGACTGTGGCAATTCCTGACCTTCAGGTTTTGGAATTCGTAAGTTTTCTGGTACTCTTCTACCATAGTTTTTTGAGCTTTAATGTAAAAAAAGCCCTACACTTATAAAGAATCCATTTTATTTATTGATTACTTATTACTTATTCTCAAAAGCATCTGAAATCAACTGTTAGAGAAATAATAATAATGTCAAAGAAATGATGATACCAGTACCAAATACTTTCTGACAAGAATTTCTAAATGAATCAAACTTGAATAAGACATGAATCTCACATATATATATTTATATATAATGCTTCACATCTCTCTTCACTCCAGAAAAAAAAAACCCTCTAAAGCATTTTTTCCTAGTATGTGCTTCATTTTGGTTGCATTTTGAACCATTTGAATCTGGTCTTCTAAACTCCTCAACGTGTTGTTTTGCAGTTATCACTGTGGAGGGTTTATTCATCTCAGAAGGCATGTTACTTCGTGATACAATAAACCCTTGTACCTGCACCGGAATAGTTGTAGATGTAACTGAGCCCATCAGCTACAACTCGGTAGAGCTGCTCAAACCTTATGCCTTTTTCTTCTAGGCTGGCCAAAGCTGAGCGGGGGCATCTAGTGGCCAAAGGGCAAACTTCACACCAACCCTGCCTTTAGCCTCGGCAAGGGGTTTCCTCTCTCGCAGAGGGAAAAACCCATAGCTACAGAAACACATGAGCTACCTTTAGTCAGGTATTCGGCTCTGAGAATAAAGAGTTTATTACTTTATAAGAGCCGTTAAAAGGAAATGGTAAAATAAGCCTGGATGTGTGCCTGTTTTCTGTCTTGCCCTTGTACCTGCCCATGACTATCATTTTGGGTTTCTGCATCAGACAGAAAAACTTAGAAACTGCTAAGAGAATATTGCTTTATTGAAATAAGATATTTAAAATAAAATAGTGAAATTATTTTAAATGTTACTAAATTAAATATAAATATTATTTATGATGATTTTATTCTTATATTTTAAAATACTTTAAAATAAAAAAATATATATTTTACCTCTCACAAGATAAAACTCAGTTTTCTTATTTTCTGAGTAATTCACCAGTGGTTGCTTGCAGAGTTGCAATGAGCACCACAAACCAGAAAGAACAGCTACAGCATTTTTACCATACTGAGGCCATGCAGTGTTTTCTTAAAGGAGACTTAATTATGAACTGTGACATATGAATTTTCTTTACAAACATCAGTTCCAGACCAGATTAATGGGAACTTGGCACATAACTGGAGCTGTATTTCCAGAGAAGAGGGTAGTGCAGAAGCAGAGATACAGTATAAATACAAATCATTCCTCCTGAACAGGCACATATTTGGTGGGATTTTCAAATGCACTCAGCACAACTTTAGGTTGTTTCTCTGAAAGTCAAAAGCTGTTGTTCAGATGATCAGAACCAATGCTATCTGCCACTGGTGATATGTCAGATAATTATCTAATATTCTGATCTACATGTACTTCATGTGTTTAGGTGAACTGATTAAACTTCCTGTTTAGTTCCACAGCCCTCTTAACACAGATAAGGAGAACTTCAGTTGAAATCTGTGTCATCGCCTGAATGCAGAAACTGGCATTAGAAGTGAACAGCTATTTTTGTTGTGACCAAAAGACATCCAGAGAGGTTATTTAAAATTCATTACTTTTGACAAGTTAGTTACTTCACCTTAACTTTTACTAACTATAAGCAGACAAGCCTTGTGTAAGGAACCATCAAGGTGACAGGTTGCAGGTTTATACAAGATGCCATGAGCTCCTATGGCCAGGAAACTTTTGCTGATACTACTAATGGTAGCATTTCTCTATCCTCTATTTTGTGCACTCCTAAAATAAATATCAAATGGGGACTTATGCTACATCATGAGTCACGCAGCCCGCTGGACTCAAATGTATGTACTGGAAAAAACCCCTAGAGCAAGAATCACGCTATCAGACACCATTCATCTAGCATGTACGAATTGGTATTCTGACCTCTCAATAAAACTTTTTTTCAAACAGTGCAGGACAGTGTATCACAGGCTCAACTCAGTAATAAATGTCACTAAACGCTCACTAACTAAACTGTCAAACTAGGACTCCTAAAATCCTCATCCTGATTTCCCTTTTCTACATTTTGTTTTGCTTGCCAATAGTAATATTCCACTGTACAACTGGTGACTGTCATTGACAAAAGATAGGCAGAAATATTTGTGTGTAGATCTTGAATAAATGCTCTAATGGGATATATCTGTAGGTGTCTGTAGGTGTATGTATATATGTGTTAACACATTTAACATGACCTGAGATTCTAAGCTGTTTAGGATTCATTTTTGTGATTTAAAATGTACAATAACAAGTAGATTAATTTGCATATATTGTAATGAATTACAGTGTTGTAGGAGAAGGGACTAAACCAAAGAGCACAATTACTATGGTAAGGCTTCCCATATACTGTCAATTTCCATAGATGATCCCTGTCAGTTATATGGATAGTTAGTTTGCAAAAGTTATGAAATGAAATAATCACAGAGGTTTTGCCTCAGCCACAATCTCGTATGGTATAATAAGCATACAAACTCAGGATGTGCAACAAAACCACCATATAAAATGTAGTTCAGTTTAAATCTCTTTTCATAATAAACTTCTTGGTTTAGATGTTCACTATTTCTATCTCAGCATTGTCATTTTTGAAGTCAAGAGGAATGATTTACAGTCTTTGAGCCAGCATAGAGGAAACTCTCATCCATAAGGGAGCTCTGAGCTTCAGCCTCAGGGTTGTGAAAGCAGAAACAATGAAGAGTTACTCTACTAACTTGTATTAAATTCCACTGATTAAATTAAAAAGCAGGCTTGCTCCTGGCGATCAGGGTGGCATTATAATGGAAATGAATGCTCCGCATGCAGAGCTCATCAAGGGACAAAGAATGATCTGATTTGATTAAACATTAGAGAAATTAGTATCCAGAATATAGAGTGAGATGGTCACCCCCAATTACTTTTGAAGGATTAGAACATAATCTGAACTTTATTTCGCTCCACTGTTTCTCATTAGTCTGGCTAGACAACTTCCTATTGTTGGTTTGTTCCTGTGGTGAATCCTACTTTAATTGCATCACAGCCTGGGTGACCAACGCAAGGTTAAGTGTCGCCAAGCAACAACAAAATCCTGATGCAGTCATTGCATCTTTCAAGTGCTTGTTTGGTGTGTTCCATGGTCATCGTCTCTAACTGTGCTTTTGCCTTGCAGTAATTCTGTGTTGAACACAGAGAGAGAAAGAGAGACCAAATGCCCATACACCATTGCCCCAGATGCCTGGTATTCTTTGAAAGAAAAATGGAATTGTAGATAAGAAGGAAGCTGATATTTACCCAGTGGTGAAAACTGAGAAACCAGAGCTGCACCCACCTGAACCCCAACCCAAGATCTTTCTAATATCCTTTCTTATATCACCTAACCTTGAGATTAACCAAATTCTGGATTTTGGGGAGAAATTCCATAAACAGGACTAATAATTCATTTTGTTTTGAAATAGCATTAAACTATTTATGGATAAGACATCTAATTCACTACAGCATGTGGTACATCATGACAATATCTTAGGCAGGACCATTGTTCCCAAAGAAGTTACACATGAAAAGCTCAGACAGACATCAAGTTAATCTGCAGTAACAGAATTTTAAAATCAAATAAAACAGATGTCCTATGATGTGAAAGCAAATAAAAATTTTAGGTATTTCTTTGTCAACAGATTAATAACTATTTCCCACAAATGTAATGACTTATAAGCATGATGATATTTTATGCAATACGTAATCTGTGAATTATTTCAATTATGTGGGGTGTTTTTTTTGGGGGGGAGGGAGTTTAAAAGCTCTAGGGATGTTGAGTGTATGTTTCTATTGTAAAGTTCTTATGTCATCTGCTTCTGCCAAACTCAAGATATCTTGATAAACATCCTCACAAGACCTCTTCATTAAATAACATCCTATAACTTGTGGAGCAGTAGAAGATGTGGTTGAACATACACCAGCTGTGTTTATATCACAGCTCTGATCCACAAGTTGATAAGGAACCAAAATATTCATTAACTTCAATGAGCATTTCCCTTCTTTAGAAGTGCACAATCAAAGCCATCTGAACTATGGCCCAGATTTTCTGGAGCAGTTTTATGCACCTATCTTCCAGTCTTATTTTAAGTCCATCTGTTTAAATCATGAAAAAAAAAAAAAATCATACAAATACAACTGCGGTAATAATAGGTGGAAAATGGCATTGTGCCATTGTGGATTTTACAATGAATGGAAGTCTTGCTGCTATATTGCCCTAATACCAAGATGAAGGTTTCAGTGGGACTACAGCTCTTGTGCCCAGACTGCGGCATCGTCTGCAAGAAATCCATGGATCTCCTGGAAGAATCCACAAGGCAGAGATGAAAATTAAGTTCTAGAGTTTCTGACTCTGTGTTTTGTGACAATCAAGGTATTTGTTATTTAATAACCTTTATACTTTATACTTTCTAGTATAAAGGCCATTATATTTCAACCAATGCAACTTTATTGAGTCCATATGACTGCACCTGCTATGAAGGCCGAGTTCCTGAATAATGGGCATCAAAGATGTTCTGTGAAACTGTGTACACCACAGTCATCACTTTCAGAGGCTGTAAGCTGCAAATAAAACTTTCTTCTATTACCTATTGGTACCTGAAGACACAGAAAATGAAATTGGTGTTATGATATTTTTAGGGGATTAGAATATCTTTTAACTAGTGGTGTAATAGCAGATGTAATGCAGCTTTCTGCATCATTCAGCATGCTTACTGCAAGAGCAGTCAGGGGCTTCAAATCTGGCAGAAATTGCAAGAACTCAAGGATGTGATGCTTAGCCCAAACTGAATATAAACAGAGATGGCTGATTCATCTTGTATAGATAATTTTGGATTGAGACTCTAAAATTAGCCTACTATCCATTCAAACCCAAAGAACATAATTGCGTATTCCTCATTCAATCAGAGTAATTTATCCTAGAAAAAATTGTACCTTATTATTTTCAATAAGAATCGATTTTTGAACTAATCAACAATATTTACCTGCATTTCTGATTTATATTCAGCTGCAGATCAGAAAAGGCATCCGACATTTGGAAAGAAACGGAGCCTTGTCATTATGGCTTAGGTCATCCAAATATGCTTTATTTAGCTTTAGGATTCAGTATATAACATGGGGAGTCTGTAGAGGATACACAATATATACACAAACCATCTGAGGAAGTCTGTACTGGTTCCAGCAGGACAAAGTGCTTTTTATTTCTGAATAGGGACTACCGATCTGTATTTCGGGGATACCCCCCAAAACCTACACCCCAAAACTTTGGGACAGTTCAACATGTGATTTCACTTCTTCCTGGCATTTTTCTCATTGCAGCACAGTTCTGCCCAGCAAACTCACTTTTTAGGGCTCTTTAAAAACAGCCTTAGCAAACTAAAATGCTCACATACTTGTAGCCCATCCTTAACTGAAGCAAGGGATAGCTCTTGCAGCAGTATGACCACGAGAGGGCATGTTATCAGTTGTGATAACAATGTCTCACTAGTGCTATACTGATTCAAACAGGAGTTCCTTTTTATATTTCTCTGTGTTTTCCAATCCTTCTTTGTTAATTAAAAGATACAATTCTCCAGACAGGTTCTTATTTATTCAATTGCTAAGTAAAAGCAAAGAAAATGAAGGGTAAAATTCTAATATAAATATGTATAAATTGTATTATCACAAAAAAGGAAATTTCTAAGCTTTTTAAAAGCAGTTTGAGGATGAAACATGAAAAAGGTGAATAAATGAATGCAATGTTGATTTTTCTTAAGTATCATACAGGAGTTTAGTTTACCAGGGGCCACAGATACAGAGCTGAAGAGATGCATTCAGGTGTCAAATTCATCTAGGAATGTTAAAACCTCCTCTCTGCCCCCCGCCCAGTTCCCACAGAGCACAGGTCAGAAGCTGTGTTTTCCATGCAGATATGCAGACCTGACTGATTAAATAGTGGAACATTTTGCCTACCCACGTAGTATTTATTTCCTACATTTATGACCTTCCTCCCTTTTGTGGCAAGGGTGAGTTGCTTGAATTAGATTGTTGGAAAATGGCTTTTATGGCTTTGGAAATTAAATAACTACTCCTATTGTTGATATCAATAGGAGTTACAATTTTGTAAGCAAGGAACTGCAAATGGTATTGTATGCAGAAGTAGAACTGGGTCAGCTAGTCAACATGTTTATAATCTCATTAAGATTCATGCTTGGCCAAAGGATTTTTTTCTGTTTTCTTTCCTATGGGATAGTAGGCCTTTGTAACTCTTAGAATGTTACTGAAGCTCATCAGAGGTACCTAGTTAATTGGTTCTTGTTAGGGATCTCTTCTGAATTTCTCAGAGCAGATTACTAAAGCAGACAGTAATGGTTGTTTTACCTGATATTAGTAAGAGATGATGCAATTTACAGTAGTGAATTGCTACTTTCTCCCATTGCACTCAAAAGCAGAGAGATTTTTACCTACAGGGAGAATTACCTACACTAATACCATTTTAGTAGTATTTCTGCTTAATCATGATTGTCGTGTTTTACACCCAGTCAGCCATAAATCACGCAGTCGCTCTCTCACTCCTCCCTCTTCACCCCTGCTTCTGGAGGGATGGGAAGGGGAATCGAAAGAATGTAACTCCCACAGGTTGAGATAAGAACAGTCCAGGAACTAAGGTGTAACACAAACCACTACTGCTACCATCAGTAATAATACTGATAAGGGAAATAACAAGGGAAGAGAATACAACTGCTCACCATCCGCCAACTGATAACTCACCCCACCCTGCCCAACCGAGCACCAACCGATACCTCATCCAACCCCACAGTGCCCCAGCCCTTCCAGGTAACTCTCAGTTACATCCTAGGCATGGTGTGCTGTGGTATGGAATACCTCTTTGGTTAATTTGGATCAGGTGTCCTGCCTCTGCTTCCTTCTGGCTTCCCTGGCAGAGCATGAGGCTCACAAAGGCCTTGGTCACTCTGAACATCTGAGCAGCAACTAAAAACATCGGTGATTTATCAGTGCTGTTCCCAGGCCAAAAGTCAAAACTACAGCACTGCACCAGCTACCAAGAAGGAGAAAAATGACTGCTACTGCTGAACCCAGGAACAGTGATGTCACTCACGACTAAGTAAAAATAGAAAACAAAGTTCCTGTCAGGGTCAGACAAGGCAAGTGTTCTGAGAAAAACCTATGAAGTCAGGAAACTGCCTATTATCACATCTATGCGCCAGTGCTAAGTCAGACTTGAATATGCGCCTTGAATTCTCAAATACCCTAAGATTTGAAATTTGAACTTTGAAACCATGAAGTTACTTTGGTGTTTGCTTTTTTCAATCTATACTGAATAGTCATAGAATCATAGAATAGTTAGGGTTGGAAAGGACCTTAAGATCATCTAGTTCCAACCCCCCTGCCATGGGCATGGACACCTCACACTAAACCATATCACCCAAGGCTTCATCCAACCTGGTCTTGAACACTGCCAGGGATGGAGCATTCACAACCTCCCTGGGCAACCCATTCCAGTACCTCACCACCCTAACAGTAAAGGATTTCTTCCTTATATCCAATCTAAACCTCTGCGGCTTAAGTTTCAACCCGTTACCCCTTGTCCTATCACTACAGTCCCTAATGAATAGTCCCTCACCAGCATCCCTTTAGGCCCCCTTCAGATACTGGAAAGCTGCTATGAGGTCTCCATGCAGCTTTCTCTTCTCCAGGCTGAACAGCCCCAACTCTCTCAGCCTGTCTTCATATGGGAGGTGCTCCAGTCCCCTGATCATCCTCATGGCCCTTCTCTGGACTTGTTCTAACAGTTCCATGTCCTTTTTATGTTGAGGACACCAGAACTGCACACAATACTCCAAGTGAGGTCTCACGAGAGCAGAGTAGAGGGGCAGGATCACCTCCTTTGACCTGCTGGTCACGCTCCTTTTGATGCAGGATACGGTTGGCTTTCTGGGCTGTGAGTGCACACTGCTGGCTCATGTTCATTTTCTCATCAACCAACAGCCCCATGTCCTTCTCCGCAGGGCTGCTCTGAATCTCTTCTCTGCCCAACCTGTAGCTGTGCCTGGGATTGCTCTGACCTAGATGTAGAACCTTGCACTTGGCATGGTTAAACATCATAAGGTTGGCATCAGCCCACCTCACAAGCGTGTCAAGGTCCCTCTGGATGGCATTCCTTCCCTCTAGCGTATCAACCGAATCACACAGCTTGGTGTCATCGGCAAACTTGCTGAGGGCACACTCAATCCCACTGTCCATGTCACCAACAAAGATGTTGAACAAGACATGTCCCAACACCGATCCCTAAGGGACACCACTCATTACTGGTCTTCAGTCGGACATTGAGCCATTGACCACAACTCCTTGCATGCACCCATTCAGCCAGTTCTTTATCCACTGATTGGTCCACCTATCAAATTGATGTCTCTCCAATCTAGAGACAAGGATGTCATGTGGTACAGTGTTGAATGCTTTGCACAAGTCCAAGTAGATGACGTCAACTGCTCCACCCCATCCATTAGCTCCATAGCCCTGCCATAGAAGGCCACCAATTTGGTCAGGTAGGATTTCCCATTAGTGAAGCCATGCTGGCTGTCACCAAGCACCTTGTTGTATTTCATGTGCCCTAGCATGCCTTCCAGGAGAATCTGCTCCCAGATTTTGCCAGGCACAGAGGTGAGACTGACTGGTCTGTAATTCCGGGGGTCATCCATTTTCCCCTTCTTGAAAATGGGGGTTATATTTCCCTTTTTCCAGTCGTCAGGAACTGCACCTGAATGCCATGATTTTTCAAATATGATGGCCAGTGACTTTGCAACTTCATCCGCCAGCTCCTTCAGGACCCGCAGATGGATTTCATCAGGTCCCATGGACTTGTGTACATTCAGGTTCTTAAGATGGTCTCGAACCAGATCCTCTCATACAGTGGGCCCAAGGTCTAGGTTTTCACAGTCCCTGTGTCTGCCTTCCAAGACACGGGTGGTGTGGCCAGAGCCTTTGCTAGTGAAGACCAAGGCAAAGAAGTCATACGTTTAGGCAGATGAATAGAGATACATACAACTATAAACAAATTACCTAAACAAGGGATAAGAGATTCACAGTTCTCAGTCCCTGTTTGCTCCAGTTTATGGGAAGGGAATGCTGTGCCACTTCTCAGTGAGTGTATATGGGATATATAATATATATAATAATCTATAATATATAAGATTATGTTTTCAGTGACTGAAGAGATTTATTTTAAATAAAATTCTGAATATGCTACATGGGCTATGTAAGCATCCTGAATGCACAATGTCCGATCTATGAGCCATCCAATCACTTGACACCTCTAATTCAGCTCATTAATTCTAGGAGCATACCTGCACGTCTAAAATGAGGGGTTTCTTCCTTTGATTGTGTTTTTTTTGAGCTACTGCTAGAAAAACATTAAATAACAATCAGGAACTTACTGTCTGTGGAATCCTGTCTTACATCCTTCCTTCGTCATGCTTTTTTTATTAGGAAAAAGCTTACCATGAATCCTTACCTCCGTGCTAGGTTGGAAAAGCAGCATTTAGAGATTCTGTCACCTGTATATTACTCCCTTCAAAGACAGAGACAAGAAACTGCTATTCCTGCTGACACTTTCATTGTTGACACAAAGACAGCTCAGGTTTGTCAGACATCTCTCTGAGAGGGCAATTAGCAAGCAGCCTTCACCTCAGTGCAACCCAAGCCATCCCCTGCTCAGATAAAATGAAGCTGTCAAAACCCAATTCATTTTCTAGCAATCAACACCTGAAATCAGGTCAGTGACTTTGCAGCGTAAGACATTTCTTGCTGTGCCCAAGAAACTGAAGTTTGCCTTGCTTGCCAGTCTCTCTTGACAGTCTTAATAAGTCTTAGTGCAACACAGTGTCTTGCAACCTTGGTACTTCCTTTGCAAGCAAAATGCTGGAGGAAAGAGGTTCAGATTTTCTAGTTTCTTCCAAAGATGGAGCTGTATCCATGAGCCTTTATACACTCAGATTTCAAAAGGTTTCTGATAAGCCAGAGATGATGTGTCAGTCCTTACGTGAAGTCTTTTAGCCTCCTTCATGGTGTTTCATGACTGTCTCAAAGTTCTCTTGTAGTTAATATTATGACCCCAGGTAGATTATTAGACCTAATAACTTGCAAGCACAAGGCAGTTCAACTCTAGCTTGAATCATCTTACTTGGTAAAATAAACAAACCAGGAAAAGTGTAAAATTTCTCATTAGCTTTTACAAGACTTTCTAGATAGTTTTAAACAGGACAAGACAAATAAAAGCCATTGCGTGGGGTGGAACTGCCAGAGTAGTCTGGTGTGTCATTCCTCTTCAGATGCTTGGTAATTCAGCGACTTTACCAGAGTTTGAAGGACTAAAGGTGCACGAGCAGGTGAAATCTATCAAACCCATCACCCAGCAGATTCCTGACTTTCTTACTCAGCATGCACGTCTTACAAAAGGATAATTTAGTAGATTTTCCAAATAATACAGGATGACCAGTAGTGTAAATGGTTTCAGTGAAGATAAAACTGAACAATTTTGAATCCTTTTCCTGGGTGTGGAGGTTTCATGCAGATACGGTTGGCTTTCTGGGCTGCAAGCACACTGAAGCCGGCTCATGTTCATTTTCTCATCGACCAACAGCCCCATGTCCTTCTCCGCAGGGCTGCTCTGAATCTCTTCTCTGCCCAACCTGTAGCTGTGCCTGGGATTGCTCTGACCTAGATGTAGAACCTTGCACTGGGCATAGTTAAACATCATAAGGTTGGCATCAGCCCACCTCACAAGTGTGTCAAGGTCCCTCTGGATGGCATTCCTTCCCTCTAGCGTATCAACCGAATCACACAGCTTGGTGTCATCAGCAAACTTGCTGAGGGCACACTCAATCCCACTGTCCATGTCACTGACAAAGATGTTGAACAAGACTGGTCCCAACACCGATTCCTGAGGGACACCACTCATTACTGGTTTCCAGCTGGACATTGAACTGTTGACCACAACTCTTTGCATGCAGCCATCCAGCCAGTTCTTTATCCACTGATTGGTTCACCTATCAAATTGATGTCTCTCCAATCTAGAGACAAGGATGTCATGTGGGACAGTGTCGAATGCTTTGCACAAGTCCAGGTAGATGACATCAGCTGCTCTACCCCTGTCCATCATTTTTGTAGCCCCATCATAAAAGGCCACCAAATTGGTCAGGCAGGATTTCCCCTAGTGAAGCCATGCTGGCTGTCACCAAGCACCTTGTTGTTTTTCATGTGCCCTAGCATGCCTTCCAGGAGAATCTGCTCCAAGATTTTGCCAGGCACAGAGGTGAGACTGACTGGTCTGTAATTCCCCACGTCATCCATTTTCCCCTTCTTGAAAATGGGGGTTATGTTTCCCTTTTTTTTATATACTCTTGCATTAAGATTTCTTGACCCTTTGAAACTGAAAGGAAGTCGATGCACTTGGATAACACATGACAATAGAAGGTATAAAGCATCAAACGTTTTGGCAGAGACTGTTTCATAACTAGGAATTTACAAGACTTCAGTTTCTGCCCCATAAACAAGGGCTCTTGCAACTAAGCCTCATCAGGAAGTTGTATATACAGATGTACAAAATAGCATCATTCTGTCCCATGTGACTCTTACTGGTGATGGAGGAGCTGTAAAGGTGACCTAGTTACAATGGAAACACACCAACAAAGGAGGATATCTATTCAGCTGGGAGCCTGAGATATCCCTGACAAGCTTAGCTAGCAGCAGAGATGTCTAAGCAGAGAACAAAAGCTGATGATAAACTGTCCAGGACAGCAGAAACCAGTAAGAAATGCTCCAGGAACTGCTGTCCTACACCCACTTAGATATCTACATCGAAGACCTAAAAATAACTCTACACAAGGTGAGGTACTCCACACAAGGTGAGCTTCTCTGCACAGGCTTCTATATGTGAGATCTCTTGGACAGACCAGACTGTCAGCAAGACCACCTTGCTGGCTATGGACTTAATGCAGCTCATCTCTGAGGAGAAACTTTTCTGTCATCAGTGGTCCTGCTCCTGGGAGCAGTTTGTGTTGCACCAGTGACACCTCAAAATAATATATATGCATGCCTATAAGTAAATAAAAAGTATATACTTGAATTTATTACAAATTATTGCTAGCAAAGTAGGAAATGAAGCCTCTATGCCCTTGTGTATTATGGACTTTTATGAAACCACTGCTGAAGTCTTTAAACATGTGTGGCTTCGGTAACTTATGGTAAGTAAACCAGTTTTAAAGTCACAACCTATATCCATATGTCCCATTGTATTGTCAGTCATGGGGCATACTCTTATGAATTCTCCAAATTGCTTCATGGACCTCAAAGTCCTTTGTTTTCTACTCCTAGCTTTCAGGTATAACCTTTCATTCCTTTCGTTCTTACAGAAGCACAACTTTCTTCTTTAGTTCCTATTGTTTAAGGCAAGTTTATTTAAAACTCAACTGAAACAGGAAGGCTTTAATTTAATACTTTCAAACTCTACTTGAAGACTGATATGTTGTAATGGATCTTAAAGTATTCATTCACTGCAGCATTCAGCATGGGGGCAGAGCAAGTACTGTGGTAATTATTGGAGGACAGCAGAGCTGTAATTCAGCCTGATGTCCAGAACTAAACTTTGCCTCAAGAAGTAAAGAGGAGTTACAGGTAGGGCAATCCTACCTGTGCATACAGAAAGTTGAGATTCTCAGTGCCTGTATCCCAAGAAAACAAATCCTGAAATGTCACATGATAACTTGGTCCATTGGCAGCCACTGGGGCTGCTTAATGGCCCTAGATAAGTTGCTACCATTTGAGTACAGTTATCCAGGAGGTGGAAAGGCTCAGTGGCAGGACTCCAGGGCCATATTTTTTGCCTTCAGGTTAGCAGCCCTGCCTTGCTGAGGAGGCATCTGCACTTAGACATCAAGATGGCAAGGAGGCAAAAGGGGCAGACTAGTAAGAAGCTGTTAGAAATGCTGCTTAAATGGGATAAATATTTGTTTTGAAAATGTGTAGATAAACCACACTAAGATTATCCTTGCTGTTGAAACAACAGTTGAAGTCACCTAATTGAATTTGGATACTTATTACTCTGTACAAACGTCACTGCCAGGTAATGGTATTCTTTAGGAATGAAAGTGCTACTGTGATTTCCTTCAGCAGCTTTTTCTTTTTCAAGTGCAGTTTTCCATTGTTGCTAACAGCAGTTTACCGCAGAGGAGGGAGCATTACTGCAAACAGCGCTGCAGGCAGCAGCTAACATATAAAGCAGTCCAGCTCAAAGTAGGGCTCTGTAACCTCCTATGTAAAACACCAGCAGCTGTCAGCACCCTGTTTACTCCAGTACGTTCACTGCTGCTTCTGGCTGAGCTACTGCTACATTTTGTACTTAAAATAATCAGGATGGTCATTGGGGAGTAACTGTTTTGCTAGAAGCCTAGAGCTATTACAAGCCTAGATTCATTCCAAGAATCATTTCACTATGTCCAACGGTAGTGAACTTCAACTCACAGACAAGCTCTCAGCATAGGGAAGAGAATTCAGCAAATGCTTCTTGATGTGGCTGGTCCTGGTCCTGGTCTCTGCAGCATTTTTGTTGCTTGAAGTCAGGTTGCTCAGGAAGATTGTTAGAGAAATGGGCACTGACAACCTACCACTGAGGAGAACAGAACTGAAATAACTAGGAGCTGCTATGTATTTATTGCTTGTACATTTGTGTGTACTCCTCTAGCACAATTGCAGCAGGATGCTAATGACCTGCCTGCTTGTGAACTAGTCAAAGCTTTGCATGTGGTTTGGAACTCAGAGCAATGAGTGAAATAAGATGGGACTGAATCAATAGACCCAGTCAAGATCTCGTAAGGGACCCAGGAAGCTTTTGTAAATTACAAACCCCAGCAACTGGTCATTAGAGGAAAGAAAGTTCTTGGTGGCAGCAGAATCCAGAGCCTTGTGCTCTAAGCTGTCACCAAGCACCTTATTGCTTTTCATGTGCCTTAGCATGCCTTCTAGGAGAATCTGCTCCAAGATTTTGCCAGGCACAGAGGATAGGAGCAGACCAGTTGATTATGGCACCACCGTTTTAACCACTTATTAACCTGCCAGATCTGCCTAGCCTGTTCAAAGTCTTCCCTTTAACCTGGAGGATTCATGAAAAAGCTGTCTGAGCCCCCCCAGAGCCCTTAACCACCTCTCTTAGGGCTCTGTAGTCCCTCTTGATGTTCTCCAGGCTATATGTTTAACATTCTGCTACCCTGTAAACCTTTCTTAGGGATCTGGAAGGAGACTAAACAAAACTCTGCAAGTTTTAGAGCAACTGTTGTAAGCTTGCATATTTTAATATTTATATTATTTTTAAAGGACTTAATTTTTTTTCTCCACCTCTCATATTGTGTACTTGCCCAAAGCAACATGAAGCTCTACAAAATGGATCATCAGACTTAAAAAATACACCCTCTACTTGCATGCATTCAATTCTTACATTGCATTAAGTCCTTCTAGCAAAGGTTGCTATGGAAAAGTACAATGAAATCCTGAGAGGTGCAGGCCAAGGGAAATTCTGATATTCTTTGCAATAATTGAGATCAAATATTGCACAGCCTCTTTGGGCCATGTGATCTGATCTCCCTTGTTGGAGACTGGAGAAGTTATTGAGCAACTTGACCAAAGGTAGGCCTGTTTTGAGCAAGAGGTTGAAGCCAATGACCTCTGGAAAACCCTCCCAGCTGAAATTATTTTATGATTCTAATCCTAAAAGAAGTTGAGGTCAATGGCTGGCAGGTAGAGATGACAGCAAAGGAAAGAATGCAGCCAAGAGGAAATCTCTGGACAAAGCAAGGAGACATAAAAGGACTAAGAAAGCCAGAGAAGATTACAAGAGGAACTGGGAAAGGCAAAGAGCAAAAGGAGCCCACAGCTGCAATAATTATTATTGCATCTCCCAGGGGGCCTGGGGACAGCAACGTGCTGAGGAAAGGCTGAGCAGCAAAGAGCTTTGGGCAGCTGATCTCCTGGGGTTACCCACTCGTGCAGCTCTTGTCTCCAGTGCTGTCTGGCCAGAGTGCTTACATCACCTCCTTACCTCCCAGCCTTTCAGCAACTTTCCTGACTGTCACCTAGCAGCACACTTGAGCTTCCACTGCACCTTCTCAGCTTTCCTTACTTTAGGGCATGATGATGCAAGACACAGTATGTAAAAGCCATTTGTACATGACTGTGTAAGTTTAATTCATTCTGTCATGCAAGATAGAAGTGAATTGAATACCCTCCCTTTAGTTGTGTAGTACTAGCTTCTACAGGAGAAATGCCCAGCAACAACCTCCCCATGACTACCACCAGATTTCTCTTTAAGTTAGTTAGGTATTAACTGTCATTCTGGCATGCTGAGTGCTTTTCCTCTGGGATAGTTTCCACTCAGTCCCTCAAATCATTTCCCAACCTACTCATTATTTTCTACATCCCTCTCTTCTTCTTCTCCAGAGAAGATGACACAATGTTTGCTTTGCAGCTTTTAGTATGAAGTATTCAGGAATCCTAGCAGTGCCAATGCAAGGAAGGTATGAAAAATGAGTACCCAGTAGTGGATGACAGTTTGACTATGTGATTCAGACAAACCCTATTGCCTCAAGTTGAACAGGTTACAGCTTCAAAAACACAAGTTGGATCTCCATTAGATTTCCATCTTTGGCTCTGTGATCGCACCTGGAAGGCACTTGGATTCAAAATTTAAGATGTTTCTGTTTATTCTGCAGTCCTAAGCCCATCAACTTTGAGAAAGTTGAAGTGGGGTTCAGGCCAACAGTCCAGTGTTGAGATTAACTCTGCACTTGGTGGGAAGCCATTTCCCCCTTCAGAAGGTTTAACTTGTCCCCCAGATGCACAGTTTTCTTTAATGATGTTTGCAATTGTTGTAGCATACCAGATGGCCTGTATCAGGCTCATCTGTGTTTCTTGGATTGGAAATGTACACTATAAACAACTTAAGGGATTTTTCTTTCTTATTTTTAAAGCAGGTTATCCTTTGGCTGTAAGCTCAGTTCCTGGACTAACTCATCAGCCAAAACATAATTCTGCATACAGTCTCTGCACCAAGTAAAATAAACTCTTAACACTCATTAAAAAAAGAAACCCCAACCCATCCACCTGTATTGTTGCTTCCTTCCCATGAACAGTTTTCAAAATATCAGGGGCAAATCACATTAATTCATGCTACTCATCCAGAGAAGCTGTAGTTTGAGCATGAGAAGGCTCTTTTAAAAGCTCTGAAAATGCCAGATAGAAATCTATGCCCTGAAGTATAGTCCTGTTCTGCTTTATTTCTTGACTTCATATGAGTGCAGGTTTTTTTAGTGCTATTCCCTGTGATCCTACAGTGAATACCAGTCAGGATAACAATTACAAATAATTACATATACACCAGTCTGTAACATTTGATTGCTGAGGCTTTTGAAAAGCCTGTCTGAGGTCTTGCTGTTTAATCACTCCTGCCCATGCTCACAGGTGTTCTCACAGGAATGTGTTTGGATCTTGCTTTGTTACTGTGCATTCTTACCACTTTTTCCCATTCTCTCAGAGTTAAAAGAAACTGTTCAGAGGCACAGTGGAAGCTATTTTAGTTTCCTCTTATGACTCTTGTTTGGATTCATTGGGAATTTCTTATTACTCTTAGAACTCAGGTCTACTCATTCCCACAATATAACGACCAAGGTAGAGCCGCCCAGTGTGAGCCCCCAGTCTGTCCTTTCCATCTTTGTTGGCTGAAAGGGTTTTACCTTTTTGGTAAACAGGGACAACTTTTCAGCTCTGGTGGCTATCATTAAGTTTCTTGATCACTGCACAGTTTTACTTTGCAGGAGGTCCTGGCTTTATTTTGTGGTTCATCTAGTTCTGTGCTTTCAGACTGATTAGTGCAGACAGTATATAGGTTTGCCTGGAATTAGCTGTTGCACATGGATGTTGATGAGGTTTTCATCAGTTGGTTTGCAATACTGGTCATACGTAGATTTCCAGTGTTACTGTTATTCTTGCCTTTGTTAATTTTTCTGCTTTCTCTTGCAGTAGGTAGCTATAGTGCAGTTCTTTCTCTTGCTGACTTTCAGAATGGAAACAGACTGTAAACAGTGTTCTAAATCTAGATTCCTGGATCATCTAGGCACCTAAGCTTCAGTTTTCTTTATTAATATCCCCTTTGCTGAGGAGTTATACACTGGAATAGCATGTTGCTTTTGACAGCTCCTCTCTTCCTCTTTGTCCTATGGTTTACACAGTTAAAGGGAAAAAAAAATGCTAAAGAGCCTGAGCAGCAGCCTACCACTATGAGAGGGGATTTTGCTGCAGGGGAAACAGACCTATGGTAGGAATGAGTCTGTGTGATTCAACAATGATGGCTGGGGCTATTTTCAGCAGAGCTGTTTCTCAGATTACTTCTCCTTAGCTATTTAGCCATCGGGGGTAGCAGCCTGTCAAAGTCAGTTTTCTTCTGGGTCGTTACGAAAAGAGTAAATGCCATCATTGGTTTTCTACTGTGGGTGAATGAAGCAGTCAGTAAACAGTGTTCACACCTAAGGCAAATCTTATGTTGAGAGAGAATCATTACTCCCTTGCTGTCTTTCGTCACTTCACAGTGTATTCAACAGCAAAGCTGGTAACAGCTTACATAGTACTTTCTATCTTGATGAATGCCAAGGCTTTACAGGGATAGTTTCCCTAATATTGAAGCAGAGTCTTAAATAACACCCAGCGTGTTGTAAATACTATGCGGCAGGGGATGAAGTGCAACTAAGCTGGCAGATACTTGTTTGTTGAACACATCTTAGTACTGGGCAGAAGTTTACAGCCTCAGACATATATCTGTTCTATCCAGTTTTGAAACTGGCCTAAAGAAATCTACATATTGATCAAAAGTTCAGACTTCACAGTCTGTGTTTTACTTAGGCTGCTAGTAAATTGTTTCCTATTTATTGTATTTGTGTTGTCTCTGATTTCAGTTGGGAAATAGCATGAAACAGACAACTGTCCACTGAAGATTAGCCCTGCCATTATGTTTGTTGTTGAAAGACTGTGCCTAAAATAAAAAGGCATTAGCCTCACCTTAGATACATTACAATAGAAGTAGGTACATAAAACAATTCTAGTGAAAACAGTAGCTCACTGCTACTGGTAGCAGAGGCAGAGAAAGAGAAAACCAAAGCTTACAGCTGAACTCTTGAATAGGTAGAAAAATATCAAAGATGGTTAAGTCCTAATCCTTGCCTTAAAGGTAGAGGAACTATCCTGAAAGAAACTGTAAGGTTGCCTGAATATGTTTACTTGCATGAGATTTGTTGCTCATATTTCTGTATTGTTTGTAGCTTAGTAAAATTTTGTGTTAACTGCAGAGGTACTGAAGATACAAAGGCAGGAAATAAAAGCTACAGGTGAGTTATTACTAGTGAGATAGAAGGACAGAAAGAAGAGAGGGAGAGAGAGACATAAGAGCAAGAAAGAGCCTATATAATGGTACAAGCAGAAGATGTCAGCTTAGGTCAAGACAGCTAGAAAAAGGAAGGGAAACTACTTGATATTCAGCTAGATAAGTAGGGATATCTTGTCAAGGATCCAGAGTTGAAACCATAGTTTCTTCTCTTTTGTAAGTTCTTAGGGTTTCCCGTATCTGTTAGCTGAATTAGAGCTAATATCATTGTAAGTCCCTTACAGCTGAAATAGCCTATTCTATTCTAATAGCAGTAGACAGACATGGAAGTTGCCCATGGCACTTTAAGAGAATAAAATAGTTGTTTCCAAGATGAATGTCACAGGTTGCTAGGAGTTGGAAAGGTTGTATATAGGGGTAAGTACCACTAACTTCTGGTCATTTGGACTATTTTTCACATCATGCCTTATAGGTAATTCATACAGGACTTCTTGATCCTTCTTGTGAACCACTGCGGAAATTGACATTGCCTCTCCTTGCTGGTATCTTTCTGTTTAAAGGCTGTCAGGGTGTGTGGTTGTCAGGGCATGTGGACAAGGATGTTGGGTCTCTTTCTGACAGGCTCCTGTGGCTGAGGACTGTGTTGTTCACGTGAAATCTCTACATGTCATTGGGAAGCTGCAAGGTTGTGAGTCAGACTTTTTCTCAGGCTTAGATGTTCAGCAGAGCTTTCAGGCTTGGGCTGGTAGAGCTGAGCAGTATCTAGTAGCATTTTAAACAGATTGATGATTTTTAGGCAACCGCTTGCCAGCTTTGGGAAGGTATGGTTCTTGACCTCCTATCTCAACAATTCAACAGATATGAAACTGGATACCTCATTTGGACCTTGCCAAAAGGGGTATCCCAGTATGCTATGCTAGTGCTCTCTTTGCTTCTGCTGGCACGGGAGAAGAGTGTGGCTCTACTCAAACCTCTTCCACTACTAAAATCCCAGTCCATTATTAGTTGGATGCTTAGGTTAAAAATTTTCACTGTCAGAATTCATCTGATGGGGGTGTTTAAATCTACATGCAGACCCTTAAAGATCTATGCAGAGGAAAAGTGTGCAAAGCACAGAAAATTCCACATGGCTGAATTATAGTACTGAAAATCTTTTTGTGTGCTATGAGTAAACAGGTATTTTGGTCTGTTGATCATTCTGCTGTTTGCTTTGGTAGCTTTAGGACCTGCCACCAGGAGACATTTTTTTAAGCAATCATTAACATCTTGCTACAGCTGAATTTGCTGTTGAAGTACTAATGTGCTGTGATCCTGCAAGCCAACAAAGTCAAATGCTATTGCAAGCCTGAAGAATGTAAATTGTTTTGAAAATAACACCTGCAGTACTTGAGAGAAAGCAGGGCAAGAGCTGACAACACTGGGAACCAAGGGGGATTTCATAATGCTCAGGAACATCTTTCTGCTACTTGACAAGTATTAAAATTTTGCCCTTTTAGCTGATCAAAAGCACCAGTGACCTGCTGATGAGTTGCAACACATACCACTTTGTCAACAGTACCTTCACTATGGGGATCTGGCTCAGGTTCTACCACATCCAGTGTGTGACGCTGAAATTTGAAGTATTGCTGCCATCTGCAGGGGCTCAACTTGATGTAATTTCCCTGCTTTATTGCTGAGTTTGTCAGAAACAAAATATTCTCCTGAAATTTGCTCATCAGGCATGTCAAATTCCATAACAATTGCTTTTTGCTATGTACCACCCTTTCTGAGGCCCCGAAGACCCAAATCAAAAGCTTCAAACATGTTTCAGATGGACTTCTTTGGTTCCAAACTTAAAATAATGCATGACAATTTCATTATACTTCCACCTTTTTAAGGTGTGCTCTTTGTGTAAACTACTTTCTAGTACTACAAAATAGACTGCTACTAACTAGCCCAAAGTGAAACCTTGGAAACCTGATCAATCATCAAATTTATCCCAACTGTTTCTTCACAATAGAAGGTGTGATTGCTTATTAACGTGTAACCATACTACTCTGCAGCTTAATGTTAGTCTTGTATGTGCTTATGAACTTGTACCTACATGTATATTTAAAAGAAAGAATATTAATAAACTGGTTTGAAGGACAGAGAAAAGTTGACTAGAGTAGACCATAGTAAAGTAGTGTTTGGTGCACACTTAAGCTATGTGAGCTAATGTAAGTCCAGCTTGACAGAAGAGTTGATACTGGTGATGCATGAAGGTAGGTGCAATCCATACTGCCTATACCAAAAGCAATGTGAAACACTGGCATGAGAGTTGTGACTGATCATGTTAAGGCAGAGAGAACTTTAACTGGGGGAAAAAGAAGGGTGTTGAGTATTTGATGTTGGAGTGGCACGTAAATCTATCCTGGACTTAGGTGTAAATCTGTAGGACACTAAAATGAGTAGCTATGCATATTGGAAAGGCACAAAGGCCATTGGACCTGACAGTAGCACAATTTGGGAGTATAAGATGTAGCAGAGTTACAGACACTAGCTGAGAAGTCGTGCTTCCAACACCAGGATTACAGAATTTGGCAAAACTTGTTTCTTTGCTTTTCTAGGTGTTTATAACAGAAATGAAAAATGAGGCCAAACATTTGAGCAGGCATGGGTTTCAGATGTGACCCCATTACGTCTGAGGCCTGAAGATGAAATAAATGGAGAGCCTCCACATAGGTGGCAATTAAATCGTTTCATTGTATCTGTTCCTGCACTGTGAAAGTGCCAGTTGCAGAGATTTTTTTATTATTATTATTTTTATTATTTTCCTTTTCCCCCATCCTGAACAACAAACACAGAAGACAAATGAACTGCTGACTCCGTGTACACTTCTCCTTGGCATCTAACAGATTGTTTTGCTTCTCACTTGAAGGGTTCAGTTTCAGGTCATTTTCTGTCTCCTCTCAATATTTTTGAAAGGATTCTCCATCTATTACTGTACATTCAGTACGAGTTAACTTTCACATCAGAGATAAATGTTTAACATAGGCAGAAGATTTTTCTTTGCATAAACTGAAGACAGGATTAGGAAGCAATTCTCAGATCCAAATTTGTTTTTTTTCAAAACTGTTTTGCTTCTTGAAATGGCTTAACTTTATAAACAGCAGCTTGTGACTATGGCAAACAGCTTATGAATGCTTGAAGTTAAAAAGCTTTAGAAGCTCACATTAAGGAGTAATATCCAGCTCTATACCTGTGCGATGTAATCACTAGGCACTGCAATCTTGAACCTGCTGAACAAACCATAATAAACCTCACAACCTTTCCCTGTTTACTGGAAATATGGTCAGTAGAGCTCTTAAGTGATTAAAATAAGCCCAACAATGTTACTGTGCTTTCATTATAAAATGTTACCTGAGTCCAAAGCAAGGCATGGACCAGTTTGTCTCCATTAGTTACAGGCAAACACAACATCATTGAAACAAGGTATGTGCTTGCCATTGTGTGTGTGTTTAGATACCTGCTTAGTGAATTTGCAAGCAAAGATGGATGTGTTGCAATTGCACTCAGAAGTGTCTGGAAAGAGATTGGATGTATGAGGTATTTGTCTTGATCCTGCAGTCATCTTGTGCGCTCAGCCCTCACTGAAGTGCTGCATGAAGACAGATGGGGTTAATTCCCCAATGGGAATAGAACCCACTACTGAAGTACAGCTGAAATACAGCTTCCATTTGTCAGTGGGAATACCACTGAATAACTATACAAATTCAGGGCTAGGTCAGAACAAATGACAAAGAACCATTCTCAGGTTGATTTGTTTCTTATATTCATCAAATTCAAGTGCTTTATCTGTTACATAAAATGCAATGGATTATTAGTAGTTCTTAGTCTGGGAGCAGTATTTTACCTCTTGTCCAGAAGATGTATTTTCTCCTCATGGCAGAAGATAGTGCCTTCTAGACCAACACTCTACATTGATTTTTGTCATTATCTGAGGGGATAAATTGTTCTTATCTGAGTGACCAAAGCAATACTCAAGGGCTTTTTAAATACCCAAGTATTTATCTATGCTAGTGCTGCTGCAGAGAGAGAGAATTCTTTCTTGCTCTTACAGGAAAAACGTGTGTCCTTACCTGTTTTTATATATACAGAAAAATTTAACTAAAGGTCAAGATGTATATTTCAAGCAGCTGAAAAAATAAAATAAGAGCATTAGAGACCTCAGAACAGGAAGAGCCATGGAAGCTGGGAGCTAGCGGCACCTGCTAGTGCTCTAGTGGCTACCCCAGCTTACACCATCCCGTGACACTCCTAGGTGTTGAGAATCCAAGGCTGAGATGTAAGAAACAAAGTGGGGAAGTTAAAAAATCACAGGTACCAGGAAAGAAATAAGAGAACACTGATGTTTGCAGTCATGCTTTGTACACCTTGTTTTGAGCAGCTGCCTTCAATTTCTAGGTGGTATCATCTCCAAGGTGGTTACCCTTTCCAAAGCAACTATGTACTCCCGTTTTATTCAGCCTCCAATTCTTTGCAAGTTTTCTTGCTCTGAGCTAAACTAATGCCTTCTACTGCACAAATCAAGAATCCCTAGTTAACAAAGGCTTTTTTCAGTGTTGGCACCTTGGGACTGAGCATTTGAAATCACTAAAAATAGCAGTATTTAACAATGACTGGAGCAGAAGGCTGGGAGTACTATCGAAGTTGGAAGCTTACTAGAATTAGATGTTAATAGGGATCTGTGAATTGATGTTCCCTGGTTTGAGCAGTTGCCCAGCATTCAGGGCTTTTCCAGGTTGTATCTCTGGAGCAGTATATCTCCATAAAAATATAGGAAAAGCTTTGTTTTCCTAAAGCTGACTGTAAGGAACAGCAGTAAGCTGTATGGTTCATAAATTCAACAAGCACTTAAGAATAAAACAAACACAAAAAAACCCAACCTATTGGAAAGTCTTCATTGTTGTAATGAAGTCCCATTTCACTGATCTTGCTTATTCTGGATGAGAGGTGAGTACCAGGCATGCTGGACTTATGGCCAACAGACACCACAGACCTTGATAAGCTCCAGCACAGCCACATAGGTGAAGAGGCAGCAAAGCCTGGAAATTCTGGGGTTTAGAGAGCTTAGAGAAGCCAGCCAGAAAGCTGATGGTGCCCTGAGGCATGCTGGTGTCTGGAGCACTGGATGTTTCTGACCTCCCACAGGTGGGAAATTCAGAGCTGTCCATGCTTCTGTCAGATCACAACAGTCATCAGGAACATGAGAAATGGGAGAGCTGCTGCTTGTGTTCAGTTCTGAGACAATCAGCAGCAAAACAACCCCTGTCACTTGTGCCTGTCACTGCAGGAGCTGATACACCAGCTCAAGATACTTGTAAATGTAAGAGCTAGAACCATCTGAATGTGTACATACACAAATGTGTGTAAAGATAATAATTTTCTATAATATTCTTTCCCCTGACAGGATTCACAAATCTGACTTGCCATGACTATGACTGGAGTACTCTCATATTCAAAGCATGCCCCATTCCTGCCAATCCGCTGGTTAAACTGCTTCTGTACTATGGTGTTGTCACTGACTTCCCCCAGGCTTGGCAAGCACTGTCACTTGGAAGGCAGCAGACGAATGTCACTGCTATCTCATGACAGGATTCCTTTAATCCTTGGCATCCCCTTGCATGGCTGCTTGCTACTTAATGAGTTGCTCTGAAGCACACAGTTAAATGGAGCTGTAAGAAGCTGAAAGCTCTCATTGCTTCAGCTGTTGCTTTGGCAGGATTTTTTGCTGCCTTTGACAGTGTCTGGAACACATGCTGCTCTCCAGATATGACTGAGGCCAGCCTTAAACTGCAAATGCTGTAAACACAGATCCTGAATCTGGGCTTCAGCCAATCAGTTCAGCTTTTTCCAACAACTAGGCAATGGGAAAGTAGATTAAATCCATGACAAAGTTCACCTCAGCTACAGAAACATGGAAATACACATCTATAACATAAATCACAAAATTAATTTATATCTAGTTTTCCCTTCACGGCACTTCTACTCCGGAGATGCCTAGCAGAGAACACTGTCTCCGGGACAGTGCACCTGCCTTGTTAGAAAACAACGGGTGATGGAAATGAGCTGAAAAATAACAGCCTCCTGATTAGGCAGTTATATGTGATGCTGGACAATGGATTTAAATTCTACCCTAGATTAACTGAGTGGTACCTGTCAAATACTGGGGTGTGGGCCACAGATGTGTTTACATGGTGCTGGCGGGAGCCCACTCTGGGAGCCTGGGCTGGCTCTGCCTGGAGTCAGCTGTGGCACCTTTAAATCTGCAGTTTAAGCTGTAGTCCAGGTAAACCGTCCATTAACAGCTGACAGCTGAACATCTAGCCCAGGAAGGATGAGCAGTTTAAGTATTCTGCTGTCAGTATTCCTGTATCTGTGTCCATTTTCTCATACCTCTCCTACCTCCCACTTTCCGCTGCAGTTCCCCACTGCCTTTAACTAGTATTTTCTACTTCCTCATATAAATTAAGAATTCTGATATAAATTAATTTAAATAAATGAATTATAACTTCTGATATAAATTAAGAATTCTGACCCGTTTGTTCAACTGTCATCCACTTTTCACACATTTTTCAAGTTCAGGGTTATGTATCTCTCTGTTGTTCTCCAGAACTTGCCCAAGGTTTTCATTGCCCTCTTTAAAAATTCTAAGCCAGATAAAACATCATGCCTTTTACAAGTCAGTGGGCAGGAGAACCTCAAAACATCAAGCAATTTGTTTAAATAATAGTACCATTAAAGTTTTGTACCAGAATTAGGAGGAGTAATGTAACTCAGGTCAAAGATTTCAAACATTTGGGGACCTCAGTTCCGTTTTTAAAAGCCTTCAGATTATTTAGTAATTTTTCTTCTAAAAATAGGAAGTCGCATTTTTGCCATCCATGTAGTTAGTACCAGCTGCCAAAGAGAAAATAAATCTCTTTCCAATCTTTGAAGCTTTAAAGAACAATTTATTTCAGGCAGAAACGGTTCGCTGCTTTATGTTGGGCAGGCTTCCCAAACTTTCATTTGAAATATCACGCATTTGCCCATAAAGAACATTGGAACAGTGTTATTTACAACATTATTTTTGAATGCAAATGACAATGTCTGCAGCTGAAAGGTGGTTCCAGCTCTGAATTAATTTACCACTTTCCAGTCAACTGAAGCACACATGCTTTCCAGTAAATCCAAATGTTTATGCAAGTCCTAGGCCTAGTTTAATGAGCTTGGGAAGGTTCCCAGTACATGGCTGCTAACACTCAAATACTTGCTAATGAAATGACTCACAAGCAAGCCAATTCCCTCTTCCTACAGCCACTGGAAAAGCAAAATTATCAACTTTCTGTTAACCTATGTTGCCTCTATTAATCCAGCAGGATGGACCACAAACCTTGTGCTTACTCCCTGCCTTTACCATGTGCCTGAGCATGCTGTATTGCTATTATGGCCACTGCTTTTTGTTTGTGACCACTGCTATGTATGTACTTATCAAATGCCTGCCAGACCAGGGAAAAGAGGTGTGAGAGAATGTTTCATGAGTCTTTGTCCACTCTCTGATCTAGGAGGTGGAGGCCAAGCCATGCCCTTCCATGTGCAGCACCACCTATGTGCAGTGAGACTACTGGGCTGGAGAGAGAGTCTGCACATCTTGGAGAAGCAATAGGTGGGAACAGGCTGACATCACCAGCCACGATCACCTGCTCTCTAGCTGCTGCCCTAGTAACAGCAAAGATGAAAAAAATAAGGGGAGTTCTGCTTATGGCCATTGGATCAAGATTGACCTCCCTTGGCTGAGCAAATATCCCTCTTGAGGTCAAACATCTTGCATACAACAGAACAGCTCTTACTTTGCTTATTATCTTTGTGAGTTGTCATAGAAATTAATTCTATGATTTATTTCCTGGTTTCTGGTAGAATCAAAGCTGTGAGGAAAAACATAGATGCTATGCTAGAACCACAGATGTTTGCAGAGAAAAGGGTTCTACTTTCATGCTCTTACACTTTTCTCTGATGAGGTGGATACATGTTGTCAGTGTTACTTTGACCTCTCAGCAGCTGAGGTAGTGCAAGCCTTTGGTAAATAGAAGATAGGAGGATGTAGCTGGAAAATTATTTCAGTGTTGCTAGATCCAAGAGATCAAAGGTCCTTTTTCATATTGAAAAGCAATTGTGTATGTACCATCAAGTTGGAAGACTGAACAAGCACAGTTAAGGAGGTGCATAGTGCTTTTCTGGTTTGTCTTTTAGTATGTTTATGTTCCATGCCAACAGGATCATAAGATGCTCTGGGGACATGTGTGCATGAAAGACTGAACCAGTGTTTCCCACTCTCACAAGTGTATTCAGGAATCCCCTCATTCACGTCAGTGTTTGTTTCCTCAAAATAGACTTTCTCAACTAAATCTCTTAGCTGTCAGGCTCTCTCATCAGCCCTGGGTAATTCCAGAGCACCCCAGCTGAATATCTCACATCCCTTTGCCAGAAGTTTCCAAATTTCAAAAGTCAAACCCTTCCAACCCTGCATGCCCGCTGCCATTCAGGTGCCTCTGCAGCAGTAATGTTTCAGACAGCCCTAACAGCACTGCAGTGTCTTTTAGTTATCATCACTTCCTCAAATTTTTGAGAAACTTGCCTGGTCAAACATGAAATCACTCTGTGAGACAACAAACCATGCACGTTTCTTCACTTACTGCAACCTGAAAGGCACGAGAAAAAGCTATTACTTGGGAAACCCACTTAGTGTTCCTTCTGCTGTGCTGTAACCATGGTTCCGTAGCCACAGCTGTGCCTGCTGCACGCCTGGCAAGGGCTTTGCTGACTCACCAGCTGATTCACACAGGCAGCTGCTTTATCTGCCTCCTAGGAGCATCACTGCGCTGTGTGTGGTCCCCGTGCATGCCGCAGGCCACACCTATATTTAGCTGCTCTGTCTCCATCCCCAGAGCAGATGGGCACAGCCCCAGAGGGTGAAGTGCAGGTATCTTTGCCCCTTGAACATGTGCTATCATGGGTCTGGGGGCAGTCGTTTAGATGGAGTGACCAAATCGGTGAGATCTGTGGAGTTAACAACATGAAAAGGATTCCTTGCTTCTGTTGCATTGCCAATAGCTGCCAGACTGCTCTCCCCTTTGATGAACACACTCAGCTCCTGTGTACACTGCAGAGCTCAGGCCAAGCATCAGTAACTGCACAGGCTGTTATTTAATAGATCCACTGTCCATAAAACATAGCAAAAGAACTTAAACTATTGTATTTATTTTTTTTTTAATTTTTGTTAATTCTATTTTACCAGAATATGAATATGCTGTAAGGTGTTGGGGGGGGGGAGGGGAAAGCATGTGCTGTCTTAGGTCAACTTTGTAAAATATTGATGTTGGCTTAGGATTTTTTTCATACTACATCAATTGCAGAAATAGAAGATAAACATCTCTGACAGATGGACTGCTATTCTGTAAACAAAACCAAAGGAGCAAGGGACAGTTAAACAGTATAGAATCAGAAAACGAATGGCATGTGCACCTTGCTTCCATTTTCTTTCATTCTCATTTTAGTTTTTCTCTTCTACTTTTCTCTGTTTGTAATGTTTCCATTGCTTGCAGGTTTTGTGCCATTTCTTTCAATATTCATCTCAAATACTAACTTCATAAATTTTGTCCAAAAGAGACTGAATCAAAATCAAGGTACAGTTAAGGTTAGGAGGTAACTAACTGTGCCCCTTCACTTTTTACTTGTTTTGGTTTCATAAATTTAATTTGCCAAGTGGCTTCTGTGTCTGTGCACTACCTGACATCAGTCAGCTCCAACAGGATAACTTGCCAAGACGTGCTAATTCAGCTGCCAGCTCTTTCCTTTCTGATCTGAATTTGTCGCAGAAGTTTATTGGAATGGCTGGTGTATCTCCTCATATATCCTCATATGTGAGGGTTGTCCTCTGAAGTTACAACTCCAAACTACCCAGTATGTCAGGCATTTGGATGTCATTGCCCCAGGACAAAATGAACTCAAAGGCTGCTGCAGTTCTTTTAGTCTGAGTTTGTGCATATGGAGAAACAAAAAGGCTGGGAAAAGCTGACACTTGTAATAAGAGAATAAAATTGCATGAAGGAAAATGAAATGAAAACATATGTATCTAAAAGCCATAGATAAGGAAAAGCCATCAAGCACTGAGAACTACATTTTGCAGCTGTCCTTAAAAGCAGTATATTGGCTAGGACTTGAAACTGAATTTGAGGCAGCATAGGAAGTAGTGATTTGGGACAGATGTTGTAAAAGGTACCCATAAAAAGAGGCATACATATGCTGTATGATTGAGCTATAGATATATTGAACACTGCATTAATATTTAATATACGGAGAGTCAGCTTCTGGATGTCAGTTCCTCTTGGGGATGTTCCATGAACTTCTCCAAAACATTGCACCCAGATTCAAACTCAAGGGTGTGGAGAAAGATCTGGGGAGAAGCTGCATGCAAAAGACTGCAGCGTTACAGAATGATTCACTGTCAAAGTCTTAACACTCAAAAATGCCTGTAAAAATTTCCACCATGTTATTCTGTCTACCAAATAAAAGGAACTACCTGAATAACTTCTTGAAACAGCCATGGATGTTCTCATATAGAAAAACTCTGTTGAGAACATAATTTGCTCTGGTGTTTTCTGCAGTCCCTCTTCTGAATGCTAAGCAGCTCTGGTGTACATGGCAGACCAATGGCTAGCAGTGATTTATTCAATGTGAATGTTCTAGCAGGGGAGATGATGTTTGGTCATATGAGTGGTGATGGATTGTTTTTCTTTGTGTAGTCCTTTTCTCCTATGCTTTTTTTGCTGCCAATTTTTCTATGGTGTCAGAAATCTTCACAGGTTAGGCTTTTCTCATGTGGCCTGAAGATGGTCAGCTTTTTAGGTCAGGATTAGCAGAGTCAGCTCCTTGGCAAAGAGAAAGGAAAAACATTCTCTAGAAAAAAAAATGCAGCCAGTGGTTAGTAACGATTCAGTTTTGTCATGATGATCTGGAGTTAGCTGCTCCTCCTCCTTTCAGGGCAATTTTTTGTCAGATGTTGTGGCACCCTTCAGTGAGCTTGGGTCTGTCTCTGGGTGAGTGCAGGTGGGTGCCATCATCAAAGACCTGGCAGAGCCAGTGGTGTCCAGGAAGAGAATACTCATCAGTTATAGACAAAAGGTATGTCAGAGAAAAAAATATTGCTGCTGTAGTTGTGGAATAAACAGTAAGACAACCAAAAGGAATGAAATCACACATTTGTGTGTGTGTGAAATAATTGTGCTGAAATGTCCTGACCTCCTCTAGGTATGAGATACACACTGATTCATAAATGGATTTTTTCATCAAAATGTCATAATCATCCTATATGACAGCAAAAGGCAGTGAATGTCAGCTGACAACACCAGAAGAGACTTTATTCATGAATACAAAATACCTAGTGGTGATAGTGTAATCTTATTCTCTGATGCTTTTCCTGACAAATTTCCAGATGTGAAGTAATCAGTAACTCCAGATTACATTATACAGGGAGAAGATTTTATTCCAGTGCCTGAGCACCCTTCTATATTCTGAGATACTTTAGACTTCAAATCCTAAGCTCTCTTTCTCCAAGTTACTTTTTTTCTGGAACCCTTCCATTGAGAATACAAACACCAGATTCTTCCCCTTCTCCAATACTCTGTTTCCACCCCTCTGCTGCAAAATTCCTTCATCTGGCCTCCCTATTGGTTCCCCCAGTGTATGGAGAACAACCCCAAGACTCTGCTTATTTCTGATTCCCACCCCAAAAGATAAGTCTTTTAATTGTGCAGAGGTAAGCTAGCAGTGCTACCTAGAAGTAAGGACTTCAGCCATCTGGGAAGCAAGGTGGTTTGTCCCTAGAAAATTGACTCTTTTACCATGTCTTCAGTGGAAAACCTTCCCAGATATCATCCTTAATTTCCTGTCTGTAATCCCGAGGACCAAACTTTTTTCAGATACTAACAATTCAATTGAAGTTCAAAGTAGATAAAATTAAAGTTTATTAAAGCTATTGTCCATGAAAAATTGTTGTAATGCAGGCTCCATCAAGGATCAACATTTTGAGAAACTTCATTAAAATGCCTTGCACTCCTGTAATTATCTTTTGTTATCTCAAAGCACGTTCTAAACAATTATGTAACCCTCACAGCACCTTGTAATGAAAGAAATGTGGTGTTGGCAAACACAAAGATACTGACAAGCTAGAGGCAAAGTTGTCAAGCATGAATGCCAAAATATAACAATTTGAAGCCCTCTTTATTTTAGTAAGTGTAAGTATATATCTGTCACTGACAGTTGATTGTATTCTTTAATTACAAAGCATGTGAAAGGAATTTTACATCTCAAGGCGCTGCATGGAAGGATCCCAAAGGCAACAGTAAGAGTGTGGCAGTAAATCCCCCATTAACAGCAGTAACACAAATGGGAGATTGCCTCAAAAATCACTGTATCTAAAGCAGTCATTCAAGGGTGAAATTTATATTAGTAACTTCTGAACCCAGCACCACAAACACTTTCAGAAAGGACACAAAAACTTGACAACCCAGTTTACATGAAGTGTTCAGTGCAAAGTATAGGGTGTGAGAAGAAAGGCTTTAGAATAGGGGCTGCAAAGCCAGCTGGGATTACATCTTCCTTGCAGACAGTTTTTAGCATAAAGTACGTCTTTGGCTTTATGAAGAATGAATTTTTCAGGATTGTAATAATATAGTTACTCTGCCACTCTAGGCCCATTAGGGTTTCAGCAAAGTCTGAAGGTGTAAGCTGGTATACATATGCCTCCCACTGGAGTAAGAAAGAACCTATTAAGATTGCTTTTGCAATAAGAGAATATATCTGCTAATATGCTGCAGAGGAAGAAAATAAAGAGAGGGAAAGGTGTTGTGAGAATATTTATAAAAGTAATCTTTCTAGTTAATAGCTATACTACTGAGAAAGGAAAAGAAGGTTTTAAGTAAACAGAAATGGGAGAAGGCAGCCACAAAACACAAACAATGACTGCAGCATAATGCTTTTCTCTTTCCCATCAGGCACTCCTGCATTTGTTAGCACTTGGGTACTAATTACCTCATACCCAAGACCATGTAGATCATTAACCCAGCATAAGCAAAATGTTGGACCTGTAAGAGCAATATCAGACTTTGTAGCCTGAGGTCTTACAGTTCCATTTTGTTTCAGAAAACTCATTGACCCTGTCTCTTGCCACATGTAGAAATAATGAACAGAAAAATCTATGAGGAAAGGGAGGGGAAAGCACCATGAACTTGGTCAATAGCCATCTCTTCTTCTACACAGATCAGCCTTAATGCAAACCACCAACCGGATTCCTTACAACTACTTACATTACATACATAGAGAACACATTTGTTGAACAGTGCACTTTGGAATCGTTTCATGGGTTTAGTTCCAGAATGAACTTCATGCTGACATGTGTCTTGGTACTATCTTTCTTACTCCTGTTTTCCTTGAAGTAGGGTTTTAGACTGTTGAGATTTCTCTCTGAAACAGGAATAGACCCCATGGCACAGTTCCTCAAAAAATGCCAACATCAGCAACAGCCTTAGTCCAATAAAGAAGTGTCTTGCAGAAAACATGTATAATGATGATGGCATGTTATCATCATACTTTTGCATTAAAAATAATGCAGCTTTTCATCATGAGATGACAAAAATAAAAAAAACCCAAAACATACCACACTTGAAAATTCTACTGTTTCAAGGAGTGCAGAAGCACTGTGTGATGCCATGCTGGTAAAGCAAGTTGAATTATTAAAAGAAAATACTCTTTTCCATGTCCAAAAACTGTCATGCAGAAATACTCTGCCTTTCAGCCATACATTGTTATACATTTACTCATTGTTCTAAAAAAAGACATATTTTTTTAATGTATATAACCCCTCTATGATTCCAAGTAGAACTGTAAGTCTTATCTAAACATTTCTTTTCCCTTCAGATAGCATTACAAGACAATTACAGTGTAAAATTATAAGTAAAATAGAATTCTTATTATGTACCTGTCAGGAAAGACAATACCTGACCTGCAAACAAAACACACAGTGACAAAACTAAGAGAAGGAATGAAAAAAAACCAAACCAAACCACAAAGCAAAAAATATTCAAGCTTCATTCAAAAATGCTAGCTATATGTAAGCTTTTTCCAAATATGTAGGCAAATTCAGGGAATCTGCCTATGCTGAAAGGGTCAGTTGCAGGGGTTATTTTCAATCTGTCCCATGCCTGTCAAGTGCAGTCTTATTAAATTATCTTCTAACTCTTTCCTGGGTGAGGGCCTCCATTCTGTGGGCAAGTGTAAGCTAGCTAGCCTGTGCAGTCTTCAGTAGAGAAAATTTCAGTCCAGTCTGCAGGAAAATATAAAGGGAACCAGAACAATTTAGCTCTTAACCGATTTATGAAAGATCAAGAAATGTAGACCAGATGATCTCTCTGTGTTCTTATGCAGTGCACATCCCTTCCTCCCTCTTCAATAGGCACTGGCATTTTAGCTCTCCACATGCTGCAGCATTTAATCAATGATTCAGTACACAGCCCATGAGATATGCCACAGCACTTCAACAAGCAAGTTGTATCTCTCCACAGGGACAGAGGATCTGCGTTTGTGTCAGTCTCTTCTTGTCAGTTACAATTAACCATACACCCATTTTCACACATAAATATTTATATACAAAGAGAATACTTCCTGTGCTTTATCAGATCTTGCTTTATCACAGTGGATTCTGATGACAGTAAAACACAACTTAGTTTTGTTAAAAACTCAGGGAGAATTTTGAATCTCATAAATATAGGAATCATGGCCCAGATTTTCAGATGTTAGGTACCTGCAGCTTCTGGGGACACTGTGAAATTGTAGATGCACCCTATCCCTTTCATTTAAAATATTTGGCCACAGTATAAACACAGACATGGGAAAATGACAGATTGTACAGAACTTCTTAGGAGGCTTTTTGGGTTTCTTTAAGGCTTCAAAAAAGGGAGATAAAGCTATGAGGTGATAAGAGTGGCAAAGAAGAAATTGTATAATGGATCTTCAGAACAGCCCCCAGAATTAATGCCTGTGTTCTGCTGGGGTGAGATCAGTTTTAGGCATACCATATATACACAGTGTATGTCACACCAAGTCACTGGCTAGGCCAGATGACATCTTGACACATACCATACATAGAATTCAAATATTCTAACAACCTTCCTTTCCCTTCTAACCACTTAGATAGAGCATGAACTTGGGAAAAAAAAAAAAAAAAGAAGTATAAAATATATATTGAGCTTTCTTTGAGGAAAAGCTTTTTTTTTTTTGTTTTATTCTTTCTAGAATGCAATGAAATAACTTTAGAAAATAACAAAATAACCATCTGATAAGTTTTGGAAGCTTCTACTGAATGACTTGGTAACATCTAACTAGTTACTGGAAAAATAGTGTCAATGTAAATAAGACTACCAAGATCACCACAATGATAGCATTTATTGTTTGCTTCTTATGACAGTCTCACTGGAAGCAGTTACTGACCCAACAGATTAATTTCTGACTTACATTCACCTTGCACTAGATTCCTTACGCCACGACTACACAGGTTGTATAACCTGGCAAAAGCCTACTCTGGCTAAAAAGGAACAGTTCTTCCTGTCAGTTCTTTTCATCACCTAGATGCAGTGTTCATGCAGCTTCATGCTTAGCCAAATCAGAAAACGGATATACACAAAAACTGGCAGCCTGCGACAGCAGCTAACTCTCCTCTTCCTTTTACCAGATCACTTGCAGCAAGCCAATTTCTTTGCTTAAATATTTTTATTCACTACTGGAATGACACTGAGGTGCTGGAGTGTGTCCAAAGAATGGCAATAGAAGCTGGTGAAGGGTCTGGAGCACAAGTCTTGTGAGGAACGGCTAAGGGAACAGAGTTGCTTAGCCTGGAGAAAAGGAGGCTCAGGGGAAGCCTTATCACTCTCTACAGCTACCTGAAAAGAGGATGGAGAGAGGGGGGTGCTAATCTCCTAGCATATCACTTAGTACAAGGGTTATGACAAGAAGAAATGGCTTCAAGCTGCACCAGGGGAGGCTTAATTTGGATATTAGGAAAAAATTCTTCACCAAAAGGGTTGTCAAGCATTGGAACAGGCTTCCCAGGGAAGTGATTGAGTCACTGGAGGTATTTGAAAGACATTTAGATGTGGCACTTAAAAGACATGGTTTAGTGGTAGACTTGGTAGTGTTAGGTTTATGATGATCTTGATGATCTTAAAGGTCTTTTCCAACCTAAATGATTCTATGAGTAGAATAGTTATGTTCATTTGACTGCACATACAATTGTTTTGCTGAGCTCCAGCTCTTCTTGACAGTGATAAGAATCATGTCTGGCTGACATATTGCTGCCCGAGCATGAAAAATATGGAGAAAGGAATCAGCCCAGGTGCATTGTTCCAGGTACAGCCATCCAGGTTATTTGAATTTGTTTTCCAAAGACTGAATCCACAAACAAAATGGAAGTTACTAAGAACTTAAATTAAGAACTTGAAAAAGTGCTGTTGCTGTGAACAGCCCCTCACTTGGAGAAGACCTGGAGTACATATCAAGAACTCTTGGAGAGAGATTAAGCACGTGGAAAGTAACATGGCTGACAAAGAGAAGCTCTCATTTAATTTTCTAGCTTGTTTTACTGTTTTAATGTTTGACTCCCAAAGTTAGGCTTCTAATTACTAAACTGTGTGGCCTAAAGCCCATCTATTTTTTTTTCCACCTATCTCATGTGATCTAATAAAAGATACTTTCTCTCTTCACAAGTTAAACCACATTGACTACCAGAACACTATAGTTGTCACTGACAAAGAGCTAGGATGGCCTGTCTCACCCTGTTTCTCTCACTGTGGTGATTCCTGATGAAGTGCTATGCACAGGGAGCTTTGAGAGATCCATGCTCCACATCCTCCAGGGCACATCCTTCTAGGTGACACAGCAGGTGACTCAGGTAGTAAAATACTTACTGTAAGCGGAAATGGGGCCCATTTTACTGGCAGCAGCTGGGGAGAGAGCAACTGAGCAACTACATCATCTGTACTGCCAACACATAAAGCGTGATCTCTGTGGAAGACTGGCAGGAAGTCATTAACAGAATATATGTTTAAAATGTCTTATATGATATTAAGCAGTCAGAAATAGATCTCTAAGAAGGGATAATTTAAAGTAAGAAGAGAAAGAGAATATAATCACTCTTAAGGTCACAGCTAACAGCAAAACAAGGTCTGTTCGTGGTGTATCCACAATGGCCAGCCACCAGATGCCAGGGACAGAAGTCTAATTGGGAGCAGAAAAAAGGCTTGATTGGAATCACCCAAGAAATAACCTAAGGAAATGAAAGATGACAATTAATGTTAAACTGATTTAATCTGAAATGCAAAATTCTTCTGATAGTTCAGAGCTATCAATACTTTCTGACATAACTCTTCCATATGAATGTTTGTCCATATGTACTGTATGACTGGAATGTAAAGAAAGGAAATGGTTTTCCCAGTGATATCTTGGCTGTTCTGCAGCCCACTCTGTCACACCACCACTTCTGGGGCTTCTTTAGGATAGGTACTATGGAAATGGAGGTATTGCTAGTAGCATCGAGAGCAAACAGAGCCTTTAAAGGACTGGATAGACTGGGAACTTATGAGCCAATACATGGCACTTGTATCATCTTTTAGAAACTCTCTTAAATTAACACTCTGATTATCTCCCAAGTTACTTTCAATACTGGTTGCTTTCTTCACTTTGGGAAAGGCTGATTAATATGAGACCTCAGCCAGTGCATTCTGATATTTCTGTAGAAGGGACCTCAACATGCAATTTTTGTTGTGCAGGTAATTACCCACAGGCATGTGATACATGCCAATTTCTGAAGCATAAGTGTATTCAAGCTTCTGCAGAAAAACAGTCCACTAGTTCCGTTAAAATTTTGTGCTGCTGTTTGCAAGCCGAGTGCCTTGGCAATTTCAGAAAAACTTTGCCAAAAGTACACAGCTTTACACGGAGCAGTCAGCAGGATCTTCCAAAATTCCAGTTCTACAGCTTTCAAGTAGTTTGACACAGTGACATATAATTGGTTCAGTGGACTGACTGCATTGTATTCAACTGCTAATTGTAGTTAGTGTTTCAGAATCAAGATGCAGTTCACCTCCTTATACAACAGCCACTCCTCACATGAAGGAAGAGGAAGCATGTTTTATCTGGAAAGCAAAAGATATTTTTGAGGAGATAAAAAACATGATAAAGAAGAATTCAAAGACTAATCCAAAGAGAAGTCACAGCATCTATGACAGATGGACTTAGCTGCCTAAAATGAAAACCATGATCTGCAGCTGTACTGGCTCTCTGGGTCCACCCTTTTTAACCTGAACACTTGTTAGGTGGCTGTAGTTCTGCTTTTAGCATGCCCAGAACTGCTCCAGCTCAAATAACTACTCCTCTAGTTCTCATCTAAGCCTGTTGCAGTTTAGAAACCAGGCAGAGCAGATCATTTATGTCCCAGAGAGTCTCTATTATGCCTACAGTATTGTTCACATGCATTCAGAGGACTGGCCCACTCAGTGCCTTCAGTCAAAGCAGTAAAGACATGGCCAATTTTTATGTATTAAGTCTAGTGACTAAAACACCCAAAAAGCAGGAGTTTTATACCCTTCAACTTGCAGGTACTCAAACCACCAGCTCCTACCTTCCCAGACAATTCCCTAACTGGCTATCCTTCCACTTCAGCTGAAAAAAGAGGAATACAAAAAGATGCAAATGAGGGGAAGCATTTCTGCTCTCTGTTCACCATCTACTGCATTTTACAAGTGAATGGGGATCTCTGCTTCGTTAATGTAAAAATACTCATAGGCACTTGAATCAGGCATGCACACTCCATAAAGGACTAGGAGAGCAGATTTACTCATGTGCATGTAAAAGTGCTACAGCTCCACTTATACAAGTGATGCCAGCACAAGCAAGTGAAAGACAAGAGCTAGTACTGAGCATAGAGGGCCTTTTCCCATTCCTCAAAATCCAAATCTGTATTGGCCACCTGCAAGCAGCTTCCCACTTCGCCCTCTGCATCTCTGCGCTCTCATCTACTTTTTGTACAGAGAATTGAGGCGTCTACATCTGACTAGTAATTCTGGAGTTATGCATCTTAGAAATACAACTTCTAACTTCAGCCCTTCATCACTATTTAGATCTGGTTTAAGCAGGCCAACACCTGGCTTTTTAGGCCAGTGTGTATCTTTAAGGACTATAGCAGTCAAATCACTTGACAGTGTAAGAGTATTGTTCTTACGACAGATTTCCTGAGTTCTCAGTAAATCAACACACAAACTAATTCCACTTCTATCACAAAAATTGTTACTCCTTATCTTCTTTTAAATAACTGAGTACTTTTTTAAAAGCAAGTCAGACAGCTCCTGAATGCACACTTGCTGCACTAGAGGGAGTAGGAACCTCATCTCTGCAATGGGCATCTTTGCCTGATGCAAGCTTCTATAGAAAACATGCTGTTTAGGGGCCGTTCGAGTGATCAGGTTCCTGGCTACTGATCATTAAAGATCAAAGGTAACACTGTGTGAGAACATGGCTCTTCAGACTTTCTAGTCTCCACTTTGAACACTGCTAGCTGTTTCAGAATAATTCTTTAATAAAAATGACTCGTATTTATAATGACTTGTTCCTGATCCAGGATCCAGATGCATGCTGTATATATGCCTTGCTAAGATAGGGACTTTTGATTTTTCACCTTAGAACAAAATTAGTTTCCAGTGTCAAACACCTTTTGACTTGCTTCTTTGTATGGCAAAGAGTCCTCCACACTAGAGACTTGTTACAAATTCCTCTTCTAAAGATGAAAAAAGCACTATATGGATAGTATAATCTGTTTCTGCCTGTGAATTACAGGCAAAATGACCCATGCTACAGCAGTTACAGAGGCATCTTTTATCTGACAGGCATGGTTTAATCACTAGTAAAGAGCATCCATATACTTCCATCTGAAATGCTCTAACAAACATTTTTCTTAAGAAAGAAAAATCCATCAAAATGCTTGAAGGAATCAGGGAAGGATGAATTCTTATGTGTGTCTCTTCCCTTTACTGTGTCAAATGGATGTCTGCATGTGTAAAATTGTAAATGTGAAAAAGAGGCAGAGCATAACAAAGAGAAGGGATAACTTATAAAACTGCTTCTCAAATACTGCTGCAGTAACTGTAGGTGCAGATTCACTGTGCCATTAGTAGGAAATACTGTACTTCTACCCACAGAAGTAAGATATATTATTTACAACTTACAAAGCCAAAGTGAAAATTTCTGTTCTGGTAAGATTCCCCTGTCTTCAGCCATTTTAGCCTCTTTTACAATTTTAGATTTTTTTCTTATGTTTTAATCCTCTTCATTTGTCTGTTTCCCTTTCACATTACTTTCTTGCCAGAAGGCGATACCATAATTCTCCAGTTTCACCTCTTCACCTTCCCTCTGCCTCTCTCTTCACTCCAATTTTCAGTTGTGGTGTAGCTTTCTTTCTCACTCATTTTTAATACCCCCTCTTCCTCTGGTTCTTTCCTTCCTAACTTCACCCAGATCACAGGTTCCATTATCAAGCACCCCAGCTAACATCTGTTCAGGGACAAACTGTAGCATCAGTCCTTGTCTGCCTCTGGAAGCTTTTACTGAGCCCTTTCTTACTTGCTGTATGTGTCCCATTTCTCATTCTCAGAGCCTGATTTTCCCTTATGTCTAGGATGAGCCCTAGGCATGGAACCCAACACCCTCCTCAGGAGTTCTTCCTGCCATCTCACTTCCCTGACTGGAGATATTTGCCCTGTTACTTGTTTCTTTTGGTTTGGAACAGTTTTGCTTCCTTGCTCCTAGACTCTCTCTCTGTCAAACTGTGACAACAACCTCTCTTCATAGAGATCCATGTTGCAGGTCACCTTACAAAAAGAGTGTTCTCTAGAGCACACTCATCTCCACAGGGAGAAAAGAATGCAACACTCTGCTCCTGACATAAGCTTATCCACAATAAGAACATAACATCACAGGAGTGGAAATATTAGGGTGTTATTGAGCATGGAACCCATACCTCTGAGTTTGCTGACCAACAGACTTGCTCTTGGAATACAATGCAAGGATGTTTTCAGAGGTGGGATTCAAGGAGGGCTGAGACTGGTGTGTCAAGACCTAAGACATGGAAGATATTATACATTAGACATCACGACAGTTCAAGCACTCTTGTGATGCTTGGCCACAGAGTGCCATTGTGGATGGTACTACAGAACTGGCCAGAGGTCACCTTTACAACTGATTCCAGTCTGAATATTTCAAAGCTGATAAATCAAGATCTGAGTAACAGTTTGGCTTAGACACCATGAAGGAAAAATTAAGCTGGTTTTGTCTTTTGGTTAAGTTTTCAGAATGCCATTTCAACTTTTCAAATTTTTCTTTTTTTTTCTCCTAGCAAAGAATGCTGGAAGTAAAAGCGAGGTTCTGTATCCAGGAGCTGGGAAATGGATAAAGTATCAAATATCACAAGATTTGTGATGAAGCAACCATGGTTGCCATCTCTGCTGCTCTACATTATTCCCTAAAACTGAATAACATTTATTCATAAAAAATGTTGTGTTAAGATCAGCTGGATTATTCATAGAAGTGTTCAAATCCTATAAAGTGTATGCATGTCAGACACACTTTCCCTCTGAAACCCAGTGTATTTATATCTGTTTGCCAGCTCAAGAAATACAAAGTACTATCTAAAAGTATATTAGGCAGAAAACATTCGTGCTTAAAAAGCCTCGGGAACTTGTGTATAACATAGTCCAATATGTTTAGTGAACAATTTTTGCAAGAAATATCTAAGTTCAGAGGCACAGAACAGCTAACTGCTGCTGTTAGTCTGCTTTTCAGTGTAACTTGTAAGAATATATAGAAATACGCCTTTGTCTCCAGAGTATCACCATCATGCTTGTAACTGTTTTGATGACAAAAAGAAGAAGAAAAAACACCTTAACTTAATTGTTAAATATTTGACTTTATCTTAAAAATAAAGTCTTGCACGGGCTTTCAGCTATCCCCAGGCACCAGGACAGGCTGAGAACTGTGTGGCTAGAAAGCAGCTTGGCAGAAAAATACCCTGGGAGACCTGAGGCACAACTAGATGAATGCAGTCAGCAATACACCCTTTCAGCAAAGATGGACAACAGCATCCTGAGCTGCACTAGGCAGAGAGTTGCCAGCAAGCTGAGGGAGGTGATTGTTCCCCCTCAGCTCAGCACTGGTGAGACATACCTGGAATGCTCTGTCAATTCTGGGCTCCCCTGTACAAGAGAGACATGGACATACCGGAAAGAGTCCAGCATAGGGCTATGAAGATTATTAAGGGACTGGAGCATCTCTCTTATATGGGGGAGATGGGGAAGACAGATCCAGACCCTTCTCAGTGATACTCAGTGAAAGAGCAAAAAGCAATGGACACAAGTTGAAGTACAAGATGATTAAATGTAAGAAAATATGTTTTATGGTGAGGCTGAGAATTGGAAAAGGTTGCTCAGGGAGGTTGTGGAGTCTCTATCCATGGAGATATTCAAAACCTGACTGGATATATCCCCAAGCAACCTGCCCTATTTGACCTTGCTTTGAGCAGGGAAGTTGGACCAGATGATCTCCAGAGATCTCTTCAAACCTCAACCATTCTGTGGTTCCAAGAGTCAGAAGTGTGGAGTAGAAATTTCTAGTTCACTGAAGTAAACCTTACTGATTTGGGAAGGCAGATGGTGATTTTTAGGTTCAAAGGTGTAAAGAATCTCATTTTAGAATTCTAATTAAGGGAGAATAAAGAGGCCAAACACTTGCAAAGATTTTCCATTTATAAGGCCTGTGGAGTGAAAAGGAAGTTACACCTTGCAAGTCATATTTGAAGTAAATTAGAAACACCACAACAAAGGAAAAGTGGGCAACCACAGGGATTAAACCAAGAAGTGTCATAGGGACTGTAGGTTTGGGAGGACACAGTGAGCACACAGTTTCACATTACAGCAGTAAGTTTCTTACTGCTCTGAGTTTTAAAAATAGCACCACTGTCGCAAAGCTTACTTAGAGGTAAGGTTTCACATTATGCTGCCAATCAAGGGGACAAGCCTGTTCTTCCCCTTCAGCACATTTTCCTTCTTTTCTATCCACTCTTTCCTAATGACTGAAGTCATGAGTTGGATCAGCTGATAGAACAGAATACCGAACCAACAAAACAAAAAAAATTACAACTCCATTGGTGCAGCTCAGTGACTTTGATGCTCCCTGTGCATATATTGCTAGAGCCACTACAAGGTAGGAGATGAGGAAACACAGCTGTGAGAGGTAAAAGAAGCAGCAAGATCCATGTTGGCTATATGCTCAATTGGATGCCAGTGAAATTTATTAGACAAGAAAAAGAAAATGTTATTTCAAATACTCTTGACTACAAGTGAGTTATTGGTGTAATCAGCCAGCTTGACTGCAGTACCACCCTCATACCCTAAAGCAGTATGCTCTGCTCCCACTGTGCAACAGAATCACTGACAATATCTACCAAGACTTAGATCTTTCCTAAAAGCCTTAGGCAATGAAGAGCACAAAAGTACTTCCAAACGGTTGCAAATTTAAGCCCATCATTACAAAAAATCCATTCCACGATCAAGAACAACATTGTGTGAATTTAACACAAGTTGATGGCAAAAGACTGTTAATAGCTCCAAAGCTTAATGATGTCTGAAACATAAGATCCCATGCAGCATTTAACCTCACCAGAACCTGTTGCATCAGATAAAACAATAGCTTATTAAACTTCATGTGAATTCTCATATTAGTTACACTATGTATCAATATATGTAGCATATTTTAGAAGGTCTGTTCTGTCAGCACCTTTACAGGCATCTTATTTGTAAAAGTGATGATACAGTGAGGAAATCCCAGGGTTTTTTCTACTTGAAAAACCAACTCTCTTATTCCTAGCACAGCAAAAGCAAAAGAAAAAAAAACAAAGAAATTCAGTTTGCTTCTACAAAACTAAGCTGAAAATCCTTCAGAGGTCTTGCCGACTAAACAGATTTTTCTATACTTGGCAGCTTTTTCATTTGTAATGCAGCCTGTCCACTGGGGACAGAAAAGGAGTTCCAGAGATATGAAGATATTCTCCTGGAGCACACAGAAAATGAACAGTAAACAATGTTTTTCAAACCTAAGTAGGAAAAAAGAATTGCGCTCACGTCACATTTAAGAGAAGTATATTTTCACATAGTGAGGTGGGACACTAAGTAAAACAAATTCATACCACCTGGCTCTATTTAAATACTGAATTCAAAGACATGGGTCAACTGGCTTTAAATACTAGTGGGAAAAAAAAAAAAGGTGGAAATGATAAAATCCCAATGTACTTGCAGAAAGCTTTCCTGTTTGTTCCCCAAAACCCACTACTCAGATAAGGTACAATGAGAAATGAACGTATCTCAGGTAAAGAACTGGAAATTTCTGTACTAAATGTAGCTGGGGAGTATCTGTTCAACTAAAATTGATAATATTGTGTAAATGGCTGAAATAAATCAGGAACATCAGATCAGAATGCCTACATTGCTTCCTGCTCTAAAATATGTGATCTTGAGCAGCTCACAGTTTCTAAATACATCTGATGATACTGGGATCCTCAAGGCCAAAAATCCATGTACACATTTGATAGGTGGATCACAGGTATCTCATAAAGTCATTTGTGTTTTAGGTAGATCAGCTTGCACCAAAATTGGTAACAGTGACTGGAACTTTTGACTGGTTCACGACTCTTTAGGTTCACAGTTTGTACAATAAAAAATAACAGAAATGAAAACCAGTTTTTGAATACACCTGCATGCACATGCACACCCATGCTTTTAGCCATGTCTACATACATACACACTGTTATAAGTGAGATTTGAGCCCTCAGTATAGTATTTCATATTTCATGAAACTGTTGTCATATAAAAAAGCATGACATTTTTTTTCGTGGCTGGTAGAAAACATCTGGATTACTGTTCAAGTTAACATCACCCTTGAAATTAATGAGACTTGAAATCTGAGTAAGTGTAGGAACAGCAAAGAAAGTAGAAGGATATCATGCTTCCACAGGTTTATTTGCCAGCTATGACAAACGTTGAAAGGTCAGCTGGATAAAAACGAGTTTTCTAAGTAGCTGCCAAACAGTGTGACAGGTCTGACTGTGGTATCCAAATTTAGGCCCTCTGAGATCTTGTGTTATAAGTTATGAACATAAAAAATGTAATGCTGCGTGAATGGAAATCTAAAGGTTTAGTGGGGTTTTTTTGTTTGGGTTTTTTTTTCTTTTGTGCCTACAATTCAAAATCTGTGTGTTTTGAAATAATGTAAAACCCATGAAGCAGAGCCCCTGCAGAGCTCTTTTAGCGAATAAGAAGGTCCATGTCCAAGATGAAAATGAAATGAAGGAAATTTATTCTAGGAGACTAATCTGCTAGACTGATGGGTGTTGGGATGCTAATGTAATCAGAGAGGAAGCTACCTGGCAGAAGCAGACCACTCTGCTACAGAGTAAACATTTTGAAATTGCAGGACCTAAGCTGTAAGACAGGCTGAGCTTTCCACTGTTGAGAAATAAGAAAATTATTCATTTTGGTAGTATGTAAATGCCCCAATAAATTATTTTTGACCAAAATGGAAATTGACAATAGCACTACAGTTTCTTTGATTTCAGAGAGATAATGTAGTAAAATACTTGGGAAGGTGCTCTTAGTACCACTGTATTGCCTACTTATGAGCTATACACTGAAAAAAGATCATGTGTTTGAATAAGAAGAAATCAAGCTAACAACACTTAACAGCAGTTAACAGCAGAATACAAGAGAAAGGTGCTACCTAGTATCAGTTTATCATTGTTAGTCTGTAATTAGTTAGCATGCTTTACTTGGGCAGGGTAGAAAGAATAGCCAGTATCTTAGAAAAAGGATGCAAATCAGACAAGGGTATGTTTCCTAGTTACAAGCTTGGTAAAAGTTTATTTGTGCTGCCAAGTTATAAATTTTAAGCACTGATCTAAAGTTACTTCAAAAATATCTTGGTGCTATCTATTCTAAATGGTTACTGGAAAACAGGTGGAATAAAATTACCTTGTTTTCTCACCCAAGTAATTCTGTAAAATGAACAGCAGCTACTGGATATACATGAAATCAGTATGCCTAGACGAACAACCCTTTACACAGTACAGTGGTGAGCACATGCCTGAGCATGGAGTAATATTCAGCCTCACAAATTTAGGTACTCTGAAGAGAATGGTAGACCCCAAGAGAATGGTGAAATACAGATGACTGAAAGTACTATATAGGAAGGCATTACAAAAATTGTACATATGCAAGATCCTTTGACTATGTGAACATGTAACTTCATTCAGGGATCTCATATATGTAGTTCTGAACTTCTGTAAGTAACTTATAAGAATCAGCTTGCCTAAACAGTTACTGGACTGGGACTGAAAATTTCTGGACACGTGTGGTTTTGATTAAGTTTCCTAATCCTTAAAAGATGGATTACAGGTCTTAATTAATTTCAAAGTATTTTAAAGCATAAAGCAAAAAGTGATATATCAGAATCATACAATAACAACAATAAATCTTTATTGTATTCTTTGGAGAATAAATTACTTATTGGGAAATATGATTTCAAGTGATCCCTGGGTTTCAAATTTGATGAGCACAGCCACAGGAAAACAGACAAAAATTTGGAAAAACTGCAACAAAATATGAGACAAGGTTTGTATGAAGTGGTAAGATATCAGTTTTCTAATACAATTGGCTCAAAGGAGCAAGATTTTGACCACACAAACTGTTGGTGTAGTCAGAAATATCACCCTTTTTTCCAGAATTGGTCTCTTTTGGGATGTCTTTCAAAAAGCCATCCTGTGGGTGTTGCAAGCCAGTAAAACAGACCAAAGAGGAAGGTCCTTTCCAAGTGTCCACTGACCCCTGCCTCCCATTTCCACAAATTACTGTGCTGTCTCTTGTTTGCCTCAGACCCATCTGAGCAGTGATGCACCTGCACATTAAAACTAGTCTTTTAGGTACAGCAACACTGAGACCTGATATGGTAAAATTTTTAAAAGACATCTTAATTTTTCTTTTCAGCGTAATTTTTCTCTCTTTAGAAATTGCCAGTATAGCTTAACAAAAATCAATCAAATAAGATATACATTAAAATCAGAGAAAGAAATAATATTTCATTTGGAGTTGAACAGAATGTTCATTACAAAATAACTTTTTAGTATTTCTTATTTTGTCTAGAAACTTCTGCATTGTTCCAATAATATATTAAAACCTTTTCTGTTTGGCCAAAAAACAAAACCTTACTTTTTTTTTCAGAAGGGATTGATCCTGTGAGAATCCTTAACTTCATTTATTTAACTGTCTTCATTAATGGCAACAAGATTTAAGTAAACTTATTTACCTAAGTTGGAATTAAAACTGCAGTATTGACAAACAGAGTAAAAGGAATGATTTCAGTTAAGCAGGAGAGACAGAAAAAACTAATTTAGGTAACGAAAGTGATTCTCTTAGAAGCAAGGATCTGGACCAAAAAAAAAGACCACTTCCAGTTTCTGTTCCAGTTTTAGTTTAAATGTTGATTAAAATTGTGATTAGAACCCAGGTATCCCGTTTCCCCAAGGGATATAATATCACAATTAGTCAGTCATGCTTGGGCATTCACCTCTTGGCTTAAGAATAATTATTTATTTGTTCAAAGTACAAACCCTGAAAACAAGAGGGAATTGAAAGCCATATCCCATCTGGAAGAGCTGACAGCTTCCTGACTAGGACACTCAGAAGGGTAGATTTAAGTCCAGATTTCAAGCCAGTATTTGACTGGAGAGCTGAAGCACTTTTCAAATTTCGGGTCCCTGCTGAATGCCCTGTCCAAGTTTGTCTTTCTGCTGAGGTGAGACCAAAGTGTTCACCCATATGCTGCTTCAGCAGGAGCCAAGGAGGCTATGACAGGTCCTTAATCAAGAAACCTAATAAATACTACAGCATCTATCAGGAAGTCAGTTGTAATGCAGCCAGTAGCTCTGTTACCCCTCGCTCTCTAAAACCAGAGTAACAGTGGGTAATTTTTCAGACCTTGTCAGGATAAATATATTGATTGTGATATACTTGGATACTAAGGCAATAGCTGTTACATTAGCATTTTAAATAAGCAATGCAGAAGTACAGATGGAAATTAAGCCTTTATGACTGAATAGTGTCATGGGAATGAAAAGACAAAAAAAGGTCTGTTACTGGAAAGATTGTTTAAGTATGTGTTTTTTTCTGCTTGAACTTTGATTAATTGTGGAAGAGGTAGATTTTTGATAGCAGGAGTCTGACTATACTGGGAATTAAAGAAGCATCTGAGATGAAGCTGAGGTAACAAAGCATTCTGGACCAAGATTAACTAAGCTACTATGAAGTATATCCAACAATTCTGAGCCCTGTCTAAACCAAAAATATACAAAGCTGTAATAATACACAGAGACTTTGTATTAAAAACTTCTTGCATTTAATATGAATACATAAAATGGCCTATATGTCATTTGTGTCATCCAGTAATCTTATATGTGCGCAGGTGTCAAGCCTCTTTTACTTTTACAATGAAAAGGTGTATAAGCAGTAACAGCAAATAAGGTATTGATTTTGTCCTTGAGGAGCAGAAAACAAAGTAAACTCACAGAAAAAAACACAGACCAAATAGTCTCACACCATCTCTGTCTGGGCATTAGAGATAATACACATAACCAGTTTTATAGGCATGGTCTATGGATCACTACAAAAAATATTTCTGGGGGAGGCATGGCTACTCACTTTTTGCCTAAATTTTATTTGTTGATATAGTTGCATACGTCTGAAGGCTGAGAAACGGCTCTGTAGCTCAGAGCTGAAACACAATATCCTTCACTGAATGCTGGAGAATTTCCCTTCAGTCAAGCTGGCAGGAGGTTGCAGCTGCCTTTCTCCATGCAGTATCCTCCTCTTCCTTAGAGGATCTGTTATCATATTTCTAATGTTTCTATCAAGTCAAAGCAAACAATAGAACAAGGTTCACTTTTGGCAACAATATGTGATGATCGTTTGTGGATAATTAGTTCTGAGATATTATAATTTAATTGTGGCTTCAAAATAATTACCTTCTCTTTCCTCTTTATGCCCTATTTCATACAGCTTGGAGTTGTCCTGCTTATTAAGCAAGACCAAGATTTCTTAGTTTTATTTCATCTCTTATACAGAAACAAGGGGAAATACAGATAAAGTAAAATAATGTACAGAAAGAACTGATTCAGCTCATCAGAATTCTGAATTTAGTTTACATGAGATTCAAAAGCATTTTCCTGCTTTTCATATCCAAGTCCTTAATGAGGCAGTTTTGTCAAAGTGAAATCTCAAAAATAGAATGTTCCAGTAAGATGTCTTTTAAATCTGTCTACTCTTTGTGTATGCTAAACTCATCAACTGCTTTTCTAAAATAGCTACTGTTTTGCAGCAAACGAAGCACAGACAATTGAATGTGTCAGCACCACTCATATGGAGTCACGCTAAGATTCATTTTATTTGTCAAGCACCCATACTAGTAGTGAATCAACTGAATTGCGTTTGTACTCTGATGTCACATGTATTGCATACCTATCTCAAAGACCTTGATTCTGCTCTGAGATGGGTTGTGTGCTGGAAGATTATTAGTAAGGGCTGCAGTGACCCGGAAGAATTGGTACTGGGGAGCATCAGGCTTCTCATTCCTACATAAATCCCTGAAGATTACCTTTGGCTGGAACCATTTCCAAATTATTCTGAAAGACTGGAAATGATATTTTAGTGTTCGGTTCTTCACCAAAAGCCTTCTTTGGCAGATTAGAATAATTACAGCAAAATATCTGGTGTATCTTCTGTAGGGTGGTACAGAGACTTGTAGTAGGACCAGCTCATTGGAGGATGGACAAAAAGATAATGAGGATGACCAAAACATAATCTTTTGCACAGGATATGCAGGTCCTTCACTGCTCTTTACTGATGGATTCAAATCCTTGGTACCAATCTGAAAGTATACTTCAATTTGGAAAATCCTTGCCTGGCACTACTTGAATTTTGTGTGGGAAAAACTGGACAGAAACACGCATGTCTTCATAATGCCATAAAATACACTGGTCCCACATGCCTCGGACAGACACCTACAGGACATTCATTTCCAAAGGCATGTAGGACAGAAAGATTTCTTCAACTGAACAGCAAAACAGCAACACCTGAAATCTCAGACAAAGAAGAGACAAGCTGGATAGACCTGCATTGCGCATTAAATAATTAGAAGATATGGTTTTAATGTAACCTTTTTCCTGGGCAGGATGATAGGGAAGGAAGAACTTTTGCTTTTATGGTCTGAGCAGAGCATGAGAGTAAAAAGGAGGGCTGTGAGGGAACTGGATTGAAGGCATCTCACACGGTTGTCACATGTCATATAAGCTCTGTAAACTTCACTCTTACAGATGTTGTTTCTGAGAATACATGTGAGGTTGTATCTTTGAGCATATGGTGCCATTTCAAAAGTTACACCACAGTTGGTACCTGAGTAGGAGGAGGCAGTAAGGGAAGGAGGCTGTATGCATGGATGTTTGTTTAGGGCCATCTTTCCTTCAGAGTTTTCCACATGCTTGTCATTGCTGCTAATGCCCATATTACAATTAGGCATGAGCTAAGTTGTGATAGAGTCTGTTACCAAGTGGAAGAGCTAAGAGCTTCTCTCATTTTGTAAGCTCACGGACATAGGCTATTTGCTTAATAAACAAATCTGACCTTGTGAGTATTGGTGCAGTGCAAGGTGTAATGCAGTTTTACACAAAGCAAAACACATTTTTCCCTCCCACTTGTAGTTAAGATAGTCACTGAAGCTGGGTTACTGCTCCTGACTGGAGATGTAAACCCATAGAGAGTTTTCAGTAGGCCTCTGGCAAAGATGGTGTGGCAAGGGTGGGCTATGGTATGGGCCACTAGGACATTCAGTTAGGTTGCTAGCCTTACATAGCTAAAATATAGTGCATGTTCTGTCTTTTCCCTAGATGCTTGCCTAAGGGAAGGAACTGTTTAGAGAAATCACTTCTTTTACCTTCTTTTAAAGTAATGAATATTGTGCTGTATCAGTGGCTACACAGAAAATGTTTATGGTACTCGGTTTCAAAATTTATAGATCAATGCAGACTATTGAAACATATCAGAAATTAATCATGTATATGACACTGACTTTAAACCAACAGCTGCATTGGAAAAGCTTTGTAATTTAATGTCTCAAAACTTAGAGTTTCACAACCCTTTATAGACTGGCTTCAATAAGCTGGAGGTAAAAGTCTTTTTTCTATTACTGAACCACTAAGCCAGCTAGTCTCTTGACCTTGCTTGGATTTGCACCAGTGGCATAGAAACAAAATGTTCTGAATTCCATTAATGATTCATTAAGCCAACTATTTCATGACTTCAGCTGGATCTGTATCAATGGCACACACAGTTGAAGAGCTGTGTCCCACTGCTGATCCAGCTAGCCAACCAATTGAAAACAAAAAAGAAGAGATTCAAGAAAATACATGTAAGGAGCCACTGCAAAAAAAAAATAAAAACAAAAAAGTCAGACCTGTGTGACAACAAGATTATGGAAATCATATTGAACACCTATTGTAAATATGAAGTGTCTCTAATAATTTTCAAAGAGCTTTTAAATCATCCTTGCCACACTGTAATCAACAGAACAAACTGGTATCTTCCTGTAATCATACCAAAGTATTTTTTTTTTAATTATGATTCCTACAGGTAACTAAACAAATGCTTCCTGCATGCTCAAACTCTTTCACCCAAATGAGTAATTAAAATATGTCATTCTATAGTGCTCATGATAAAATAAGAAAGCCCACTGTGTTGGCCAGTGAAGTAGAACTACAGGAAACAAACGTGGCTGGAAGAGCCAGCTAAAGGAAAGGGCAGTACTTTGTTAACGGACAGGTATTGATAATTAACAGCTGGCAAACAAAGTAAAGTAAAAGATTTCCTGAGAGATTACTAAATTGAGTTACACTTCAGTGCTGACTTGACCAGGGCAAAATGTGATTATCACTTGTATATTGACTTTGATGAGGAAAATTTGTTTTTCTATGAACACTCAACATGAACTCTGGTATGAACCAATGCATTTCCCAGAACGTCTCCCTGCATTAAGTTTTCTTCCTCCCACACATGCTTGTTTCCTTATTCCATCAAAAACTTGACGGCAGGACATCACCTCATTCATAACTTATTTTTTTGAGCCATTATGGGTCTACCATTATGCTAACAGTCTAGTTTACATGGACTTTACTACCATGATAATAAAAACCCTCATATTGATTTCAGCTTCTTCTTGACTCAGCCTTCTAAAAATTTGTAAATTTAAACTATTTAATTACATTAATACAATCCTCTAATACACTTCTATACAAAAAATCCCCCCCACATTCCACTAGTAGTTTCTTATAAGCCAGGAAATACTAAAGCTAATGTTGCCAGTGAATCTGAATTGTGCCTCTCTTTCTTAACATCCACAAGAGCAACAAATCAACAGGCTACATGGGGAGCCTGTGAGATGCTCTGAATAAACAATACTGTTTTTAGTGTAGGGTGTGAGAATCCTCTGCAGGAAGCTACAAGATGTCAAGCTACTTGCTTGTACTTCAGATAATTTCAGATACATCTGAGAAAAAAAAAAAAACACAACCTCTTTTTGCCTTGTCTACAGCAGAATATTCAACATGTAGTGACTGAACCCATGAGAAAACAGCAGTATGAGCACCAGCGATGCAGTGTATCTTCAGTAACCATGCTGGTTTGGGTTCAGGCTTACACCCACCCACATATGTTGTATTATACCATTGCATAACCAGAGATCCTTGGAGCCTGAATTCTCAGTCTCTATGGCTGCACACACTGCAACTGCTGTGCCAATATAGCAATACTGATATCGTGTGCTGGTGCACCACCCCATCAAAGTGCTACTAGTGTGACTCTCCCTGAGACATAGGATATTTCTTCAGGCCTTTGTTTTTGCACTAGCAGTCTTTATCAAAAAATTATTTGCTAAAGAGGAAACTCCTGAAATGGTGAATTCATGTCTATGCAAATTAAAAATGCTTTCAATAATTGCTTGTTAGTACACAATCAAAAGGTGAGTAATCTGGAAGACTATTATCAAGATAGTACTGAAATCTCAATAGGACTACCTGAAAATACAGATGTCTACCAGAGTCAGAGAGCTTGAACTTTGACAATGGGTTATCATCTGCACTTGATGATGTTGCTGTCAAACATGAAAGCCATTTGCCTAGATATTAATTCAAAATTACTTCAAAAATTAATTTCCAATTTCCCAGACCATATAGTTCAAGTAAGAGAAAGTAAAGATACTTGTTGTGATACTAAGTTGCTCTAGCTAAAGGCTATATAACAACAGTTTTAATCTCAGAGGAAAGGGGAAGGGTTGGAAGGGGAGAGGCCTCAGAAGAAGGGGCTGTTGATTGATGAAAAACTCAACATGACCCAGCAATGTGTGTTTGCAGCCTGGAAAGCCAGCCATGTCCTGGGCTGCATCAAAAGGAGCCTGGCCAGCAGGTCAAGGGAGGTGATTCTGCCCGTCTACTTTGCTCTTGTGAGACCCCACCTGCAGTACGGACTTCAGCTCTGGGGCCCCAAAATCAAGAGGAAGGTGGACCTGTTAGAGCAAGTCCAGAGGAGACCACAAGGATGATCAGAGGGGCTATGAAGACAGAATGAGAGAGTTGGGGTTGTTCAGCCTGGAGAAGGCTCTGTGGAGACCATAGAGCAGCTTCCAGTACCTAAAGGGGCCTGCAAAAAGTCTGGAGAGAGACTTTTACAAGGGCATGGAGTGACAGGACAAGGGAAATGGCTTTAAGACGAAGGGGGAAATTCAGATTAAATATTGGGAAGCAGTCCTTTGCTGTGGTGAGGGTGGTGAGGCACTGGTACAGGTTGCCCAGAGAAGCTGTGACTCTCCCATCACTGGCGATGTTCAAGGCAAGGTTGGATGGGGCTTTGAGCAACATAGTCTAGTGTGAAGCATCCCTGCCTATGGCAGCAGGATTAGAACTGGTTGATCTCTAAGGTTCCTTCCAATCCAAACCATTCCATGTTTCTATGACGAGATTGCAAATATGCCTTGTTGAGCCCTGAGGACTCAAAAGTTGTTGGGAAGATTTTGTATTTCTAAACTGCATGCTAAGGAAAGGAAAGAGTGATTACCATCCTTGCTATTTATCTTTTCCTGTTATCAGAGGTCTTAAGAATTTAACTGTTACCAGTGTAATCAGATGGTGAAAACGACTTTGGATTCTGGGGACCAAGAGCAACTTGGCTGGGACGTGAAACCCCGCCAGACGTCTGGAAGAAGCACCAGCCCTGCATTTTCACTGCCGGTTTATGCCAGCCGGAGCCCGCACTTTCGCCCTGCCCCCCTCCCGCCCTGAGTGTCCTCACCGGCTCCTTGGGCTTGCACTAGCATGGCACAGTAGTGCCATCACCCGAGTGAGGGAGCTGCTTCAGGGGCCCTCCGCGGCCGTGGTGGGCGGCTAAGACTCAGCCAGTGCTCTGCCTGAGCCGACATACCCCCGTGAAGCGGCGGGGGAGCCAGGGGGCAGGCTGCCGGGCGGAGCCGCCCCTTGCCTCGCCCCCGCTGTCGTGGCTGCCGCTGAAACGGCACCTCGGGGTGCGTGTGTTTGAGCGCTGCAGCCCCCCAAACGAGCCGTAAGGGGCAGCTGAACCGCACGGGCTACACAGCTGATAGTGGCCACGGCCCGGCCCGGCCCCCCCGCCGACCAGCGGCTGCCTGCGGGAGGCCCGGCACTCTCGACAATAGATTGGTACTGCCTGGGCCTCCCCCAGCACGCCCGTCCTCCGCTCGCCGGCTCGCAGTTCTATCCGCCGGGCCGGGCTGGCGCTGGTCCCGCCCCAACCTGTGTTAGCCCCGCCCCTCACCGGGTTGGCTCCGCCCCGTTCTTCCGTGCTCCTCCCTCTTTGCGCTCGCGCCGCTCTCGCGCACCCGCCCCCTCCCCCCCCCCGCTCGCTTCTGTCAGTGCGGTGGCTGCGCCGGGAAACATGGCGTCGGAGGGAATGATTTTAACGAACCACGACCACCAAATCCGCGTCGGGGTCCTCACAGGTAACGGGCCGTGGCCGGGTACGGCGCTGGGGAGAGGCGGGGAGGGGGAGAGGAGGGAGGCGGCCGCGAATCGGTGCGCACCGTCAGGCCGTCCCGCGGCTGCCCTGGCGCTCTCCCTCTGGCGCTGCCGCTGCGCAGGGAGCCGCCGCTCCGCCGTGCGTGCTGTGGCCGAGGCCTCGGACCGGGCCCCGGGACGTGGGGGCGGCGCCGCGGCGGGGAGCGTGTGTGCGAGGCAGGGGAGCGCCGGGCACCGCTGCCGCAGGCGGGCGAAGGAGCGGGTGGCTGCTGGGCACCGCAGCCCGGGGACTGGCCCGGGAATAGCCCGTCTGGAGGGGACGGGGTGCGGACGTGGCCGCCTGCCCAAGGGGACGAAGGGGGTTCAGACGTCGCCGGGCTTCCTTCAAACGCGGTGGATCTGTGAGTGCGAAGGCGTTTGAGAAGGGAGCCCGCGGCCGGCGCAGGCTGCGGGCCGGCGGGAGGCAGGCCTGCCTTCCCCAGGCGGCGGCGGCGGGAGGGCTCCCGGCCCCAGGGGGTGCCTCTGAGTGCGGCACGCTCCGCACGGCAGGCACCTTTAGGATGACTCCTTCCCTTCCCCCTCCGTGGCCTTTTCTTTCGGCGGGGGGTGGGGGAGAGGGAGAAATGCGTATGCCCGTGTGCCTTCTGTTGTGGGGAGGAGGAGGGCACGTACGATGCCGCTGCTCATAGCGCATGGACGATCCTTTAATAAACCCCTGGTACATAACATACGATGGTTGCACAGGATGGTTCCTAGAGCCGTAGCCAGTACGTGTGTTGCAGGCTTCGGTGTTTCTTCGCCCTTTGGGGTGGGCTTTGCGGTTATCCCAGTGTTCCGTGGAGCGCGGTACGCCCAGAAATGAAGCCCCGGGGGGTTCGAGTGCGTAAGGGCGTAAATAGCGTTTATGGTGAAGGAAGGGGTGAGAGATTTTAGTGAAATGTTTGCATGTCAAGCTCAGTAGCTTTTATCTGGAGCCTGGGGAGACGTGACTGCTTCTGGATAAAAAGCGGCGTTGAGAGCATGCTTGGGAGCCGGAAAGCTTTCGGAGTGAAAGGGGGTGCATTCATGGGAGGGGAGGTCTGGGATAAACCCGAAAGTTATTTATTAAACCCAGCGATATTTACCCCGAGCGCCCCCGTGTCACGGCTCCTTCGGGACCGGGCCGGTGCCCGCGGGCCGCCCGGCTGCGGGGTGACTGCTGGGAGACCCGGCGTGGCCGGAGCTGTTCCCTCTCCGGGTGCTGAACCCTGGCGCCGCCCGGTCTAGAGCCGCGGCGGCGGGAGACCCTCCCTCTCTTCCTGAGAAGCCTTCGGCTGCAAGGTTATGCTGACAGTAGACAGCTGGAAAAGCACAGTACAGTGGAAGCAGAAATCCTTTCCTTCCAATTTCGGGCAGTCACATCCTTGATGAGGACAGAGTAGGTTTGACCAGATGCAAGCATTATGGACCTATCCACCCTATTAGTCATGTGCAAGGCCAGGTTGGACAGGGTTTTGAGCAACCTGATTTATAGGAAGGTGTCTTTGCCCATGGCAGGGGGGCTGGATCTAGATGATCTTTAAGTTTCCTTCCGACCCAACTCATTCTATGAGTCAAACTGGGGAGTTTGTACCTTTTGTTCCCAAAAGCTAGGACGTGCATGCAATTGCATATTATTGCAGAAGTTACAGTGGGAAGGACATCTCTGCTAACATAATGCTCTTTGCTTATTTGGTACAACTTCATGCTATGTAACTTGGATTATTATTTTCTGTTTGTCAGTGAGTTGTAATAATTTTCACCTGGACATGTTCCCAGAATGCAGTATCAGATACACATGGTGTATTATTTAAATATGCATTTAAATAATGATTTAAGTTCTAAGGTAGATTCAGGTAATCTTTCAGAACACGTAGGTTTTTATTTTGCATTGTAAATCCTTTTTGAACACTATTAAACTTTTTAAACTTTGTACCATAATTTGCAATTCCACTGAAAAGAGCAAAAAGGGAAAACAAAAGGTATAAGCAAAAAGAACAGTTGTAGCCCTTACCCCTTAATGCTGTTGTTTTGAACTGAAGGCCGAAAATATTTGCAAAGAATTATTTTGCCATCTTGAAAGGAGACATGTTGGTTTCTAGCAATTTTCCTAACCCCCTTTTTGTGATGTTTGTAGACACGAAGCAGAATTTTACATAAATGTGTTACTTTATGATCATATATTTGGCCAAACTTGATTATTTTCCACATTAACATTTCCTTTAATACCTAAAAGAGAGTACTTGTACTTTAGGTTTGGATCCCCTAGTTGTTTCTGCTGTTTTAGCTGTGGAAAACCAGAAAATGAAAAATCCATTCTTCTGGGTTTTTTTTTTTTGTTTGTTTTGGTTTTTTTCCTCATTGAAATGAATTAATAATTGCTTTTTGGATGGTGTATGAAGGAATAAGTTTAGGAATGGAAAGGTTAGGTATGAACAGGGGTTTGGTGTTGATTTGGTTTTTTTGGGTTTTTTTTTTGTGGCTTTGTTTTTTTTAATCATTTAGAATAGCTCAGTGATCAGAAATTAGGTAATTAACATAACAACTTCTTTAGCTTTTCTAATGAAGATCATAGCCATTTGTTTTGTTAGCAATGTATGCTTGGGGGCTTACCAGCATAGGCATATAGATTTATGCTCCTATTAGACCTGGTATACTCAGTTTACAAAGTACTATTATTGCACCTTGTAATAGTATTCAGATGGAATTTAAATTTACTTACTCTTTTGCATTTATTTGAAATAATGTTGTGTGTTTATTTTTAAATCGGGACATAAAAAAATTATGTGGGCTTATTTTTAGTTTTGTCTCTTGTCAAGATTGATGCATATGGCTCCAGAGTGTATTATTACACAGTGAATAATGTTTGTCACATCGCTTAGTTAAATTGCATTTTATTTTGTTTTGGGTAAGCTACTGTATTTTTGTTTGCTTAGGTGACCTTTGTGTGTGCACTGCTAGCTTCGTATCTAGAAACAAATATATATTTCTTAATTTGTGACAAGTTCAGACAGGTACAATACATTAGAGAAGTAGGAAGTTTGTTTATTGTTTAGCTAAAGTAACTTACTATGTTCAAATGCAAAATTATACAGAATGCAGCACCTTGGTGGTGTTTTGGGGTTTTTTGTTTGTTTGTTTTCTAAATCAAACAACCAACCAAAAACTTGTTAACTTCTCTTATATCCAAACTGTCAAGGTCTTTTAGTTAAGACTGAATAAAAAGAATGGAGTCCATAATTAGGACATTTTCTCAATGTGAAAGAACTGTCTTCCTGGAACCTGAAAAATATCTGCTGACTTGCAGATATTCATGTTTATTTTTGAGTATCAGAAAGTTGTAGATTTAAGCTTATTTACGGAAGCAGGAAGAAATAATATACAATGATGAAATACAAAACTGTGAAACTTGTAAACCAGGGGGTTGTGTCTTAAGCTAATAAGAAGTCGTGCTAGTCTGTGGGTAGAAAATTGAGTTCTAATCTTTATTATCATTTCAAGACATTCTGTAACCCAAGAAAAGAAAGCAACTATTGGTGTTGTCTTCATCCCTAGTGCTGAAGGAAGTGTTCATATTAAAGATACTGCTCACTTGAATTCCAAATCTAGGTTTTCCCTCTTCTGCCACTGCTACTTATCACAGGCATGCAAACTAATAATAGAGCTTCAGTGTTATGTTGTCATGAGGTTACCCTTATGGTAAAATACATTTTAAAGGGACTTGTGATGCTAACCGTCAGTCTGGGAGAGTTTTGTGATGGAGAATGAGATAGTGGAGGAGATATGGGCTAACAGTGGCCAAAGCTTTGTCATGTAAGTGCTCTGGATATCTTATTTTTAAAAAGAAATACACACAAAGAGAAACAAGAAATATGGGGTAGACAAATGAGGAAAAAGAGGAAAAATATCCACATTTATGATAAAGATTGAGTTGTATACTTGCTGTCTGCAGTGTTTTGCACCAAAACTTCCTTAGTAAAATACAGACATTAATATGGAATTATTCTGGTTGTCCCTGGTAAGCTTTTCATATTTGGGATATCTCTTAACAGAATGGCTTTTAATGAGTTACTACTGATGGCAGGATATTGAACCTGGATTAGTAAGTACAGAGTTTTGTGATGCTGAAGTTGGCTATGAAAGGGGAAAGAAATAGATGCAGTGCCCAGAGTTGAATCAATATTAGGTCATCCTTCACTGATGGTGACATTGGCAAAAGTTATATAACCTGTGACCTTTCTTGTTACGTGAGGGACTAAGCAGACCCTTGACTAGAAACCTCCAGAGAGATCAAAATGATGTTGCCATCTCCACTAGCCTGATGGGAGAAAGAGACTGGTTCTCTCTGGTTGCTAGTTTACTTTGTCCTTTTTTCTCTCCTTCCCCACTTTCTTTTTGTTTTCCCCTTTTCTTGTGTTCTGTCCAGTAAGCATCTAGTGTAGCTGGTCAAAACTTGATGTTTTGTTACATGTGTTTTTCAGAATATTCCTGATAAAACTTTGTCAAATGGCTAATGAAGCTTCAGCAGTGTTTGTCTGCTCTTGAGGTCTGTTAGCAAGAGCAATCACTAGAGACAAACAGCCTTTTCTGTCATTACTCCTCTTTCTGTATCATTTCATGCTTGTTTAAGAAAAACAACATCAGCCTTTCTTTTTCAGGATAGTTTTACCATATTTAGTTGTCCTGTATTGCTTAAAAAGCAGTGATACAGCTTTTCACCTTTATGAAACATTTTTTCAATTAGAGGGTGTAAGGGTTTTTGGCAAGATGCAACCTTTCACTAATGATTTCTTCTTTAGGTACTTTATTCTTCCTTTCTTTCTCTAAGTAAAGATTAAAACATTTTGAATGCCAGTTTTTTCCATGGGGCTGCACAATAAAGCAGACTAATGTTTCTGGAAGCATAACCTCAGACCTTATTTAGCCACTTCACACTGTAGTGTGAAAGGTTACACTAGTATCTTTAAGTGTCTGAGACCATTTAGTTTGTTGAAATAACCCTGCATGTACACTGTGTCTGAATGTATCACATTGAATCTAGCACTCTTGGCTAGTGAAGGCATTGTCTGCTTGAGGACACCATCCAAATAGAGTTTACTTGGGCAGATCTGAAGTTTGTCAGTGTAGAAGTTCTGTAAAAGTTAACTTTGAGAAATGAGGGGAACAAAATGCTTAAAATGTCATTATTTGTTAGTCAGACTGTCTTAGAAATATATGCTGTCAGTTTTTTGTCCAAACATTCATATACCTCTCTCCTACTTCATGAGGTACCTTCTCACGACTTTCCTCTAAGACTCTTCTTTAATAGCATGCAAGTTGCAAGATCTTTTCTTGATGCTGATGCTGTTCGTGTTTTGGACGTGTATCGGAAGTTATGATGAGCTTTCTTACAGAGGCGTGGGTGGGAGGGTAAGGACTGACATTAAGTTTGCTCAGGCTTAGTGTCAAATTGCCTAAATGTCTAAATTGAAGTTAGTTAGCTTTTTGTTTGTGGTCTGCTTTTCTGTGAAAAACTACATCTTGTAGGCACTTGTCTTCAAAACAAAGATTCAAGTCAGTAGCTGTTCCTAGGAGCCATAGCTTCCAAAAGCTTAGTTCAGTGAATGAATTCTAGAAGTAGAGAAGTGCTGTAGTTCCATTAAAAGTAAAGCATTCTAGACTGAGCAACATTGATTTTTGTCTTTTCCAACTGTAAGGCTGTCATAATGTTGAGTTTATCCATAGAAACTAGGAGGTCTCTTTCTTTGCCATTTGTAGCCGTAAGTCTTCACAAAACCATTTCTTATTTGTTTTTCGTTTGGCCACAATGATAAGCTTTTATGTCTAGTGATGAATGCAATTACTGAGTTTCCTTTTTATAATTTTAACAGTGCTGAATAGGAACTTTTGCTTCTTACTTAAAGAGGAAAAAAGTCATGGATTTTTTCTCCCTGTTTTTGATGTGCAATGTGGAACAAAAATTGGTGACTGAAATCACACTGGTACAGCAGACTCTTTAACTTACAGTTTAATTTGCTTGCTGTAATACTGTTTCTTTTGAACAGAAAGAAGTGGAAGTTAAAGGAATGTAAAGCAAGAGATTGTTTCCCAGCTGTACATGGATGTTTTAGTTAATACCTGCTTATGTAATAAATGGACATTAATTTGGAGGTTTATGTGTTCTTACAGAGGCAGAGTGAGAAGTCTTGTCTAACCAGTGTTTCTTGATTTTGAGTTTTCTTAACTGCAGTTGAAAGACTTTAATCTTTGCCCATACTCCATGTCTGAAGATCATATTTAGCAGTATAGAGTTTATCCATTATATTATGCTTTCATTTACTTTTCTAGATTTCTATTTGTCCCTTTCCTGGTATTGTGGGAAAAATCTGTATGTTGCTTAACTTAAAAATCAGCGATTGTGGTTTTCAAGAAAATCAACTTAGTTCAAGAGAATTAACTTAGTTCTGGGATAAACTTTAGTTGATGTGCTGTCTTTATAATAACATAGTATCTGACCATTAGCCCATGCTTTGGAGTGTGTAGCATACAAATGTCTGACACAAAGACTCAGAATTTCTCCCCTGTAATGTTGATTCAGCTGTATCTATTTCTCTGTTTGCTTGTTTTTTTTTTTTCAAGTAAGAGAGAAGAGCACCTTTGTTGAGAGGTACTTCTTTATTGTACTACAATGTCACCCATAGCCTTTTCTGGAAATGTCTATCTTGAAATTTCTAACATTTTGCAAACAAAGAAGTTTGTTTTACAATGTCTGTGTGAAGTGAAAGTTAAGATTTTCTTTCTTAGCTTGAACCATTGAAAAAGCAAAAAAAGTTTATTTTGAATATGTGGGAAAATACTTTTGATTGAAACAATTTTGCTAATGGGCTTGAAATTCTTTTTTTTTAATGAGCAAATATAGTTTTTATTGCCTGCAATTTGAGAGATTGATATCATGCTGCAGGAGAACATGTTAACTAAAAGTAAGAACAAATTTTAGCACTTGTTAGATGTTTATAAGGTCTTAATGTGCAGATTAAATAAAAGAAATAATTTAAGTTCTGTTCCTGTGTGTAGAAGTAGTACACAACTCCTCTTGTATTGAAATGTCCTCATAACAGTAGTCTTGCATATGACAAAATTCTTCTTGAAAGTTTAGCAGAATGACTGAAAAAGCTGTTCTTGGAGAATAAGAGGGTAATAAACAACCACATGGAAAATGAGCAGGTAACAGCCTTTTTTTAATGTGGGATATTTTTAATTAATGAATAAATTAGCATAGCCTTTTACTTTTCTCAGTTGTTTTGTGATTAAGAAAAAGTAAGTGAAGTTTACAAGCAATGGTAATTGCATAAAAAAGTGCTTGGCAAAAATAGGCTTAATGAATCTTATCTTAGAAAATCTCATTTTGCTGGAGATTTGTATGTGGTGTTTTGTTTACTTCTTTTGTTTTCATTGAGGCCTGTTTTATGCTAATTTGCCAAGTGGAAAAAAATTAGCATAAGCCCTCAAGAATAATCTCCTTTATGTACATTTTGCAAAATCCTGTAAAACTGGGCTCTATTCTACTATTACAAAGTGGGTGAGTGATATTGACGATATCCTGTAAGGAGTAAAACACATCATCTGTTCTTCATACTATGAGATAAATAGCAAAACTTCCATTGACTGACTTCAGTGATTTAGTGAATAGCTGAATATTACAAAACTTAGTTCTGAGCAGTGAAGTGTTTTTTGATACATACCAATACCCAAAAGAACTGACTCAATGTTAATTTGGCTCCATATGCAAGTGCGTTACCTGGAACAGTAGTCTTTAATGGTTCATTATGTATTCAACATATGAAGTGTTTAAATAGTCCAATAGAGTAATAAGTATTGCATACGTACTTAGGACTGCAACAATAGAAATGCATGCTTCTCAGATCAACTTTTTTCTTTTGTAATTAAATGTTATCAGTTATGTAGTAGAGTGAAGAAGCAGAATGCTTTTGGGCTTGGAACTATAAAATTTTTGGGGCTTTTAAGTTCTTACTGTGTGGTTATGATATTCTTAATTTCCTTCATTGTACTTTATACTGGAGGGATTTTTTAATCCATGTGGAATATTTTTCATTCAAAAAAATCTTTCTTGTATTTATTTTGTTGGTTTTCCTCCATAACATATGTGACTGTTGAGACCTGAAATTGGGAAGTAGAAATTTAAGTATATCGTATTATGGTGTGGATTTGATAGTTCACATTTTGTTTTGTTTTGGCTGGTGGATTTGTGTGTGTGTGTGTGTTTGTGTGTGTGTGTATTTTTTAATGTATGCTGTGGGAGATTTAAATTCATACTGAAGTCTGGGAAGTGAGCAGAATCATTTTTATTCAGAATCATTTTATGGAAAGCAGTATGGATGAAGAACAATATACATCAGAAATTAAAATTAATTGCAGTGAAGTATCCTGCAGATCTGACTCAAAAGGGGAAGGTTCCTAGGGGCTCTATGAATGACAGAATAGGCACCTTTAAGAAAAAAGATAACACTCCCTTTTTTCTTAGCAAGCTGCTTTTAATGCCCTGGGATAGGCCATTTAGGAGAGATTGATAGCAAGGCCTGAGGTGAAGTCTGTACAGCTTTCGACCAGAAATTCTTGAAGAGACACCGAATGTAGCACTAGTTGGGAATTTGGCAAGCCAGTAGACTTCTACTCTATTTCTTACCCCCTCCTGAAACAGTTTTCATGGGATTCTGATGTCAGACAAGACTGTAAAAGAGAAGATGGTGTAGGGCAGGTATGTATCCTTTTATTTAGGTACTTGCAAATCTTGTCTTAGGAGAGTTTGGGTGGTGGTGCATGTTTCTGGAAGAAGAAAATTTCCAGGGATCCAAGTAGTAAGTAGTTTCCCATTGGCATGGTCTTCTGTATTCAGTAGAGTAGTGGCACAGCAGTGTAGATGGTAAGAAGCCAGAGGCTTACTATGTACTACTCTCTGTCAGAATCTTCATCTTGGGGGAAAAAAAAAGTCATGAGAAAACAGCAAGATGCCTAAAAATAGGTACATATCTGGTGAGAAAAATACCTATTGTTTCCAGAAAAAGCAGAAAACCCCAAAGATTAAAGGGAACAGCTACTTTTTATTTCCTTTTTTTTTAACATTACTGTCCTTTTTTAGTTGTCTAAATTCTCAAGGGGAGACATTAAATAAGCCTACAGCAAACTAAGGATCTTCAAAGTCAGCTTCTTGGAGAAATGAGCTGTAAATTAAGCATACTGAGGAAAAATGTTTTGAAACATATCTTTTAAAGATAGTGCAGGGACAAAGTGTTTTGGTGGATAATAATGAGAAAGTCACAACAGATACATGTATGTGTGCAACTCCCTCCAATTAAAACTTCATAATTGATTTAATACTTTGAGAAAATTTGGAGATTATTTTAGAACAAACAGTATATAAAGTGGAGATTTGGGAGAATGTTTTTGTAATTCCTTCCCAAATAGTCACTCTAATGTTGTTCAGTAGATGTATGTAGTAAATCAGTGAGGTGTAACTCCCTAGCTACTAGCTTTAGCTGAATCTGAATGAAAGTACTTCAAGTTATTTAAAAGGCTATTTTAATGACCATTTTAATTGGTCAGGCTGAAAATTGTTGGGGAGTGAGCGGGAGAATGCGAATCCCTCCCATTTCAAGGGACTCCAAGCCATTCTGGATATGCAGATTTTTGTTCTGGTGTTAATTTAGGAAAATAAAGAAAAGAAGAAACCAGTAAAAGGTATGTAGAATAAATCAGGAGTCTTAGGAGAGTGTTGAAGATTTTTGAGAAAAATCTTGTAAGTTTTTCAAGTTGGTGTGACTACAGAGTAGTTCTGTGAGGCATAGTTCTTTGGGTGGAAGGCAAGGCACAGAACTTCCGGAAGGTGGGAATGCTCATATTAGTAATATATATATGGTTTGAGTTGAGTATATTCAAACTGCTCCAGAACCTAATGCTTTTCTGACATCTGTTTTTCAGGAACATACTCTGTTCCGCAGCAGGGATGTACGCTGTAAAACCTTAAGGTCTGATCTTGTCAGTCAAATTCCAGCAGGGTGAGAATTAAAACTATTACTAGTGTTTCAAATGTGCAGGAGGTTCTTATCTGAGTAAGAGTCAAGCTTGTTTCCTAAGCATCGAAGGTAAAAATGGAAATTCTAAAGTTCGTGTTGAAAGCAACTGCTGAAAAAAAAACAACTGCTAAAGAATTTCCTGTGATAGTTAAGCTTCAACCTGCCTTTTCCTATTTCTTTATTCCAAAGGGTGTAGCTCTAGTTTATGCACAATGGTTTCAGTACATGATTTTTCTCTTTCGCTTGGCAGCTGATCAAAGAGAATTAGTGAAAATATTAGTTGTCATTTCACCATTGTTTCATCAGAAAAGAGTTGAAGTAGATTTTTTTTTTGCATGCTTTGATGAACAGAACATCTTTCTGGAAAAGGCGTCTGAGGCAAATTTCGGTATAGCATTAAACTGGGACATCACGGATTATCCTTAATATTAGGAAAATCTCTTAATTCCTTGATAGTGTGTCTTATGTTTTGTTATTGTTATATGTAAGATGCTGTAAGGACTCATCAAATCATAAGGGAGATTTAGATGTGAAATAGTAATCACTTTCAGTATTTCTTACCAGAATAGTAGCAGCTTTTGATACCCTCCCCAATAATTTTAGCAAGTCTCTAGATTATTCTTCAGATCTTTTTTCTGCACCAAACTCTTGCTAAAAATGTTCTACCTGTACTTCACCCTCTAGAAAGTAAATTCAGTTGTGCATGTGAAAAATATGTAGACAAAACCACTGAGATCTCATTAGCATCTAGAAAATATCTAACAATTAGGATGCATTCAAGAGCTTCCTCTATGTTTAAGATATTGTGAAAACATCAGCCTGGAGCCATTTGAGGCAGTAACAATGTATATATTATAATTCATTCAAAGCATGAATTTAAACTTAACCCCCTAGATGGTGACATTCCAACTAGTAGGCACTGCAAAAGAAAACAGGCAGATGCAAAAATTCTTTGTATTTGGATAAGTAGGTGCTCTTTTAATTCTTCAACTATAAGTAAGTGATTAAAAAAAAACACGCAACAAACCTTTGCTTTCATGCTGCACCTATATAAGTCCTTTGACTGTAATCCTGTAACTTATACTGTAGGACTGTAACTTACCTTTTGTGATTTAAGTGAAGTCTATGTTGGTAAGTAGTGCAGCCTCAGAGAAGCAGACTTGTACAGCAAACAACTTTCTACCAGGGGCTTAAGATTCACAGGATATTTTGCTTCGTGCTAGCTCAAAACCCATGGAGTGAAATGTAAGTAATGGTCAGAGGGAGTGCATTAGATGCATTATTGGAGTACATGTTGTTTAGTTTTATCCAAAATGAGTTCAGCATTTGTGCTTTGATCCTCTGCATTGTGAACCGGAGTATGGTGATTTGGCATCATCAGGAGATAGCTTGAAGTCCACACTCTTGAACCAAACGGAAACAATTGTATAGACACAGTATTTGCTGGTTTTTGCCTCCACAGGGTTGTGTACTTCCTACAATTCTTGTGCATACCAGAGAAATCTTCCAGTACGTAGTGCTGAGGAGGTCTTCCAGTAGGTAGTGTCCGCAAAGATACCGGCTCTTGGACTGTTCCTGTGCATTTTAGGAGGGTGGTGTGGGGGGAGGGCATGTCCTTTGAATTTTTGGATACTCTAGAGAAAGTACCTAAACAGGTGTAAGAGATGCTTTTTGTTAACTAGCCTCGAAATAACTCCTAAGCTAGCCTAAAGTAAAGTTCAATAGTAACTAAAAGTATTTTAGACATCCAAAATAAGCTGCACAATTACAATGTTTTATAAAAGCTGTAGATGAAGAATAACAGAAAAAGCATCTCTACACTAATACTGAGTTTGAACAGGCCCTCCCTGTACCTACCTTGCCTTTAGGAAAATACATGCAGCACTTTGTCAGGGATTTTATCTTCCTGCATTCACTACTTCTCAAGCTGTGTTATTCAGAGATAATTTTCTTCTGGTACCATGCAGTCTGCTATAACTGGTCACAGTTTTAGAGCCCAACAGGACTTTGTCCTGATTTAATCTTGTGCCTCGTGGAATTTTAGGCATAGTTCTGTCATCACTGTTGATTCTTACTGCCATGCTGCACTGTGCTGGCATAACCTGTTGTGTGGCTGTGCAGGCAGGGAACTGAAAGAGTTGAAACTTAACCTGACAGAAAAAAAACATCCTTTCCTCTTGAATCTGCTGCGTGATCTGGTTCAGCATTGGGCTCTGCAGACCTGTGCTCCACTATGTGAATGATGTGCAAAGCTCATGTGCATCTTACCTCTACTGTAAGTCTTTTAGACCTTGTTCTTTCTTTCATACTCTTCTGCCATTTTTCAGTCTATGTAAAATAAAATTAAGTGGCTAAGCTAATGGAAAACTACTCCGCTTTCTGGGAGATTAGTTTTTTGCAGCTTTAAAAATTAAAACAGTTTAGTGAGGGACTTCAGGTTTGCCAGTGTGAGGAGACTCTGGTTTGCACAGGTGGGATAGATAAGGATGTGTCGTAGTTTAATCCCAATCCGCACAGCTCGTTCACTCACTCCTCCCCTTGCTCCCCCAACTCCCGGAGAGTTGGGGAGGAGAATCCGAAGAATGTAGCTCCCACGGGTTGAGATAAGAACAGAGTAAGAACTAAGGTATAACAGAAATCACTACTGCTACCACTAATAATAGTAATAATGATGAAGCAAATAACAAGTGAAGAGAATACAACATCTCACCAGCTACCGACCCATAACTCACCCCACCCTGCCCAACTGAGCACCGACTGATACCTCCTCCCTCACCCCAGAGCCCTAGCGCTTCTGGGTAACTCTCAGTTACCTCCTGGGCATGACGTGCTATGGTATGGAATACCTCTTTGGCTAGCCTGGGTCAGGTGTCCTGTCTCTCCTTTCTCCCAGCCTCCCCTGGCAGAGCATGAGGCCCAGTCCTTGGACAAACCGAACATTTGAGCAGTAACTCAAAACATACGTGCTATCTATCAGCAACCGTTCCCAGCCCGAAAGTCAAAACACAGCACTGCACCAGCTACCAAGAAGGAGAAAAAATGACTGCTACTGCTGAAACCAGGGCAGGATGGAAGAAGGGACTTCTGCTTTCTCATCACAGTGCAAACAGATGTACTCATGTGTTGGTTTTCTGCACTTTCACCTGCATTAATTCAGAAGATATTCTTGATGCTTCTTTATCTAATCAAGTGTTGTCTCCTTTCTTGTAAGTGTTGCTTTGTCAGGTCAGGTATCCTCTCACTGATATTTGCTATCTTGTCCTGATTGATAAGCAAAGACACTGCCTCTACTGAATAGTAAGTAGGAAAAAACATAGTGAAAGGAGGGAATGATTTGCCCACTATAGGAAAATATTCGAAGGAGGGGATTAAGTCAAGACATATTTTTCCCATTTTGTATGTAAACTTCTTTAACTCATGTGAGTAGTAGTTAAGTGAGTATGAAGGCTATGCTAGGCATTTGTGCTTAACAGAGAGCTGATAACTGGCACATGCTAGGTAACTAGAGAAGCTGAAAATTAGACTTTTGCAGTGTTAAATTTGGGAAAAGGTGGACACTGTGTTATGCATTTACTGGCAAGTAGGGTCTCTCTTGATTAATGTGTTGCTTCATAATAGTCAAAACTTCTAACATTTAGTTTTTGTTACTTATCTTAGTATAGTATGCCTGACAACTAGTTTGAAGTTGGTATGCATGTAATTAATATATGTACATATAAAATGTATTATATTCTATATCAAATAAGTATATATGTGTATATGTGTATGTTGTGTATATGTGTGTGAAATTGCCTATTTCTACCAGGTCTAATTTGCCCTCTGCTTGAGGGGCTACTTTGACACCATTAAGGCTGTCATCTTACTTAAACTCAGTATAGTTTTTCTATCCTTACCAATTAAATTAGCTAATAGGATAATTTAGGGAATGCTAACCTGATGTGGACTAAATGGCAGTTGATAAGCAATTGACTTACTTTTCTTTTGCTGGAGACCTGTCTGTACCTCAACTATTTAAACATCTGGGTGCAAGGTAATTTTTTAATTTCACTTTTGTCCCGCATACCTTCTTGCTGACCTAACGAGAATCGTTACCTTTCTCTTGTGTGGACTGTTATCCATGTGATGGAACAGCTAGTCAAGCATCAGCTAGTTGGGTAAGTCAGGCTTTGGGATTCCTGATATTCCCTTAAAAATGGGGAGGGATTAGGATGATGAAGAATACGTAATTTAGTTGTATAATTGTGATCAGTTGACCATGTGCATTTATTTAAGGCTTTATTTCATTACAGATCTGCAGTGAAGTGCTGGTCCATGCATTTGTCCAGTATTACATGTTTCCATGGTTACTAATTATGTATTGACTGTGCATCTTCAGTGTTAATATAACATCTACAGTGGATGTATGATTTTTAACTAGCAGAAAATACTGAAATGCTGTAGTCACTGATAAAGGAATCCTAACATTATAAACCACTCCTTCTAGGACAAAATGTTAAAGATAATAAAAATGGAATTTTATGGGAAGTGGGAGAAAAAGGCAGTATAGACAGGACTGGTAGCCACAGTACATAAATCAAAAGTATAGCTTCTAGCAAAGAATGTAGAGACTGAGGTTATACAAGTGAGGCTAGAAGGCTGTTAATGGAAAGCAGACTATCTAAATCGGGGAAAAAAAAATTGTGTGCTTAATGGTTATGCCTTTGTAGGTATCTTCAAGCATCTCATTCACTAGAAAAGTTTTAACACATTGATTAACAAGGACAAAATCAGGTAATTGTATTTATAAAAAGAAAAACTAAATACACCAAATTTTTGTAATCCCAATAATCTCTCCTTGAAACTCTCTCACTCAGAATACCTTATTCAGAGTAGACAAGTATTGACTCTCTTCACATTTCTTTATGATTAATTAATCTTCTACTCATTTTATTTATCATAGAATCATAGAATAGTTAGGGTTAGAAAGAGATTAAGATCATCTAGTTCCAACCCCCCTGCTGCAGGCAGGGACACCACACACTAAACTATGACACCCAAGGCTGTGTCCAACCTGGCCTTGAACATCGCAAGGGATGGAGCATTTACCATTTCCTTGGGCAGCCTGTTCCAGTGCCTCGCCAGCCTTACAGCAAAGAACTTACTCTTTATATCTAACCTAAACTTCCACTGTTTAAGTTTAAACCCTTTATCTCTTGTCCTATCAATGCGGTCCCTGATGAAGAGTCCTTCTCCAGCATCCTTGCAGGCTCCCTTCAGATACTGGAAGGCTGCTATGAGGTCTCCACTGAGCCTTCTCTTCTTCTTCAGGCTGAACAGCCCCAACGTTCTGAGCCTGTCTTCATACGGAAGGTGCTTGGGCCCTGTTATCGTCCTTGTGCCCCTCCGCTGCACTTGCTCCAACAGTTGTTCTTATGATCTCATTTATCCCAGAAAATTTTTTCATATATGTGATGAACAAAATGTGAACTGATCCAGATGATAGTATTTTGCCAAGTTAGTTTTCAACGAATTTCTCTGGGTTTACTATGAATAAATGCTTGTGCCCACACAGTAGAGATGTGAGCAAGCTGCTACCAGTAGAAAGAAGGAGGTGGGATTTCTAATTTTTTTTTTTGTAATAATGCATGAGAAAAAATGGTCTTTGGCAAAGGCATTAGTGTTCCATGTTCTTAGGGAATATACTGTTGTCAGGCCTCCAAAATTAGATTGCTAATGCAGCACACTTTTATCAAACTTCAGTTGGAAAAATCAGATGTTACACTTGTTTAAAAAGACTAAAGGGATATGATCACATCTGGTATCCTTGTGCACCACCTGTTGTCCACTGATTGCAATTTGAGTTGATGACCTGAGGTTACATAGAGTGGTCCAAAACTCAGTTGCCCTCCGTTCACTTTATCATGCTCACAGAAGCATATGCTGTTTGTGAGTATTTTTCTTGGATTCAAAATGGTTGACTTCCTGTTTTTGAAGTGATTGTGCTACTTCTGGTGATGTCTGGTTCACCTGTGAATCTGTTCCTACTTTACTAGCGTTTTGTCTTCTTTCAGGAGATTATTAGATTCCATTAATTTTAATAACTTTTCATTATTAGCTTGTATACAATTATTGGGTGTTTGAGGTTTCAGAATTTAATTATGGCTCCTATTATAACTGATACAAAATCTCAAAGTTTTAAAAAAAAGGTGGTGAGGGGTAAGTACTCCCAAGATTTTCATCAGCTCTTATTTCCCTTCACCTCCTCACCATTAAGCAAGATGTGTGAGCACACTTTGTTAATGCTTGCAAGAGAATAAAGCATTAAAAAAACCCACACCATAGCTCCTCTTTGAACACAAGGGGAGATGAAGTAAAGGCAACAGATTCCTTTGCTGTCATCTTCTTCCATGTCTGACATTTCATCTTTAATGTGGTTTAAATTGTGCTGGCTAAACACCAGAAATGGCTTTTCAGTGCTTTTCTGCTACTTTTGTATTGAAAATACTTTTCAGTTACTGTTATTTCTATTCTTGTGTAAGTCTTGTTCTTTGTGAATTGCCAAAGGCATGCTTCCTTTGGGACTGACAGTCACATCTTTTGTTACCTATAGTGTGACCAGTTATACTGAAATTTGTTTTAACAGTGTTAATTACTTCTTTATTTTTTTTCCTTTGAGTGTATGTGCATTGATGCAGAGTTTGTTGATCAAATATGTCGGTGGACAAAGAACTGGCTGGATTGGGGAACGCAGAGAGTTGTGGTCAACGACTCAATGTCCAGCTGGAGACCAGTAATGAGTGGTGTCCCATAGGGATTGATGTTTGGACCGGTCTTGTTCAACATCTTTGTTGGTGACATGGACAGTGGGATTGTGTGTGCCCTCAGCAAGTTTGCCGATGACACCAAGCTAAGTGATTTGGTTGACATGCTGGAGGGAAGGAATGCCATCTAGAAGGACCTTGACATGCTTGTGAGGTGGGTTGATGCCAATCTTACAAAGTTTAACCATGCCCAGTGCAAGGTCCTATGCCTGGGTCGGAGCAATCCCAGGCACAGCTACAGGTTGGTCAGAGAAGAGATTCAGAGCAGCCCTGTGGAGAAGGACTTGGGGGTGTTGGTTGATGAGAAAATGAACGTGAGCCAGCTTCAGTGTACACTCGCAGCCCAGAAAGCCAACCATATCCTGGGCTGCATCAAAAGAAGTGTGACCAGCAGGTTGAAGGAGGTGATCCTGCCCCTTTACTCTGCTCTCATGAGACCTCACTTGGAGTATTGTGTGCAGTTCTGGTGCCTTCAACATAAAAAGGACATGGAACTGTTGGAACAAGTCCAGAAGATGGCCATGAGGATGATCAGGGGACTGGAGCACCTCCCATATGAAGACAGGCTGAGAGAGTTGGGGCTGTTCAGCCTGGAGAAGAGAAGGCTGCGTGGAGACCTCATAGCAGCCTTCCAGTATCTGAAGGGGGCCTATAGGGATGCTGGGGAGGGACTCTTTGTTAAGGACTGTAGTGATAAGACAAGGGGTTAACGAATTAAAATTTAAACATGTGAGGTGAGAACCTCTTGAATACAACTAATTGAGAGTTTTCTCATGGAATTTAGTAGAAAGATCAAATGCTTATTTTCTTGAAACTTTTTTGTCTGGAACTGCTTTGAGTTGATCTTGCCTGGAATCTTAGGATTTCATTGTCATAATTGCCTGTATCTCTTCTCTTTTTCCCTTTTTCTTTTTTTTTTCTTCAATTTTCTTTTTTTTTTCTTTTATTTTTATCTGATAGCTGACAAGGCAGCTCTTCTGCTTTGCCTTGCATTCCTGAATGACTTCTTAGGTAACTTGATGAAATACCTTGACTTCCTCTTTTCTTAGTATATGTCCAAGGAGATTATGTTTTCCCTATCTCAGGGCTTTTAAAAGTTATCATTTTTGACCATGGTGTTAATGTTGATTCCCCCTACTCCAAGATTCTTTTCTTTTTTTTTCTTTCCCCCTGTGTTCCTTTAATTTTGCACCCGATGAACTTTCATGTAGTCTGTTGTCCAGGAGGTTATATCTGGAGTATGTACTGCTTTAATGCAGTACAAAGCAGGTCATTGAAGAAATCACTGAACATGATTGTGGTGGGTTGACCCTGTCCACACAGCTGAGTCCTCACCCAGATGCTTGCTCGCTGCCCTCAGGTGCAATGAGGGAGAGAATCAGAAAGGCAAAAGTGAGAGAACTTGTGGGTTGAGATAAAGACAATTTAATAAGTGAAGGAAAGCTAGCTGTGTGTGCCTCACTGATGTCAAGGAAGACAACATCCACTGCTTTCCACTTACTAAACTAGTAATTTCCTTACAGAAAGTAAGTTTTGTTAGGCTGGGTTCTGTGTTCTGCTGCATGTTTTTATCTACCTGTTAGTCAGGTAGAAAAGCCTAGTTTGCCTTTTTATGGGGTCTTTTGCCAGACAAAAAGTGCCTATAAAAAATTCTGTAGCTTGTTGCAGTAGTCTCTATCTCCCCTTTCTTCAGAATGAAATGCAGGTGTGTAAGGAAGTACATGAGACAGTGCAAGGAAGCAATGTCCCACTGTGTAGGTTACCATAAATTTTGGGACACAGAATTTACTACTGGTAGTAGTATTGGTAAACCTACTGGAATACCTACTGATAAACCTGTAGGATGAGGAAAGACTTACGAACATCTATTGAATGTTTACACTTTTTGCTAATTGTTTTCCTACAATTTGTGAATAGCATTTTAACTTCTTGTATGTGTTGGATTTTTCTAGCTGCTTAGGGGCCTTGGTAAATTAATTTCCTTTTCTTCTCCCTTCAATAGAATCAGAAGTGTAAATTCAGCTTCCATACTTTCAAGGAGTTTCCTTCATAGGGATGAGGGGGAAGCAGACATTTTAACTATGTTAGTTTCATTCAAGTCAGTGTAATACGACTTAATGTTCCTTTGGACGGTTACACTGCTATCTAGTGTCAATTATTGTGCACTGATGATGCATCTTAAGATACAGACTGGCCTTTTAACCATGTTACGTGAATGTAAATGAAGAAAATCCTTTTATTGGGTGCCCAAATAAGATCATTTAAGTAAGGACATGATTTAAAGATGTTAAAGCTGACAGTATTTCACGGTTTGTCACTGTTCTGCAATTTATTCTGTATTGGATGTAATTTCAGATATTGGATTGTGACGGATAGTATTGTTTACTGTGTAAATCTGTAGGAAATGGTTTCAGCTAATGTACATTATCTTCTTGTTTATGTATTTTGCAGATTTCTTTTATGTAACAAGTACTTTGCAAATTCTCAGGTAAAAAGGAAGTCTCTAAATTTATATGCCAGATAGACTACATGCTAAAACAGAATAATTATTAATTTTCTGATGCCCAGAACCAATAGTAAACTGGTACGTGAGGTTCTTGAATAAACTTCAATTCTTGTATTAGCTTGGATTCACTTTAGTAATTAACTTTGACTACTCCAGCCTGACTTTTAATATATCGTTTATTAGTAAAACCCACTTCGTTAAGAAGTATGTATATACTACATTATAATAGTTCTATAAGTTAGAGATCCTAGAGGCCACAGTCAATGTGAGTATTAAATGAGATGTCATTTATTGAATATTTATGTAACAGTCCATGCATCAAGGGTCTGCAAATCATTTTTAAAACCAAAACTTAGCAGTTGAGAGATACTTTTAGAACACTCATTTTTATTTTACTTCAGATTTTCTGTCTTGAAAGAAAGTGAGTGTTGTTTTAGTATTTTTCTGTGCTTGAATTTTATTTCTTGCTAAGCCTTTTCAGCTTAAGTAATGAGGTTGGGATTTCTGGAAAGCATTACATGGACACAGCTTTGTCCTTGGTCTTATTCTCTTCGGTTCCATAGATCTTTAACAGAATACTTTAGTATAGAACTTATTAGCTGAATAGCTAAAATTCTGCAGAAATAGTTTTCTGTCTTCTGTAGTAAACAAAGATTTGCATCAGTTCACTAGTCTGTTCAAATTAGATTTAGAGCTATACAATTCTGTGTGTTAGCGGTATGTGATGTATCTTTTTGTTGTACACTTTGCTCTCACAGATTTTCCTCATGACCTGTCCTGATCATTGTTATCCAAGTTTTAGTTTTGGATGATGCCTAAAGTGAAGTCCCTAAACTTAAGAACAGACTTGCAGTAAAAATAGTATTTTAAGAGTAATGATTATATATTTCTTTAATGTTTGCAAATGTCTTAACTTGCTGAGTCGCTGCTAATCCACTGGAAATTACATACATGGAGTTATGTATTTGCCTTTCTTTTACACCTGAGGTTTTACTTCTGATTCCATCTCTAGTAGCTCCAGGGAATAAGACTTTCAAATGAGATGGTGAAGATGCAGAGCACCAAAGTAGTTTTAACTTACTGTGGTATTTGAAAGCATGTAACAGTTTCTAAAAAGAATGAACAAATACTTCACAGTTAATTTATCACATTGGTCAATCTATGTGAATATTACCTTTCTTGTGTGTTGTAAGGGTAGATTGAGGATTTTTTGAGATATTTTGGATGACGTGAAAAATAGTACATGATCCAGAAGATGTATGTTGGAAAACATTAATAAAAAGAAAAAAAAATAAAAAGGAGAAAAAGAAGCTGCAGTTAACACAAGAAGGTTAGTGTTAACAGATAATGTGATGATGGATGTCAGGAGCAGAGGAAGGTGTTGAATCATTGTTTTAGACGTGTGAGGTGGATTTACTGGAGTTTGTGTGCTCGAGAGAGCAGAGGAAATTCTGTTGATGCATTTCTGCAAGTACTTATTTGGGGATATTATGGTTGCTCTAGTGAAAGCTGCATTAAAAGCAGAAGAAGCTTTGAATATGCTTTAAAATGGAATGTACTTATTCTCTCTGCAGGGCAGTGCTATTAAGAGCTACATCCCTAGCCATATACTTCTGAAATTAGAAATCATGGCTGAAAAGTTGCCCAGATTCTAAGAAGTCTCGTATTTCTGGAGAGAGAGAGATATAAATAGTCAATCAAACAAGTCTCTTTAACACTTCATAAACTAGATCCAAAAAGAGCCATAGATGTGATGATGCTTTGGTATTTCAAAATTAGCGGTTTGACCCATGCAGTGGGAGAGAAGAGAGCAGGGTTCAAATCATTGTGTTTTGAGCTATTGTAACGTTTTCTTTCCTGTTACAGGACAACTAACAAAGCATGAATAATCCATCTAAGTCGTCTTTCACAGTTCAGTGCCCTCATATTGGGCTACAGTGTGGTTCTTGTTGCTGATGGTCTGGATGCCATAGCAGTTTATTTTTCACCTGCGTAGTTACCTAGCTTGAGCAGATAAGAGGCTTGTCAACATCTGGTGTTTTAGTTTCTTAATTAAAGCACTCTTCTGGGAAATAAATGGGCGTGTTTGAATCCTTATAAACTAACAAGGAATTAAACCCACTCTGTGGTACTTGCCGTAAACCAGTATGGATCTACAGGCAAAGTTCTGGGTTGGTAGTCTCAAGCCATTTGTAGACCCCTGTGCACTGTGCTGTGCTCTTACACAGCATCTACCACTATCCTTTCACAAGTATAACCTCTGTGATACCTTGCATATGAGCCTCTTGGCATATGTCTTGGTGGAGCTTTAGTCTTCTATAAAGTTTCCACCAGAAACATTAAAAAGCTTTTATTACCTCTGTATCTAGGGGAATCCTGTGGAACTAGATGATCTTAAGGTCCTTTCCAACCCTAACTATTCTATGATTCTATTTGTGGGACTGCGTTGCATAGTACTTGAGGGCATGAATTTTGCATGTATGCAAAAATGTGTTTATTGTATGCTACCGTGGATTCATTAACATGTAATGAATGCTTGGAGTGATGCAGAGCTACCAACCAATGAGTTGGCTTTATTCAGAGCTTGGCTCAGATGCCCCTATACAAATGCTTGTAGTATGGGGAATAAACAAAAGGAGTTAGAGATGTGTATATATCTATGGGGTATGATATCACTGGCATCACGGAAACATGGTGGGATGGCTTCTATGACTGGAACGTTGGAATGGAAGGTTATAGGCTCTTTAAGAAAAGACAGGCTAGTCAGATGCGGAGGGTGTGTAGCTATTTATGTCAATGACCAGCTGGAGAGTATGGAACTCTGTCTGGGGATGGGTGATGGGCCAACTGAGAATTTGTGTTAGGGTCAAAGGGAGAACTGCGAAAGGGGATATTACTGTGGAGGTCTGCTACAGGCCACCTTATTAGGATGACTGTGTGGATGAAGCAGTCTATAGGAAGATAGGAGCAGCCTCGTGCTTGCAGGCCCTTGTCCTCATGGGGAACTTCAACCACCCCAATATCTGTTGGAGGGACAGTATGGCCCAGCACAAGCTATCCTGAAGGTTCCTCGATTGTGTGGAAGACAACTTCCTCTTGCAAGGGATAGAGGAGCTGACAAGGAGAGGTGCCGTGCTTGACCTTGTGCTCACCAACAGGGAGGGGATAGTGGGGAAATGTGAAGCTCCAAGACGCCCTTGGCTGCACTGATCACAGGATGGTGGAGTTTGAGATCCTCAGGGCAGTGAGAAGGGCACACAGCATGCTCCTTGCCTTGGACTTCAGGAGAGCAGACTTTGGCCTCTTCAGGAACCTGCTTAGTAAAGTTCCATGGGATAAATCCCTAGAGGGCAGGGGGCCCAAGACTTGGTTGATATTCAAGGATCACCTGCTACAAGCTCAGGAGCATTGCATCCTGACAAGAAAATGGGGCAAGGAAGTCAGGAGGCCTCCATGGATGGATATGGAGCTGCTGAGAAAACTTGGAAGAAAAAAATGAGCTTATAGAAGGTAGAAGTGAGGACAGGTGGCCTGGGAAGAATATAGGGACATTGCCTGGGAAGCTAGGGACAAGGTCAGGAAAGCCAAGGCCCAGATAGAATTGAGTCTGGCCAGGGATGCTGGAGATCACGGGAAAGGCTTCTATTATAGGTATATTGCAAACAAAAGACAGATAAGGGATAATGTGGGTCCTCTCCAGAAGGAAACAGGAGAAAGGGCTACCCTGGATTTGGAGAAGGCTGAAGTTCTCAATGACTTCTTTGCCTCAGTCTTCACCTGCAATTGCTCTGACCACACTGTTCAAGTCTTGGAAGGCAAGTGCAGGGGCCATGAGAATGAAGACCTTAGGCCCACTGTAGGAGAGGATCAGGTTTGAGATAATTTTAGGCACCTGATGTGCACAAGTCCATGAGGCCTGAAGGAGCTGGCAGATGAAGTTACGAAGCCACTATCCATCATGTTTGGAAAATCATGGCAGTCAGGTGAAGTTATAACTGGAAAAAGGGATATATAACTGCCGTTTTCAAGAAGGGGAAATGGAAGACCTGGGAAACTGCAGACCACTCAATCTCACCTCTTTGCCTGGCAGGATCATGAGGCAAATTCTCCTGGAAGGCATGCTAAGGCACATGAAAAACAAGGTGCTTGGTGACAGCCAGCATGGCTTCACTAGGGGAAATCGTGCCTGACCAATTTGGTGGCCTTTTATGGTAGGGCCATCATAGATGGCTGTCATAGTTCTGTGCAGAACTGATGGAGAGGGGCAAAGCAGTTGACATCATCTATCTAGACTTGTGCAAAGTGTTTGACACTGTCCCGTACAACATCCCTGTCACTAAATTGGAGATACATAAATTCAGAAGTTCATCCATAAGTTCAACCAAGCCAATTACAAGGTCCTACACCTGGGTCAAGGCAATCCTAGGCACAGCTACAGGTTGGGTAGAGAAGAGATTCAGAGTGGCACCGCAGAGAAAGACTTGGGGTGTTGGTTGATGAGAAACTGAACATGAGCCAGCTTCAGTGTGCACTTACAGCCTAGAAAGCCAACTGTATCCTGGGCTGCATCAAAACAAATGTGACCAGTAGGTTGAAGGAGGTAATCCTGCCCCTCTGCTCTTGTGAGACCCCACTTGTAGTACTGTGTGCAGTTCTGGTGTCCTCAACGTAAGAAGAGCATGTTGGTGTTGGAGCAAGTCCAAAGGTGGCTTGAGTACTTCCCATATGAAGACAGGCTGAGAAAGTTAGGGCTTTTCAGCCTGGAGAAGAGAAGGCTGTGTGGAGACCTCATAGCAGCTGAAGGGAGCCTACAAGGATTGCAGAGAGGAACTCTTCATTAGGGACTGTAGTGATAGGACAAGAGGTAACGGGTTTAAACAGGGGAAGTTCAGGTTAGATATAAGAAAGAAGTTCTTTACTGTGAGGGTGGTGAGGCACTGGAGCAGGTTGCTGAAAGAAGTGGTAAATGCTTTATCCCTGGCCGTGTTCAAGGACAGAGCCTTGGGTGACATGGTCTAGTATGAGGTATCCCTGCCCATGGTAGGGGGGTTGGGACTAGATGATCTTAAGGTCCTTTCCTACCCTAACCGTTCTATGATTCTACCATGGATTCAGAAGCTGTGCAGATGAGGAGAAAATATCAAGAATGTTTATGAAGTACTTTGAATACTATGATAGCAGGAGTGTTGGGTTTTATTGCTATTTAAATGAAAATGTTTTAGCATTCAGAAAGTTCTTGGATCACTCAACCTGGAAGCCTGGAAGTACACCTGAAAGGATGAAGATGCTGGACAATCAGCATTTCTTTACAGTTTAAGGTAAATAATATATATATGGCATATGATTAGAAAAAAGAATAAAGAAATAAAATATGAAGTCTGTTCTCCTCAGCTCCATTTTTCACTTGACTTGATAAATAAATCCTTGACGTAGTTCACTGTAATTTTTTAGTTAGTTACACTTACTATTTTTTGCAATTGTTCCCTCAACCTCCCCCTCCCCCCCCGGGTAGTGGTACTTCCATGCAGAATTGAAGTTACTCAAAATGACTGATGTCCATTTCTTTTTATGTTTCTTCGTTCTTGAAAAAGCATACTGTGTCTTCGATTGTCTGCTGGACTTCTTTAAATCTGATAAGAGAAATGGTCCTGAAAAAGATGAGGAGTGCTGATATGACCTTGGCCATATCTTAGCTAGCAGGTGCCTTTAGAATAAGATGGTACTGCATCATAATTTCCTGATGAGTTACAGCATCATGATGGCATGTGCTCCCACTCAGAATCTATTTTAAGAAATGACAGAAGCACTTTCTTATAATTGATCTTGTGCTCAAAAATACTGGATTGGAGTGAAGAAAGCCTACAAAGTAATGACGTTCTGGAGATCAAAAGAGAACTAATGGAAAAGTAGTTATTAAATTTATATATTAAAAAAAAACTTAGCAGGAAAAAAGAAAACATCATCTCTAGTTTTTGTATTTGTCTATACGTCTGTTTGTATAGCAAATTAGTACAACAGAAGAAATAGTAAAGATGTCCTCATACCTGTGGCCCATTTTGTTAGGCAGAACTTTCAAAACCTGTTTTGAGTTCAGTGCTGTAATGGCTGTTAGAAGTTGCAGCATAGGTCTTGAAAATGTGCAGTCTAACCTTCTGAAAAGCATCTGATCTGTTTGCTGAAGTTTCCTATTTTGACACTGGTTTCCGTTTGTCAAGAAAACGTAGGCATTTTCTTAACATTTGAGGCACAGTGATTATAAGGGGCAAGTTTTCATCTTAAGACTTTTCAGTATGTTGCAGATTCTGGCTTACTCTGGTCAACTCTGTATTTTCCCAGAATGAAAGTGTCCTGAAAGTGTTTGAGGATGCTCTGTACAAAAAATGTTTATTGTCTTGACCTTAGTAAGGTGACTGCAGGTTTTTATAAACCTGTTAGTTCAGATTAGCTGTATTTCAACTCAAGATATAAAACTCAGCTGCATACATTGTAAAGTTATTCTGCTGTAGCTTTATATTGCTATATTAGCAATATACGCTATATTAGAAAACGGGACAGCTGTGCACTGCCAGAATACAGACTAGTACTAACTCAAGAAGAAAAGCCAAGTGCTAAGCTAAATATTCTAAGTTGTGAGGCATAACATTTAGTGGTGGACTAGAGAATTTTTGCCTTCTTTCTGTGCTGCTTTTCTACAAGCCACCTCTTCTCTGAATATGACAAATTTTGGTCTGCTATTAACACATCACTATTTCTTGAATGGCCTGTGGGAGCAATCAGAATTTTGGAAATGGAGCACACTTAACCTAGCTTGCTTATTTTTACATTAACAAATGTGGGTAAGAAATGTTTAGGTCTCTGCAGTCTTCTGTTACAAAATTAGGACAGTGTATTTAAAGAATAAGTGCAGTGAATATGTGTATAGCTAGAATTGCATTATTGATTAATTTGATATGATAAGTTCAGAAGGCTGTTACCCCAAAGTATTAGAGGCTTCCAGCCTTTGGCATGAAAATAACCAATTTTGAGAAACATAGAAACTTTCTAAAGAAGTTTGACCTATAGAACAATGTTATATTTTTCAAGTTTAATTAATGGGCATCTGCTGTGGGTAAAACTCAGGTCTTTCTCTGGTTGGAAGCTGTTATGCTACTTTTGCAAAGGGTTCTGTACTATATGGGAAGATCATAAAATAATGCATTCATCCCTCTTTAAGTACTGGAATGCTACATTTTTACAAGGAAGGATTTTTTTTAAGATCTTTCATAGCAGCAGGGTTGGCATGTTAAAAATAAAGGTAGTATACCGATTCACATCCAATCAAGGATTTCCAAATTACTCAGAAGATGCAGTTTCTCCTGGGTCTCCAAATAGTACTGTCTTTTGGTCATGTTTGCTTATTGTGAGCAGGCAGCCTGCAGGTGTAGTTCTTGGGGTTCTGTTGAAAGATACTCAGTACACAAAATACTTACTTTATAGGGAAAAAAACAAAAAGTAAAAGCATGAAGAGGAACACTTCCTTCGTGACTGACAGAGAGTTAGTTTCATGTGAGCTGAACACAAATGAAAGCACATTTGAGATGGTACTTTTTGATAAATACTGTATGTGAAACTTTCTTTCATGTGCTCAATATTGTTCTCTGTTCCATTAAGCAGTTAATCCAAAGCCTTATCTGAGAGATGGAAATGTCATTGTTTTGGTCTTCACACCAGTGTAGCTTGAAGAACTTTGGTTTTTTAGTAACTTTGCATGTGGGGGTACATTTCTGAAGCTCTGTTTCAGACAAGTCTAAGCATTGTGTGATGGACTGCAGTGTGAAGTGGGACCTGGCAAACTGGTGGATCCATATGAGGTCAGCTTGTTAACCTGTGGTTGTTGAACTGGTTGCCTGAAATGTAGCTGAACAGTAATGTTTGCCTGACTATGGGAAGTCTCAAGCAAACCATGCTTTATTTAGTCCACTTTATTCCAGATTTTATTTTCTTCCATTTCTGAATTTTTTTTGGTAGTGATTATGTGGCAATCACATTTTTGTAAATGCTGTGTACAGAATTTTTTTTTAAGTATTGCTTTAGGAGATGTAAGCTTAAAAATCATCAAGGTGAGTTTCAGTAAGTTAAAATGTGTGCTACTGGCATTAGATATCATATAGTGCAATATTCCAGAATGTTTCATTTTAAATTAAAAATCCATTTATAAATGCATTTATAATGTGTTTAAAAATGTTCTAATATGTTTTCTGAAATTGTTCAGCTGATTCAGAAATGCTGAATACATATGATTTATGTCCATTTGGTGAATTCCCCAAAGCTGGACACTTGTAAGATTCAGGGTGCTAGGCTGTCTATTCTAGGTCATGCTTTGCCAAGAAAGGTTGGACCAGATGGTCCTTGAGGTCATTTCCAACCTGGTATTCTGTGATTCTGTAAGAAATGCTAAATCAGCTGTAGTGTAGTTTCAGTATAGGATATTTTGCTGATATGTCAGGAGAAAGTCTAAAACAACAACAGGTCTGTTAAGTGCTATGCCAAGTTTTTCCTTTATGAAGTATTTTCTTTAATGTCTAGCTTTCAAGACTTGCACTATTAGAGATTCTGTCTTGATAATGTAATGTATTTTCTGTAATCTGCCTATTTTTTTTCTTAAGTTTTTCTTTAGAATTAATAAAGTCACTTAGAATTCTCTACTGTAAAGTAATAAATGAAAGACCTGTTCTCTTTGAAGAGAAAATGGATTACTGAAAAGCAAATAACTGTCACAATTGCCTGGCTGGCATAGCTTTCCTTGCAGAGCCCTTAGTGGAGATAGAGCATTTCTCAGAGGAGGTTTCTGCTTCCACAGCTTTGTGCAGTCTCCTGGAATGACACATGGGATGAAAATGTGCTTTCTGTCAGTATTCACTCCCAGGTTTTTCATGGGTTGTGTATGGTTCTTGAAGGGAATCTTTTTTTTCTGCTCCTTTTCCTTCCACTTGATATAATGTCCAAGTTTCACATACTTCAGATAACTTCGAATAACTTCACATACTCTACTAAGTACTCCACTTACTGAAAAAAAAAAAGGAAAAAATGTTTGGTCTTAGAATGTGTTCTAAACACTGAGGAATAAATATTTATGATATAAAGAGCTGTTGGTATTTGCAATTCTGTATGACTTTTCTGCTTTATCATTTTTGGTATTAGCCCACAGTGTGACCAAGTCCTGTGTATATGTTCTGCATACTTAAGGAGAAGTTCTTATAGCACAAGATTTTGTGAGATTAAGAAATTTTAAATTAAACCAGGAAAATATTTTTAAGGTTGCTTTGGATCCTTAATAAGCTTATGGAAAGGGTTGGGGTTTTTTATTTCAGTCATACAACTCCTAAACTTTGCGTTGTTCGTATTATATATTGGAAAGGTAGTTGACCAGCCTTGTGTTATGAGAATTTCTCATGTACTAGAGGATTTTGAATTCATTATAGTTTTGTTTTAAAAACATAGTTGCTTAATGGGGGAAAATCAGTGTTTTTTTTGTTTGGTTTTTGATTTTTTTTTTGTTAGTTTATTTTTAACAGTAGCTATCTGTGTTTGGGCTCACTTGAGAGGTTAAAAATGCAAATACTGGCTCATTAAGTTGTATGAAGGACATGGGTAAGTCAATGCTGTTACATATTCTATTTTTTAATATGAAAGAGAATGTTGCATTCTGACAAGTCTTTTCATTTGAAGAAAATTTGAGCATGCATTTCAGCTTCCTAGTTAAGTCTCCACAGCTAGCATAAATTTCCTGGTTTTCAGCCTGCCGTCTGTGAAGTGTATAATACATATAATGTTCTCATTGGGTGGTCCTGGTGTGGTTTAATGTGCATGTGACACACTTAAGACCATATGAAATACTTAGACCAGAAAAACAGAACTAATATGTAGGGACAGAACACACTTAACTTTTTCTGTCTTTCTCTGTGTTCAGTAGGAAAATGTAATTACCATACTGACTCAGACTGGAATCCATATGGTGTAATATCATGTTGTAATAGGCATTTTTATTTTTTCTTTCTTGCATGTCAGTTTAATTTCTTATTGAAACAGAAGCAAAACATGTATCTTCAAGATTTTTGTTTGACAAATCCGTTAGTTCTGTGATTGTCCATAATCTGATGTTTCTTTATCACTTTTAATTAGAAAATGTCACATAAATGATATTTGTAAGGAAGCCTGAAATAGTATTTACATTTTTTTTAACCTCAATGTTACTATGAAACCCATCAGCATGTATATTATATGGACTCCTACAAAGAGGTTGTTTCTGTTATGTGTGGTAGTGCATTGAAAGGTTTTGTTTTGACAAAAGTGAATAAATCCTTATGGATTTTATGTCAAGGTTTATATGTAGCATTTATAGCTTGATTTGGTTTCATTTAATTAAAAAAATTATGGCCATAATTTCATTTTCTGCTGTTTCAAAGGTAATGTTTTTATCAGTTATGAGGCCTCAAATTTATATATTTATGCACATATTTAAAAAATAAAAACCTGTCGTGTGTCTACAGCATGTTTCCCCTTTTTCATTTTGTGTTTCTATGTCAAAAAAAAGTTTTAGGCAATCAGGAACCATCACCTTATTTTTGAGCTTAGTGGTTATTTTCAGTCAAATTTGATAGAGGGATAGCAGTATTAAAAATTTTTAGGTGACTAAATGCCATCTTGTTTGGTACAAGAAATGCCCACAGAGGAAGAGGCTTTTGTGCGAGTTCTTCCCTGCTCAGGCAGCAACAAATTCCACTAAAGGTACCTGGAAATGACACTTTAGTAGTTCCATCAGTCATAGAAATTCTGTTTAGTGAATAAACTGAACTGACTGTAGAAACACAGATGATTCAAATATGCAATTTTTGTTTGTCTTTTCCATGTTACTTCTTGTTTGGACATGATATAAGCTATATAATTTTCTTTATGATGTACTTTTTGACAGTGGCCAGTAGAAAACATTTCAAAGTTACTGCCAGTTCACCTCCAGGGAAAGTATTCTTCTGATGTAAACTAGTGCAGGATTTAAATGTGTGCACATAATATTTGGTATAACGTTAGTCCCTCTATTCATAGCAATAGTTTGCCTCTTTCAGCCTTACTATGTCAGTGATCTCTGTGGCACTTAACTGTCAATGAGATTTTTTTGAACATTGAGTTGCAGAACACTATGCTCTGAAAAGATATGTGACTGAGATTGAATGCATTTCATAGGTTTGCAGTATAGAATGGAAATGAAAATGGGCTGTAAATGAAGAGATCTTGTACCAGGAAGCAAGAGGTAACCAGGTCTCTGCACAAGTGAAGAGATATAACCTTGAAAGAAAAAAAAAAAAGCACCTAAAGTTGTTTATTTTTTTCCCTAAACTAAATATCAGGTTTGATCTATGGTTTTTCAGTAAAGAAATATAAACACTCTTGGATTGCATACGCTTGTTATTTTAAGGAAACTTAATGAGCAAATACAGGGTTATACTGTATGTTCCAGCTCTAGTCTCTCCTTGCGTAATTAGTTATTCATCAGTTTTTATTGAAGTTGCCTAAATACGGAACTCACACTTTTCCCTTCCCAATATGTTGTAATTAAAATTAATTTGCCATACAATGTTCATGGTCAAAAATTAGATAAAGAGAATGTCAGCTGGTAGGTGACAGATGTGTGTAATATGCTGTTCTTAATGCCGTATTTTCTTTTTATATGATATTCTTGACCTTCCCTCTGTATTCTCAAAAGAATTGCAGAAGTTCTGTAATATTAAGAGCAATGTTTTCTACCTAATTCAAGTTATACAACATAAGGCCTTTATCTTGCTTTTTTTTTTTTCTTGTAATACCTTCTTTCAATCACTCCCATGCTCACCCAAGCTTAACAGTATCATGCTGTTCACTCTCTTCCTCTTCCTCACACACTGCAATTACTCTTGCGGCAAAAAATGCAGAAAAAGTAGTTGTAAAAGGAAATTGGATTACTCCCAAGCAATTTGAGTTAGCATTATGTTGGTGCAGAATGCAAAGACCAAAATTCTAGATGCTATAGTGAGTGCTTTAGGGAAAAGTAGTTTGACAAACTGTAGGAGGAGAAACAACTTTTCACTTAGGATCTGCTAACTACAGAAGTTGTGCTCTTGTAATTTTTAGTAAAGTTCAGCTTGCATAAAAAGGGGGAAAAAAAGAAAACCAAACCCAACCAAAAACTCAGAGCAAGAATATATAAAAGTGAGGCAAGTAGCTAAAGGGGAATCTGAAAGAGCAGCTGAATGGTTTATGACGCTGCTCAGTCTGTTTCAAGTCATTGTATTAGACTCGGAACTGGAACACATGCTGCAAATGAAAGGACTTCAATTAGCTGACCACTAGCTAGTTTGAATGGCATAGTGTGTTAGTCTAAGCTTTGTCTGGATCAGTTACAGTTGTTACAGTTCCTTGCATCTCCCATTCAGCCTGTATACCTCTCTTTCCATTCTGTGGAAACCAAGCTGTGAAGGTGTGGAGCACTCCTGTGTTTCCCCCAGCATGGAACTGGTAAGTAGCCATCCTATGAGCTACTTCTAAGAGCTACAAAGTACTCTTTCTTCTGTTTTCCCAGATTTTGATACAGTATCAGAAGACCAAAAAATAAAAGCTGGCATGTTGAAACTTCAGAAGAAAGGAAGTTACTATTACTAAAAAAGTGTAATGCAGAGGGGAAAAATAGATCAGAGATGCTGTCAAGTTAAATGGAAAACTACTAAATTAGGCAAACCCAAAAGAGATTGTTGAGAATCAACTTGCTAAAGATATAACACCTAATAATAATTGTTTATGTCTATCAGGGAGCAGAAAGCTTATCAGTTGATAGGGCCAGTGAAGATCAAAATATAAAAGGAGCAGTTGAGGAAAAGAAAATCATGATGTAAAAGTTAAATGTAATCTTTGCATTAGTCCCTTGTACAGAGTGGATAAAGGAGCTGGCTGCCTGAAGTGGGTGTTGTGTTTTTTGTTGTGGGTTGTTTTTTTCTGGGGCGGGTGGGGGGGTGGGTTTGTATGTGTGTGTGTGTGTGTTTTTGTGATTTTTTGTTTTGTTTTGTTGTGTCTGGTTTGTTATTTTGTGTGTGTTTTGTTTGTGGGTTTTTTGTGTGTGGGTTTTTTTTTTTGTGGTGTTGCTTTTTTTTTCTGTTTTTCCTTTTGTTTCATAAACAGGTTTTTAGCAGAAGTTACTGACTCTGAAGTAACAGCACTCTGAGAGGAAGTATCATTTGGTTTGGGTTTTTTTTTAAGGGAATACTTGTGGTCATTCCAGCAATTTCAGACCAGGAAATCTATACCCTGTGCTGAGCACACTTCAGAAGCTATAGCAAAGACTGGAATGTTTTAAGCATAACTGCTAGTATACTGTGAAAGAGTTAAAACATTTTTTCCTGAAGTTAATTCTGTTCAGTCTGCTGGAGGGTTTTTTAAATGTCTCACGATGCTTCAACATGAGTGATATAAAAATTTTGCATTTTCAGAATGCTTCAAAAGACTCTTAAAGAAGCTAAACTGTCCAGCAATAAGCAGCAAGGTCCTTCCACTTTTTAATAGTTAGTTAATAATCAGAAAAGTGTAGGAATAAATTGTCAGACTTCTGTGTAGAGGCATTTATCAACAGAGTCATGTAGGAATCTGTCTGCTCCACAAGCTGTCATGGTTAACATAAGAGAATACAAAACAGCTTCTGTACTACTTATTGCTTCTCATATTGCAAGTAGTAGGAGGCATAAATGAAATGAGTTAGTAGTTTTAATTATACATATTATTACAATGGCTTCAAAATTAACCTATACTCAGATAAAACTTATACTTTTAGTCTCTATAGTAATAGTATGTAGTAGTGATGAAGTGATTTTTCTACAGTAGGTGTCAAAAGACTTAGCTTGCCATTTTGAGGATCAAGGTAGCATGTGCCTTTTATGTTTTTACATAATTTTATAGAAATTAGCACCTATATTTGCCAGGGTATGGAGAGGGGGAAAAAAGGCAGTAAATGGCAAATATTTAGGGGTTCTACTGATTTCTATTTGAGATCTTGGAAAACACTTTCTTACTCTGTAAATACATTTAATGTTGATTGCTTCTGAAACTGAGAATTTCCCATTGTTCATAATGATTTGTTCATAGCTCAAAGCTCTATGTCCTTACTGGTAGTCCTAGTTTTAAGCTTAGGGTTATTGATTGGAGGTCAGGAAGGAATTTTCTTACAAATTAGGATTTGGACAGTTGGACCCTTCTTGTCTTTAGCTTTGAACATGGTTCACTTTCCTAGTATTGTCTGAACCACTGGATATGCTTCTGTGTAAGAATAGGCTGCATGCTTGGAGCCAAAGACAGAAATAGAAGGACTTGTGGAGGAATTGAATGGTGAGTGTTATGCTGCTTCTAAGATCCTTGTAGAAAAATCTCTTAATAAACACCAACTGTTACTGTTCTCAAATTAGAATTAATGCGAAACATCACACTGTATTCAATCTAATTCATGTAATACAACCCTTTTGTTTAATTGTCTGTCTGTGTCTGGTCTGGTTTTTTTAGATCACAAACCCTGATCTCACTTGGGACTGTCAATTGCTATTGCAGCGCAAATCATATTTGGAATCAAAAAGCACTTACCACTGTCTTGTTTTGTTTTTAAAATGTTCAAATACTGTTATATTTACATTAGAAAGATGCTGCTTAAATGTTCTAAATTTAGGAGTGAAAGAGCTTTCTGAGGACTGAGTACTTGCACATATTTAACATTGTGACTTTTCCTTAACTTCAATTAAGCAGGTTGGTGCTTTTAGGGGAAATGAATATGGAAGCCTTCATAGTATTGTGCTTTAAGTGGTGAGGCAAGAAGTGAAAACAGTTGGCAGAACACAGAGTAACAGCACATGTTTATCTGTGTAATTGACCAATTTCAGTGGTCAGAGCAGGCAAGTAATCTATCTGCATTGCGGGACCTGCAGAGCTAACAGCTAGCATCTTTAATCTGTAAATGAACTTTCATTTCAGATTATGACAGATGTACATCTTCTGAATTTAGTAAAAATGCAGATACGTAACTTCAGGTGCAAATCACTTATACTAAGTTGTTTGTTTTTTTTTTTTTTAATTTTTAAGATTCTGTATGGGTCTGAAAATATTTCAGCAGTGAACTATTTTGAGATGAGGAACTTGTAAAGTCTTCAGTCTTACTTACCTAGTATGCTGATTTCTCCCTGCTGTCATATGCTGTGTTACTTGTTTATGATTGGTGTTGATATAATTTATATTCAGTAACCTTTACAAATAGAAGTATGCATGTGTTTTTAGAACCAGAGTCATATGTCTGGGCCAAAAATCAGGAGTAGCAGAGAGTATGCCTGGCTGCAGAGCAGCTAGAGAAATTGTACCTGGGAACTGTGTTCCACAAATGAGTCAATTTGAATATGAAACTCTTCTCAGTAAAGGTGAGGAAAATGTATAGTCAGTGCGATGATGGAGTGTGACAATGCTGGATGCAAAAAGTAGCACCTGCAACTCCTAAACATTCTTTTGCCTTTAGAGGTGAAGGCAGAATTGGTGCCATTGCTAGCCTAGCTGTGAAATGCTGATAAGGCATTTGTCTTGGATGAGATGAAAGACCTGTGTTGGAGGCTGGTGTGTACATTGTGTATTTTCAGCAATCTCAGAGCATTATAGGTTTTGTGTGGTCTGAAATGCCTGTAAATAACTAATAACCGGGACTACTGTATTTCTTTTAGCTGTGCCTTTCAGAACTCTAGGGTAGACCTTGGCTCATGAAGTCCATCTGTAGCATCATTCAGAGGATTGTGTAGGAAAATGCAAATCTCAACCAGAACAGGATTGCACAGCATGTTGGCCATCTGCAAACACTGGCTTCTTGCCTTCTGCTACAGACTTCACCCTAATTTTGGCAAGGAAGTAGAGGAGTTCAGTTTTATTTTAATCAAGTAGTAGAAATTCTTGCCAGTTTAGTAATAGATGGAAAGAAGGCTTGGCACTATTCTTGATGCCCATTCCCCTGCTTTCAGTCTTGGCTTTGAAATTTGGGTATTATAAGGTTTCTATGCTGTATATAACTATCATTTACTACAGTTTGGTCTGTAGGCATGGGAAAAAAAAATCTTAGGGTAGATGTCAATTATTCAACAAGCAACAGGTATTTTCATTAAAATATTTTACCAAAAAAACCCCCAAACATCTAGCATTTTTTTATTCAAACATCACTCCAGAATCCCATTGATTCAGAGTACTTGTCAAGTTACAGTTTTCCCTTCAGAAACCACAAAATTGGTCTGTTTTTTACTCTGAAATTGAACTGAAGAAATTTTAATATCGTACATTTGGTAGGATATAGGTATTTTTCTGAAATGGAGCTGATGTTTTTCCAGAAGAGTTGCAGCTTGCAATTCTATGCAAGAGACTGGCTGAACAAATTGAGTTTAGTTTGCTTTATAGTCCATTTTAGAGGTTTGCGTTTATTTTGCAGGGTTTTCTTGTTACCAAGAAAAGGTAGTGCTGCCACAGAGCAGGTATAGAGTATATGTGACCAGAGAGTCATCTGTGTTTTCTTGATCTCAAAAATGTGTTTATATTTCATGAAAGACAGTTTGTAACTTGCTTGTGGTGCTTTTTTGTAAGACTTATTTTAGGGTCTGTGTTCTACAGATGATGAAGGGCATTGGTTTAAAAATAGTGTACCCCTTGTTCTGCTTATTTTCTGCTTAGAATTTTGCAGTTAGTCTGAGGTAGTATCAAAAGACAATTTTGACAGAGGTGTGTGTGAAATGCAGAACTACTTCTTACAATGCTAAGCATACTTTTGGCATGTTTCAGATATTTGAAGTGATAGCTTTTGGAAAAAACTTTATATATGCAGATATTTTGCAATGCCTTTATAACATGAAATATTACCAAAACAGTTTAAAGGTGAAAAGACACAAAGGTGTAATACTCTCTGTAAGAAAGAACAGATGGCAACTGTACTTACTGTTACTTAATTCCTTCAGCTTTCTTGGAGTTATTGAACTGCATGCTGCTTTCAGTAGCTTTTCAGGGTGAGGAGCATGTTTGTTGCTCTACGAGTTCAATAATACTGAATTTTTGCTCAAACCTCTTGATTGTTGTCCTTCTGATCAGTTGGCACAACATCTGGAAGTGATTTGACAATAAGCAAATTCTTCTAAAAACATCAGTAATAACACTTGATACCTATAAATTATGGAAAAGCCTGTCTAAATATGCTAAGTACCCTTTCTGTGTTGTTAATGAAGGCTTTTTTTTGCTATAACATGGCTTTGCATGCTTGAAGTAATTTTAAGGTCAATGAATCCAGAAAGATCTCAGTGGAATTTTGTTTATGCTGTAACACAAAATACTTGTGCTTCTTGCAGATCTTGGACTTGCATGTGTAATGAAGCAGTATGTAATGACTCTTACCAAGAGAAAAGTCATAACAAGGTTTCTTGGCTTTAAAAAAATCTTTTTAATCTCCTGAGCTCAAATCTTGTTAATGTATTTACGTAGGATGACTGAGTTCCTTAACAGTAGGTGCACTTTTTGAGTAACTTATACACCAGTATACATATGTATACAGATAGATCCTCTTGGAAACTGTGGTAGGGCACATCAAAAATAAGGAGATGACTGATGACAGGTAACATGGCTTCACTAAAGGAAACTATGCCTAACAAATTTGGTTGCCTTCTGCAGTGGGGTTTCAGCCTTGGTGAATAAGGGAAGATTGACATCGAATGCCAGGACATGTGCAAAGCATTTGACACTGTCTCACATGATATCCTTGTCTCTAACCTGGAGAGGCATGGATATGATGAATGGACTGCTTGGTGGATAAGGAATTGGCTGGATGGTTGCACTCAGTGAGTTGTGGTCAATGAATCGATGTCCAAGTGGATCTTGGACAAGTGACACAGTGACAAGTGGCATTCCTCGGATTGATACTGGAACCAGCACTGTTTAACATCACTGCTGGCAACATGGACAGTGGGATTCAGTGTGCCCTCAGCAACTTTGCTGATAACACCGAACTGTGTGGTACGGTCAGCATGCTAGAAGGGAAGGGATAACATCCAGGGGGACCTTGACATGCTTGAGAGGTGGGCCTGTGTGCACCTCATGAAATTCAACAAGGTGTAGTGCAAGATCCTGCATGTGAGTCAGGACAATCCCAAGCTCAAATACAGGCTGGGCAGAGGATGGCTTGAGAGCAGCCCTGAGGAGAAAGACTTAGGGGTGTTCACTGATGAGAAGCTCAACATGACCCAGCAATGTGCATTTGCAGCCCAGAAAGCTTTTTTGCCAGACTGAATAAGCTCAAGTCTCTCAGTCTGTCTTCTTTAAGTGTCTGCTCTGGCACCCTGGCCCTCTTGGTCCTCTCTGCCTGACCCTTTCTAATCTTTCAATATTGCTTTTAAGCTGGGGGATCCAAAACTGAACATGCTGTCCCAGGTGCAGTGTCATGAGTGCTGAGCAGAAACTTTAATTTGCCCAGATCTGCTGGACTCTCTTCTAATTTTGCCCAGTTCTCAAGTTTCTCAAGGGCTCTGAGTTGAATCTCTGACATTCATCTGCTTGGCTCCTCCCTCTATTTTAATGCCCTCCTCAAATTTCCTGCAACACAGGCTATCTCATCAGTCAGGGTGCTGCTTGAAAAAAAAAATAAAAAAGAAATTCAATCAATTTCAGTCAACGGCCCCTGTTGTTGACCCTTTGGTATTCTGGTCTGTTGTGGTTTAAGCTCAGCCAGTAACTCGGAGCCATGCAGCTGCTCGCTCACTCCCCCTTTCTTCTCCCCCATTCCCAGAGTGATGAGGAGGAGAATCAAAAGGATTCTCTGGAACCCAGGACATAGTCTTTACTAGCTGCTAAATGAATATTAAGTCATTTATTGTTTTGGTTTTTTTTTAACCTAGGTGGTCTGACTGATTTTTAGTCTACCTGACAGTGCAGTCTTTTAGCTGATGTTTCTCAGCTTCCAGATAATTTTGTGTAAGATGGTGCCCCAAGCCTCACTAAGATCTAGTTACATTAAATCCACAGCTTTCCTCTTAGCTAACATAGCAGTCATGTCATTAAAGTAGGCAGTCAGGTTGGTCAAGTGTAATTTGTCCTTAGTAAAAACATGTTGACTGTTTCTAGTTGCTTTCTTGTCCATCATGTTTGGAAATGGACTCTAGAAGGAAAAGCTCTGTGGTCTTCTCTGGTACTTTCTAGTTCAGATTGTCCGTCTTGTTCCATTGGTTTCTTCTCTTTGCCTTTTTTAGCGTTTAGCCTATTTCTAATAGTAAATACAGCTTCACTAAGCATTCCTAAAATGTTGATCCCATACTGTTGGTTTCTTCGCTTTTTCCCAAACCCTGTTGTTATTTGCCATTTAAGGAGTAAGCTTTGCCTGTGTGGAATAGGACAAAAAAGGCATCGAGTATTTCAGTGTTTTCTGCATCATCTGTCACTGAGTTGTCTTTACCCATCTGCCAGAAGACTCTTGTTTCCCTGAACTTTCTTTTGCACTAACAATACCTGTAGAATCTTTTCTTGTTGTCATTTATGTTCAACAAAAGAAGTGTCTTCCTAACTCCTTTTTTTGATTGTCATTGAGTGATGCTTTTATTCTCCTCCTTTGTTGTCTGTTCTTGTTTCTAGTTCTGTGTTCCACTCTTGCTATCTTGTAGGAGAGCAGACAAGTAGAATTTAGATATATGTGAAGATTGGAGGAGAGAATATTTTTAGCATATGCTTTGTTAGTGGAACTATTAGTGGCATAAAGTTTTTATTTTTGCTTGTCTATAAACAAGATGTTGCAAAGTAAAAGGGATTCAGAAAAGTATTTCCAGTAAACCATACTACTCAGTGTGTGAGGCTTGGAAAGCATGCTTTAACCAGCTTTTTACATTTGTATTTCTAGTCAGTCATGGGCATTGTTTTACCTCTGCTAAGTAGGAGATATCTGAACTTACTGTTTGAGCTGAGTAGTACCAGTAATCATTAAACTTTAAAATATGGCATTTGAGGAAAAAATCAATTACAGATTAATTTTCAGCTCTAAGTGGCAGTGTGGTAATAATGCTGGTTAATAAAATTTGAATATTCTTTGTTTAACTGTTGGATCCTATTTCAGGTCAGTGGAAATGTGTGATCTTAAAAGCATGAACTCTCCCCTTACTATCGAATTATCTTTCTACTTTTCTACAGCATAACAGTAGACAACTAGTAGACAACTCTTTGTTTTCCAAAGTGGATTTTGTGTTCCTGTTATGAATACTGCTTACTACCTGTCCTTGCCTGGAGCACCCATAAAACAAGCATACTTTGGATTCGAAAGCACTAGAAACTTTCATTGGACCAAGCTGAAGCTCTTTTATTGTTTTGTGCTATCAGGCAAGTCTTGATGGAGCTGATATTTTTCAGATACATAAGAAGATCTGTCCAGCCAGAAATTTGCCTGTGTCTTTAGGAGCCATGGTGTTTACATGGCCAAAATATGTATTACATGGAAGAAAATTAAGAATGCTGAAAATACACTGTCTTTCAAAAACAATACTAACAAAGTAACTCTCTTGGTCTTCTTTCCATTGGAGGGGTTATTTAAACATAAGTTTTCATTCATTGGTAATGACAGTAGTCCTTTTTCCTTAACACAGAATTTATGTTGAGTGTTGCCTTCCATTGTATAGTTTAGTGCTTAAATGTCACTGGTGATACCTCTATACCTTTTTGTGTGAGAAAAATGAAATATCTATGTGTTGATTTGCAATTCTTTTTTATATATATGAAAGACCACTCTCAAAGGGACAGGCTTTGCGAGCTTTGAGAGAGTTTTAGTTTCTATTTTGTTAAGTAAAGGAAAAAATTATTTTCAGGTAGTTACTTTGCTGTAATGAAGTTCTTAAGCCAGCTGTAAAATGAGTTTGTTATACTGAGTACCTGTTTAATGGCACTTGTGGAAAATAAATCCCGTTCATTAAAACCTGAAATGTTTGGTGGTCAAGTAAGTTGATTTCCTGCTTATAAAGTCTTATTTTGAATAGTCTGTAATTGGATGATCTGCAGTTATAGATGCATTTGTCTTCATGATATAAATAATTTTGAGTAAGGTTTTTTTTTCCCCATCAAACTGTATTTGATTTTTGACATGTTTCTGTCACCTTTATTTTTGTTATGCTCTGCCTCTGTCTCTTGTGCTGTTCTTGATGTAGTTAAAACATAGCAATTTGCAGACTTGTCTTCTGCAGCAGACAGATTCCCTTGGGTCTGTTTCTCCATTTCTAATGTTAAAAAAAAAATAAAGTAACCAGTCCAGATATTTTACTTTTTCATCCGTTGAAATTGTTGGTGAGGACAGAAATGAACTTGTGATCTGCTGAGCATTACTTTGGTAATTTTTTTTGAGGCAGGAGTGGCTATTGCATGCCAGACTCTCAAGGGAGCTGTTGAGAGTCCCAAGCAGCCTTTGCTACATTCTCTGGCTTGTTCAGATTGATTTTATTTTTTCTGAAGTAACTGCAGTTTTTACAGATGCTGTTTTCTCATATGTAATATTCAGAGTGGATCTTTTTATTTTGGAGATCATTAGAAGTAAAGCTTTCTGTTCCAGGATCATTTTCTTATGCGTGGTGTTATCTTGACTAACATGGACAAAGCTCTAATTACAGATAGTAAATTAGGCTTCACACCCTGCAAACTGTTCCAGGGACATGACTAATTTTTAATGGCAGTGCTACTAGAAATCGCACAACAGGGATGTGAACCAGGCTCAGTGGATGTTAGTATAGAGATTAGTATTTCTGCCCTGTATTTCCAGGCGTACATGACAGATCTTAGACAGAATATCCCTTGGGTCATTGAGTCATATTTTAATAATAAACCTTAGCTCTCACATCCCACAATGGGTAAAGTCAGCTTTAGAACTCCGTATTATTCTTTTTTTTTGGGGGGGTTAACCAGGATTATCAGTTATTGACTGTATGCTGTATTGCTTATTCATGAAAATGTGTTCTTTCTTGCTTGCAATATGATAAGGAGCTGTCTCTTAAGATAAATCAGCATTTTCTTGGAGCACTGAACATGGAACTATGATAAAAGAAATTAGTTTCCTTTTGTAGCAATTGCTGTTTTCCCTCCCATTATTGGGTGTTTGTTCCCATACCAACACCACCCCCCTCTCTGTGTCAGCACAGCAGTTTGTGGGCTTGTGAAGCTGCAGCGTAAAATAGATTAGTTTATTGTTTCTGATTAATTTTTTTTTATTTTAATCTTTTTTTCCTCAAATGGCTTAGGGTTTGTGTTTGGCTTACTGGTCGTTTATAAGATTGCTGCAGAAATCATTCTGTTGGCACAGTAAAAGGGATAGTTAAGGTGGGAGCAAGAGGCAAGAATTTGAAACTCTAAGCTGACATTTCTGCTAAAGTTAGGTTGTATAGTGCACTCATGACTTTGTTCTTTGGCTCTGAAAGCCATTACTTGACTAACAAACAAAAAGCTCCCCTAATGCTCATAGTACTTATTTCATCTGAGTGATTTTTTTTAAAGAATTTTTTTTTTTTTATGCACATATCCCAAGAGAAAATTATTTAAGTTCTGTGGTACATATGTAAAGTTTCATGTCATTGTGGCTTGTGCCTGACCATCCTGAGAAGATATGAAAAGCGTATTGAGTGTCACTGTGTTTGGAATGCTGGCGTCTATCCTGCTGGGTGAGTGCCTTGGCAAAGCTGTTGGAAGCTGCATTATCTGATAGGAAGAGAAGGAAGTAAGTTCTTCCTGTTCTAAGAAGTCTGTAATGTCTTCTGTTTTTCTACTTCCCTCTCTGTATTTGAGGAATACGCCTGAGATTATTGTGTCCTAGCAATGCCTATTTGTCGTAAATGGCCCCTGGAAATACACTGGCAATTCCAGGATGCATCAAAATTGCTCCTTGAGTGGTGCTGAGAACTGATGCCTCATTGCATGACTCAGTACTAGGGCTGTAGTGGCTGTTGCCTGCTTGGTGTATAATGGATTTTTTTTTCTCCACTGGTCTCTTGCATTTTGTTGTGAAAGAAGTGCAACCACAATACTTGTAGGCTTCTCCCACTTAAACATGGCTGTGTACAATGAGCAGAAGTACAGTAATAGAAAATATTTTTAAACCAAAGTGTTTATTCAGAATCTAAAACAGCTTTTGAAGGTCTCTTATCTTCCCTTTGGGAATGCTTAGCACTTTTACACCTTAATTTCAAAATATGTCTCAAGAAAATAGTAAATAAAAGTAAATAGAAAAGTAAGAAGGAAATGGTAAATAAAATGGCTAAATAATTAGCCATAGGTCAGTAGGACCAGACTTGAGAGTTGGACTGAAATAATTAAAGAAAATCAATCACACATTGAGAAGTTAATTTTAAAAGTGTAAGCTTGTAGCACCTACTCTAATTATACAATGTTTTGTTTCCCTCAGGCCTGAAATATGGACAAGGCTCTCTTGAGATAATTCTTTCAGTTTGAAAATGTCCATTGTAGAATAATGTCCACTGATCCATTAGTGATGGTGAATCCTGAGCACATTTTTGGTGTGTGACATCACAGTGTGTGCCAAAGTTTGTTTCTCTATATTAAATCAGCACTTGAAACATTTTCCTTCTTCAGAAAATGTTCTAAAGCAGCAGATCTGCTTGCCACCAAAGTTAAACTATCTCTGAATTGCAAATAGGAAAACTATATATAAGCTCTTCTGTTGGATACATAGGTAGTTGCTGAACGTGCTTGTCTTTAAGCTCTGGATACTTGATTATTTCAAGGATATGTGTTCCACATCAGTAGGCATGCTGGATCTGAAGGCTTTTTATTAGAAAAAAAAAGTTATTTTGAAGCAGAATAGAAACAAGGTATAATAAGTAAATTACAAATGAACTGATTTTGCCACATGGTTGCTGTGAGAAACATGTCTTCAATAGGCTTTGCGCAGAACACTTTAAATACTTTATTTGTATCTTGATGTTTGAGAACATCTCCTAAAGTAAAGGATAGCTGCCCATATGTTTCTTTCCACCCCATGGAAGCTTTTTGATACAGTTCTTTTCTACTCTTCTAATTCCACTTTTGAGTATGTCTTTTTAGTCTAACATTTTAGAAAACATTCTACCTGTTTGTTCAGATAATTGTTCGTGTTCCCTTCCCTTCTTTCTTCACATGGCATGGCCTAATGTTGTGAGTAGAAGTTATCTATTTGTATTCTTCATGACTTCTGTGCTTTGTCTGTCTCCTCAAAACCAGGGGATTTTTTAAAAATCTCTTGCTTTGCTCAAAGGGTCCTCTGAGGAAAACATGTTTCATTACGTTATTTCTTTTACAGAATCTGTCTAGTTTTCATTATTGTTTTGTTTTCCCAAACCTCTCTCTGATCCCTAGAACTGAAAGGCTCTTAGGGCTTGGCAGCACTTGTTTTATAAGTCTGGGGAAATGAAACTTTTGTTTCATTTTCATTTAATTTTCATTTTTCATTTGTTTCATTTTCATTTTTCATTTGTTTCACTACCAAAATACCCAGTTGCTACTTGGGCACCATTTTTCTCTCCAGTCTGTAGCCATAATCAACTGACAGCTTCTTGGAGTGGATTTTCTCAAGAGTAACTTAATATTCCCTTCCCTTTAAACAGTTTAGAACTGTGATTGAGGGACATTACAGGTCACTCTTATTTCCTATTACTTTATTAACTGTCATAATATTTTTGTTCCTTGCTAAGCCTCTTAGTCATTCATCTCTACCTCCCTGTAATCCATGGAATTTATTTAAGCAAGTGATATATGTGTTAGCGTTATCTAAAATAAGCATTTTACATTGTTGAGGTATTTAGTGGTGGTATGCTTCCCTTACTGACATACGCAATATGGAACAGGTCTTGGATAAGGGGGATGTAGGATAATCCTGTGTTTCACTTTCTCTGCAATTTTCAAAGAGGTTAAGGGGGTGATGACCTACAAGATGACCACCAAAAAATTGGGTGTGATTTTCTTTGGTTTTGCTTTTGCATCATCTTACCATAACATGACAGCAAATACAAATCAGACTTGCTTTATGTACTACACAGGCATATCCTTAGGTATGTGGATAATGTAATATAAGAATTTGCACAGTAAATGGGATCTGCTGTATGGTTTCTGCTTACAGGGTATTACTTGATGGATAACAGGACATGTTCCTTGCTGGCAACTTATGGATTGAGTCATTCATGATTATTAACACAGGAACTACAATAAACATATAGAGTTTACTGTATTTAAAAAAAAATTGATTGAGAAGGATAAATTTACCTATTTTTATGAGTCTCTTTCTACATGTTTTTGAGAAGTGACTGGAAAAACTTTAGTTGGAGTTTGAAATAACCAAAATCTGAAGTATGCAGAATGTCAGAATTTTGGCATGAAGGGAATTCCTGAGAACTGGTGCTGGTACTAACTTGTGAAACTTGGGATATCACCTGATTCGTAAGAGTGTCTTTGTCCCACAGTGTATGTAGGCTTTATGTATGAAGGAAAGAGATCTCACAAAATCATGATGGTATAGGTATCCTGTTAGGGATTAAGAAGGATGCTGCTTAGGACTCCCTTTCTGCTTGTCAAAAAATGAAGTAATTAAGATACTAACCTGAAGGCCTTACATGATCTCTATAAACAAGAGGATGAAGATATGTTTATATTTGGGACAGTTCAGCATTGCAGTGGCCTGCTAATCTCTTAGGGCCTCGTTCTTATGTGGGCAGCCTAAAACAAGATTTTCAAGCAGGGAGAAGAAAACAATTCATGGGCTGTCCACAGTTCTTTGCCTTCAAAATCGCTGTTGTCTGTTCTAAATTAGCTGCTTAATTTTGGAATTATAGTAGTGAATCTCAAACTTCTGAATGTGCAGGAAATAATTTTTAACAGATACAAGTCCTCTGTTCAGATATGTTTGGTTAGATTTGCCACTTTTCTTCTTTAGGTTTCTGATTTTCAATCTGTTGATTTATGCAAGTGTTTACCAAAAATGGAACTCTGTACAAATCTGCAGAACAGCTATAAAGAAAATAAGTGCAACTTTTTTATGAGATTCACTATTAAAGCTGTAGTGATGCATCACTGTATTGTATTACGCATGGCTTGCAATAATGTAGTTGGTTCTTTTTTTTATTTTGCAAGGAGAATGCCCTGTTAAAAATTCGTAAGCTATTTGGAAAAATGAGCATTAGGATTGTAAATAAAGGTTCCTTAATTTTTAAACGAGTTCATACTTCCTGTCAAGGAAGAGGTGGCTCTTCTGCTATGCTTCTATGTGTTTTCTTAGAAATCTGGTGCATTTGCCTAAGCATCCCAACTTAGATGACTTCTGGTAGGATAGCGGAGTCATACATGGCTTTCCACATACTGTTTTTGTTTGTTTATTTTGTTTTTTAAAAATGTGCTTTTTTTCATTATGAAATGATCTTCAAGAACTTTGTTTATAACAGCACAGGCCAACAGTTTTGAGTCATGCATTCATTTAAGTTGTAGTGCGTAGTAAATAGATGTAATGTTTAATGTTAGGAAAGTTAGGAATTATAAAGTATAAAAAAACTACGTAGGTCGTAGAAAAGCTTGCATACTTCTGGAATAAACTACCCTGCTTTTTGCTTCATAACACTGTATATAAGACTTAACAAAATATTGAATTTATTAACATCAAAAGAGTCAAGTATTAGAGGTCAGTTAAGTGAGTTATTCTTGTTAGTGATGCAAAACTACTGTCAGTAGTCCACAATTTGATATTAAATAAGAACATAGAATTGTCTTATTTTATCACATCTTTCATCTTTCTGCTTTACTGTCCTCCTCCTGACAGTCATTAATTACAAGCATTTGAGAAGTCAGCCCAGGTGTTCCAGAAAGCGAAGGTTATTTACTTCCTCAGTTCTTCACAAACTCAATCTTTTTGTAGGACATCGGTGTATATTTTTAATGTCCCATATCACACATCTTCCAAAATTACTTGTGTTTAATTTGAGAACTGTACATTAACTGGCAGTTGCAAGAAAACCAAACTGCTTTTGAATTGCCTTGGTGGTGCCTTGGTGTGATAACTTCCACCCTTACATCATACTGAAGATCGGTATATTTCATTTCTGTGCTTATGAATTTTCTGAATGTATCATATATCTTATGTTCTGTTTGCAGTAGTTGGGAAGCACCTCAGATAACAATTATTTTTTCTCTGTTTATTAATATCCAGGTTTATTAGGTTTTGCTTCAATAACTTTATCTTCATAATGATGTGGACACTGTTTTACATAGATAATCTATGCATAGTTTTTAAGAAGCATCTAGAAAGGACATATTTAGGCTGGTGTTGAAACAGAATAGTTGCACTTGTTACTGATAATTGCTTTGAATTTTATGCAAGTTAGAAAAATCAGCTTTAGCTTATTTTGCATAGCTGTATGTATGCTGTGAAGAGTGCATACTTTTGAGCAGATTAAAAAAACCCCTTTAAATTAGTGGAATTAAAAATTTTGAATGGAGAAAACAGTAAGTCATCTGGAAAAGGTTTAAATCCCTCTGACACATATTAATCAAAAATACTTGTTTTTCTTAGAGCATACCTAAAAATTGCTATAGGCACGTAAAGATATGTTTATGTTGTGCAATGAAGTGTGGTGCAGAAGGTGGCAGAAGAGCAGACTCCAAAATAACACCAGACCTGGGAAGAGTACAGTTGCATTAGTGACACTGTGCCTGAGGTAAGAAGCCCTTTCCAGAAAATATAATGGCTTGTGTTTGAAGAGATTTTGTCGAAGTCCTGCTGCATCCAAGAAATAGGCTGCATTAATAGGGATTCTTTGTGCATGACATCTTCCCTCTCTCCCAACTTTATACATTCCTTTTTGGAACCTGAAATATCATGTAACTTTGATGTAATTTTCAGTTTAAGATTTTTTTTTCCTTGGCTACGTTAGTGTTCATATTCATTAAGAAGGAAAAAAAAATTAATTTATACAGTTTTTTTTTTATTTATCCTAATTAACATGGAAATTAAGATAGGAGCTTAATGTTTAAGAAGCTGTTTGGAAATTGGCCATTAGCTTGAAATTCTGAAATAGCTTTCATCCTTAAGTAAACCTTTAATATGAAGAATGACTGCTTAAGCTGAAAATGAGAAACTGGGATAGGGGAATTCCACATGGATGTGTTTTGGCTTAAATAAAGGAGTGTTTTGATCCATGTACAGTCTACTGTAAACCTGTGTGTTTGTCCATAAGACTGTTTTACTAGTTTTAATAAAACTCTGCCTATATTTTAAGGTAATTTTTAAAATATTTTGTTAGTATCACTGATTTGCAGGTTGTGTGTATATTTAGAAAGGCTCTTCTTTAATTAGAGTCTTCTTGTCTGATTCACTCGGTGATACAATACTGAGTGAATATACCAGTGAGTTTTTCCCATCACAACTGTTTCCATGGAGATGAATAGTGACAATACACAGCGAATGAAATGTGGAATTCATGGTGAATTTAGAGGGAGAACACTCACTCTCACATCTTGCTGATGGGCATGATTAATGGGAAACTGAAATAATGAATCTTAATGACATTGTATTAAAATATTTGAATGATTGCTTGAGTTTTCTGTTATTCTTTCATGAAGTTTGCCTGTTTTCATCCTTGCTGGTGTGACTAAAACCTGACCCACAGTAATCCGTAAATTTGTTGGACCTGCAAGTGGCTGGGTTATTGCACGTGAAGCGGGTAATGTCAGTGGTAATGTCGTTAACTAACTGTGAAAGAAGAGGTAGGGAGGAGAACTACTGTGGGGAGGGAAATTTCAGGTCATCTTTTGGTGCTTAGTAGAGGATATGATCACCCTAGTATTAACACTTGTAGAAACAAGGACAACCAGCCTCTTTTCTTCGTGTTTATTCTGGTTGCCCAGGCTATCCTATTTTCAGGCTTTAGCTGGATGCCTAGCCATTTGCAATTTCAAAACTCTGAAGATAGTCCATATTGCTCAGAATATGAAAGTTCTTGATATCTGAATATCATACTTCTATTTTTATTTACTAGTCAAGATCCTTCAAGATATATCAGAAGTTATTTTTGCAAGATGGACTGTACAGCTGGGCCATTTCACTAATCTGTAGATAAATATTCATAACTATTTTTAGGAGGAATACTTTCTAAAAGATTATATTTATATCCATTTTTCTCCAGAGGAAGAGTTTAGCAGAGGTGGAACGTAAAACAGATGGGAATTTATATTTCCACCACTATGGGACTGGCATTCCCAGGAGACCGGTTGTCAGTTTCAACAGATGACTGTCAACAGCAAATACACAGAATGTGGTAACACATTTCCAGTAGGCTTGACATTTATACAGTTTAGAAGGACAAATTATTCTCTCAGTCTCATATATGAATAGTGTATCACAGTCATCAGTACTGCTGCTGGTTTCACTTCGCTTGCTTAGAGGTTTAGGACTCTGTTGTGGATCTCATGATTCAGTTCCTGGTATATTTTTGCCACTGGATATTGCAATTGCTAATGTTTTATGTGACTTGAGACATCATCAAACACATACATGGAAGAAAAATCGCTGAGTGCTGTTATACATAGGTGACACTTCTTGTTCAGAAAGTCCTTAAACCAGAAGGTTGGGAAGCTGGGAGAGTGTTCTTGGAAGTGTTAGGATGTGGTGGCTAGACATTGACTGAGGTGTGGCATAAGGACTGTTGCAGTGATGCCAAGGTGCTTGATTTATCCTGCCACCTAGGGGAAACCTCTGAAGCCTCCTTCCTGACCGCAGAAGCAGGTTTCACGTGTGGAATAGTCAGGACAACAGGTTTGGTTTGTCCCGATTGAGGCTGAGGTGTTCAAGTGCAGAGCCACCCAGCATATATTCCCAGGAACCATACTTTGATACAGCTTTGCCAGTTTTCTGACCCTCCATTTTGCTTCTCTCTATCTCTCTCTAACCCAGGCTTCTTCCAAGTCAATGACCCACCCCTTCTCATTGCTTTGTCACATAGGTACCCAAATAGGTATTTCTAATACTGTTGCCAAGGGAAGTTTCGGGTTTATATGGTATTACTAATACTGCTAGCTAGCAACTGTTGGCCTGGCAAAATACTGCTCCTCAGAAGGTTGCCAGTACTTCTCAGCTGTGAAGCTTGGCTCTTTCTCATGTAACTGGTGTTGAAATCCAGCTGTTCCTTCTGGCATCATCTGTGATTTTCTTTATCACTTCTCACATTGTTATTTGTCACAACCAGCAGTTCCTTGTGTCCTGCTCAATTAGCTTAGGCTCGGGCCTGGCACTGGTTGGCAGCCTGGCTGTTTGCCTGTAAGCCTGGACAAGAGGTACAGGAGTACAGGAAAGGTCTGTACAGTTTCACTGTTCACACCTTCATAGGTATTTGTTATTGGTAAGGGTCTGAGGAGCCATATAACACAGAATCGTGTGCAAGGTGGATCAGATTTTAGGTATAATTTTTCTTCTGGGTTTTTCAGCAAAGCTGTCAGGCAATGAAGTCAACAGATAAGGATTTTATCACAACGTGCTGATAGTAGAAATAATAGTTAAAAAAAATCAATCTTAACTAGTGATTTTGTTTTTGTGAGGGACAAGTTAGCATACTGTTTTATAACGAATCAATCCTGGCACTGTGCTTTGATACTTACTTTATTGTGTTAAAAAAAAAATTACTGAGTTTGGGGAAGAAATAGAAATCCCCGTTAGTAGAAAAAGGAGATCCCTTGTGGGTATGGTTTTGTGTTTGGGTTTTTGTATGGGTTTTGTTGTTATTGTTGATGTTTGGTTTTTCGTTTTGTTTTGTTGTTGTTCCTTTATTTTAAACTAGTCAAAACTTTTACATTTGGAAAGTGGTTCAATACTTCATTAAGAATTGTAACAGTTCTGCTATCTGTTTACTGGAGCACTGTTTCAATTATTGTGACATTTAAAAGGGAAGTAACAAATCAAAGAGATTTTTTTTATTTTAACTCTTAGCTTGCACTTACAGAAAGCTTTTTCTTGTCTTTCTATGGTACTTATAAATTGGTTTTGAGGTGGAGAGGCCAAATAATATTTTAGTGCTGTGAACTATGAATTCTGAGTAACATATTTAGAGGTGTCAGTGGTAGGTTACCAACATCTTATCAAGAGAGTAATGATGAAGTATATCCTGCTGTTCTGCATGTTATGTCAACAGTGTTTATGCCTTATTAATTTTCATTATCTCTGTTTTAATGCGTTATTAATAGTAGCTTATAAAAAGTTAAGAAATAATGGTATTCTCATTTGTTTTGACTACCCTCATGCCTAGATGAAATTTGCTGATTTTGGATAGATGTCGTGTCTGTATGTTTTGATTTATTACTGAAATAGTTTGTTTTCAAGTCCTTAAGTGCTCCATCTGGATTGTCGTGGAACTGAAGTGGGTCTTGCTGTGCTAGATCGAACTGAAAGGATAACTTCATAAATGTGTGGCTCAGAATCCAGCAACGTGTGGGCTGTGTGCATACTTGCTTGCTGCAGGAGATCTGAGAATGCCAACAGCATTATATTTATTGCAGTGAACAGATGCATGCAGTGAGCTGGTGTGGCTCAGGAAAATACCTGAAATCTTCACTTTGCTGCTAAGATGCAATGACTTTCTGGATCATCTCAGAGAACTGTGTGGTATTTGATTCTGGGAAGTGAATGGAGGTTGCCAAACTAAGAGAAAATCTTGACAGGAAGATCTCATCCCCTCAAAGGCACAGGCTGTGATTTGGCTTCCAGACCTTTTGCATTTAATATGTTTCATCCAGCAGACCCAAGTTTCTGTATTTCAAAGTTTCCTTGTTATAGTTTATTTTCTAAAAAAAAAAAAAAAAGAAGGCTTCAGAGATGCAGAGCTCTTGCTCTGGTTTTGTTGTTCTTATTTCAAGCAGAAAATTCAGAAAGTTGTGTCTCAAAGCACTAACTGACTTGTGTTCCTGCTGTCGGAGTTCAGAGGCTTTTTTGTCAGGTTATTTAAAGTAACAAATGTTGAAAATCTCAAATTTTACATTCTTGTCTATTTTTAAAGAGGATTTAGTCTCAGCTAGATTTCAAATCTAGTCACTATCCAAGTTTTTTGCATGTGTTTGTAGTGCACATCATGGATCTCCTTGTCTATCTTAGCTTTAGCTACTTGGATTTTCTTGGATGTTGTGATAGCTGTTATGGCGAACAGCTGCTTCTCTCAAACGCTGATGTTCTGTTCAGGCCTGGAACAAAACTCCAGTATACATTTGTTGTGTAACTTAGTTGCTAAAAATCACAGCTGTGTCATAAGCAGAGAAGATCCATCTCGCATCTGTTCAACTGACTTTTTGGGTGGGTTTTTTTTTGTTTGTTTTTTGTTTGGATTTTTTTTCCTTTACACTCTATTGGGAAAGAAGTGTTAGCCATTGTAACAGTGTAAACATTTCTGTTTCGCATTTTTACCAAGAAGTTTGCTAATTAGTCATCTTGCTGGTTTTGAAGAAGAAATCTTTAAAATTTCACTGCAGGGAAAGGAATTGCTGTTGTAGCAACAGATGCTCTGCCTTGTTAGTAAAGGCAGAAGTCTTTCATATGCATTTAGTGGCTCTTGACTGAAAAAACAGGCCTGAGAAAAGGATGACTCCAATTATGACATGAAGGAAGGAATAATGCTGTTTGTCATTGCTTCTAATTGCAGATTTTAGTTCAAACTGCAGCCTCTTATCTTCCTACAGCCTGCTATCACCTTAAATTGCAGAATACTATTTACTTACTAGGCCAGGAGCATTTGAAGCTATGGCTTTTAATGTGACTCTTGCCATTTAGAAATAGTAATTACGGCTGACATAATATTTATATAAGGGACTACTCTTGTTTCTGTGTGTGTCCAGAAATATCGTGATTGTGATTTGTGTCCAGAACTGCCATCCATCAATAAAGTGGATCAGGAACTTGAAATAGTTTGGGACTGAGCAACCTCTGTCTTCATTTGTTCAGTTGAAGTAAGTTTGAGTCCTTATTGTATGAGAGAATTTTCTCAGGAGACTAATTACTTCCAGGGCTTTTAGTGTGCCAGAAGAGCGGGCAGTATATAATGGATATGCCAGGGGTGTGCTTTCAGACTTTTGGGGTAGAGTCTGCAAGTAGCTGTTTTATTTTTCCTCAGCTTAGAGAATGTACATCAGGTTCAGTAGATTTGATCTGAAATTCCTTTGTGATATTACAGTTGTGGAAAAAGTAGTAAGACTTTGGTGACAGATTGCATAAGGAAAATTCGCTCCAGTACCTAGACCATTTTGCTCATTTACTTCTATAAAATAAATTTTCCTCTGTTGGCAGAAGCGTAGTTTTGCTGATATAACTGTATATATGCTTGGTATGTTTTGTAGTCCAGGATGGCAGTTTGAAACTGCACTACTACCCATATGTCCCAGGTAAAAATGTATGCTATCAAATTGCTCTCAGTAGCTGCTATATTGGGATATAGTAATGGTTTGTGGTTTAGAGGAAAAAAAAACCCACAAATAATCATAATGCTTAATGCTTAGTAGCCTTCATAAAGGAGACTCAATTATTCACTTCTCATCCTTTCATACATTTTACTTTCCCTGGAGGATAAGTAAGGAAAGTCACATAGTTCTAGGTTTTTTAATTACTTCATACTTGAGGCTTTGCTGTTCAACATCTTTGTAAAACACTTAAACCAGGGGAGAAAACCACCCCAAGAGTACTGTTCCACTCCTTCATGTGAGAGAACAAAAAAGAGATCTAGACCCTAATGAATCCCTTTACCTTTCTAAATAATCAAAAATCAGTCAGTTATCCTGCAGTACTCCACTTTCACCTTTCACTAGCATTTATTTAGGTATTGCAAATTCTGAAAGAACTTCTGGAAAACAGTTTCTTCACAGACTCTGGCCATGGGGTTTTTTTTTGGTTGGGTTTGGGTTTTTTATTTGTTTGTTTGTGTTTTTTAATTTATTTTAAATTTCAAGGCATTTCTTGTCCATGAGCTCTCTGTATATTTTGTTAATTTTCTGCTTTCAGAACTGTTGCCTTTCCTTTGCCTTTATGATTTTCTTCTGCTTAAGGTCCTTGTAAATTATTTGGTTGTCTTTGACATCTTCCTGGGTTTGTTCTTTCCATTTTTTCCCCCTTCACAAGGTCTGTTCTCAGACCATAGCAGGGAAGATGTTTAGATAATTGACTGTAACTATTATCTTTATGCTACCAATTTGTAAAATACTTCAGTACTGATGAACTGCCTCTTCTGTCTGAACTAATAACCCAATCTTCAGATCTCCAAGTCATCATTGTAAAGGAATGCTTAAGATCTTGACAGGTGGGACAGAGGTTAGCTAATATTTAGTTACTGTTGCTAGGCTTGACTGATGCCCAGTTTTGCTAAAATTGTTTCAAAAAGCTACAGGGTACTTAAGCAGAAACCAAAAGTACAGCTCTCATTTCTAAAATAAAAGCAGATTATTTCTAGCCAATTGCTATACTTTTTGTAACATCAAGCAAAAGAAGAAAAAAAGATAATCAGGCTTTCAAAAGTATTATGTTGAGGAAAACAAACATTTCTGAAGCATATCACTGTATAAGCAAAATTGTCTCATTTACATATTCTTTCATAATAGATTTGGGGATTCTGATACTGAATCCAATGTTGTCTGTGGTACCTTACTAGTTTTTTACTACTCAACTGTCAGATTCTTTCTTAAACACCTTTAGATATTTTATCTGCTGCCAGTTACATGTGGCAAGAAAATCTAGTCAACACCTTTACTTTTAAAAATTCTTTAAAAATTGCTTGAGTATCTGAAGCTCAGAATACTGCTTTGATTTAAGTGAAAACTTCTTTGATTTTGTTGGGTGATGTCATATACTTCCTTGAATTTTCTTTGTCACTTTACCATTCAAACAGGGTATATTTTCAGCTTTATTTTTCCCATCTCTGTGGGCTAGTCTTGCTTACTGTGTGGAGATGAATATTGGAAGGACTAAGAAAAATTATCTTTAACGTCACTTCTTATCCAAACCATTCTATGATTCCATTACAGGCTGCTAATTTATTGTATTCTTTGCTGACTTCTCAGTGATGCAGGAAAGTGGTCTCACTGCTCCTTCTAGCGCTGGAGCCCTGGCTTTAAGAACAGGTTCTGCCACTACTGCACCTACTCCAGGCCTGGCTGCCTATAGTTTGGGCTAGATACAGATTGTGGCTGACTCTGACATGCTGTCCTGGGCTCAGCAGTAGCAGTAATTTTTCTCCTTCTTAGTAGCTGGTGCAGTGCTGTGATTTTGACTTTCAGCCTGCGAACAGAACTGGTAACACCAGTGTTTTTAGTTGTTGCTCAGTAATGTTCACTCTGACAAAGGACTTTGTGTCTCATGCTCTGCCAGGGAGGAGGGGAAGCCAGGAGGAAACAGAGATAGGACACCTGACCCAAACTAGCCAAAGAGGTATTCCATATCACAGCACGCCATGCCCAGTATATAAACTGGGGGCAGTTACTTGGAAGGGTTAGATCACTGCTCCAGTCAGGCTGGATATCAGTTGGCAGGTGGTGAGCAGTTGTATTCTCTTCCCTTGTTATTTCTGTTATCCTTATTATTGTTGGTGGCAGCAGTAGTGGTTTTGTGTTATACCTTAGTTACTGGACTGTTCTTATCTCAATCTGTGGGAGTTACATTATTTTGATCCTCCCCATTCCTTCAGGAGCGGGGGGGGGGGGGGGGGGAAGGAGAGGGAGTGAGCCAGCGGCTGTATGGTTCTGAGTTACTGGCTGGCCTTAAATCATGACACATGCTCTGATCTAACTTGGGTACTATGGGACTCTTGTGTTGGAGAGATCATTGCTCTGCCTGACTTGCAAAACCTCTTTACTTCACGGAGTAGGAACCATCAAATAAAATTAATGTTTAACATGCTCAAACGAAGGGAGGTGCTTCTGTATGTACAGCATAGTATTTAACTTCCTGATGTACTGTCTTGTGGATACTAAATGTTTTATGTTTATAAACTTAATGAAAGAAGCATTCACTGGAGAAAATAGGGATAAATAATGCTTCAGGTCTTAGGAGTCACTGAAAAGTTCTGTAGAAATTTCACAACATGCTTGGCATAGTGCTTCTTAGGCTTGTTCAGTTTGCCACTGTAAAAAAAGCCTGAGCTCTACAAATATATGTCTGACCCAGCACAGTCCCTCTGGTGTTCTTAATACAAGGTTATTTAAATACCTGAGGAATGGCAATGGCATTGATGTTATGGAATGCTATTCATCTGATGTTAAAAGAAGAATTACAAAAAATTATCGCTGTCGTTATCATACTATTCTCAGTACAGTTCATTTCCCTGCAACTAGCAGGTAATGATCCTTCCTTCAGATCAGTTACACAATAGCATGACAGCAAATGAAGAGAAGACATGCATGTTTAGCTAGTGAGGTCCTTAACGTTCTTCCTGATCATATATGGTCATTTTGGTGTTTTGTTTTGGTTTTTTTTTTCAGTGCTTTTTTTCCATGAGGTATTCTATCCATGTTGTGTTAAAAATCATAGTGTTTTTAAATGTAAAAGTAAAACCATTACTTAACCATTTGTTGGCTGGGGTAATAGGTACAAGAAAATGACATAAATGATGCTTCACTGTTCCAAGTTAACTGGTTTCCAACAGAAAGAAACTTCGTGCTTTTGCTCTGCTCCTACAGCTATGTCTGGTTTATATGGTTGGACATTTTAAAAGCAAACACAAGCCAAGATGATGAATGTGAAAAGGAGAGATAAAATCTTCAGTGAACTTACAGGTGAAGATACAGTTCCATTTCTTGAAGTGAACTTGAATCTCTTTCATTTATTTTTCTGACAATGTAGTTTTTCATTAGAAAGCCATATTTTCCTTTTTTCTGCTTAGTCTGTAGTCTTGACCTCCCCAGGAGAAACAGTTGCATATAGCTGATGTGCTATTTATATAAACAGACTTAGAAATCTGCTATCTGACTCTGTGTGGGTGATTCAAGAGATGGATCACACCCTTAGTCTAGTATTTTAAGGTAGCTAAAACTAAATTTGGCATAAGGCTATGGTTAGACCAGTGAAAAGCTCATTATACCATCCCAGTTCAACAAGTGGTATGTCCAATTTATATATTACTACTTCTTTTAAATAGTTTAGAAACTGGAAGGGTAGATACCTCTCCCCAGCACACATCCCTTTCCTGAATTCAGCAAATTCAGAAATGCTTTCAAAACAAATAACTGCAGATAAAAGACTTTTCTAGCTCTTTCTCTCATTTTTTTTTCAAAGGTAGATGTTAATGTCTATTATAGTATCCCTGAATGTCCATCAACTCAAACCTGTTCTTGCTTTACCAAGCAAAATTTACAGGTTTTGGTGATAACTGTCCCAAATTAAAATTCAGTGATAAACTGCATACATTAATCCCACCTGTAGGTTTGTATAAAGTGTGGTTGTTAGTTTCTGTGGCATGCAAGGTTTAATACAAAATACAGACACAAAATATATCAAATTTTACGAAATATAAGATGGAAAAACGTTACACTGAGAATTTGACTATTGCCATAGACAAGAAAACTGTTTCACTGTAAAGCAGCTGTTTGCTTAAAGCTGCATCTGCTTGGGTGTCAAGATACTTATTAAAATGTTTTGATAGCTTCTGGGATAGGAGGCAATTGCATGTGGACTTCCAAAAGGTAATTATTCTTTCCAGATTGGTTGAGTCACTCAGAAATCCCGAAGAGTTTTAAAACTGTTGTCTAACAAAAATGGTGATCAGTAATCTTGAAAGAGCAAGGAGTATGAGAGTTTGAATACAAATGAAGAAAAAGAGAAACTTGCGTAAGTATTGCAGCCCTCAAATACTTATCTAAAGTAAGGGTGCAAGTCTTGTGTAAGAGGTTCATGGATTCCATGGATGGAAGGCATCTTGGCATCTGACTCATATTGCAGAGGATGAGATATGCTTTAAGACTAAGAATGGATTTATATCTGACTTCACATCAGAAATATAAACATCTTTTTAGAATTTCTGTTAATATATCTTGGAATTGGGGATGTTATTATTAGGAATATTGCAGGTAAACTCTTTTCTTTGACTTATATTGAGTTTTTTCAGGACAGTAGGTTATATTTGTGGGAAATCCTCATGTGGCAGTCCTTAAAATAAACATGCTGCAGTGCTCTTGCAGTGTTTGCCCTTTGTTGTGGTTTAAGCCCAGCCAGTTACTCAGAACCATGCAGCCACTCACTCACTCCCCCCCTTTTTACTTCTTGCCACTTCCGGAGAGATTGGGGAGGAGAATCGAAAGAATGTAACTCCCATAGGCTGAGATAAGAACAGTCCAGTAACTAAGGTATAACACAAAACCACTACTGCCACCACCAATAATAATGATAAGGGAAATAACAAGGGAAGAGAATACAACCGCTCACCACATGCTGAATGATTCCCAGCCATGATATGGGCTTTTCAGGTAGCTGCCCCCACTTTATATACTGGGCATCGCATCTTGTGGTATGGAATACCTCTTTGGTTAGTTTGGGTCAGGTGTCCTGTCTCTGCTTCTTCCCAGCTTCCCATGCCCCTCTTCACTGGCAGAGCATGAGACTGAAAAGGTCCTTTGTCAGAGTAAACATTACTGAGCAACAACTAAAAACATCGGTGTTATCAGCGCTGTTCACAGGCTGAAAGTCAAAACTACAGCACTGCACCAGCTACGAAGAAGGAGAAAAATGAATGCTACTGCTGAACCCACAGCACTCTTGCAGTGCTGTTCCCCAGGGCACGAGATAAAAGTATAGCTTCACAAAGTTGTCAGTGACAGTGATGGAGCTGGTAACTGAAGTTCTCTGTGGAAAAAAAGATTCTGGTGATTGCTGTTAGGAAAAAGCTTAACTAATTAAAAAGACAATAGGGAACATGTTTTTTCCTCTTTGTAAAAATAGCTTTTAATTGTTGTTCTTTTGATATAAACGTCTCTTGAGACATGGATAGGTACTTAGAAAAGTTGTATTTCTAGGAAATTAATATTTCTGATAAGCAGGCTAATAGATGTGTAGGCATATGGGGAAAATAATAGTGTGGTGATATCAAACATTTTTCATTTAGTCTCTTTTTTCCCCTTTTATTATTCCTTCAGCTGTCATTTGTAAGCTGTGAATGGAAATTTTTGTACTAAGGTTACCCTCAGTCTTCTCCTTCCTCTCCAAAAGTAACGTTAGTCAACTGTAAAAGCAGAATCCTTTTTTAACATGTAATGTGAAATTGAATATTAAATTCTGTTTTATTAAAGACAAAATTAAAGTGTCGCTGTAGAACATCTTACAAGGAGTATCCATGAACATAAATTTATGGTAGGTGCCAGAAATATGTTTAACTGGAAGAATGTTAGTCAAAACCAGTAAAGTTTCTTTGGATTCCTTTCCATTCATAATCTCAAAATATAATGCATATTTCCTTAATAAGAGGAAAAAAAATAAATTATGCTAAAAACTTAAAGTACATGTACTTCCACCAATTAGGGACCTTATTCAGCCTTATTCTTGTTAAAATTATGCATATGAAAACTGTTAAATGTCATAGAGGTTATAAATCTTAGCTCATCAAATTTAGTAAAGAGCCTGGATTTGAAATGCCTGCCTCCTTAAGTCTGAACAGCACGTCAGTCTGTAATCACCAAATGTTTCCTTTCCTAGGGGGAACTTCATTCATCAATGCTGTAAATATGTAGTTATGCATTTCTTTATAACTTCATAATTTTTGGTGAACAATAAACCTTCTTTACCATCCCAGGAGTACAGTGGATTAAAAAAAAAAACAAACCCTAGTTTTCCTGCCAGGTTTTCTGTAATTTGTCATCTCAGCATATCAGTTTGTCTGAAAGTGGAATTTATTTATCTGCTCTGATGCAGGGAATTATTATTCCTTTCCATAAATGGCAAATGAAGGAGTGGAGATTTAAAGTTTCTCTAGTTGAAAGTGTGATATTATTTTGATGTCTGCTCTGAGACCTCCTAGTTTTCTAAATTCTTCATATTAATAATGTATTTCCTTGCTTCAGTGTGCCTTGATGGCTGTAGCTGTTGGAAGTGCACTGCTATTTAGGACTGGTTTACAGGGATGCCCATGTCAGACACCACATGCAAAAGACTTGGCCCAGTGCTTCACAGCAGGTGTTGGTGGCAAGGATAAAAACAAATGATCTAAGGAAGCAACTTCTCTGATCCAGGATAGGCTCTTCTGGACTAGTGAAGTATTTGTTGATTCACATTTAGAAGCTTAACATTTTAGACAAAAATAAAGAGAATGAAAGAGACACTTAAGACTCAACTGTTGATTGTGATCTGTAGCCTCAGCATATGAATTTTATCCCAGGAGTTTCTTTTGAAATGGAGTCAAAAAAGAATCCTTTTTCTGTGTAGTCCAGTCCTGTAAGTAGGTAGCAGGTATTTTAAATAAGGCAGGCTGGCTGCCATATAACTAGAAAATAGCAAATTCTGTTGCCTCTCTTTAGGCAGAGATGGAATTACCAGGCATTTTAGTTTGACTAAAGGAAAATAGTCTTCAAATATTAAGGAAAGAATAATTCAAAATAGGAATGCAAGCATAAAGTAGCAAATGTGAAATTCAGCGTTGATAAGATTTTGCTAAGGTTAAACATTTTTCATTAAGTAGACTGGATTTTCTTTTTTCTGCAACGTAAATCTAGATTTAATTTGTCTGGTCTTCAGTCAAACAAGTAGTAATAGGGGCACATGAGAAGGCAGTTAAATTGGTCAGGGTTAGACCACTGCCGCTTATCCTACTGAACTCCTTTGTTACAGTGTCTTCATAATGACTAAACAAAAAATTTAAAATGATTATATGATGACTTAATATATTTAAGATTTATCTTGTCCTGTTGAAAAACATGACACAAATAGAAGAGAATAGACTTATTGGAACATTGGGATAATGTTCTTCTAGTTCTGCCAAATAGTATTGCCATTGGTGCAGTAACAGCTGGGAAACATTGTGGATGCAGATCAGAATAGTATGTAAAAGAAAGTGAGTCCTTCTAGACTGACATAAAAGGTTAAGGTGTTATAATGCATAATGCAGGTTTTTTGTATTTGATATCTAGAAAAATGTTGCAATAAATGTCTTCTATCAGCTGAAAATGGCAGAGAAGAGTAAGTTTGAGGAGTTAGTACAGGTTGATTGGAAGAGAACAGTATACTGTCAATGTGATGTAGCTAAGAAAAAGAAACTTCAAAAACTAGGTTGCAGTAAGCATTTTTTAAAAGCCATTTTGAAAAGCCTAGTCTTTGCTTTAGGTCACTACTTTTTTTGTCCCAGATTCTTTGAAGGAATAAACAAAAGAGCCCTACTCAAACCCCCAAACTGGACAGTTGGCAGTTATACAAGCATGGTAGTCAAGTCATCTTGGATCAGTATTTCCAAATTCCTTTCCAGCATTCCTTTAGAAGAGATACACTGTGGATCAGGAGTCTACATAAGCAAATGCCAGACAAGTTTGTGTCAGGAATGAGATGCAGAAGTCTTGGGGTGATTGACAATTGGAATAACTTTTGTCAGGACTCCAAGAAAAGGATAGGTATCTCTGCTGAATGCGTGGTCCTTCTTCAGCAGCCATATAGAGCCAGACTAAGGATGCAGGAGGAAATTTTAATTAATTTATTTTTTCAGGCTACATCAATGATTGTTGAAACAACTGTTCCCTGTCTGTTCTAGGAAGAAAGCTGTGGACCAGATTCTGCAGACTAGTCAATAGATACCTGCTGATGGGTGAATTGTGAATTGCTGGGTGAGATTGTTTGGAGTATTGTAAAAATGGTCAAACTAGATGATACACATTGATACAGACTCAGAAATGACAACTGACTTCAAGTCTTCCTGTGCGGAATGATTTATGTTGGAAGCAGGAAAGATCAGAGAAGTGTTTCAGCTATTACCTAAACCCAAAGGTTTATGCAACACCTGAGTGTAGTCAGTCAGCTGTCTCTTGCTAATGGTCTTCCAAACCTCCCCTTTCTTGTCTCTAGGGAGAGTGGCAGAGTCTGTGACAGTGTAGTTACATGACGGTACACTTTTTCAGTTGGATGTAAAGGAATGTTTTGAAGCAAAATCCACTAGTGTTTTCCCTTTCTTTCAAGAATGATTTTGAGTTTCTTGGTAGCAGCAGTGAAAAGTTTAATCCCTCCTAAAAAAGAAATTAACTTAGTCTGTGATATTAAGAGGAAGCTAAGAGTTCTCTTACTCACATATAAGTTAGAAAACTTTCATCCTGGATCTCTGAAGATTCCCTCAAAATTAGATTATAAAAGGAATTTAATGCTGGCGACTGTCAGCTAGAGTATTTTTTTTTATCCATTGTGCAGGCTTTTTCTGTATACTGTTTATGTGCTTCCAGACAACTATTTAAAGCATTAGAAATATTTGTGATTGTTTAAGGCAACAGCTCTTACAGTTGGAGGTGGTGTTATATTTGTCATTCTATAAAGAGGTGATAATGTGACTCACTATATAGAAAGGGAATCTGTCTTCCATTTCTTGGATTTATTTTTTTTTTTTTTTGGAGAACAGGCTGCTGAAAATATCCATACTGTGCATTATGGAACTGAAAGAGTCAACTTAAAATCTGTAATTTGTCTTCCAGAGAAGATATCAGTTTATTTGAAATTTGGAATATAACTTCTCTAGCAAAAAGAGAAGCAGAAATTAAAAACTTAAGTTTGCATTGTCTGTGTGAGCAAAGGAAGTCTTATGGTTACAACTGTACCTGTTGTTCACAATTCTTATTTACATACTTGCTATATTAGTGTCATAATGATTCTGACAAACCAGAATTCTGACAAACCTCTTCTTGGGGAGACCAGTCTGGTAGCAGCAGCCCAGACTCCATTTATTAGAATTTTAAACTTGCCAACAACCTGATATGGCCCAAGAGAATGCAAATTGAAGAACTGCTCATCCTCGGACTCCTTGTCTTGGGAAATGTGATAAGCTGGTAATGCTTTTAAATATTCTGTTAGGGAATAGCTGAGAGAGCTAGGGTTTCTCAGGGATTGGAGATTAAAAGGAAGCGGCCCGGCTGGCAGCCAGGCTGCCACTGTTTTACCTCGAGGAGTAAGTATGCAACATGTTACTTGCTATGTGTTCCGCTGGAAACTTTAGATAGAAGAGTGAGCTTTGTTGAGGCTGTTACATACTTAGCTTAGGAGAGCCCTATGGCAGGCTGTACTGTGCTTGATTTTCATGTGAGGCTTTTGAATCACAGATCAGAGAATAAAGCTTGTAGGCAAAAGAAAACCCAAGACAACCCAGAATATTGCTCCCCAGGCTGGAAACTGCTCATTTTCTGTTGCAGCATGGCAAAAGGATGACATTACTAAGAGTTCTCATGTACTGTTCTACAGTCAGTCTGGTCACAAATAGTGTCAATCCCAGATAATTTTATGGGACAGTTTATGCTGTAATTATTTATTGTCTGTGTTGCAGCAGCACCTAGTGGTTCAAATTAAGATCAGGAACAAACTTTCATGGCACATGATCTCTGCTGGAAGAGTTTACATTGAAAATAGAAAGAATAGTGTGCTGGAAGCTAAGGCAGAGAGCAGGGTGATGGCGTATTAGTCACTACAGGAAAGCCTGAGGTACACCCAGCCTCAGACCCAAGTCTCCGCAGAAGAGAGTTACACTTTGGTTGTCTTTGAACAAATACTGCAGCCTAACTACCTGTTGCCAAATGTTATCCTTTGGAATTCAGAGCATAGCATTAGGATTGCTCATGGCATCCCTATGCATAATGCTTCTCTCTCTTGGTGCATCTTCATAGGTATATATTATACATCAGTATTCAAACTGTATTGACTTTCTGGAAGGGGATCTGTAAAGAGGGTTTAGTTGAAATTTCCAGGCACATGAAGGACAAGAAATTAATCAGGAGTAGTCAGCATGGATTCACCAAGGGGAAGTAATTCTTGAAATGTGGTAAACTTCCGTGATTAAATTACTGGATTGAAAGCTGGTAGAACAGTGTGTGATCGGTGGCACAAAGTTCAGTTGAAGTCCAGTAACTAGCAGTGTACCCCAGAGGTTAACATAGGGTCCAGACCTGTGTAATATCTTCATTAGTGATCTGGATGATGGAGCAGAATGTACCCTCAGCAAGTTTGCAGGTGACTGGGATGAGTGGCTTATTCACCAAAGGGTCATGCTACTACCCAGAGGGACCTCAACTAGAGAAAGGGGCATGCAGGAACATCGTGAAGTTCAGCAAGGGGAAGGGTAAAGTCCAGCAGCTGTGGAAGAACAACCGCAGGTACCAGGACATGTTCAGGGATGTTCAGTTTAAAAGCAACTTTGCAGAAAGGACCTGGAGATCCTGGTGGTCAAGAAGTTAAAATGAGCCAGCAGTGCACCCTTGTGACCAAGGTTAGTGATACCTGGGGTGTATTGGGCAAATGATTGGCAGCAGGTTGAGGGAGGTGATCCTTCCCCACTGCTCACCACTGGTGAGACCTCACCTGGTCTGTGGTTTCCAGATTTGGGCTCTTCAGTACAAGAGCATCATGGACATATTGGAGAGAGCCTAATAAAGGGCCACAAAGATTACAGGACTTCAGCATTTCTTATTTGAGGAAAGACTGAGAGAGCTGTGACTGTGTAGCCTTGAGAAGGCTGAATGTATATCTGAAGGAACTGTGCAAAGAAGTCCAAGCCAGGTTCTTTTCAGTGGTACCCACTGAGAGGACCAGAGACAATTGACACAAACTGAAACACAGGATGTTTCCTCTGAACATCAGGTAAAACTTTTTTACTGCGAGGGGACTGAGCAGTGGCACAGGTTGCCCAGAGATGTTGTGGGGTCTCCCATGTTGGAAAGAGTCAAAAGCCATCTGGATGTGGTCCTGGCTGTAGGTTGTCCTGCTTGAGAAGGGGATTGGACCAGATGATCTCCAGAGATCCCTTCCACTCTCAGACATTCTGCGATTCTATGATATAATAGGATATTCTGAATTTGTCTTTTTATTGTTACAAGCTATTGTTTATTCAAATAGGTAGTTCTTACAACATTTTTTAATCTTGTGGAAATCCAAACAGCATTCAGAGCTTTTGGATCAGTGCCTTAATTAACAGAAATGTTAGCAAACTTTACTCATGATTCATTGGTCTTGGTGTTTAGACATTTAGAAAACAATGGAAGATATTTTAAGAAAATTACTTTGGAGAGATGGATTTGCAGATGCTTAAGTAGCTCTGAACCATGGAAAGTTTACAGGAATATTTAAATTTCTGTTAAAAATAAATAAAGGTGTTTGGAATCACTGCAGATATTTTTTGTGAGTTAATTGCTGAGACTTGCACTTTTCAGCTAACTGTGCCAAGCAAACAAGGAACAGAAATTAAGGACAGAAACAGGGAGTCTATAATGGTGACACAAACTTGGTACTTATGCAGCTCTTTTCTGCCAGTCCTAGACAGTTTTGCTTTGTGAAAAGTTTATGTGTAAAACATCACTCACTGTGTAGAATTATAACAGTGCTTGTGTAACACTCAACCTATTAAATTTGCAAAAAAAAAGTGAAAAAATAAAATTCAAATCTAATTTGCATTCCCAGTCTCACAGCAAATACTGTATTTTAAGTCCAGCACGTTCTTTGAAGGATAGCCTCAGTGAAGGGAACAGAATGGCCTTTCTGTTGAAATAACCATTTCTGTGTGGGTGAGATGCAGCAAACGAATATTTTGAGTATGTTGACAGAGCCCAAGTGATTTGATTAATAAAGCCCTAGTAGCGTAAGAAAAAGAATTACTTAGAAGCTAAGAGATGACAGAAGTTAACCTAGAACATTAAAGACAATAAAAAACTATCACTTTCTGCTTACGTTTCTCTTGTCAAGCTTCCTCCTTGCTTGTTTGTCAGCCCTTTTGCACTTGATTTTGCTTTCTGCTCAGCAGCATCAGTGCATAGTGAAACCTAGAAGCATTCATTTGCTGGTTCTTCCCCTCCAGCCATCATCACCCTTTTAGCTTGTCACAGTCATAGCTTACAGGTCAATTTTTTTCATTATACCAATAGTGAATGTGGTTGTTCTGTTTGACTTTTGGATTGGTTTTATTGTTTGTTGTTTTTTTTTTCCCCTGACTTGTGTCTACCTACCTGCCTGTCTTCAGAATCTGAGCTCCCTGGGGCATGGACCATCCCTTCCTGAATGTCTGGAAAATGCTAGAACATTGTAGCTACTCCCATTTACATAAAATGATCTCTAGCAAGTAAAGATTAAGAGGAAGAGTGAGATGAGTAACTGTCTGCAAGATGTAACTTTGTCATTCAATCCTGTAGGAACATCTTGTATTTTAAGGTTAGGTAGAAATTCTCATTTTTACTTCCCTAATGTAGCTTTCATAACTCTAGGCGCTCTTCTGGGATGATTACTAGACATGGAATACATATTTGAAATAATTTTTCTTTCTTGTTATTTCTTGCAAAATCACTTATGTGTATAATGAAGTAGGCCTCATGGTAACAGAGGCAGAGATGTATGCAGTGATACACTTGGATATCTTGCTTCTGCAGAAGTTTTTTAAAGTATTGCACAACAGGTTTTTATTTATTTATTTTTTCTCCAAGTTTGTATCCTAGTGTAACTCAAAAAGATAAATTTTGTCAAAGGTTAGAAAAACGTGTTAATTTCATCAAAATCAGATTTATTACGAACACCGTTTCACTGCGAATTCAGAAAACAATAGCTTTAATTCACAGTATGAGCCTGTTAGTAAAGGACTTATAGCGGCAATTATCTACCACTGCCATTAAAACAAAGACATGTTTTGAACTTCTGTTGCTCTTGCATTTCCTTTACCCATAATGCGTATTTGGATTGCTCAAAGTTTAGAATATACCTGAAGTTACACACTGTCTTCAACAGGAACTAAAAAAGATGTATGCTGGAGGGCTTTTTGGTTTTTTGTTTTTTTTTTTTTTCTGTGATGTCTTCTGCATTCAAACCCCATTCATCTGAAAACAGTAAGAGAGATGATAAATCATTTTAAATTAAATGAATAATGTAAGTTTATTAAATGTTGGATTGGCTTTGTTCTTTTTCAGGTTGTGTTACTGCACTGAATGCTATGCATTGAGTATTTACTCAGTGCAGTAAACAGAAATATTGGAATTTCCTTCCTCACGTGGGTTCAAACTGTGCAAGCTGTGACTTGCATGTTGCTCTGAAGCAGGCTGCTTGCAGTGTGTATAGTCAAGATTTTGACTACTTATTTGGGGAGTTGGTCCAAATGTATTCATTCCTTCACCTTCTTCATGATCCCCCTTAGGCAGGAAAGTACCAGAAGAAGAAGCAATTGGCAGTGGATAGGTAGGGGACAGGAATGGAATTCCTGAAAGAAGCTTTCTGTGCTTTTTCCAGAACAGATAGGCAGGGCTGACTTTGCCTGCAGTATTTTGCAGGTTTTGGCTGACATTAATGCATGCCGATTGCTTAGACGTTCTCTTCCATTCAGATTTTACCAGACAACTGGCAATGCAATCAGAATCCATTTTTGCTGATAGTTTATCTACTATTTTATTTTACATTTACACTTCACCCTTGTCGTGGTTTAAACTCATTCAGCCACACAGTCTCTCTCTCACTCTCTCCCCTTCCTCCTCCCAACTCCCGGAAGGATGGGGAGGAGAATTGAAAGAATGTAACTCCCACAGGTTGAGATAAGAACAGTCCAGTACTTAAGGTATAACACAAACCACTACTGCTATCACCAATAATAATAATGATAAGGGAAATAACACGGGAAGGGAATACCACTCACTGGGTGTTCACCGCCCACTGACCGATACCCAGCCCGACCCAAGCAGTGATATAGCCCTTCCGGATAACTGCCCCCAGTTTATATACTGGGCATGGCATGCTGTGGTATGGAATACCCCTTTGGCTAGTTTGGGTCAGGTGTCCTGTCTGTTTCCTCCCAGCTTCCCCTCCTCCCTGGCAGAGCATGAGACTCAGAAAGTCCTTTGTCAGAGCAAACATTAGTGAACAGTAACTAAAATATTGCTGTTATCAGCACTGTTCCCAGACCAAAAGTCAAAATCACAGCACTGCACCAGCTCCTAAGGAGAAAAATGACTGCTACTGCTGAACCCAGGACAACCCTAAATTAAGCTTTCACTTCTGAACCCATCATATGCTATTTTGGTCATGCCTTAAGAAAATTTACATGTTATTACTATTAGTGCAGGCTTTGCCTGTGAGTTGTTCTGTCATTTAGGATTTTTAGTTGAGGACAATACCTGTTGCCTGGGTGAGAACGAATTATGATGATGCAGTGCTATGGTGGTGGATGTACAATACACTAATGTGTATTCCATGATTCCAAATTAGAGATTGGAAACCTTCAGCCCCTTTTTTAGTTCCAAGTTCTGACTATAAAATTAGAAGAGAAATACAATACAAAAGTGCAACTTTTTCATTTCTACTGCATTGGTGAAGGTGTGTCTGTGTGAATTCTTAGTCTCTTTTTGAGTAATCTTAAATATCAACCTGTAATAGTGGGTTCTGTGAGTCATCTTACAGACAGAAATAAAGCAGTTACCATTGACTTCAACGGGATATTTCATGTAAATGAAGATTGTAAGTGGTGTTGTTCATATACAGTATGAGTGAGGAAAACAGCTCTGATGTTATTTTAAGATGAGGAGCTTCAGAAGAGAGTTTTCTCTGCAAAAACAGCCTCTGGGATTGATTTACCTACTTTTTACTACTTTCTCCTACCTCTTTTCTGTCTCCGGGAAGTTGCTTACTGCCACTGTTTTTCCTTTTGATTATTTTTACCCTTTTTTACCAGTTTAAAAGATGTATAAGTTTTGATTATTTTCCTTGACATTTTATTCCAGTGCCTTTTGTGACACAGGTTTTAACCATAGCTCCTGTTGCAGATTTTACTTCTGTCAGGTTTGAATGTGCAATGCTAGTGTTGGCAGCTTAGTTTTTGAAGAGCCTGTAAACCCCAAAAGTCTAATCTGAGATGTGCCCTTTACTTTAATAACTGCTGCTCTGGTGAAATTATATGTCTTTTGTGGTATATTCTGGTTTTCTGTTACTATTAAATAAAGGTGCTGATTCCTCCCTTCCACCAATATTTTAGATTTTTTGCTGTAATGCTAGGTGATTTGGATCTTCTGATGAGCATTCTTAAGTAAAGAGAACTATATTTGTAATCTCTAATTGTCTCCAATTAGTTTCAGAGGATTGAATAAACAACTCGATTTCAGGGTTTAACACATCATTCCGATTACTCTCAAGAATAGGTGTTTGCAACATGTAGCTTTATGTGAGAATGGAATGCCTATTGGTGTTCAGACTATGAAATCTTGGATTTACCCAAGAGACAGTGCAGGGTTCCCTCTGGATCTCAGGAAGAAAAGCCAGCCAACAAGCAGCATGATAAAATATCCATTTTAATAGGAAAGAATAAAAAGAGGAATATAGATAATGATTAAATCTTACATCCCTTCAGAGGTTGGAACCTCATGTTCCTGCACCGTTAAGACTAGGCGGGTTTCCCAATGGCATGCTGTGCAGATGTGGAGAGGTTTCTCTTCTCTCCTGCGGTACCTTTTATTTTGCTTAACCTTTTATTTTGTGCCACAAAACCCAGGAATTTCTCCTCTCCTGAAAGCCTGGGATGGCATCTCTCTTAGTGTCTACTGGTGCCACCTGGGGCATGCTAGCAGGTTCCTTTGCAGCATTACTTACGCTGATTTATGGGGCTTCTCAAGCTTAAGCTAAGTGTGAGGCCCAAGAGAGTGTGTATGGCCAGCTTAAGATCCTTAAATTTTCAAGGGTGGTGTTTTCCACAAGGGTTCCAATACAGCATTTCCCTTGACATGGGCAATAGGATGATCTGTTCTGTGCAGTTTATGAGAGGGATATGTAGAGGGGAGAAGACTCAATGATAATTTTCCAAGTGCAGATCTTGGTGCAATTAGCCAACTTTAATGTGTATTGAGATTTTAATTTTGCAGTAGATTAGACATTTATTAGTAAGAGGATAAAAAAGCCTTCATTGGCCTTTCAGTCTTAGCTTTCCCATGGTGCTACTTGGGAATAGCTGTGAACAGATGCAATAACTTCAAGACTGTCTATAGGTATACATACTATTTCTAATTTAATACAGATTTAGATGAAACTTGTCAGCAACACTGGCAATTTAATCCAAAATTAAGAGTACCAGGTCAGTGACTGTACGGTGTAGCTCATCCAGTTTCTTTTATTTTAGTATCTGATCCTTGGAGCTGTTGGAAAAGCATCTAGCTTAAGGAGAGTTATGCTGCAGTCATTATATGTGCTCTAATCTAGGCAGGAGGTAACTGGAATAAGTGGTTTCTATCTTGTCTTTTCTAGACTGTTTCTGAGAATTTGTCCTTCTGAAAGCTCTTGTGTATTCAAAGTCCTAGTGAAATGTGGCTACTTCTGCTCTTCAAGCAATACAGGGCAATATTTCACTCCTTGCAGATTTTTTTTTCCATTAAAGGTATTTCTGAAACGTATCTATGAAATTCAAGCCACTGCTGTGGCATTTTTTTTTCCTCTGTTATACAGCTATTTCAGTGACACAGTACTGATCTCCAGTTTTCCTCCTCTTTCTTTACCTTGCATTTTTAGAAAACAGGTGCTTTGTTATGGTGGAGATCAGATTACAGAAAACCAGCAGCAGGTTAAAGCAGTGCTTAAAAGGTGGTGATACAAAAGTTGACAAGAGGCAAAACCTTTTTTTTTGAGCCTGCATCTGGACCAGAGGTGCTATTGATTGAATTCTATGTACAGCAGTCATTAAGCATTCGAGATATGAAGTATTAGAATTTCTTATTCTATTTCTTAATTATACGCTGCTATCTTCCATTAATGTTGTCTAGCATATCTTACTAGCAAGAAGTCTGCTCAGTCCTGACAACCAGTGATGTGGCTTTTATGGGATTCATTACCTTTCAGCTAAATCACAAGATTGCATTAATAATACCTGTACAAGTTAGATATTTGGCCTTAAAAAAGATTGCTTTGAAGGAATTTGGTGACGCAGTGAAGTCTGTGAGGGACAGTCACTCTTTTTTATCTATTCTCTATACAAGTCTCCAAATAAAAAATCAAATTTAGAGTCTTAACTGCTTGAAGGTGTTAGGTGGAAGTGAGTTAAGAATATCTGGCTAGTCACCTGAAGTTTAGGGAGGTTCTCTATGGTTGATAACTGATCCTTTGACATAGTGGAACGGCAACAGCAAGGGTTAAACATATTCGCATGCGCAGGCTTTTCTCTGGTGCTTTTCCAAGTCCCTTAAGCAGCATCTTAAATGGGAGAGCAACAAAGAAGAACATCTCCATTCCCAAAAATGCAGGAAGGTATTTTTCCTTCTTTTGCAATGAGGAATATGAGGAGCATGGCAGTCTTAAAAAATAGTTAAAAATCACATATATGAGGAGAAAAAGGAAATGCAGATTAAAAGAGAAGGAATCTAAAGCATGTCACTTGTGTTTTGGAAGGTGGCTAGGAGATACAGTAATTGGAATGTTATACAATGAGGATCACCCCCCCGCCCCCCAGCTTAGAGTTAGTACATACTCAGTCCTCTCTTCTCGTTCTGTCTAAATGAGTGTTTTAATGGTTTCAGGCTTCCTGGGGAGTCTGGCATCACAGCATGCTGCAATCACCTTGCCTTTAGCCCTACAGGCTGAGGAGCACCCCCAAAATAAATGGGAAAAGCCAGAAGCTCTCTCCTTGGCATAGCACTTTCTTTTAGCTCTGCTTAACAGCAGAATTTTGTTGGGTTTGGTCTCAGAATGGTGTCTTTCCAACTCTGCTGCTGTCTGCTTAGGGGCATCAGCTGGGATGCTAAGCACAGCTGTCTCCCACAGGACTGCCTGCCAATACCCACAGCAGGAGCTTTTTAATTACTTGTCCTGTATAGTATTGGCTTTTCAACTAACCATAGCATCAAGAAATGTCGAAAGCATGGTAATTCTGATAACTATTCTGAAGAAGCAAATCTATTTTTTTTTTTACAGCTCTGTACTTAAAATAAAAACAAAGGAAACAGGCTGGTAGTTGGGAAACCCATAAAACTCTGAAAATGCATAGGCGGATAGCAAGTAGAGATGGTTTTCATTCTTTCCAAGTTTGGATGTGCTACTGAAATCACAAGGCTGAGTTAAACATATTCTTTGTTTCTACAAGGCAAAAAGAAATGCTTTGTTGCATAACAAGATTCCTGAATTGGAAAAATACAGTATTTAGTTAGGACTATGAAGTAGGTATTAGTGTCACTCTAATTCTGAATATTTGTACTGAATGTATTTAAGTTCTTATTTGTATGCACACCTGAGTTGCTTTGCCCATACTTTAGTCTAGGTAGCTGATGTCAGTGTTAATATTCAGTTCTAGAGATCACCTTGGCAGATCTCTCAGCTCAGCTGCATCACCACATCAGTGGATCTCACTGGTTTTTGGCAGAGGTCTGGTTTATGTCTGGCCAGCTCAAAGTATGAGTAAAGCATACTTGTATAGGTGTTTGCATACATTTGTTAACCTTTTCTATTTGATTTTTTAATTATCGGTGGGGAGCTAGTTTAGTCCTTTGTGTACTGATAGAGAACTACAGTGTGTATCAGGGCAAAAATGTAATCTTTTAGCTTGTCATTACATGCTTAATTTTTAAATAGTAAAACTTCATCAGAATCCTAAGGGAGAGCCTCCTTCCTCTCTGTAGAGTATGTAATACTCTAGACAATCAATGTCAGAAGGCATATTTCGAAAAGTAAGTAGGCTTCATAACTTACTTCTGCCTCACACAGAGCTTTGATTGTCTCTTTTCCAGGTTATAGGTTTGGTTTATTATTTACTGATCACAAACCTTGGATTAGTGATTTTGGACTTGTGTGCCAGAAGCTGTTTTCCATTTAGTCACCTAAAAACATTTGTTTGATTCAGTTTCTTATGTCTCTTCCATTCTGTACTGAAGTTATAGATGAGATTTTGATTTTGTTTCTGTTCTTTTTAAAAAAAGAAAGAAAGAAAGAAACTAAGTAAGACTTTTTAGAGGGCACCTGAAGATTTGTAAAACTCCTCCTTACCCAAAGGTAAAATGGAAACACAGAAGCTGATGTCCTTAATATATGGAAATAACTGTCTGAGTGGCCAGGCTCCAGAGAGTAGTGATCAGTGGCATCAAGTCTTTCTGGAGGCCAGTGACTAATGATTGGTGACCCCAGGGGTCACTACTGGGTCCAGTTCTGTTTAACATTGTCATCAATGATCCCAATGATGGCAGTATGTTTGAAGATGACAGAAAGCTGGGATGGCTAGCTGGTATGTTAGAGTCCTGCTGCTATCTAGAATCTAAAAGGCTGGAGAAATAAGCCAGCCAGCTTGTCCCTGAAACCAAGACCTACTGGTTTTGCGTAAGAACTTTATTCATCCTAATACAATATTTCTTGTTTCCACTTTACAGGTATGAACAAAGAAATTACTGTTAAGGTTACAGTAATAACCAACACAAAACAACAAAGATTGTTGTCTTTCCCAGAGAAAAGTAAATTTCAGTTAACAAAAATTACGTTCTTTGAGATATCCCATACTCTAAAGCTGAAGCCATGGGTGCATCTTGAGGTGCATCTTGTATTTTGGAAGAAGAGGAAGTACTGCTGGGATGAGATTATTGAGATAGATTTTTTTGACATTTAATTAGTTTTCCTAGCTTTTACAAATTTTAAAGGTCTATATACAGATGTGACAGTAGGCCCAAAATTTGGTATTCTTTAAAAAGGCTGCATGCACAGTTTTGGCTTTAGCAAGTTCTCTAAAATTTTGATATATAAATACTTATATAGAAGTGTTTTAAAGGAAATAATCTACATTTTTGGATCCTAATTTTTAGTTTCCCTGTTATTTCTAGCATCACAGAAAAAGTTTATGAAGTCTTCCAAAGTAGTGGGATTTTCTATATGCTCATATATGGGTATCTGTGTCTACAGAGAGAGGAAAAAATTGCCAAAACTTCTCTGCAAATCACTAACGTAACCAGAAATGTAATTCATCTTTTTTATTGTATATTCATAGTATCATGAGCTTGTTAGAAAGTGTATGTGGTAAAATAAGAACACTATATACCACTTTCCAGCCTGCCCTGCTCTGACTCCTTATATTGTTCTTGATTTCTGGGACTGCTCTTCTGTAGCCATCTGTTCACTTCCCAAAATAGCACTGCTTGTCTCTCAGTTTAGAACTTTCCTCATCACATTTTGACTTCCCTTTGAATGATACTTATTTTAATACTGTGGGGTTTTTGTTAATACATTACTGAATCTTCGTACATTAAATAGTTCCAACATTAATGTTCATAATTATGCCAACATATTTTGGGATAGTGAACATTAGAAATAATTCTTGGTTTTCAGTGTTTTCTGTTTGCTTAATTACTTTGCATTGTTGTAAGTATTACTTCATTTAGAACTAGTCAAATACTGATTTATAAGTACACTGGCAAGCTGAAAAGTGGTGACACATGGTCACACAGTAGATAACTCCAGTTTCATCCTGTCTTTACAGTGATTCGAGGCTATGTGCGTGTGTTGCTTGATTGAGTGGCTCCTGAAGGACTAGAATGGATAAGAGCCTTATCCTGTGGGGGCACTGATTTTTCCTGTTCTTTATATCTTAATATATCTGATGTCTCTAATTTTCTGTAATAACTTACAAGCTTTGACATCTCCAGTTTTGTAAAATTCACTTGAACTTGGTCATCAGGCTAAAAAACAGTATTTGGAAAGAAACCTGAGGGAAGAGGAGAAGGGAGATGGTCACAGAGGTGGATAGACAGCATTTAAGTAATATCTATAGGCAAAAGCAGTCATTTTCTCTGAAGAATTTAAAAACCATTGGTTTTAGTATGTATGTCTGGCAGTCACAGTTTTTTTGTCACAGCAATGCTGAAGGCTTTATGTACTTTCTGAATTTATAAATGCTGACGCTTTAAAGTGTAGTTGTTGGTTATGTGCTTCATATTCATGGAACAATTCTTTGGAGGAGCAAAATGGCATTTCTCAATGAACTGGTGAAGTTGCAAATGTAAGCTTTAGCTTAACAGTGATTATGTTGATAGTTTAAACTTAGATGCAAAATGCTCCTAAGTACCTAAAAAAAATAATTTTAATGCCTTAGTTAAAAGGTGATTACCTCTAATGAGTACGTAATGAGTGTATTAAAAGGATTAGGGCTCTCTGCACACATACTTGTAGCTTTGTGTTGGGTTTTTTTTGTAGTTGTTGGGGTTTTTTTAATTATTGTTTTCATAGAATCAACAAGGTTGGAAAAGACCTTTAAGATCATCAAGTCCAACCACTACCCCAGGACTACCAAGACCACCACTAACCCCATGTCACCGAGGGCCTCTTCTACACAATTTTTGGACACTTCCAGGGATGGTTATTGTTTCCTTCAAACCTGTATTTCTCAAGACTCAGGGGAAAGCCCAAATTAAGCCCAGCCTTTAATGGAATGACAAAAAGCAGTATTCTGCACCACTGCCATTTAAATGTTAGGGTTTTTAATCCCCTTGCCCAAGTTGTAATGCCAGTTTATCAGATTAGATAGAATTTTGTAGACCTTCCGTGCCAGCACAGGTAAGAACAAATGTGGGGAAGAAATATTCTGTTGTTCAGATTTCAAATTTTTCAAGACAAAATCAGAAATGAGAAAGAATTTAGTTGCTGTTAAGTATAACTGAATACAGAAATTCTGCAGAGCAGTCTGTTGGCTCCCGTAAATCCATTCAAATGTGTTTATATTGAGAATGAATGAGCAGTGTCTTGTAAACAAGCACATGTCCTAAAATTGTGTCAGCCAGAATTACTGGTAGCAGCTGATGCTGTGCATGAAGTCATAGAAAGCCTGAGATTGGAACGGACCTCTGGAGGTCATCTTGCTTAGCTCCTCTGTCTCCTGACCTGTCTCTCTCAGATGTCAGACCTACCTTATTCTGTGCTAGTCTGTCTTTGTTGAGTGGCTCCATGACATAATCACATGTGAGGTGGCCTGTCAAGCAATAAGGCAGTTGCTCTGCAGGGATACTCAAATTTAGGAAAATTTGAAGAGTTTTGATATCTGCATGGAACTCTGAAATTTTAAAATATTGTAGCTGATTCTAAGAAGGTATCAGAAAACTTAAAAATGCTTCAATTGGGGTAATATTTAACTAGTAGAAAGAGATGTAGCTTTCACATGGGGCAGATTATTTTAAAGCCTCATCCTGCACTTTCTTCTCCATTGTCTCACATTATCTACTGCTAGAAACAGGGTATTACCCAGATATGTCACCAGTGAGAGCCACCATACTATTTTTATGAATTGGCAAACTTCAGAATTGATATAAATTTTGTGTGCTTTTGCATGGTTAAAGCAAATAAAGATTTTACTGGTGAGGGAGAAGGGACAGATCAACTAAGATGGCTGTAGCCCATCACCATCTTAATCCCCAGTACCTTTCATCATCCTTTTTGGTTCTAGACACTTCTGCATTCTCAGTGCAGTGCTGTCTTTTTTTAGGTTCTTCATTACATGTGCTACAAGTATCATCTGATGGTCCTGCTGGTCACCTCTCTGGGGTTTATCAACTTCCAGAGCAGGGAAACCCTAAATCCCCGCATGGGTTAGAGTGCTGCAAAATAGACTTCAACAGATAGCACGAAGCACACCAAAATATAGGTCATAAAACAGATCTTTGTTGACAGCATTGTTGGTTTTGCAGTGAAAAAGCCCTCATTGTGATGTGGTTAACATCTGACTATGATGTGCTGTTTGTTGCATTTAAAACTATTCTGCACCGTGAAGAGCGTAAGTACTATCTCTCTCTCTGGTGAAATGTTAGCAAATGAACTGGCTGTGTCACAAAGTGCTGTTTCTTCACAACAAAATAACTTCAAATATTTATGATCTTTGCTAGCTAAGGAGTAGCAGAAGAGTGTATGTCCTGCTGTGCAGGAAGACTTTAGATACTGCTTTAAAACATATCCCAGCCTGATTCTGCCTCTTCAGAGGAGAGTATTTTATAGCCCTGCCTATGCTGATGAGGTTTTTTTCAGTAAAAAATATCTTGGTGTTTGAAAAGCTTTCCAGTGGTGGGTAGTCCAGTCACTAGAGAATCCTCAACAATCCTGAATTTTCTGCCACTGTGCAAGAGTTTTTGATTAGTAATTATTTTAAATAAATGTACTGACTAAGATACAAAGTACATTAAGGATGTTTTCTTATGTATTCTAATGAAAGTGCTGCTATTTATAGAATCTTAATTTATGTAGCATGTTATCATGCATCTGTTCTTAACATCTGGCAGTATTTCCATATTTTCATTCTGTAAGCCCTCCTGCTTAGCTTGTGACATTATAGTCATATAAAATGCAATGGTTGCCTAAAAACAGCAACCCTGAAAGGAACACAGTGCTTCTGCTGGCAAGCAGGTCTTAACAAATTATTTTAATAGGACATTTGTATGAGTTTTCAGCTTGCTACTTCTCATCCAGAGTGTAACTAGGAGGCTACTGATGTTAATGGCATCTACTGTCAATGGTCTTTTCTCTGTTTCAGAAGCCAAATTTTTACATTAAAGCCAGGACAAGTAAAATTTTAAAATATAAAACAGAAGCCTTCTTATAGACTCACAGAATGATTTAGGTTGGAAGGGGAGCTGTGAAGGTCAACTAAGCCAGTCCCCAGCACAAAGCAAGTTTAATAAGATCAGCTTGTTCAGGGGGACCTTCAGAGTCTTGAATACTTCCAAGGACAGAGAGTGCCCAACCTTGCTGGGCAGCCTTTTCGACCAAAACTAGTTTTACACATGTGTGTGTATATATGTAATATATACACACAAAATTTTATGGATATATAAAATGCATATTTTATATATTTGTACATATGAAATTTATAGGTATATGATTTTATATATAAATCATATGTGTGTATGTAATGTAAGTGTAAAGAAAAAATAGAATACAAAGGTCTTTCTTTGGAAAAGTCAGGATTTTGTGAAAAATTAAATTAGGATTTATTTCTAAATCTGAACTATAATCACTATTTTAGGATTTCTGCAATCAACAGTGACAAAAAAATCCCCAATGATAAGTATTAATTCTCATTTGATGAGAAGAGAATTAGAATCATTTGCAAAAAAATAGCACAATTGATTGACAATATCTGTTCTAATATCTTATATACATCTTTAAATACACACAAGTCATTAGTGGAATTTGGAAAAACTGCATACCAAACAGGCATACCTATAAATCTGATATTTTTTTTCTTTTTAATATTACTCCCTACAAGGAGAGGAATTCCAGAATGAAGTAGTAAATTGTGTGATACATTCAGTTTCCCATCCACTCAACAGTTCATTTAAAAGGGAATTTTTGGATATTGTAGATCTTAGAACACCTGTAAAAAGAAAAAGTTTGGCAGAGAAGTGTTTTCTTCTCTCCCAGTTAAAATAACATTGATACCTATTCCTATATTTATCTTCAAAAGCCTGGTTTAAAACACCACAGCTCAAGTGCTTCAGTAAGAACAAGAGTAATTCTGTAATGATAAACTTTTCAATGGCATATAACATTCTCATCTATTTTTGTTGGTCATTTGTGAACCATGAGGATCACTAATGATGCAGTACATAATCATCATCATAATCATTCTCAGCCTCCTCGTCACTGTTGGTTGAAGAGGGAGGACTTGGAGCAAATAAGGTAAACATATATGACTTGGAGTTTCAGGAGGTCCACAAGAGCAGTTTACTGTTGATAGGGCTGTAATAGTGGCAAGAAATGAGCCCAGACCATGGATCATAACCTATTTAGCCTTTTTGAGACACCCACACACATATACAGCCTGAGACTGAATGTCAGAGCCTGTAGTGCCAAGTGCTGTAGAGTGCCAGCAGGCAGGCAGACTAAAGCTGGTGACTCAGGCAGGAGAGGTCTTCAGTTGCCAGGGAATACCGTCTCTGTGGGCTCTGTCAATGGGAAACTCTCAATATTCTTCTGCTGTTCTGTTTATCTCATTTCCAGGACTTGCCTTGGCTGGGTACTTAGGGCAGAAGCTGGCAAGGAGAGGCCTTGGCAGGATGCTTCTCATTTCCATGTTACAAAGTGGTGACCTCTGGGTTTCTTTTGAGCTGCAGAAAATTTAAATGGAGAGGAACATGTGTTCAAATGGGGTATCATTCTCCTACAGATGCCAGAATTTCTTGGTATGGTCATGACAGCTGATTGATTGATCTGATTCATTGTCTGTATAAGCAAACATATGAGAGATGACAGGCTGTATAGGTTTCAAAGATTTCTCTTATTTTGTTGCTTGCTGTAGGCTTAAATATTGTTAAAGATTTAGAATCAGCCAAGAGAGGGAGTTAATAGTGAAGAATAAACAGTCAAATATCACTGTGACAAGATTATCTCCAGAGGATATATTTTTTTTTCTGTTCAGAGGAAAAAAAAAGATGATGTATTCACATTAAACAAATAGGGGCAGCAGTAAGATGAGAACCTTTGTACCTTGGAAAGGTGTTTAGGAATAAAAATGACTGTGTCTCTGAAAAACAGGTTAGCTGAAGTGTGCAACATCACGGTGACAAAAATTATGTGTAGGTAGCTAAAACAAACAGGAGAAATAATCTAGGCTACTTACTGCATCAGTAATTTTGATGTTGTTGTAACTAATAAGGAATAAAATTTTGAGCATGGCTAAAATTCAGTGACTCAAAAACAACAGAGTACAGATAGAGAGTTAGGACTGAATATGCTTGAAGACATGGAGGAACATTCATAGGAGGTAAAATTGGACTAGAGTTCTCCAGGCTCCTGTCAGATGAGGATTGTACAGGGCCAGAAAGCACTCCTGTTTACTGTCTCACACTGGCCTGAAGACCTACTGTTAAAATACACAAATTTTTAACTAATAAAATATTTTTATTATAGTTCATGATTTGTCAGTTAAAATTGTTGGTTTAAAATGCCTGATTGTAAGAGCATAGCAAGATTCCAGAAAGGGAATGAACAGCAAACTGAAATAATGCTGGTATTTCCCCCCTGTAATCAGGACCTGAAATCAAGGTCTGGGAATAAAGACTCCATAGTCATTTAGTTAAATTCCATAGACTCCATCGAAACTCCACAGGCATTTAGTTGTTAACTGAATTTCTTGGCCTGGAAAAGTGAAAAATGATGTTCATGACATCTTGAAAGGTACTTCTACAACGTCAGAATCACCATCAGGCAGAATCACATAGCCTTTTCCTGCCGACATGTCTTTTTATTTCTGAAACACAATTATCTCCTCAATAGTGGCATTAGGGTGTATAAAGTCATTTGACGGTTTATTAGGATTTAAGACATGTGCCTCAGTGCTAATCCTGCTGTATCCAGGCTGGTGTTGTTGGTGCTAATGTGGCATCTCTGCCTTGTGGGTCTCCATTTATCTTTCCTGATGCCAGCATTGCTGTTATGCTGTCTTGAGCAGCTTCTGCAGTTTTTCAAATTGTTCTTCCAGCTGTTGATTTTCATTTTTTTTTCTCTGCTGATGAACTGTAGCTGCTACAGTACAGTTATGATCACAAAACCCAGCAAGATTGATAGAGGTCTGGAGAGCAGGCATCAATAAACCAGTAGTTGGATCTGTAAATCTTGGAATACAAATCTGGCATCTGTTTGAGACAAATGAAAAGTAGTTGATGCGGACAGTGGTATAACTGGAACTGCTGGTGGTGATGGTAAATGCTGCAACTCAGTTGAACACTGCAGCTCAGGTACACGATTGTGAAGCTTACGCCTGCTACAATTTCTTAGCAGGTTTTTAGTGTCCATATTTTTATTTTCTGCCTCTCAGGTTTGGTGGAGCATATATTTCAAGCGGTAGCTGAAGTACGACTTCTAGTACTCTGGAATAATTTCAGATTGTAATTTTAATAATTAGTTGAATGAGTGATGGGTGGTAAAGCTTTAAGTGTTCAAATTTTTAACTGATGTTCAGATAGCTAACTGAGATATTTGGCTCAGTTCCAATTATTTAAAACTTTTCCAGGGTCTTCCCAGTTGGAAGAAATTACAAGAGGTATTGGTTTACATTTTCAGAGTCGATTTGGTACTCTTAGGAACAGATGTGGAAACAGATGAATAATGGGATGAAGGAATCAATGTCAGTTCTAGAAACCAGTTCACTGAAACACTGTCAGCTCCAGATCGTATAGTACAGGCACATCTTACACATTTAACATTAGAATAAGCAAAACACTGTGGAAAGGTTAAAAGTCTTTAATTTTCTTTGAGTTGGAGATTGTAGGTAAGGAGTAAATCTTTGTTTCTTTTAGAGTTCTTTGTTTCATAAAAGATAGGCTTTTTGGTGAGAGGGCTTCTTCATCCTGTGGCACCTGAGTGGAACTTGTGCTACTGGGATCTTCTCCACTGGCACCAGTAAAGACAGAAGTGAACTAACTATGAACAGTATTTAAAATCCTAGTTTTTAGAAACTGCACTTTCCTCTCTAAGGTTTGCTAGAGGTAGTTGTTCAGCTTAGTGTTGTGCAAAGACTTGTGGTACATTTCTCGATCACTGTAAAGAAACACAGCTTGTCACTGCTTGTTGTAATTGCATAGCCTTGGGAAGCCAGCAGAAATCTGAAATGAGGTGACTAGATCAGCTCTGTGTGGATGTGACTGTATTTCTTCAAAGAGCTTGAGGGTACTTCCCATGCCTTTACGCTGCTGCAAATCTGACCTAATAAACCCTGCTGTGGCTGAGTTGGCGCCATGTTAAGTCAGCTTAGGTATATCTGTCTTGGTATTTCCTGACTTGACTTATATAGTGGCATTAGGGTGTATAAAGTCAGTGAGGGTTTATTAGGGTTTAATATGTGCCTCAGTGCTAGTCCTGCTGGTGCTGTTGGTGCTAAAGTGGCATCTCTGCCTTATGGGTCTAGATTTAGCGGGTGTCATCAAGTCAAACTGATGACAAACTCTTGACAATTAATTAAGTTCGTGTGCTGAGCTGCATCTAGGTAAGTAAGACCACCTACCAGTGAGGGATAGTCTGGGTTGAACCCAGTGAAACCAAATGGGCTGTCTTGTTTGTTATATGCTCCATAATAACTGGATGTTTGTTCCTTCATTATCCAAGGTATTCTTCTGCTTTTGATAATGGAAAGTTGTTTGTAAAAACAAAGTGATATGGTAGTAGTTGCTTTTTAAAAAGCTGTAGGATTTATATTTAATGCACCCTGTTTTTCTTGACCACTTCTTTTGTTTCTTTCTTCTGGTTAGAGTTGAAAATTTCTCCTTAAAGTGTTTCTATTTTGAAACAATGTAGTTTATACTGCCACTAGTTTTAAAGAAGCTTTAAGAGTACTAGTACAAAAGGTACCTAAAGAAAATAATGTTTCAGACAAAGAGGAATTGTCCTGGTTTTGAGGTTCATTGCAGGCACTTTTGCTAACACTGTTTTTTCTACTTCCATAAGGAATTTGCCATAAACTATCAAGAATTCTCATTCAGTGTATTGAAATTTGTAAACATATGGATATCATTTACTTAGTAAAAACTAGTTTTAAGGTGAAGTAGTTAATGTAAAATAGATTAATACTGTTTAGGTTATAATGTATTTATACTAAATATGTGAGTGTTTTTATTTAATTTTATTTTTAACCCATCTTCATTTTACATTGTTAAATTATACTGTTTTGTTTAAAGGTTTAATCTTCTAATGATTAAAGAAATTAGTTTAAAGGTTCTTTTCATCAATGGCCATCCTTATACCCAATAAAGAGATGGCTACAACTGAATTTTAATCTTGACATCTTTTCATCATCTCTGCTACTGTAAGATAATTTGCTTTTTATAGCAGAGTATAGAGCTTGTGGGGCTTCAGTTCTGAGCTTTGCATATAAAGAGCTGTGCTAGATAAATTGTTGTGTACTTGCTTACAGGAGACTCTTCTGTCCCAGGTGATTATTAGCATGCAAACCAAAAGGGGCAGGTACACAGGACTGGGCCCTTGTGCTAATTTTGCCTAGAAAATAAAGGACGGAATGGAGGAGTTAGTTTCAGTGAGGTTTTTTTGGTTGGGTGGGGTTTTTTGTTTGGTTGGTTTTGTTTTGTTTCCTTGTTTTGTTTGGTTTGTTTTGTGGATTTTGCTTTCACGTGTTTTGTAGTTTTTTGGGGGGTAGGGGGGTTGTGTTTGTTGGTTTTTGGGGTTTTTATTTTGTCTGTTTTGTCTTTGTTTTTTTGTTTGTGTTTTTATTTATTCAAGTCCTTGCCCAGGGTGAAGTTGTTTGTGTACAGTACATGTTTATGTCCTGGCTGGCCTTATTTTGCTATGATTACACCTTCAGGCTCTGAAGTCTTGCAGCTGCGTAGGGCTTGGTTTTCACTGGGATTTCTGCAGTGTTATTAGGTCATTAACAGATTTGGTATTGTCAGCACTGCTTCCTCCGCATTTCTGTTACCTTCAGCTTTGCATCACTCCCTTGGTTCAGTGCTGTGTATGAGCTTTATTTGCTTTCTCTCGAACTTGGAAGGTGAACCCAAAATACTCAATAAGACATCTGGCTTTGTACTCTGATAGTGGATCTCCTCCAGCTCCATGTCTTGCCTTTGTGCGCTCCCTTACCCCTTCTTGTAGTCTGAAATTCATAGTGTCCTTCCATAGAATTCATGTAATGTGTGGTTATAGGTCTGGATTCAGGGTGAGGCATCTTCTCCAACCATGGATACAATGACCAGGGGAATCCTCAAGTTTGTAGTTCTTGCCTTCTGCTATGATAGAGTTTTAGGTACTTCGTGTGCTAGACAATAAGGTGAATAACACCAAACAACGTAGCTTGTTCTCCCCATCCTTTTTTACTATGTGCTCTTTGAACAGAGTTTGGCGGATTATGTTGAACTGTTCAGAAAATACCTTGAGTTTCTTGAAGATGACAAGTTATCTGATTTCTGGTGTCTGGGACTCTGTAAGATATGAGCAGAGGGAAGACGTGTTGAAACTTAAACAGCAGAGGTTTAGACTGGATATAAGGAAGAAATTCTTTACTGTTAGGGTGGTGAGGTACTGGAATGGGTTGCCCAGGGAGGTAGTGAATGCTCCATCCCTGGCAGTGTTCAAGACCAGGTTGGATGAAGCCTTGGGTGATACGGTTTAGTGTGAGGTGTCCCTGCCCATGGCAGGGGGGTTGGAACTAGATGATCTTGAGGTCCTTTCCAGTCCTAACTATTCTATGATTCTAAGACAGGACCCCAAGGGCTTGGGGTCTGTGGGTTGATCCTGGAGGATTATCTAAGTAATTATCAGCAGGTCTGTATGCATTTGGCTGTGCAGCAATGCAAAGAGTGGTGTTGCTGCATGTGATAATGTAAAGTGCTCTTTCTGTGCTTAAATCCTGCCATCAATTGATTATGCAAACCTGGTCTCACAGGTCCACCATGTGATGTTTGTATTTTGGGCACAGACGAAGTGGAGAGGTCACTGTAATACTTCACATAAGAAATGCAGTGTTTATAGATACAGTGTGTCATTAGGAAAATGGAGTATTGTTTTTCTTGTGGTGTTTGTGTTTCTCAATCAAGCTGGCAGATGCGAAATGTGTTAGCATCTAGCGTAGGCATACTTTGTCATGCTGAAAAGTGCATTGAGCTGAGATTGATTATAGACTTGATTAGTGTACATTACAACCAAGAATCCGTGTAAGCAGTTAAACTGGGTCTGCATAAGTGATGTGAGTTGTTTTAGATGTTGTTAGCTAAGAAACTAAACATGTTCTGTTCCTGAACTAATAAAATACAAGAAAACTAAGATTAGGTATATAAGAATATTGTTTTTTTTTACAGTAATGGAAAAGACTCTCAGACATCCCCTAAAGAAATAAGCAAAGCTGAAAATCAAGAGCTCCTTGTAAAGATTACTCTTTATAAGGATGCTTTTTGGTATCTGGTACAGCTGTTCTAACTTATGATAGAAATAATAATTTTGGAGAAGTATAAAAGGAGGTACTGCTCTTTGAAAGCAATTAGCGTCTTCTGTTGTTTTAACTCTCCTTTTCCCTTCTGCAACAAAACCTTCTTACTGCAAATATTTGTTATGAAAAACCCCCAAAGCACTAACTAATTTATGTTAAATTTAAAGTAACAAGCCTGAGGGAAACGTTCCATCAAGAATTTAGTACGTTTAGCTTTGAGGAATTTAATTTTTTATTTGGCACAAAGTAGTAGAAGTATTGATAATGTTACATCTCCAAAGATCTGAATGTCTTTAATGTCTTGATAATTTTCTTCTGAAGTTCACCTGATGACTGCAGGGATCACACTGACAGTGTGATTGAGTTAAAACTCAAGCTTGATAGAATATTAGGTTAAAACCCAGTACAGAATTTATAGCCTACGGCCACACAAACATTCTAAATATTTAAAAGATAAATCACTTGAAAGAGGCAGAATTAGACTAATGGATACAAAGAAAAATGGATGCATAGAGAAAAACGGCTCATTTAGCTGCTGTTAGAAAATGTGAGAAGCCTGGGGGAGGGGAGCTTAGAAGTTCATAGACTTCAGAGAAGCTCTAACATCAGTTTTACAGGATTAGCAACTGTGGCACAGGCAGGCTCCTGTGTTCAGGAACAATTCCTATGTCATGTAATCTATTTTTAAATCTATTGAGAACCTGAGTGTGCATGGTTTTCCCCTCATTGTTTTTACAGAAAGATTATTTGTGAGGTTTCACCCCTCTAGCTCTTGGAAAATTTCCTCTCTATTTCTTACGATTTTCTCAAAGTTACTTTTCTTTTGCAGCACTATTCTTTATCTCTCCTCCCTCTGATTGTTTTGCTGGTGTGTTTATATAAACAAACCAGCAACAACCACCTAATGCTTTCTTTCTGCTAAGCTAATCAAGAAAGCTCTTTTCACTTCCTCTGAGACGTCTTCTGGTTATCATTGCAGTAGCCTTCCATTGCGTCTGGCTTACAGATGGCACTACTGTTTCTCTGTATTTTCTGGAAAAAAATAATAGATTCACATGTCTGACTTGTATTTCTGGTTTATGATCACCTCATTTTTCACTAGATCACCTGAACCTTTCTTTTATCCTGTTTTTTCCAGTAGATTAGTCCTTTTTTTATAATAGGACTTCTTTGTCAGTCTTGAAGGATACCATTCTGGCAATTATGTAGCACTTCATATAAAAGGGAGGGGAGAGAAGGCTTGTTCCGCTCTGAGATCCAATAAAGCACACTTTGAAGAGCTTGGTATGCGACATTCATGGAGGTGAATGTTAAGTTTTGTTGTCTTGAAAAAATGTACTTAGAATTTCCCTATATCTTAGTGTATAACAAAAACTGTGAAAAACAAAGCAGGTAATGCAAACATTTGACTGGTGTGAGGGGCAGATGTATTGAGAGAGTCAGACTATAATCACTGCAGTGATTATGTAAGATATACAATCACTATAGTCACTGCAGTCTTGTGTTTAAAAATCTATGAAGTTGTCTGCTATGTCAGCCTATACCTGGTCTTAAGAAACAGGGACAAATACATTGAGCTGGTGGTTGCTTATGTGGCAGAGAAAGCACAAGAATGTTCTTGCTGGTTGCGTGAAAAAGAGGCTACTTATGGGATTTTGGTGAATTGAAATAGCCAGAATAAAATAAATGTGTTCTTGTTCTTGTCTGCTGAGAATTCATGTTTGGGAGTGAATTATAATATATGAATTGAAACTACAGCTAATCTGTACTACTGTGACTAGCTCTGAATGCCCAATGAAAATAGATTTTACTAAGGAAGTTTAAGTTACTGGCTTGCTCTTTTATTTCAGATAGGTCTCTCAACAGTGTGCTTTCTTTGATCTTCAGGCTTCATCTTTTCTTCGTTTGGTTTCCTATCAGATTTTTACATTACTTCTTACAATAAAAATTCCCCCCAGTGGATACATTCTGTAACTTGTTCCAAAGTCTTGTGCCTCAGGCTTTGTACTTCTGGTTACAAACTTGACAAAGATAAAAGAGAAAATGAGCTCGAACAGTGGAGTGATCAGGACCTTCTCAGCTACTTTCACTTCTCTGGAACTGTTGCTGTTCATGATATGCTTTTTGGCAGCAGAAATTAAGTGGTTATGTAAATGGAAAGGATACAACACTGACTTGAAAAGGCCCTGGTTATTTTTGAATGCAGTTTTCTCATGGGGTAAAAAAAAATTTAATTTTCCTCTGTACTTAAATGAAAACCATTGACCATCTCTGATATGGCATATCCTGTCCATATTGATTTCACTAGCACATTTTGAACTTGTTAGTCTTACTTTTTACCAATTTAATAAGTTTTATACTTTAAAAATATTAAATCCATATAAAGGAGGCTCCTTTCTTTGTGTGGCTATTTTAGCACTTTTGATGATCCATTTACATAAAGTGTTTCTTACCTTTTTTGCATAGCTCTCAGGTTGGCATATGTGAACCTGTGGAGCAGGTGATATGTTTTCTGTTGCCTGACCCTGCTCACACCTAAGAAAATATGTATATTTGTGTGCTGTAAATACTGTTTTTAAAATCAGCTCCACTGTGACACGTTTGCCCAGTCATTGCACAGCTTATTAGTAACTATGTTAAGGTGCAGCAACCACTTTTGTTGTTAAATAGCTCTGAGTTAAAACTGAAAGTGTTGCCATTTTAGGATTCCTATGTCCATTTCTAGCGTAATGAAGTTTAAAATGTAAATGAAAAGGGAAGAAAATTTGAAATTTGCTGTGCATCGATCCCTTGTGATTTTGAAAATTGTTATTATTTGCCAGGGGGAAAAAAAAGGCTTACATGATCAAAAGATAGGCAGTGTCATCCTTTAGTCTTACATTGGTCTTTTAGGTCATCTCTTTTAAACCTGTTTAACCCACATATGGAAGAAGTGATAACAGGATAATCAGAAAGTAATGGCAAGGTAGAAAAAGAGATTTTTTTTAAGGATATATCTATAATTAATTACCTTTTTTTTTAGGCTATATCTATAAAGTAAGTAAAAATTAGCAGCCAGGCAGAGTCAGATTGTAACTACTACTCAGGAGAAGGCAGATTGGTATTGACTGGTGTTTTCACACGCATGGCTTTTATTAGCTTTAGCTCTCTTCCTTGTGTGGGTATCAAAGGGAATCTGGATCTATTATGGTGATAGCGAATGGCATTTAGAGCACAAGTTCTTGGGAAACCAGCCTACATTATTTCTGCTACTCACAGGCAACATATTTTCTTAGCAGTTATAAGCATTTGCAATTTGCATGCAGACTAGTAGTTCTTTTTATTCTGTAAATATGTTAGAGACATTTGTGTGCAGATATGCAAATAGTAGAAGTGCTCTTCTAATTAATTTGCTGTCTTCTGTAATAGATCTGGTGAAGGTGCTACAAAATTTCTGTAATGTGCCATCTGTTTTATGTATGTTTTCCAGTTGACAGGCAGTCACTTGAAAAATATGGCAGTAGCAGAGAAAAGAGGCAGGTTATTTATCTCTAATGTTAGTGTTCATGGGACCTGCAAAATGCTGTAAAAACATTTTAATAGTAAGAGAATCAATCTTTACATTCTGGTACTATTCCATTCTTTTGCCTACTCTAAAGTATGCTTAAGACAAGAGTTCTGTGTCTGGAGGAGAATAGGCTTTCAAAGACATATTTTGGGGTCTGAGGAAAAACTCTGTTACCTTCTAAAACCTAAGCTTCCTTTAGCGGTGTTTAAGTCAATGATGTGTACAGTGACAACAGGTAAAAGTCAGTGCTTGCTGCATTGTGTTTAGGATTGGGCCTATAAAAACAAAAACTTGAATCCTCCTATGTTTGCATGCAGTGTGTGGAGCAGAACCCCCTGAATTTGAAATAAAGCTTCTGAGTAATGCTTTACTGCAAGCAGAAGCAGGCTAGGGTACAAAGCTATGCCAGACCAGTACTTTGCAGAACATCCCATGTGTATTAAATACTTTTTGTTTTTTATCAGCTGCTGAATGAATCTGGTATAAAAACCTAAATGTATAAATGATCCTATAAAAAGATGGATAGCAGAGAGAGACCTACTATGAAATGTCTGCCAGAAATGCTATAGACACATGAGGAAGTCCTAGGAAAAAGAACTGAATTTAGGTGCTGTTATCACTAAAAGATAAAAACAGAAATTAGAATCTTGTACTTCAGCGCACATTCCTTAATGTTGTAGTAGTCCATATATTTTGAACTAACAGTGCATCACAGTTATCAATGAAAGAGTGTAGCATTTTTGCTGTCAAGAAGGTTTTTATCAACAACTAAGGTAACCACAACTGATCTGAAAACAGGTCTCAGTTCTGATAACGAACAGGAATATCTGGCAGGTAATAGTAGTTTTTGGTTTTCTGGACTTGCACATTTTGATATTGGGGAGGGAAAAGTTATTATTAATTTTATTTGAAAAAACTGTAGACAGACCCTTTTTTTCCTTTTTGAGGGTAATGATTACATTTTTTTCTAGAGCATATGATATGTAAATTACCGTTAACAGGTGGGGAATTGGAAGTGCTTTTATATAAAGAGGGCTTTTGTTTACTGGGAGTAGACTGTGTGGGATAACAGATTAACTGACAGTTTCAAAAGGCTATATTGTTTTCAAATTGCAGGATATTAAAGAAAATATTTTTTAAAAAATGGGTAAGGTTCACAACAGGTGAAGAAAACTTGAAGAAAATGTTAGTTTACCTTCAGATTTGAGCTTCCCTTTTACTTCTCATTTTGGAAATCGTCAGGTTAATAATCCATTTTCCTTCCACATGGTATCATTTAAAACTCTGTAAAAGAAGGCAAAGGAAAAAAATAATCACATGTACAGATTTAGAAGCTTACAAATGCCAAGTTATAAACCGGACGTTAGCACACTAAGAGTGCAAATGCTGATTTTTAACCTTTTCATACAAAATTGTGTATGCTGTTTAGCTGACAGGTGAGAACTATATTGCCTATTGATTTTCCATCTCCATGACTTCCTACGTGGAAGCCTGACAGGGATCAGAAACAGAGTATTAGTATCAGAAAGCAGGAGCTGAAACTAGGAGAAGTGTTGGGAGAATTGGAGCTATTGCTGAAACTTCTTCACTTTTGATGCATGTAACAGTGCACCTGGAATGGATGTTTAGGGATTCCACCTTAATCTGGTGTGTTTTCAGATAATGTGTTTATGTGATAAGAGTGGGTTCAATTTATGTCCATGATATTGTGCCAGTATTTAATTTCTTTAAAAACATTTCTAGCACCATATAGACTGTCACTGTATGCACAATACTCCATGAAGCATTTTTTTTTCTTTTTGTGATTCTCCTTGTTTATAAGGAATTATATGTGGGGGATGCAATACAGATCAGAGGCTCAGCCACTTGGTGTATATGCAGAGGGGAGCAGACAACAATTCTTTATCTCTGCATAAACAATGCACTCAACACTGCTTAAAATCCTATCTTTTATAAACTCTTGAGGTTTGAAAAAATACAAAATTAAAATTTGAAACAAAACAATAAAATTCTGTATGGGTATTGTGGTTATATAGATGTCCGATATAAGTAGTTGTGCTTTAAAGACAAGAGCTTAGGCTGACCTCTGTGTATGTAGTGTAATTTATGGCTGTGATGCAAAGTTTCTTCTGCATTTTCTTCCCCTGAACCTTAAAGCACCATTGATCATCCTAATCTTTCTGCAGTTTCACCCAACCTACTGTTTAAAATAAATAGCTCTCAATCAGAGTATACTGTTTTTTAAAAATACATGCAGTGTTGATTTGTGGTTTTCCAAGTAGTAAGAAATATAATACCTACCCTGCTGGATTGCTTCCATCCCATGTTTATTGCTGTGTATTTGTTTTCTTACCAGGCTAGAGTTTGCAAGGCTGTGAGGGAATGTGGCTGTGCTTGTATGCAGGTCACTAAAGTGCAACAAAGTCTTCCTGTAAGAAGTCTTATCCCAGCCCATTCTGTTGAAATATTTCCTCTTACTGAAAGTTATTCTGTTGCTATCAATGCTAGTAATTTAACTAACAAATATAGACAAATGTTTGATTTCAGAAATTTGATTTTGGTGAATATTAACTAAACTGTTGGAAGGTTTGCAGTTTTCAACTCCATTGATAAAAAGGGTATTATAATATTAGAGTAAGTAGTGAGAAAACATTGTAGTGAGATCATTTTTATTTATGCTGTATAGTGTTGGATTGGGAGATGTGATGATACATCTCTAATGTAGGATTTATGACAAAACAGTAGGTGAAATATTCTGCTTACTATTCTGTTGGCAAACTTGTCAAGAGGCAAATATTAACTTATCAAGTATCAACTTAGCTAGGATTCTTTTCTTCTGTAAAATCTAGAGTGTAGGTTGTTTGTGAGTCTGCTGATCTTGTAATTCTTTAAGTCAGGAATCAGAGACTTACTAGATCCAAGGGATGTGGGTTCAGCACAATAGATGGGCATGAAATAAAATATTTCTGAAGTCCCAAGGTGCTCAAAGTGAGCTTCAAGGTGAGCAAGGTAGAACCTGTGATACTCACAGGTGACTTACACTTTAGTATAGAGACAATGATTCTCACAGGAGGAACAGGCCAGGAGGTTGGGACTTTGTTAGTACAAGTAGCTGCTGTTTAAACTTAAGATCTGTGGCAGTTACCTTAAAAACGAGCTTTCTTGTGATAATACTGCCTGGCTTTCCATGGTCGCATGTGACAAGCAACTGTTGAGTGTGTTTTCAGAGGTGGCAGGTGAGAGAAGCCTAGGTTATCAACTGGTCATTACAGTGTTGAAGTACAAAGGAGGTAAACTGAATCTTATCAATGCTTGACAAATACTGCTGTTACTGTCATATTCTGTCAGCTATAATGCTTTGTGTGGGAGTTAGGCCAGTACCTTTTCCATGAGCTACCCCATTCTCTTCTTTTTGGACCCTTTCTTCCAGTACTTGTCTTTGCCATCAGACTAACATGTTTCACTCTTATGAGGTGCACTGGCAGTGAGCGTTACTAGTAGAAACATTTTGCAGCTTTGTGTGTTAGGTAGGTCTGTTGCAATATGTATTGTGATCTGTGAAAATAACATATTTTGGGAATGATTTGCATTTTTTCATGCTAGTGATGCACATGATTACTTACAGATGTAAATTTAAAAGAGTATCTTGCATTTAGAAACGAAGAAATAGAAACACTTGCTTTTGCAGATGATTTTAAACACATCCCATTTCACTGAATCTGAGACACTATTCTATGTTGGAAGATGAGCCATACTGCATTTCTTCAAAAGCTCTCTTCTTTTTGGCAGATTACTTTGGTAGTTATGGCAAATTGATCCTTACACTGATTTTGCCATATCACAACCTCTGTGTCCTTTAGAAAGTTTGCTGTAGTCAGAAATAATTGTTATTCATAGAATCATAGAATGAATAGGGTTGGAAGCACACTAATTCTATTTTAAACTTCTGTGAAATTTGCTGTGTTATAATTTCAGTTATTACAGTAACTACCTGCATTACATGCGCTTTACAAGTTAATTATAAGCTGTTTGAATAGATTTTTGCACTTAATTTCTTGTTTTGGGCATTGTAACTGTTAATTTAAATATGTAGCAACTCCAGTTAGGTAAATAATACTGATGGGTGCCTGATCAAAGACTCTACTGCTAAGTGTATGGATAGCTGTGTGTACCTGAGCATCCAATGTTCGTATCTGAGACTTTCTGTTGCCACAGGTAGAGAAGTATTATGGACACCAGCTGAAATTGACTGTTTCACATAATTAATTATATAGTGTTTATCACTTTTCATTGAGTTAACTTTTAAGTTAGCTGAAGCCTCACTTTACATCAGACTTTATATATGAATGTCCAAATTACACCTTGCACCAAAAAGTGTTTCTAGTTTACCAAAAGAACTGCATTTGTTTCCTCTCTTTTTCCCTCTCTTCTTTTTTTTTTTCCTCTCTGTATTTGTTTTGTTTTAATTTTATTTCTCTTTTTCTTAGTGAGTGACAGTTGCTTCAGGAACCTTGCCGAAGATCGTAGTGGGATAAACCTTAAAGATCTGGTCCAAGACCCTTCTTTGTGAGTATCTGGCTCTTATTGCTAAGCAAAGAAAAGCTTCTTCATGATATCCTTGTGAGTAGTTTTGTAATTATATAAAGAAATAGTATGATAAAGTACGCTTAGTGCTTTAGTAGTGATATGCTTGCCAAATTGTTAGTCTTTAATATAGACGAATATTATTAAAAGCATGTTGTTTTTAATGTGTTTCTGTTCATGAGCTAACATCCAGTGAGGACATACAGTAAAGGGTACAAGAGTCATCACAAGCAACAGATTGTGCATGCTGGTATTTCTACAGAGGAGTTGTATGCACATTGTCAGCCAATTTTATTTAAGGAGGGACTGTATATAAACTAGGAGATTACTGGGTAATTATGTTATCCTCAGCTATCTCAACATGTAGAATATTTTTTCTTTGTATCTGATCTCATACAGCTGATTTATTTCTTCCTTTCATACCTGCTTTAATACAAGTATATGAGGAGATGATCTAATTTGAATCCATGGAAAGACTAGTGGTCTCCATCTCAGTGTTGTATTTTCCTCTAAAATAAAATTCAACATCATGAGCTCTGAGCTAGACTTGAAATCTCATCAAACCTTTTTTGTTAACTGAAAATACTCTTGCTAGTGTGCACAAGTGTGCCACTTGTTACGAGGGAAGGAGAAGATGGGAAAAATTCACATCTTTTTAACCTGAATGATAGCACATTCCACAGTGGGTCCTAATATGATGAGCCTTAACACTGGCAGAGCACATTTTTCAGTATTGATTGAGAAGTGATGGAAAATAAGGTATGTTTAACATTTTATTTCAGTTACTGGGGATTTTTAGTAGTGAAGTAGATACAGAACTTACTTTGTCATGTAGCTACAGGTGAATTACATACATGCATCTATACATGCACTCTTGGGAGATTTTTACATAATGTATACAATATTTGAAGTTTATACTTCTGAAATTATAAAGATGCAAGGGACAAGTATAATTGTTGCTTGAAATTCATGGAATGAATGCAATAGGTATATTTTTAATAATTACTATCTATTTCCAACAGTAATTAGCATCTAAGTGTTGAAGTCAAGATTTCATTAATATCAACCAAAACTTCCTGTTTGAGTGCTCGATTGGTTGGTTATTTTTGAGAATTGCTTGTGTTTTTTTTGACCTGTAGTTGTACTTATGTGGTGCATACAGTTTTGGTTTTGTACCTCTGGAGTTTACTTTCAGAAAGGATGAATTACCTTAGTTGTAGAATGATCATTTTCCTTACTCTTTACCAGAAGTGATGAAATTTCTAATTTCTTTCCCTGACCCTAATTTTAATGAAAAAGATTGTAATAAAATACTGTAATCTGCAAAATAACTGAAATGGATTTCTGTTGCTTATAGCATAAGAAGTGTGGCTGCAATGTAGTAATTTTTATCACTTTAAAAGATTGAAGTCTCAAAATATCTGTTAGGTCTCAAGGACTGTTTATGACACTTCTATTGTATGACAGACTATAGTGCAAGAGAAGTCTGCTTCTTCCTTCCTAATGATGAGAATGTATAGACTTCGTTTTGTCTTTCCAAACTGATTCTCTTGCAGTTTTATGACTGTGTGCCTATTAAGACTTCTTTCAAAATGTGTAATAGTGTGAATGAATCTCCAAAATGAAGAAACAATCTAAGGCTATATTGTTCAGTCCAGCCTTTTGTAGGTTCTATGGTGTCTGAATTTTATATTAGGCAAAGAGAAATGCAACGAACATTGTTGGGGTAAAGCTTGAGAATGCCAGCCAAAGGGATGTTTTAACCTTTTTTGAAATAAAAAGTTCAATTAAACAAGTTTAGTTAAAATCTTTACAGTGTTTGGCTAATAGTTTCATCTATAATGATACCTGAAATCATAGAATCACAGAATAGTTTGGGTCAGAAGAAACCTTAAAAATCATCCAGTTCCACCCCCCTGCCATGGGCAGGGTTACCTCACACTAGACCGTATGTTGCTCAAAACCCCATCCAACCTGCCCTTGACCCCTGCCAGGAATGGGGCGTCCATAACTTCTCTGGGCAACCTGTTATACTGTCTCACCACCCTTGCAGTAAATGTTTGATTCATCCTCTTCCCAGTTTAATATTTACAGTTTAGGATTTCATGGTGCTTGTTCGCTCTGACTATAGACAGACTGCCTCTTTTCTTTGTAATCTCTGATACCAATATCAGATTTACGTAAAAAAATTCTGATGCTTCCTCAACAAATGGCTGTGTCACTCTAAAGGTTTGCAGTGGATTTGTAATATATGATGCTAATAAAATAGCTTAACAAAGAGAGTGCAAGAGGTTTTAGGTTCATTAGCATATAAATAGATAATCAGTGTATACTCTAACAGGCATTCACATTACCAATGAATGATGGATTAGAAGTAGAGGCAGAAGTGCATTATAATACATCAAGAGGATAGTATAAAAATAATTTAAATTGTTGTAGATGAGAAAGCTTTGATATATCATGTAAAATGCATTTTGAATGGTGTCCGTTTCTTGTGAGACTTAAGTAAACGATACAGATTTCTAAGCTATGCTGGCGTTTCCCTTGTTTTCCACTCTTGGCTCCATCACAGACAACTTCTCTTTTGTTACTGCAGAAGGCTTTTTCTGGAGGGCTGAAAGCTTGTCTTTAGATTGAAATGGAACTCTATAAATACAGCATTAGATGGTTTTTTTGATTAGTGTCTGATTTGTTTCAAGTGTGCCTAATTATCAGGGTAGTCTTTTTTTTCTCCAGCTATTTCCCAGCTAGAGCAGTCTGGACTCTGTAATCTAGATCAGCTTTCAGTTCTCTAATCATCAGCAATAAAAGTTCTGCTGCTCAAATCAGGAGTTTGATTATCTCTTTCTATTTGTATGTGTCAATTTCTATTTTTTCATTTCTGTCAATAAAAATAACTACTTAAGAAAAAACCCCAAGCATATCAAATAAACATAAAGCAGGACTGTGGGAGAAGGAAGCATGAAATGACTTTACAGTTAAATTCCATTTTGTAGTTCAATTACAGAAAAGTTGAATTTGGACAAAAAGTTGATTACAGGTTTAACTGAAAGGGTGGTTTGAGAGTTAGCTGCTATTCTTTATTCATTGCAGCTGATCACAGAATAATAGAGTGGTTTAGCTTGGAAGGGACCTTTAAAGGTCAAATAGTCCAGCCCCCCTGCAATGAGCAGGGACATCTTCAACTAGATCAGATTGCTCAGAGCCCATTATGTCTCTGCTGTATACAGCATGCAGTTCTGGACACGAAATTTAAAGGTATGAAGATAAGGAGAGGAATAGCAAGAGGAGAAGGCAGATAGAAAATGCAATGTATGACAGGTGTTACTTAATTTAGAAAACAATGGCAGAAGAGAGAAAATTTAACGTACCTACAGTGTATAAAATATTATTAAAGGGATTGCTGGCTGATGAGAGAATTATTTCAATTTATAGCAGATGAGATGGGATGCTTAGAAAAAATTCTAAGTGTCAGGGTGATAAAGAAACTGGAATCTATTTCTAGGAGTGTTGGGGAAAGCTCTTGAGATTACAGACTACATATACTTGATCCTGTGTAAGTGTAGAGAACTGGAAGGAAAATCTTCTTTGTTTTCATCTATGAAAAATGTGTGCATTCTGACAGTTTGGTATTAATGTAGTTAATATGACCAAAGCCCAGATGGAACTGATTCCTATATATGGAATTTAATGTGGTTATGAATATTCACATAATTTGGTTTAGATGATGCACCCACTCCAGCTCTGGCTATCATTCCTGTACCATTCCATAAAAGATATTTAACATTTTGCATTCTAAAGAGGAGGTGTTTTTTATAGGTGTCTTTCCATGAATGGTCCTAAACAGCAGAGCTGCAGATAGCAGGTATAATTGGAGGAACTAGGCTGCTGGTGCTCAGATAGTGTTGTAGATGTTCTTCAGACTGTGTTCAGCTGTGGCAAAATGCAATGGAACCACTTAAAATGCTAGCCAAGTCCTGCTTTTGTGGGAAGGTCTTTGAGGCTCTGTAGTAATGCAAAATTTCTTAAGCTGGTGCTCAAGGAAAGAGAGAAAATTTAACCTGTTCATTTAACTTCTTGCTTGGGAGCAGACAGAATGCTGCCCTTTTTCTTTGCTTCCTTGTCCACCTTCAATACTCAATCCGTGCTTAGGAGAGAAATAGATTAAATAAAATTTAATAATTGCTATTATCTGAAACTACTCCTGGGTTCTTTACTACTGATTTTTGAAATAACTGTGAGTTATTTCAATACACCTCTGAAGTGTGAACCCTCAGATCATTAGAGGGTTAGCTATACCTCCAGCTGCTTCAGGCAGAAGTTCTGCGCATGAACGTTCCCAGGTTCTAGCTCTTAGCATCACTTTGTAAAATGTTCCTTTCAACTCTAGCCTGTATATAGAAAGAAAGTTTATGAAATACTTGTTTAAACAGAAAGGAGGATGCTTTTAACTTTTTTTGTGCAATGCAGGAGCTGCAGCTGCACATAATCACTGCTACCCATTTGTTCTGGAAGCATCTTGAGAGCTTCTTTGAGATGAACAAGATCCAAGAGATTTGGAATAACTTCTTTCTAGGCAAAATCACATCACATCTAAACTGTCTTTTATACCTCCTTCAGATTAGCTGTCTTCAATTAAGAGAGAGTAGATAAATCTAGAAGGTAAGAACAGGTAATTGTAATGGACAAGAGATACAAGTCTGTCGGAAGTTGTCTTTGTCACTGCCTTGTTGTATATTACAACCTTAGAAGGAAGAGCTAGATATTTTTTTCTGGGAAGTAATTATGAGAGCTTTAGGATTTGTCACCTAAGGATTGAAGATGATGAGAGAATTCTTGAGAAGCTCTGGTTTTGTTATCTTACTGAGAGCACAGGCTATACTGTAGGATTGAAGATCTGATAAATACAGTATTAAATCTGTGGATGTGAAATTTCAAAGTGTCTATCTTCATGTGAAGGAGCAGGTATAGCAGTACTGAGGATAACAAATATCATAGTTCATTCTTTCTGGGTTTTACTCATTGTTTGAAAATAAGTAGCATATGTAGCTTTACAGAAGCATTATATACACTATAGATACATATACTTTATATTGTATAAAAATATATAACTTAAATATATACTTCTCTACCTTCAAGTGTACGTGCAAAATGTGTAAAAACTCATTTTTTTAAAGCTATTAATTAAAGTTTAAATGTGAATAGAAAGTAATTAAGTAACAACATACCTGGACTAGTGGTAGGTGTCCCTCCCCATGACAGAGTTTTGGAACTAGATGATCTTTAAGGTGCTTTCCAACTCTAACCATTCTATGATTCTGTCTTGCTAAAGGTTATAGATCCCACATTATGATGACATCTATTCTCTCCCTCTCCCCTTTGTGCAGCCTTTCTAGGTTTTCAGTACCTCTTACATGAATATCATGCCTGTTTCTTTTATTTAATTGCCAGTGTTAGTAACACATCAAAGGAAATATTTCTCCATGTTCTGTTACGTTATTTTGTAGCATTATTCTATTTGGAGTTCATGCTCAGTTGTTTGTCCATTATTATACTGTGTTAGCACAGGCTAATGAGCCTAGCTTACAAAAATACTTCTCTTGCCTCTGTTATGTCCTGTTGGTGAGCTCATCTGTATGATCAAGTGATTTCATCAGGTGATCTTTGTCAGGACAACTGGAGGACTCACTATGGTAGCCTAGAGCACTCTCTTACACAGAGGAGCGATACTGAGGTGCAACAGAAGTGCAGCCTATTTTAATTATGGCATCTCATGAAAAAAATTGCACTTGGCAAACTTACAAAGATCTGGCACCTACCTGAAGTAATTGATGATTATGAGTCTAATAAGCACTTCTTAAAGTGGATATAAATAGAATTGGCCTCATACTAGCCTGATGGTTTCTGACTGGTTTCGGGAATGAGTGAGAAGCCTTTATCTGCTTCAACTGCAAGCAGAGTTTGCATGTGCCTGAAAAAATTACATTTACCCTCCCTTCAAGATAACTATAACATGCTTATGTTAAGTGGCCAAGGTTTCTTCTCAGGCCGGTTTCCCTGCTTGTCTTCTCCATGATCCCACCAGACTCCATCAGATGTATCACAGAGGTTGTTCTGTAGCTCATGTGCCAAACACTTTTTACCTTTGGTCATATGAACAAGTTCCTAATGTTTTGTGCAGACATTTTGTAAAGGGCTCTCTTTTGAGACATACTGATTACCTGAGGGAAATCTACTTTTCAACTTCATTGAAGACCTTCTCCCTTACTTACACTTTAAAAACAGAATTTTCTCAACATATGAGATTCCTTGGCAGTTTGTAGTGAAAACTGCTAATACTACATGCATCTGTCTTTGGCTGTTTAGGCTTAAAGACTCATAAACTTGTAGGAACATCCTGAGATTTTGCTTCATCTGTCTGAAGCAAAATCTTAACAGAAGTCTGTGGCAAAGCAGAACATAAAAGAATTCAACTCTAATATTTGCCTATTGGCCCAAAGCACTCTCCTGTAACCTCTTTAAAGCTCCATGTCAGCTTTATGTACCAATAGAAGTTTCACTCAGAACAAACTTATTTTCTCTTATCATATGGTTTCCAAAGTTTGGAAGGAATTTTCTTCCTTTTGCACTTGCAATGCCCTGCAGTAGTCTGCAATTAAAAAAATTTTGAGCTAATCAAATAACTGAAAAAGTTGTTCTGGAACAAGAGGCTGTGCAGCCACTGTGCTGTGTCTGGGTGATAAGCATTGTGGAGGGGAAAGGGTTGTTTGCTTTAGTGGCAGCTGCAGCTTAGGTGCTCCATATGGCCTTTGAGTTCTAGTGCTGGTTTCAGAGTCATTCCTGGTACTTCTCTGTGGTGCAGGAATGCACTGCTTGAACTTGTTAGCCAGGAACCTCAATCTAAACATGTTCAGGGAACTTTTATACATACGGAATACATAAATGGGCATCTTCCGTGTTATTAGGGAGTGTTAAACTTATTATATTCGAAATGTAGTCTTTTATGAAGCTGTCTAAGGAAATGTTTGCTTTCTCTGCCTTGTTCTGAAACTGGCAGTTATAAATGAATATATAATGTTGGTTAGAGTAAAAACATTGTTGGTTATAGAGATTTATTCAATTCTTCACCTTCAGGGCTAGAGACTGTTATTTCGTTAGGTGTACTTAACCTTTCATTTAGAAATAAAATTGCTGGAAAATATATTTATAAGGTTCTAAGGAGAAGCTGTGTCCTTTTTTGTTCTGTTTCATTATGTCTACTGTCTGTTGTCTGAAAAGAGATGATTAGGGCACAAGTTGGGAAATCTTGACCACGTTTCAATCTAGGCAATTTCACAGAATTGAGTAAAAGTTGTTTCTATGTATGTTTTAAACCTTGATTTTTCCAAGTATCCATTCTGCTTGTGACTTTAGAATTCATGCCATTTTTTTATTTTCCCAGTTGCATTTGTTAAACCATGTTGTTTCAGTGCCTTACATTCTTCAATAGTAGAAGAAAGAGCCTTAATACAGAGAAATAATTCACTGCTTCCTAAAAGCAGTCAGATGTTTAGCCAGTTCTTGGAATGCCAAGGCACATGGAAGGGTTGCTTGGGAAGGCAAATGCCGCAACCACTAATGTTACACCTTCTTTCCTCGAGCTTTTATTGCTGAGCACAGTGTTATGGCATGGAATATCCCTTTGGTCAGTTTGGGTCAGCAATGCTGGCTATGTCTGACTCTGCCTACCCCCAGTCTACTTGCTGGGGTGGCAGAGAGAGGGAAGAGGAAAGCTTTTGACACTGCAAGCACTGTTTAGCCATAGTTAAGACACTGGTTTGGTGTGTTACCAATGCTGTTTTAGTAAAAAAATCCAGAACACAGCGACATACAATCTGCTTTGAATTAAGTCAGTTGCATCCCAGCCAGACCCAGTACACATATGAGTAATGTTACAGTTGTGGTGTGGATTTTTTTTTCTCCCCTTTGGATTTGGAAAGGCTGTAGACAAGAAGACCCCTGTGTGTCTAGGTCTTCATACATTTTACCACCTCCATGCTTCATGCAAATCTCAGCTAACCTGACTTTTCTAGTCTTTGTTTCTGTTCATATCCAGATCTTTTCTGGGTATTTAAAGGAGCTGTCTTCTCATAGTGTCCAGATACTGGAACGAAAAATGCTGTGTGCAGCTATGGAAGAGGGGTGGTCCAGTGCTGCTCTTAGGTTAACCTGCATTAGAGGATAGTACTCTGAGAAGATCTTCTCAATATTCAGCAATGTATTAAGCGTGTTTCTATATTCTCAGGAAAGAGAATAAGATATGAGGACTTACTTACTAAAAAAACCCAAGAGCAAAATGGAAGAACTATTTATATGACTGTCTAAACCTGGGATTTGTTTACAACTTGACTACCATATTAAATTCTAAAAGGGGTATGGTGTGGATTAAGCAGAGATTTGGACCAGCTTCCACACAAAGGAAAATCAAATAGACAAGAAATCAAATAGGCAAGAACTTTTTGCTTTAACCAAGAAAAGATGTATGGACGAGATATGCAGAATGAGTACCATTTAAAAAAAAGTCAAAGGCAGTTATTCACTGTTTTTCACAGATCAGACATTGTGACAAGAAAAAAATCAGACAACAGGTTTAAAATTAATGAAAGCACATATTTATTCAAGTGTAGCAGAACTAAATATTTTGTAACTGAAGTAGTGCTGTGGAAGCTTGGAGTATAAATGATAGATACAACAAATGGAATTAGATTGATGGACCTAGTATGACTGTTAAAGCTGATGATCTGCATGCAGCATCTAGGTCAGCAAAACTCCTGAACTGAAGATGGCAAGAGGCAGCAAGTGTGTACCAGAGGAGAAATCATGTTCTATGTTATATGTTTATTCCCTAAGCATTTGTTTCGTAACATCAGAAACATCATACTGAGTTGTGTGGACTTTATACTGAGCTGGTATGGCAATTTTTATATACTTCATTCAGGAATAGGAGTTTCATAAATACTAGAGCACATACAAACTTGAACAATTCTTCCATGGGCTCAGCAAGCACTTGTCGTTCAAAGCAGAGTGGGCTTCCCTAACATGGCTGAATTTAAATTGGAACTCCCAGTAAAGGAGGAACAAAACCTTCTTGACACAGGGGTTGTAATAATTTATTACACAGGAGAAAATTTCTCTCCTCTAATCTCACCATTAAAAATTAATAAAGGCTCTGCCAAAATGCTTTTTCTTCAGAAAATAAATTGTGAGCTGACCCCTATACGAGTCTTTTTTTGCAGGAGAGGATACATCTTCTCACAGCCATAAATACTTGAAAGAGTGCATTACTTAGAGAAAGGTATGAAATTTGTGTAGTTTCAGTATAGATTAAGTTGGCAGGGGAAACAGTTAATCTGCTACTGAAAGTTTATACTAGAACACCTAGTTTCAAATGTAAAGGAAGCCTTTGCCAAGTGTATTAGGAATGATTCTGACATTGAGATATAGAAAATTGTTACCAGATATATATTTATGCTTTTATAGAATCATAGAATCAACTAGCTTGGAAAAGACCTTTAAGATTATCAAGTCCAACCTTTACCCCACCACTACCATGTCACAACTCACTGTGTTTAAATTCCAGATTCCTTTCTTTATTATTATTTAAAGAGTTGTCCTGCCTCACTTGTTCTGTGGGACTCTTTAAAAAATCACTTTCTTTTCAGTGTCCTAAAGCAGAAATTTATACAGATGACTTAAGAAGCAAGAATATAGTTTTATATACATGTAGTTGCTTTTCACCAACTTACAGTAAATATCCTTATCTAAAACCTACCTAAAATGGGTGTTAGAATCTTTGCTTTCAAAACTGACATTATAAGTGTAGTTACAATATAAAAAGTGTTATCTATATGAATGCAAAATATTAGGATTTAAAATATAAATTTTTTTGAAATCTCCAAATCTTTACCTGTTCATCTATTACTAATGCTTACATAAGCATTAGCGAGTAATGAAATACACATGGATACCCCATGAACACAAACATAACTTGTAATTCTTTTTTTAGCTTTTGCTCACAAATTCATTCCTTTAGAATGTATTTTTAATGTTGTTAGCTTTTGAAGAACAATACAGAGCAACTGGTAAAAATATGAATGAGTCTGTCAAGTGTGATGTTTCATCCCCTCACATGAAGAACAGCCACTGAAAAGCTACTGCCTAAGGCTCATGGCAGGCAACATTTGTTCTTATGCCAGCAAGAGGTATAAAACAATAATAAATGTATTAACTATATTTCTTTGCATTTTTCTGACAAATCTCTGTTTTCAGAAGGGATTCAATGCTGAAAGATTCTGAGATAAAGCATTTTAAAGCAAACTGTACCCAACGAATACTGTCTGAAAAGAGCACTATTAGCTCTCAGAAACTTACAATACTTTGTTGTAGAATCACAGAATCATAGAATAGATAGGGTTGGAAAGGACCTTAAGATCATCTAGTTCCAACCCCCCCTGCCATGGGCAGGGACACCTCACACTAAACATATGTCACCCAATGCTCTGTCCAACCTGGCCTTGAACACCGCCAGGGATGGATCACTCACAACTTCCCTGGGCAACCCATTCCAGTGCCTCACCACCCTTACAGTAAAGAATTTCCTCCTTACATCCAATCTAAACTTCCCCTGTTTAAGTTTTAACCTATTACCCCTTGTCCTGTCACTACAGTCCCTAATGAAGAGTGTCCCCCTCAGCATCCTTATAGGCCCCCTTCAGATTCATATTCCATCCTCTTGCCCTGCTCATACCTCAGACTCCAGCCAGCACTGTAGCCCATTGCACTCAGGCCTTTTAATCTCTTTAGCTAATTTGTTGTTTGTGCTAAACAAAAGGTTTTGAATATATCTTTTTGTGGAGTTTGTGAATGCTTATCATGCTCAAGAGCTCTGATATAAGATAAAATTGTCTTTGAATCAAATCCCTTTTTCCCAGTCAGTAGTTTTTTTTATTCTCTTTGATTTGGTACTATTATTTTCATTGTGCAGTTGAGGTAACAAACGTTATGTGAACAGTGCAATTACTGCAGCATCTACATATACACACACACTATTTTTAGAGTACAGATAGTATTTTTGCATTATTCATAGTAACCTTCTTAGGAAGATTTTGTCTTAACTTTCCATTTCAGTTTCACCATGGCTGCTTTGTTTCCAGTATCTAAGCTTTTAATTTGCTCACCAGCTTGGATCTTTCTACATAGCTTAATATGCTGACATACTGTGAAGGGATAAAGTAATCTGTGGCAAAGCTAGCAGTACTTAAAAATACTTTCTTCTTTTTATTTCTCTAATTCAACACTGACTTCTCTTAAAAATTGTTTCAGTGGCATCTTAGCTGAAGTTTGCAGTCACTTCCATTTTTCAGCAAAGAACCAATTTGCGCTTTCATTTTTAACAGGGTCTTAATACACTTTAACTTCAGATGAGTTAAAACTGTTTCCATCCAAAACCTAATTTTCTGTGGAAAGGCAGGCTAATGAGAGCTGCCCACCCTTATTAATCAAGAGTTCCTTAATTTATCAGAGGGATCTTTATTCTTCATATCTTTTCTGTCTGTCTGTCTCTCCCTCAGTGTTCCTCTTCCTTTGAGATAGTGGTCTATATATACAGAGCCTTTTCAAAACCATGAATTTTTGTCACTACTTTGGCATACAAAGTGGTGGTTTCTGTATACTATGTTCTGCACAGGACAGGACAGTAGCTGAATTTTTTAACAGAGCTTAGTTACCCAGATTATTAGTTACTCTAATAGCAAGCTTTTGTATCACCCTGTCCTCTGTAATGCTATTCAGCTGGTTTATGGGAGCCCTATGTTGAAATCATTGTTGGAGAAGCAAAAGGAGATGGCTGAAACTTGGATAAACATTTATCAGAAATTATTAAGGCACTCATTAAGGGCAAGTTTTGAAACTTACTTTATCTGAACAAGGTCTGTGACTGTAATTATATCCACAAAGAAGCAGGCATCTGCAGGTTCTACAACTACAGTGTCACAAAGCAGTGTGTTTTTTCCTAAGATACATGAATGTTGAGTAATGAGAAAGATAAACCACTGACACCTTTATGACAAGAAGGTTTGTATACATATGACTGTTTCCCAGAAGTGATGTTCCTTCCTTCAGCAGAGTAGACTCCTTGCTGGTACATGTCCTCTCTATCTTGGCAAAAGCTGTTCTTGAGAAAAGACTTCATCAGAAAATCTTCTGACATTCTGTTACTCTGCGACAGCAGTGAATGATCAAATAATACATTCATATATAGATGCACTGTCAAGATTTTACAGCTGTTTCTGTTGCTGCTTCATTTTAAAACACATGGAAGAAAATACTAGCTGAAGTTATTCATCACTGGTGTGGTGATGCTGTGTTCAGCTCAGCAGCAGGTCTGCCTCTTTTTCTTCGTTTGAGATTTCTCTTGTAAACCTAATGGGAGAAAATAAGCCACCTCCTGCAGTAGCAAGCTAGAGGAGGAAAATCTCACTGTCACTTAAGAAAAAGATCATACTGTATGTTCCTCAGCCTTGAGAAAAAGAAGATGAAGTTTGAAGGGGTTTGTGCTGGGCAGGAGGGAGAGACCGGCTCTAGGGAAATTGCTACAAGTGAAGCATGCAGACCAGTCTAATAAACAAGAGCCTTTCTTAACACTCAGTCTCACAGCCATAGTTCATGCGTTCAGGTATTGGAAGATAAAACTTTCTCTGAACAGCACCATTGATTAGTTTGTAAAATGAAAGATTTGGAATGGAATAAGACAAAATTTTTGTTCATTACTGATATTGATATAAAAGTCTAATAGTGGTGTGTGTGTGTGTGTGTGTTTAGTGCTGCTTGTGATTAAGAAAGAAATACTGAATGGATAGCTTCAGTGTTAATCTTAATATGCCAGTGTGACCAACTTGGGCTAAAAATACTGAGCAAACACAAGCAAGCCCTAAATCCACAAGGGGAAAGCATTTGAAGAAAGCAACTTTATTTTTACTTGACCAGGAAAAATGAATGAAACAGTGAACATGAAATTAAACTGGCAAACCAAAAAATAAAATGTTTGATTTCATGTCAAAATGTTTCTAAAACCTTTAATTGAGGAACTTTGATAACATTTTATGATGCACAACGATTTTCATTTTAATTAAATTACATGTTTCGGTGAAAAAGCTTCACTGGAAAATTATCAAGTAGCTCTTAACCAAATTTCATATGAAAGATCTCAAACTGGTATAAATGAGTCATATTTGTTAGTAACAACTATTCATTTAAATTGTTCTCATGGAACAGCACACTTTTCATGTACACTGTTATAACATGCAGCATATTTTATACATTTTATATTTAAATTATAGTTCATATAAATTACATTGCCTTGTTAATAGCTTTTTGACAAATAAGGACAAGCAGGTAGTCTGTACTCTGAGCTGGCTGGTTGTAATGTAGCTGTCTGTGGCATAGTGCTGAGTAGAAGCCAACATGCTTTCCCTGTCAGCTTGGTTTATTAGTTGTGGCTCAGTGCCACTTGTAACTGTGGTACAGAGTTGGCTGTGATCTGATGTGGGATGCTGATATGGCTCTCTAAAAATAACAGATAGACAGACCTAAAGGGGTTTCTTTTTTTGTTTTTTTTTTGTTTGTTTTTTCTCCTTCATCTCCTATGTTTAATAGTTCCATTGTTAATAAAATCTCTGAGAATTCTGACAGAAGAGGTAATAAACATTTTAAAAGACAAGTAGCAAGTATCTGTCACTAGCTAATGTCCGGAGTTAGGAATTACTTCATGATCTGAACTCTGGAGTTTGGAGTTAGGATCATTATTTTAACTTATTTTAACTTACCATTTTAACTTCTGAGAAGGCTGCTAGTACTTTATACTTGCTTTAAAGTAATTTAGTGTAAAACTGTGTCATAGATTGAATTGCTCTGTAAAACAGAGCTTTCCAATAATATGCAAGCTCCCTGAAGTATATAGATACTTTAGTTACTTAGTTTTAGAAGATTAAAAGAATGAAAGGAGTGGGGAGGGGGGAAAGTGGGCTAGAAAACCTGTATCCTGTTTGTGCTCATGTATGTATCAGTGTGGTTCTGAAGATGAAATTGAGCTGGGGCAGGAGTAGAAGGGCCAATAAAGCTACAATACTGTATAAAGTATCTAGCTGTAGAAGCTGTAGGTGTCAAGTTGTGCATATTTTTTTTCTAGAAGGGAAATTTTGGAGATACTCCCTGACTGCAGTAAATGCTAGGGGGAGAATCTCAAAGTTAACAGTACTTGGAAGTAGTTTTGGAGCAGGGCAGTTGCAGCCAAGAGCATAGAGGTGGGAAACGTATGTTGCTCTGCTTGTATTGTTCCCTTCATTTCTTCTTCCAGCAAAGAATACCTCTCACTTGCAGGATGTTTGTCTGTTAATGGACCTCTTGCAAATTCCCTATGGGCTAGGTATGGGCCATGAATAATTGAAGAGCATATGTATGCATGTGTAGGTGGAAGTTTTAAAACCAACAGTTTTTAAAGAAATATAGGTACCTGCCAACCATATACCACTGCCTTATTTTTCACAGAACAATTAATGATTGAGAGATAATAATGTTATCATCAGCATGTGTTATTTGCTTTCTTTATTTTTTTTACACATTTCATTTTACAAATCACATTTTAATTTAATATAATTGCTATCAGTGAAAACTCTAGTTGAAATTTTAAAATCCACCTGCAGAGTTTATATCTTAATGGCAAATGTGGCAAAATTGGAATTCCTGTGCTCCACTGTAAGGAATTGGCCACCATGGACTAAAGATCAGCTGAACTGTGAGTAATTCAATAGACTTGACAGAAAGATAACCTTGGAATGAACTTTTTTAGGTATCAAGTACTCAACTTTGGGTTTATTTCATTTGTGAAAGGCTTCTGCCACATTTTATTTTTTCATTGCAAATGATTTTAAATTCAGTAATGTGAGTTTTGGACTAATTATTGTAAAAGGGAGTCTTACAAAGGTGAAGCAAATTGTGAGAGGATACTTCTACTGAATATTTGCTCCTCCATAATTAAGATGAAAACTAATATTCTGTTCTTCGTACTAAAACATCTGTAATCTAAGCTTCAGAGCATGAGATTTTTTTTCTTTTAAAGCCATTTACTATAATTGTTGTCTGATTTATGAAGACAACTAAATGTGCATGGGTAATCATTTTTCTCAGCTTTGAAGAGCACTACTGAATTTGGAGAAGTATGCTGCCTTAACAGCTTAAGGTACTGCAGCTATGAAATTTATCTTGACACTTATCTAGGGTAGAATTATGCATCAATGAGCAGTTGAAGTGAGATGATACAGCTGGAAGAAACAGGAGCTAAAGTGTTGACTGCTGTTATGGAGGGATGGCATTGCTATTTGTTCTGACAGGGTTTAGATGAAAATACAGCTGACAATATCATTTATGTTAAAATAACGTAGTATAATCTACCCACAGTATTCTGCTGGAGGTGGGTAGGAGTGTCTTATAAGATACAAAATCTGGAGTTTTCTCTTCATTTGTAAATGGTCTTTGGTCCACCTGCTTTCTAGATCCATCTTTTAGGTTTTAAGTTGAAGAGATGGCCCTGTTAGTTCGATTTTGTTTGATTTCATTGATATGTACTGAGCCACCTTCTCAGGTTAGGCCTTTCATTCTTTTATTGTTTGACCTGATGCTGCCCGCTTACCTGCAAACTCTTTGATCACAAGCGCAAATCCAAACTAGAGCAAAACCTTGCAAAGCAATTAAATTGTTGCATTGTCAGCATGATTTTGCAGTTTTACCAGAGGTTAAAGTCCTAAACTTTATTCTACCAATATTTAAATGTTCTCTCAATGTGATAGAATCATAGAATAGTTAGGGTTGGAAAGGAACCCAAGATCATCTAGTTCCAACTCACCTGCCATGGGCAGGGACATCTCACACTAAAGCATGCCATACTAGGCTTTGTCCAAGTTGGCCTTGAACGCTGCCAGGGATAGAGCATTCACAGCCTCCATGGGCAGCCCATTCCAGCACCTGACCACCCTAACAGTAAAGAATTTCTTCCTTATATCCAATCTAAACTTCCCCTGTTTAAGTTTTAACTCATTACCCCTTGTCCTGTCACTACAGTCCCTAACGAAGAGACCCTCCCCAGCATCCCTATAGGCCCCCTTCAGATACTGGAAGGCTGCTATGAGGTCTCCACGCAGCCTTCTCTTCTCCAGGCTAAACATCCCCAACTTTCTCAGCCTGTCTTCATATGGGAGGTGCTCCAGTCCCCTGATCATCCTCGTGGCCCTCCTCTGGACTTGTTCCAACAGTTCCATGTCCTTTTTATGTTGAGGACACCAGAACTGCACACAATACTTCAAGTGAGGTCTCACGAGAGCAGAGCAGAGGGGCAGGATCACCTCCTTTGACCTGCTTTTGATGCAGCCCAGGATATGGTTGGCTTTCTGGGCTGCAAGCGCACACTGAAGCCAGCGCATGTTCATTTTCACATCAACCAACACCCCCAAGTCCTTCTCCACAGGGCTCATCTGAATCTCTTCTCTGTCCAACCTGGAGCTGTGCGTGGGATTGCTCCAACCCACCTGTAAGACCTTGCACTTGGCATGGCTAAACTTCATGAGGTTGGCATCAGCCCACCACGCAAGCGTGTCAAGGTCCCTCTGTATGGCATTCCTTCTCTCCAGTGTATCAACAGAACCACACAGCTTGGTGTCATCGGCAAACTTGCCGAGAGCACACTCAATCCCACTGTCCATGTCACCAACAAAGATGTTGAACAAGACCAGTCCCAACACCGATCCCTGAGGGACACCACTCGTTCCTGGTCTCCAGCTGGACATCGAGCCATTGACCACAACTCTTTTCATGCCCCAATCCAGCCAGTTCTTTATCCACCAAGTGGTCCACCTCTCAAATTGCTGTCTCTCCAATTTAGAGACAAGGATGTTGTGTGGGACAGTGTTGAATGCTTTGCACAAGTCCAGGTAGATGACGTCAACTGCTCTACCCCTGTCCATCAGCTCCATAGCCCCATCATAGAAGGCCACCAAATTGGTCAGGCAGGATTCCCCCTCAGTGAAGCCATGCTGGCTGTCACCAAGCACCTTCTTGTTTTTTGTGTGCCTTTGCATCCTTTCCAGGAGAATCTGCTCCCAGATTTTGCCAGGCACAGAGGTGAGACTGACTGGTCTGTAATTCCCCAGGTCATCCATTTTCCCCTTCTTGAAAATGGGGGTTATATTTCCCTTTTTCCAGTCATCAGGAACTTCACCTGACAGCCATGATTTTTCAAATATGATGGCCAGTGGCTTAGCAATTTCATTCGCCAGCTCCTTCAGGACCCGCGGATGGATTTCATTAGGTCCTATGGACTTGTGCACATTCAGGTTCTTAAGATGGCCTCGAACCATATCCTCTCCTTCAGTGGGCCCAAGGTCTTCATTGTCACAGTCCCTGTGTCTGCCTTCCAAGACTTGGGTGCTGCGGTCAGAGCCTTTGCCAGTGAAGACCGATACAAAGAAGCCATTCAGAACCTCAGCCTTCTCCAAATCCTGTGTAGCCAGTTCTCCCACAAGTTTCCGGAGGGGGGCTGTGTTGTCCCTAGTCTGTTATTTGCTACATACCTATAAAATCTCTTCTGATTATCCTTAACATCCCTAGCCAAGTTTAATTCTAACTGGGCCTTAGCTTTCCAAACCTGGTCCCTAGCTACCTGGACAACTTCCCTGTTTTCATCCCAGGCCACCTGTCCTTGCTTCCACCTTTTATAAATGGAATGCTATGGAATATAGTGGAATCCTATATATGGAACATATATATGGATTATAAGTGGAATATAAGGAATTCCATTATATGGAATATAAGTGGTATATAAGTGGAATCCTATAACCTCTTTTTTCCTGTGAATTTTTCTCAGCAGCTCCTTATCCGTCCAAGGAGGTCTCCTGGCCCTCCTGCTGCACTTCCTTCTAGTCGGGATGCAACACTCCTGAGCTTGTAGCAGGTGATCCTTGAATATTATCCAAGAGTCTTGGGCCCCCTTGCCCTCTAGGGCTATATCCCATGGAACCTTACTAAGCAGGTTGAAGAGGCCAAAGTCTGCTCTCTTGAAGTCCAGGGCAGTGAGCTTGCTGCACACTCTTCTTACTGTCCTGAGGATCTTGAATTCGACCATTTTGTGATCCCTGTACCCAAGGCTGCCCTGGAGCGTCACATTTCCAATGAGCCCTTCCCTATTGGTGAGCACAAGGTCAAGCATGGCACCTCTCCTCGTCAGCTCCTCTATTAGTTGCAGAAGGAAGTTGTCTTCCACACAATCGAGAAACCTCCAGGATTGCTTGTGCCAGGCCATACCATCGCTCCAACAGGTATCAGAGTGGTTGAAGTCCCCATTGAGAACAAGGGCCTGTGAACATGAGGCTTTTCCTATCTGTCTGTAGAGCGGTATCTGTAGATCTGTAGATGCTGCAGTTTAGCTCAATTCCTAAATTTAGGTACTACTGAAACTAGGTACAGATTTGGATTATTTCTGGGCTGTTGTAACTAGGTTTTTGTAGTTATTACTGTTACTGTCTGAGGGGTGAGGATGTTCAGTGCTAGTTATGGAAGGAAAAGGCAGGTTGCATAATAAAAATTGCTTGTTTGGAGTAAAACCGTACATTGTGATTTGGCAAGGAAATGGCATTTTCTTACAGTGGGTTACTCATAAAACTCAGGTATCCCTGCATGCAAACCTCAGATATCTTTATCTGTATCAATGTCTGTGAGGGTTATGCATGTGCTGTACTATCCTCAATATCTGTTTGCAAGTGAAGTTGTCCTAACCATCTTTGATTTCCTTTCTCATCATGACTCAGGAAGTATTGTGTGAAGTAGCAAGTACTAGCAAATTAGCATTGGTCATGTTAGTCATTTGTCTATTAATAATCAGGTGTTCAGCATCATAATTAATATAAGGTGGTTCTAGGGCTACAGAGTAAGAAAAATCTATAGTGTTAAATCTTTTGCAATGTGCATCTGTGATTGCAGTTAGCATACGGGCTATTTCAGATGCCTAGAAACACATCTAAGCAATCTGCGGTATTGGCCAGTAGGATTGCAGGTTAGGCATTTTTCAAGGCAGTTCTCTAGATATATGAAGTTGATCGCTAGCAACAAAAGGGAGGCCAACACAGGCATACTGGAAAAGAGGTGCCTACTGCTTCTAACATTTTTTTAAAACCTGTGTGGAGTTATCATTTCCAAATGTACTGTTACATGGCAGAGACTGCTAGACTAAATTTCTGCTTTGTAAGAGATACCCTACTGTCACTTTTGCTTTTTTTATCTAGACAAATTGACCAGGGCTCAGCAATGTGGAATATACATGACAACACTTAAGAAAGTGACTTGTTTTACAGAAATATAAACTCTAGCATTCACTTTATCTGTTTTCACTCCTCTTTATCTGTGCTGAAGCAGGAATTGAGAAAGAGATCACATCTCTTCCTCATTTTTGTTCTTCAGCTGGGGGATGGCTGGAGACACGTTGAAGTCCACCAAAGGAATAAGATAGTAAGTACTGTGTGTATTTGCTTAGTAACCTTGTGCAATCACATCTTAACAAATAAAATAAAAAATCTGTTACTGTGAGGTGGGTTACTGTTCTTTCTAAACATCATGCTTGTAGAGGGAGCAGTTACAAGGGAGAAGAGCTTTGGCAAATTGGAACTGGAGGGGATTATTGTAACTTATTTTAAGATAACATCATACAAAATAGATGCCAGTAGAATATAGCTGAGAATGACTTACAAGGTCGCTTAAAACTGCAAGTAAGGAGAAGTTAATAGTTACATTTTTCCAATGGATTATGTTTGTGCAAACTATTTGGAAATTAAAGCAGTCATATTTTTTAGGACTTGAATGAAGCAAAATGAATGAATCTGCACTTAATTGAATACCTCAAATTGTCTAAGATCCACATGTTCCCTGCCTACTGTGTTTTTCAGTATTGAGTCAGATTGTAATGAGTTGTGACATGAGTAGCAGAAACAGTAACATCAGTGTTTTTTAAATTTATCTAGAAACATTTTGTTGACATTTAAATGATAAGATGCAAAGAAAAAAGGGAATGACAACTACATAAAAACAGGACTGTTGAAAAACCCGTATAGCCAGTAATATATGAAAAACAAAGAAATGTTTTTTCAATAACTTGAATTTGGACCTTGTGAAAGTATTTTACAAGCAGCTGTAAAGTATGCATGATGGCTTCAAAAATAGCTACAAATTATCTGGAATGGAGATAACCTTGAGACATGCAATAAAATCTCACTTTCAGCATTGTCAGTAATGCTGTTTGTAGAAAGCTCCTCCTAGGTATGAAAAGCACTAGATCAAATATGGAGTTGTTTTATTCATATGACTCCATTCTGTGGCTGAATATCTTTATTTTACTTTTTTTCTGGCTTCACAATCCACAGCACACAGCATACTCAAAAAAAAAGCCCTGGCTGAGTCAGGTCGCTATTTTGAAGACAATTTACTTCTCCCATTTAGGTTATGCATAGCAATATGTGTATAGATAGGCAAACACAGTAATACATTCAGGAAAAAGAAAAACAGCAGCAAATTTGACCTCTGAATTTAACTGGAGAAATGTAAACATAAAAAGAGTGTCATTATTCGTATACTGGGTTGTATTCGTACTTCATGTTTCTCTGGAATGTGGTGTGGAGAGAAATGAGACTTTAGAGTATTAGGAAGGTCAAGTATTATGTGAACTAGTATGGTAGCCCTTGTAGATGCTGCTTGTCTCTGAGGCTTCTCTAGCATATTTTTTTAATTTCAGAACTGTAGGAATTATTTTTTCTTAAAACAAGTTATTTAAAAATTCTGTCAGTCTTCCATAAGCCCCATGATTTAAATTGTAAGGAACAAATTTGAACTGGAATCTGGAATGATCAGACCATTTTCACATGTTTCCTACATTTTATTCTTCCCAAGTTTGAGTCATTCTGCTTTCACCTTTAGTCTTTTTTGGTATTCTTGGCAATGAAGACATTTTCTGGATGCCTTTTTGCCTGGTTGCTCTTCTAAGCATGTGATCTGCAATTCATTCCAGCTTATTCTCCAACATCAGGGATCCCTCTGTTTCCATTACTCACTTTTCTGGTTTTGTATATTCCAGCCAAACTTCCTCTATTGTAAAAATAAATATTTAATATTTACTAGACTTAGCATAAGCATGCATGTGGAATATGTGTGTCTGAGCATTCTTCACAAGCATCAAACAAGCATGTACCTCATGTAAGAAATTAAAGGGAAAATATGCATGAAAGTTATTGGGAAGAAAATGGCGGTATTGTAGCGCGGTGAGATAAGCATATACATGGTCAAACTTGAGAGTTCATGATGGAGGGCCATTTTTTTTAAATCCATTTTTTGTTGGATGCTGAAAGTCTGTGGAGGAGGGTTATTACAAGAAAATAAGCCTTTTTGTTTTTACTGGTTGTGGGTCAACTTACTCTTCTGTGAGGAATCCTCTTTTTCTTAACACTTTCTGCAGATGATCTCTCTTCTACATTTGGGTAGAAGCAAATAAAGCTCAATTGAAATCCTAGGAGTGTCAGCAAAAATAGCTTTATCTGTTCCTATAAGTTTCTGCAAGCTGTGATGGTAATTTACCAGTGAAATCTTTCATTTCCTAGCAGATCACTGCAACCCTTATCATATTGCCTAAATCCTTTAATTTACAATGCCTTAAAGATGGCCAAAAGGTCGCTCTGAGGCACACAAATTTTGCTTTCAGTTGAGGTAGGTGGGGATTTTTGACAGGCAACTGCTGGCAATATATATGCAAATGCTCTATCTCTCCTTCATTTCCTTACCACTGTATTTCCTATAGGACAAAGTAAGATCAACATTTATTGTTGTCTTGGCCCTTACTATAAATATTTCTCTTCATACTGTGCTTTAAAGTCCTTGGTCTACCAACTAAATCCCAACATGGATATTAAATCCATATTTCTTTGTCTAGCTGGTGAGCATTTGACTAGTTTTGTGATAATGATTTTTGTCTGCTTCTGCATATTTTTTCTCTCAGGAAATTTCAAATCTTGCTCATGTTGTTTAATGAGCTGGCTGGTCAAGCATCTGATGCCCCAGCGGGAACTTTCAAAGTCACTGAACACACTTTTAGTTAAATCTAGCTGACATTTCTGTCTGTTTGATTTAATGTATGATTTCCATAGTTAGATTACCAATCAGATGGAGTATAGTGCAATCATTCTTCTGCTCTATATACATACATTCATCCTGCAAAGAAGCTGGGTTTTTTTGCTGTCGGTCCACGTGGCAAGACTGTTTTTTGCATTTTGCTGTCATTTGGGAAGACTTTAAAAGTCAGGTTTTGTTATAAATGAAACATTTGAGTCTGTAACGGAAACTGTGAGTGCGGAATGAGTCCTTCATACTTTATGTTCAGCCTATTTCAGATGCAGTGCTTTGTTATAATCTGGTAGAACTAGGCTATTACAAAGCACGAAATATATGATGTAATGTGGTGCATGCTGTATTGTTTGACACAGTGAAATGCTGAAGTCCTAAAAAAAATTTGGATGTTTATCCCTATTGTTTATGTTTCATTCTGTTCAAAGATCTTAAAATATTTGCCATCTGGATGTTTCATACCCTGGCTGTGAATCATACAAGTATTGATGATAGGAATTTTGAACAATTATTAAGGAATTTTTTAGTGAGCATCAAAACTTACACAGTTTTTGCTTCCAATGGAAGATCAGCCTTTCTCCTGCCTTTGTCCAGAAGGCATTTGTATTTATGCTGAGGGTAAAAAAATAACAACAGCACCACTGAAAAGTTTGTGTATTTGAGTGTATTCTTCATCTGTTTTGTTTCTTTTGAGGGCCAGTGCTTGTGAGTCTAAAATTTGTTGGGGGTGTTGCCTTCCTTGCTGCCATTCTGTTTCTTTATTAGGCAGTAAGTAAACTGATAAACATTTTCAAGAGGAGGCACCCTGTAGTCTTTTGGGTGGCAGCAATAATACCCCAAAGTGTCACTGAGTTAAACCAGTGACACCCCCTAGAAAACTATACTAAACCCTGAACTGATGTGAGTTTTGGTAACTATACGGAGGGGTATTTTAAGTTTATGTACTTTAATAATCATAACAGTTGCAATCCTCTCTCTCCTGCCCTCAATAAACAAATTATTTTGCTCCAAGGGGAGAGTGGCTCCTGGTCATGTGATTGTCAAATAACATACAAATTGCCTTGCCTCTGGCTTCTGACATACACTAAGGACAAAGATCCGTGTTGCTCTCTTATCCAGTAACTGATTGTTGAGGTAACAGTATTTCCATACAAAAGGTGCCTGAAAAATTAGCTGCTTCTAATTTATTCTTTTCCTGTAGTAAAGTAAAAAAAAAAAAAGGCATTCAAAGAAAAAAAAACCCCAAAACAATGACACTTTGAAGGGTGAAAGAAAAAAATAAGTCTTCCTTCTTTAAAAATGTGGTTTGTTTATTCTGTTTAGAAAAAACAAGAAGAGGAAAAAGCCAGAAAGCAGGGACAAATGTGTTCTTATACTTTTGTTATTCAAACAGTAGTAAGGTAGGGAATAAAAATTTTAAAACATTGGGTTGGTTTTAACACCACCACCCCCTTTTTATTTTATGTGCAATAAATTTTTGGCACATGGTGAGGCAGAGGGAGAATCCTGTAATTTTGATGTCTTAATCCCAGAGCTGTCATTCATGGGAGACATGAATTGACAGAGGGCATGTCTACAATCAGTTTATTTCTGTGAGGTTTTGGAGTACAGCTGTTGAAGTTAGTTTAAGATTATGGGTGGGGAGGGGAGAGCAGTTAAGTTTTCTAGGATGTCATTATTGAAACCACTGGGAAAAAAAAAAAAAAAAGAAAAGAAACAAGCCAGAAAACACAGGGTGGATCCTCATCACTAATTCTACACCTTAGAGTGAGTAAAACTGTTGTCAGGAAGCACTTTGCAGGCTGTTTTGCAGTATTTGTCGCTGTCATTGCAGCCAGTTTGCTCTAGCTACCAGTGTTCTGTTGTGTAGGAAGGGAGCCTGAAATAGCCTGTCATCTTACTCCCTCCCTCAGGGTGTTTTAACAGTTTCTCAAAGGATAGAAACTAGTGTCAAAGTAGGTTTGTGACTGCTTTTAATGTATGCTTTTACAGGTAGTAGAGTACAAAGTTGTTTTGAAACAAAAGATTCAGCTACCTCCTTCCAGGAAATACTCTGTAAAGTTTTGGCTGTATGTGAGGATCCAAGGCAAGATGATTTGCTGAGATCACCATTAAGCCCAGTTGAGTAAGCTAAAAATGCTGTCTTGGTCAGTTTGCTTCAGCAGTAGTAGTATCATAACATGTATTCATTCAGTAGCCTGTGATAAAAGGAACATGCTCTTAGAATTAGAAATAGACAGTCTGGCTCCCAGTCATTTGATCTGCTCACAAGCACAGTCTTTGTTTGGTGTATAAATCAAATCAAAATATCCTGATGGTAAATAACAAATATATTTATGAGACGGATCTGGGGAAAAAAAAACCAAAAAACTACAAAAACTTGGGCAAAAAGGATTTTGAGATTTGCTTTAACTTAAAGGTGAAGTAGAGTTCCATTGGGAGGTTTAACAACAACTTGCTATCATTTAGACAGTGATCTATCTGAAGAAAGATTAATGTTAATTAAAGTGGCACTGGAGAACTTCAGCAGATGACAGCAGCCAAGCTGGCTAGAAGCTATTTTTAGAAAATTGACTTCACTGCATTCAGTATGACTCATTAATTAACGGATGAATCAATATCTCAGCTTCTTATGGCAGTCACTGAATGTGGAACTGTATATAAAGAGTATGTTCTTATCTGTAGTCAGAATTCAAATGGTAAAATTGGATCAGTATTGATTCAGTCCAAGTGCACAAGTGCCTTGCACATGATTTAGCTATTCAGTAATTAACCCAATGAGTCCATTGGCACATGCGTATATACAGTGGCACAGAGAAGACCAGTCAGAAGTCCAACTAACAACTATACAGGAAATAATACTGTGATAATTTTAACCTTATCTCAAGAATAAATGTTTTATAAATGAGAAATTCAGTTTCTGGTTTAGGTAGATTATTGAAACATACAGCAAACAGGTAATAAAAGGATAACTTATTAAAATGTGATAGTTTATTGTTATAAGAGTTGTAATTTATTTCTCTTGAAATTTTGTCTTCTGAAGTTCTCTTCCCATTAGGGCCATGGTTCATTGTTTCTTGCCTCCATCTGAGCACAGTTCTTCATGTTTTTTAACTTTCCTTTACTTGGATGAAGTTCAAGTTCTTTCTCTTCAGTGGTACTCTGCTTTAATTTGTGAAATAGTAAAGCTTCCATCTGTTCCAATACAACTGTATTGGCCTCACTTCAGTTTATTTCCTGTATTTTACTAATTTCTTTGGTTGCTATAGAAACCTTACTTTCCACATTCTCCTCAATCCTTTTTTTTGAACTTCCAGCAAACCCAGTCTAGGCATTGTATGTCAGCCTGAGATGCACTTGTTTCCCTAAAGAAGGTAGTTTATATTCTTTCACAAAATCCCGTGCAAATAGTTAAATGACATTTATTATTTATTAACTATTTTTATGGATTTTCCCATCTCATCTTTTCTGATTCTCTCCTCAAATGCCTTCACCGATTGAGGCCTATATGAGGTGTGATTCTTCATTTTTGTGTCAGCTCTAATTTCTACATCTAGGAGTAATTTCATTTCTCTCCTGCAAAGGGATTAGAGAACTGGAGTTGTCAGTATTACATGCTGGGTATGATACAAACCTGTTGAGACTGGTGTCTATTGAAATTTTAATATAAATTGCATGACCTTTCAGAGATTATCTGTAGCATATGCACCTGTGAAAAATTAAAGCTAAGTAGTATTTGAAATAATTCCACCAGTAAATAATGCTGTATTGTATTTAGCTTTGCTTTTGGTTGTGTATTTGTTCTGAAGAGAAAATGTCATTTACATTGTGGGATGCTGGATGTTGTGTTGTTCAACTAGAGGAAAATGTAATAAAATCTGTAATAAAACTAAAATGTGTGAAAGATGAAGAGTGAATCTGCACAAGAATTAGGTCCCTGGTGAATTGAATTCTGGCCCTTCTGACACATTCATGCTGCATTACATTTTAGGGTACAAAGCCCACAGTAGTTAGGGTGTCCTCATGCCAGCTGGTCCTTTGCTTTTCTGATTGCAGTGTAATTGCTCTTGAAACACTGTGAACAAAAAAGCTGGTGTAAAACTTTCTAACAAAACCAGCCAGCAGAGAGGGGTTACTCCCAAGAAAATGAAGAAACATATGCCACATGCAAGTCCTCTGTCACGCTCTCTTTCAAAACTGTGGATTTGTAGTAATTGACATTTTACTTTGAAATGTGCTACCATTTGGACTGCAGCTTGGCAGATTTAGAGTATGCTAAGCTCTTGACAGAGAACTTTGCAGAAGTATTTGCAGAAAATGATGCCAATTAATGGTGTAAGCAAGCCAGATGAGTTTACTGAGTCAATTATTTTGATTTTTAGTTTTTGGGTTTTTTTTCCTGTGTATTCCAAGAAAGTGCTTAATAGTTGTGCTGAGGGTGGACAAAGAAATCTGCTAAGTGGAATTCTGTGCTAGTGGAGTGCTGACAGCAGAGTCTCTGTCCTCCCCTTCTGCTAAAGAGAAAGTCAATGAAGTTATTTTTTGGGGTACTCCAGGATATGGGCAGGAATGGATCTAAAAGAACTAAATAAAAAATGTTTTCTAATGGACCTCATTCCAGTAGCAGAAGGACTGGTCGTGTGCAATAACTGTGTACTGATCTGAGCCATTCCTTATCACAATATAATAAAGCAGTCTTTCATAATGAAGTTAAAAGCAGTTTCTTGTAGCTGTCCCTGGCAACACCATTAGCACAAAGGTCAGGTACAGTGAAGACTGAAATCTTATGTTTGTGCTTGCACTGGCAAGTACTCTCCCAACTTTCAACTCCATTGATGATAAGCAGCAATGGAAGTTGTGGATGAAATAGGAGAGAGTAATTACTGCCCTCTAATGGTTCATCGTGAATTTGAATGCTGTGATATGGACCCTGTCACTACCTCAGAAATCTTGGTTGATATTACTTGGAGCAGTGATGGACTTCAGACTTGGCTTTTTCTATGCAGACTTCATCTTCTGTCTAAAGCTTTCAAACCATCCATTTCTGAGTTACTTGTAGAGATACAGAAAGGTAGGGCTTACAAGGAAAATCTTAATGCGCTTTCTGTGTTACTCTCTTTTCCCCTATTTAGGTTGAGTAAGCAATATGTGTAATAGTGTCAAAACTGAATGTAAGGAAATACATCGGTGTAGAAATGCTGACAATGGGAAGTAAAAGTTCCAATAATAGGCAGATAATACAAATGCACATTAGATAGCTGTCTACTGCTTTAGTTTCTTTTATGATTTCCATTTCTGTAGGACCTAGAAGATGACTAGTGTTGCTAGAGCCGGCAGGGAGGTCATTAGTGGCAGTTATATTTTTAGGTCTGAGTTGTCACTATCAATCATGCTGCTTCATGAAATAAAAGAAGCCATGACTGCATGTCTCTGGAGAAAATGTACTATTTAGCACAATTTGTAGTATGTGCTATTCATGTATCCTCAGCATGTGAACTATTCTTTACCATAAACTTTTGCAGGATATAGACACGTAAGTTCAATGTGGAGCAAATCCCACCTTTTCTACATCAGTGCAACTATTGTACATCACCTACTGTTTATTACCCGTCATGAGCAACAGAGACTCTTCAAACACAGAAGCCATAGAGTCTGTGTGGATTGTGAGTTCTGTACACAGGCATCTAATTAAAAAAAATCAATTTATAAAATTGCATTTGGATTTGTTTAAGACTGTATAGCAGCTTAGTGAAATAGTGAGCACGAAGTATATCAGGTTTCAAATACTTAGTCATCCATATAACTTAGACAACAAACAAGAGGTCAGAGCATGATGCCTGATGGCCATTAATATAAATAATAACATCCTGGTGATGGTAGTTCTGCTTGGCTGACCACATTCTTATCTTTCAGGCTAGTGAAGGACACCTTGTTTCTAATGTTTATGTTAGTTACATGAGGATTTTTCTTTGGATAAAGAAAGGATTTTTTGTTGTTTTGGGGCTTAGCACATTTTACCTCTAAACTGGTAGGAGGGATATTTGTGTTTTGCAACAAGTAATGACACCATTAACATCCTGTGCTTTGCGTTATTGATTTTGAGAACATTTTTGTTCTGATTTCAGAGAATATTTTTTTCTCCTGATTTCAGGTTGGGTGGGACTATATCTGCATACAAGATAGTGCCAGATGAAATAGAAGAAATCAAGGTACAGTATTATTGCCTTTCAACATTGAATTTCTTTGCTTGGAGAATTACAGGAATGTCGTATTAAAAAGCCATGTTATTTCTTGCTTTGAAGTTTATCGTGGGGGGGAACGTGTCTAGAGTAAAATTGTTAGATACATATTTAGACATCTAAAATAGAACTTTTATTATTTTTACAAGTACAGTTTACCTTCAGCTTAAATTGACTTCAGTAGAGTTTGTTTGATGCCAAAAACTTGTGTAATCGAGCATGTTTCTGTTTTGTTACCTGAAGACAGATGCAGTATTAATGTGAACATTGAGTTGTATTTTCATAACAAAATAAATATAAACATAGTGCCATTTTGCTTTTTTATTTTTTATTTTTTTGCAATATTATCTGTCTTAAAAAGGGATAGTATGAAGTCATTGGTACTTAAAATCATTAGAAGCTCTTTGATTTTTGAGGACTGACCACAACAGATACTGAGGTTTACCTCCAATGCAGTGTACATGATAAAAAACCTCACTTTACCTGAGTCCGCTCATGAAGGTACTTCAGCAATTTTTGTCAGTTTTGTTCTTCAGAGGAGTAAAAGATTGATACTAGATGAGAATTTGGCCTAGGTCTGGCAGTGTGGTCTTTGTAACCAGTTCTTTATTTGGTTGGTAGTCAATCAGTCTGACGTATTGCTTGCTCATTAAGATTGATTACATTGTGCTGTCTCTCGTACTCATTTTCAGCTGTGCAAAAGGAGTTGAGTAGTTTAAAATCTAGTAAAGGGAAGTGTTTGCATAATCATCTTATCTAGATATGACTTCGTAGTATGTAACGTGAGGATTTATTCATCCTTAATCAACATCAAACTCACTGAAACAAAATACAGTGACTGCCCATATTTGCAAAGTTATCACTTTGTTTTGATCACAATTTATTTCTCTCCTCTGAGGTTCATGGACTCCTATCCTAAAGTATTAAGGGGAGCACAATTTTTTAGGATAAGTACAATCTTGAGTTTTTGGTACTAGAAAGAAAGAGAGAAGGTTTTCAGAACTTGTTTGTATTATGCAATATTTTCATGATGTCCAGAGAACTGCACCAAAACTATAAAATCAAAAACTGCAAAAACTGTAAACTATGATCTTTCTTCTTTAATATAAGAAATTAAAACCCACTGACATTTTGCTTATGTTGAAGAGGGAGAAAAGGAAGCTGATATTTCTGGCTTTATTGTGCCAACTGAGTTCAGTGAACAAAAGAAAACGGAACACTGGGAAATAAAGAATAATTTTATTTTTAGGAAATTACTGTATTAGGCAAGATCACTAGTCACAGGAGTGTGGTTTCCTCCATCTTGCCTCCTCCCCCCAACTGCTAAGGAGTCCTGTTCTGAATTTTCAGCTTTCTTTCTCAGTTGGTGTTTAAGTGCTTGAGATACACAGCAAAGGGTGGGTTTCTCATTGATCTCAGTTGTGCCAGCATGTAAATGCAGAAGGAGGATTGTATTTTCTAAGTCAGAGCTATTCCAAGTGTTCGGAAAAAATCTCCTTTGCTTCTTTCTGGTAGCTGTCTTACCTTACTCAGGTAATGGGGTCTTCTAGGTTTTGATTGAAATCAGCCCATCTCTCACACCTTAAATGATTGAACATCTGAAGCTGCAATAAAATAGGTGTTATTCATATGAAATAAGGCATGACTGGAAGATGCTAAGACACACTAGCAGAGAGTATAAGGGACAAATCTATATCAAATATGGAAAAGTATTCTGTTGTATAAATGCATTTTGAATAGCAGCTGGCAAACAGGGAGACTTAGTATTCTTGCAGTAAATATACAAGGTGTCTTAACTTCTGAAAGGTTCTCCAAGCACATTTGAGTGGAAAAAGGAGAAAGGAGGAAATAAAAGAGAAAGCAAATTATGTTATTGGAATGTTGCTTGTAGAGAGGACAGAATCTTCAATGTGCAGAAGTTCAGAGTTATTTTGCCTAACAACTATTCCTTTTCTATTTAAACATGAAATACTACGAGGTTTAATTTGATGAATATGCAAGAAGGACAGCTCCAATTTTTAATACCCATTTTAACTTGACAGGCTGCTGAATTATATTCACAGGACTTGGAATATTCATGTTTTCTAATAGTCTTCACAAAGTAAGAACTGCTTTCTTAAAAGGCAAAGAGTGTACTTTATCAGGCAGAGAGCAATAATTACTATGACAAATAAATAAGAAGCCTCTTTGACAGTGTTTCCATATATTCTAGAAGAGGAGGGATTAACATCCTTTACAGCTCACAATAATTTATAAGGAAAACAGATGTATTGATTTTGTTAATTCACGTAATTACATCTGAGATAGAACATCATTATAAAGAGACTGTATCTCTGAGTTTATGGCAGAGGAAAAACTCTGTAAGCCTTAATATACCTGCTGGTTGAAAAACATCTGTAGAAGCTTAATGAAATGCATGTTTCTGAATATATATACATATAAATGAGAATTTATTTATCCGTATTGCAGTACTCAGCAAATTTTAACATGTCTGTATAACGTTTACATTCTGGAGTGTTTAGAATATCTTTATCCTTGCATGTGAGTATGATTTTACTATTTGTACGTATGTATCGTGAGATCATACATGAGTTATGTGTCTAGCTTATAGCCTGTACAAAAGTGTAGCTATTTCTTTGAATGAGTGTATATGGTGAGTGTTCTGAATACTTAAAGCAGTGCATCCTGCTTACCAAAGCTAAGTAGTATCTGGTGTGCTTGTAGGCATATGTATAGGAGTATTTATGGTAGAAGTGATAGCATGTACCCTAACTACTCTCCTGCATCCTGTGGTTTAACCAGGACACAAGTTTAGGAAGAGTTATATAGAACTAATCACCACTACAGTTCCTCAGCATCTGTATGTTTCTGAAATGGAGTGAGGTGTAACTTCTCTTCCCTAGGTTTTTTGTCATAGTTGCTTAGGTTCCCAAAGTGTGACTGCTCAGAAGGTAACCATATGAAGATACTATGAAAATTCAGGTTTTCCCCCTTGGAAACTTTTATAGAAGGTAGAAATTCTTCTATCACAGGATCTTCAGAACCAATTCTTCAATAAGAGAAACTTTCAGAGGAGGAAAAACTGAGTAAATGCCTAAATGGATGTACTGCCATCTGCATTCCTGTCATTTCTCTACACCAGTTAAAGGAATGGCACCTTGTTTTCAGTACCTTCTGGTTTTAACACACTGCAGGAGCTGATGAAGACAGTAAATATAGTAATTACAGTATATTTTGAGAAAATGTCACTGTTCCGACATTCTCGAGACTTTTGGTCTTGTCAGGATTATTCATCTTGTAAGCAAGGAGCTTTTCAAACTTGCAAAAACACATTGGCAGATTTCAGCCTTGCTTCTTGTCCCCCCTATTAGTAGGTTGTGCCTAAAGAAGAGGTTTTCCAAGCCAAATAATTTCATGGACATGGGGATTAGTGAGGATATCAGGCAGCACAGATTTTGAAGAATATTTTGGTTGGAAAGTAAAGCAACTGCATTTGAGAGGAAAAGAATAGTAGTAAACTTAACATTTCCTTATTTCCAGTTAATGACATTCATTACAAAATACAATTTCTTTTACAACATGGAGTTTGCCTCAAGAGTAAAGAAACATTTATGACTATTACTAATAAGAGGAAGTTTGTGTGTTGTGCCTGTAGATAGTTTTATATGTCAACGCTCGCACATGTTATGGTTTATAGTACCATGGGAGATGTTTTTTTTTGATTGCAGCTTTCTGTCTCCATACATTGTGAAGGATTGTTATGCTAGAGGAAGATTCAGTGAATGAGGAGGCCATTCATTAACACATTTCTAAAGAAATACTTGGCTTGCTAGGATTTGCAAGTGAACAGAAGAAGGGAATGTAATTGAAGGGGGGTGGTTTGGGGTTTTGTATGTTTGTTCTGGGTGGCTTGAATTTAGTTTTGTGGTTTGTTGGTTTTTGGGTTTTTTTTTCTAAGCGCTTCCCCATGTGCTTTTCATGTAGGCATATGCATGCATTTAATAATCTCAGGATAAGAAATTAATTTGGGAGGAGGTCAATTCATGAAAGTGATATGCACAAGAATGGTATTGCCCTTGTATTTCATTCTTGCAATACTTCTCGTATGAGACAGATACAGATACTCCAGTGTAGAGAACGAGGTTAAATGGTTACTTCCTCTGGTATTTAATTTTAAGAAATCTTGTTAGAATTTTTTTCTTAGAACTGGTTGTAAATTTGTAATTTACATGTAAAGCAGTTCTGGAGGAAGATGGGAATTTTCTTTAGTTCCATTATCCACCCTTTCACAAGAGAGATGTTCTTCATGCTCCTTAAACACCTTTAATTCTTCTATAGTTGTTCTTTAAATGAAAGCACATACACATTAAAGGCTGCATTTAAGACTACAGACCTTTTCGCTGAATAATGATAGCTCTATTTTTGCTTTAGAAGTAGGTGTTCACTTACTAGTTTAACATTAAAATCCTTTTCATGAATAACTCTCACACAGTCCTCTCAGACTGTCTTCGCACTGTGAGGCAGCAGACTCTGGTGATAAAGATTCAAGAGTAGAAAGTTATTAAAAACTGTGTGAGAGGGGGAATTAGCCAGAAGGGAATGTGTCTTCTTAGAGGGCAGTTGCTCTAGGTGACTTACTTAGGAAGTAATGAGATTTTAACTTTTCCATGCAATCATATTTAGGGACATCTTATGAACGAAGTAAGCTGATTTCAGTATCAGCTGCATTTCAGAGCAAAGCTGGACTCTCTGCCATCAAAAATATGCATCTTTGAAATTATTACTAATAATTTCAGTCTATTCAGAGACTTTCTCAGAAATCATCTCCAAGTTTGTAGACCTTGTGGTGACATATATCTACATAATACTGTATGCCAGAATCTGTTCTTTATGCCAGTAGGAGTAGCTGATGAAACTCATGCAATGTCTGTGTGCAGCCAAGAGATACTGGCCTTGATCCTTCCAAGCATTTTCATGTTTATCAATGTGTGAAAAAAATAAGTGGCAATTTGTCAACAAATGCTTATATCAAAAAAACCTGAAAAAAAACCTGAAAGAAAGGTAGTCATTATTAGTGTGGTGGATAGTCCATAAGAACAGAATTGTGGTTCAAAATATTTGGACTTCACAAGACTGGCTTTGTATCTCACTAGTTGGTGTTAGGGCTTTTAAATATTTTTGCATTTTCTGTAGAATCAACAACGCATTACATAAACAAGGAGATGTGCTGTTATCCAGTTTTGCATAGGACTTTAAATCCTGAATCTGGTTTATTTCATTATTGTATTGATGTTCAACTTCTAAGTGTATCAGCATTTGCTGAAGATTTTCACAAAAAGTTTCCCTAAGGTTTTTAATGGGAGGCATCGTAATTTGGTGAATATGCTCTGTGTATCTGTTTGGAACCAGCACAAACGAAAAATAGATTTTAATATTCCAGTGACCTTTGAGAATAAGAGTTTTTTGAAGAGACTCAAGCTGTTTAAAGTATACAGTCCCACCAATCCCATCACTGGAGATGTAAACACCAAGCAGCTTTTACTTCTTACCGTTGCAGGAAGAACAATTCTCGTTCTTGTTTTTTCTGATAGTGTTTTCCTTCTTCTACCTCTTAGGTTAGATTTTCTAATTCATGGTACAAGAACTCTTACTGAGTAGCATGACATAAAAAGGTATTATCAGTTGAATGTGTAGTGAGTAGTATCTCCATAGACTCTGAAACTTACAGATAGAAGTTGAAAAAGATTTAAAGGCAATATATGATGGCCGTGTGTTCTTCCGTGGTTAGATTACTAGTCATGCTGGACTGTGTGCTGGCTAATACTGAGGGTTTGTATTTTAATATGCAGTCAGAGTCCGACTGCAGTAGATAGCTTACTGTGCTCTTGCAACCAGGATAAGAAGGTTTATCAAATGTTTTGCAGGAGTCCCCACAAGTAACAAAAAATAGATGCTATTCTGAGATCTTAATATAGTGTATGAGATCCCTGATAGACTTTCAGCTTTGGATTTTCTACATCTTCTACTTGGTTCTCAGGTTTCCACAAGGGAGACATTCTTATCAATCCCGCTCAAGCAATTGAGAAGTGGGGAATGTTACATTAGAACAACTTTATGTGTCATTATATTTCCCTCTAATTAAAGTTTTCCTGATGTATGCACAGATTTATTAATAATTTAATTTCTAAATTCTGTATTAGCATAGTCACTGGTTAGTATTCTTTTTAAGCTACGTATGACCACAAAAAAAAGTAAATTACATTGTTTAGATGACAGAAAGAACTTTTGAGTTTTTGCTATGTTAATCCTTAAATGGTCTTCCAGACTGTTGTTGTTTCCATGCTGGAGAGAATGAAAAGTTTGTGTGAGAGATGATGTGCGAAAACTGAGAAAAGCATTATATGAAACAAAAAATTACTTTCCTTTGTCTGTGTGTATGCATTCATGCTGTAAGCACATATATATGTATAGTCAGTTATGCCTAGATATATAGACCCCTTGCAGTACCGATAATGTGCCCGTAGCTCTTTCTCCTCCCATGCCATACATTTGTGCTCTATTCTTTTAGTTCTTGTCAACAGCTGAATATTTATATTATGTTGCATCATAGTCTTTTGCTTCTACTTGACTGTGATTTTGTTATCTGTTTTGTTATTTCAGTTTTTATTCTCATTAGCATTCTCAGTGCTTTGTTTTTTCAAGTCCAACCTTTTTTTCTGGAAAGCACAGTCTATGTTACACTGGTTCTGGCATAGAGTTTAGGTGTCCAGTGCCAAGCCTGACTGTGCGAGCCTGACCCACTGTCCAGGCATACTGTCACACCAGTGAAATATGAGTGTTTCATAAGGATGACTTTTCTATGATGGGATTTTTTTTCCCCATCTATGAAGCCAGTAGTTATTGTAGGTACCTGTTTGGACTATCGTGTTGCTCTGCTCTGAAAAGTTTGAGACTCTTTTCTTGAAAGGACATGACTGTTCTCTATGCCATAGCTATTGCTATTTCAAATTTTGTATAGAAACTCTTAGGGGAGTACTCACTGAAGGAGCTTTTCATTTGTTTCTCTCATGTGTGGATGATGGATACTCAGTGCAATCACTGACCTCTCAACCAAAAAAAAAAATCTATACAAAAAAAGAGTGTAAAGTGAGAGATGCCTGAAGTGTCTATCGCTCTTCCCTGATTACTGGACAACAGGATTCAGCCCTGCCCTTGTGGATATTCCCTAGCATTTGATGGGATTTTTTTTTAGGCCCAAGCAGTTGCTGCCATTACCAGTCTTACATAGTACATTTTTCCTTTCTGCCTTCTCATTGTTTCTACTGTTTCGGTAGATGTGCATGATGTAAAACCAAGCAACTCAGTTGGAAGGAGCTGAGCATATGCTCTGTTTGGCATCTGGCACTGAAGAGGCCAGTTGACTTTTTTTGTTTGGAAGAGACACTAGCAAGTACATGGGGGTGGAACAGATTTCTATATCTCTGGTATTGATCAAACTCTGATCACTATTAGGACTGCTGAGTGCATCACAAGCACTCCTGCTTTACTGGCAAGGACATCAAATACCTAGATCTCTGGATTAGAAAGTATATTCATTAACTTTCCACATGAAAATAGGAGTTGTCATTTCCTGTTTTCCAGCTGTCTTCCGTCTTATGTTTCATAGGCTTTGTGGCCTCAGAAGACTGCATGGCTTAGGAAATGACAGAGGAGACCACCTCACCAAACTACCTTCCTTTTACAAGCTGTCTTGAATATAGATAATGATGAAACATTGTTATTAATTCCTATTCTAATGTGAGAAGCTTTTAAACTAATGCATTTTCTGTTTTATTGTGAAAGTTGGTCTTACAAACATCCAAAAGAAGTTTAGCCTATGTTTTGCAGATCATGAAATATCACAGCACAGGGAAGGAAAGAACAGGAAGATTTAAGTTAAATGCCATGCCAATGACATAAAATCACTTAAGTAACATTATTATGTACTTTGCAAAGCAAAACAAAATAGTTCTGTGGTTCTCCTGCAAATAGAGAAGTTTCAGTAGGATTAAAAAAAAATAAAATTGCTGAAAGGTAATTTACAAGACAAACTGGTGTACTGCTAATCTTTCAAGCCTTTCTGGTTACCCAGCATTTAGTCATTATTGGTGTTATTGCCCTTAAGAGGGGAGATTAATGTATATCAGATTTTTTACACTCACAGTCCTGTTTATCTATTAAACCATTCTTCACTAAGTAAATTAGAAAGAAACAACAAAAAAACTTCAAATTGCTTTGTTTTCAAGCATAAAAAATATCTTTGCTTCTCTCTGTGGCCGTTGTAACCATCTTTATCTGTTTTCGTCTTGGCTTTAGTTTTACATTCTGGCAAAATACATATCTCTGTACTGATCATCACCTGAAACTTAGTTCTTGGGGCATCTTTTTGCTTGCTCTAACACAATTCTTGGGCTTTTCATCTGATCCAGTATACTGGACAATGTTTTCAGTGGCTTCTCACTGGAAAAATCACTTCAGTAGAATCAGAGAACAAAACATAGTTCAACTTTATTAAGCAGCAAATAGCTTTTGGCAACTATATAAGTAAATCAAGTTTATATAAAAGCCCTAATAATTTTCCATGTGACCTGTTCCATTAATTTTTGTTTGGTTAAATTTACTCTGTTGAAATGTATTGTGGTGACTCTTTCTTGAGATCTGTGAAAGAAATTTTAATGTTGTCTTATAACTGGTAATGTCATAATTGGTTAGGGGTTCGCGTGGGTTTGAGGGAGGTCTACAACAGGATTCTTTTTTCTTGTGGTAAAGAGATTTCTGAAAGTTCTTTTCTGATTGCCAAAATAGACTAATACTGGTGCTGTATGTATAAGAAAAATTGAGATCAGGTGGGTTGTTTTTTTTTTTTATTTAAAGAAACCCACCTTCAGGTTCTGCAGCATTTACAGGTAATGTCTTAGTGAATTATGAAAATGATTATTTGTAGAGAAATTAAGTATACCTGGAAACAAGAACATTGAAATACTGAATGGTTGGGTGACAAACTATCTGATGAAATTCAACAGAAGTAAATGTTTAGTGATGTGTATGGCAGTTGTGAAAAAAATCTTAAATTTGAGAATAAAATAGGGGTCTCTAACTTGACTTTTTTAATTCAAGAATGAGGTCTGAGAAGTGTGCTAAGGTAGTTACTATTAGTTCAGTGTTCAGGAGCAACTGAAGGGGAGGAAAGAAAAGTAAAGAAAAAAATAACTACTGTGAGGAATTATTTAAAAGGGACCAACACCATAACACAAAACATTCTGTTAGGGTGGGACACCAGAGGCCCATACATGTAAAACGGTTTGTGAAGGGCTGATCCCTTAATCACCAAAATAGCACAATAGGGCTGAAAAAGATGTAGAGTCAGATTATAAAAATTATCTAATTTATAGAAGCACTTCCATATGAGGAACAGATAAAGAGACTGAGACAGAAACATCCACAAGTGACACATTTGGTTGCATTTCAGCAACATTCTTCCTTATTTCTACTGCACTTCTTAAATTAACTCTTGTGCTTAATTTAGGCAAATTGTAAGACAGCCTCAAGACACTGAAGTTTGAATATGTCTTTTATTAGTTGAGAATCTACTGCCTGTGGTGGGGGGAGAAGAACAGTAAAAGAATTGAGTTCTAATAACAGAATGCATTCCCTTAAAACTGATGAAGCTGAAACGTTGTAACACAGCAGTTATCTCTCCATCAGAAACCAGTTCATTAGATTGTATTATTCTGACAAAGGTCTGTAACTGGTGGACTGCAGATAATTCTGCTAAAATAGTATAGTTTATTTTGCTTTCATAGTATGTTTTCTCTCTAGATGCTTTTTTATGTTGTGTTTTAATGGCTTTATTGGAAAAACACAGTAGGAAGAAACCAACCAAGTCTACACACACCTCCCTGTGACATGAAAGCTTGTAAACTGTATTAATAGAGTGATACTTAGTACTAAAATGTGTGATTGCACCTAATTAAACTTCTCTGGTAATTATTTTTTTCTTTGTGGTACCCAAATCCTTTAGTTACCATATCCACATGTAAGATCCACTATCTAGAATAGAATAGGAAACATTAAATTGTTTTAACAGAAAAATTTACGAAACTTCCAACACAAAACTTCCTTCAAATAAATATCATAAGGAAATTATATAAAATAGCATTAACAGGCAAGCTGAACTCTATGGCTAGAGGCATTTTGTTTGCTCAGATGCTTTTTTTTATCAGGTACACAAGATCCATCTAGATGAGATTTCAAGCTGATGAGCTGTATCTGGAAAATTTTAAGTGGATTCTATCTTTTATTGTGTATGCTGGGTAAGAGGCTTATCTTATTCCTGACAGTACACAGAGCTGGAATGTTGGCTTATAAAGGTTTTTACAAGTGGATGTCTTCTAGGTAAACAAAATCAGAGCAAAGTATGTGGAGATGAAGTTGAAGATGCTTGCCTTAGCCGTAGCCACCGCATCTCTAGTGCCAAGAACTGAACATTTATGTTGACCCATGTCAGTGTTACCAAATCATGCAGACCAATAAAATACATCTATCTTCTTGGCCACCTGGCCACAAGCTGGCTCATATTCAGCCAGGTGTTAGCCAACACCCCAAGGTCCTTTTCCCTGGGCAGTTTTCCAGCCACCCTTACCCAGGCCTGTAGCATTGCATAGGATTGTTGTGACCCAAGTGCAGGACCCAGCACTTTGCCTTATTGAACATCATAGCCTTGGCAACAGCCTATCAATCCAGCCAGTTCAGATCCCTCTGCAGAGACTTCCCATTCTCCAGCAGGTCAACACTCCCACCCATCTTGGTGTCATCTGTAAACTTACTGAGGGTGCACTCGATCCCCTCATCCAGACCATTCATGAAGATATTAAACAGAACTGACCCCAGTACTGAGCCCTGGGAAACGTGACTTGTGGCCAGCTGCAAACTGGATTTAACTCCATTCACCACTACTTTTCACTCGCAGACATCTGGTCTGTTTTAACCCAGCAAAGAGTACACCTCTAGGAAAATGCTGTGGGGAACAGTGGCAAAGGCTTTTCTAAATTCCAGGTAAACAACATCCACAGCCTTTCTCTCATCCACTAAGCAGGTCACATTGTCATAGGAGACCAGGTCAGTCATCATGCTGCATGCACTCCACTTTGCAGACCACTAGTCTAGACTATTGAAATGATTTACTGTTTCAGGGAGCATCACACCAGTAAGTAATGAAAAACACCTCTGTTTTTTAGATTGCTTAGTACTAATCATTTCATAGATAACAGAATTCTTAAGAGGCACTTTGAATTCTCCCACACTTTTTGATTTACATAAATTTGTTTTCAAGTCAAGTTGGTATTTTACTTCTATGCCTGATGTTTACTGAAAATCACCCAGCATTCAGAATTTCATGTGAGGTGTTTATAAAATAGTAAAAACCACAGAAATGTTACTTGAACACGTTATCTTAATGAAAATACACTTGACAATAGGTTGTTAAAAGGATCCAGAAAAAGATTGGAGGAGGAGATCTATTCCACATCAAAAAATACTGTATAGCAACAGTTTAAAGTGAGGAAGCCTGGCAGATATGTTAACATGTCAAAAGGAATTCTTCCCCTAATGTCTCTTTCTGTACCACAAGCACACAGGAGAAAAAAGCTTTCCTGAGAGCTTCCTTGTTTGGGTTGGTTTGGTTTTTTTTTCCTGAGATAAAAAGCCTTATTGTGTTAATTAGCACTGATAACCACTGTTTGTCTGGTTTTTTTTGTTTGTTTTGTGTGAGCCATAGTTTACAGAGCTATTTATCTTCATGGCTTTTACATAAGGGGACTAAGAAGTGGTGCCACAGGGTAAGGAGAAGACAGACATGAGTGCAGGGTGCAGGTGTTGCCTAAATGGAGTCCATATTGGGTACATATGAGATCATGGACAAATTGTATCAGAGACCCGTGGTTGTAACAAAAGCCAATTATTTTTCCCATGGTATGTGGAGACAACATGGATTATGGATTTGGTTGGACAACAGTAGTATTATATATTTGGATGTAAGATTAAGTAGTTTATTAAACAGAATGTCTTGATATTACAATACACATAATGTAATTTTCTGTGGTCAAAGTCACAATATTTGCTCTTCTGGAGTGTCTTTGAGAACCCCATGGAAGTGTTTCCTAGCATGCACCTATTTAGGCAAGAAAAACAATTCTTTTTATGTTAAGCACTAACATAAAATTAAAGTATAATGTTTCTCTTTCATTATTCCTCTGCTTTTGATATGTTCTTGATACCACCATGATAAAATACCTAGTATTTTGATATTACTTACTGTAACTCTGTTTCTGTACCTTTCACTTATAATAGGAATTCAGAAATGATGTGACTAAATTTTCCTCAGAGAAATGTATGAAGGAGAAAGAATGCCACTGAATTGTCAGAGTTCAGTAAAGGTGCAGTACTTCCTGAGTTTACTTTTTAAAATATTCTCTTGTAAAAAATACACAAGGATTTCTAGAATTGTTCTGTCAGAAACGCTTGCATTCATTTTCATCTGCCTCATCTTTCTGACAAGATCAGGTGGAATGTTGAGACTGCAAAGGTAACTCATATATTTACTTTCACCATTACTACATAGACTGACATTTCTATTTTCTCTCATTATTTATCATCTGCTTTGTTACTGTTGTTATACTCTATCAAAAATAGCTTTGTATTTTAAATTTACGAATACTGTGACGGTTTCACTGTGTTGCTTCAGTAGCATGATGACACCAACCTCTCTATTAACAAATAGGCTGATCCCCTATGGAAATTTATACTGCTGAGACCTTTCATTTTAAAGATCTTCTGCATCCTTACCAGTGAAGTGGTCTTAGTAGTTGAACATAATTTAAATTTAGTGAGAATTACCTAACATTAATCAAATGATTTTTGAAAAAGGAGCTATGTATCTGAGGATACCTGATGAAGACAAGAGCTTACCATCCAGGTGTTTTAAAATTCTTGTCCCTCTTTAATAAAACAGAGTAGAACTATTCTTTATATATTTGGAGCAAGGAATGTCTTCTATATTTTAATAAATATTTAAAGGGAATGCCGCTATATGAAAAAGGCAGTGTGTAAAAATAGATCTGAGTGTCATTTGGGACACTGAAGCCAAGGCTTTAGCTTTACAAAGTATCTTGAGGCTGTAAAAGACAACAGTTACCCTCAGGCTGTTTTGAAGGAAAGATGCTTGAGTTTAAAATCAAGGAACTGTAAAGAAATGCTTTACGTACAAAAGCCCCAAATGCCTATAAGTACTGTTCAGAACTATGAATACTTCTGTAGATGAGAAATCAAAGACATGGTATTGGTAAAGTGTTGTGCTCCAAGTGTAATTAAAGCTTTCACATGCACCATATCCTCGCTGAGTTGACTTCTGAGACCCACCAAAAGAAATAAGCACAGTAGTGCACACTTCCTTAAAGGGAAATTATGAGTTTTCTGTAACTAAGTCTTTTCTGTGAACCTAACCATGGAAAGCACTTGGGACACACATTCTGACTATTAAGCCAATAGCTGGTATACATCATGAAGTTTTAATCATAATGGCTCAGTTCCCTGCATTTGCCACTTTGCTTTACTAACAACTGAAATGCACTTCATGTATTTAGGTACACAGGTCCTTTTACAATGTATTGCCCAGGGAAGTTGTGAATGCGCCATCCCTGGCGTTGTTAATAAAAGGTGTTAACAATAAAATAAAAGGGGAAGAATTTTCCTCTGTGATGGAATTACAGAGTTTGCAAGATTTAAACACGTTTTATTGGACCTCATTCAAATACTGAAATCTGTCTAAAGGACAGAGATTACTGATGAAGATTTTTCTATAGATAGGTCAGTGAGAAATGTAATATCTAACTACAAAAACATTATTATAATAAAAGGAGCTTAAAGGAGTGAAGTCTGTTTATTCCGCTAGTCTGCAGTTATCTCCTGAGCAGAATAGTGTTCTTTTGTCAGTACTGTAAATGAGGATGTCCAGATGTTAGCTTGTTAGTTATGACCTTCAATTGAGTATATTTAAATGAAGTGGCAGTGTGTGTCAGTTTTATCTTTATTATTATAGGGTTTTTTTCCTAAGGGTTCAAAAAATACATGAAACTCAGATTTGCCAAAATCCAAAGAATGGGACAGAAAATGAACAGCCTCACAAAAATTAGTTTTGTCTGTAAAGTGAGTTTCTGTGTAGAAAGTTGTATCATGCTCATTCCAATCAAATATATGCTGTAGCCAGTGCTTCTATGATGTTTTCTTGTAGCTATTTTGAAATTTGGGTGACAGACAAAGAATGCTTAGTTTCCTACTAAAAATATCTCTGCTTTTGGGGTTAGAAAGAAGTGAAAGCTGAAACAGGAGCTAGAGACTTAATGTACTAAATGATCTGTGACATTTAGGGAAGAATAGCTACTGTGGCTTGGAAATTGGCTTAATTTTTTAGAGTTGATTGGTACAGATGGTTACAGCTCTGAAACCAAAAGTTCTAAGTGGATGAAGTGTCAAATACTGTGCTTAGATTCATAGGTGCAAATGTGCTAGCTCTTGGAGTATTGCTGCTATAGAATTGTTGGATTCCTGGTAGACCTGGTCTTTAATCAGCAATGTGTAACTCTTAGCAGAATTAAAAAAAAAATTAAATCTTTGATCTCTTTTTTAACATCTTCAAATTTCACAGATATTTCCAGGCCTGGAGAAAGAGCTCTTGCAGGACAGAAAAGACTTGCTTAGTAATTGCAAGGTCTTCTTCTGTAGAGTCACAAGTGGTGGGTGTTGAAATGGAAATTCTGGGTGTGGCTTTTTTCTGCAGTGGGATAGGGGAGTGAGAGAGAGAGATGGTGCCAGGTTCTTTCTGGATCTCAATAAGAAAGGCCTGACAACAAATGGCTTAATAAAATGTCTGCTTTAATAAGGCAGAATAAGAGAAGGAATATGGATAGCAAATAAATCTTACTTGCTTCAGATGTTGGAAACTGTGTAGCATTGGATCCAATCCTTCAGTGGATTTCCCCGCTTATGAGAAATTCCTGCTACACTTTTAGATAATCACCAGTACTGAGTGGGAGCTGCCTGCAGCCTCCTCCGTTGCAATTAGGTGACTGAGTCTGTCCTTGAGCCGGGGGTTTTGTGCAGCATGATCCAGACCTGAGAACCACACTGGACGTGGAGCACAGCACATCATGCTGTGGGAGCTGCAGGGGAATTGTTGTGTGGATCACTAACTCTGTGATGTATAACAGTCTACTGGTCAGGATCACTACAACATCAGAAACATTATAAATAGAACATTGTGTGGTCCTTAATTTCTGGAGGGTATTGCCCAGTTCTTGCTCACAGATAATATTTATTGCATAGCCTCCTTCGTCCACTAATTCCACCTACTCTTTCTTACTGAAAATACTATCTGAATGACTCTGCTGCCTGTGTAGGCTCTTCATCATTCTGTAGCGCTAAAGTGGCAATTGTCTGTACAAGGGAAAGCAGTAGTCCAGAGATAACATATACTGTATGCATCATAGTCCTCAAAGTAGAATGTGTGGGAGATAATACACCTCTTTGAAAGGGGCAATATGGTATTTTTAATTATTGAGGTGATGCCTTTATTTTAAATTTTATTGAGCAGATGACTGTAATGTGATTTTAACATGTCCAGAAAAGTAAGTTTTGCAATTAAAAACCAAACAAAAAATACTTATATAAACATTTTCATGTGACAGACCATATGTTAAAATACTAGTGTATAAAACAGGTGACACTTGTCAAAAAGATTCATTATTTCTCATGCAACTTTTTTTCCAAGTATTTAAGTAACTCAGGATTCTCGTAAAGGTTACCATGTGTGTTGTCTTGAATCTTTAAAATAACAGACAAGTGCTTCCCAGTCCAAAGGGCTTTCCATGGTTTCACAACTCTAAAAATGACTCATGCTTTAGCAAGAAGGGTTCTGTTCCTGTGAAGCAGCAGACATTTTGTGTGCACAACTTCCACCACCTGTCTGATCTGAGCACATCAGTAACAATGGGAAGGCACTTTTTAAACTAGAACCTCCTGTACGTACAACAGGACTCCTTAAACATTTCTGTAATTACTGAATCCTCATGCTTATCCTTTTGCAAAACTACTAGAAAAATAAAAAAGTGTTTATATATCCTCTCTTCATTCTTTGTCAAGGTAAACAGGAGGAAAGGAGTATGAAATACCCATTTGTGAAAGTATAATGGATAATTGTGGTATCTGTACATTAACTGTGGCATTTAAAATAATGTCTTCTAGATAGTTATGAAGGTTTAAACTAGATAAAGCGAAAGCAATTTCAAATTAAATTGGAAAAATACTTCTTGAAATACATTTATCAAAAGGTTTACTTAGGGTGAGAAATGTCTGCTAAGATTAGCACAATAGAAATCACTTGCAGTTTTGAACTTCAATTGTAAGAAAAGCTTTTAGTAAAAAGGACATTAAGATTTGATTTGTCTTATGTTAAGGAATTAAGAGGTTATAAATCATTCATTCTTCTTGAAGCAGATATTGTAAGGGCTTCAGTGACTGTTCCCTCACTGCTGCAGCTTTTGGTTCTGACACAGATCTTGATTTTGCAACTGAAGCATATGATACAAATATATTCATAGCCAGAACACTTAATTAATTAAGCCATCATTCATTCAAGATTAACTGTTAGGAGTACATGTATAGATGGCATGCTTAGTGCAAGTGTTTCTTACCCTGGAAATAGTAGTTTGTTTGAAAACTCCGTCACAGGACCAGTAACTGCTAATAGAACCAGCACATTGGAAATTATGGGCCTGGAAAGCATTTCTGAGTATACCAAGACATTCTCTGCAGCAGTCAACAGTCTTGCTATGATCACAGCAAGCATTTGTAAGCATTGCTCTTCCTTTAGCAAAAAGGATTTTCTTCTTCTCTCATTCTGATAGTACTAAATAGTATTTCTTTTATGATTCATACATTTTAGTAAGTGAAATTTGCTACCTGTCTTTACAAAACCAAGGCTTACAAGTGATTCTGCTTAAATTCTCTTTTCTGGCTCTTTTCATTTGTTGCTTTGAACTTTGTTCATGTCCTCTATGGCTTTGGTAACAGTTTGAGACTAGACTGAGCTTGAGACTAGACTGAGCTATATCACTTTTGTAAAGCAGTTGCTTTATTAAGCTTCTGTTTGCTCCATTTGCAGCAAATTTATCAAATTAGTTAGACGTCTTACAAAGTTGTCTCCACTTCAGTCAGTTCAGAAGGACATACTTTTTTTATTTTACATATATAATTCTTGTCATATAACAGTATATTTTTCTATACAGCACAAAATAACTTCCAAGAATTTAAGACCTTAGAAACAATGAAGATTACAATACAAAAAATTCATACAAAATGTTGTAGGTTGTTAGACATTCTGGATACTTTTTTCCTGTAAGATTTTCTATACCCATAAAGGCATGTTTGAACAACCTTAGTATCCTGGCGGATTTTAGCTTCATTTATGCCAGCTGCAGAAACAGTTGGAAGGTGATTCTGAAATCTCTTTAGGATTTTTTAAAACTTTTATTACAACCTGACTCCAAGTAATTTTGTTGTTAGTAAGTATCAAAAAAAAAGAACATCTTTAAAAAACATCCAGCAGAGAAATGACCAGAAAGTTTCAGCTCTTAAAGAAAGTTTTCTAATGTGAACTGTTCTGCATCAGTTTTCTCCTGAGTGTAATAATCAGTTGAAACCTTTGATTGCAGTGGGATCAGCTAATGCTAAGACACCTCTGCAAGCTCCAATGGAAGCAGAAGATAGCTCATCAAATTCTGTGGTAACAGCTTTCACCTGGTATTGGGTAATAGCTATAATCCTTTGGGCCTATCAGAGAGATTCTGCATAGACTGAATCCTAAAAAGGTCTTCCCTTTGAAGAGAATGGCCTTTTAAGTTCAGTAATGGATTATCTCACAAGTACCAAAATTTTAGTCTTTGGATGCTTATATTCCAGAGTTCAGGCATAAAAAATAACCTAATCAGCAAAGCAGCCTATTACTACTTCATTCTATTATTCTTTTATTGAGCTATGTCTTTATAAGAAGAAAGCAAGAGTTTGTAGGGAAAAATACTTCTATTTTTTTTATCACAGTTATTTATTTTTCATTGCCTTCAACAGCTGTCAATGTGTTCTTTGCATTAAGAACCATCAATAAATCTCAATTGATTTTTATCCTTTCCTTATCCCTTTTAGGAATCATATGCAGAGTCTCCAAGATTACTCCTACACAATAGATAATGGAGAAGGGTGGGCAGTCTAATCAGTTCCAGAATCATCTTTCTTTTCTAGCATATACCTTTCTCTTCATTGTTTATATACCCCCATCACAAGAATGTGTCAAAGCAGGATGTCCATACCTTCCTTTATATTTTGAGAAATAAAGGACATTGCTTAGTTTTGGATGAAGGGGCTTTCTTCCTTATGGTTTATTGTCTTCTGGAAACTAAATCTGGCATTGAATATTAGACCTGGAAGGTCATTTACCATCTGAAAATGGTACTCTGTAATTTGCTACTTATTTGCCAGCAGCAGTCATTTTTTTCCTGGGGAAAAATATATATCTTTGCATACTCACAAGTAGTGACCTAATTTGTACAGGAATCCTTTCTTCATCAACTCATACATAGTGTTCAGGGTCCTCTACAGAAACTATTTCATTTTAAGCTACAGTAGAAGAATGAACACAGATAATTCCCATCTAATTTATATTCAGGAAAGAGAAAAAATCTGAACAGAGCTAGGACAATCATAGATCACAATAACATCATGCCTTTAGTTGTTATGTCACATGGCCTGTACCTGCACTGGTTGGCTGGGAACAGCATACGTTTAATTCATGCATTACCATTAGGTCTTGGAGAATGAATACAGCTGATAGTAATCTTAAAATCTCTCAGATGTTTGGGGGATCCACTACAAATATGTTAAGATGTCAGTTCAGATGCCTTCTTCATTGCAAAAGAGGGGCATCTCTGGTAAATGTTGCTGGGCAAAATTGGAGTGCTGTTCTGTATCCGTACACTGATGATCAGAACAATGATTTTTGGGTGAATAGCACCATCATAGTGCACTGTATGAGTAAGATCTACCCATTACTTAATGACTTCATAGAATAGCTGTTACAATCAGTTATCTTCAGAATCTTCAAAATATGCTGCTACGTCTTCTTAACATATATTTCTCTGAATAACTATATAGGCAATTGCATTGACAGTATTATTCACCAAAGATTAATCCGTGGTTGATAGCATCAAGAAATACAGAGGTACCCTTAATCTGTTGTGAATAAGAAAAAGCAGTGTCTGAGTCACCACAGTCACTCCATTCTGTCTGGAACAGTATCAAGGCCAGGTTGGACAAAGCCTTGGGTGGCGTGGTTTAGTGTGAGGTGTCCCTGCTCATGGCAGGGGGGTTGGAACTAGATGATCTTAAGGTCCTTTCCAACACTAACTGTTCTATGATTCTATGAATTCAGCAGCTTTCAAGCATCTCTTCTGGTCATTCTGCTTTTTTTTTTTCCCCTCAGACCAATAGATGCATGCAGTTTTCATGAAGTGATGTTTAATAACATATTTGAATATTTAAACATACAGAACATTTTTATTCAGGTAAGGAAAAAGTCCAGTACCTTTACCTAGGCTACAAAATGCAAACAGTATCACTTCCAAAGGAGTGCATCATCTGTTAGGGCTTTATTTCTCAGTAGTTTGACTCTTTACAGTCATTTATAAGATTGAAGTGATACTTTAGACCAAATATCTACATTTCTTCTGAAAATTAGAATTTTCATTTAAACTGCTTTGATCAGCTGCTCTTCCAGTTGTCATTTGTCCAAAAGTAAAATATTCACTGATCTTTAAGAATATGCTTTCTAGAAGGGTGTCTGCCAGGAATGACAAAATAATCTTGAACTGGACAGAGAAAAAACAGATTCCACCGATGCCTATTTTAGTATATGATTTAGAATTTAATACACCAGACTTCACCGAGGAAACTTCAGTGAGGATACAAGTTACTTTTGCTGTTTTCTTTAGGGATATTCTTTAGAGGACTCAAGTCTGATCTATGCAATACTGCCTATGCTTTTGCTAAAATATACTCATTGTTTCAGCATCTCATTCTGCTGCCTGGCTTAATAAAGCCATAAAGCAATTTTACTTGGACTAGGTTTGCAAAATGCTGCTTATCTTTTTATGGTATATTGATTGTAAGTTACTAGAACTGGCACAGTTACAGACAGACATTCAGTAAAGACAAACTTGATATTTTGGGGGGTAATGTCACCTGTTCTGGCAGTGGATGTATTTATATGCTTCTATGTGAGTTTTCTTTTCTAGTATCCATAGACATTGTATTTCAGCTCTTTTTCAACCTGTGGCAGTCTCAGGACCCTCCATGTCAAAATCTCTGCGATACTCAGTTCTTGTTACTCTCCAGAGTAATGATAGCCAATAGCATTTCTGTATGATGTGTATGTTGCTGCTTTGATCACAGCTCTTTTATTTGTTACATGCAGTTCCTTTGATTCCTTTCTGTATTTTGGTGAGGGTTCCAGGCTGTTCTCTCTGGTTGAGTATACTCATATTCTCATACCTCAGAGCTCATAGCTTCCTAACAGCTGATCAGGATGCACTGGACTTTTCATGACTAAATGCTGTGACTAAATAGCCATGGAAAACTATTGCATTATAGTGGTTCCTTCTCCCATTTTGACGTCTTAAATTCTTACTCCTTCTGCTTGCGTCTATGAATGTGACACATCTAGTAACAGTTTTCTCAGCCAGCTGCTGAAGTATCTGAGTCCTTATGGCTGCCATTTTGCATACTCCTTTTATAAGGGCAGGGTATCTGTTCTTCAGTCACCCAAAATTCCTTCTTGAAGTGGTGCTGAAGTTCCAGAGTAGCTAGGCAATTATTCCTTCACTACTAATTTCTAGATCTTATACTTCTCTGATTGAGTTTTATGCTTTAAATTCTTGGTTTTGTAAGGAAATAATAATTTGTCTTCACAAGTCCAAGCCCTTTAGTTTGTTTCTTTGCTTGTTGCAGTGTAGCAGTATTCAGAAGTTCACTTAACTTCACTCAGCAGTTATCCAGATAGCTTTCTGGCTCTATGTGGACTCAAGGAGCTTCTTCCCCAAAGAAGCAAAAGCAAATGCCTAAAGTGAATTCTATCAGATCTCTGGGCAGACTTGGTATCTGTACTGCATGGTATTTGAATATTTGCCGTGAGGCTACCTGGAGTTCAGTCTTTGCTTTCACCCAGTGTTATGTTAGCCTAGTAGTATCCAGGGCTGTTTCAGCCTTCAGTGGAGTGATGCTACAGCTGTTTGTGGGAGTCCTCAGACCTTCTTCTGGGTGGTAAAAGGCAAAGGTAACTGTTCAGAGTGAGTCATTGTGGGAATGTACATGCAGACTCAAAGAAAAAAGGTTACTGGTCAGTAACTGGTGTTCTTTGAGAGGTATAGTCTGCATGTACATTAGTCTCCTACCTGCCTTTCCCCTCTTTCTGAATCTCTTTCAGGTTTGATTGTGAATTTAAGAGGAACTGAAGTGGTGGCGGATGCACTCTGCCCTGTATGTCATGCCTCAAGCAGGAAGAGGGGAGGAGGTAGAGCACCCCTCCCGGGACACACCAGGGCAGGCCACAAGCCCACCCACTCTTAGAGTATATGTATGGACTAAGTATCTCAAAGTACAGCAGCCATTCGTTGGTAGGTAAATTTTCTTTACTGTATTTTCACAGGTAAAGCAGTAGATTGTATTTTAAATACAATTTCATTAATTGACTCTGTGGGTGATATGCATGAACAATACACACATGGGGGACTTCATACCGCAAACTGAGTAGCTCCCTGTCTTTCTGATGGTTTTATCTCTTTTTTTCCCCCCAGTCCTAACTGTTTTAGATATTTGAATATTTCCACTGTTCAATTTGTCATTTCCATTGTGAGCTACACCACAAATTGAAATTACATAAGTTGTAATTTTATTTTAAAAGTAAAAGGAAACCATGTCTTACACAATTTTAGCTGAACATATAGATTAACATTTGAGATTGTATTTACTATTAGAAAATGAAGCTAGAAGCTGAACTGGGTTCTGTAAGAATCAATTACATTTTTGCAATTACAGTGTTCTTTAAAACTTCATAGTTGCAGAAAAGTGAACATTTAAACATTTTTTCCACAGCTGGGTTTCTCATTGTGTTTATTATTTTAATCACAGAAGCCTTGTAATTAATTTTTTAATCCACTGCACTTCCTGCCCATTAAACAGAACAAGTAGATGCAAGGTATAACCTTGCTAAAACAGGAGATGTAGTTGTCCCTGCAAGCAAATCCATACAGGCAAATTCTGCAAGTTGTTATTTTCAAGTATAGTTTCTAAGAAATGAAGGTGATGTGAGATGAGGGCTGTTACAGAAATACAATTCTCACCTGTTTGTACTTGGAATTCTCTAAGACATACCACCTTTGCCTATGATAAACATGCTTTTACTAGTTTCTTAGAGTTGAAACAGTTAGTGTTGTCTTGGCAGCTGAGAGAAATTTACAGTTGTTTGTGGCTTTACCATTTCTGTGCTTTCGGTAAGATTAAAGTGTAGATTATCTGGGTTTACAGCCAGCAAAGTTTAGTGAAACTTCTGATCTGTGGTATATGAGGTATATGTGCTGTAGATGTGGATGCACATATGTAAAATATTATAAAAAACTCTCATTTTAGAAAGTTACTGACTTGTGTAATATCAAACTGCCTTTTTACATTCTAAGAAAACACAAAGTAAAGAGTCTTTTAAACAACTTGAGATGAACATTAACATAGCAAAGGGGAAGATAGGGTGGGAAAAAGCTATCTTGTTTTGCACAATTAATCTGAAGTTTACAACTCCAAACACAAGCATTTATGTCTTGTGATAACAGATCTTTAAAGTGCAGCTTTAATTAAAAACAAACAAAAAAAACCCAACAAAAACAGGAGGGAGAAAAAAAGTCTGGTTGTCTGTTATTACTGAGCAATATTGGGTTAATTTAGTTGGTTTTATGTTTTTCTCCTCTTTCCTTTTCATTCCAGTTGCTATTTTAGCTTGTGTTGTTGTAGGAATAATTAGAGGAATACGTACTAGATGTCAGGATTCTCACTGGGAAAAGTAGTACTGGCAAGGAGGCATTATGTTTTCCTTTAATTTTTAATCGGTTTCAAAGAACTTCTGAAGAAAAACAGACATTTTGTAACTATTGTAATATTTATTTTAGTAAGCTAGTATTTTTAGAGAGAAGGATTTCACACGTGACAGAAATGAGGCACAATTCATTTTGGTGCTTTTGCTAGTACATTTTTGTTATGTAAAAGTAAGCATGTGTACATATATGCCTACACACTTGTATATATATCTGCTGAATTCAGAGTGGACATGAAAGTTGTTTCAAAAAACAAACATGTTTGGAAAATACGTAATTCTGACTCTTCTGACTTTTCTAAATTCCGTCCCTTCCTCCAGACATCTGAGAAAAACTGTTATACTGGAGTGACTGATGCTTTCCAGTGAGTAGCTGTGATTTGAAGACTTTAGCTTGCACTCTAGGAGGATACCAGTGGTACCAACAGTAGATGGGAATATATCCTTCATGTAGAAAGAAGTCTTTTGCCTTGCTGCACATACAGACTTATGGTTGCATCTGATCAAGACCTCCTTGTAGATTTTAATTCAATTTGTTAAATCATACGATAAAATCACAATTTTTCTTGTTTGCACTAAAATGGATATGTCAAGGTAGTTTGAATTTCTTCTTTGCTTTCTGAGTGGAGATTAACACAAGACATTTATAACTGCACTTTTGTGTTGAACCTCAAAATATTTGAGAGCTGCAAATTATTTTAAGTGGAAAATGCCTATAATTAAATTTCCATTTAAAAATTAAACCGTTTATAGAGTACAGTTTTATTACTTTCTTCCTTTAGTTTTGCATTTCAAAAAAATAGTTGCGTTTTTATAACTTCTTTTAACATATTATTGTAGTATTTAAAAGGCTGAATTTAGAAAAACAACGATGCAAAAAGACTGCTACACTGAAAACTGCAATCATCCATGAAATCTTCCAAAGACTACTAACAATGTTCAGTAAAATCTCAAAAGATGAAAATGTCTATTTAAGCACATCCAGGTACTTCTTGTGTTTCATCCAAGTCTCTTGACTACGGTAATTACATGATTACACTCTGAACAGAATCCTAATACTTCTCTTACTTTCCGCCTTTGTTGGTGGGGGAAGGTAAAAAGGGGTGGAGGTAATAGAAAGTGTCAAGCGTATTTTCATAGTGTTTTAGTCTTTCATTTTCTGATATTCTTAAATCATTTTGAGATTGATTACTTGCAAAGTTGTTACTTCACACATAAAAATAGGAAAGCTTTCAAGCAGTAAGAGAAAAATTGTGAGCATAAGAAATAAAACCTTCACATGAAATAGGGAAACGAATTTAAAAAAAAAATCCAAGAATATATTAACATTTATAAAGCCTTCCCTGTTTTTCAAACTGAATGTTGAACTCAGCTCTTTGTTTTTCCTTCAGTGCGTTTGCTCTATGGGTATTATTGTTTGTGGATGGTCCTCAATACTTGTCTATTAATTTTAAAAGGAAAATCAAGCCATGTTCAGCTGCATAGACAAGATTTAAACTCCTAAATACACAACAGTGACGAACAATTGGGCTTCTTTTATCTCTTCTTTTTTTCCTGATTTGTATTTGTGTGCTGTGATGTGAATTTCTGTTTCATGCAATTACATATGCTCTCTCATGGCATAGTGTCAGGGTCAATCTTTAGTGAGATTGGGTCAAGCCACATGAGTAAGTAAAGGTTGTTATGAGATCTTAATGTACCAACTCCTGTATTCCTGAAACTTAATGGTCAAAATGACGCCCAGTTTTCTTAGCAAAACTGTGACTATGCAGACTTCCTCTTCTTTGATATGTTTTTCCATATTCTCATTCACTGCATTTTTTTCATTATGATGATGTTATATAATCATACATGAAAATTATCTCAGAGTCTCTTTAAGCTATGTTGGCATGAGACGACAAAGTGTGATGGAACATTAAATTGTTATTTAATGTGGCATTTTATACAACAGTTCTTATTTGGCTTGGATTGCTAAGGAAATTTGTCATTAAAGCTTAGCGAACATACTATTATATGTTTTTCCCCTGCATTTTGGAACATACTGTCCTAGAGTAAACAGGATATATTAGCAAATATAGAAGTTACATAATTTTGCAAAACTTATATTTTTGAGAAGATCTGTTCTGGGGAGCACAGACTTTTGCATTTCTAAGCACTTATCAGTAGTTTTTCCTAGAATCCATAATGATCTTTTCTGTCACATAAAGTTGTTTTGAGAAATCCTAGAATGTGTGCATGTCTGCGAAACAGCTTATACTAACTTCTGTTTTAAAGTCCAATGCAAAATTTTTTCCTGATTGCTGAACAAATATCAATATTAAATTTAATTACCATTAAATTTCAACATTTTAAATGGTCCTTCATAAGTGATTAGTGTTGCATATAAGGTGAGATAACTTGGTTCTATCTCAAAGAATGGTTTGCACTGTGCTAGAAAAATATAGCATGTGCCAAAATACTGAAGATCTTTGTTAACTACAGGATTACATAAAAAGTTTCAATACTCAATATAGAATACTCAATATAGGCATTTAGTTCAATCTACTGTGACCATTTCTGTGTGCTTTGTAATGCTTGTATTTCAATTAAGAGTGTTACTCAGAGTCTTAGTATCTATGTGGAAGAACAGCATACAGTAGCAGTGAGAGGATTGGAAGAGTCTTGCAGTTTTTGTCAAGCTTTAGTTTCTGGCTAACAGCATGCATTATGATATTGTGTCAATGACAGATGACTGTCACTCTGAAAATGAAATAATTAATTACACATGTAGAACTGCTCTGCTCCATTATTGAAGTGAAACAGCAATCAAGGACAGATACGTAGAGTGCCTGTGATTATAATAAGGCTCTATTGCAAGAGACTGCAAATATTTACTAAGATAAGTAACCCACAAACATCAGTTATCTCCAGAGATCAGGGAACTGAGCCTTTCATTCCAGCAAGGAATTCCCATTTGTTTCACCTGTTCACTTACTTGCAGAGATAAGTGGATGTTACATTCACAGGTCCTGGGAAAATCTACCAAATTAAATTATGCTGTATTTTCTCTCCCTTGAATCCTTCAGATCAAGGCTGGGTGGTTTAGTAAAGAGATACTCAAGTCCTGGAATTTGTTTTAAATGTATGAGGAACTGACTTAGACTAATGTTAGGTTTGCATAGAATTATAGAATAGTTAGGGTTGGAAGGGCCCTTAAGATTATCTAGTTCCAACCCCCTGGCTTGGGCAGGGATACCTCACACTAGACCATGTTGGCAGAGGCTCTGTCCAACCTGCCCTTGCATACTGCCAGGCATGGAGTATTTGCCACTTCTTTGGGCAGCCTGTTACAGTGCTTTACCACCCTCACAGTAAAAAACATATTCCTTATATCTAACCTGAACTCCCCCGTTTAAGGTTAAACCCATGACCACTTTTCCTGATGAAGAGTCCTTCTCTCTTAAGGTTCTATCCTTATAGGTCCCCTTCAGATACTGGAAGGCTCCACACAGCTTTCTCTTCTCCAGGCTGAACAGCCTCAACTTTCTCAGCCTGTCTTCATACAGGAGATGCTCCAGCCCCCTGATCATCCTCGTGGCCCTCCTCTGGACTTGTATGAACAGTTCCATGTCTTCCTTATTTTGAGGACACCAGAACTGCATTCGGTATTCCAGTCTTGGACATTGAGATATTTAAGTTGTAGTAGAAGGGAATATATCTGTGTTATATCCATTCACTGACTGAAATGTCAGAAAGTGCTAGCTTAGGTGTGGTGCCACAAGAATACATCTGTACAGATTTTAGACTTAGTCTGTCTTAAGGTAATATGAATGCCCATATGAATTTGCAAGTATGTATGTGTGGTAAACATGGGGTCTTTCCCCTGTGCCACACACAGTAGGCATTCTTTCCGTGAGTTAATGATCTATATTGCCTTTAATTAATTCATATGTGAAAGACTAAGAACTCAGAGAAAGAATGTGGCAACATTTTTTCTGCACTGATGAAATCAAGACTGGTCAGGAGAAAATTCAAACAGATCTTAAGTAAAATTTTGGGCAGGCTGTGTTACAATTGAAATAATTTCAGTGATTGGGCAGTGCATAAGAAGTCCAGCAAGTAATTCCAGCTTGGGAAAGAGAGGGAACTGACTGAAACAAGACCTCTTTGGTGCTGGGTATAAATAGTATGTTATTCCCAAGGATTCCCTACTTATTTAAATGAGAAAAAAATAAATGTATTTAAAAGCGGAAATGCAAAGAAACAGGTAGAGAGCACAGATATCTGATCCAAAGCTTAAGGAGACAACTGACCCACCATTTTATTTCTGTGCAGCAAAAAAACATAATTCATGTAATTATTCTAGGACTTCAGTGAAATCTGAACAGGTAAGAATCACAGATGTGTGCTTTTGAAATAAAATTGTGTCTAGAGGAACTGACTACAGTAGCTGCATTTCTTCCTGTCTACCTTGATACTAGAAAATATCTGAAAAAGCCTATTTTAGCATACTAATTGTTAAATATGTTAAGCTTTATAATGCCTGGGGGATTTTGTTTTGGTTTTGGTTGGTTGTTTTTCTTGGATTTTTTGTTGTTGTTGGTTTTGGTTGATTTTGTTGCTGTTGTTTGTTGGGATTTTTGGTTTGTTTGGGTTTGGTTTGATTGCCTTTTTTTTTTTCCTGGAGGTCTGTATTTTTATCCATAATTCCATTAGCAGCATAATTCCATTGATTTGAATGGAGTGACAGTGATTTGCGTAACTCTTTGATGTAGTCTCATTTTACCTTGAAAGCTTATCATCGATGAAACAATAGAAGGGAAAAGATACACAAAAATATTTAATGATATTTTCTCTGGTTGAAATGTTACATAATTATTCTGTTTGTATAGCATTGGTAAAGCCAAATATCAGGTTTATGGCCTAGAGGAATTCTCATTTGAAGATAAAGCAAATTCAGTTCCCTGCAGAGCCAGTGGCGAATCAAGCTGCACTGCTGGCAGAAGCAAAGTGAATATGAGTAGCTTGTTGTCCTCAGCTAATCAGGGTGGTGCTTCCTTTTTTAGGTACTTAGAATGTCAATGAGAATGTTTTGTAAGATTTGTGGGCTAGAGGGAAAACAACAAGCTGAATATCACTCAGGTATTTTTACATGGTTTTAAAATGATGTGTACAATTTACATGTTTAAAATACAGTGTGAAACTCAAAGTTAAACTTACTGCCTCATAGTCAAAGGTCATCTTACTGAAAAATTATGTGTCTACTGTAACTAGAACTTGGTAGAGAATCATATGTCTGCCTAAGTATACTGATGCAATAGTAGTAATACACATGTAATTATTGTTCAGTTTATTTGAAGAGTTAAGTTATTAACTGATTTCTTTAGCTTTTTGTGGGCTATTATGAGACTTCCCCCCCCATGTTAATTGGAGTGGTTTAGAACTGTAGCAAAATGAGAACAGAGGAAGGATTTATTTTCTCTATAAAACCAGTTGAAGTTTGGTGGGTAAAATGCTCCATAAAAACCAAACAAACAACAAAATCCAACACAAAATCTCCCCCTCCTGTTTTATAATGACACGTATTTATTGATGTTAATAATTTGTAAAATATACACAATTTGCCAAACACAATTTAACGCTGAACTTCTCTCAAGTATTCTCTGAAATTTGTAGCTGTTTCAAGTCAAATATGTTTTTAGATGATAAAATAGAGAAGATGCCACCTCTTCAAAATAATTTTTCTGATGCATAAGTATGTTATTTGAGCAAACAATTTTGAGACTTAAGATGGTGTTTACCATGTAATTCCTGCTTTTTCAAAACATAAATCAGAAGTTAGACTTAATAGTTCCTTTCTATACAGATCTGAGACATTATGTATGTTCTTTTCTTGAGCTTATTTGAAGTGTTCGTGTAAGCAGAAACTTCCGGTAATTTAAGTGTGAAATTAATCCAAGAGATGATACAAAAGGGGAATTGGAAGAAATAGGTAAAGAAAGAAGAAATAAAGACAAAACCTTTGGCTTTGAAGCTTCTTATAAAGTAATCCTTGGATGCATTTGCATGATGGATCTTGCAGGCGGATACAGGTTTATTCTCTAGTGTCATGAGTTCTTCATTACCATAATGAATTGAATTTATATGACATTTCTTAAACTCTCTTAGTCCAGCCTTGGAACTGGTTTACACAGTCCTACTGAGATGTTGTAGGGAATGTAGAAAAGATGATTATAGATAATCTTTTGTGTTGAATCATGTGTATTGTTACATCTTTTAATAGATAAACTTACAAATACATGGTTTGTGCTTTTTTCAGGCTGTTAAAAGAGCACAGAAACCAAAGTTACTGCAATGAGAATCAACCTTGTAGTCTGAATTAAATGAACACAATCTATTACTTCCCAAAATCAGAATAAACTGTGTTATAAATTAATAACTGTGAATTCTTGTTTTCCATTTCAGGTGAAGAGATGGAGAACAGAATTTCAGTTTCCATTTCCGAAAATATAGATACTTGAATTATTCTGCCATATGCTGGTTATAAATACTGGTTTATAATCTTTGTATGAAAAGCCATGAATGATTTTACAATTTGCTATATTTATTGTGTATATGTTATTAAAACATTTCAAGTCTTCAAGTGTTTTCTGATATATGTATCCCACTTACTATGTGGTAGATCTGACAGGATTCATATTCTCTTTCAGGAGACGCTGATAGATTGGTGTGACGAAAAGGAACTTAATTTGATTTTGACAACTGGAGGAACGGGGTTTGCACCACGAGATGTCACTCCAGAGGTGAGATAGTCCTGGAATAAAAAAGATCTGCCATTTGGTGTAGAAATGTATAAGTTTGCGGGAGGGAGGTGATTTTTTTTTAAATTTTATCTGTAACTTTGTAGTATCTATGGACAGGTCAAGTGACACACAACTGGGAAGCAGAAAAAGCAATAGGGAATATAGCACAAGAGAATTACTCTGACCTTGGGTTCTATCTCAAAGGATGATTTTCAGACTAAAATGTAGCATAATGGATTTCCAGCCCCCTTACAAAAAAAAAAATCAAAGAGCTTTTTGGTGTAATTTTCTTTAGTAGTACATTGCAATGCTGCTAAGCAAAACCTTGTGTGGCTTTTGTTGTCTCTTGCACAAGGGAAAGGGGGATAAGAGAGATCCTTTAATTCTCCCTTGCAGGCCACTGCATTGTCAACTACTGCATTATAGGTTAGAGTGTGAGAGGCAGATAGCAGGGGGAAAAAATTGCTTGACACCACATTATCAAAAAAAGCTAAACAGACACATCAGTAAAGGTAACATGCACCACTAAATGTTGCACAGGAAATCTGTTTGCATTCCATGTATAAGGAGCTAAGGTAAGGAAATGATAAAGGAAAAGTAACCTAATAACCTCACAGCTATGGGTTGTCTTATGAAATGAGTGTGTGATTGCAGTTGAAATATTTTCTTATTTATGGTTCAAATTAGATTAATAGGAACTTCTAAAGTCACATACTTTTTTTGGTTTGCTTATGTTCGCTAAAGGGCAGAATTAAGATTGAGTGCCTGAAGTGTTTCTTTCTGTAATTGAACATATTTAGATTTCTCTTAAGTACTCATATAACTTTTCAATTGCTTAGACTTTCAACTTTGAGTTGAGTTCATTATAACATGCCTACAATGCCTTTGACTTACAAATGTGTTCTATCAACCATGGCTACAGTTTAGCTTTTTTCTATTAGGAATCTAAAAATATTTTAGTAAATCTATTATATAACATTTGTGTAACTAAAAAACATGTAAAGAAAATGCTCCTGTACGATACTTCTGATGTTTTTACATTATATACTAGAAACCTGGAGTAACTAAAACCTAAGGTTCAGTGTATCAGAAAATGGGTAGAGTCTAAGATGATCACAGCATGCTAGAGCTAGTAAAACTGAATTTGAAGATCATTCGCTGTGCTAAAGCAACACAAAATTGGAAAGTGTGTTGGTTTAAATTGATTTCTTCCTTTCAAACTAAGTTAATGATTTTGAATGTTGCATTCCCAGCATTGTGTAGAAGGAGGGCTGAATTTCTGTTTCAGTTTTCCTGATTTATTATCTTTATTCAGGGTTGACACTAAGCAGCAGTGCCAGAGAAAGCATTGCAGACAGTGCCAGAAACAAGCTACAGATCTCAAGCAGCATTTGGGACAAGAAATAAGCAAATGAGAACTCCACACATAAACAGATAGTGTTTTTCATGCATTGCTTCATTTCTGTTACTCAAACTAATTAAGACAGGTGGTGGTGATTTTTTTGGTTAGTTTTGATGTTACAGTGAGCCATGAAAAAAAAGGAGTTGTTTAGACTATGTAATAAAACCACACTGATATAAAAAATCATTAATAACTTGTGCTGTAGAACAGTTGTTTTTAAAGCAGTAGGTATACAAGACTTGAAGTGATTATAACAGACTTACGTATTCTGACTGTTGAATTATTTAGATATTTAACAATAATTTATACAGGACAGTATTTATTCACTTTTCACCCTTTTAACTTGCATTAAACTAACATTTAACTTCGATTAACTTGCAAGCCTAAATTTAGATCACAACAGAGAGATTGAATCCCAGTTCTAATTACAAAGTCGCAATGATAAGGTTTGTTCTTATGACAGGGTTTATTAGATCATTCATTCAAACAACCACTTTTAATGTAAGAAAATTAGCTTGGCAGTATGTATCATTACAAAAAATTATGAAGAAGCATAAGCTTTGGCCCCATATGTACTGTCTTCTGGGTCAATGAGTGCCAATTTGAAATGGGAAATTCATTTATGTTAACATAATATGTGTAATTGCACTTGCATTGATGTAGGGAGTGGTTTTAAACTCTTCTGTGTGTGGTGTTTGGTCAGCACGTTCCTCCCATTACTGAACTGGTAGTGAAATGGTGTGATCATGACATTGTGCTGTTGACATGCCATCTTTGAGACATGATTTTAGAACCGGTAGTAATTTTGTTTGAATACTGGAAGACATGTTAGTATTTTTCCTGTGAGTAGGAAGGGTAGTCCCTTGGGTCTTATTTCAGCTGGAATGATTCAAGTCCTGCTTCTCCTTAATGCACTTGTACTTTTGATTAGAAAACACATTTTTCTGAGCATATATACATGATTCCTATTGTACTGTACAAGGTAAAGTTACTTCCTGAGAGTATTTACAGCCCAAAGAATTAATGCTAATTGAATGTTCTAATTATTTATTAAATTGAAATTAAGTGCCTAACATAATATATCTAATGAAAATAACTTCTTTAAATTTCAGGTATTTATGATTAGACTTCCAAAAAAAAATTACTTGGTTTCCCCACTCACTTTGCCTTTTGAACACTATATCAGAATCATACCAGGTTATTGCAATTGTTTTGATAATGTGTAATTACTTTTTTTTTCTTATAATGGAACCGACAATTTTAGGTGTACTCACAATATCTGATTTTCCTTACCTATCTCTGGTCCCTAAATGTGTAGCCTCTATCTAGTCAGTGGATGTGGAGAATCTTTTGAACCAGTTACTGATTCAGATTTTTCAGGGGTGAAGGTCAGTTAAATTAAGGAGTGTGAATATCCTTCACTTTCTTGTCTATGCAGCTAGAAGTGATGAAATGCAAGTGGATATTTAAAAAGCAAAATCCACCCAGTGGATGGCTGAATTTGAAGGAAATTGTGTTGTAGCTGTTATTAGGGAATGCTGTAATTCAACTGCTGTTGCAGTTGGTGGTAGTTTGCATTTGGACAAAAGCCAAAGTGTAGGCTTAATTTTGTAGATACAACCACTTCTTTTTCACAATCTTATTTTGCCTATAGTTTATGGGGATAGTCTTTAAACCCATGTTGGAAATGCTCATACAGTCTGTTGTTTTAAAAAGCGTTTGTTGGTGGACAAACATCAGGCTTTTGCATATGCCCAAGATTTAGGGAACTTTTGGTTTACGTTTTCAAAAGCAAACATGTTTTCCATAAAACTACAGTGCTTGAGTGGCAGACAGTTACAGTTACAGAATGTTAATGATATCATACGTTAGCTGTTATGAAGAGAAAAAAAAATAGTGGCAGCATTTTTATTGATCACTAGATACCCTTCTGGGATAGGAATGCGTTTTCTCTGTTTCTTGGTCAACGCAAAAGAGAAAGGAAAAATCTCCTGTATACAGACCCTCTGCATAGTTTTCTACCTTTTGGCTTCTCTACTTTTACATTTATTCTTTTGCAAAATTGTACATCCAAATAGTTGACTTGTCTTCCCCCTAACAGAGTCTTCTTACTATTTTCTTATCTTTCATGTCTGGTGTGGATCACAAGTCTTGTTTGCCTCAGTACAAAGCTAACTTTATATACATAGATAATAGCACTAGCAGTCAGTTTGTTGTGCCTCAGCTGATGCTAGATGTCCTTCAGCTGTGTCACTGTGTGTATTCACAAATTGTTCAGCCACACTGCAGGTATGCCTGAAATTTCACACCCTGAAATTTTAAGATAAGACTTTAGAAGAAGCTTAGAACTCTTTTTCATCATGTAAAACCAGTCAGGTGTTTCCTTACTCTTCCTTCTTTTCCAGTGCTCTGGAAAAATTATGAATGCTTCATTTGATTCTTGCTGATTATATTCATCAATATTTATATATTTAAATTTATATATGTATTTAGACACGTGCTTGTTTTCATTTATGACAATATGTGTGTATTTGCCTATTTTGTCACCAAAGTTCTGTAGTCCATGAAAAGAAATCATTCTGTGGAACTCCCTCATGTTTGTCAGCATCTCCCTGAAAAATCATGCTTAGAATGAACAGAATACTCCAAACCTAGCCACACAAAAAACATGTTTGGAGAGAAGAAGGTTTATATTGTGCTCTGATATAAAGTCTGTGTATTCAGTTCAAAATTGCACCAGCATTTTTACAATCAGTACCATTTACAAATTTTCTGTCACCTTGCTTTTCTCGGTTCCCTACGGTAACTTTCACTGTTGCTGTTTTTCACATTTCTCCTTGGAATTTATTGTGGGGTTTTTTCTTCAAGTTTCATTTGAATTCCACAGACTATTTAAAAATGTCTGTATGCTTCCATTTCTGTGTCCCAGATAGCGCTGGCAACCCTCCTAATCTCTATTCTTTGTAATTTTCATATGTTCTGTCTGTTTCTTTCTCCTTCAACTCTGTTAATGAAATAAGATGCTTGTGAGAAAACAGGGTATATCATGTTATACCCATACTCAGAGTAACATGTTCCCTCCAGGTTAATCAAATCCACTAAGACATGTTAAATAACACCTTCCATTTAATAGGCAACAATTTAAAGTAGAAATAATATGTAGGGTTTTTTGTCCTCCCTGATTCAAACAGTGCCTTTCCAGAGCATCTGGGTTTCTAATATTGTGGACATGGCAGTACTTCTGGTCTTCTTTAGCAGTATTCAGCTCTTCTTAGTGCCATATCAAAGACATTTTACAGTTGTCACTGGGCCAAAATAAACAATTTTCTTTTACAAACTGTCACTTCAGGACAATCTTCATCTCATGTGGGATGTTAGTCACTTTGTGATAGGAATACTATGAAGCTATATGATCTCTAATTACCCAGGCTGTTATGTCAGTTTTTCACATTTCAGTATTCAAGGTACCCTCCAATTTAATAACCTTTTCGAGCATTTATTTTCATAGTCTATTCTAGGACTGTAGTTTCCCATATCTCTCAAGGAGGTCTCTCTTCCTTGACTTCTGTGTAGAGCTATTGTGTAATGAAGTGTGCTGTGTATATAAAATGTCTAATCCTGTAACTTGCCATCAGAACTTTTGAGAACTACTGTTCATAGTATAAATAGATATGAATTACGTCACATCTTGTATGTTGAAACTGGTATTTTGGTTGTAGAGTTCTAGCTCACATCTAGCTTGCCCCTAAAGGGTGTGAATTATGAAACCATGCCAGGTGTATCTAGACAACAAATATGCTTAAATGGAACACACTGCTCTGTGAGACTCCTTCCAAAATGTCTGCTACTTTATTAGAAGTTTATCAGCAATTCTGTAGGGTACATTCTCTTCTTCTGAGTCCTCCAGACACTTCCTAGCTTACATGATTAGGTCTTTATCCAGTCTGCTTTAATTTGTCAATAAAATTTATTTTTTGAAATGCTGTATTTGTGGTTATAAAAATCAAAATTTATTTTTGTGTCATATTAATTTAATTAAAAATTTTATCATTCGATTTAAAGTCTCATCTTTGGAAAGGCATATTATTGTGGTAGAATTAATATATCTAGTTGCAGAACATTTTCACTAAACAACTACTACAAGTTTCTTTGAGAAGCAGCAGTGTACAGATTATTTGCACTACACAGTACACTGTCAGGTTACAGCAGTACCTGTCTTGGGAAATGTGAAACTGGTTTAGCTGACTTATGAAGTGCTAAAAAATGTGCTTTCTGTTCTCTTGTTTGAGTTTCTGAGGAAAACTTGGTAACACATCGGCATCACTGAAGAGCTTGATTGTGCAATCATGAACTGCAGTCACTGCATGGAAGCACCAGGACAGCTATAGGGAGAAATGAGAGGCAAAGAAGCCAGATCCCATTTACTCAAATATCAGGGGCTGCAAAAAAAAAAAGAAAAGAAGCCCCTCATCACACTCCAAACTCCCAAGCAAAAAAACCCCAAAACAACCCAAACCCAGAGGAAGTAGGAAACATATGGAAAGAGAGCATTCCTGAAGAATGCTTTTTTTGGATAAATAAAGAGGGATTGGCAGATTCTTGATATTCTGCTACATAAACAGCAGTTTTGAACATATTTGTGTATCCAGCTGAAATACTGTATTGAAAGAATATATGTCTCTCAATTTGTTTCTATCTAGATTTCCTGACATAGACAAGTACAAAGATGGGGGGGAAAAAAAAGAATAGAAATACAGAGGATACTTTTTTCTCTGTATCTGAGGTTGATGTGTCAAAATGGGGAGCTGCATGTTTTTCGGACATTCCCTTTTAAAAAAGTTTCAAATGACACAATGGATATAGAAAAATGTGGTCTAAGAGAGATGCTTTCTGTGAGAGTTACACAACTCAGTCTGTTCAGCTTATCATAAAGAACACTGGGAGGTAACTTGGGTTTTGCCTGGGTTTTCTTTGGGAAATAATGTAAGGTACTAACAGCTTGCTTAGTCTGCTAAAGAGAATTGTAACAGCTGGTGATGGGAAGCTGGAGTCAGAAAAGTATAATAAGAAAATCATCATAATGGAAAGTTTTTATGTGTTTGGGTCGGTTTGATTAAAATTAAGATATCAGTCACACAAACAGATTCCCATCTGTCAAATCAAAGGTGATTGAATGTGAGAGAGGTATAAAACTTAAGTTATCTCGGACTCATTCAGAAGTCATGGATGATGTATAATGAGTTATCCTGTGTGGAAGCCAAAACCTGATTTTAGTCTTAATGGTTTTTATTTGTTAAATGAGAAGATAGTTTGAATTAAATGGATCCTGAAATTGATGAAGAAAGTTTTGTTTCCTGCATACAAAGGGATAACATGAATTGCTTATTTGTCTGTTAATGGAAAATGCAGAACTCTAATAATATTGGCTGAGGATGCTGGTGGAAATATCTTTTAAATTATTTAACTAATATATTAACCTTCTGTGTAAAGTTGTCTGACCATCATAACCTAAAGATAATACTAATAGAATTCTTGCTAAGCAATTGGGTATTTTTACCTATTTGAGGATCAAATTGGTTTATTTTAGCTTTCTTTAGTACTCTCAAATACCAAATAGAAACTCTGTTTTCTGTCTATCAAACATGTATGCAAGATCTTTTGAAAAGAAGAAGCAATAGTAAAACAGCAGTAAGGGATTCAAATGTTTCATTTGAAATAAAGCCACAGTAACAAGCCACGTGAGAAGTAAAGCCACAGTAACAAGCCAGGAAATCTTGCTTCTATTTCTTAACTTTTGCAGTTGATTTTTTATTCCAAGGTAATTTCAGAATGGAAGTTGGAAGAAGCCTCAGCATATCCTGTGAGTGGAAAAATGGTTCATGTCCCAGTGATTCTAAATACTTTCAAAATACACCCAGAAGAACAATATGGTACTTTATATTGAGGGGCCTTCTCCTCCTCTTGGCATTACTGATGCCTTTTAGACATGTTTTCATTGTAGGGACCACAACTCTCACAGGTATCTCTGTTAGTTTAAATCATCTGGCTTGGCTCTTACTAGCAGTTTAGCAGCAACAGTTCATAGACCTTGCAATCCTTTCTGTAGCTGGGGAAGAAAAATGTGCCTGCTATAGAATTTCTGTATAACAAAATTTTTAGTTTGGGACTTTCAGATTTTTTTCCTCTTAGGCATTTATAAAAACAGTTTCCATTAAAACATCACTTTACAGCAGGTAATAGGGAACTGAAAAAAATTAAACATCAAGTTAAGTCAAAATAATAATGAAAACTTTGTCAGGCCTGTAATTATGCAGTTCTTGCTCTTAATCTTAATCACAGAATCCCAAGGGTTGGAAGGGACCTCAAAAGATCATCTATTTTTTTAGCTGGTCATGGCCTATTGCAAAAAGTTTAATAAAAGTTTAATATGGAGAAAAAGGTAAAAAAATATATAGACATGTTAGGAAAACTGTGAAAGCAGCTCAAAGAAATTATAACTAGAGGGCAAATAGTAGTCTGGATTTAGAGTGTATCAAAAATTTAGTCCTTTTGACATAAGCACACCAGAATAGCAAAATTACTATTAAAATAGTTGATCATTAAAACTAATGCTTATTAAAAAGTGTAGAATTTCTCATTTGCTGCTTGCCTACAGTGTAGAAGCTTTTTGAGCCACTAAGCAAAAAGAAACTAGAAGAATCCTGGAAAGCAGCTGACTTCAGTAGTTATTTTAGGATTATAACTAGTCCTTTGCCTGCTTTTGCTAACTGATACCACGTGGAGCAGTGAAGCTTTAGCAAAACGTAGACTCAGTATAAATACCAGAATAGAAAACAGAAATTACTATTGTCACATTCAGGCGTGAGGGTATTACCAGTTACGAACAAGAGACTGATTACTTTTCCACCTTCTTTTTACACCATGTTTTAGCTTCCTACCACTTCATGCATATATTCTTTTCCCAATTATTTTGTAGTGAGAATACTCAAATTAATAGAGGTGCATTATCTACTATTTATTGTTGACATTTAAACTTTCAGTGGATTTAACAAGTCCATCTTTTCCTTCACAAATGAGCATTTTGTCACAGTTCACTGAGATCAGTTTTGTCATAGTTCATTTTCATTGAGCCTTGAAAGTATGAGTGAAGGTGCTAGCAATTTTGGTCTTGCTGTGGTGCAGCTAACTGTAGTTGCTGCTGGCCTTAAAATCACAGGATTTTATAAAACTACCAGTACGTGCTCTAAACACCTTGTACTCTATAGTATTAATATCTACTCTGGTTCAGGCAGAGTGTGCTCTTCTGGCTGGTTTATGGCATTACTAATTGTATGATGGAAATATCTTGGTCTCCTCTGCCTAAATTTCCTGTCATTTAGGTTTAAGCCCAACTTGTATTTGATACAGGAGTCTTTGGATATGGAAGAAATTCTTGTTCTATGACCCAGATTTCTAAATTTAAAGTTATGTTAACCTCTGATATTCCTATGCCTTGCTCAGCTAGAAGGAGAATGAATGGCTGATATCCAGAGGATCAGTATAAAAAATGTTCCAGCAGTTTAGCCTATTATTATGGTATTCCTTAAAAGCTTTGTTGCACATGAGTACCTGGCAAATTCATACAGATTCTTTCTCTGTGACCTTTCTGAATCCTAACTCAGCAGTGCACAACAGAACTACTGATTCTTTTATTGTGTCTAAAGTTCTATACAGTTTGCAGGAAAGGGAATAGTCAGCTTCTTATTGCATACTGTTGCCTTATCAAGGAGAGTTGTAGGTTTTCAGTGTTACAAATAAGGAGTTAATGTGCAAACAGATAAGTACACACATAATGTGGACCTCTAAGAGGACAGAAATAGTGAAGTTTGAGTCTTCATTGACTTTGTTGACTTTTAGTTACTGGGAAGATACTTACTGAATAAAAAGACGTACTGAATAAAAATGACTGAAGTGACATATGAGTTAAGTTACTGAATTTTATTACTGCTGGGATTTTCTCAATTCTTGCATTCCAGAGTTCATTACATGTTTCTGAAATAGAGCAGCAGCCAAAATTTCAGAAACATGGTTTAATTTGTTTCCATGTTAAATAACAGAGTGCTCAAGTTAAAGAGGAGACAATAAGGTAAATAAAAAGGTGTTAAGTTTTGCACTTCTGCAGCTTGCCATAGTGGAGGGTTACCCCACAGGACTCATAACACTTAATTCTTTTTATTAGAGTGTGGGTGTATCTAAGCCAAACACCATCCTACACTAGTCATGAGTAACAGATAATGACAACTTCAGTTTATCTCACCAGTGGCCTGTAATGGCTAACGGGTACTCCTGTTCATCTTCACAAGCTATTTTTGCAGTGGATATGGGAATGAGCTCACAAGACCATCCCCTTTTCCCTCTTATGCACCCTGTGCTAGAGGTAAGTGTGGTTCTGGGGAATAAGGGTGGGATGTCATGAGATGAAAGTGATGTGGGCTTCTTAAATTTTTCACAAACCTCATAAAGGCATGTGTCTAGGGTTGGGCAAAGACTCAGTTGAATTCTTATTTTTTTGCCCAAAGAGATTACCCAGTCCTAAATTGACATGCTTTCCTTGAACTGGGAGTCAGAAATCCCTTTTCTCTTCTGTTTTTCTGCTGCAGAATTTCCCAACATTCCCATTATGTGGGCTCCAGAGAGGGGTAAGCAACATCTTCAATCCCACCCAATCATTTCCAAACTAATTCTTTGCTAGTATTTTTTTGCTTTTTTAATCATCATCAGAAACAGGTTTTAGACACATTTTTCCCATCTGTTTGATTTTTCTTGTGGATTCTCATATTTTGTTTTATAGGAAGGTCCCATGGCCTCCCCAGGTGCTAGGGTCAGACTCATCTGCTGTTTCCATTTGTGTGCTATTCTCCTGTGGATATTCATGGTTCACTCTGATCTAATGATACTACCAGAGGGTGAGCATCTAGATTCTTGGGATTGTTTCACTCATGGTATCCTAAGTTATTGAAAAATCACTGCCACCCTGCTGCTCTGTCAATCAGTTGGCAGGCTTCTGGTTTGTCCTTGCTGACAGTCACATCTGATTTTCTGTGGGCTTTGGTCTTTTGCAGCCTGTCTGGGGACTGCCTGACATTCACTACTCTCTTTTATTCTCTCTACCTGCTGGCTGTGTGACACTGTCCTGCAATCTTGGCCCTTTAACCTGACTGTCTGGCATTACCTCTTGACCAGCTAATTGCTTGACATTGACTACCTACTGCCCTGTCCATCTGTTGAACGGCATGTATCGCCTCTTTATTGTCCGTTCGATCTGATTGCACATGGGCATTGGCCTTCTGCTGCCCTGTCTCATGCTCTGAGTGCCTGGGCATCACCTTCCTGCTGAGTGCATCTGCTGACTTTGTGGAATTGCTCTTCTGCTGCTTGGCACACCTGCTGACTGCTACTGCTTTATCAACTTGCTGAATGTCTGGCATTTTCCTCCTGCCTTTTCATCTCTCCTTCAATACAGTATCCCCTTTCTGCTCTTTGGGTCTGCATACTCACCGATACTCGCTCTTTTGCTGTCCTGTCCATTTGCTTTTATGCCTGGCATTTCAATCATGTTGTCCTGCCCACCTGCATAGATTTTATTTTTAAATATGCACCAGTCTGAAAAAATAAGAAGAATTGTAAGGAATGGGGGAAAAAATATTGCTTGGCCCCTTCATGATCTGATTCAGTTCAATATACCAGCCAAAACCTGATCTCAGTACCAGCATCCAGTTTTTTCATAGAACTGCTCAAAACTTTTCCCTCCTTACAAAAAAAAATAATAAAGCTGAATCGTATTAAGTTTTTGTTTCCATCACTTCATTTGATAGGCTTATTACTGTTCAGTACTACTATATTCAGTATTAAATTTGACAGCAATTAAGTATTAAACCATATCACTAATATTACCTACAATAGCTTTCAGCATCGATGGAAGGTAGGTAATAACGGGGGAAAAAACAATCTCTTGCTGAGTCTCAGAAAGATTAAGGTTTTATTGTAGAGATGTTCAGTAAACACAGTGGATCAAAGGGGTAAATAAGAAATATTACAGAACTCTTAATTTGAAACACAAGGTTACACCTAATGTAAAAAAAGTCATTGCATGAGTACAGTATTACCAAACTGCAGTGTGTCTTCGTTGCCGCTTCCTACTGTTTACCAAGAAAATGGTCAATTGCCATTTTACAGGATCTTTTTGTCACTGTCTCACAGATCAAGAACAGGACTTGACTACATCTATAAGGACCACAGTAAGGGGATAAATTATTCTCACAGCTTAGAGTAAGAAGCAGGATTTCCTTCTTCTTTTAATTCAACTCACTTGCCTTTTCCTAGCTCTGCCACAGTCTCTAGCTTATTATGTGTGTTTGTGGGTTTAATTACACTTTTAAATCCAGCCCCAACTAGGAACCAGAGAGAATATTCTGTCATAATGAACACTATCATAATTTCAGAATAAATTCTTCCTACACTTAGAATAACTGTATGTAATATTCTTTCAACTTTAGCTTTTAATCTCTTCAGATATAATATTACTACTTCTGCTATCTTCAGAGATACTCTAAGTATGCAAAATTATACATAACCATGCAGGAAGGGCAGCATCCCCTTAGTCAGTAAGTAGGCTGTTTCACATGTGGAATCAGAGTGAGACGCTGTGGGAGTACACGCTGCTCACATGCTCCCAAGACCAGCTTACCCCTGTGCAGGATTGCTGCCCATGCAGCAGATAATGTTCCAAGTAAGAGCAAATAGGAACCTTCTCCGAGTTTTCAAATTAACCTCTAGAAATCCAGTAAACTTTTTTCTGCTCCAAGAAACTGGAGGACACAAATGTCTGTCTTTACTTCCTTACCATCTTCTAGGCTCCCTGTCCTCTCCTCATCCTTTCCCACCCTCCCTTGCTTCTCCGAGAATATTTTTTTTCACGACTTTGCGAACTTTTGAAGACAGAAGGCTGGCAGTCTCTCACTTCCTACCAGCTTCACACTGTTGAAGGGTCTGGTAACAAGCACAGATCTCAATAGCAATTCTCTTTCTCCCAGTGTTAGTTTGCTGCTTCCCTAGGCTGTTGTTTGAGAAGTGACTTTCAAATGCTGGAAGGGAAGAGGAAAATTCACTCTAGCACTGCAGGGCTGCAAGACACTGCTAGAACTCCCTTCTTATCCCAAGGGCCATAAGTCATTTTTCTGTGTTTGATTTTAGTTACATCTAATATAGTTGTTTGGGGTTTTTTTAATCAGTATCACCTCAAAAAAATGGCTACTTTTCAAATTATATTCAGGTTATATAAATTTTCAATGCAGAACAGAATCAGAAACTGGAGGAAATAAATACAATGCTTTTTCTTGATTGAAAATTATACCTACTGGAGAACTGATACTGTTTGATACAGTGCTGTCTCAAACCGCTTCACTGTAAAATATCCAGGAAAATCAGTTTTCCATCTGCGGTAGTAAAGTTATGTTCAACATATTTTGATCAGTTTACAAAAATATAATTAAGTTGGAAGAATCCATTGTGGGTTTTGTCTTATAAATGAGTCAATTTAGTTAAAGAAACACAAAAAATTGCATACTAACCCCAGGAATAGTATCATGTCTATCAAATCCCAGAAACAGTTTGTTTTTAATTTTGTTGTTTTTTAAATTTTTTTTCTGGTTGATTTTGTTATTGTTATAATTTAGTCTATCCTGTGCACTTTTCAACAAAAAATTAGCTTCTGGAGCCATCATGAAGAGTTACAAGTCTTTCCAGCATATAGAGTTTCCCTTTCCAGGATAACTAGATTTCCTGTTATCAGCCTAATTGTATCTTAGTTTTATTTGCTCTTGTTAGACTCTTTTTCTTCCTTATTATCTCTAAAAAAATAGAATTTTTTACATTTCTCATAGTAATTTCCTGAACTATGTCTAAATCCTACAAATTATTTGTCAGACAAGTGTTCTTCATATATCCTCACTTCAATGCAGTATTTAAGTTCCATTAAAATTTTTCCAGCTTGCTTTCTTTATTCTTCTGTGTTTTCTAAAGGTGTCTTTTCTTATGACAGTCAGCATTGTAGCAGCTAAGATGCTAATTGCTTCAGTTGTTTCTGAAAATGAAAGAAATTCTTAACTAATTCAGGTCTTTTGCTATCATAAAGGAAGACAAATATATGATTATTTTGCTACCCTTGGGGTTTCCAGACCTCCTGAGTCACTGCTTTCGGTTTCAGTTGAAGTTTTCCATTCTTTTAAGAAAAATGTGTCTGACAGTGACTCCTATCAACTTGGAATTCAAATTTTGTTATGTCTGTATGTTGCTTCTAGATCCAGTTTGAAAAAATTACTTAGTTAATTTTAGACAAGAATGCCTCAGATGATATATGTGCTAAAGAACACATATGCCTTTTGGTTCATGCATTGTCATCAATGATGAGGGCTTTTGCTGTCACAAATCATATAACAGTTTACTGAAGGTATGTCGATACGGAGTAAGTTCTAATGTCTGTCTACTGTTACCTCTTTACTCAGCGGTTAAATAGCTTTTGTTAGAAGAACGAGGAGATAGATACACAAAGCGGATGTAAGAAGCAAGATGACACTGTTTTTACATTGATTACTTCTGAGCATTTCAAATTGTAACCTGTGATTTTTTATTTTGTTTTGATGAGCATATTTGGGAAGATTTATATACCATGTCTTATGGGTTCCCTTTTCTTAAAACATCCTTCAGAGTACAGGCTAGGAAAAGCTGTTTACTTCGTTATAATGCAGTTTTGACTGATTCCTTGTGAAGATAATATCCACAGCTTAAAGTTAGTGAACTTCCTTAGTAAATTAAACTGATATATTCATTGAATTTATACACAAAAAAAGACCCAGTTATCCATTCTTCAATGACTGTTGTAGACTTGTTCCCCCAGTACTTTTTTTTCTATTGTGCTGTCCAGCTGCCCAGCCAGTTTTTGGATTTTGAATTTGCTGGAGCCTCTTTCACTGCACTTGGGAGTTTAATGAAGTCATATAGATGTCATGGTTTGGAAATTTTATCTCAGACCATACCTAGACTTTTGTTTGATTGGTCATTTACGGCTCTCACGGTACATCATAGAAACAATAAATAATCTTTTCCATCCTTACTGTTTATTTTTGGGAAATAATTGTAAACCTGAATTAGGCTTTTTCTTTTAATCTTTTTTGCAGATGGACTGAAGTATTTATGAAATAAGCTTTGTTTTGTGTAGTGTTGCAATAACATACATCACTCAAATGGCAGATTTGGGAGGTTTCAAAGCTGAATGAAACCTACACATTGCACAATTTATTTTGTTGTTTTTTTTGTTTGAGTTTTCAGGATACATTTCCTTTTTCAAGAGTGAGAAATGTTTGCATTATTGCCACTTCTTTCCATGAGATAACCATTTCTTCCTTTCAAACCAAGTAGCGTTTATGTATTCAGTAGTATACAGAATTAATCCTTGACCAGCAAGGCCTAAAGCTACAGTCTCTCAAACTCTTCTACTACTCATTCAGGTTTTACTGGTTTCTAATGTTCGGTATTGGTGGTTCCTGGAATGAGAAGAACACGGGGAAGGACTCAAAATTCTTTTAGATGTCTTTGTCTCCCAAGGATTTTGTTTCCTGCAGCATCTTAATGAGGAGCTGCTCTGAACTCATCATCATTCTTTGCAGGCAAGAGGGATCCTGTAACAGTATTTGACGTTTTTAAGCATTAAAAAAGACAGATTTCTTAATTTAGCTGAAACATCTGGGATTTTCTCAATTAACAGATTTCACATTGTTATGACGGCTTAATATTTTCCCCGGAAATATTTTGTGTCTTTGTTTCTTTTCCCTTTTACGTTTTTTAAAAAGAGAATTTTTAAATTCTTTAATCAAGCACATATTATGGGGCAGGTAACCCTAGGCAGGTAATATATGCACAAACAAGTGCATATGATTTCTATGTTATTCTGAATTACAGTCTTCCATCATCCATATACATTATATAGAAATATTGCTGTATAATTTTCTTTACTTCTTAATCTGCTTAGAGGTGTGATGTTTGCAGTTGCAGTTCTCTGAATGTGAACACACTTCTGTGATAGTGAGCATGCTTAGCATGTGCTCTTAGTATGCAAGAGCCCAATCCTGTGTGCATTTTAAGTACATAGAGTCAGAACTAACTTCTTCTCTATGCCTATCTAAGAATCTCTATGCCTTACCAGTTGTTAGAAGTTACCACTTTTCTCAGTGATGCACTTACACGGTGCTAGTACAAAAAAACAGTCTGATGAAAATGTTTGGACACATTGAATTTTATGAAAAAGCAAAAAAAATTTTCAGCACAATATAGCTGCTTCAAGCACAGCAGAAGTGTATGTGAAGGGAGGTGTTTATATACCTCTGTTGCTAATCTTTTTTAATGAAAAGAGCATTACATTGTAAGAACTTTAGGGTTTCAAAGTTAGGAGTTGAACAGTTAGGAAGTAAACCAACAGAATTTGTCTATGCAATGCTGTTTTCTTAATCCGAAAGTATTACTCTTTCACAGCTGAGTAGTGTCTATAAGCGCATGGAAGTGCACTTCTAGTGCATAGTCCATGGAAGATACTGTAATACCTTCTAAAACTGGAAGAAACTGGTGTTTTGGGTACAGAAATGTGTATAGAAAAGATCTTAGGAACAGTGAAATAAAGGAGAAATATACTGGATTTTTTATATTGATAACTATTATTATTAAGTATTGTGAACCATTAATTAAATAGTAAAATCAAATTCCAGAGGAAAAGGTAAATGTGGTATATTTAATATTCCTTATTCAATATAGATTAGGAGTTTTGCTGTTTTCCATTCCAGTGCTCTGTGCTGCAGTAATCTCAGCAAAGTGCTTTCCAACATCTCTGTAAGAAACTTTTTCATTCAATTGTTTCCAAGAGAATCTTGGAGAAAAAAATGTGATTTGTACCAGGAGTTAAATAACCCCGTGTAGGAAATTATTTGACAGAATACACAGTAAGTCCCTTTGACTTGCAAAATCTATTCAGTTTTTCAGTTTCAATGAACACATCATTTGCATGCTTCTAAATTGCAGCTTTTGAGACTCTGAACACACAAATTGCATCACAGGATCTCACAAAAGGATCCTTTCTATCAGTTTTTAGGTTATGGTGAAAGTGCTTTAAAGCTGTTGTTATTAGAGATGCTTTATCATTTGCTTGGGGAGTAAAGATACTGTGTCATGGAATCTTAAAAGAAAGTACGTTTTGTAATTCTTGTATTGACATGGTGTATTCTGGAAAAACTCACTCAGCAGTCCATCCTTTGTTGTGTAGAATGTGTGGAGAAGTTGTTTTGGTTTTAATCTTCAGCATTGATGATTGGTGATCTGAAATTGTTCAGAGGAGCTACTGTACAGAAACTGACTGGAATTTCTGAAGTACAAATATTCATATGCAATATTTGTCCTTGGTAGAAGGTAATAGATGACAGCAAACAACAGGCAACATTCTCAAAATGAAGTATTTCGACATCTCAATCTCAGTAACAAATGTGTTGAAGCTAAAGTATTGCAAAATTACTTATTTAGAGAAGTGACATTCCAAGTAAAAAGAAAGGGGAGTATATCTTTGGTATAGATACCTAGTCTACAAGGTAGTACACATAACTAGAAGCACTACACATGGCAATTTTTTGGTGAGACAGTGCTCCCTAGTTGTTACACTGTTAGGTAGAGCTCATTACATTGTCAGTTGCATTAACTATCGCATTCTTATTGAAATACAGTAGGTATTTATTATCATTTCTCTCATTTCTGCTGTACAATTCTGCAGTTTGTAAAGAACAAAATTTTTCATTTCTCACGTTTTTTTCTACTTCAATTTTTAAAGAATTTTGCGAAAGTTGTGATGGATTGAATAGATTTTTACATTTTATATTAAATATAAAGCAGTTTGAAGTAACTGAGGGAAATCTTAATGATTTGTAATTAAAATACTGACAATGCTATGTAGTAGCAGAATGGTGTCACTACCTTTAACAGCAAATCTTCAGCTGTACTGCTTCTATTGAGCAGCAAAGGATTAATTCGTACATGCAGTGGAGCTGAAGTGGGAAGGACAGTTTGCACGTGAAAAAGAGGGCTGAAAAAGGAAGTAGGCACCCGGTTCTCCTTGTAAGCGAGTTCAGTGGCTTGTTTTCAACTGTTATTTTAACAGTAATCTGCCTAACCTCTACACCTTTGGAAATATTCTGCCTTTTGTCACTGGCTTAACACACACTATTATACAGCTGTAACATACTGCATCTGATGGGCTATATATGTCTTCATGGAGCCTAAATGCTTTCCTGGTAGTGCAGAAAAGCATTTGGTGTTTTCTTTGGTTAACTCCTTCTGAAATTGACTGTAGTATAGCTTTTAGGTTTTAAAACAATGTGCTGGGGTGGGCAGTATCATAAAATCAAGATCAGATTCTATGGCATAAATAATTTATAGACATTTACTATCTTAAAAATTTGTTTAGTAATCTGGATTTAAAAAGTATTAGTGTTATCATTTTATATATATTCAAAGTGGCATTTTGAAGATGCACATGGTTGGTTACCCATATCCACCAATTTCATTACCATTTCTATTACCAAATGGCGTAGGCAAATAACTGATCTGTGAAGTTTGTGTAAATCGAATACAGTCAGGTTTAGCTCAAAACTTAGGTACAAGCCTACTGAGATGCAGGAGCAAGTTACGTATTCCATGGTGTTGCTTTCTCCAGTATATTAATCCAAATTTTTAGGTGCATCGTCCCCAAAATGCTTTGCAAGTTCTAAGTAAGAAGGAAACCATGTTATGAAGGATTTACTTAGGATTTGATTAGCTTGATTTCAGTTGAAGAAAACAAGGTTTTTTAAGGAAAGTTACAGTAAATACTAAAATCTTTATTTATACTTAGGTAATTTTTTTTACTTTTATTTATTTTACAAAATTAACTGTCACTGGAGTCAAACTACTAAAAATTAAATATATTCATTACTTGGTCATGTCTAAGTCATCAAATACTGCCAGAGATACCTCTACCAGAGAATTGGTTTTTATGGTCATGACATAGTGGAGTTAAACGGATAAAATCATTTGCTGATAACAGTTTATAAACAAGAATGACATTGAGTTATCTCCTGGTATCTTGAGCCTCATGACATAGGCATCATTACAGTAAATGTTATGATGGATCCCAGCAAAGGGATTGAGGGTGCAAGTTACAGTCAGAGGGAATTGTGGATGTGAGGAGAAACAGAAAACGGAGTCTGTACTTAATCTGATCTAACAGCAGTTATTACTGTGACACTTTTATTACTCAGCCACATAAATTCTATGTCATTCTGTGATGTTTAGGATCCTCATGGCAGCACAGTTGCTGAAAGTATGTTGAGAGTGCAAGCAAATTTCAAATCAGCATCTTTGTGCTGTATGTATACCAAGCTCACCATTGAGAAGAAGAAAAGATGATAGAATAAGCCACCCTAATACATTTAAACATGTTTTGTTTTATGTAAAATAATTCTGTAAGAGCCTGGGAGAGCTCTCAATATGTGTCTATATATGTCTGATACACAGAGCTGCACTTAACATCAAAAAGACCCAACAGGAGCATCAAAATTGAGACTAACCGGTCTCAGGTTGAATTTCTTACTGTACAGGAAAATTGACAGAAGCCTAGATGGTCACTTCATGAGGAGAAACAAACATATGCATTGGGCCAACACTGACCTGATGTCTGCCTACCCACCATCAGACTGTCCTGTGAGCCCAAACTCAGTGATTGGTGCTTAATTTAGCCTTATGGCAGTTATTCTCCACTACTCTGGAACTATAACAGTTGATAGGTTTACAGGCCCCCATCATTAGCATTCATTGATAACTCACTGTTGAGGAAATTATGACTATCAGGCTGTTACTTTTGAGGTGCATGTGGCAAGTTCATTGGTGTGGATGTGAATCTGTCAAAAGCTCTAGAATGACAGTCAACACCTCTGCTTCTGGGATCCACCCTGTCCAGAAGCAGCTATTCATTGCCCTCTGTATGTAGGCTATTCTTGACTTACATGAATCCATTACAGCTAATTTGGCAATGAGAAGTCAATGATAATTGTAATAACACACGTGAAAGGACAGCAATTGCATGGTGTACCTCTGGCTGCAGCATCTCAGCTATGTGTTAGGGCCACTGTATTATTACAAAGTTATTACCTGATGACAAGTTGAGATACTTACTAACCTGCTTGACTTCGGTTGCTTTGCACCAATAGCGTGATTGGTTTTACCCATTTGACAAATTAACTGAGCAATTAGCAAAATAAATTTGATTTTGGAGAGCATCAGGGATTACAGTTCCTGTCAAGCCTTCAATCAATAAAAAAGATGCAGAATATCATCACATGGTACAGGTGACTCAAAATTTACCCTTATCCAAAAAACTTTTCAGTGTATTGAAAGAAACCAACTGCTGCAACCTGTATTATCTCTTGTACTAAGAGAAGAAATAGATAAGTGATATTAGGTGAGAACCTCTGATCAGTCTAGCTCCATGTAATCTCTATTTTCTCCCCTGCAAGAGTAGGGATGTAGACAATAAGCTGACATAGGTGACTTGTGAATAGAAATTACAGACACACATCATCTCCAGCAGAGGTATACTGAATAACCTTGAAGGAGGTATCTCATCTCCAAGCTGAGAGATTAAATTTTTGTTACCAAAGTGTACACTTCTTACTTAACTGGTTGACAGACATGACTGGCATTTTGTTTGCATATTTGACTGATTTGTCCCCGTAGTTCTTTGTCCAGTGTGGTCTGTTGCAGAGGAATATATAGGTATTTTTTTTGTTAGACCCTTCCACGACTTCTGCTTTCAATAAAAAACTCAAATAGGTAATAAAATGTTATGCTAATTCTGTAGTCTGCTAAATACAAATTATCTGCAAATTTGTCCATTAATTTGCATAAATAGTTTTATGATATGCTATGCAGTGTCATAGATTTTAATTTTTTTCATCAGAGGGAGGCTCGGTCATCTTAATTTAGTCAAACTTACTATGACTTGTCTCATACTGGCATTTTAGTTGAAGAGATAAAGCTATATTACCAACCCAAAACTGCTGAGGAGTTTATGTCTTAGATCATTACTTACTATTGAGGTCAAACTTTGCTATGCTTAATACCTGACAGACAAAAGATAAGGAGTTTCTGAACATTTCAAGAAGAATAAGCCTAGGTATGTTAAGTAAATCAGCTTGGAGTCGATATATCCTCCAGAAGCTGTCTGGGAGGGCTTCCACAAGTTTGGAACTGAACTAACTTACTTTATATGGAGGCATAGAAAGGCAGTGAAGCATCAGAAAACTGTGAAAACAATTGGCAATGAGCCATCTGTTAAGCAACCACAACTACGTCAAAGGTATCTAAAAATGTATCAGTTGGTTTGGGAACATAATGCCCTAACTCCAATTAAAAGGCACATTGAAAACAATCAAAAATGTGGTTTAAAATAAATTGTCTTTATTCATGAAATACAAGCAGAACTGCTCTCATAGACATTGTTAGTAAGTCCTGAATACTTATGTGAATTAATTATTAGTCTCTACTTTTCCTCTCTGGAGTAGAAACTACCATTTTATTTCAGTCCCATTGTGTCTCTCCCTAGTTCCCCTACAGCCTGACATTTCTATCATGTCCTGTCTTTTTGCTTCTCCTGAGTTTTTCCATTATGTATTTATTGTCTGTTCAAGCCACTTTGTGCAGTGTTATTTCCACCCCACTGACTTTATTCACTCACCCCTTTCTCTACCCTTTTTCCTGACCTTTTGACAATTCTGCTGCTTGGACCTCCTTTCCGCAATTCTTCTTTTCCACTTAGGCTTCCTTCTTCCCACACTCCCACCTAAATTACAAGACTCCAAACTGGCCTGTCTGCATTTCTGTCTCTCTACCTTTAAGTGCTTCTGCTTCTATGGAACCCCTCTTTTCCACCTCCGTCTTGTATGTGTCTTCTTTGCACTTTGGCCTTAGGTGGGAGAAACTGGGGACACTTTTTGCAGTCATTTAATATTTTGTGCAAATTTACTCCAGTATTTTCTGCCTACTTTATATATAGTCATCAGCCTCAGGTTTGAGAAATCAGTATGTAGCTTCAGTCGTGACAGAGGCATCACCATGAGAGCTCTGAATGAAATCTCATCATCATTTTTTCAGGCTTCTGCCCATATAGTAGTGTTGTCCTCATTGTTTGTAAGAGAGACAGGGGCAAAAGCCTTGATCTGTTATTTGTTTCAGCCAACACTATGGCCCCATGCAGCAGGGAAAAGCTGACTGATAATGAAAGTACCAAGAAAAAAATGCCTGAATTCAGCCTTGCTACAGTTCTGTTAAAATGTGAAGGTACTGAATCACTAATTCTTTAATAGTATGCATGCAGGTAGATGTTGGTACCAGACAGTTAATTCCTGAGCTGGCTACAGATGAAAGTCTAGTTTTGACATCTTTCTTCCACTCTTCCTTCAAAGCGAAAGAAGTGTTAGAAAACTTTTCCACCAGCAGTTTGGTACATTGTTATGTGAAAAAAGGAGTTACATACAGACACAAAGTATCTACAAATCACTGCAGCGCTGCTAATTTAATTCATATACATATAGCTAATAGTGTTTTTCCTAGTGTGATGGTGATTTCCATTCCTGTATACTGCGTATTTTAAGTCGTGCTATTTGAGGACATTCCCAGCAGCGGGTTTTGTTGGTTTGGTTTTTTTCTTCCATCCATCCAGTCAGACTGCAAGTAGGAAACTGGGAAGCATTCTGCTGTTTGTGGAAGTCTGCCTGCAGTAATAAATGTAAGCGTATGTATTTTGAAACAATTATTTTTAGAAACTTCTGTCGAGGGCTGTACTGCTGTTTGGACTTCATCCTGCCCTTTCAGGTTTTGTTGCTTAGTCTATGCATTTTTAATAATCGCATTGCCTGCTAGCAGTGACATTTTGTGAAGGTCATTTTTCTTGTGAAGTTGGAGAGTGGACCGGAATTTTGTTGAAGGATTCCCTGAGCTGCAGGATTGTTGTTTATGGAACTGTCTTGCATCTTGTACTACCTTTGAAGCCTGTTTAGAATTTTAACTAATGGTATCTTCAAAGTGTCACTATGCTCAAGGGCAAAAAAGAAATCTCAAAATGCACTTTATATTTAAAACCAGTTTTGAATAACTATGAAATGTGGTATTAGCTGAAAATAAGCATAGATATAAACTTACTATGTATGCACACACAGAGAATTCCATGTTTCACCAACTTTTTCATTGTCAGCAAAGTGTCCCTTCACCATTGCAATGCCTTTTTCTTCTGTACTGTAGAAATCATCACGTCTGTGAATAGAGTTAAGAATTTTTAATGTGATTGATAATTTAATACATCAGCAGGTATCTTTAGACAGTCTCCCTCAGTAGAGAGGTTTTAGTTTTTCTACATCATGATTAGCCTGCTTCTTCTTATTCCCCTGTGTAGAAATACAGGCATTGGGTTGTATTTATATGCCTTTTCAATTTCTGAGTAAAGGACAGCAGATAGTAAAACTGATATGCTGTGCTTGAAATAAAAGAGGCTGTGGTGTCAGCTACTGAACTAAAATTGGTTGGTTTTGTAACAACCAAAGTTCCTGATTCCCACAACTGAGCATGTATCAAGTTAGCATGTTAAGTAAAGACCTGAAGGTTTACATGGTAGCTGTAATACTCCTTTAAAACATGACATACTCCTTTAAAAGAAGTTAAATGTAAATGGCACTGTTTGAGAATATGGCCACTTGAATATCTGTAGTGTTCAAAGGTATTATTTTTCGTGGTTTATTTATTACTTCCTGTAAGTGTTTTAGCTGTATAGCTAGTATATGACTTCTGAGTCCTTTTCATAGGTGTGCAGTTATCTATGACTTAGTTTTTGTACTTTTAAATCAGTAAAAATACAAAGATGTGATTTTTAATTTAATATTTCTCACAAAATAATTTGTCTGGTTTTCTTCTTTTTTTTTTTCCATATCAAACTGCCAATAAAATTTAGTTATTCAGAGTGTCCTTATGTTTAAGATGTGCTTTTCTCTTTCTATTTTGATAGCTGTACCATCAAAGCTTTGTAGTTTGGCTGGATGTTTTACAATGGATTCCACAGTTTTATGAGCATTGCTAACATTTTAGTACTGCCAGATAACTTAGAATCTTGTTTCAGAACATGAAACAAGATGATCCACTGAACAACAGCTACTGTGAGGGAAATTAAGAGTGGTAGGATTGTAACCTGCTTTTGAAGTGTTACATCCTAACTGAAGGTAGGGGCTGGGAAACTGAGCAGATTGTGCATTTGAGAGGATTTGTGTTAGGATGTAAGAAGGCTGTGCACATCCCAGAAAAATAGTTTTCTATCTAATTCCCTGTGTGAAAAAAGGACTAAAAAGATAAGAATTTTCAGACTCTTGTTTCCAGGCTTCTCAATGCCCACTGTATACAGACCGCTTCTGAATAAAAGCCCCCAGCCTGTTTGGAATCGCTGTTTTGCAGACATGATCAAAAGGGAAGGCCTCAGCCTCTGGCCATTATCATTACCATTTTACTGTTTTCCTGCCTGCCTGCTACATGGGCTTCCCTTTGCAAACTTTTTTTTTCTGTCTTCTGCACAGACTGATTCACCCTTCTCATGCCTGGGAAAATCTCAGTGGGAAAATGCACATGAGATTGATGAGGAAGGCAGTTACATTTGGTCTTTTCTTTGCTTATTCACAAACATTATATCCTTTCTGTTGGAGGGAGTTGTTATTTATGTGATGCTGGCTAACATTTCCTATATATATAGGGTGCTGACTTCTAGCATTTTCTATAGAAGTCTTTACAGTACAGCTAACAGTACTTCCTCCCAACCCCTTGTCTTTCCCTATTTTATACAACCAAGAGAAAATTCTTTAACGTATTTCAGTGTTGAGAATTTAGCAATGACGTCTCTTGGCAGAAACAAAAAAAGAAGATATTCTTACCCAAATTTTACCTGGTTTCATGTTTTTCTTGTCCTTGTACTTCTTCACTCACTTTGCTATTCAATCTCTGATTGCAGGCCACTAAAGAAGTAATAGAGCGAGAAGCCCCAGGGATGGCCCTGGCAATGCTGATGGGATCACTTAATGTAACTCCTCTGGGCATGCTCTCTAGGTAAGACCATTTCCTTCAGAATGTGAGGTGAACTATTTCCTTAGAAATACGCATTGTTATGAAATGACAAGGCGCAGATAACTGAAGGTTGTCACTGTTATCAAGTCTAGAAGTCTTAAACTTCAGAGAAGGGCCACATTCCAAGAATGCTAATTGCATTCTTTATTTTAGTTCTGTTTGTTGTCTCCATTAGATTAGACTGTATCCCCCTGCATTTTCTGTGCCAGGTTATTTGTAATGTTGATGCATGATGTTAAACTGCTGTCTTTTCATCCTAGAGCTATGGAATTTTGGTGGTAAGTGAAGTTCATCAAGTACTAAAATGTTTTGTTTAGCAAAAAGACACTTTGATAAATACAAATGTATTGATTTGATAATGTTTTTTTCCAATACCAGCAAAAGATCTCTGAATATTTATCCCATGCTTTCAGATAAATACTGTAACTCCTAGAGTTTGGTATTTCCTACTGAATACCTAGTAACTGTTTCTCTGCCTGTTATTTCTTTTTCATCAGTGTCATCTCTTATTATTGTGTATTCCTTTCTGGAGCTGATTTTTAGTTTATTCATTCAATTTACCTCATTTTACATATGACAGACTTAGTAATATCGATACCTGTCATAGAATTTAGTTTGTGCTTGAATGTTGTTTTAAGGTAAAAAAGAAACAATGGCTGTTACAGGTTTTTGATTTCTTCTTGCATAACGACAGTATAACAAGAAGATAATTATATAAAAAATAAAGTAACTTCCAAATCTGCAACTTTGTATCCAGATACTTTTCTTTTTTAAACATTTAGATGAGAGTTTACTGATTCAACTAGGTATTTTAAAACTTTTCATATTACTTATCAATCATGTGTCTGAAAGGGCAACATTACCAAATTAACACCTTCAGGTCCTGTCCAAATTAGCAGTTATTTTCATTTTCTTTAGCTGTTACAATTTTTTTTATATCGTAGTTTGTGTTTATGTGAAGGGAAAGGATAATAGAATGCTGCCATAAGGAGAGGAAAGGTTAATTTTGCTGTTCTGTTTCTGATCAAGAAAAGGATTGCCATTTAGATGACACTACCAAGTTTGATTTAGGTATGATCAGGATGCCTGCAAGAATGTTGTAACGGCAGTGGAACCAAAATGCTGGATTGTAACCTGACACTTCTGTACATATAGAAAAAAATGTCCCTTAACCTACAGCCACGTTGAGTAGTAATTGATGAGAGTGATGAGAGTGGTGGCAGATAACATTGCAAAGATACTGCATGCAATGATATTAGGCTTTTTAAAATTTTCCAGGTAAAATCTTTACTTCAGGCCTAAAAGCAATCAGCAAGCAAAGGCCATTATTTTTGTGACACTATTCAGATCATAGAAGTACACAAAAATTACAAAATTAGAGCATTATGGTTTCAGTTCTGCGTGAATGCTTGTGTGTGATGATTACGGTTTTTTTCTGTAGAATTTATCTGCAAATGTGTAAGGTGGAGGAAGGAAATTTACTATTCTTTGTTTTGACTGTCCTATGTGTAATCCTGTCTCAAGTTTAGTGCTCTTTATTCAGAATCTTCTCTGAATACAAACTCATTTCCTTGGATATTTTTCTTACAGCATTTGTTATTTACTGTAACATAGAAATTATTAATATATTTTCATAGAAAATTCTGCAAATTGAAGTAGTGTTGTAATCCCCGTTTGCAATGACAACTAAGGCACACATTCAGAGGTCAAAAACATACACTAATTTTAGGTGCACAGATTGAGAAATGTAGATCCTAATTTTTTCAGAGTAGTTATCATTAAATGTTACTTGTCCTAAGCTTACCTCTCATTGACTTCAGTTTGAAATGAAGTTCTGATGGATAATTTTGCATGTATTTTCTTTGACTTTTCAAAAAAGGAAAAGCAGAAGTTCCATTATGCAACATTAAGCTGACACTTCTATAAATCACCTGCAGGCTTGGAAATGTTAGGTCAATCGTGTTGAATTTTATCACATGAATGTCTAAAATTGTTATAAATTACAGGCTGCCTTTTTGACTATGGGCCAGCATTAGGGAGTGGTGAGTTATTTTGTAGACTGGATTTACAGATGGCAAATGAGGGGCAGTGAGGCTCTCATAGTTTGGATTCAGTCCCAAAGACCAGCAGGGAGTATCTTAGAGCATAGTAGACCTTCTTATGTGTTTTCTGAAAGTGTTTCCTTTTCTTCTCTGTGAGCTTCCAAAGTGGTCCTTGTCCCAAAATTACCTCTTCCCTTTACCCGAATCCTTACCTGTCAACTACCTGTGATGTGCCAGTCTTTATTGAAGCTTTTTAAAGCACTCTCTGTCTCCTTGTCCTTGTACTTTTACCAGCATAGTTTCTTCCCAAGGAGATCCTGAGTTTTTTTCAGAGATCACAATCTCCATCCCTGCTTCTGCATCAGACCTGTATTTTTTTCCTGCCGCATCCATTTCTTTCTATTGTTTTCTTTCTCCCTTTTCTTTCTCCCACATCCTGTGTTTCCTTCCACTCCCTTGCTTCTATTTGTATTCTTCTTTCCCAGACAATGGGGAATTTTTCAAAGTTTCTGTCCACTGCATCACAAGGCTAAGGAAAACATGAGGTCCACAGCATCTCCCTTAACTGTTCTGTATTTGGAGGAATATCATCAATTTATCACTCTAATTAGCTAGAATGAATGCACATTTTATATGCATTTATGCTAGGAGCACGCACAATAGTTTTTGCAAGCCATACAGCTCTTAAGTGCTTTTACTTAATTTTGCATTTTCTCTTGAGAAATTTTTGGCAGCTTCATTTCTGTCTTTGAGTCACTAAATTTGATTATTGACAGCTGAAACTTGTAGCTTTCAGGAGAATGGCTGCTGGTCTCGTCCTTTTTTATTATTGGTCGGTTGTACTGGTCATTTAGCTTATAATGTTTGAAATTATTTAAAGTAGAATAAAAAAGCTAAGATTATTAAAGGAACTATCTGCCAAACACAATTCTGCCTCATTTTAATTCCTTTGTGAATAATTTCTGTTTATGTCCTTTATTTTGAATCTGACATAAACTGTATCCCATAAATGGGATTTGCTTGATTGAGTTTGTACTCTGTAAGTTTGGCTACTGCAACAAGAGTAAATGAGCATATTTCTTTAATTTAGGCTCTCCATTTTTGTATTTTAGTAGCATTTCAGTATATATTCAATATATACTCCTCAACTACCTGGATTTCTTTCTTAACACACATGATACAGTGTCAAAGAAGTGAATATAGGAAAACAGAAGCTAGGAGTCATTCAATAGTCAAGCTGCCAGTTAGAATGAGGCTTGTCTTCAAGCTGTCTTGACGGTGATATCAAAAGTTCATATCATGGCACAAGAAAAGGTCTCTGTGCTATTTAACTGTAAGCATTATGACAGCTGTCACTAAAATGCTTGCTACCACTAAAAAATGCCCTGCTACCTATAAATTACATTAATCACTGAGAATTATTTATATAAGAATAAATCCAGGGAAGCTGGCTATCCCACAAACCCTGTCTCTTGGCTCAAAATCAGTTTTAATGCCCTATTAAGAAATTAGTTGCTCTTCTGTTCTGTCTTCACTTACAGCTCCTGTTTTTGTTTGATAAAGAGATTGTTGTTACACAGTTTCTATCAGCTGTAGCCTCTATATCTCAGTGGTTTGGTTTTGTTCTTCTTATCCTTATACCCAGGTCTGGGTGTTTCATCGCTGATTTTGTAAAAAGTAGAGAAAAGCAAGAGGCACTCTTTACAACCTCAAGGCAAAGTCCAGTCATTTTAACTGACTTTTTCTTGACAAATATTTAGCTAAAAGGAGGAAGAGGCAAACTCTAAACAACAGAAAGCGCTCAGCAGTTGGGTGTTCAACTTCAGCCCTGAATCAACACCAAACAAACTCCTGAAGGCAAAAAATAACATGAAATCTTCCATCTTTGATAGTGAGTTCCATCTTTTGGTGGGGGCAGGGGGAAGACTGTCAGGAGGAATTAGATATGAATTGCATAATTACGTAAGTGCGATTTTCACTTGAGAATTACTTCCCTCTGTGCTTTTCTTACATTGTATCTCTAAAAAAAAGAAAACACGCTTTAATTAATGCAACCAGCATGTCTTAGTAATTCTGCCTGGCAGGAGGATTGACACCATCAATAACGTTACAAAGGAGCCATGTGTGTGAGCGAATAAGGACTATATCAAAGAGCGTATTAAGGAAACAATAGAATTACGGAACCCACACAGATCTCAAAAAGGACAGAAATCTAGCCAGTGTTTATACTATCAGTTAAATCTTAGACTCTATCAGCCTTATTTGATGCTTCCTCAGCTCAGCATTTTTTGAGCTGTTCTATGAGGACATGGGTAATGAATATTTTTAAATATTTTATAAGTTTATAAATTCTGATAAATAGTAAAATTCATCCTAAAGGCTCTGTTCTTGTTTCTACAGTGGAAAAAGCTGCATGCAAAAAATTCACTCTGGATTTTTCTTTCTTTTCAGACCTGTGTGTGGAATCAGAGGGAAAACTCTCATAATTAATCTACCAGGTAGCAAGAAGGGGTCACAGGTAAGAAGTATTCTTACTGATCTGCTGCTGAGGACCCATGGTTTTACAGATTTTACAAAAGTGAATTGAAATGCATATTCATATATCTGAATGCACCATAACTCTTAGGGTTGATACAATTCCAATCTGATTGAAGGTGTGTGACCAAGACAGCATTACGTTTAGTGCAGGAGAGTGCTCACTGTAAAAGTGCTAATAAAGATAGTCCCTTTAATGGTTCCTTACACTTCCCCTTTCTATAGTCAGTCTGTACCTGATCCCTGTGCTGTCTAGAACTTCCAAGAAAGTATTCTTTTTCTCACAGAAGAGGAAGACCTAGTGTATGGTAGAATATGTTGGAGTATGAAGAGCATTGCCAGTTCTGGTCAGGAAGAAGGAAAAAATGTAACTTAAATTTTAAGTTACATTTAAGGACATTTTAGATCTTTTTGGGTATGGATACCAGATTTTAAGCCCTTAATACAGTCTGTTTTCTGTCTGTATTTTGCTTCATTTGGACAGAGAAGTTAGGCTTTATGGTTTTATTCATGCATTCTGACTGTAGAGCTAAGAGAAACAGAATTAAACACCAGGAGGGATTTTTCTCCATGTGTGTTAATAAGGCTTGATCATTCAGTGCTCTTTCTTTCTATGTAATTGTCTGACAGATCTAGAAATTGCCTTTTCCACACAAATACTGGTAAGCTGAACAGTAGGCAGTACAATGTAATACAAAGCTGCTAAGGTAGATTTCCCATCAAACACAAGATCACATTTCTTCAGAGCCCAGACTAGGTGAGTGGCCTTGTTAAAAAACATCTTTACTGCTGGCCTCTAACAAATGTGTACCTTGTAGTTTATCGATGTCTTCTGAACTGGTAGTACCCAATCACAGGAAAGACAGTTCTAATGTGTTTGGCAGCACAGCCCTGAAGTCACTGTTGCTTGAAAGATTTATGTCCAGAGATAAATAAAGAATGTTTATGTAGGCTGTCACCTGGAAGAGGAAATGCTTCAAATACTATTATCTTAAGCAGCCATCACAGGTTTTTAGATATATTGTCTACATATTTCAGTTCAAGAGCTCAGTAAGCCCTCCTATGATTCAACCATTCCTAAGAGCCTTTTTAGGAAATATAATGAGACTCTGTAATTGAAAAGAAACTTAAAAGCCTTCAAAACAGGCAACAAGCATGGTGGGGAGGGAGTATACCTACTTGAAGGTCTTCCAGTTGTGATGAGTGGGAATTTATGTGTATGTACACAAATTTAACATAGCAGTGAGCCCCACATCTTGGAGAACTAGTGCACCTGTAAGAATATTTTTCAGAAGTCGATACTTTTTGTTGACTTATGAAAGAGATGAGATAGCTTACAATCTCTAATGGTTTCTGTTGTGTGAAGTAGCACTCCTAACATGGTGGGTACAGAAAACAAATTGTCATTTTCTTCCCTGAGGGTCTCAGACTGTGAAGATAGGTAAATTGTAGAAAGAGGATGAGAAAAAGAAGTGAAAAAATGTTAATAAGTATTTCAGCAATAGTTTGATAAGATATAAAAAAGGTAATTTTGTTGGAAAATAAAATAGAGTCATATGATTTCATTACACAAGCAAGATTTTTATAAACTGGTGATTTACTGGTTCCTGTCATGATACTCTGTTCTGTCACAATTCATTTTAATATGAGGCATCTTTAAAGGTATCAGATTTCAGCAAAAATTTTTAAGATGAATAGTAGTGAAAATTGTTCCGTAACAGGCTGGATCTCAAAAAACAAATAGGACAAGCTGTTACCAGGAATCTTTCTCATTTCTCTGGTTTATGACTTGCTAATTTCCTTGCTATATCAATAAAATCATATAAGAAGCTTATTTAAAGCAATGAAGTTGCAGCAATATACAGATTCCGTTAATAAAATATTAAAATACTAATAGAAAATGGCAGCAGTGTAAATGTTCCATCTCAAAATGGGCATAATGCATACCAAACATGTTCTCTCCAGAGAATGTGTGGCATGTACACTGAATCAAGATCTGTTGTTCTGGCCAGTTTTCTTTTAGCCTTGCAAAAGGTATTTTATGATATTAAAGAGAGTAAAGTGTGAAATTACAGATTTCATAGAAATTTTAGTGTCTGTAACAATTTTTCATAATAGTACTAACAATTGCCTAAAACAATGAACTTTTACAAAATGAGCTTTGGAGTAGTTACTGGGAACCTATTCACCAACAGTCAAGCCAACAAGGCTTTATTTCAGCAGCAGTAGGGGAGCATGCTTCTCTGAAAAATTAGTCCTTAATTACTTTTTCATTATTATTGGTCAGTTCACTGATTTTTGTCTTTGTTTACCACTCACTTCAAGTTTGCTTTTTCACAGAAGTAATGATGTTTGTATGCTTCAGTACTTTAAACATTTAAAAAATAGTACTGTAGAGACACAAAAACTCTGAAGTTTACAGTTACATTAGAAGCTATAATTATTATGCTTGCAAATATATTTTAGTATATATTCATTATATACAGCATCCTATGTTAATCTAGTTTGCCATCAAGTAGTCTGACATTTCATTACTCTTAAAGGAGCAATTGAAAGGTGGGTTCTTATTGTGAAGCTTTGAGGACATAATGTGAGTTGTAGTTTTGCCTTACACAGTGGCTTATATAAACTCTAGTGATTTCTGGTGGATGGCTTGCTCTGTATCTTGTTTACATAGGCATTTTTTAAAAATATTTGTTACAGCATCTATTTATAAAATGTTTATTGTTTTTTATTTTCTGGATTCTCTGAAATGTTGAAATAAATTTTAAATAGTCTTCCTCATGCTAGAAACAAAACTGAAAATGAAGTACAACAAAAGGAGTAACGTCAGCTTTCTTTGTCAACTTGTATGTTCCCTCACTGCACCTCCATGGCAATTCATTCTTGTGACCCTGCCATCATTTTCAAATAATGTAATGATTCTATGTGGCCTGCTCAGATTATATGAAGAAAACTTTTTACAGAGGCGCGTGGGAGACAATAGTCTTAAAATGAAGAAGGTAGCTTCCAGCTAGATAAAAAGACAACCGAAAAAAAACAAAATTCACTTTGAGGGTAATTGAGTGTTAGAACAGGTTGTCAAGAATGGCCGTGGAGTCTCTGTTCTTGGATTTTTTTCAAGACTTTACTGAGCAAAGCCCTAAGCAACCTGTCTGAATTTCATATTGATGCTGATCTGAGTAGGAGCCTGCAGTGTGTGATGTCCTGAGGTTCCCCTTTGATTTTATGAAATACTAGCATATTTTAGCAGCAAAAGTAGCTGTCTATAAGTATGCCCATTACAGAAGAAGAGCAGTTACACAGTGTCTACAGCTTTACTTTCTCCAGATGTATAAAATAAACATTATTTTTAAGATCACAGAGCAAGGAGAGGTTTGAAAAATTGTTTATTTATGAACAATTATTTCTGAGTTATGTAAAATTATAATTAGTGTATTTTGTCATTCTTCCAGTATATAGGATAAGTCCACGAATAAAAAAGGATGTAATTACATGGAAGTATAATTATGGAAACCCTTATGAATTGTTCTCTAATTGTGAAGGAACGTAATAGGAATGGTATGAAGCTAATACCCCTGCAGGGATAGAGCTAATGTTTTTATTCTGCATTTTTGTAGCATTCTGCCAGCTGTCATCTACTGGTTTTTGTGTTATGTATTCATTAAAATTTAAGTCTTGTTTTCTGAAGGTTTTATCCAATATTAGCTTAATTACAGTAGCCCCGTAGCAAAAATATGTAGTATAGTCTGCAGTTATGGTTCTGAGTTTGCCCTCTGTGAGCACTTGTATAGGGCATTTAAGGTTTTATTTATGATTGGGTGAGAAGATGCATCTAAATCCCAAGCACATTCTAAGAGTAAATCTGAAAAATTCCTATTTACTTCTGCAGGTAACTTCTCATAGCATTTCTCTTCTTCTTGTGTGTAGGAATGCTTTCAGTTTATACTGCCAGCCCTACCTCACGCCATTGATCTTTTGCGGGATGCCATTGTAAAAGTAAAGGAGGTACACGATGAGCTTGAAGATCTACCTTCACCACCACCTCCTCTTTCTCCTCCTCCAACCACCAGCCCTCACAAGCAGACAGAAGACAAAGGAGTACAATGTGAGGAAGAAGAGGAAGAGAAGAAGGATAGTGGAGTTGCCTCAACAGAGGACAGTTCTTCTTCACATATAACAGCAGCAGCCATTGCAGCTAAGGTGAGTCTGGCTTGTTTCCCTGAGAGACCCTTTAGTTTCTATCTCAGGTACTTTCCACCAATCTGCATGTTAAGACTATACACTGATGTCTGTGTGGTCAAAGACATACATTTTAGGTATGTCCTGTCGAAATACTGCTTCATAAAAATATATGAATCCTGTTTCAGTAGATGATTTCAAATACAGTGGGAGATATATTGTATGATATATTGCATGTTACCATGCATTTTTATTATACCATTCTGATGTGACACACTATTTTTAGTGAGGTTTTTTTTAGTTCAAAATACACGCCTGAATATGTTAAGTCCAATAAATGGCATACTAAGGAATCACAACAGGATTTCTTAGGCCATGATACCTATTTTGAAAAGAAAATGTTGGTTTCTAAAAACATTGGTAAAAAGTAGGACATATAGGTAGCAGGTTAAGTAATAAGCTATCCAGACTACTGTATTCCGGTTTGCATGTCCACATAAGAGACGTGAAATTCTGCCACAAAACTAAGTATCATCACATTGTCTTGATAGCCTTGATTTAACCAGCAATTCATAGATCAACATTACTCAAACCAAAATAATAAATTTGAGACTACAAAAGGAAAAAATCAGATAACACTTGCAAATCATTTGAATTGAAATTTTAAATGTTTTCCAAAGAAATATCATATTATTTGAAGTAATATATATGTACCTCAGTTTTGTCTTCAGTCTTCAAATGGAAAGACAATGTATTCCTATGTATCTGGCAAGGTTTTTTCCTAAACTGCATTGTTCTATATTTACTCCACAAATTGTGCTTTTAATTCCTATTATGAGAATTGAAAGTCTGAGTGACTCAAAATTGTATTAAACATTTTCTAAATCAGAGCAGCAACATTCTAACTCCAGAAATTTGAATTCAGGTCTGAGACATCTTGACATTTCTTAGACAGCTGCAGCTGGAGATCATCTCCTCATGTACAGAAAATCCTGATTACATATATCTTTACAGGGATGAATTAAGGTAATTATTACTTGCCAGTTTCAGTTTTTATTAATGCACATTGAAAATATCTTAATTTCTTTTGATACAGACAAAAGTAAATAATATGTGCCATTTTAAAGGCAGAAAATACCTGAGATCTAAACCGGCTGTGTTCATATGAGCTTGCCATTTCAGTGTCACACTTGTTTTTACCTCATTCCGTTTCAGTCATTTGCTTGTATAGTTTCATGTTTTCCTGTCACTGTATTCATAGCTGTTATGTGTTGTGCATTAGAAGCATCCATCCTACACCAGTTCAGCTGTTATCATGGCAAAAGGTGAACAGCCCATCCCTGGTCTCATCAGTTATTGCCATCACGCAGCAGGCAGTGCAGAAGAACTGGTAAGAGACACTTCCAAGAGGCTTTTGCACTAACCGTAGCTAAAAATACACTGCCTGCCTCCTAGTCTACTGTGTGAACAGATAGTGTTATTTATTTTCTTCTAACCAAGACACATCAGTGCTATCATTTAGAGAACATGCTACAGAAAATACTGTTTGATACAGGGCTAAACAAGGTAAAGTTTATGCACATTGTCAGTTTGAATAATTTGGCTGCTGAGATAATTATTTCTATAAAGCCTTTTTCTGATTTGTCATCTGCTTTGTCGTCGAATAGACTCAATAGTTGAATGTCATTAAAATAATCCCCTAAAAATTACTGCTTTAGGGCTATGAAATCTTGGTAACTTTTTCCCCGTCGTTTGCTTTGCTTTGCTTTGCTCTCAGTATTTTGTTTGTCAATATAATACAGCATTTACACTGGGTATTCATAGTTTGTTTTCATCACTGGCAGTTTCTCCCTTACTTTTGTGGTCTGTTTAAAAGTAGAATTCTCAAAAACAGAAGAAAAGACTTGAGGAGTCAAGATTCAGTGGACTTATTGTAAATTACTGGATTTTAGGAATAGTAGGCGGTCATTGGTTAGAAAGGACTTAGTTTATTACAACCCAGAGGTTATAACTTGGGCTCTAACAAAATATACTTGTTATATTTCTGCCAAAGGCTTCGTCTAGGCTTGGATCAAGATAGAATAATGAATACAGTATCATCAGGAATGGAACATAGTGTATTCATGACTGAATACATTATAACTGTAGATTAGATTAGATCTCATTATAACTGTAGATTAGAGAAAACTAAAGGCAGTTGGCCTAGGGAGAGCTGTCTGACCTGTTCATCCCATCTCAGCCAGCAAATGGGGTATAAGTTCTTGTGAAAATGTCACTACATTTGATGACCAGAAGTTGCACTTTCTTGTTCCCTTAGGCAAATAGTAATTTAAACTGTCACACTCAAATAGTGTCACACCTCTGTATTTAAAACATGATGACCATGTCTCTTGAAAACTGGCTTAATAAATGTGGAGGCATTAAAGTTCACATACGTGATGACAAAGTTGTTTATGTATACATACATACACATCTATTCCAGTAGCTTTATTGTTTTGAGTTGAGGTTACTAAACTACAATTTGCACCGTATTTTTCAGTATGAGTAGAACAGTGAATTCAGCCTCTCTGATGTATGCTGTTAAACTGTCATCCAGGCTTCTCTGTCCTTTTGCAGTTACTCTTCAGCTTTTGTTTTATGCATTCTATAATCTAATTCAGGTCTTCAAACCCAGAGGTAGAAGTGGCTAGTTTTTCAGAAAGTTGTCGGGTTTTTTAAGCTGTCATTTCTGTATGTTTTAAGACATTTTTGCTCTTGTATAACAATCATAGTAATTACCATCTAAAGCTTGTTTTCTTAGTGCCTCAAAAGCACTGTCAATCTTTGTTCCAGTCCTCAGCAAAAGAGACTAGATCTCATATCTTTTCCTTTTCCCACTTCTTGTCAACACTTAGTTCTCTATTTTAAAAATACAAATATTTAAACCTATATAAAAATCCTTCTGGAAAGGTAGTATCAGATAAAAACTGTAGAAGCAATGACTGATGGATGTGCTGGTTATCTTTCTCTGTCACTTCATTTGTTTCTCATTAATTTCATTCTCTGTTACTGTGTTACAACAGGTTTTCCACTTCACCTAGTGCAAACAGAAGCTGTTCTCACTGACCTTAGAGTTTTGGTTTACTCCAGTTAGAGTTCTGAGACCTCTGCCCTCTATTAAATTTGTTTGAAACTGGAAAATGAGCTGAAAAATTTTAGGGGAGATATCATAAATACTCAGGATGTGACTTTGTGAAAGTTTATCTCTTTATTGAAGATTTCCAGGCTCCAGGAAATTCAGAAGTTTCTCATGGGTTTATCAAGGTCTTTAATGGGATTAACAAGAAGTGTCCTTGGTTAGAGATGTAAATTGCTTAAATAATTTTAAAGGAAAATCTTACTAAATGTATGTGAGAAAAATGAGACATTCCCCATATCATATGCATAGGAATACAAATCATATTCTATTTTCCCTTTCACCTATTGAACAGTAGATATGCATTATATTTTTTTATATTTATGTTCATGCAGTATATGTATCAGCACCTTCTCTGAAATCAGCAAGTTGTAGGTTTAATGAGAATATTAATACTGGATTTATAATACAACACACTGTCATATTAGAGAAATTAAACTCTTGGGAGCAAAATTTGTTCATGTGAATTGACTTAATTCTCTCAGTGAGATTTTGTGTCTGTGAAAGCTAACAAGGTGAAACTTAAGAGTTCTAGATTGGTTTATATATGGATTGGTTTATGGCAATTGTCTTTTCTGTAAAGGTAGAGATTAGGGAACAATTTCCATTGAAATTAAATGTCTGTAATAGTTATTTCCCTTTGCCTTCAGCTTCCTTTTCTGATTAGTATCCTGGCTGAAATTTTACTTAGATTTTAATTTTCTCACAGGCAAAAATCAGTACTTCACATGCAATTCAGTGGAGACTGGAATTGTCCCAGTCACTTTGTTGAGAGAGTTTTTTGCTCTGGAAAAGGTAATATCAGATAAAATTTTAGAAGCAATGATTGATAGATGTGATGGGTAGAAGAAAATGCACCAAACAGTTACTTGCCTGAAGGGAGCGAGGCAATGTTCCTGTAGAATAACCAGAGTAAACCCAGTGGACCAATACACAATCATATCAAGATGTGTGCAGCTTTTTGTCAGAGGAGGGTAAGGAAAAGATGTCTTATCTGAAGACTTAAAACTGTTTTTGATCTGAAGACTTAAAACACTTTTATTGTGTCTTTTTTTATTTTATGCCTTTAGCAAAATGTAATTTTTTGCTGCATTGTCCTTAGTCACGGAGATTAAAAGGAGACATTCAAATTTATAGATAGCATTGGAGGTCTGCCAGTATAAAACTTCTGGATTTTGGTCTTTTTTCTTGTGTTTAACATATTTAAGATGGGATTTTGGGAGAAAAAGAGAGCAGAAGGGAAATAGTGTTTCTGACTGCAAACTGTTTGCATGATAAGAATATCATTGTTCTTGTTTACCTCTATTTACTCCAGTTCAAAATACACCTCTAAGATGCCATTTGCAAATCAAGACTACTCCAAATAGAAGCCAGTTATGCACTGTTTCTGGATAGGATGATATCCTCAGCATAATAGTCCATAGTGAAGAGAAACTTCCTCTGACTTCATAATTTATAATGGAAACTGAAGCAGAAGATACTTAGCCTGGAAAAATCCTCTGAGGAAAGTTGTCTTTTTTTCAAATGCTGACAGAAATTGACTAGTAAATAATACTTTCAGTCTAGAAATACAGCAGTAGATCAGAAAGCAGGGGGCTGTGGGTACACTGAGAGCAAGATCTTTTTCCACACAACTTATAAACAGGTTATAAACATGAGAAATTCTAAAGTGTGGAAGAGAGTTTGCAGTAAAATAAGATCCTCTAGGTATAACCCAGTATCTCTAAGTCAAGGTTGCTAAGTTAGACATACTCATTACTTCTAGATAGAATCATAGAATCATAGAATAGTTAGAGTTGGAAAGGACCTTAAGATCATCTAGTTCCAACCCCCCTGCCATGGGCAGGGACATCTCACACTAAACCATGTCACCCAAGGCTTCATCCAACCTGGCCTTGAACACTGCCAGGGATGGAGCATTCACAACCTCACTGGGCAACCCATTCCAGTACCTCACCACCCTAACAGTAAAGAATTTCTTCCTTATATCCAATCTAAACCTCTGCTGCTTAAGTTTCAACCCGTTACCCCTTGTCCTGTCACTACAGTCCCTAATGAATAGTCCCTCATCAGCAACCCTGTAGGCCCCCTTCAAATACTGGAAGGCTGCTATGAGATCTCCACGCAGCCTTCTCTTCTCCAGGCTGAACAGCCCCAACTTAATACATTTAAAAGCCATATTTAATGACTTGAGTCTTAAGATTGGTCATTTTAACTCCACAGTGACAAGCAACAAAGCTGTCAGTATCTTATCACTGGTCCTAAAGATGCAACAGATTTTAAAATCTATGACTCAAGCTTGTTCCTGGAAGGAGGGTACTTTTCAGTGGCTTCTATTTGTGCTAAAGCCCTGCCAGACAAGAATGTTTAAAATGCCTCCATGCACACTGGGTCCTGCATCTCCATTATAAAAATGAAAAAATAAAATCCTGTCCAGAAATGTCCAATGTTAGTGGTTTGACTTGTCACTGGATCTTCATCTCTTGCTGCTTTTTATTGTCTGTTACTGTCATTTCCCCCAAATATGGGGTTCTTTTGGTGGTTCTCTTGGAACTTGAACATTCTTACATGAGCCAAGAAACTCCTAATGGGGAGAAAGATCTTAAAATATGTGTGTATATATTCCTTCAAAGATCTGAATTTTGACATTTCCTACTCTGTTGTAATAGAAAAGTGAATTGCAGGAAGTAAGAGCAGTCTGATCTGGTAGAAGTGCCGCCTCTGAAAAAAGAAGAGGCTAAAATTATGAGAATAAAATTAGAATAAGCCTTTGTAGAGAGTGTGTTATAGAGGAATATCTGCTGCATTTTGTGTTGCAGAACTAATGTTAGAGCTCAGTTCTCTTACCTGAGGTATTTATCATTTGTATGTCTTACCATTTTAGACACAATTTCTAAAATATATAAAAATAATTTCTAAAAAAAATTATTCATTATGTTAAACTAGCAATGTAGTCAGTTATAAAGCTGGTGAGATATCTGCATTACTGGGCCCAAATACTGCAGTAATAAGAAGCAATAGACTTTCTTAGACTTGCTGTATTAATGCTAAGAAAAGCATTTGCATTCTTTTACCTCACTTCTTTGGAACTGGTGATAAAATTGCACAGAAGAGACAGAAGGTAAAAAACAATGATAGATTCACTTTTGTAACAGAAAATAAGACCATTTTCTCACTGCTCTAAGATGGTGTAATTACATTTATTTAAGTTGCTTAATAATAACAGCTAAGGGATCTGTCCCTAAAATTCCAGCTTAGAAATAGATTTGTAGAATCATAGAATAGTTTGGGTTGGAAGGAACCTTTGAAGGCCATTTAGTTCACAACTCCCTACAATAAGCAGGGACATCTACAACTAGATCAGATTACGGAGAGTCCTTTCCAACCTGACCTTGAATGTTTCCAAGGATGAGGCATCTACCACCTCTCCAGGCAACCAATTCCATTGTTTGACCACCCTATTGTAAATAATTTCTTCCTTCTATCTAGTCTAAGTCTACTCTCTTTTAGTTTAAAACCATTACCCCTCATCCTATTGCAGCTGGCTCTACTAAAAATTTTGTCACCATCTTATAAGCCCAAGTTAAGTACTGAAAGGCCCCAGTAAGGTCATCTTGGAATCTTCTCTTCTCTGGGCTGAATGACCCCACTCTCAGCCTTTCCTCATAGGAGAGCTGTTCCATCCCTCTGATCATTTCTGTGACCCTCCTCTGGACCTGCTCCAACAAGTCCAAATCTTTCTTGTACTGAGGACTCTAGAGCTGGATGCCATACTCCAGGTGGGATCCCACCGGAGCAGGACAGGGGGGCAGAATCACCTCCCTCAAATGCTGGCCACGCTCCTTTGGATGCTACAGGCACACATTGCCAGCTTAAGTCCAATCTTTTGTTCACCAGTACCCCCAAGTCCTTCTCTCAGCAGTGCTCTCAACCCTTCATCCCCCAGCATGTATTGCTGCCAGGGATTGCCCTGACCCAGGTGCAGGATCTTGCACTTGGCCTTGTTGAATCTCAAGGGTTTCACATGGGCCCACATCTCAGGCTTGTCCAGGTCCCTCTGGATGGAGTCCCATCCTTCAGACATGTCAGCTGCACCACTCAGTTTGACGTCATCTGCAAACTTGTTGAGGTGCCCTTGGTCCCCCTATGTCATTGATGAAGATATTGAACATTATTGGTCACAGTATGGACCTCTGAGGGACACTATTTATCACCAGTCTCCATATGGACATTGAGCTGTTGACCACTACCATCTGGATGCAAGCATACAAACAGTTCCTCATCCACTGCATATCAAATCCATATCTCTCTAATTGAGAGAGAAGGATGTTGTGGGGGATCATATCAAAGGCCTTGCAGGAGCCCAGGTAGACAACATCTTCAGCTTTTCCCTTGTTCACTGATGTAGTGAGCCTGTCATAGAAGGACACTAGATTGGTCAGGCAAGACTTGCCCTTGATGAAGCCATTCTGACTGTCTGAAATCACTTGCCTATTCTTCGTGTACCTTAGCATCACTTCTATGAGGATCTGTTCCGTGAACTTTTCAGGCATAGAGGCAGGCTGAAAGATCACTAGTTCCCAGGCTCCTCCTTTCTACCCTTTTTAAAAACGTGTGCAATATTTGCCCTTTTCCAGTCACCAGGGACCTCACCTGACTGCCATGACTTTCTCATATATTGAGAGTGGCTTGGCAACTACATCAGCCAGTTCCCTTAGGACTCTGGGATGCATCTTTTCAGGTACCATAGATGTATGCATGTACAGGTTCCTTAGGTGGTCACAGACATGACATTCTCTTACAGAGGGAGGGACTTTGCTCCCCCAGTCCCTGTCTTGCAGTCCATCCACTCCAGAGGTGGGGGAAGAGAGGCTGCCAGTGAAGACTGAGGCAAAAATGTTTTTGAGTGCCTCAGCCTTCTCATCTGTTGTTACCAGTTTTCCAGTTGTGTTCATCATGGGTGTAAACTTTCCTAGCTGGTCTTCCAAGACATTATGTGAAGTTAAAACAAACAAACAAAAAGAAAAAAAAGGATCAAATTCTTATTTTCCTGTTTGGAATGCGTTTTAAGCCAAGTGTGGCTTTGGCTGGTGACTTCTAATGCTTTTGCCGGTGCTCCCTCCAGAGAGGCCTGCAGCTTTTGCAGCACAAACTTTACTTCAGGAATTTTTGTAGCCAAAATAAAGTCTTTGGTACACGAAATGAAGAACATATATTCACTGCATGACATTTCTTATGAGAGATTTTTTTCACTGCACAACATTTCTTCAGAGGGATTCTGTCATTGCTAGTAAGTGGGTTTCTGTTCACAATCTTATCCCCTAGCTAGAGAATGGGAAGTCTGCATTCCTTCATGACACAGTAGAGATCATTGTTGGTCATTGTTGGGTTTGAAACAGAGGCTTAAGAAGAAAAACATTACTTTCTTACTGTTACTGTAGTAGTATGTCTGATTCATAGGTTTATCAGGAGAAATATTTGTTCTATGCTACTTCAGTTAGAATATGATCTTATATATTTGCTAGGTGTTTGTAACTGAAATTAGGAGAACATGCCATTAACCACTGCTTGCACTGAGTATGAGAAGGTATGGAGGGTAAGAGTGGGGTATTCCTGTGGTTTTCATGTGAGGTTTTGGGTAAGTTTTGAATACGGTATCATTGTTACTATTAATTCCATCTCTCTTCTTTTTAAGATTCCAGATTCCATCATCTCTCGTGGTGTTCAGGTGCTCCCACGTGATACAGCTTCCCTCAGTACTACTCCTTCAGAATCTCCTCGTGCCCAGGCCACCTCTCGTCTCTCCACTGCATCCTGCCCTACACCAAAAGTAAGTACATTGATGCCTTTGCAAGGTCTGTGCTCAGGTACATAATCTATCAGATTAACGTATTGCCTCTGATGAACAAGTTTGGTTTGCATGCAAGGGTTGTATTATTCTAAGTAACAGATAAATACAAGACAGTATAGTTCATTCCATGTATGCTGTTGCACAATTTAATGTGGGGGTCCACCAACACGTTATGGTTACTGAAGTTTCATGTTATCTCTTGCAGTATAAATCATGAATATTAAATTGTTAACACCCTGAATGTCTTTAATATCCCCAGGAACATAGATAATCCTGCCATCGAGTAGCAACATTAAACAAGTAGTATTTTGTCAACAAAATGTGTATGCAAATTTCTAGCCTGGGCTGGGGCAGTCCTGTGCCTCACTTTATTATTTGGTTTAAGAGACTTTCAAGCCAACTGGTTTTGCACAAATCTAGATATTTGCTGCCTGACATTTGGAAACAAAAACCAGCCTAAATTGAATAGAAAGTTTTAATGCCAACCTTATGGGATTATTATTCAGTTCTTCCTGATTACGCTATATTATTTAATCATCGAGGTGAACTCTATTACATTCTCTTTCTATCAAACTTTAATTAGGATATATCAAAAACTAAGTTAATTAACCAGTGGCAAGGCCCAAGATGTTTACTTTCAGAAGGATTCCTTTCAGCAGAAGAAAACTCTGTCTGAATTCACTTTGTGTGTTCATGTCACAAAGATCTTTCTGTGGCACCAGATGCTGACATACTAATAGACCCATAGCAGATGGCAAACAATAGCATTCTTCCTCATCTAATTCATGATGCTTGAAGATTATTCTGCTTGCTAAGGTGATTGCCAGCATCTGCTAGGTCTTCTTTCCTGCTGTCTCCTTCTTTTCTGTCAGCAAACAAGATTTATTTGCAATCATACATAGAAATGTTTTGGTTTAGCCTGTGGAATTGTTTTATGCAGTACTCACCTTCACTGTAATAGAATAAGAATTGTTCTGATGGATAGCATACTTAAGCTTCATTATATAGTCTACTTTTCTCAAGAAGATACTCAGTGAATTCTATCTGCAAGTGGCTTCTTCATTTTTTTGCAAAGAATTTGTCACTTGTCTGATAGCTTAAAAGTAAAAGTGAGAGCTTACTACATTAGAACACTCAGAGCTATATGAAACAGAGAAACTGCACTAAGTGTTATGCCTATTGACAAAGCAAGTGTCCAAAGAAAACCAAAAGAGACCAGTAACAAGCATAAAAAAGAGACAGCACTGCTAATACTTCTAGATGTAGCCTATATACTTTCAGAAAGGTTATCACAGTCGGAAGGAGTAAAACTTATCTGTTGTGAAGCAGAATGCACTCCTCTAGACTATCTTCCAAGATTCAGAAATTACAGAAAGAAACTACACGAACTTTGAAACACATTAAAAATCTGAAAGTCTTCTTTGGGAAATTAGTTGAGATGAGCTGTTATCATAATTGGATCATGCTTTGGTATTTCATGTTATGCCCTATTTTTCATGTATTACTGAAAAAACAGATTTTGTTCAAAATGTGTGAGATCACACCACTTTTATAAGAGGAAGTGCCATGCAACATCTGGCCAGTTTAGCTTTTCTGTGCTGTCTTTTGAAAGTGGGTGGTACAAGCTGATGTGAGGAAAGATCTGGGAAAGCCCAGTTGGAAAATAAGCATGAAGTGTGATCTCATCTCGTGGGTTTTGCACAAAAGTATAAGCTTCTTTGCCACTTAGAGAGCTCGTAGTAATTTCACTTATTACTTGAAAAACTCCAAACAAACTGCTTATTTTTCTTCAGTCCTTTTCAGTACCCACAAGTTCTCAAACATCATACAAATTTGTCAAGAAATATGGTTCATTCATATTCTTTAAGATTGTCAGTATGTCTAAATGTCTTCACTTACTGTGTTTTCCCTTCTGGACCCTGGGTTTCTAATAATGCAATATGATTTAAACTTACAATAGATCTCTAGATCCACACCGTAGTGAGATTAAAGACAAATTGTATTGTGCTATCCTGTTGATGTTCTAGAGTGGTATTTTTTTCCTTCTTTAGTCTGCAAGTGTTCATCTTTTCAATATTATTTGCTGGTTGAGGAACCCATTTCAGGACTCCAAAACACCCGACATGAAACAAAGGAGAGGAATTTCAGGAGAAAAAAATTAAAAACCCCAAACTGAACAACAGTTCAGTTTTCTTTGATTATACACATCGTTTGTAGTGGTGGTGTAGCTGTAGAGCTAGTGGCACTATATTTCTTTGTTAATTATATATTCAAATTTAATTTTTGTACCGTTTTTGTGTATTTTTTGTCCTAAATGTGCATAAACCCTAACATCTCTCTCACTGAATTTGCTGAATAGTAGAAAGTTGAGTGTGTCTCAGAAAAAGACAAATCAAGCTTCTGCAATGCCAGGAGCACCCCTATTGAATCAATGTAAGTAGCAGGTTACTAATGCAGGGGGTATTGGAGAGAAGTTATGGAAGATTGTATTACTAATACTCCTGATTGATCTGTTAGGAGAAGTCTTTACCTTTTTATAATTCTATTTTGGAAAACCTGCTGTTGCATATATATATATATATACACACAGATCATGTAAGCAAAACATTTCATTTTAATTTGCTTTACTTGTATCTTCCATGTTTTCTGAAAATCTCTAACAAAACAGTAAATGATGAATATTGAGTTTGAACCTGTATATTTCAATCAGTCCTCAAAAGTTTAATTTACTGATAAAAGAAGTAGTTATTTTTTTCACCGTAGCCTCTTGCGAGGTCAACTCAAGAAAAATTTCCATTGGGACTACTCTGTCTGTCATTAGGTACATCCCAAAACTAAGCAAACTTACTTTTGTTAGCTTTTAATAACTCTATGTAGAACACCTTCCTGATTCTCTAAATTGCGTTTGAGTTTCAAGCAAAATCCACTGTGGCTCAAAGGTCGTTTAAACCATATTTATAGTACATGGATTCACGTACAGAGGCAGTCTAAGTTTTACTCAGGGGAGAACTGCACTAACACTCTTCCATTTTTTGGTCATTCAACCATAAAGTTGATAGTAATTGTGACAGATATTTTTGTCTTTTACAATGTAGTTTTGGTCTTTTGAAAGTTCTAGTGCTTTCTCAACAAGGTTAGATGAATTTGTGAATACTCACATGACAAAAGTTTAGAAAGGCGCAGTGTGGCTTACAAGTTTTTCTTGTCATTTGCAGTACCTACTCAGATTCTAAGATGTTACTATATTTTTGTATATGTTTATGGTCACCATTTTCATTAAGTTAAATGCAATGTTCTTTTCAGATACAAAGTAATACAGTACCTAATACAAAATACCTTTTAGAAATATGGAGAATTTTTTTAATGGTTGCATTAATGTTGACTCTTGGGACTTTTTTTAAACTTCCAGTGTATTATTTCAGATCTATGACTTCAGATAACTTAAAAGAATATATCGAGAGCAAATGACTGAGTCATTCCTTCAAACTTCTAATTTTGTTCTACTCTTAGTGAGATGATATTAGTATAAAAGAAAATTACAGTTTTCAAATTGGAGTCTTCACTTCTCCCATACATAAATGACATAATCAATATTTAATTTTTGGCAATGTTGTGTGTCAGAACCAAATGAAGCAGAGATAGAAGACCAAAGGCAGGTTTTAAATTATCACCAGGAATACCTTTCAGTGACAGGAGGTGTTCAAAGTATTCCACTTTGCAAGGTCATCAGTCTCACTGATGATCAGTTTTTCCACTTCAATATGCAGAGTTTCTTTCAATATTATCATGAAGGATCCTAAGGAACTTGGTACAGTACTTCTGAGAGTGTTTTTTTTTTCTTTTTTCCATCTTGCTGCTTCATTCCCAACAGTCTGTATATTCTGCTTAAGAAAAAGGCTCTCTCTACTTGCTGGTTATTTCTCCTTTCCCTAACTATCTATGTTTTAGTTGAACTGGATCAGACAAAACCCTCAATGGTGGCAAGTTGCATCCTTACCTGTTTGGAGCTGTGATAGACAGCTTTTACTTCTTATGTAAGAAAGGTATATAGGCCCAATTTTACAGCTAAAATCAGCAAGCAAGGCTGCTTTTCAGGAGTTTTTGGATTCTAGCAAAAGAGTCATCTACCCACTGCTTCATCCACACCTTCTTTATAGCATAGTATATTCAGCTAGTTAATCACTTTGTGTAACTTTTTATAGCTGTCTGCTGTTAAGAACTGTTACCTTTAAAAGTTGTAAGTTTATATTCCCTCAAAGACCTAATATTCCTAATGTCAGAATTATGTTATACATAATTTTTGTAAACATTTCAGTTGCAGAGAAATTTTGAAATGAAAAGGCTTAGGAAAATATATTAAATTTTTTTAGAAAAGAGGCTGATGAGAATTATTTCTATGTCAAAAAATATTATATCTCAATCATCTCTTACGCTTGCTATCCATGAAAAATGATGCTCTGAACACCTTTCATAAACTGTAGCTTTAATGCTGAATGTGCATATTGGTTTTTCACACAGTCAAGTTACAAATTAATACTAAACCTAATTATGATTTATGTTTTCAGTCTAGTGTTGTGACTTTTAGTATACAGCTGCTCTGTGAAGAAATACCATTAACATGAGCAGGTAGAGTTGGGAGTATGCTTTTGTATCAGTTATTGTTACAAATTTTTCAGTAGAAATATTCAGTATTTTTCAATAGAAGAAAGGTCAGGTTGCTTACCAGAAATTCTTCATTAATAGTAAGATGCTGCTCAGGACATGATACAGCAAGCTGTAGTTTTATCCATAGTGTGGGTATTTTGTGTACACTGAGTATGTTAAATTCTGTATTTGTTATCTTCATTCCTAGTATTTCTTCTGAGGTGGGCATCAAGGTGAAAACAATATGGCAAGTATATGAATGTATTTAAAAGTTTGTATGCATAGACTCAATTCCCAAGATTTATTTTTTATGAAGTTTGTATATGCTGTGTTTTTTTTCTACCAAGGAACTTGCTTGAGTGCTTTGGCACTAGCAAGTGCTTTGACACAGTTGTATAGCTGTGATATGGTTGAGAAGCATGGAAAAGTATAAAGGATGTTCTAAATTGTTAGGATGATCTAGCTAGGTGAAATCACACACCGAGCACTGCAAGGATTTCTTGCTTTTTCCTGTAAGAAAAGGAAGCTCTTTATAGATAGAAGCTTAATTAGGTATGTTAAACTGCCAAAAATTCCAATATTGTGATTATTTCTGGGGTTTATTTCCTCTTATTTTTTTTTTCAGTGCAAATTCCAGGATTACAAAAATGTATTTAGTGAAAAACAATGCTGAGAGAATGTATATTGGAGCAGAAAATAGCCGGTGTTGCTTTAAGATGAGGAATCCTGCTTACTAATGCATGTTAACCTTCTGAATCCTCCCATGTTCTCCTCAGTACAGTGCAGCAGTGCCTTTCAAATCAATTAATAATTAAGATACTAGAATATTTTCTATATAATTATTGTCTTTTTCCTCATTGTTTAAAGTGTACTGTCCTGGGAAAACATGTGGATGATTGTGTTCCTACTAAGTCTTATTTTTAGTTTAAATTTTGGTTAAAAATCCCAGTTGTTCTTAGCTGGAAACGCTAGATATCACAGCTTCAAAAGTGAGAAATTGTACTAAGAAGCAACATGATATGCCTGGGATAGTAAAAAAACCAACCTAATACTTCAAAACTAATAAAAGGAAAGTCTACTAAAATCCCTTCTAAAATAGAAGATTCACTGCATAGGAAGGTTGAAAAATACAGGGGTATGGTTTTAGGGTTTTTTGTTAATATCAAAATAGGCCTATCAACAAGTCTCTGGAGAGACAGAATAAAGACTTGAGTTATCAAGTTTAAGGTGAATGTAGAATTTCAGTGGAGGTACTTATTTGACTTAGTTTTATTTATTGAATATCTGTTTTTCAAGTAGACCCATATTCATTGGAAAATGGAGTCTGTATTAAATACATAGCAGTGCCAAAATCCAGTTCCTTTCCTTTTCTCATGCCTAAGAACTGTTAAGAGCAGGGCTGAAGAAGGATGTTAGAGTAATTGGGAGTTGACTACCAATCCAGAGCATCCAGAACAATTCTTGAATTTGTAGAATGAGCTGTTTTTCAGACCTGTTATATACTGAATAATGAAGAAGTTCTAATATGCAAAATTTCTCTACATTTCTCTGGCCTAGTAACCAGTTTATATTTTGTTAAGCTATGGAATTCCATTCTTTTTGTGAGTCCAATGAAACTTTCAAACATGTCAGAAATAAGCTTCTTAGTCTTTACCTGAAAATATCTATATTTTTAAATTATAACTATTCTGCATGTGTATCCATCCCGAAGAGAATGATCTTGCAGTACAGACATCCTGTCTGACACATGCATTGCATGAGTTCTGATCTATGTATGCATATGCTACATCAGCTTGTCAGTTAGTTCCTCTTTGATTTTTTTTTCCAGTCAGCTTTGGGAGCAAGAGCTTTGTTGTTACTGTGCTTTCTTCAAAAGTCAGCTATTGGTTTTTTTAATTCTGATAACCTTGGTTTGTCATTACTTCTAAAAAAAGGTCAGGATGTGCATCTCCTTCACACATTAGTTTCCTTACCCACACCTTTTCAGTTCCTGTTCAAGATAAATCTGTGGTTTGAATTCTGATGTATCACAAATTGAGATTTGGAGTTTGTTTGTTTGGGTTTTGAAAGACAGCAATGTCTTTCATCCAGATTTTTCATCTAGAAATTTCTTTGAATGCACCTCCACAGGAACAGTTGCTATTTCAGTTTCCAGTATATCTACTTCTGGTCTTGTCACCAATGCTTGGTGAGTTTGTTGGTGCCTAGTAATCATGTCTAGTCTAATGAGGTCTTGCTGGAATTAGTCCCTTGGAGCAACATTGACCTTCCATCGCCATTCATCATCTTTTCCTCAGGCATATTAGTTCTTATTACCTGTGCTAACTGATTTATTTTTGTTTCTTTATGAAATACAGTTTTAAGAGTAAAACTATGCATCTATGTGCTGAATCTTCAAATAGCTATATGTGCTGTTTGTAGAATTTTGTTTTTCCACTGCTCCTCTTTTTTGGCATCTCAGTTCCTGATAATCTGTAATTTCAGCCATTCGTACATTAACCTGATCTTAATCAGCAGTTCAGGTATGTGCAAGCTTGCTTCTGTTCTTCCACTGACGATTGATATAATATATAATACACATCGCTTGCTGCTGTGTTCTTTTGTTTTGATAAAAGGAACAGGAATTTCATAAACATAAATGAAAGGATAGACAGTGATCCTTTTCTAGTTGTTTCTTTCTTGTCACACTAAATAATGTAGTGAGGTTGTAACAAAGATCAATGACAGATATTATAGGAGAGGTAGGTGATAGTATTTTAAAACAAAATGGATTTCAGTCACATTTTCATATCTTTTATATTCAGCAGCGCGAAAGATACATGCATTCAGTAGAGCCCAGCATTCAGGCGTCCATATATATGTGTACCCATGTGGTCCAGTCAGGATTATTTGAATTGATGTGTAGGATGTGGGGCACAGGCAGTTCTCCACAACTTCTCTAGATGTCTTCCTACACTGATATCCATGAAGTCAGTGTTGGACATGCCCTTTATGCTCTTTAGAGGTTGACATTTAAGGGGATATTTGTCCCTCCATCAGGTTCTACCTCTTGAATATTTTGTATTCACATGCTGTCCCGTGTTCTCCTTATCTAAACCTGCTTTTTACTGTTCCAACATCATCTCTCAGTGGCTCAACTCGTTGTCTTGGTCTGTAAATTGTTTTAGGTTGCCTTGTTTTACTGATTGGGTATCTCCAATGAAGTGTTGCATGAAGTGCTGTGAACTAAATGAACTACTAATCTGCATGCCATCAATATATTTGCCTTACATCCCTTCTGCTATGCTGTCTGGTGCATCCACGCTCATACATTTCCATTTTTTCTCTAACACTTTTAATATATCTGTTAGTTATTCAATGAGTTTTCTTATGCAGAAGTCTATATTAACTTACTATCAAAACAAGCTACTTGCAGGTTGCATCCTGATATCATATCATGCTTCTACAGATTTGCAATATAGTAATAATATTCCATTTCATGTGCACATGCAACCCAAAATGCTGTAAAAAATTGCGGTACTATAGCAGCAGCAGCAGTTATGTGTTCACAGGAGCCCAAACATAGATTTAGACCAGGAAAGCTCTATCATCTGCAGTAAAAGTTCACTGGTTCCATCTACCTGATGCAATAGGTTAGAAAGAAGCAAGAATCTAAAGTACAGGCATTGCTTTTCCCATGGATGATGTAAATATGGAATTGCCTTCAAGTTATATATTCTTTAGTGAGTGTACTAGTAGTCCCTAATGTCGAATTTCACTTACGAAAAGTTAAATGGCACCTCTTGGTTCTATGAATCTCACCTCCTATTTTGGGCAATACCCAGTACAATTCAGTGTTGTAATATGTAATGCAAGCTGAGTGCTAACTAACCAAGTCGCCCTTGTGCCACTGTTGGCCCTTTAACTTAAATACACCAATCTTTTCTTGGTCACATATTCCCTTCTCAGATACACTTATAAAGGAGATGCATGAAAACTTACAGATGTCATTTTCATGAATTAACTAAGTGAAACGTCTTCATTTTTATCCTTTAAACAAAAAAGAAAAAGCAAAACAAAAAAAACCCAAAAAACAACCTCCGTCAAAAGTCTTTTTCTGCATTTGTCACAGATTTGCCTTCTTTGGAGTGATCAAATCTGCTTATGTGAGATTTTACTGATGCTTGTACAATGGATTTATAATCTACCTTTTTTCCAACTGTCAAGTCCTTGCCCATGTAGTGAAGATGCTTCTTAGTTCAGAATTTTGTGTAAAATTTCACTCTATTTCTTTTACAGCAATCTTCAATGTTACTGAATACCTGCTGATAAGATTACTTTAATATTCTCTAATGATGATGCCTCCTGCATTTATCTGAGAACACTCCTAACTTTTGTGTAAAAATCATTATTGAAAATACTAGATAAGGTCAGTTTCTACATCACTCATTTACAAAGTATATTAATAACTTCTCTTCCATCAGTTTCCATTTCAGCAGTTACCTTCCAACTAGCAACTTCATTGCCATTCCAACAGTTCTGTTTTTACTTCTGTATAGTCCTGTCCTACATTTCATCTCTTTATGAGAGCAGTTGCTTCATCAGAACTAAAAGAGCTTTATACTAATTTTCACTGATTACTATGCCTTTGTTCCCATACTGTGTATTATCATCCCAGATCAAAATTCAGGGAAGGTATCATTTTTCAATACCGAGCTTACCACTGATATCTTTGCAACCTCATTATGATAACACTTCTACTTTTTCATATTATGTTTGTATGTTTAAGGGATCTTTTACTCTTTGTTTTAAATTGCTTTCACTCTATTTTGTACTTAACAGTTTCTAGCTTAGACAAAATAGTATCTTGAAGTTTCATGTCTTCCATGCTCTCAGTCCAGACCTAGTAGCGATCTTGGCATAGTTTTTTGTTCTTCTTCATTCAAAAAAAACAAAGTATTTCAAGAGATTATTTTTGCTGTCTTTGTCAAAGTGTCTTCAGTTAGAATGGTACTTTTGCAAAAAGGTTCATGAAAGATGGCCATCTCATTTGGTAGGTAAAGCTGTTGCTGATACAGGAAGTATCTTTTTCAAGATCAGTCTTAATTGAATTGAGTACATGTTCACTTTGTATTTGCTAATGTTTAATATCCATACTAAAAATTCTTCTCTTTTGAGAGCAAATCTATGTATACAAGCAATTAGGCTATTTCATTATAGTAAAAAAAACGTGAAGTCGTTCTTGGTCTGATGTGGTAAAAAAAACAACTATCAAAAAAGTTAGTAGTTAATCTAAAAAACAGATTGAATCTGATTGCAAGGCTCCAGGTCATTTACTCTAGAGTATGTTTGTGTTGTCTCCTTGTTTTGCATGGATCTTACAAGTTAACCTTCTACAGGACATGGGAGATGTAGAACTTATCTCAATTTTGAGAATTTTTGTAATAACTCTTTTATATCAAGGTCTTGTTTCTGGGATCTTTTTTGCCCAAGCAGATAGGCTTCCTGTTTTACAAAATCTAGATCTCAAAATCATGTTACCCTTGCATTGATAGGTCAGCAGAACAACGTGTTCAGTGTGAATACAGTCATTCATTTGTTTGTCATTCCAAAACAGAAAAGACAGGACATTGTCTTTTAGGACTTACACTGAGCAATTGTTATCAGATTTGGAGAGTTTCATTCATTAAGTAGATTCTTACATCATATTGATTATCCACTTTTTTGAACTGTAGCTATTTTTAGCAAGTATTACCCCATACAGTTTTGGGAAAAGGTACAAGAGGTTTTCTTCTCAGCATTCTTCTGCCAAGTTCCCATGCATTATTTCCTGGCTGGAAGAGGAGAACATATATACTACTTAGTATGTGGTCTAATGTTTTTATCTGTTGGTGTATATAACCCTCATTCTATGCCTCTCTATTTCTCAGAATGATTTAAATAAAAACGTCTGTGTGCATGTGTCTATGCAAGATCTTTTATCACAGCTAAGCCTATGTATTGTGCAGCCATGGCAGAAAAATACATGTGCAATATGTCAGTGCTGCTTTACTTGCTCTTTTGTTGTGGTTCCACTCTATCTATTCTGAGTGCAATAAATAACAGCTTAAAGTACCTCAAATGAGCAGTAGTATTAAGCAATGAGATGAGATAAGCGCTATAGCAAATTTATCTAGAAAGGTTGGAAAACATTACTGTAATGCGTAACATAACAAGTCCATTCCATTAAATAGTCCTGTTAAATTCTAAGTCACTAAGTATCAAACAAATAGTACTAGAAAATGAGAAAGCAAAGGTGATGGAAAAAGTAATTGATTTCAGAATCAAAAGAACAGTTGTCACAATAAACAGCCATTCTAAATTTGATAATACAGTTCATGCTGTTAAATTCAACTTCATCTGCTTACACCTCTACCTACCTTCTTTCTTATAGTGTATGTTAGAAACCCTTAATTTTGTAATTCACGGAAGGGGTCAATGCTTATCCAACTCTACATTATGTATCTGCAAGAAGAACTTAGTACGTGCCAAGTGTTTGAGAAAATTCTTATTTAGTTGTGCCACTTTTTGTTTAACAAAATATTGATCATAAGTTGTTCTCTCTGTTTCAATATTCTGCTGCAATAAGAGCTGGGAGAAGGCACTGTAATGCTCCAGGGAGTTGTCCCATTTTGAGCAGCAGCAATCTGTTTAACTAGTTTTGCTTGTTCCTGAAAGAGATTGTGTAAGAAGATAGTATTTAATTTTTTTTCTACATTTTTGCCTTGTAAAAGTATTCAACTGTTGCAGCACAAATCATGACAAAATTCTGATGACTCGTTACAATGTGAGTTCAAAACTGTGTGACCATGAAGATATTATGGCATTCACAGATGCCTCAGGATTGGGTGTTACAATATGTTCAAATGATTAACAGCAATGACAACAATCCAAATGAGTCCCCATATTTATTACACTCAAAATTTTTCTTAAATGTCTGAAATTAATTGCCTCATTTTTCTGACCAATTTAGTTCCATTTTAAAAGGCAAAATACATATTGTCTCTTTAAAAGGAGCATTTATGAATAGGGTAGGATTTGATTTCTTCAGTTATGCTTCAACAGTATATTTGCTTTTGAAAGGAAGTGGTTATCTATTTCTGATTGCTTTCACAGTAGCATTGCATATTCTTGGACAAGAATTTCTGTAAGCATTTATCGATATTTACATTTACTGAAGCCTGCATATATTTCAGTAAAGAGTTTTTTATTTAAACCAGCAACAGTGGTGACTGCAGGAATGTATTGACGGGAAAAGTCTGTGACAAATTAGGAATCCTTAACGTGAGAAATCCAAAGTGCTTACATTTGGAACATAATTCTGTCCAGTAACTGTGTTGGAAACTCAGCCTCCCACTTGAATGCCCTACAGTAGATTTATGGAAATCATCCCCTAAGAAACAGTAACAAGTTTGGTGAAATTTCAGACGGGCTGTTGGCAATCTCTCTCAAATGTGCACCATTCATTACAGTTTATTTAGTAAGACTAGTTTTTTTTCTTTTAAAAATAGTTTTTCAAAATGCAAGGAATGCCTTTGAGGAAAGAGTTCTGTGTGTTGGCATGGTGGTTCTTCACAGCCCTTTCTTTGCTTTGTTAAGTTCCCAGGCAACCTCCTGGGACAATGGTTTCATTCAAAAACCAGGGTCAGTATGGACAAAGGTTGACCTTTGTCACTTCCCAGGTTATTGTTAGTATCTAGCTTCTTAAAGATCATATTGTTTAAAGCTTCTGCAAAGTGAGTTGATTCCCAGATCTTTCCACCTTATCTTCATCTTCTGAGATTATCATCTCACTGATTAATTATGAGTTTCCTATAGCTTTAATGGATACACCCTTTCCCAGTATCCTTACTAGCCCTTCCGCTTCTCTTTCACAGTTGAACTCTGCAGGATGCATAGATGTGAGGAAATACATGTGACAAGAAGCTTTATACAGATTTTCCAAACACAACCCTGCCTAGGAAAAAGGAGGAAGTACTGGATATTAAAGATATTTGAGAACAAACCTTAAATGCACTTGTCCTCAAAAGAGGTTTACTCTTCTCTTTAAAGTCCCACTGGACCATCTGTTTTCAGAAAGTTGGGATGTTCCTTGTTACACTGAGACCCAGTACAAATATCTCTCCCTTAATTTTGTTAAAAGTGGCCAAAGACAGTAAATGTTTTACTGGTTTGCTTTATAACCTATGTGTCCTACCATCAGACCACTTCTAAGTGACTTTGTTGATGCAGCAACTTTCACCATGACCACCAAGGTATCTTTGGAAGGAGTTAGCTGAGCATCTAAAACTGTTGAAAGGACACTGCCCTCCACTGGAATATGGACAGCCCTGTATATGCTGCAGCTTTTAGAGCTTTAGTTCAGCTTAGGACAACAAATCAAGAGAGTAGCACATTCAGAAGTAAATTGGCAGTTTGGGAAAGGCACCACCTAGGACTTCCTATGTTCTTATATTTTCCTTAAATATGAATTTCTTCCCTGTTTGGCAAGACAGATTTTTGATATACATGATTGGGGGTTGGGTTTTTAAAAGCTCTACTATGAGGAAATGAGAAAATTCTGCTTTTCTTTGTGGGGAAAGCCAGAGAAACAGTGGGGCTGCAGGCACAGCTGGTTAGCAGAACGTACCAGCAGCCAGTGGAATGTTCAAACTGGGCTTTGAGAGGATTGAAGGTATTGAATTGAGGAGAGATCTGATCTAAACATTGAGTGGTAGAGTTCTGGTATAGAGAAAAGCAGTATTTGTGTGAGGAAGTTGCAGGGCTTAGAGTGGCTTGGAGAAGAATAGGAAGTTGGTTGGAGGCAGGAGGAAGCAATGAAAAAATAGTCAGGAAAAACTGGAAGAAAGGTAGTCTTGAATGGGTAAAAGGTTTGAGGGACTTGACCGGTGTGACAGAACTTTTCAGTTGCGTGACTGAAAACTCTGAGACAAGCTGGGTCTCAAATCCTATTGTACAATTTGGTCTTTCTATGTTTGTGCATCCCTATGTAATAAAGTGAAGCATAATGTATTTGAACTTAATTAGTCTTCTTGGAGCAGTCTGGTCTCAGTAACACACAGCTCTGTGCAGGCTAATTAAGCCTTCTGATTGCCAGCATTCTTTGCAATGGGTGAGAGCCCTTTGATTTCTATACCGTTCCCATTGGGCTGAGCATGCCTCTTGCCAAGAGTAGCCATTTGGTTTTGTTACTCATCATTTATAATCTCTTCGTGTCTTGGGCAACATAAAGCCTGTGTATTTTAACTGCATAGTGAAAACGAGTACCCAACTCTTATATGCCCAGAGCTCCAGTTGAAATGAGATTTAGGAGATAAATCAGTAAGAATAGTGACATAATATGTAATGTTTGTATTTATTGTAGTCTGTTTTGCCCTTTCAGTGCATTTTACCTACCAGCTTTTAGATTAAGTTTCTGACCATTAAATTTCACTGAAGTTAACAGATCTGAAAGAACTAGACTGCCATGTGTGGGTGTAAAATAACCAGTATATTACAAAATCTCCTGTGTAAGGACATCTTACATTATCTTTGCCATTATATGTGTTAACAGAACAATGATTTAGTGATGATACTAAATACTAATCTCTAAAACTGCAAGAAAATTGCTTTACTTTTTACCACTGATAGGTCCACCTGCACTGTGTTTATTCCCTTATCTGCACATGGAACAGTTTGAGTAGTAGTGCCCATTAAAAAAAAAGAAAAAAAAGCCCCCTCATGTGGAGGCTGTTGGAATATGTTGTGATTCATATTTAGTTCCTCTTCTGCAAGTTTTTGGTGGTTTTGTCTTCTCAATGCATGTATCTTTAAGATAATTTTAATGTTGCTTTTATACATCCACCTATCTTTTCACTAATTCATAGAACATTTCTTTAAGCTACATTAGACTGGAGGATGGTTTCTCCCATTGCTGTTCTACTATATTTTGGACATGACAGATTTGGAGCCTATTATGGAATTCAGCAGAACCAGGTGAACCAAAGTAGGACCATCATACACACAGCTTTGGTCTAGATTTCCAAAACTGATCATTCCTTTCTTGCCATGATTCCCTGCATTTTGAGATAAAATGGTAATTGAAAGGAAGTAATAGCAGATAAAACTGGGAAAATGAGGGAGGAGGTCTTTTCTCGTAGCAGCTACAAACTTGTGAATGTCACTGTTTCACATCCAAAAACCTGCTTTAAAAGGAAAGACTTCATAAATGTTTATTAACAGTATGTGTAGCCACATTGACAAATATCATGCAAGCAAGTTTCATGATTTAGGATTCAGCAGAGGATATTAACAGCATTTAACTGCACATCCCCTGAGGCAACTAGGTTAGGGGCATAACGGAACTTTTATTTAGGTGTAATGACAAGATGCCATGGCTCAAAACTAACAGGGATAATTTTGGTCTAAGAAAACAGAAAATGTTTGTCAGCATGGTTGTCAGGAATATGCGGGGTAACATATATGACAAATGCAAAAACATTTATTTGCAAGCCCAGTGGTGTAGTGTTCCACAAGTAATATTAATGGTTTTCTTTACTCAGAGATCATCACTGATCTCTGCAGTAGTGGTCAAGTGGGAGAACAGTTACCTTTTTCTTATATACAGCAAATAATCTGAACTTGATTTGGACATTGTGTAGCATAATCTCTGGCTTTTAATTAACATGGTCAAATATTGCATGTCCAGGCCATTGACTGAGGAACTGAACATCTTTTTAAACTACTGCTGCAAAGAGTTTCAATTACTAGTGTTGCATTTATTTGGTTTCAGAATTAAGTAATTAGATCATATCAAAAGGCTTTGTCATTATGAACCATATATTGGCCAGAATTTTGGAAAGACAGATTCATATATTAGTTGTGTTTTTCAGGGTTGTTCTTTCTTTATGATGAGTATAACTGCTAATTTATATATTTAAGGTTGGGGTTTTTAAATTGTTTTTTCTGAAATAAAATCACAGTTAAAGATAAATAGGTACATCTCCTACGGGCTCAATTAGAAGGTAGAGGAATAATAATGAAACAAAATGCAAGACTTCTGCTTAGAAAACATTGTCTGTTCTTTGGTACCTAAGTCGTCGCTCATCTTCTGACAAGTTCATTAAGCATATTTAAGCACTCCCTTTTGCTCAGTGCTTGTTTCTGATTTCCCTGCTTCCTAAGGTTTTTTCCACTGGGCTCCTATCTCATTCTACTCCTACTGGAATTCCAGCTTATTCTTCAGATACCAGGATAGGGACTTGTGGGTAATCTTCAGCTATTAATGCCTACTGTTATTGCCTTGTGAATAAGAAAGGGATGTAAATATAATACATCTTTCTTAACTGTCAGTGCATCATACCTTGCCAGTTTTCTGCAATGTTCCCTAAACAGTATCTTCCTTCATTACACAGAGTATCTTCATTCTTGTCCTTCAGAATGTTTCAGAACCCTCAGGTCATTAAGGTAACATTTTGCCAGTAACTACTTAGTGTTGCTTCTGTGTCATTTCTCAATCTACTAATTTAGCTTGTGTTGTGGTATAAAAATAAGTCATAAAATCTGAGGCAAAAATACTTGTTTTCAGTGCCACTGTTGAAATTCTTTTCCTTAGTCCTATGTTTTCTTTAGAAGTATTGTTTTCATTTCACAAATGGGTAGTAGAAAAATCAAAGGACTCATTTCTAGATCACACAAGTGACAGAAGTATACATATTTTTCATTTAGAATGCTTACATGTACATCTTTTATTGTAACCTCTTCTAGCTACAAGTGTTCATCTGTGATAGCGTTCTCGTCTAGATGAGTTTCTGAAAAACAGGGAATGTATAATCCATGCTGATTTCTGAAATACTAGTTCATCGGTCAACTTCTAGGAGTAGAGGAGTTGACTAGAGAGAGACAAGGATATGACAGAATTTCTGTGGCATTTGCCGTGAAAAGAAATAAAAAAAGCTATTTTATTCTTACTGTCCATTGCCTTCTGGGCAATGCCCTATTTAATTCCCAGAACACATGTAGTATAGTTTGTGCAATACACGTCACTCTGACTCATCCCTTGAGAAGCAATCCAAGTTGCTTTCTACAAGGTTCCTGCAGAAAACATGTTATCAAGTATAGAAACTGTGCCATGGATGTAAAACAAGAGATGACCTTAAGCTATTTCCTTGTAATTTATATTTTCAAGCATTTATAACTTTATTGCTCGCAGCATACACATTGTGTGTATATACCTCTATGTGTTTTTAAGAAATAGTAATTATGTCAGTCACATGCACCTGTAATATCTCAAATCTTGATTCTGACTGAATTCTAAATGTTCAGCATAATTTGAGCAGCCACAATACCCGCACTGGTAAGTAGTAGAAGAAAAACTTTTTCCTTGAAAGGCAATGCATTCTGCTGTCACCTAAAACTGTTTCCCAAGTTTCTGTGGTATGTAGTGGTTTTTTTAATGTCCTAGTTCCATGTCATTATGTGAGAATGTCAGCAATTTTTTTTTCTTCTTATTTTTCAAAACAAAATTAAATATAGTCATTTTGAAAAATGCTTCAAATTAGTAACACAGATTAGGGTTCTACTTGATTATGTCTTATTCTATGGGACTGGTAATATTACAAGTAGGATATTGGGGCAAATATCTTTGCACTAACTCCCTAAATCCTGTTGTTTCCAGACAAGGATCTTTTTACCCTTCTTTCTTACTGTTTTTGCTTCTAGGTGTATTTTTATGTGTGGTTTTTTAATTAGCAAAAATAAAGCAACTAGGTTAAACTGCATATAATTTAATCTGTCTTCTAAATGAGCCATATTTTATTTAAGAATGACAGTTGTTTTTATTAGTCAGTATACTAGAATTGCTTGGAGATTTGCCTGGAGTCCCATGAAAACATGTAATGTAGGTGTTTCACTTGAGAATTCAAAACTTACTATTTTAATGCCATAAGACCAGGGAAGCACAGAACAATTTCTAGAAATGTTTCCAGTGTAATTTGCTAAGTTGCATTATTTTTCTAAAAACTGAGTGCAAGTGAAAAATACATTCAGTTGACTGTGTTTTGAGTATGAATTTCAGGTAATAACAGGGAAATCTAACCTGTGCTTTTGCTACCGTGCTCCAGAGAATATAAAATGTAGTTGAATTTCTATGATTAGGGTCTTTGGCTTCCTTGCTGAGATTTCTTCAAGACAGACAATGCGGTTTGAAAGGGTTCACCTCACTTGTGTGGGACTTTATTTTACGTAAGCTGTGAAATAACCATCAGATAATTAAAATTTCCAGTTCAGTCTTCACTCAAAACTAGAAGAATATCCCTAAAGTCATTTCTATTGTCTTCTTCCTCTACTTCAAATGACATAACAGAAGTTTAATTTATCAGTGAGAAGTTTACTTACTGGATTCAGCAATTCTGAGAACTTTTGCTGTAAATGAATGTTTTATTTTACCTGCTTCTAACAATATGAAGCCTTTTGAGCAGCTACCTCATTTGTTTCTTCCATCTTCTGTATCATCTAGGAAAAAAATTACGAATGAAAAGTAATCAGATAGAAGATATCAGGGGAGAGGTTATATATGTCATAAATTTAAAAAAAAATCTAATGTTGGTCTGGCATTAAAATTTTCTGGTTGGGCAGCATAATTTAAGTGGGAATATTGATAGCAGTGGCTAAAATCTCTAGGCCTGGGTCAATAGTAATCTGTATTACATTCTGTCAGGTATCAATCATGATACTTGGCCAGGCCTGATACTCCCAGTTGTAGCATACTGTGATCATATGATTTGTAGAAGGTATAGGGTGTTTTTTCTTCAGTTAGAGTTTTAGGACTTCATTATTCTTCATATCTGAATCAGATAAGTAACATGTATATTCTTTCAAAAATGTTAGTAAATTCAGCATGCAGCATATGTGCCAGATTGGTAATATATTGAAATAAAAATGGTCAACAAAGCAAGTTGAAAATGCCACGATAAAGCATCATTTATTCCAGAAATTAGAGTCTGTGTCTTTGTCCTCTAGAGGTGTCTCAGAGAGTCAAATTGATGTCTTGCATGTACTGCTAACTGATTGTGTGGAAATTTTTTTAAGTTCACTTTTTCTTTATTCTTCTGTCTTTTTTACCCATCTTCCCCCATTGTAGCAAATTAGACGGCCGGATGAAAGCAAAGGAGTTGCTAGTAGAGTTGGATCCCTCAAAGTAAATATGTTTCTAACATTTATTTTGCAAGTTTTCTTCTATAGCCTACACTTTTCCTTTCGAAGGGGGAGGTGAGGGGAGGGAGGGAGGGGCTTTTCCATTTCTCACCATCCCATCATTTTTATTTGAGTATTCTTATTGCTGTTGGGTCACATTTTGTTTGTTTCTGTGCTACACATAGAACAACTGAAGTCAGGCTGACAGTTAATTAGCTTTGAATATCACCACAAATAAACGATAGTAACAACTTCCTTGAAGTGCCTGTAATTTGGTGATCATGATTAAACCACTTCTCTGATCTGTGTTGTTTGTTGTCTCTTAACTGCCTGTTACATGGAGAAGTGACTTACTCATCTTCAGAATACTGCTTCCCATCTTGAAACATAATTAAACTTCTATAGTGCTCACACATTTTGCATTTAAATCTGCAAAAGACCATTACAGGAGAGTTTAATATTTCATGTATATATAGCCTTTAAATCAGAAAAAGTCAGAGTAAATAAAAAGGAAATGAGAGAATCGTGAGGCTAAAAATGGAGCCACTGTTTCGCTATTAATTACTCCCTTCTGCCTTTTTTTGTTTGCATAAACATAATCAAATGTTTAGAGCACTTAACAGAACAGGCAGATAAATCAGTACCCACCATGCTCAGTGTTAGACCTTAATAAATGTTTTAAAACACAAGACATGACCTATACCAAGATATTGATAATATGGAATACAAGCCATCCTGTTAAGGTTCCATCTCAACAGTTGCCTCTTTTCAGCCATCCAATTTTTCACTTTTTTTACAATTTATTTCCTTTAAGGACTTTCTCAAACACTAAATATTTCTCTGTTCTTCTGCACTCTCCCTGCTTTTCCTGCCTTAGGTTTTGAGCTTTTGGTTTGGTTTTGTATGTGAGTGTATTGACTTTGTCAGGACAAGCCATACTCTCTGTTCTCTAACATTGCTCTACAGCTGCTCTTTGTGAAAATTTTATTTCACTGAGCGTAGAGAAGGGGAGGGGGAGGATTAATTATTCACCTCTTTCCAGTAATGCCACCATTTAAATTGATCTCAGCATAGAAAAATAAGTCAGTTGCTATTTGTTTGTACAAGTTACAGCTGGAGGCATCTGCAGCATTCCTCACTGTCTGTGAGGCTTTATCTTTTCATCTTGTGTTTTGGGAAGAGATTAAGTTACAGTGTTGATTAGAAGAGCACTATACATGAATGAGGCTCAGTTGCAGTAGGAGAGATTCAAGACCACTGGATTCACATGGACATAAATACAAGACAGTCACAATTTCTATGCTGTTTTTGAATATTGTTTATGTAATTATTGTGACCTGTGCATTTTAATGGAATTCTAGGTTAAATACATATATATATGCAGAAGATGTAGCTAATTTAGGTGGTGGGATTCACTTATGATTTTTATAATCACCCACTGATACTTAATTTAGGATTATTATTTCTGTATCTGTTTGCCTAGGATTAAATTTCACAACCCAAAATACATATTTAGACTCAAAATCTTCTAAGACTATCATTATAGAAAATGGAAAATCCTAATTGAGGTTCCCAAACATGAAAGTTTATCTCCAAAATGTTATTTTTTGTGGAAATAAATTCTAGAAGTCTTACCAATAAATAAGCAAATAAATAAACAAATTAACAACACAGCAGAGACTCAGTAGTTTTAGATTTGTCTGTGCTTTGATCTTCCATTTTTTTCCTCTACTGAAAAAAGAGCCATGTTAATCAAGCAAACATATCTTTTTTCCAGATTTCATGTTTAATGAGTTTGTATGTCTGTGTTGTCCAAAGCATTTGGATGTTTTTCCAGAGGCAGTGAGAAATGTGTAATGCTATGATTTTTAAAAAAAAATAATAAGAAAAGCCAAACATAAAAACAAAGAAAAAACTGCCAAGAGAACAGGTTGCTTTTCCAATTCATTTTGTGATGTTTACATGTAGCTCCATTGAAAGCTGGAGGAGCTCAGAGATCACCTAGAAGGCAATGTCAAAGGATGCTCTCCCCAAGTAAATGTATGATTTCACTCAATTATCTTGTTTTTTTTTTAAAGACTTCCCCTGGCTGGTAACACCAAATCTGATTGGTTTGTCCTCTCATCCCCATCTTTTTCTTTTCTTCTCTCTTCCTCCCTTTGTGTTTTTTTTTCTTTTCTGGCTGGGGTTTCATTTTAATGTGTGAGAAACCTGACCTAATTGACAGGGTTCTTGTTTAAAAGAATATCATACTATATTTTAATGAATGCCAATCAAAATGCTAGGCTTTACAGTAACTAAAAGAAGTCCCTTTCCAAAACTGAAGTTACATATCTAAGTTTCCTGAATATTAAACTTAGCAACAAATAAAATAGATAACCTCAATTTAAAGGATAAAAATATCTGCTGCCAGTGATTGATGGCCTTTCCTGAACAGAAAATTGATATAAGATAACCTAAAAGCATATAGGTTCACATGTACCTCTGTCTTTGCCTTTAATCTATTTGCATCCCTATTTTGTCTCACAAAGTAGGGTAGTATTTGTTTCAATGCCAGCTATGTGAATTTTGATCGTTTTTTTTAGCAGACTAATACAAAAAAATCTGCAGCTTATTTCTTATTCATTAAGTTTGTTCTTTAAAGAAAAAAAAAGTTAAAAAAGGATTAGGATCTAGTATATCAGCCATGATACCTATATATGTATGGGTATATATACCCCTATAAATACCTGTTTCTCACAGTGTCACAAGGAATGTTTAATAAAGCAAGTCAAATCCAGCATAGCAATACCGACAGCAGTACCTCATGTTTAGTAGTTCAACTCGTAAATTAAGATCAGCTTTTCAGTAGTTTCATAGAGATGAGTTTAAACCTCATAATTTAATGTATCATGAAAATTACAAAAAAAGATACAGTTGTGAGCATAGTAGTTCTAAAAGGTAGTAACCCTTTATCCCTTTGCATATCTATCAAGTAAAGATTCTGTGAATAATTTCTTCAGATTCATGTCCTGTTTCTGTCTTCCATACACTGTGACTGTTGTCATTCTCAGCACTATCATTCTAATGCATATTCCACTATGGTGATAGAGTGCAAGATAATTTTGGTAATGATAATGATTTTATCATTTTTACCCTTTTTGGATGCTTTTGCATATCCAGCTGTATATCTGACAAAGTTGATTTATGCTCATTGTCAAGTGGAACTCCCTGAGTTTATGATCTTTCACAGGTCAAATACAAGGAAACTCAGCTGCTAATATATTGCAGCTTTCTATGGGAAAAAGAAAAAAAAAAGGAAAAGAAAAAAGAAAAGAAAATGAAGAAAAACAAAAAAAAATTATTAAAAGACTGTGTTTCTTCCCTGGCAAATCTTTAAGAATCAATTTTGGGGAAGAACAGTCTGTGTGGTATTTTAGATTTGGTGGTAAATTTATTAGTCATAATCAAGACAAAGCAAGTTACTTTACTTTAGACTTCTCACTCTTAAATTCATGAATTACTACTAGAGAATAAATGCAAAGCTAGAAACAAATTATGCCATGAAACTTTGTACTACAAAAAATGTGTCCTAGTCACACATTTTTTCAGAGAATGTCACGTCAGGAAAGGTTTCAAACAAAAAGCTGTGACCACATTAGCCATGAAAAATTACTTGTAATAAAATTATCCTGTTCCTCTGTGCCACTTTATCTGTTATTTCATGGCTGTATCCTACACAATGTAAGGAAGTCAGATTGTGAACTAAGACATGTTCCATATATTCTGTTTATGCCCTTTAAGTTTTTTAAAACAAGCAGGGCACATTTCAAGTATAATAACTTATAACTAAAATCTGCTGCTTTTTCCTTGCTTCTCTGATTCATGCTGTAATAATGGATGTTTTTGGTAATGCAACACTTTAGAAGACAAAAATGACTGATCAAAATAAAGAACAAATCCTCACTTAATAGCAGACAATTGGAAAGAAAATAATGAGGCATCTGTTAATAGTTCATCTTTAAAATAATTTTCATTTCTTCCATACCGCTTTTGGAAAGGGGTTTAGATGTGAGTTGTTAATACTCCTACAATGTGGCAAATGTATTGCATGGTGTGGGAGGGGGAGCATGTAGTATCTGATGGCCAGCTCCATAGCTGAAAATTAAATTTCGCAATTGTGTATATTATTAAGGTGGAACCTTTGTTCCAGAATGAATTGCAAAGACATGCTTTTCAGATTAATTTAAGGGCTATTGGAAATATGTAGGAAACATTGGAATTCTGCAGAATATCCCAGATTCCAACAGAAGTTTAGAAAACCTGCTAGATATTAAAAAACAAAAAGCCAACCAACCAAACAAAAACCCTGCACTGAAAACATGCATGAAATTTGAGTTAATTAGGCAGTTCGAGGATTTGAGTACTTTTCACTTCAAAACACTGCTTTTAATATCAGCAGTAATGCATAACCATTTACCAAACAAGTTATGCTTAACTGAGATTTGTTTTTCCATTTCTTCTTGAGAATTTCATTCATATTCCTTCAGCTGTTCCAGTTTTTTCATGGGTTAATCCTTTGACCCCTGCCAGAGACAAGTGTTTAGAAAAATTAGTCTTCTGTTACTTGGACATTCCCTTACTCTTAGCATTCCCTTACTGTTTAAATTAGTGTAGCAGTAGCAAATAAATGCGTTAGCTACTGAGATGATCAACAGTGATACAGCTGACTGGTTTATATTTTTAGAACTCACAATAGCAGCTAAAATTGATACCTTCCTATAAGTGTGGAGTTCAGCTGAAATTCAATGGAACAGCACTGCTTCAAGCTGTGATTTGAGGGTTTTTTATTTATTTTTTTTAATTGTGCAGGCTGAGCATTTTAAATGCCACCAGAAATTCTGCAGAAAAAATGTTAGAGCCCATCAGAAAAAAAAAAACAAAAAGTGTAGAAATTCTGCACAGAGTTCCCACATAATATGCCTGACAATTTTTGCGTGATTTTTGACCAGCATGATTCCAAATCCAAACCCATGGCTCCAAACCCAAATTCTGAGTTTCTTCAAGAATTTGGGTTGCATATCTATCAGGTTACCGAATGCATAACAGTGGCCAAATAGTGTCCATAGATGATGATTAGTGAAACTGTAGTTATCATTTTTGATACAGAGCTGTATCTCCAAGTCTACAGTCTCCAGCATGCAGTGTTCTCTTTTACTTTAAGCACTTGTCTTGATGAAGGATTACATTTGTGGTGCTTTTATTCCTGGTGTTAATATTCCATTATTAAAGATCTAAGTTAAGGCTGTTAAGGCCCTCAGAGTAACAGCAAATTGCTCTTGCAGAATTTGAACCAGATTCTCAGTTGGTGTAAATGGGCATTGCTCTTTTAAAATCATTCTCACTCACAGTGGGGTATTTCTATGAGTGACAACATGGCCCCTTAACTTGAAAGCTTAGGGGGGAAGAGCCCAACATCTCAGATGTTAGAATGTTAATGTAGTGTATAGTGTTGGTTAGGTAGCATGCAAAATAAGGAGAACTGCCCCCTGTCTTATACTGGAAAAAATAATCACTGGAGTTCATATACCGTAATAAATTGAAAGCAGAGTAGATGGCAGATGCTGATTAAATAGATGGCAGAATCATCAAAGGAATTTGAAAAAGTGTTGTTGTTTAATTTTATAATTAAATGCGTTATTAATAACACAGAAGCTGTACACTTACAAAATGCTGAAATTGGGCAGATGCAAGAAAACAGTGACATAGAAATGATCAGGAAACAAAGTGTGCCGCAGATTAAACAGTCTCATTGTGTGATCCTATTGAACATCAAACGATAATCACTATGTGCAGAAGTGTGGTATAAGCATAATCCTTTGTTCAAGAACATTAGATTGAGACTAGAACACTTGAGCATACCTGTAATTTCCTGATTATGAGACAATGTCATAGGTAAATTGAGAGCCTAAGCATGTATGAATAAGAAAAAAAGAAATAGGAGTGAGTGAGATTAAGAGATTAAGGAAAATCTTATTCCTGTGTGTATAAGTATAGGGAGAAATAAAATATACAGGTATCTTATTGAATATTACAATTCGCTTCTATACAACTGAGACTATAAAAAATTATTTCAAGATACTAAATACTAATAGGAGTAAGACTGAAGTTAAATGGCAAATTTAGCCTAGATATTAATGAAAATATGAATAATTAGATCACAGGGTAATTTGCCGAGCAAAGTAACAGCATTCTGCTTGAAGCAGTTGTCTAAGAGAAGACTAAAGTAGTACACAAGTGTCTAGCATACCCCTTGTAAATTAGCATGAGGAGTAGACAAGGTGAGCCAAGTTCATCAAAGCTTTGCAGAATACTACTCCAAACGTCCTCATAGTTGTTTCTGTTTATCTAGTTGCTGATCCTTTAAAAATTGCTGCTGTGATGTTTCTTCTTGTTACTGTGTTTGGATCCTCACCTGCAGACCTGAAGCTAATGGTTCTTCTTTTTCCATGTTGTTGCAAGGCAAACCATGGAAGCAATGGTTGGACGTGATTTATGAGAATCTTGATTAGAGATTCACCCAAAATTTTAGATGAACCCCTGTTCTGGGCAGAGCCACACACTTTTCTTTCTTAGAAAGATTTTAAAGCAGTCTTGCTGGAAACAGGTTTTGCTCTGTCATAAGGGGTTCTCTCTTTTTTTTTCCTTTTCTCTTCCCATTCCCCGCCTTTTTAAAAAAAAAAAAACCAAAATAAATTGTTTAAGAATAATACTTGATTTCTTAAAACTGTCTTTTCTATGTTTCTGTTTGTCTAAAGGAATCTTCTATTTTTGGCTTAATCTTTCTGCAAATCATCTCCTATAAGAAAACATTTTGTCAGGAAAAGAAAGTGCTGAGTGCATATGAACTTTTAAGATGTTTTGAAGTGATTCTGATTTCCTCAGTAATGCTATCTAGAAGAGCAGACAAGATACACAATACCAGAAAAGAACAAAAATATTTTCAGAGTATTAAAAAATTTCAGTGAAGAAAGAACAGCTGCAGAGAAGTATATAATAGAGACATAAATGAACACAAATGTGACTATAGAGTTTTTTTGGAAATGATATTTTATATTTCAATGGCAAATTATGAAATGCACATTTGAGAGTGAAGAATATTCATGAGAGACTTTTTATGAGTACTATGTTCTCTGCCCAGTCCGTCAAAATACATATGTCAGCAAGAAGTCACTAATAATTTATGTGGAAATTCTTGCTGGGTTCATCTTTACCACGAATGTATCCAAACTGCTGTACAGATACTAATTTTGTTGAAGTCTAAGGAAGTTTTGCTGATGCTTCTGATAATTAATTTTTGCCCTAGAAAACAATCAAGAGGAGATTTTAATGCATTTATAAGAAGCAAGTCTTCTTAAATTTCATTTATTCAGCTGCTTTTAGTCTTTCCTCACATCCAGTTGTCATCAGATCTTTTAATCTAACAAAAGTTAAGGGGGAAAAGAAAAACAAAACACCAAAACTCAGACAACTCTTTGTAATTGAAACAATAAAATGTTTTCAACCAAAGAAAGGATTTTTAGGCTAGATTTGTTGGGAAAAGATATCCTATAAATAACTGGAGAGTCCTTTTTTAATACTTTTGTAAGTACATAAGTATTATATTTTACTTAATAGTAAAATGGGTGTCTTGTACAAGCAAAATGTTTCTTAAGCAATCAGTAGAACTGTAGTGTTATCAATTGACTTGCATTTGTGCTGAAAGCTTTCTACAGTGGACAGTATCTCTCAAGAATCACAGCACTTTACGCTGCTTAGGGACATACTCTGCAGGTTTCTGCTGACCTATATCTGGCCACTAGTCATTTACTTTTGCAAATTATTCTGGGTTTTGGGGCAGTGAGACTGAAGAAGATCTTCTGTTGTCAAAACCCTAGTTCTGAACATCTGAAAACATAAAGATACACAGGAAAGAATAGGGCTTCTAATAGGTTTTCGCATTGTACCCTTTGCAGAGTTAGAATAAAACTAATAGTTTTAAATTAAGTAGAATGGTAAGGCTTCATCCTAGAGTACCATATTGTCCTAAGGATAGTGTTTTTAGCTATTTAAAGGAGGAAGGATTGATAGTTGCTTTCAGATTCATCATTAGCTTTAATTATTTTACAAACAGTACTCTTTTTTTTCTTTTAAGAAGCTTCCACCTTAAAAGGCATAAATTTGGAGTTTCTGAAATAGCTGGTCATGGAAACTTAATGAACCCCCTACTACTATCTCAGTGCTGGAACCACCTATACAGAAAACCTTCTGAGATCCTTACTATGCCACCATTTCCTTTTTAACAATGTCTTCTTTTCCTCACTGCACAACCAGGCTCGGCTCCCTTCGTGCTCATCCACCTATAGTGTTTCTGAGGTATACTTTGCACGTGTTCTCTCACACAGTCGACCTGCTCGCCCATCACACTTTTTGCTTTTATTTACTTTCTTCCTTTTTTGTGTTGCACTTGTGCACAAGTGGGTAAAAGTCAGCTGGGGGGGGGAGCAGATTTTGCATGATCAATCTGCAACCATGTTCAACGTGGTTTTAAAATCACTGTACTAGTCTGGGACAATCATGATGTATAGTCTAGCGAGGCAACTGCTGTGTAACATAACATAAATTAGATGGTAAAAGTGTCCTTAATTATCTCTTACTTTAAATAAAAATAATAAATGTACAGATGTCCAGGCTGCAAAATGCTTCAGTGGTTAATCTGATCCATTTTCAGCCAATGAAACTGGAAAAACTACAAAGATGGCCATCACATTATGATTACTGCCTACCTATCTAGATACAGGTGGGTTTATGATACCTTAAGTTCATTACTAATTCCCATATCTCTGGCTTGGCTCAGTACCTGCAAAAATGCATACACTGTTGTAAATACTTCCATATTGGCTTAATGATAGTCTTCTATAATAAGGTATAGTACAGCAAGAACTGAAAAGAAAAATACATTCATTTGTAATTAGAATAGGAAAGAAAAGGAGAAAGATGTTATGATAAACTAGACTTCACATCATGGGATAAAAACAGTTTATAAAATACTGTTAAATTGATATCCATGACCCAGTGTGTAAAGATTAGGCTTCAGCATGTTATAATTGATTAATGGACGAGTATCAAAAAGTCAGACTTAAGGTTTTCTGCAGTACTGAATCACTCTTGAGTGTATACAGTTAGTTATTCTGTATTTTAAAAGAATCCCTTAAACTTTGCAAGATCTCATAAAAAGATGACAGGTAATGCTATTGCATACTGTGGGCCCAGTTCTAGCCCTGATGTGAATGTTGTGTTAATAAGCATTATAAGAAATGTAAGCATAAGTAGCTTACTCAATCACTTTGTCCCTAAGCAGGAAGATCAGTGTGTAAGCAATACTTTGCTGATACGTGTCTAATTTGTTCTCAAAAGCTTCAGCTTCTCAAGCCATCATTACTCACACTTCCTTATCCTTAATAATAGAAAGTTTTTTTCTAGTTCCAGTGTATGAACAGACAAGAGATCTAATAAAACAGTTTTGAAGAAGAAATATGCTTACTAGTTTTTCTGTCATAGATACACAGTTGCTGTCTGGCTCCACCAGGAGATGGGTCATTTTAAAGATACTTATGTATGTGTTCTTCAAAGCACCTATTTTGCAGTTTAATGTGCTTTGTTACTGTATTGTATGAAAGTCTCTGTTTCTATCATGATTATCATCAAAACACCAATATGGAATAAATAAGTAACACTATGCTTGTATGCATACAAAGACTCTTTTTTCTCGGCTTATGCAACAGCAAGGAATTTAGTGCGTCATATGCAAGACAAAGGCCATCCTCATTCAACCAGCCTTTCTTCTGAATGATCTGTATGAAATTAAGAAAATGCACTGGATCAACAGGCATTTCAGCTTTGTCTCTAAAGAATCCAACTGTGATAATTCATATCAGCAAAAATGGTGAACATGCTTTTACAGTTTGTGAAATAAATAAGCCACTTTCAGGGAAAATGGACACTTCTTGCTTTGACGGCAACTTCAGCCATTTGTCCTTTTCACATTCGGGAGCAATACTATCTTCAAAAGGAATACAAACCTGGGCATTGTGTCTGTTGACTGGTCAGCATGTATGGGTCTCCTGCTTGATCAGATTCCAAAATCTATTTTGCCTTCGCCAAAGCTTACAGGCTATAGTACCAATTAGTGATCTTGGAATAGGTAGACTGTCCTGAAAGGGAAGAAGAAAACTGGGGTATAAAGTGCATGAAAATTTAGTGACTGCTGTCCACAAGAGGATGGCTTTGCAATTTGTTGTAAAGAATCTGCTAGCTGAAATATCAAAGAATCACTACAAGACTGTACAAGCAATTTGTCCTTTATACTCTGTCAAAATGAAAGATCTTCATATCTAAAATATGGATAACCTAGCTGCCTAGTGGACCAGACCTTGTGATGCACCTAACAATTTTCTAGCTGATCAGAATTTCATGATTATGAAACATAAAATGCAAGCCCTAGACTGGCCTCTCCAGAACTTTAGACTGAAGGTGTGAAAAAAATGTGTGTTCTCTGGTGGCAGGATAACACTCTGTGTGTTTTTGAACAGATCCTTTGAGCCAATGATTGATCCAAAAGAACAAATAAATGGAAATGTAACATCGCTGTGGCAAATTGTAGCATCTGAATCTCCAGGGACTGGAGGTTCTCTGAGGTCCATGAAAGGTTCCTAGTGTAGTTCCTAACTTTGTAAAAGACTCTTTCCAGCAATGCTCAGTGTCATCTGCTATTATTTTAGAAAATGGGAAGAGCTGCTATGAGTGAACAACATCCTAATCTCTTAAAGATATGATAGAGAATCAAGTCCAAATGTCCGCCATGAGTTTTTATCAAGGGGAAGAAAATGAGTAATGTTGTGCTGCACAATGTCTCACATAGAGGGTGGGGGGAAAGGACCACCCTTTTGACAGGATCTCAGTGTTGTTTCTTGTGCCTATACCTATTTCTGTGGTTCTTATTCAAAAAAAAATATTTTTCTTAAGCTGATTCTTAAGCACCAAGTTCAGAGCGTCCTGATTTTGTATGTCCAAGTCATCACCAAATATCTTTGGGCCTTCAGAGGATGGCAGGAGCACAGAGATGAGAGAAACTGAATCAATGCTGTGGGAATTCAGCTGAACATGCCCTCTGACAAAGATACAACAAAAGATAGTGAGTGTACTATCAGGGATTTATTTTCTGCTGTTACATAGAAGGTCTTTAATTGAAGAAGTAAAAGGTCTTCCAGCAGAAGAGAAACCTGGTATCTGTGTATTCTGCATTGTGAAGAATTTGAGGTAGAATTCACAGCCTGATTTTTTTCATAGAAAACATCCCATAGAGGCTGTTTTGTGTCTCAGAGTCCAATAATTAGGAAAAACTTCTTACCTGTTTCTTTTTATTGTCACCAGTTGTACTGGTGGAGCTGTGGATGCGGTCAGCTGATGCCTATTTGAGAGGAATGGGCAGAAAGTTGTTAGAAACTTCTACTTACGCTTAGTTACAGGAAGGTTTGCATGGTTTGTTGAACTCTAGATATTATAGGGTAATAGTATTATGTATCTACTTAGCCCCAGTCAAGTCACTACCCTAACAATTCCAATTGTTTGGAATGAGGGGCTGTCTTTGGTTCAATTCAACTAAATCAAAGTGAATTTCCATAAAAAGTGATTCCCTTGTGGCAAGAAAAGTAAAGCTTTAATGCTCTAAAATGGAATAATAGTAAAATACAAATTCATATTCTCTTTGAACTTTACAATATGCAATAAATTCTCCCCCTTTTATGAACACTGGTTAGCTTCATGCCTGCAATTTTTGTAAATGTTAGCAGGACTACTTAAACTATTTTTCTAAGAGTAGAAATATTAATTAGGAGCAATGCCAATTTAGAAGTTGTGAAGTATAGCATGTGTATGATACATCTATAATCTACTTATTATCCAGTTGTCACAAAACTTTTTCCTTTTTAATAGCAGTACTTCACTTAAGAAATTATTACATCAGATTGGATTCACTTACATTTTTAGAAGTACTCTGAATTCAACTTGTATCTTTAAAATACCACACAAAATGCAAAACTAACAGATTGACCAATGAAGATCCATAGTGTCCTAATTTAAAAAAATTACACTTGGGTATAATGACCCCATTTTTTACCCTCATTTGTATCTCAGACCAGCATCTCTCGCTCGCTTGCTTGCTTCTGCATGCGCTATGTGTTTGGTAAAAGCGTAATGAAGGAAACCTATTGATCTGGTTGTTCAAAGTATAGTGGCAGCAAAATGTTTACTGCAGTGTTAGCCCCTGCTTTTTAAAAAAAAAACAAAAAAGTATGTTTTCAAAGAGGGAAACAGTCAGGTCTGTAGCTTGTCATATGTTTTATTTAGCCTCATTAACTGGTTAGAACATGATGCCTTGTGAACTCTGCAAACTTTCATGTCAGACTTTTCTCCCACAAAGTACATGATTTCCATAAACATAGTTTGCAATATGCATACTGAGTGATGGGATTTGACTGTATACTTAGCATTGCTAACAACAGAGACTTGTATTATCTTACCTGATAATACAGGAACAGAGAGACCAGTACATGGAATTATCAGCAGTTTGTTTGTTTGTTTGTCCAACTATATTGGTCCTGGTTTTCTGTGTGATTTTTTTTGCTGTTGCAAATAGAAAAATGAGATTTTATGTAAAATTAGAATTCGTAGGTATTTCTCTTTCAAACCTGAACAATAGGTAAAAGGTTTATTTGGCAATTTCCATTTAAAGAATTACATTTTTCCTATTGCGTTTTACTTTGCTTCTAGTGCTACTGTTCTCTAGCCTAAGAAAATGAATTAAAAGTCTTACTTTTTGAGAAACGTGATTTCCTCTGTGCACTTTGCAGTGCAAAAGTCTATGAAAAGCCAGTGATCATTTCCTTATTTGTAAAAAAAAAACAAAAACAAAACCAAAAGCTTTGATATTTGTATCTTAATTCTTGTTATTGGGATTAGTAGCTGCACAAAGTATCTTCTAGATGTCATATCAAGAAAGGCATTCATGGCAGCTCATAAGTATAGCAAAACTTAAAGCTACATCACAAAGGAGAGTGGGTTGTTGCAATAATCTCATCAACATATGCATGGGTATAAATGAATGTCATTTTAGATATTTCCAATCAAATTTATTTTAAAAAATCATTAAGAAATGTTACTATAGTTGTACTTCAGATGCATTTATCTTTGTTTACCTACTTCTTATCTTCAAATTAGATTATTAGTTCATATATCTAAAATAGAAGCAAAATTTTACTTAATCCTACATCTTCTCTATACATGGTTCTTACCTTGTGAATTCTGTCAAATAAAATTATCCCTTAATGTTAACATTTTGCACTTTTTTTTTTGTTCTCTACTAATCATTTCAAGCATCAAGTCCATTTACAAAGAACTATTTAATATTTAGTAGAGTGGTAAAAACAGGGATTTTGAATGGCATCTTATTTAATATTACAGACTTTGGTTTGTATATTATCTATTCAACTTATCAAAATTGTAATACTTTTTGTTGATTTTGTGATGGTAAAATGCTTCCCAGCTCTATATTTATCAGAGAGAAGACAAATAATATTCAAAGTGTCTATTAGGAAGCATAGGCACTGAGAAATTGAATGACAAGATCACAGTTATTTTCCAGATAATGTTATATACATTTCTATATTCCAAAACCTCAAGTAATTCAGAAATAGTTTCTATACTTCCCATTTGGAACTTTAAATTTTCCCCCATTTTGGAGCTTCTTTGCTTTTTATTTCAAGATAAGTCTTTATGTTTCATTTTTAAATGCCAGTTTCTGAATTTTTCCCCTTTTTCTTCCATGAAACAGGAGACATTTCAACCTGCCTTATGATAGACATGTGCAATCATTTATAAAACAAATTAGATCAAGTCAGAGAGTTTTAATGTCATTTTCCTTTTGATTGGTTATGGTTTAGACTCATGTATGTAATCTACCTTGGCATTTTCCAAAGTCAGTCTTGTCATTATTCCTCTATAATTACATCCATTTAAGCAAGGGGTTCTTTTTCCATTTTCCTGTGCTGTGCCATCCCTTCGACTATATAGCATCAAACTGGCTTGATTAGATATAAATGTGAGGTTTCATTTCTAGATAACCACTGTTTTCTTTTTAAAGCTAGTAGTAAGCTTCTTACTAGGCAGTAGAAAGCTGCTCACTACCATGCAATGCTTAGTATTTATTTTGGGGTTCTTATTGCTTATATCAGTTTGTTTAAGAAGCCAGGTGTTAGTTTGTATCCTGTTACACTAGAAATAATATTCAGTGAAACTGCTCACTAGGTTCAGCTCACAAAGAAATCTAATTCTTCAGAGGCAGCTTCAGTAATAGAAGCTGTAGAAAATTAGTCTGAGTCTGAAAAAGTAATAAAGTAGATCAAAGCTTCTATTACATTGCTGTGACTGCTTTTGGAGTAATCACTGATGTAAAATGCCATACACATGACATAATTTACATCTGTTTCTAGTGGGCAGTGTCTGTTCTAAGGTATGGAAATCAAATTAGGTAGACACAGCAGTGTCAGTAACATATAGCTCAGATGTCAGTGAGTTCCCATCAGTGCTCCCTGTTACCTTCCTGGGTTTGCAGTTTTTCAAATGCAGTTTTGTAACATGGAAACAAGTGTTTTTGCTAAACATAATTACCATAAGGGTTCTTATTTAAGAACTGAAGGAAGAAAGAATATCCTTATTCACAGTATTTTTCATATCCCTTTATTTTCTATGAATCTCCAAGGTTCAGTGCTGTTAGAAGCCCAGCCAAATTAATATTGAGATCTCGGGCACATAACTGCTGTGGGGAGGCTGGTGGTTGCCATTGTGCTGGACCCTGCAATCCAGACTGCCAAATTCAAGATGAAACCAAAGGAATCTTATCCTTTTGAGCCTTTGAGGCTCAAAGCAAAATCCTAAATGCAGATCTTCTTTCTAATCTTGTGTTTCTGGTCACTTTCAAAAATAATCTCTAACTTGGGTTTGGCAGTGTAGTTCTCAGTGCAGCATTTGCTTGATTCCAACATCTCCTTTCCATGGCTTATGAACCATCTGAAATCATTGCATTATTCATCCATGATGATTCTGATTTCACTTCAAGCATTCTCCTCAGAGGAATATAGTCTGTGTTTCTGCCTCAAGTCAAAGGCAGAAACCTAGCTCTTCATGAAGTAAGTTCACTGGACTGGATTCCCAGACTGCAGCTTTCTTTTCCTTACAGTTTTTGTTCCCTAGTTTGAATCTTAATTTAAAGGATCTTTATGCCTTTTTACACTTGAAAATGTACAAGCCCAAGGTTCTGGCTGAATACTGATACCTCAGTTACTATAATAAACGCCATATATAAGATTATTGTTACCTGTGTTTTAGATTTTGCAATTCTTCTTTGAGCCCTTCAAATTTGATGCTCCTGCCACAAATAAAAATGTTAGGCTTAACTAGAATCAACTACTTTGGAGTTAGACCAGTGCAGAAATTCTGATTGGATCACACGGGAAAGCTTAGGTTTTCTTCTTGCTTATATAGTTAGAAAAGTAGTCTAACCATTCATGTTAGAATGACAATAACTGTAGTAGGACTGTAGTGATAGGACAAGGGGTAACGGGTTGAAACTTAAGCAGCAGAGGTTTAGATTGGATATACGGAAGAAGTGTTTTTACTGCAAGGGTGGTGAGACACTGGAATGGGTTGCCCAGAGAAGCTGTGAATGCTCCATCCCTAGCGGTGTTCAAGGCTGGGCTGGACAGAGCCTTGGGTGACATGGTTTAGTGTGAGGTGTCCCTGCCCATGGCAGGGAAGTTGGAACTAGGTGATCTTAAGGTCCTTTCCAACCCAAACCATTCTATGATTCTATAATTCTAACTACAAAAACTCCAACCCAAATTGTTGGCAAACATCCGTGATAAAAGCTGAAATTTAAAGATGCTTTAAAAATCTAAGAAAATGAGTGAGGGCCTTTTGTTGACTTTTTGGCCTGAAAATTCACTGGTCAGTTGATTGGTGGCTTTTGAAGCTTATCATTGTTTTTTTGTTTTGTTGTTGGTATTTTCATGTGTTCATAGTCTTTTAACATAGAAATGCAAGGAATGTTACCTATCAGCTTCCAGAAAGGTAAGGTTGTAAGCATGAAATATAGATTGTAGGCTTTGTTAGCAATTCCAAGGTTGATTAAAAATCCTATCAGGGTCAATGGAGAGATACTTTTTCACTCCCACAGACCTTGGGTCAAAGGGACGGATGTCTGTGGGGCTCAGACCAGGTAGGAACAAAAGTAGGGAAAGCTGAAAGTTCCAAACAAGCCTCTGTCCCTTCCCCACCAACGTTTGTTCAAATATTGACAATAACTAGAAGTTAAGAAAACTTAAGTCTGTTTCCCAGTTGTAGCAGATGGGGTGAATGGTGACTACAGCTATCTGGCTGTTCTGTTCAGGAGACATAGCTCTCTGCTGGAACAGAAAACACGATGCTGTAGCAGAAAGCCCTGAATGGGTACCAAGAAAGACTATATTGCATTTTCTGCCTCCCTGTTCATGCAAGCTTTATGTTTCATGCTGGAACACCGTTGTCAGGGTATTCATTTTATGCATGTCCTACTTGAGACACATATTGAGTGATGTTCACATATGCTGATCACTCCAAATGCAGTCAAAATACATAGCAGCTGAGGGGCTTTGCATTCTATAATCCAGCTGTAGGCACATCAAGTTAAATTTAGTTTAGATGTCTCTGGGTCTCAGTTTCCTGTTTGTAAAATCAACTCATCTCTCTGCTTCACAATGGATCTTGTAAAAATAAGTTCCGTCATGTGTATTAAGATGTCTTATATTGTAGAACCAAACAGAACAGAGAAATCTATAAAGAACTAAATAATTCCCCATTCAGAAGACAGTTTTGCTAATGTTTAGTAAGTAAAACATGACATTAGTTTTTGAACAGGGAGATGAAAATTAAACAGCTTTATCTTGTCTCATGCAGAAGCCCTGTTAAAAATAATGATGAAATAATAAAGCCTAGATGTCAAAGGAAAAATAAGACACATAACATTGATCTGATACGTCCTAAATGTTGGTGAGTGTTGTGTTTCACTTGTCAATTTTGTTAGACTAAATTTGAATGAAGCATTTATTTTGAAATTCTGATTTTGAGAGTCATGCCATTCAGTAAAAGTAGTTTACATTTATTGCAGTATTGTGGAAGTGTCTTTGTTTTAATGTTGCATTGAAATTTGCTGTTGCTGGGTCAAGAAACAGAAATGTGAAAATAGTTGAAATTTCATATAAAAGTAAAGCACTTGTAACAGAAATGAAACTTAAAGATGTCAACCTTATTAGTGTATATCACTGTAAGTTAGAGAGTAATTTATGGTGTGCTCGAGGACAAGAATTTCTAGTTATCACTTATGTATTTTCAGTCCATCTGAATAATAGCAACTTAAAAAGATGGCTTAACTGAACTGGACAAGGAGTTTAAAAAGCCTTATGCTGATCAGATAAGATATAATTTAAACATCTAGGACATATTTATAAGGCCAAGTGATTCATCAATCAAATTTCCAGGGTGTGAGACTGTATGAAAATAGGCAAATAAATCTTATTTCTGTGGCAAACAAGGATGACTTTGTATTGCTTTGGAAGAAAATTTATTCTCTCTGCCTTTACTTACACTATAGACTTCTCAAACTGGAGAATATTTTCAGAGCATTTGGAGAATGCTCAAGGCTGGACAGAGCCTTGGGTAACATGGTTTGGTGTGATGTGCCCTTGCCCATGGCAGGGGGTTGGAACTAGATGATCTTAAGGTCCTTTCCAACCCTAACTGTTCTATGATTCTATGATTTTCTTTCAAGCAAAAAAAAAAAATCTTGCTACAGATAATACTACAAGTAGTAGAACTTTTGATTTTCCCAAATGAGTAGAGATTTCTTGTGTCTTACAAATCAGGTTAGTAATACCTGTTGGGAATTTGTCAACAAATTATTTGGCTATGTCTCAATTTAATATGGGCTTCAGTTTACACAAGATGCATGTCCTGTCCGTATTCGGGTATTATAATACTGCTTCTCTGAACAAAACCAGTATGATCTTGAATAAGCCCTGAACAGCCACTAAAATATTACAGAAACATGCTGTCTTTCCAGTGTTACTCATACAGCATATCTATATGCTGTCTCATGCTCTTAAAAACACAAAAGCTAGCCTTTTTCTCTCATACAAATGTAAGCATTTCAATAAAAATCCTCTGAAGAAATCCTTTCTCTTTGCCTCTTTTTATTGTCAACTATCAAGTCTGTGCTGCCAGTTGTAGTAGCAAGTTTGCTTCCCCGTTAGCTTTCTGACCAGGTAGCAGATTACTATTTTGTCTCCTTTTTGCTGTATGTAACATGGTTCTTCCTGTTTTCTTATTCAGTGAGGTCTTCAGCTTGCAATTTTAGCTGGTGTGTAAGATTTTGTTTGAATCCTTTTCTAGTAATAATCATTTTGATTTTGCATCCTCAGGACAAGGTCAGTTTCCATTGAGAGAGAACTAATCAGCATCTTACCCCAGAAAACTGCCCTTTGCCTTTTCATTTCCTTTTCTTCCAAGTAACAGGTAGTGGGGTTTTGGGTTGTTGTTTTTTTTTTCTAATACTGCTCCTATAAAAGAAACCAATTCAGCCCTCATGTTTCTACAGTGTGTTCATCAGTCCACTTTCACCATCCTGTTTGAACAGAAGTTAGGATGAACCATAATCTGACCATAAAATTCCATATTTGTGTTCATAGTCTCCTGGGAAACAGTGATCAAAATAAAATAAAATATATCTTTATGTAAAGTGTAGGTGACTAGGAAAAAAATCAGAAAAGAGAACATAACCTATGGATGAAGACATAAAGGCATATTCAAGATTTGAATATTACTTTTGTTCAGTATCCAGTCTACCAAGCATAACACTTAAAAAGTGTTTCTTTTTCTCTAAAAAAATAAATAATTCTCTAAAATTATTTCTGCTTCTCATGATTTTTTGCTTATTTCTTCTCACAGACTCCAAATGAGTAATTCCATGTGTAGAATACTGCATTATTCATATTTAAATTTTGGTGAGGTGAATCCCAGCAACTGTGCTGCTCCTGCTTAAGAATGTCTTAATGTATAATGTCTGCTGCTTTAGTTTGCTAATTTGATAAATTCCTTGAGCTCACTTGCCTGTCTCTTTCAGAGGTGTTCTCAACATAACAAGAAAAAATCATTTTGTAGGTTTGAACTGACTTCAGTCCTAATTCAGATGGCTGTAAATCATGCTCTTAAGACCTTGCATATTCAGCTCAGTGTAAAAGTGCTGCTTGATTAGAATGCATTCCTGAAATAGGAGGATTGCATCTTAGTAGCATTATTCAATCCTCAAATACTTCATTGAATGTTTTCTGAAGTCTGTAATTCCAGGATACTCTTTTCCTGTGAAATTTTTTTAACAACTTCATTTTTATGTTCTATATTAAGTAAATCAAAACAATTCTCTGTTCTTCAGATTAGATTTAAACAATTTTTTAATGAAACCAGCCAGTGTAATTCATTGTTTTTCAATTTGCTTCTAATTTAACCTTACATTTATTGCTTAGAATAACAGGCCAAAATAAATTTGTACAGTACTGTCACACCAGTTTGAGACATTGTTATTCATGGTTTAGTCTTATGTGTTTATTTACAGATTCTGTTTCACTCTTAGCTGGCAAAAGGTATTTTAGGCAACAGTGTGCAAGCCTTGCATTTATAAATCAGATCATACGTGATTTGAAATCTATTTAAAGCAGATAGGTATTTGAGAGACTATTCAAATGGCATGAGCAGAACTCAGATGATGTAATTACTGATAAATCACATGTAGAAGAAAGCAGCAGCAGCATACTTTCCCACATCACAGAGAATAAATTGTCTTCATGAAACTGCTAAAGTTTCAAGGAGCGATCATATGAGTTATGCACTTTGTCACCAACAGCAAGTTGTAGTAGGTGTAATACCTCATAGACAGGCTTCCCCAAGTGTTGATGAGACCATTAGAGGGATAGAGTTCTGAATTGTTAACGGCTGCTATGCTTTGCATACCTGCTTCCTTCATTACAGCTTGACAAACTCATTCCCTTTGCTGTACCTTAGTCCTCTGTGTCTGTATGAATGTTTGGGTTTCTGCTGGTGGTTCCATATTCTGCATGCTTTCCTTAAAGTGAAGCAACATGCTTTCCCATAAATGGTAAAGATCATGGGTTAGCCTCCTACAGGCTCTGTGTTCCTGAGAATTTGGCTCTTTCTGTTGGTGATAACTCATGTTTTGGTGTCATTGTTCTTCATGTTGCAAAATTGAGTTGAAATGTATTCCCGTAAGAGTTAGCTTTTCATATTGGGCTGGAAACTCTTCATCTTTGTGTAGCAATTCGTTTTATTATAATGACTGGCTTCTAATTGTACCTCCCATAATGAAGAGCTGACTTAATACTCTGTGCTAATCTTGTTATGACTTTAAAAAGGTAAGTAATTTCTCTAACAATTCCTAACAGTCATGGTAAAGTGTTAAAGGGTTTTTCAATTTTCCTTTTCCCTTTATTTTTCACATGAATTTTTCACTTGTAGCATGAATTTTTCTTTGTGTCTTTTTCTATTTTTCTTGTTAAAAAGCCTTTTGTGGACTGATTTTTATTTGCAGCAAAGCATATCATGTAAATATAAATAAATCCAATTCAACACAGTCATTGATTTAATTTTTGAGACCAGTCATGATTGATAGATAGAAATTTTCATCAGGACTCTTTATTTTACCATTCGTTTAATTTATTTTTTAATATTATATTTCACATTATATTTACTACTGCAAATCTGGGAGAAAGCTTACAAATTACATTCCAGCATAACGAAAATTATATCTTATGGAACATAAAATCAAGTTTGCTTAAAAAACCAGAGTAATGTGAACTGAATGCTTTGGGTTTGGTTACATTCTGCCTGAATTATGCAAGTGAATGATACTGGATGGTGGCCCACTGTATCATCTGCCAAGATACATTGTGTGCCAAGAGGCTGTAGAATGGTCAAACAATAAATCTGTACTTTTCCTGTGAAAGAAGAAGCAGACATAGGTTGTTATTTATGTAACTACCTGTGAATAAGAAGAATTGTAGTAAATAATACTACTAATCACTCGCCCCAGTCAGTCATGGTACTATATGCAATGTAATATGGATATCTTTACTTAACAGTAGCTGCGAAAAGAATACAGATTTTTTGTAAATGTCACAAATAACAAAGTAGTGAAACATGCAGATAATGTATATGATAAAAGGCACTTGGAGCATATGACCCCATTTATACAGGGTGGGTCTTATTCAAAATCATTTTACTGCAGTTTTGTTAAAAATACCATTTAGGATCTCAGTGTGCAATTCATATATTAAAGAAACAGAAGTATTATGTAATAACTAATTTTGATGTTAGTTTTGTTAAAACATGGTTTGTATTCTGCAGCTGTGAGCATAGGTTGGGAAATGAACAAGTCTAGCTGATCAAGCCTTTTATTTTATTATCATGGATTCCTCTTCCACAGCTGCTTTTAAAATTTGTGGGAAGCAAATTATTTCTCATACTGCATATGTTGCCCATCAGGTGAGTGATAACGTGGAAACTGTAGGCTGGGTGTAAGAAATCAGAAAGTATATTGAAAGTCCTCTGTGTGCACAGAATTAAAAAAAATGACCTGTAAGAGGCTGTGTGTGAAGCCAGCTATCTTTTGTTACCATTGTCATTTGGACACTGTAAGAGCAAAACTTTGTCAGCACGTTTTCTATATTAGAAGTTTTGATCTGCAAATCTCAGCCGCTCTGTTCATTATAAATCTCTTGTTTTTGTCCATACACTAGCTCCACTATAGGTTGGAAGGGCTTAAAGATGAACTGAGGAGGAATAGAGGCTACAACTCGAGAGTAACTATTACTGCTCAAAGGAGCTGTTTTCCATTCGCAAACATTGCTTTGCGCTATGGGTTTGGGCTCCTTTTGTTCCTCCACTTTGTTGAAGACTCTCTCTTGACTTCCATTTTACTTCTTTAGCACTGTCTTTGTCTGCTAACATTTTTCCTCCTTCTCTAGTAGCTTTTCTCTGTGTCCTTTGGATCACATATTTTACTTTGTTTTAGTAGATTGTTTCAAATGTTTTGTATTTTTGGGTTTTTTTCCTTTTTCTTTAGGACTGTGTTATCTCACTGAGTTTCATTCCACAGTTTGCTGAATTGCTTGGTTATTTTGCAGCAGGCCCATTCCTCGTTTTTTCTCTTTTCATATGGTTTTCAGTGAGAAATAAGAGAGCCTTTTCCATTTTAAATAGCAGTCTTACACACATAGGCCCATGTCTCCTTTTGAACACACCATCTTCTGCCTTGCCATGTCCATCCTGCTTCTCTCTTTCAGTCTGTGCTGCTTTCTCTCTTTTGTGCTTTCTTTCCTACCATTATACCATCTTTTTGGTCCAGAATTGTCCTCTGGTAAATTATAGGTAAATATTTACTTCTTCCAAAGAGAGATCATGTCATGCCTTTGAAATCTGGTAAAACAACTCTGGGCCAAATTTGGGCATCATTAGTATTTTGTTTGCAGTTTTCTTGTATGATGTTTTTGGTGGGAAGAAGGGAGGGCTTTGGGGGGGTTTGTTTGTTTTTTTGTAAACAACAGTTTTATTCAGGGAAGGACACCATAACCCACTCTAAGTTGCAACATTACTTTCCATAAGTTATTCCATTACAATAAGTAGACTGTGTTGCACTGTAGAATCCAATTTTTTTATGTGAATATTTGGGGCAAGCTGCTGTGGAACCGAAGAAGGAGGTTTAGAAGTTGGGCCACAGTCAGTTTCAGCTTTAAATGGTTGTTTCTTTCTGAAGACTTCTGGGGGTTGATTGTGTACCATTCGTCATCAGTTGTTAGATCATACAAACTGAATTTCTAGGCAATTTTTCTGCAAATTGAAACTAGTCTGGAAGATAATCTAGATTCACTCCTTCGCTTCTTCAACAGAGGCAACTGTTCTGAGGGGAATTGTACCTTCAGCATGACCTGTGCTGTTCCACTTCTTTCACCACATGTCCACAGTTTTACTTTATTAGTCCTTTCATGGAAATTTAGCAATACATTCACCAGGAAAGTACAAAAGGGAAGGATTCTGTTCATACCCTCTGAGAGGATTGTCTTCCTGGGAATTTTACTTTAGCTGGGGCATTGTCCAGACAAAAAGCTTTTTATTCAGATTTTACCTGTTCAGTCAGCTGACCTGCCAGAAGATAGACTCCTGTTCAAATTATTTCATCTAGAAACTTGCAGCCTCGGTGTTATTATACAATGTGCTCTCTTTCCAAACCTGAGAAGAATTAATGAGAACTGGTGCTTCGGTATAGATAAACTTCAAGATGTGTCATGTTTACAGGACTGACGCTCTAAAAAAGAAAACAATCTGCATGGTAAACAGATGGAACTCTAAATACCCAGTGTTACTACAATATTAGACCAATATGAATCCTTCAATTTCCCTAGAGTCAGACTAGTGTATCTTGAATAGCACAGTGGCAGCTTAGCATTTAGGAAGAAGATTTGTTGAGAAACCTGTTGTCATTCTCACACAGTTACTTTTTAAAGTAGAACTGCACTGTAAAATTCATATTGAACATGGTATTTAGTTTAACAAAACAGAAACAACTGAGTAAATGTACCTGGATCTAGCCAGGAGCTGTTAATACAGCTGTGAGTTGCTTACACAATTGCGAAGAAGATTTCTCAAATGTCTTCAGAATCAACACAATCTAAATTGAATATTTTAAACTCATTCTATATATATTTTAAAGGAGGTCATGATAATATGTTAGTATTTTGTCTAATCATAAAACAAGACCTAGATTCAGAGTTACTGTCATTACAATTGTATAAGAAAATGTGGATTTGTTTAAAACTGGAGCTTAACCTGTAATTTTGACCACCATGTTCTTTGATTTTACTCTATTTTCATCCTTAGGCCATCATTTCTTATGAGAGGGGGGAAGGAGTGGAATCAAATTGCTATATCAGGTTCTGACCATCAGCTACTACCCTTCTGCTTAAATATACTTACCTTATGCAGAATGTATGAGAATATTGCTGAAAATATGTATAACCTCTGTCTTAGATCCCAGGAGCTTGCCCATTATATCTTTGTATTTTGCATTCTTGTTAACTTCTGTAGCTCATAGACTCTCCTCTCTCTCTGCAGGTCCAGTCCAGGTGCAGCAGCAAGGAGAACATCCTTAGAGCAAGTACGTACTAAAACTCATAGCTCTATTGAGAAACTAAGAGGGGTCCTAGGACAGCAAATGACATTCAGATGAGAAGGATATGGTTGGGACGTGTGTTTGCAGAAGAAATTTCATGACTTAAGACGATGAAATTCAGTTCAAAGAGAAAATAACAGTGTGATTAGCTCATAGCATTCATGTATTGATGGATAGTTGCTTTTTATTTTTTCTTCCAAGTTCTTCATCTAATGACATGGAGGTCTGTGTTATCTGTGGCTATGTATTGTAAATGATCACATGTGTGCAAGCCTTACGGGCAAAAAGAATCAACACTCAAAGGCAATGAAAATGGAAATTCTCAAGCTGAATATATATATATATGATTTTTAATTTCATACTTGACCAAGAAATTTAATGTTGTATTATATAAAACCAAACAAAAAAATGCAAAAGTGAAGAATTCAGGTTTGATTCAAATTGCCTGTTCTTTAATTTGCATAATTCCTTTACTTTGTTTTATGGGAATCTTTCCTAGTCTAAAGTTTGATCCACCATATGTGTGTATATATATATACATATATATATAAAAGAACAGGAATAGGAAGTTGGTTTAGTGATGAGAGAAGGCTGTCAGGAATTTTCTACATTATGCAACCAATTGACTTTGCTGCTTCAAAGCTAAAGGATTATTTTGTCATACAAAATGCTGCTAAATGTGAGTAGTTATTTTTAGAGTCATCTGACATTTCACATTAGTGAAAGATAAATTGGGAAGGTCTGAGGAGTTGTTTAATGCCATTTACTTGTAATTAAAAAATACCACTTAGTAATTTTAGATTTTAAAAAATATTATTTGTTTATCTTCACATCTATTTAAATATGTTATACCTCTAAAACAGGAGTTAGCATTTGTAGGAAGAAATAGGGAGAGAGAAGGATTACTAATTACACTTGCATCTCTCTTGCTTTCTTTGTTAAGGTTATTCATGCTAGTGTTAAACCTGAAGGGACTCTATTATTGTGTATTTTCTTGGTTTCTCTTGTAGAAATAATGGATTTTATTTTTGGTGTTGGAACAAAATTGTCAGAGATAAGGGGATTTTATCCATTGTCAAAAAACAGTGTTGAAGATCACATGTGTCAGTACATTTTAACAGAACCTTTGACTTAACAAATGACATGGCTCAGCTGTCCAAATCTGAAAGTAGTGCTCTGAGCACTACTCAAAGCATTCAAGGCCTCTGGATTCAGACATGTTTTACAGGTTAAAGAGGTGAAATGTTAGCCTCTGAAGTAGCTAACAGTGAGGTTTAGGTAGCAGTAAAACAAAAACATAAAAGCACCTAATGGCTGTGGTATAAAGGTTGTTTGCTGCCACAAAATTCCCCCAGCTTTCCCTGCTGAAACATGTTTTTCGAGAATCTCCCTTCATTTTTTCTCTTTTATTTTAAGAAAATAGTGTTTTAATTTATGCAGTCAGGATAAAGTTTTTAACATATATCATGTGGAATCTGCTGGACTTGCAGCAATTACAGTGCTTCTAAGCAGGGTTTCTTTCTCTATGCAGAGAAAGGCAGGGAAGTTTGACTGTGTCTCACAAATGCTTTCCTTTTCCTTATTTTTGTGACATTGCTAACAAATTACAGGTGTAATAGTGGAAAATGTATGCTTAGACGGACATCCCTACTGTTAGATCCAGAAATGTACTTTTTCCATTGGTTACACTTTTATCTTACAATAATTTAATTTGAATCATTTCTCCCTTTTCTGCTTATGAGAAAGTCATGCTTAAGAGTATGAAAAATCTTAATATATGTAAAATACATCTCATCAGCTGTTTCTCTCTTAGTATGCCGACTGCTACGTTAAGGAAAGGAATTAGGTCACAAATAATTTGTGTTTGACAAATTCACGGTGCCTGCTTTTACCATCATGTTATCTTCTAAATACATGCAAAGAAATTGCTTGAGGAATTTTTTCCAGCATCTTTCTTGGGACTGGAAGTGGGCAGTTTTATTTGCCTCTGCTTCTACCTCTGAAAGACAGTTACAGTGTTAACAGCAAAAAATAAATTCATTAACAATCTCTCACATAGAGAGACAAGCATGTGTCAGTGATGCTCAGAGGTGGTCGCTAACTGATTTAGTTTTCCCTAAAATGCTGCATTTATTTCAGTAAAGTGGTTTAAATGAACATCACTGTGTACATATACACACTGTAGCACACATTAACTTGCTGCTCTCTCATTGCAGGTCACAGTGCTGTTGACATTACCAAGGTAGCAAGAAGACACCGCATGTCTCCATTCCCATTGACGTCTATGGACAAGGCCTTCATCACAGTTCTGGAGATGACTCCAGTGCTTGGAACAGAAATCATCAATTACAGAGGTATTTTAAGTAGGATTCTTTGTGAGGATTAGGGTGGTTATTTCCTTATTTTACAACCTTCTTAAGTAGTTGCTCTTTTGTTAATGCTGTCTGAGGTGTCTGAGGCAATACCTTCTCCAGGAGAAACTGCTTTAGATAAAGCCAATAATAGGAAGAGAAGTCTCCTTTCAAAGTCAGGAGAATGTTGATTGACCTCAGTGCTGCTCCCTGAAGGAATCTGTAATGGAGCTGTAATTAAATATATAGATTAATTTCTTCCAGTCTGTGTTATATGCAACAAAGCTAATCATAGAAACCACAATTTGCCTCAGTGGTTAACAGTGGACTTCTATAGATGCCACATAGCTTCAAGTTGCATTGGGATTGTTCACTCTGTTCTCTTACAGTGAGAGATTCTCACTAAACCCCCTTTCCAATCTGAGATTAATGATCAAATAAAAAATACATTATATATGTATATGTGTGTGTGTGTGCACATGTATGTTACTTTGCAAAAAAAAATGTTCATTTTGAAGAATACAATCTTCTGAATGAAGAACCAGCTTTTCTTTAGTTATGTATTCATTTATTTTTCAGTTAATATACCTGTAATTTTAGGAGATAATAAAAATGTAGTCTTGGAGGTCTGAATCCCAACTAGCTCTACTTAGAAAAGCATTATTGTATTCTGTTTGGAATCTTATGGTTTTGTGTCTTGAATTAACATCAGGGTCCTTAAATTTGTGTTTCAGGAGCACTGTTTCTCTGTAGGGAAAGTGAAATGTTTAAAGTTCTAGCATTGCGATTTCTTTCATTAACAAATTATCTAATTAATTTTAACCTGATTTATTTGCATTACTAAATACACTGCATAGTATTCATCCTCATAAATAAAACTGTTGGATGTTACTCTGTATGAGTAGCCACTTGAGTCCTGAGTTTATTCTTGATTAAGTCAAAGCATGCTGTAGTCTGTCAAATATATTCTTCCCTAACAAAAGAGGAGGATGAATAAAGATGTATTTTGAAACATGACTTTCACGTTGGTAAGAGTATTGCTCAGTGCCTGTATAGCTCATTTAGCCTCTTCCATATTAAGGAAAAATTCAAAAGATGGACTGTCCTAAAATATTTTACAAAAGGGCCATAAAACAAAGGGCTTTGAAGCATTTTTCCCACTTGCCATCATCAATATCTGGTGTGCAGCCCCCAGTTAGCCTTTTATTCCATCTGAATTGAGTTATCAGAGCATTGCTCCATGGGTATATAAGATTAATTTTTTAGACAGCATGATAAGGATTATTTTTCTGAAATTAAGAAGAGGCAGAAGTTTAATTGATACTACAAGTACAAAGCAGAGGCAATCCACACTTCATGGTTTAAGCCTCAGAATGGAGCAGTTTTACTGATTTAGTCCAGGAGCCTGGTAGAGTTTGAGCACCTTTTTACATTGGTTATTCATTTTGAACTAGCTGATTGTTTTGGTAGCGTTGGCCTTTTGTATCACACTGAAGTGCTACCAGGGCAGTATTTACAGAACGGGAGCAAATCCATCACCTCTAGTACAGTCTGTCTCACTGCTTTATCACAGTAATACCCTGAGAAATCAAAATTCTTCACAGGACTGTGCCAGTTTCACCAGATAAGCTTTAGAAAATACCTAAATTTAAAACGTTGTTTTAATGTAATTCTCCATTTTGCACTAGAATCAGAAAGCTATGGGCATCACAAGGGACAGTTTGATGACGTTCAAGTATTTCAAAGCATCTATTTTTAATCGCAGTTAATCAAAATTAGGTAAAACAGTAATTGCCCAAATAAAGGAGAGTACCGAGGTACTTCAGTTTCTCCTTTAGCTGCTGACTAGCTTAATTTTAAATGCCTACGGCTTTAACAAATAATTCTTACATTTTTCTCCCCTTAATAAATTTCATTCCCACTGCTAGCTGGCCATTTATTCCCTTCAAATCTTGCATGGCAGAATGCCAGGAACATACTGTTCAACTTTGCTTTAATTGGTGTGATTTTGCATGCAGACAAGAAGTAAAATGAAGACATAACATGCCTGCTAAAATTAGAAGCATCACTTTTGTATGAGATTTTGTGCATCTGTGAACAGAGGGTGTTTTTACTAGGCCTTTGATAGCTGCCTTTTCTATGCTGTAATTTAAATGTCTGTGCATTCTTTTTTTCAGTGCGAGCATACAAGCTTTTGTGAGCTTTCTAATAACTTCTGTATTGTTTATCTTTGACAGTGATACATAGTGATGCACAGACATACTAACAGCCATCACAAAGATGCTTTTCTGGTTGCTTTAACAGATGCTATCAGCATTTTCATAGCAATACCTGTTTCAAAAATTCAGTGAGTCTCCTCATGCTGAAAGATGATACATGTGGATGTGAGCATAATGATGTTATAGTTATTATAATTATAATTAATTACTAAATCACTTTTTGTAATAAGTAAAATATAACTTCCATTTATAACACCACTTTATGGAGCTGAACGCTTTCAAATCAAGTTGTCCGTTTAGTGTGCAATGTTAGGACTTTTGCCTTCCCAGAAAATCCAGAACCATATCAAGTTCCCTGTCTGTAAAACAAGAAACGTACTTCTTTTATGTATTTCTATTTTGGCATATCTGAAAGATCATAATCCATAAGGTACATATCCACACAAACTCTCCTGGCAGAAATATTCATGCATTCACTCATTCCTTCATATTTTCGGCTGCATATTGCCTTCTGTACCACAATACACTCCTAAGAGCTGTGGCCTCTATTAAGCAATAAGCTTTCTTTCTCCACATAGACATACTATACTGGAATCAAGCCAATCTCATTAGTTCTGACCTTTGTGCCCCTTCCTAGTCCCTCTAATTACACATATAATAAATATTCTTTCTCACTCACCCACTGTATGAAGGGATGAGATATTTATTTTCCACTCTGCTCCACATCATACTACAAAAAAAAACCCCTTTTGCTGGTGCCATAAAAGCAAACAAGTAGTGCACACTTGACTGAGGGTAAAGTAATTCCTGTCAGTCTCTACAGGGAGGCTGAGACAAATTGCAGCTCATCAGTCATAGCTGCTAAGTGAAGGGAAAGTGTATGTTAAAATACTTAGAACTATAACAGTGTAAATTTACATAAATAATCCTCACACTTAAATGCACTCACCCTCCATTAAGCAGAAATGCTCCTAGCAATTGGGCAAAGCTAATGTATTACAAAACTTATTTGTCAATTTATGGAAACTTATCCATCATTACTGTTTATATTGAGTCCTCTGGGCTCAATCCATCACCTCTCACCTTTTGCACACAAAATTAACTTTTGAAATGTAAATTTTAAAGGTTTTTTTTTAAAAAAACACTATATTTTTATTGAAATATGGGAAAGTATGTATTTTTAAGAGATCTCAGAAGAAAAACTTGTCTTGAAGAGACAAATACTTGTTTTTTCTGTCTCATCTTGAAACAGAAAAAGGCATCCAGAGCTGTTACTTCTGAGTGTGGATACTTGGCATTCAGACCTACTGTCAGCAGTTTTACTATAGTCAGGAACACAGACTTACCGAAGAAATCTTTCATCAGTACTTTCAGACTCCAGTCTTTTTTCATTTATGTAGAGACAGAAATCAAAAACCCAAGAGATCTATTCATGTCCCGTACACATACATTTCATTTATCAAAACTCGCTGCTTTTCACAGGTTTCTTTTCCCTTTCTCTAGCCATAATGACATGGAGCGTGGTCTGTTCTCTTTTTTTGTCTTTTCTAGATGGGATGGGCCGGGTCCTTGCACAAGATGTATACGCAAAAGATAATCTACCGCCATTTCCAGCATCTGTAAAAGACGGCTACGCTGTCAGAGGTAAAGTCTCACTTTGTAGACATATAGTGTCTGTAAAGCCACTTTGTAACATGTTGGTTCACCTGGTTTGGATCCAGCAATGGTTATTTTGATTGAGATTTTATTCAGATCATTGCTTATTATGTGCAAGACAACTGTCTTGAAGGCTGCTGAAACAATGGAAAACAACTGTCCATGAAATAGACTGTCTGCAAAGCCAGGCAATGGTTGTAGTCCAATAGCTTTCCTATCGATTTGATATAAAAATAAAAATCCAGGTCTACAAGATGAGTTTGACTGCAGCTGTCATCTATGTGTGTGAGAGGCAAGCAGACCAGTAATAGTGGCAAGGGACCAGATGTAGCCAGATTAAAATTCAGGTAATATAAAGCTGAGAAAAGCTAAGAAAGGAATCTCTGACTAGAATGCTAACTGACAAAGTGTTTGGGATCAGGCAAATGCTGTCTTGCGATATGATTGCTACAAAGGGAAAGCACAAGTACAATCTCAGTAAATGATTCTAAATACACAGAATAAGCAGAATGATTACAATCGCCATCTTCAACAACTTCTGCCAGAACCAACACAAAAGATCCTAATTTTTGGTGGTGGATTTGAATAGAGTAACAGGCAGGTACTTGAATGAATGCAGAGGAGGACACCAAAGCTGGTGAAAGAGCTGGAAGGCATGTCCTATGAGGAGCAGCTAAGGACTCTGGGTTTGTCTGGGTTAGAGGAAAGGAGACTGAGGAGTGACCTCATTGCTTTTTACAGATTCTTGAAGAGGGGAAGTGGAGAGGGAGGTGCAGATCTCTTCTCCATGGGATCCAGTGGTGGGAGGTGTGGGAATGGTTCAAAGTTGTGCAAAGGGAGGTTTAGACAGGAAATTAGGAGGCATTTGTTTACTGAGAGGGTGATCAAACACCGGAATAGGCTTCCTAGACAAGTGGTCAATGCCTCAAGCCAGTCGGTATTTAAGATGCATTTGGAAAAAGCCCTTAATAATTTGCTTTAACTTTTGGTCAGCCTTGAATTGGTCAGGCAATTGAACTAAATGATTACTGTAGGTCTCTTCCAACTGAATTATTTTGTTCTGTTCTAGCCTAGTCGAGTAAACCTGTTATCTCAAGATATGAGAAACAATGCTTGTAGGCAGAGATAATGTTGACAACATTAATGGAAATTTTTGACCAAAAAAAAAAGAATTAGTTTTCAGTCACATAGAACTGTCTGCCCAAAACCTGTTCCACTTCTTTGAAGGTATATCAGTTGCTCATCACCTATAAACTTTTTCTCCATATCATTTTTAATGGGGGAATAAAATCTAACTCAGTAGCATTTTACCAGGTCTAAAATAATTCAGCTATTAGGGATTATTTTTTGTTTTCTTCTGCTGGATTATACCAGGATATTTTTTTCAGGGAAGGTCTGACAACTGTATTCAGTAGTGTCATATGCATTATAAGGACAAGTAGTTCAAGGGTCCTTCTCCACTTTCTTATTTTATGGTTTGTTCTAAAGCTTATAGATTAAGCTGTTTGGTAGGGTTTTCAATTTAAGTCAAAACTTGACTAAGTACCAAAGATCCTCATCTGCAGAGTTGTATGTATGGATCTGCATCTGCAGGTGATGTATGAGTACAAATGTGATAAATCATTATATAGACTGAACGGGCAGTTCTGGTGTCGTCAACATACAAAGATCATGGAGCAGTTGGAACAAGTCCAGAGGAGGGCCATGAGGATGATCAGGGGACTGGAGCTCCTCCCATATGAAGACAGGCTGCGAAAGTTGGGGCTGTTTAGCCTGGAGAAGAGAAGGCTGCGTGGAGACCTCATAGCAGCCTTCCAGTATCTGCAAGGGACCTACAAGCATGTTGGAGAGGGCCTCTTCATCAGGAACTGTAGAAACAGGACAAGGGATAACAGATGCAGACTTAGAGGAAGTTCAGGTTAGATATAAGGAAGAAGTTCTTTACTGTGAGGCTGGTGAGGCACTGTAACAGACTGTCCAAAGAAGTGGTAAATGCTCCATCCCCAGGGGTGGTCAAGGCCACTTGGACAGGGCCTTGAGTGACACGGTTTAGTGTGAGGCATGTCTGCCCTTGTCAGGGGGTTTGGAAATAGATGATCTTAAGGTCCTTTCCAACCCTACCTATTCTATGATTCTGTGATTCCTGAAAGCAATTCTTCTCAACATGATAAGGTTATCTGACTGTCTGAATTATCTGACTGTCTGAATATTATCTGAATATCAGGACTTCTGAAATAAACAGAAGATACTAAGGTAAAGGTTGTCACTAATTAGACTTCATCTCTGGAAAATCAACTTTTGACAGTTTCAGATTTAAAATTAATAAAAAGACATATTTAAATATGATCATATGAACCCAGTTTGTCTGAACACTCTTGGCAGCATGCCTGCTGTCCTTGGACAGAATAAAAAGCATGTAATACCACTAGTGCAACTTGCCAAAAGAGCTTTGAGGCAGGCAGAAGCTTGAACTTTGTTAATAATGGCACCTTTGTTGTCCCTGTAAAAGTACAGATTTGGCTAAATTAGAAATCCTGGAGACTTTCAGTTTGTTAAATCAATCATCTCAGACTTTTAATTTTCAGAATGTGTTCAGTGAAAGGTATAAGGCATCTGGTTCGGTTCTAACTCCTGATGTTACAAAAAGAAGCACAACTCAAGACTTCTAATGTGGCAGTCCAGGTTGCACTGTCTTAAGCCCTATTGCTTTTCAGAAAATGCCAGACCTATAAGGTCATCTGTGCAGTCTGTAACCATTGCACTTGTCCACATTTTCCTCCAAAGGCAGAGATAGAATCTGGAAATATCAGTATTTACAAAATATGTGATAACCCTGTATTAGTTTTACAAAGAAAAAGATTTGTTCACAATGGACATATTTATAGAAATAATCTCATGAGCTCTTTTAATTATTTGTTATTATTATAATACCTCCTAATCTGCTTTTACTTGATTACTTATTGCCCAAAAATATTCAGTTAAAAGTACTATAGAACCTGTAATTTTCAAAATAATAAGCACAACTTGTAAGGACCTAAAATGTGAATTACTTGCAAATGTTTACATGTGAAATGTTCATGCTGACACTGAAGAACTGAGTCTTAGATCATTCTTTGGTTCTTCTACTCTTTATTTCTAATGTCATCTCTGTTTGGTTCAGCCTTTACCATTTGCATTGTCCATCTTAACAGCTGCTGATGGCCCAGGAGATCGATTCATCATAGGGGAATCCCAGGCTGGTGAGCAGGTGAGCACAATTTCTTTCCTTTTTTTTTTTTTAAGGTACTTTACTTTCATAAGATACTTAGTATTTTTTATAAGCCTTACTAGTGCTCCAGTAACTGAGCATTCTTGGGGGTGACATAAAGTAGGGCACAGCTGTACTACCCTCCTGCTATGTGCCTCAGGACATGATTTCAGAAAGGGAAGTAGTACAATTACATAAGGAACTAACAAGGATATCCCAAAATCCTTCCAAGTGTTGTGCTGACATGTCTGATAGAAGTGTATACAGTAATGTTTTGCCCTAGTACAGTGTTAGAGGACATAAGGTTTCTAGTGGCATTACAACTCATACACAGAGAAAAGCATTATTTAACCCCTTATTGCTGACAGATTTTTAAAGGGGTATCAGCCCAGTTACTGTTTCCAGAAGACGCTTGCATACTTCACAATGATCCCTGCAAAACAAAGTGTAAGAATTCTGTATAAAGCCTTTAAAGAAAGGTAATTATCAGAACAAACTTTTGGAAGCCTGTCAGGAGCTGGGTTTCTGTTATTGCTCTGGGGATTTTTGCTTGTTAAATGAAAAGTGTTTGTGCACCTTAGCACATATGTGGATTGAGTTTAAGAGCAAGTTGGGGCAGCACCCATTCATGACCTGCTGTGCTATATAAATATTCATGAATAGACACAATTTATGATTTGTTTTCAAACTCAAGAGCACATTTCATTAAATCGCTGTATTAATACTGGTAATGGGAAAAAAAATCAGTTATGTTCAGCCACTTTTATTATTCTGTCAATTTAATTATACATGCTGTCTTCTATTCAGGGGAGCATGAGTTAGTCCAAAATGTTTCTCCAACTCTTTAAAGTCCCAGTTTATAATTCTGTATATTGTATGTGAAATGATGGAGAAAGGGAATAAATAACAGCAAAACAAAGGATTGGTCAGTTTTAATGTTGATTATACAGTGTGGATATTTTGACTGTTAAACAAAAAAGTCCAAGTAAAATAGATGTATTTTAAAAGTTGTTTCAGGTTTTAGAAGTATTAACAGTTGCAGGATTATTCATTTTCTTAAAAAATGGAGTTGAACTGCCTCTAACTGTGTATTAGATGTTTATTTTGGCAAATCATAATAGATACTCAGAACTGTGAAAATTATTCTTGCTGTAGTTCCCATTCATCATCATGAATTAAACTTTGGTATAATGGACATCTTCTCAATACTGATATTCATGTGAACTTAGATTAATGAATATGTTATACAAAATACATAAAATTACTCTAAATATTAAAAAAAAGTAAACTAATGAATTTTGCAGGTTTTTTACCTGCCTTGGATTTTTGGCCCTTCTATCTGCATTTCCAGGCATTAGTCCAGAATCCAAAAGACTGACAACTATTCATACAACCCTCTTCATGGTCACTATAAAATACCAAGAGCTAGCAGAGTAACCTGCAGAATTATCACTCCTATCCTTATTCAGCTGTCATCAATATTATCATTTTGCTAGTCGGAAAATACAACAGCACAGTGATGCTGAAAAACAGGACTGTTGAAGCTGTGTCTAACGGGGAAGACTGCCCACAGACCTAAAGGGTTTCAAATCCTAATGAGTTCAGCAGGTTTGTACAAAGAATAAAAGGGCAAGTGGGAGCTTGCTTCCCTCCTACAAAATTCAGTTCACAAATGGTTCTCCACAGGGACAGTCTGTCCTCCCAGATAACTAGGAATAGGAAACCTCTCTGGCAAGGAACAAAAACTGGGTGGAGGAGGCTAGCAGAGAGAGAATAATTCTGAAAATACCATTGGCAAGTTAGAAAAATGAGGCTGTTGACCTCTGAATAATTGGTCAATGTTTTTTTCTTGAGCCAACACATCTTCAGGTTCATCTGCTTCCCAAGGAATTATTTATAGCCTTGGAAGGCTCCTCGGTCTCATTTCACCCTTCAGTCACTCTCAGCAGCAACATTCTGCTCTTCATGTTACAGACCAATTAACAGAATGATTCACAGCAGGGAGTTCAAAATAGGTTTAGATTTGGCTCCTCCTGTAGGGAAAAAGGTTATGTAAATGCTAAATAGAGAGGAAGAAAACAGGACTGAGACTTGCAGAGAGGTCTTATAACCAAACTGCACATTTCGGTATCAATTTGTAAATTGTGTATTATTCTCCGATTTCCATTTCTAGGTGGCTGCGTTTATATTAACAACCACTTTTTATTTTGTATTGAGGAAACCTTTCAGACTCTCTCCAGCACAGGGAGGCTAGGGCACATTTGAGAGTTCTACTCATGAACCATCCACATGGCCTCTGTGTGAAAAACTCAACCACAGTGGTTGTCTTCCTGAACACTTACATAGCTGGAGGTTAGCATTTCATGGAAGACCTTCGAAAGATGTAAGAGCCGCCGTGACTAATCAGCTGCAATACAGGGTGGAAACAGACATTCTATTAACTTGGGCCTTTTTACAGAAAGGAGCATGGGTCAGTGGAAGTCACACAGGAGAGGTGTAATATGTGCAAGAGAAAATGTCAGATGGGGGCTGTGCTCAGTAGATTATATCTGGGTTTTATTCAAGTGACTGGGATTAAATAAATTATCAGTGATGAAGGCAAAAGGCAGAACCCAATAGTGCCCTATTCCAGGTAAGTGAGAGATCTCTGAGGCCTGTAAAAGAACTGTGAAATTGTTATATGTTATTATGCTTTCTGAGAAGCAATCATTTATTTATCTTCATATTCTCTAGCACAAAAGAACACAGCCCTGGAGATTCACACACAAATCTTATGGTTGACTTTTGTTTATAAAGTTAAGCTGATCAAATTCTCAAAGGAAAAAAAAATGGAAATTAAGCATATGAGCAACACAACCAATTCTAAAAGCAGCTCTTACTGTATCATGAATTAAATGTTTCACATCATTACATCTCAAAAAAATTAACTCATCTAGTAATAAACTTCAAGAGCATGGGTAGTTACAGCACTTTTTATCACCATAGACAATGATTTCTGGCAGAATTGTTGACATTTTGTATTCTTTGTGATTCTTGATGCCCAAAAAGTGCATTTTAAATGGGAGAATATTTTTATACAATATACCCTGAAAATTGTCACTAAAGTCATCAATATGTTAGTAAGTCCAAACCAATTTTAGTTTTTTGTAACGTACCTGTAGACTATACCTACATCAATATGCGAAAGAGCTCCCATAATCCGAGGTGTAAGATTTGCCTTTTGCAAATTTGTATATTTTTTTCATAAAAATCAAAATAACACACTAGACAAGATTATCCTCACTTTTAAGTGTCTCCAGTTACTGGCACTGTTTCAGCTGTTCATCCATAGCGCCTTGCATAGTCTGTGGTGAGAAGTAAGTACCTTTTTTTTAAAAAAGTGTGATTTTTATGTCATCTGGTTTAGATACCTACTTCAGGATAACATGAATCTTGCCCTAAAAGCACAGTAACCGTGACATATGGCAAGTGTGAATTTTCCTCTTTTTTTTTTTTAGTTAGGATTTTATTTATGTTCTTCCCAAAGGATGTTACATTTTTGTTACCCATAGAACAGGGTCAGGATTCAGTCAGCTCAAGGCTCAGTTCTTTCTTGGGATACATAGGTCACTGTCATACTGTGGTAAACTAGATACAAACCGTTTCTAACCTGTCCCTGGGGCTTCTCACTCTGGGGCTTCTGTCTCAGTGTGACCAGTCTTTGAAATACACACATTTCAAAGTAATACTTCAGACGTTATGACAGTACTAAAATGGAGTAGAAGAATGAGAAAGGCGGTCACAGCTTTGTGCAGCTGAAATGTTGGTCACTGATCTAGAATTTGCAAATGTCTAACAGCCTCCTGTCACAAGTCATGGAGTAAATGACGGCAGGCAGTATTTCAGGTCCGTGGGTTGCTATCAAATACGTGCTAATTGTAGTCTGAGAAGTCCTGGACAAACTCCAGTGCTGCATATGGAATATAGAGTCAATCTGCACATGAATTATGAGTGTGATATGTAGAGAATATGTTGGTCTGATCACAGCTGTGTAGATCTGTGTGTAGCACATGTTCACTAGTAACAGTAACGCCTAAATAAGATGGGCTTCCTGAAGTGCTTCAGGGACCAAACAATCATTCCAGCAATGAAATCTCAATCATTATACCAGCTTCTTTTTTAGAAAGATTTTCTTTCAGGTAATTATTTCTTAAGTTCTTATAATCAAATATGGCCAAATTTTACCCTGGATTTTGAAAAATGTGTATTAAAATAGGCTGCCTGGTGAGAATTTTATTAAAACCATATAATTTGTCTTATCATGTTCTGATATTTTTTATTCTTTGTATTACTTCTGCTGAAACTTTGTAATGTACTGTGACTTTACAGAATTGTAGAATATTATCAATTTGCAGCTTTGCTAAACTCACCCTTACAAAGACAGGTATTCTGTGTTAATTAGTGTTGAGCTGTCTCTCAGTATAAGGAAATACACTTCAAAATGAAGCCACTGGTTACATTACTTATAAGCTGCTGGGGTTTTACATATAGTGTGCTGGTAAAATAAAACAGAACAAAAATGCAACCAAACCAAAGCAAAGAAATTTCAACCCTGAGGACCAGAATACTCTGCAAAATATTTATGTATGGAGAACTACTTGGTTTTTGCTCATGTGAGTTTCTAGAAGGTCACCATCTGTTATATATCTAAGCCAGTTATTTTTCTGAGCCAACCAGAGTACCAGTATATTGCTGCTTATGAAAGTTGTTCTTGTGATACAAAGGGGAGAAATGTGAAGCCACCTAGTATCTGATGATATAAAAGAAGTCAGATCTGAAGAAATGACCTAATGATCTTAAAGTACCTTAAAGTTTATACCTGTCGATATCACTAGCAGTATATCCAGAGCCACAGCAGAAATAAGAACTTTAGTTCTTCAGATTTCTTTCATAAAGTTGAAATGGTTTCAGGTTTTTTGGTTTTTTTTAATTTTCAGCCAACTCAGACAGTGATGCCTGGTCAGGTAATGCGTGTGACAACCGGTGCTCCAATTCCATGTGGTGCTGATGCGGTGGTGCAAGTGGAAGATACAGAGCTCATCAGGGAATCAGATGATGTGAGTCACGAGTTAAAAATCGTTTTTTCTTTTGTGTGCAATATAAAATGGCTCATGATACAATCCTGTAAATATGATGGTCCTGCAGGAAAGCTCTTCTGTTCATCTCAGAAATCTGAGGAATTTCACATCAGTTCCTAGTGGCAATTCTACTCATTTTTTCAGGCTGTGGTAACAGTACCACAGACCTACCTGTCTTGATGTTGATTTTTCATCACAGCTGTTGAATGCTGACACCAAAGTATTTGGGAGCATGATTTGAGTGAAAGTCGCATGCCTCCTGGAGATCCATAACTACAGTCCAATTTGTGTCCCTAGAGTAATTGCATTTTAAAATACAGAGTAATAGCAGCCAGAAGTATCTCCTTCTTTTCTGCTGAGTCTGCATTTAGCATTAGAGCAATCTTTATATTTCAGGATCATCCTGAAACTCAGCAACGTAAGGACTTTTAAAGTTCCTCTAAAGTCACCAAGTAAGAAAGGGAAAAGTTTTCTTAAAATACATATTGTTCCCAGAATTGTACTTTGAAATATTATATTGCAGCATTACTGCTGTTATAATTAAAATGGAATATGATTTTCTGTGGGAAAGTGAACTGGTTTAAGTCTGAAAAATCCAGGGGATAACTTGGATTATTTTAAATTATGCTATGAAGATGGTTCTATTTTATCAGAGTTGGTCTCATTTCAGCAAAGGTGAATTTGGTGGATTTTGGAGAATGTGTCTTGTGTGCATACCTTACAATAAAAGCATACATTTAAACTAAGGGGTTTTACTGTGTAACAGGCAAAGTAAGTGCCCCCCAATTTTTAGTAAAGCTTCTTCAATATACCTCTGTGCTCCTTTAAAATGAGAAAATTACTGAATTTAAGATCTCTGAAAACCAGCAAATGGATAAGGTGCATGTTACCTCAGAACATAGTCTTAACTCTGTTTAGCTTGAACAGATTTTCCAGCATGCCTGTAAATCATATTGGTGCTCTATCTTACAGATGCTGGAAAATGCCACAATAAAAATGAGTACTAGAATCATAGAATAGTTACGGTTGGAAAGGACCTTAAGATCATTTAGTTCCAACTCCCCTGCCATGGCCAGGGAAAATAATAGTAATTCTGACACACCGTTGTCTTAACAAAGTAAAATGGGATTTTTTGATGAAGTACATGACCTGTCTGTAGACAGCTCTATCCCAAACAGCCCATCTTAGACTTCATGTTCAGAGAATTCCTTCTGAATGATTACCTTACCCAGCTGTGACTTCAGGACACCATTGTCATGTTTTCCATTTGACACATTTTAAGGCAAGAAGATAGTCTCTTTTGACACAGCTTCCAAGTTCAGTTTTGGAATTAAGTATGTGCATGGTTCTCTGCTCAAATCAGCCTTTGCTCTTCTGCTGCTCTTCTGACAAGTTGTTCCGCTTCACCATAGCTCTATGCTAGCATTGCAATTGCAGCTGGGGTGTAAGCAGGTCAATTCTAGTGTTCAAAGCTGATGAAGACAACAAAAGCTCTCAAGATCCTTTCTTACGCCTTATTACTGTTAAGGCATAGATTTTTACATCTGAGGTCAGCAAGTTGTCTAGGCTGACCTTCTTTAGAAAGAAACTCAGTCCTGCTTTGAGGTACAGACGCATATGTGTAGATTATATCTTCCTGTAAAATATACTATTGCATTCCATGCTTGTTAATCATTCCATTAGCCTTACTAAGCAAGTTTTCTGTGGCTGTTGCCCACCTTATCATGAGAGGACTGTCATGCTGCAGAGCAACATACATCATAACCTGATATTTTCTACTTCTTTGGATGACTCTCCTCCCAGATCATACTTTTTCTGTCCATGTTCTCCTGTGCATGTGAGAACAGATTATTTGGTTATTCACTTAAACTGAGATTTTCAGCAAATGGTCGGCCACCTTCAGCTTCCTTTTTCTGCCTGTAAGTGGGAGATAGTACCCTTCATTGTCCACTTGTCCCTGAATATGCCACTCTGCTAATCCTGTACATAAATAATTAATATAGTTTCAATATTAAGGTATTTTTCTTTCTTTTTTTTGTGCCTGGGTGGCTACATATTTCAAGAATAATTTTCCTTTTAGTGGTAAGAATTCCTTCAGAGCTGGGATTTAACTAAAATGAAATCCTGAACATCTGAAAAATGTTCTTCTGAAAAGATGCAGAGTACTTTTTAAAGGAGCTGCTTGACCTCTAGTTGCAGTAGCAGTACTTAAATATCACAGCAAGCATTCCCCAAATGACTGCCGAAGTCACGGGTCTGAAAGGAATTGCATCTATCCAGCGGGAAGATATATTTTCATCAGTTTTCCAAATGCACAATCATTAAAAAAGATCCTTGCAAAAACATGTCTACATCCTTTTCATTTTGAGTTTTTATGTCACCTTGTAGGAAAAATGAGCCAAATGTGTTCAACCAAAACAATAGTTAGATCCTATATCAAGATTGAGCATCAGTATATCAGCGTGGGTGCTGGCTGTTAACAACCATCAAAGTAAACCACTCAGATGTAGTTGAAAATATATTAATAACCAGCAAGAAAAATGCTGCCTGACACACATCAAATGGAAGATGTGATACCTCCTGGCAAGCCTTACCACTAACCACCTTTAATTCTCTTGTATTCCTAAAGCTTTCTGGGGTACCTGTCAGTTTCATAAATAATAATCGCACATCACCATGTTTTCCACAGTCACTTTCCACTGTGCTTTTCAAACCTGGGATTACTAAATTCCTAAAAAATGTTTTTTTCCACTTGTTTCCTCTAATCCAGGAGTCCTAAACAGGACCTTTTTTATTACTCAAATGTATGCTCTTTGTTCCCTAGAAACTTCCTGGATATCAAAAATATGGAAAATCTGGAATTTCATGACTGTCCAAGCACCCCCCAGAGTTGTAAAAATAAAATAATACTTAGTCTAACTGTTGCCTCAGATTTTCATCTCAATCTAAATCATATTCTAGAGTTTCAGGTGTGAATAAGGGAGGTAAGAGGACACACTGGGCATCAGCACAGCCATTTTGGATATTAGCAGCCAAAAATACTCTCTTCTCTTAAACAAGGGGAGCAGGTACAAAAGAAAAAGAATTTGCATTTAAAATGTATTTTGAAAATGCTGTGGTAAAGTAAGAAATAAGGTTTTTCAGGGTTGATGTTTTTGATCATTTCCTGGTTTCATTTATCCATTTTCACAGTAGATAGACAGAATCACAATCTGAACATAGCACCACATTCGTTAACTTTAACTTTGGGGCCTTTCGTTTATAGCACTTAGTTTGAACTCAGAAAATGCATCTTTAAGAAAAGTGGTGTTTCACAGTTTTCTATGCAATAATATAATTCCTGTAAAAATTCCAAGTGACAATGATGTGCCTGTTTGTCTTGTAATATTAGTTTCTGATTTATAACTTTGAGGTACTGTAAGTATGAAGCACTACATGATAATGTAAAAACAAAATCTGTTCCAGTGTAAGCAACTGTTGTTTTAGTGCTACAGACAGACTAGCAGTCAAAGCTGAGCATATGTATCATCAACCCACTCACAGGGCATTTAAATCAAATGTTAACAATATAGGTCATGCGCCATTTGTTTGCACTTATTTGCATTGAAAGAGTGAACAAACCATTGAAATTCTGAAGTAATAAGGATAAATATTAAAGTAGAAATCAGACTTTTAAAGCCACTCTCTCTTGTTGTGGTTTAACCTCATGAAAAACGTGGTCAAATCAGACTTACTCTGATTTGTACAAGGCTCTCAAGTAGGTGTTTCCACTGCAGGAGTCAACGTGAAAATCCTGAAACACCTAGTGCATATAGCATCTTCCTGTCTTTCTGTAGATGTAGTGGTATATTGCCTGTCAGAATAATGGTCTCTTTGAAATGTCATCTTTGAAATTGTTGGAGTGCATTGAGTTGGGTGAGAGAAATAGAAAGAAACTGCTTGATATACCAGATCAACAGACAAACATAGGACATAATATAAGAAAGATAAATAAGTGCAGAGATCATTAAATAAAGGAAGGTAAAACTATATATTCAATGCTGGTGAGCTCATCGAAGACAGAACTTCTTAGAAAGCAGTTCCATTTTAGCACACATTGTATTACAGTCTTGACACACGGATCAGGAGAACAGTGATGATATTTAAACCATACAGTCTCAGTGTAATGAGCACCATAAGATGTGCAGACTTCTGAGAAGTTAAAGGTAGTTAATCTTCTCTGAATAACCCAGCTGACCATATTTGATCTCCTTGTTTTTGTAGGGTACTGAAGAGCTAGAGGTTCGAATCCTGGTGCAGGCTCGACCAGGCCAAGATATCAGGTCTGTAACAGCTTCCTTCATAAACAGTAAAATATCTCTGTAAGGAATTGAAGGCCTGGTGGTTTCTATGGCAATTTTTTAACCCTAGGTAGTACTGACATTTTGAAAACCAAAATAATAACCATCCCTGGACACTCCTTACCTGAAGCAGGACCAATCAAGGAAATACATTTTTAATCTCATTCTGTTTTTCTTTCATTTTTCTCTGCACTCAGACCTATAGGACATGACATTAAAAGAGGCGAATGTGTGTTGGCTAAAGGAACACACATGGGTCCATCAGAGATTGGTCTCTTAGCAACTGTTGGAGTAACTGAAGTAGAAGTTAACAAGTTTCCAGTGGTTGCAGTCATGTCCACAGGGAATGAGGTAAGAAAAGTATGTTTAGATGAAGGTCTGAGTTACTGTATCTTCCTTGTGACAGTGTTTTGGAAAGTGGCTTCTACCCTATTCCCAGGCAGACTTGCTTTTTGAACTGCAACTTGCGCTGACATGAGGTATTTTAATGAGTGATCAATCCATAATAGTCTGCTTGTGCCATTGCTTTCTCCCTCAATGGTCTCTTACAAGTCTCACACACTGTCTTTGCCAAAAATTTGGTACTGTATCCAACCATGTGCCAGCTGCTTTCTCCTGCTGGGAAGGGAGGTCCTGGTGGGGTAGTCAGGGAGGCAATTTGTACTGCCAGTCATGACTGGAAGAGAAATTCCTTTTGAGCAGCACTCCTCTGTAGATATAGTGCAAATACCAGATAACCTGTCTTTGAAAACTGAGTAGCACTACCAAATGCCTTGCTGTAGTGGTGTGCCTTAGTATTTTAATCGTAGCGCATGTTGAAATCCATATAATCTGCAATTGCTGGAACTGCAGACCAGCTTTCTAATTGCTTTCTTTTAAATACAGCAGAAAAATCAGATTCAAGATTAACTTAATTTAGGGATTTTATGTATGCAGGAGTTGACCCTGGCAAGCAACTATGCTTGCTCATTCCTTCTGATAGCAGGACAGAGAGAGAACAGGAAGAACAAAAGCAAAAGAATTTGTGGGTTGAGATAAAGTCAGTTTGAGTTTAAAGACAGCGTGGTTTGACCTATAATTTTGATTGTCTTGTGAGATAAACTTGAAATCCAGACAGAAACATAAACCCCATAGCTGTATTCCATACAGCTTGAATATGTTAAATTTTGAACTACTTTGGATGCTTTTAATAAGTTGAATTTTGTAATCTGCCTGTGTCCTTACAACTTCCACAACCCCATTGAATGTTACTTTGTGACTACTGGGTACTGTGGGTGACAGAGGAGGCCAGCCTTGCTAGGACAGAATCTTGCCAGATTTCCTAACATAAATAGGGTGTGTTGTGCAGGAAACATACTGCTAATTGAAGAACAAATCCAAAGAGCCACAAGGATTGCAGGTGATGGTTTTCTGAATAGTACCTTCTGTATGACTGAAGGTTCTTGCATTAAAGGGTCCATTATCGATGTGGGCGCTGTCATTTGTATCTTGTGTTAAAAAAGACCATAGGATCATAAAATAGTAAAGATTGGAAGGGACCTTAACACCATCTAGTTCCAACCCTACATGGTGGGTTTCTTAAACATCCTATGGAAATCTTCACTATAAATAGAAACAGAAGTAATGCTGCTAGCCAAAGCATTAAATTTTAGCCATGCTCCACTTTCAGTTATTCTGACCTTGCTACCTAATACTATGGCTGTAATTTTCACATAGGCATTTTTATTATTGTTTACCTCCTGACAATGTTGCGTTGTCCTTCTGTGTCCTACAAAAAATATCCTATTGTATGTAAAATATGTTTACATATGTATGTTTGTTTTGTAGTTTAAATTCCACGATATAGGATGTGTGTAAGGCAATTGCTATGATACTATCTTGAAAGGAAGATTTTAGTCCAATTCAGTAATTGGTATAAGAACAAAGGTTTAAGCTTCTGTCTATTATTCCAATACAGATTATTGTATTTTAAAAAAATATCTTTATTGGTAAGTAAACAATGAACTTTAAAATTTCTTTTAATACCTTTAAATCTAGTTAGCAATATTGATGAGGTTCCTTTGGAAGCATTTAAATAGGAGCAGTAGCTTGGAAACTTAAAATTTGTAGTTTGATTCCTAATGTCTGAGATTAGAAGCCAGGTGCTCATAAGAAGAAAGAAGGTTTTGCAAGCTTGGACCAATAGAAACAAACTAAGCAACATGGAGGATTGGATTAAACAAGCATATATCTTATTAAATTAAATTCACTAATCTCTTTACATATAGAATCATAGAATCATAGAATAGTTAGGTTTGGAAAGGACCTTAAGATCATCTAGTTCCAACCCCCCTGTCATGGGCAGGGACACCTCACACTAAACCATGTCACCCAAGGCTTCATCCAACCTGGCCTTGAACACTGCCAGGGATGGAGCATTCACAACCTCCCTGGACAACCCATTCCAGTGCCTCACCACTCTAACAGTACAGAATTTCCTGTATATCCAATACAGGAGAATATCCAATCTAAACCTCCCCTGTTTAAGTTTTAACCCCTTACCCCTTGTCCTATCACTACAGTCCCTAATGAATAGTCCCTCCCCAGCATCCCTTTAGGCCCCCTTCAAATACTGGAAGGCTGCTATGCAGTCTCCATGCAGCTTTTATAGGTGTCTAATATTCTGTCCCATATGAAGAAGAAAATTGTTATTTGTGCAAAGTATTGCAAGTAGACTGATGAAAAGTGTTTCTGGTTTTATAGCTACTGAATCCTGAAGATGACCTCTTGCCAGGAAAGATTCGGGACAGTAATCGTTCAACTCTCCTAGCTACAATCCAAGAACATGGCTATCCAACGATCAACTTGGGAATTGTAGGAGATAAGTAAGTACCACGTGTTAGTAAAGATGTCACTTCATATTCATGTGGTGCGCTTTATGGCATCCATGGAAAAAAGAAAAGACAGAGAAAATGTCACAATGTGATAATGTTGTGACAGGGCACATCTTGAAGATGTTTTACCCCTTTCATTAGAGAAATAAATAAGTCTATTCTATTATTAAGAGGGATAATTTGATAATTTTTTTCTTGACTGGTGTTTATCTTGTTTTCCTTCTGTTCATTGAAGCATCTATTACTGTGCAAACTGTATTTATTGCTGTACTGTCATTACAAGCACCGTACTTAAAAATGCAAAAAGAGTAATTTCTACAGCAACTATACTTTTTTCTGATCCAATAAAGAAGGACAGCTTTTCTCAGGGTTTATTTTCCATGACAAAATTAATTTAGAGTATCAAATTTTGTCAGATGATGAGCAAGTGTCTTTTGGGGAAGGCCCCACTGCTGGGTGTTGCTCAACATTTCCAGAAATGTATCAAAGAATTCAAAAGAGTGAATTTTTTTTTTCCTTTAATGGTCTCAACTTTGATTGTCACAGAGTAGTAGCTGTGATCGGTCTTTCTGTTCACCTGACAGTGATTGCTTCTTGTTTCCCAGTGGTAGCAAAGTAACGTCTCCTGTTGAGAGCTCTAGGATGAGTGATTGAAGTGTTCAGTCTTTTGTCCTTTGCAAGGCTGTGCAGTGCCTGTCATCCATGCCCTGAGTTTCTCAGCATAATGTATTTCCTCAATTTATTGTGCCCCAAAGGCTCTGAACAAGTTTTCTTGTTTCTCATTTTGGATATCAAACCAACTGACAGACTTGGTTTGATGGGGAGTTGTTCAGGTTCACCTCTACATCTTTGAGGAAAGGGTTATTCCTTGTAGGTAGTTAAAAGTGAGGCCAGATCTGAAAGAAGTGAAAAGAAAAAAAAAAAAAAGAGAGAGAAATTGTGAATTTCAGCATCCACTTTCCACATTCATTGATGGTAAAATTTCCAAGCAGTGAAACAAGGTTACTGCTAGGGAATAGCTTGTTTCAAAATGAGTCTTGCTTGTGCAGGATTCAATACAAAGCATCTCTGGTTTGACAGAAAGTACGTGAATGGGCCAACCACTGGGTGGTTTTACAATAGTGAACCAACCCGAATGGTGGCTCCAGGACATGCAGTTGTATTTGAAGTATTCATGTAGGGAATGTGATGCACAGCTACTCTGGCCTGGCAAGACTCCATTGTTATTCCAAATACTAATAAATATCAAAAACCTTCTGCCCATTAATGTTTCTAGTATCAGGTGGTGATTTTATGAGAACAGAGTCTAAGCTCATGAAACTGTTCATGAGAATGTAAAGCTTATTTATTTTCTATGGCCTTGTCCTAACCAAATAGTTATAGTCTCAAATTTGCTATAAAGTCAACCAGAGTTGAAGGTCATTGTGCAAAAATATGATTATGTGCTCCGTTGCCTTCAGGACTTTTTTCTGTTATCTCCTAGACATGGAGTATCTGTGAAGATAAATAATCTTGAAGGCCTTCAGTAATAAATAACAAATCATTTTTAGAGTCATAAGATCATAGAATCATTTAGGTTCAATAAGAACTTAAAGATCACTGAGTTCAATGGTTAACTGAGCACTGCCAAATCCACCACTAAACCATGTCCCTAAGTGCCTGTGCATCTTGAAAATACCTCCAGGGATGGCAACTCAACACTCTCCTGGGCAGCCTGTTCCAATGCTTGACAGCCCTTTCAGTGCAGAAGTTTTTCCTAATATCCAAACTAAACTCCCCTCACGTAATTTGAAGCCATTTCCTCTCTTCATATCACTCAGGAAAAGAGAACAACACCTCCCTCATTATAACCTCCTGAAGGCAGTTATAGATAGTGATAAGGTCTCCCCTGAGCCTTCTTTACTCTGGGCTAAACAACCACAGTCCCCTTTACAACAAAATACATCTGCAGTTCTGTTTCAGTCAAAGGAAAAATCTGATTATGTAAATTAGTTCAAATTTAAATTAGATAGTAAGTATGGTATAATTTCGTTATGTAATAAAGCCACTAAGCAAATGTTGAACAAATGCAAGAGACGTACTCTTACAAAGAGTACAGTTTTGGTGATTTAGTCAGCATGTTTATAGAAAAGATGAACAAGCCTCCAGTGTCTGTTACATGGTTTACTAGAATTAAACCATAGATTATGTGTGTGTGTGTTCATGCTCATATGTATGTGGAGTTTGTTTTGTATGTATAGTATGTAACTAAAGAGTGAAAAAAAAGAAAGATTTTATGTGCTTGCAATACCTGTAGTAAAAATAGAAGTGGTAAAAATAACCAGCAAACAATACTTCTCAGAAGGGGAAATTAAAGATCTGAATTTTTTTCTTTGAAAGTATCACTGTAAGGTACTTCTTCATTCCCGTATTTCACACTTGGGTGTTATATATTTCTTTTTTCCTGTTTCTTTTTGCTTATACATTTTAAATTTAGTAAATTTTTACTCCGTTTTACTGGCAGTGTCTCTGTATACCAGAAGAGTTTGAGAGAGCACATAATAGGGAGTGCAGTTGAGCAGTATTATTGTTGTAATCAGTCAAGATTTTAACGAGCATGGGAATTCTGTCAGTCATATTTACAGAGCTAATAATCAAATTGTTTTAGAGTAGTACTTGCAGAGATAAACTTAGAGATAAGTATTCCTGTATTTCAGTTCAGTGTGCATTTCACAGGTGTTTAGGTAAGAAAATAGCTCGTGCAGCTGCTTCACAGCCTGGAATTGTGGTAGTTGTAAACACATTGAAACAGAGTAAGTGAAAGGATGGGGAAGCACATGGAATGTCTGTGAGTGTCTGCAGAGTAGTTAGGAACACTTCAAAAATGCCTTTGCTTACTAATCATATGTGAAGTTACATTTTGAACTGGCCACTCAAGTCTCACTTCAGCCAATATTTGTATTTTCAATTGAAACCAACAATTGCTTTATTTTTTTAACATTTTAACAATTTCTGAGTTGTCATTGTTTGTTTCCATTCTCATAACCTGTATGTATTACTCAATATTCAAAATGAAAACAGAAAGTTCAAAACACATAGGTAAGATCTACAATTAAAATCCTAGGAGCAATAGGAAAATATAACAAACCTGGAAAATGTGATACAGCTGAAGCTACGTCTGGCTAGAAGCCAAGATTTTCTCTATTTGTGTTCTTAGCATGTAAAAAGCAAGCTGTTTGAAAAGCACACATCTCTGAGTAGAAATGGAAGTTACTCCATTTCTAAAACTACTCCAAAAACAACAAATGCAAAAACAAAAAAGGAAAGAGCCCTTCTGATGTTCTTAACTGTCATGTCTTTCATCTTTGTGTGAATAGGTGAATAACTTGTCAAAAAATTGCAGACAGTTGGCCAGTTAAAACTGGTATTCCAATGTGCTTTTGAATGTTGTCTCATATAACAAGACCGAGTTAGAAAGGCTTCTAATTTAATTTGTTTGCTTTTAGTCAATGAAATTATTTGGTTCTTTAGAAACCATTGATAAAATCAGAGTTACATCTTTAATCTGATCTGTAGAACCATTGACTTAATTATCAGGATATTTGTGTGTCTGATTATTTCATTTGTGTTGTTCTTTGTATCCACTGTTTATTTAAAGCTCTAAAGTTTAGCCCTAGCAAAATAGCATGGACCTCTGTTTTAGAAAGCCATCTTCCATTTTGACAGTTTTCCTTCTATGAGAAGCTCTTTTATTAAACTTCCTAAAGAATTTTGATTGCATATGTAATGCATTCAGTTTCCTTTAGCTTTACCGTTGTTTACGTGAGTGCATTTTCCCCTTCTCTGTACTTTTGCTGTATTTTCTAATTCCTTTATCATTTTTCTCTGATACAAGTATAACATTAGCTGCTTCCAGATGCATTTTCACTTATGAGCCTGTGATTACACAATGGAGAGAGAAAGAATATCTCTCTCCCCATAGAAGAAAAATTTAGGAAAGTTGCATCTTTATCTGCTCTGTTGCTTTAAAATTTATCAGAATAGTTATAAAATCAGCAGCATATGAGAGCTTTTCTACATTAAAATTAATTAGTCTCTCATTTATATATGTCTCTTTTATCACATATTGTTTGACAGTATTGTTTGATGGAATAGAGCTCCTAAGTGACAGGTAAACTCATTAAAAATCACCTTTGCTATTGTGACAGCACTATTGTATGATATCCCTAAAATAAAGGCTTTCAAATAGTCTTTCCATATTTTAGAAGGGATACTACAGTCTGATTACAGGATTTAGTCTGCTTGAATTTTATGTTTTACATTCAGAAAGAGGTTTAAGTCTTGTATACTTGTGTGGGTTGCATTTAATTACTAGTATTGTCATTCAGATGGAATATCTGGAGTGGAGGGAGAAGAGCAGAGAAACTGCTCTAACTCTAACAGTTCTCATGCAATATCAACTTGACATGCATTATCATATGAGTGAGTTATAGACAGAATGCAGGCACAGAATCCTAGCCTCTCCAAGCACCAGTTTGACGTCTAACTTGGGTATAATCAAATGTACTGTGAACAGAATTTTTAGTAGTAGTAGTATTGTTTAACAAATGACTGCGAGAAAAGGCTTGTCAGAGAAAAGGCTGTAAATCAAATGTCACAAGATTAGTTTTTGCTACAGTGAATTCAGTTCCAGATCTGCTCAAAGAATGATGGTGTTATAAAGTATGATCAGAGCCTGATGAATCCAGTGGCACTTGGTAGTGGTTTGAAGGTGATTCAAACATGGAGGTCTTCTCTTTCATTGTGCCCTGTCTAGAAGAATATTCTTCTTTTCAAGCAGAAATGTTTAATATCTGTCACAACTCTTGATAATCATTAGGGCCAGCTTCAGATAAGTTGTCATCTCATGTAATGCACATATTCAGAAAAAACAAAGAAATGTTTGAGTCAAAACAGAGGTGGAAAAAAGAAGCTGTGAAAGGGGCCAGTGCAAGGCCCAGGGGGTCTTCTGTACCAGCAGGAAACTACATAGTGTGACAGGTAAAAAAACTTTATGCCATAGAGGTGACAGGTGCAAAGCTAATGCACAATGTGTCATTCTCCTGATTGTCCTCAACACAAGCATAAACTTCTTCCTGAATTAGCATTTATAGAATCACGGTAGTAGAACATGACACTAAAAATCAAATAACAGAGGACAGAATACTGTGAAAATCCTCCTGTATTTGGAAACAGAGGTAATCTGTAACTACTTATTGGAGAGAAATAAAAACGACTCTGTTTTTGAGACATGTGTTAACATTTAAAAAAATTCTTGCAGACATAAGTTCTGTTTAGAAGAGAATTTCAGCCTCTAGAAACCAAAATATTATTCACTTAAACTACATTCAACATCCTTTATATCTAGACCATATATAGGAATTTGGGTTCCCAAGTTACTAAGAAATTTTTCAAGGTTGACATTTTATTAATACCCTAGAAGAAAATAAACTAATAAAGGCAGTAAATACAGAAAGATCAAAGAAGTGGTGAATGTTGAAGATGGCTCACTGTTTCAGCAACATGAATCACTTAGAAAACTTTATTAGTACAGCATTCATACAGCCAAGTATGGTTTATTATATATATGGATAATATAACTAAATAATGTAAGTAAGATTTACAGGATAGAAGACTATATCCTAAAAAGTAAAGATATAGAAGATCTGAGAATAGTAGCAAGAAATCTGCTGAATATAGGTTCTAGCATATGTATAAAGAGCTACATCTCCTGTAGAATTAAAAGGTTATTTTTGATCTTACCTTTGTATTCCCAGGAAAAGAACGTAACAAGAATTCAGAGAAGAAACATTATATTTTTTAAGTGGTAGAAAGATGGACCATATGTTCCAACAGTATCAGACTGTTTAGTTCAACAAATATCTTACATAATGACCTGTTTACATTCCAATAATACTGAACCACATGGAGAATAAACTTTGAATAAAGTTTCTATACAGTAGCAATGGCTCGATATTAGAGCGTTTCAGGCTGTAAACAGTGAAAGTAATTAGTTTATAGGAAACTATATTAAATGCTTTGATAGAAGCTCATTTAAAAGCAAGATTGGATATTTGTTTCAATGTGATATACAGTTCAAACAGAAGGAAATTCAAGGAGTGTCCCAAATTTTGATAAGTACCAAATCAGATAGACTTATCAAAATTATTTCTCCTGCTCACAAATAATCTCTGAACTCTTTACTTTGGAGAATTAAATTAATTTTCATGTTCTACTAATGGGTAATATGTAGTAGAAGCACAAACTCAGAAGACCAGTATCAGAAGAAATAACGCAGCAACAGTTATCTTTAAAGACAGAGTACCATTCAGAGCTTTGGGTATTTTAATATGCGATGCTCAAATGAATGTAAACTTTCTGTAATTTTCAATAAGATGCTTTTGATTTCCTTATCTCTGTAATTCCGTGTGTTTAGAAACATCTGTAGTTTCAGTCTGTCTTCTGGGAGAGGAATATTGTGAATCGGAGTACTTTTAGGATTTAGAACCTTGCTGGAAAAAGTTGTTGATTTTTGAGAATCCTGTTTGTAATGCTGATGAGTAAACCAGAATCTGGGATCACTTCTGAAATCTGAAAGTCTTTAGTATGTCACTTCCTGACATAGTGACCCTATTTGAGAAACAAAGACTAACTTTGTTCTCTGGCAGTGAATAGAAGAACAAATAAGGGACTGAAGCCACTTGAGGAAGTGGGTGTCTTGGGAAAACTATCAGAAAGATATAGACACCTAAACTTATAACCTGAATAGTTTTAACATTTTTCCATGACTCCCAAACAACATTAGTATGCATCTGATCTGACATACCATTTCCGTGAAGACATATGAGGAGAAACCAGGCAAGGATTTAGAAGATGATAAAGAGGATTTTAGACTTCATGTAGCAGTGTCTGTGTGCATGCGTGACAGTGTAAGAATAGTGCAGCATGCAGGCCCAGTCTTCTCCTCACATTCCTCAGTCAGACAAGATCTCTGTGTGGCCGGAAGTGATCTTTGAAATGATCACAGAATCAAATCGTAGAATGCAAGGTTGAAGTATCATCAAGTATCATCTGGTCCAACCTAAATGATAGACAGCATCTGCTATGTTCAGGGTGAACTGAGCCTGTGCTGGGGACTGTGGAGGGAGATTGACTTTGTTATTGTTAACAGTCCAGCATGCTGAAAAGAAGGGCTCAAGAGTTGCACAATGACAAGTCATGACCTGGTCTATTTCAATCTTGAACATCTTCTTTTAGGGTTTTATTTTAAGAGACATTTATAAATCTGTGTCATGAAGATGTTTTACATTTTACATTTATTTGTCCTACATTTAAGAGTATCTAGCCAGATTTCAGCTTATTTCATATTTCTGTTACAAAGGACACTATTTAATGATTATTTCTTCCCAGTGAAACTGGCTTGGAAGAAGTGTATGTAAAAGGAAATGCTGTCTTTATAAAATAGGAATTCTTAGCAAAACTTAATTTTAAATAAGATCCTGACAGCAGTAACTTTCTTGGTTTTGGACATTTTTTCTAATCCTATCTCTTGGGGCAGGATAGCTCAGTATGGAAGTTTCTCGTGAATGAAGTGGCATCTTTACTGACCATAGAGATATAAAATTAGGATAAATACAGCCCATTCCCCTTGTAGTCAAGACAGTGACATTTAATATGCCTTGACACCCTTTCCTGAATAAGAAGCTAGAAAGTTTGAGTAAAAATGTTTCAATAGGTCACATCTGCAGATATTTTCACATTATTATCTGTGGTCCTCCTTCCAAAATGTCAGTGTTTAATGCTTCATTTTGTTTTGCCTGCAAGTCAAGAGTAAAAAAGTTTCTCCATAGACTCTGCAAGAAAAGATGAACTATGCGTTGTTGGCATGCCCAGTTGAGCCTAAATTCATCCACAACTTCAGTCTTCATCCTTGTGAGAACCCTGTCAAAACTATGACAGAAAAGTGTTCCCATGCACTCCCTGTCTCTTCTGTCGGCTGGCATTGCAGAGAGGAAGCATTTCCCATGATGATTTTGAATATTCAGAGCCACTAAGGGGGACATAGCTGGGCACAGAATATTCCTTTCACCCCAGGAGCCTCTCTCCTTCCCTAGCTCTTTATTATACCCCTTCTGCTTCCTTTACCCTCAGGAAGCCAGATGTTTTTAAAGAAGAAGGGACACAGAGCTTCCAGAACACTGCGGAGACAGGCCTACCAGATTGGTGAGCACTGTTTTTAAAACACTTGGGAAGTTGAGACACATGCATGCTCACAGGCAGGCTTGACTAGATGTCTGTCAGTACAGAGCTTGGAGCACAGATTTTACAGGTTGTTGCCATACAGAAGGAAATGGTATTTTTATTCTGTCAATTAAATAACATTGCCTTGTCAGTTAAGTTCTTACGCACCAGTGCACTGTAGACATACATGGCTCCACAGCATTAGTAACACTGAAGTTGTTAATACCAAGAATGGTTACATTACTCACCAGTAGCAGCAAATATCTTTATCCATCAAGTCTGTTCCCTTTAAAAATACAGCAAATTAGGAAGAAACCTACTTGACGGCAGTAGCAGAGTACAGCTCTAGGGAAATCACAGTTAAGATTCTTCAGTCATACCTGCATACTTGTTTTTCCATTAACGTGCTGATCATCTCTAGAGCAGGCTAACTGGAATGCTCATGAAATCTCTAAACACATTTTTCTAAAACACATGTAGAATTGTATGCGAGATCTTATTTAGGGGGATGGCCTAATAATATAGATTAATTTACAGAACTTACCTGCTATCACAGACAGGCCCAAGGGGCAGGAGTGATAACAGAGGGAGAGTGTACCACCTGTCATTTTCTCCATTAACAAACAGAAAAATGAGTTTCTATAGTTTGATTCTTATAGGAATTAAATACAGACTGAAAGGTAATGAAAAACCTATGGTGGGCTAGTACCCAAAAACTTCATTCATGTCAGGATCCTCACTGAAGTTAATCAGCCTGTTTTTATAACAAAAAGTTGGAGGATTGAATTATAGCTTAACACTTACTTTGCGTACTAGAAAAACAAGTTTCTTTACTCATTATTGGATCAATCTGCTATATCCTTAGCTTTCTAAAATTGTTTACCAATTGGTTGTTCCTGCTGAAGCCACATTATCATAAATTTAGGTTTTCCTCATTAAATTGACTAAAGAGATCAACACATTAGAATCTTAAGCTGGACACTACACATCCCCAAAAAATGAACTGCAGTTAGCTTATGAGAACCTGTCATCTTTAAAACATTTTAGAGGAATGTGAAGAACATAATATAGACTGTCTGCTTTATCAGAAATTGCTTAGAAGCTGGAAGCTACCAAGCAGGTGATCAACTTGGAATACCTCATAGAAGTCACATATCATTGCTAATAGCCTAAATCCAGGGACACATTAAATGAGCCTTTTGGCTCTTCTAATCAGTGCTGGTGCAAGCATCAACAAAAAAAATGGACCTTAGAATAAAGCCTTGCTACCCAAAACATGAGCAGGAAGAAAATGCTTCTGCTCCTGTCTTTGTGCTTAAAGGAATATAGTCCAGTATCCTAGAGACAAATGAAGGTCTAGTTCCTTCCATCAGCTAATGACTGTCAAAAAATTGACTTGCTGGTCTCAGACAGTGTAAGTTTCTCTTTCAGTTCCTTCTCTTCACTTATTTCTAATAAACTGTAATTTACTTTTCTTGGATAATTTGTACTATGTTTTAGTAAACAAAAATCAATGTCATACTTCATTTGACATTTTCTAAAAAAATAACTGTTTGGTTTAAGACATAGCTGATGACAGGGAATTTTAAAAGGCCTTTTTATACTGTCTCTGACCTGTGGCTTCCAACTCCTTTTTCTTCTGAAAACAGACATTTTTCCAAGTGACTAAGCTGTGATTGTGTAAAAGGTGGAGCTTTACAGAGAAAGCCTCCATTTGGAAGCACTGCCTTTAGGAACTGCGTTTCTACCTGTCAGAGACATCCATACTGTAGCTCAGTAGCAGTTATATCTGTTTATGCAAGGGATGAATTTACTTTAAATTCAGTTAAAATTTATTTAAAATTTACATTTAATTAAAATTGAAGTTAAAGCAAAATGAAAATGTAAAAAATTCCATTATACCATAATGTACCAAATACCATGTTGCAGCATGTCAGACTTTGTAATACTGTTTTCAACATATAAGCGATTGTCACTAATTACATTATTCATACTATTTTACTTTCAGTTATGTCTGAAAGAATTAACTGCAGAACCACATTTACTCTTCAGACTCACCAGTGCCATGTCATCTTTACTGATGAGCAATGTCTGATTGAGACATTGGTTAGAATATTGTGTGGTGTCATCTTCACTCAATTATACATAAGTTATATAATAAGTTATATAAGTCATATATATAACTTGTATGATAAGTTATATATGTTATATATAAGTTGTATAATCAGTTATATATATATATTATGTAAGTTCTATATATATGTTATATTATTTCAACCCAGCTACAACTGTTGAATATTTTTCACTCCAAAAGTGAAAACTTTTCAGTGACTCCATATAGATTCACCTCTTTCATAAGAAGGAAGATAAAACAGAAGCTATTATCTTTACCAGTGAAATGCCAGCCAACTTCTCAGAAAAACTAACAGATTTCTGGAAAGTGTTGGGATAGGATTCCTTTTCTCCAGCCAGTAAAGTATTCGGCGATAATTTATTAATTAATGCAACCAGCTGTTTGTTCTCAGGCCTTTTCTTACATTCAGGGCTCACTATAATCTACAGCACCTGAATTATCAAAACTCCTGTTCTATCAAAGGTCCTGTTCTTTCAGCATTGATGAAAAAAACAGTCATTACAATTCACAAGCAAATGCTTGCAGATGAATGTACACAAGCAGCAGCCAAGAATGTAGCTCAGGACCCAACCATCAACAATGTAAATTCCTTCATGTAGGAATATTCGTAGTACAGAAGCACCTGGCTTCTGCAACATGGGAGCTTTTCCTGTGGAAGTCCCATGGCTATCTCTTTTTCTGACCTTTCAACTCTCTTGTTCTTCTGGCATATGTATGAGTGGAAGTCTTCTGAAATAGTTAATGAAAAACCGTGGAGTAAAATACATTGTCATCAAGATACAGAGACAGAGAAAAAGCTGAAGTCATTAGGCAGATCTCATGGTAACTTCAGCAAGAGTTGAAGACCTCTGATCAAAGTCTCTTTGAGTTCATAAATGTAAAATGAAAAAGAATACTCTGCAAAATAGCATTCTTATTTGCAGCAGTTAAAGGACCAGCAAAAAGTAGCAAAGACAGATTATTTTATGTTTTTATCAGATAGACAAAACTTACATAGTCATGTTGAACAAGCCAGAAGCTGCTGTAATTATTCCAGCTTTCCTTACAAGCTGGCCTATATTCTTAGGGAAAACACAGTGCATCTGTTCAAAGTGATCTAGGGAAATACCACAGAAGGTAGAAGGAAGAAACATTGTGAGAACATGATGAAATACACTGGAGAATTTTGAAACAAATACAGTTTCAGAAGAGTGCCCATATGTTCCTACATACATCATCAAAATTGGATCTTCTTCTGCCTTAGAAAACCAGACTAGTCAAAACACACAATTCCTATTACATTCAAATATTCATTCATTGAATACATACATTGAAATACATTGAAATATATTCATTAGATTACATTCAATATTACATTCCACAGAAGATGAGTTTTAGCTGGCTAAACCTAATATAGCACCTAATCACTAATCTGCATCCTGCAAATTACTGATATACAAAATATTCATGTTGGCCATGAAGTGAGAAGTGTGTGACAGGCTTTGTCTTTATGCCTAGCTGCATTCATCTATTCATTTTGAAATCTGTCACCTCAACTGAATGAGCACAAGAAGAAAAATGAAAGTTAATCGTAAAGGATCAACTCCATATCCCATCTTTCCTCAAACAGAAATGTCATTGAGCTTGATGAGATCTCTGTTTGAGTACAGTAGGCACAGTATCTTTGGGTTTTGTTCTTTATGAAAGTTTTACTTCGGTAAAGTCTTTGTTGTTTTGGAGGTGTTTCATTTTTTTTTTCTGATGTGGAACTGGAAGCTTGATTGGGATCTTTGCATACAAGAGGAATTTCTGGCAGGTCCTTGTACCTGCTGTAGTTTAGAGGAGCATCTGGTCTCCTTTGATCATTAGTGTGTGATTGATGTAGAATCACTGGTAGTATTTCAGTTTTCACTGTGCGTTCAGGAACTGGTAGCTCTACTGAATCTGTGAGGAATCGTGTCTGAAGGGGTCATTATTTCAGCATATAACTGAAATACTTGAGATGCTTTCAAATAAAGTAAAACAGTAGGCAAGATAGGTTACTGAGCTCTGGTTTTGTACTCACAACAGACACTTCTGCATGCCTCTGGTGCATTATAGTGCATGCATATCTTTATGTATCTGTGTCCAATATATCCATAAAGCACTCGAGTTTAAGGGGCTAACTGTGATGCTTTGCATGCACAAATTTTGCAAGTATGGGTTTCCAGAAGACCTGGATTTATAAAAGCCGGAGTACAGTACAAGGGTTTCTATTAGCCACCCAACAGTAATAGCTGTATATGGCAGTGAACAGCAAGGACTGGAAATGACTGTCAGGTATTGAGGTTAATTTGAATGAATGAGACTACTGTGGCAAAGAACTTGGTGGAAATAGTCTGGAAATTAGTAGTGAACTGTGGGTTTTGTATTTGACAGTGGCTTGATAAGTCAGTCCTAACTGAATGTTCCAGTTTGAGTTTTACAGGGATAACTCATTTTACTGCAAAGTAGGAGGTGATGCAGATCACCATTTGTTGTTACTTGTTTTCTAAATTAAATTATAACACTGAGCATTTTAATTGCATGTATCAAACTGCTGGTGTTAAGGGTTGTATCACTGAAAAGGCTGACAGATTTATAATTAATGACAGTGAAGCACACAATAGGATCAACAGAAGTGAATTAACAGATGTTGATTTCTATTTGAAAGAGAAAATTACACTGTAATTTAGGGTACTTCAAAATGGCACTTAAAACACTGAGAATTCTTGGCTGTACTGTACTTTCTTTTGAGGGAGATAAAGAAAAAAATCTCCTACATGGCTGATGTCTGTTTTAATGAGAATTGCATAATTTTCCTGTTCAAGATTTTAAGCTCATTCGTATCTTTTCAGTTCAAAGACAGCTTAGTAATCAAGTGCTGTGTAACAGTTTTCCACAAACTAGCTTTGATAATCAGAATTTTTCATGAATGCAGAAAGCGTTCCTATTCTGGTATCCTGCCACCCTACAAGCTCACTCTTCAAATTAATGAAGTCAAGTGGCATGTCAGCTGCAATGGCATGCATCTGCTTATTGGATTCTACACATCCTGCTGCCACTATACCGCAGACACCTCCGTCTAGTTTCCAGATTGTACTGCTCATTCTGCTCCATTCTGTATAAGGAGGGTCAGGACACTGAGGCAGTGCCGTCAATACTCTGTTTGTCAGACTGACAAAATTAGCAGATAATATAAAGGTATACTTAAAAGTACATGGTTTCTTTATGCAAAGTATTATGTCTGCAGTTTCAAAAATATATGTACAATACACAAAATATTTGTACAGACACAATCTGCTGTAGATGGGGATTTCTACTGTTGATAAAAAGGTTGGATTTGTGCTTTCTTATCTATATGAATAGTTTCATAAACTGTGTGTAATTGTTCTAGAACAACTTTTCCTAGTTGTATTTACAGAAGATGCTGGAATGTGATAAGAAACATTGAGGGAATATAATTTTTGCAATCAGTTGCAGCACGTTAGAAAAGCGCACTCCTTTGTGCACAGTGTCACTCTGACTTTGAAAATCACCAATAAAACAGAACAGTTTTGCCATCTGGGAATGAGACTGCCCATCAAAATCTACTTTACATTGATTAAGGTATTCATTATATTTGAGGACCTGTTAACAGTTCTGTCCATGAAGGAAAAAAAATCCAAGAGTAGCACTTTCACAAGACATTTTAAAGGATTTATCATACTAAATCAGTCTAGCTAATCCTGTATCCTGTCCCTGGCAATGGCCAGAACATAGTTTGCATTTTGTACCTGCTCAGTGAGTATTATTTCTCAGCTTCATGGTAATTTGTCACAGGCCTTTTTGAACAATTTTTTCCTCTTATGCTCAGATGCCAAAGTTATTCTGTCTATTCTTTCATAAGTTAATTGTCTTCACTTTATTCTTTTTCCATGACAATCCAAAGGAGAAGCTGCTCATTGCTATACAACAAATTAAACAAGAAGTAGCATCTTCTTATCTGATTATATCAAATACATGTTAATAGACATTTGAATGATAGCTCTCTGCATTAATTCAACTAAAGGCAAGGAAAATGTTCTCTGCAGTGTTGATTGAAGATTACAGCAGGTGACTCCTGTAAGGAGTGTTTTGTGTTAATTGCTGACTCATGGAACTACCAGACTCAAGTAGGATAGAAAGTTAGACAGATTTGAGTGACAAAAAGAAATGTGACCAATGTGTTAAAAAGAGAGAAACCTTCTGCAAAGAAAAGAGAGAGAATTCTGTAAATGTCTCTTTCCATCAGAATAAAAACCAACCTAGCATAATAATTCCACTTATAATAAAATTTCTATCACATCTTTGATTTTGGAAGGATTCAGTGCATTTTGCAACTCTCTGAAGGTGATAGGCAGTGCTATTGGTTGCATAAAGTTTTAGTGGTAGAATTCTTAAATGTCTTGCATAATACAGATAGTAAAGAAGGGGATACATTATACAGGTCATTCAACTGGAAATGCTCAAAATAAAAATGCACCAACTCCACTAATTTCAACGTTTTACATGACATGTAATAAAAAAAAAAAAACAACTGATTAACTACTCCAGTGATATGCCACCCTCATAAACAAAGGTGTGAATTGTGTCCTCACATGGTCTGAGCTTGGGCTTATTTTGGGTTTGTTTGGTTTTTTTCCTTTATTAAGTAATTATATATACACACACATATACATATATTCAGTATGTAAGTAGGAGAACTTCCATTCTGTTTAACAACAATTAAATATACACTTGACTACTTTTCACTGTTTTCCATTACTCTCAAACCACAACCAAAAACAAGCATGCTTCATAATTCAGACTTAGAATGTCCTCAGACAGGTGGCCTTGCTACCTATGGATAACTCTTAAATAATTAAGCACAATAAAATGAAACAGCCTGAAGCAAGCTCCAGAAGGTCCTCAGCTGCATCACAGCCTAAGGAGAAAAATACACTGAAAGCAGTCTTAGCCTAGTAATAGCAGTGTATCTGACTGTCATTGAGCTTCAGGAAGACCTATCAAACTGTGCAAAGAATATGTATTCCTTGTTGCATTCTAGTCTGTACTCCAGTCCTCATTGGCAAGGATTAAAGAACGCTTAGATCTTGAGAGACTTCTCCTATTAAACACCCTATAATAATCTTAAGCAGTATCTTACTGCATACTGATTATTAATTAGACAATCAATATGAAACAGTCGGTTCTGAAGAAGATACTGACAGTAACCAAGAGCAGACTTGTTTGTTTCCTCTTGTCTTCAACAATTAGTGAAGACTTGTGCTGGATTTTGGGTAAAATGATCCTGAGATTTCAGAAGGGGAGCTGAGAAAATATCTATTTCCTGAAGAACACAGAAGATGGGTTTGCTGGAGTCCATGTGTTCTGTATTTTCTCCCAAAGAAAACAGAATTCAGCCATTCATTGTAGGCCATTTAGAGTATCAGAGATACCCAGTATACTAAAAAAAATCATGGAGGCATACCACAATACCTGAAACCACTGTTTCCTCTAAAACAATGGTAGGGTACAATTCTGATTGATTGCAGCCTGCTCTATGGCACCAGCAATCCACCCTTCTTTATGGCAGATTTGCTGTAGTTTGTTGCCTGCCTCTTACAAAGAAATATGACCCTAAACAGTGGATGCAGCCAAGCACAAATAGAAAAGTTTTCCAGAGTAACCACACTGTGATACCAAAGAATATGCTGCATCAGTCACTGGACATGGTGGAGAAAGTGTCTTGAGTCTTTCTGCCTGTTAAGGCATGGCCAGGCTAGAGGGCTCTCTGATGAGGAGGTGACGGGTGTGCAGGGTTGCATGCACTTGAGATGCCTATTCAGAGAGGGAGCAAAGTCTTTCTTGTGTGACATAAATTGTAGTGTACCCAGCAAGACATAATCCTAACTGCTTCTTTGATTTCAATAAAGCATGGGCAAAGACAGGATGGTCAGAAGAAAGGATTTTTCTTTCTGAGACCTTTTGAAATACACCGCTTCTCTTAGCCTCTGAAAGGTCAACCAGGACTTGCGTAGTATTTCTAATTTTCCTGTTTCCAGCTCAACCCTCAAAATAACTGCAGTGATTCTATCTTTTATTGAAATCTAGCCAAAGCTCCCAAAGTACAGCCCGTATGCCACCTGCAGCCTGCAAAGCCTTGATAACCAATAATGGTATTTTGTAATCGTGGTGTGGCATTTAACTGAGGTGCTGTATTCTAGGCAAATACACAATCACTAAGATTCTAAGAAAGAACAGCCTTCCGTGAAAAACTTTGAGAATCACTGAAATGAAAACATACTGTTGAGGGAACATTACATACAGTCATAGCAACTGGCCAGCTTCTGGTCAGTTCACAAATGCTAAAGTAGGTATTTAATAATTTGAGAATTATTTTTAATTCCTTTGCTCTTATATAAGCTGTATTCTTAAGTTTCTGCACTAGTTTAGATCTAAGAAATAAAGAAAGAAAGAAAGGAAAGAAAAAAAGAAAATAGATAATACATCAAAACTGAAATACACTCAGCTTCTATCCTTCATCTTTGCAGTTGTACTCTTTGTATGGAGGAACATCACGTCTCCCCTTACACTGTTTCTCGGGAAGTTAAATAGACATTTGAACAGGACGGATTGTGATTTTTCAAGACAAAGTGGATCTACAGCTGGCTTTGCTGCAGAGCCCTCCAATGGAGAAGATAGACAAAGGATTTATTCCCACTTTTCATTAATGAAAGTTTGAAGTGGAGTATAACCCCCCTACTTTTGCACACATCAAATAAGCTAGACGGGTAGTACTGCAGCCTGCTTGGTGGCCACTAATTTGCATGGGTCAAGTCCCTTTATACAGCCCTGTCAGTTTGTGTAAATCATCATTTGTATTGCTACCTACTGTGCAAATTGCATACTTTTTGACACCTATGTTAGTGTTCTTCAGTCCCAGCCTAAAGTATCCCAATGCTCCTGTTGCAAAGCTCTTAGAAAGGTGCCAAACAGTGTGGTGTTCACTTAACGAGACTGTATTGAGTAGAGCAGGGTGGAGTCTTAATAAAGAAAAGATCTTATATTATCCAGGAGCTATATCTCTTTCTTAAAATACATGTGTGTGTATACATCTGTGTGCACACAGACACTTGCTACGCTGCAACTCGTACTAGTTCCATGCCACTAATCCACTTGCCTGTTCTTTTCTGTAGCCCAGATGATTTACTGAATGCACTGAATGAGGGTATCAGCCGTGCTGATGTCATCATTACATCAGGAGGTGTATCTATGGGGGAAAAGGTATGCTAAATTTAAGTATAACTTCCTATAATATATGTAAGAATGTCAAGCCAGAGTCTATCATCAGAGCTTCTACCTTTGTATTAATGTTTATTTAAAAAGGGATCTTACCTTTTTTGGAACACTTAATATGTGAACTAATCAAGAAAATAGTCTCCAGCACTATCCTCATTCCCTATGTTCTTATTACCGTACAACAGGGAAATTCTAATTCTTGATTTGCAAATGTGTTTTTATTTCAGGAATAATTTATATAATTATGATGTGTTCAGTTAATAGCACATGAAGGCAACAGACTTCTTTTTATTCTTAGAGCAGGTAAAAGTAGAGGGAATAAAGCTACTTTGAAAGCACTTTGAAAAGTAACCTGAGTATATAAATAGCTCGTTCTTGCTCAGCAGATCTGTCTCCTGAATATGCCAAAGCTGTATCTGTTACAAAAATAGTTTTATCACATTTTGCGCCTGCCTACAGTGGTAATACATATGAGACACAGTGAGCTGATATATTTGCCTTTTGAATCATTAACAGAATTGTTGATTGAGTTCCTGTTGATAATCCCTGTGCCAAAATCATCAAAGAAAATAGGGATACACAGATGCTGGTGAGGCGTAGATGAAGCTGCAGGACAATTATTAATCATGACTCAAGGAAAACTCAGATTACTTTTTGATCCCAGGCTGAATCTGTGAGTTTGGCAGGTAAAAGAAACATCTCTGCTTTTATAATATCAGATACTAAAAACAGTCATTTGGAGATGGCAAACATGAATGCTGTTTTTGTCACTTTTCTGAGTAGAAATCATGTTGTTGGATACATCATGAAAATGGATAAGTAGTTAAACCAGTGTCAATTACTTTCAATCCCATTATTGTCCACACTAGTCTTCAAAAAATAATCAAGGACAAGTGCTCCCCTTTAAATTGGGAACGCGGCAACATAGTACAGAGACAGGGACACTTGGAGGTGACCGGACTGCTGGACGGTCTTGCAGGTGTTCATGCCTTCTGGCTAATTTCTCTCCAGCCTGAATTTGAGGCAACAGCATGAGGTCATAGACTGTATATTCCCTTGATGGTTATGCCTCCGATACTGAGCTTTCAGCAGTTTTAATGAAATAACTGAATATCCAGAAAGTAAATAGAAAGTAAAAAATTATTTTGAATTCATGCCTGGCTGAAGAAAAGTTGCTGCTTTCTGAGTATTTGAACACACACTAAAAAGACAAAAGAGAGAGAGAAAGATGGGAAAACTGCTACAATAGATTTAAATAGATTTAAATAAATAAAATAGATTTACTGCTACAATAATCACTCTCCACAGAAGACTGTTAATGCCCTTTGTCTTTAATCTCACTAAACACAACAGACAGGATACTACATCTTGAAACACAGTAAGTTTCAAGAAAGACTAAACAAGTAATTCAATTTGGTTTAATAGCTGGATCAGCTGTATTTATGCAAAACCATTTAACTTTAACACACAAGCTACCCACAGTTTTTTTCTTTCTAAGGACTGTTTACCCCAGCCACTGTGAATTAGACTATGTCCCCAAGAAACTGCAGTAATTACAATATCCTGGAAAACTATGATTTCTACAGTATAGTATAAATTTCAGAAGTACTAGGAGATTTCTTAATCTACTGCTAGATAGCTTCCATGGCAAAAATTAAATAACTTGATGATTTTAAGTCTTGACTTTGAGCCATGCATGTTTTTTCCATCTTTGACATATAGAATGTTTTAGTAGCAGGTATTTGTGGAGTCCTCTAAGATTCTGGTGCTGCAGCTGATGTTTAAGTAAATGCATTACTATGTCCTTGCAGAGTCAGGTTTGGTGCCTAAACTGAGTCTGTTCTTCACCCCATCTTTTTGAAAATACTTTTTTCAAATACTGGAAATTCCCCACTGGACTGTAGCACTTTCAGGATATGAAAAGTCTTTCATCTTCGCTTGATATTAATTAATTGCTTTGAATGCTTAGATGATGTAAGCCACTTTGATGTTACTTAATTGATTTTCTCTTTTGAATTTGAACAGGACTATCTTAAACAGGTGCTGGATATTGATCTTCACGCACAGATTCACTTTGGCAGAGTTTTTATGAAACCAGGGTAAGAATTTCTACTTAGGCAGCATAGATGGGGTTTGTAGTGGGCAAAATATGCTGTAGAAGTGCTTCAGTACGTTTCAGTTTTCCAAATATACTACACATGATAAATATATATGGGAAAAGAAGCAAAATCGATCCTGTTCAGCCTATTTGGCATCTTTATGGGTGCAATTAACTGGAACAGAGAGGTTACTTTTTATCAGTAAAAGATATTTCTCTGGTAAACTGTTGCAAATCAAGCTTGGGGACTGGGCGGAAAGCAGCATGCTGTAAATGTTGCCACAGTCTTCACTGTCATTAGAGAGCTCAGATGTTGACATTGTTATGAAACAACTGGAAAACATAAGGACATTTAGCTGCTGGTTTGCTTACCGAACATCTCATTTCACTTTAAAATTTGCATAAAGCATATCCTTACAAACAAGCAATTTCTTGAGAGAGGTGGAATGACAGCTGATTTACAGAGTTTTATCTGACATATTGAGCATAGTAATTTTAACAGAAACACAATCCTTTATGTGTTTAGTTTGCCTCAGAAAACTGTTTCAGCATTGCTTTCCTTTGCTGTAGCACTGCAAATTAATGAGTCTGGAAGTGTGCTTTGTAGAAAAAATTAAAACTACGTGTATGTAAAATAGAGGGTTCCCTTTCACAGTACAGTAGCAGAAAGATGACTACTGGTCTGCCTCACTAACAATGGAGTGCACTTTGTTTGCCGGCTGGGTTATTGGCACAGTCCAGTAACACAAGGCCAAGTGCAGCTTTGAGGAATGATTCCCTCTAGCCTGTAACTGTTGCCAGGGAGCAGAACAGAAAGTGGCATTTGCTGTGAAAACACAGAAATTTTACTGTCTCTGCATACAGCCCGTGTGGGTTTGGTGCTGCTGCTGCCATGACCACCAGCTCCCTTATGTAAAGGGAACAAGTGAGCTGAAAGTGTCTCCCATGCTGGATGAAGGCATGGAAATTGCTCACTGCTTCTGTCTTACTGCTACAGCCAATATGTGGAGGTCCCAAAAGTGGGATCTGCTGCTGACAAGAATGCATAACCTGATTTAGAGAATTTGGAATATTAAATTCTGGTCTGGCTTACCTGAAAGCAAACATAGTTCTTTCCTCTGGTGATCCCTCTGTAGACTTGTAGCAATAAAGTTTTAATAAGTAGCCAGAAAAGCTTTAAGAAATTTATTTTCCCCAAGCATCCATTTTCATTTTATTCTGTAAGAAAGTTATTTCTTGCTGCTACCAAAGCATTTGGTCATCTAATCTTACTGAGAATGTAAGCACACTCATTTTCATTGGCTGTAGTGCACTAGCAAATATTGTGTCTTAGTTTTTATTAATTCTGTCTTAAAAGGCCTTAGAGATTAACTGTGATTACATTTGGAAGAATTCACTTGACTAAGTTCCAAGAGTGAAGTCAGAATTTGTTTTGTTGGCCTGTATTTTGATGCGCTACCCTACTGCAGCATGATGCCTGGGATTTACCATTCTTGATTTGAAAGTTGCTGAGATAATGTAAAGTTGAATCTTGTCTAGCAGCACTGCCAGGAGAAAATACTGGAAGACTTTACCTGTGATGGTGTTGAACTCTAATTCAGAGTTTTCAGTAAATATGAATTAGCTGTTAGATTTTTTGTACCTCAGTTTGTGCACTGGTGATAAGATTCGGAGGTCTAGCACATAGTTCCCATTATGTTACAGACATTTCAAAACAAAACCTTCCAACACCAACTTGCCTTGGTAAAATAGGATATTGATTAGTCCTAGAAGATACAAAACTAGGTAGTAATGATCAAAGTGTAGCAAGTCTCTAGAATTGCTTCTGGTCAGCCCCTATTTTCTGCTGTTAGTTCAAGATAAAGCCAAGAAATTCAGCCTAACTATTGTTCCTACAAAGTATCATTTCAATGTTTAAAAGGATGCTATTAACATAGGTATATAGAAAACATTTTTTCACAGATGAGTTTCTTTGCCAGCCGCATTCTTGAGCCATCACATTTCTGTCCTATTTGTAATAGCCCTGGTAAGAAGTCATTAAATAACACTTGGGAGCAGCTCTGAAAGACGGAGAGAGCTCTTTACTGATAGACATAGGTCTTAACCTGACTGCACCTCTGCCTGCCTATCTGAATGTGTTCATCTGCAGACTAGGTAGCATTTTGTGCTCTGAAATAGTGCTCCATTGTCACTACTGCTGTAGACACCGGAGTAAGGGAAATTAGAGTTACTAGCGTTACAAAGAATTTGGAAAGCCTTATCTGAAAACAAATACAGCTCTGTAATGCATTTCAGTATTGCTTCTTTGTTAATTGGCTTCTAGCATGAAGACAGGATTTAGATTTTTGATTACTAGTTCATCTGCTCTTGGCTGTTTCACAAGGAAATCATCTACTTAAAACTTCATAGCTGAATACCAAGAAAAACTAGTTGTTCTGTCATCACAAAGAGAGGATTACACCCCCAGTATGGAATAAGCAGCAGGTGCTAATGAGCTGCTGAGAGAGACCCTGTTTTGTTTTCTTTTGCAAATGTTTTAAATAACATAATAATGTTCAAACAAAATCTACTGCAGATGTTAAATAACTTTCTTTTTCCATAGCCTGCCAACAACTTTTGCAACTCTGGATATTGATGGCGTAAGAAAAATTATCTTTGCACTCCCAGGTAAGATGTTTTGTGGATTACTTTTGTTGTCGTGCATATATGATGGATATGAGACAAAACAGTGATATTTCACAGCACCTACATCTGGTGTTGGCATCCCTAAGGAAAGCACCTGTAAGGTTTTCTGAGAAATTTCCAGAAGGGACAGACTTATAGGGGTATATTGAAGAGCTCTTTCTTGTTGCTGTCCTCAGAATTTGCCAGTGTACAGGACTTACGCTTTCTGTCATCCAGCAGTTTCCTTGGGTTTTGGAAGTGGTACTGTGCAGGGTGTTTTTTTCCCACAGTTCCCTCTGCCTTCATGGTAAATACTCTCTGTGTGTAAGTCAATGCATCCACTCTGACACACTGAAAACGGAGACGAAAGGGAAGGAGTGCCAAGGAATATGTCACGGAATTCTTTTATTCAGTCGTGACTGTACCGTGGAACCAAAAGATGGCAGCAACGCTTCACCACCTGGTGCTGCGATTCCTTGGAAATCACCTCTCAGAGTAAACATTTCCTTGGGGAAATGGCTACAAATCTCTAGCCTCTAACTCAGGAAGAATTTGTTTTATTCCTCTTGCTCTGGATTTGCATGGATTTCTGACTACACAAGAAATCCTGCTCTTGATAAGCAAGTGGTTTTCAGATGCATCTCTAGTGCTCTTTCTCTCTCTTATTTTAGTTGCTGCAATACATTTTCTTCCAGGGGAGAGCTCAATGGATCATCTATCTGATCATAGTATTTATTTTAGAACTGTCACCTAGGGAAGTGCAGATGCATGAATCAAATGGTGTTTGACAGATGTTGGTCATACGCGTCTCTTATAAGCCAATAGAAAACGTATAAATCAGTAGAATTCTCAGAATTTGTACTAGAGCATTTTGCCACTGTTAGAGAATTAAAAGTTATTTTTCCGTAGGTCTTGAAAACCTTAACCATGAATCAAGAGCCCTATCAGCTAGGACCTATCCATGCACACAGTAGGCCCTATATGCCACTCCAGTTTTGAATGAAATGTTTCCCGTGCGTAGCATGAAAAGCTCTTTAGAGTCCTTTAGAAGTGCAATTGCTATAAAAAACATTAGATCACTTCCAGCATTTCACAGAGTAAATCAAGAGGGAATCACCACCAACTGTTCTTTGACCTACAGGCAACCCTGTCTCAGCCGTTGTCACCTGTAATCTCTTTGTTGTACCCGCTCTGAGGAAAATGCAGGGTATCCTGGATCCTCGGCCCACCATCATCAAAGCCAGGGTAAGAAGCTTGTCTTCTATATAAAATCTCTCAAGATGTTGAAGCACAGCTCTTCAGGCTCTGCGAGGCTGTCTTGTTTGTGGAATCTGACCCCTAGACTAATTCTGGCAAGTTAAAGGAAGTTCACACAAAACAGAGACACATTCTCAATCTCTGTGTCCCAAATATTCAGTCCCAAAATAGAATTCTAAGAGTCAGATGAGCAATAGAACAAGATACACAGGTTCAGTGGCAGTCATTTGCCAGTCAGGCAGAAAGGACACTTTTCCTGGGTAAAAAGTAAATAAATAAATGGTTTTAACCTGTGGTAAAAAATGCAGAGTAATCTGGGGATACATGAAGAGTTGGACAGTTCTGTATTAGCAATGAAAATACAGCTTTAAAGCCTTTCTGTTCTTGAGCTATTTATACAAATAGCCCACATGAGTCCCTACTCCACACACCCCCCCAAGCAATATAAGTCCCTTAAACTATTCATTTCATTTTTAGAAGAAATCATGGGCATTGTAGCTCTGTTTAATGTAAATGCAAGGTATATTGTTATAATGTATGATTCTTCTATTTTTGATTAAAATAAAATACCAAGGGACGCATTACTTTTTCTAGTTTTCCTAGTGTTTGTGGCTATGCAGTTTTCTCTTGCTGCTTATCCCATGTCTCTTGCACAGTTCCTCAGGCATCCAGACTTTTCCTTGTCTTACAGCTAAAATATTCTGAAACAGAGAGCAATTTGTAGTGACTCTCACTTTTGCGTGAATTTTCCAATGTGTTCCATTAAATTCCATTGTGAGCCATCCCTTGTATGTCTTTTCATTTCAAAAATGGCCATTTCCCTTTTGTCAGAGCTAGCAGGATTTTGAATGCGAATAACATTTGTATCTTTATCAGTGTAATGCAGAGACCAGAAACAAAAAAGCTTTTTTTTCCAGAGAAGTACTGTTTTTAAACTCCCATTAAAGGAGCAATATTATAATATCACAGTTGTATTTTCCTGCAGCATTTCCTGTATTTTCCTGTATTATACTGCAGTCTCTGCCTTCAGCAGCTTTTGATCTTGCACTAGACACCATCTGACCTCAAAATGCAAGTCTCTGAGAAGACTGTTTTTAAGGAAAAACAATTGAGCAGATTATTCTGTTATCTTAGACAGTGCAGTCTGAATGTGTGACATTTTCACCCTTTTATTCTACAGTTATCATGTGATGTAAAATTGGACCCCCGGCCAGAATATCATCGGTGCATACTGACTTGGCATCACCAAGAACCTCTACCTTGGGCACAGAGTACAGGTTAGTGCCCCATAGCACAGGCTGGCAGACACACACAGGTCCTTGCGTTCCTATGTACATATCTAAAAACAACCAAGCATGTGCACACACTTTTTCATATAACCTTCCTTATTCAGGCTGATTTGTTGGCATACTTGTGCACATCCATACATGTTCAAAAAACGAGTAGATGAGGTCCTTAGTAACAGGGTTTAGTGGTGGACTTGGCAGTCCTCAGGTACGGTTGGATTTGATCTTGAAGGTCTTTTCCAACCTAGTTGATTCTACAATTCTATGATTCTATGTACATTATTATAAAATACAGTCATGATAAGACTTACGAACTTAACCATTAAAACTTCCTTTATCTGAATAACCTGCCTTTACATACACACCACACCTGTATGCTTGCTATGTGCATACATTTCTTTTCATAAACATCCACCCATGCTACTTGCACTCACAGACGCATTTGCTTACTCATGCTCTTGTGCATGTACTAATCAAACACAAGTTGAAGCCTAGGTAGGACCAATACAGATAAAAGTGTGATTCTAGCCAAACTGGACAAGTAGAAGAGATATCAGAGGTTGTATATGTTCTTCTAAAGCAGACCAAGGCTTTTCTTAGTCATGTTTGCCACCTAGGGATACTCAGCTGCAGTTGAGGTAAATACTATATTTGAATACTTTATTAGCTGTATAGCACTGGAAGACTGACTCTGCCAGTTACCCAAGAGACTGAGGTCCTTAAACAACTAGTTGTCCTTTTGCTGCATCCAAATTGTTCAATACAAAGCACTCTATACAATTCTTCACAGGGTAAACATTAGCTGAAATGAATCTTACTGTTTACTTAGAGAAAGTTCTTACCATTGACTCCCAAGGTCACACGGCCTCTGGAGGTTTAAAACCCAAGAAACTGAAGAACACAACTTTTTATTGCTTTTTTTTGTCAGTACTACAAATATGATACTGTTTTTCTTCAGGGCACATTGTGAAGCTCACTGTCCCAGAGAAACTCACTCTTTTGTGGTGGTGTATGTTATGGATTTACTCAGCTGGCCACCTATGGTCCAACCCTAGGATTGCACTGGAAAGTGTGAAGTCAAAGTGAAGGTTTCCAGTTCCTATCTTGTTAGTTCTTAGGTTACAGCTTGAGCTGGGTGCCTCTGGAGAAGGAACCCTACCCCAGATCATGCCCTCCAATTATACCCATACCGCGTGGCACCTGATCCCCAAGTCCAATCACTTAACTCTGGCTGGTCATTTCTTGATTTCTGATTGGTTTTCTTTGTCACCAGGCCTTCTTCTGAAGTTACCTCATTCTCTTGGAGCTGTTTCCTTGGTCCTTATCTTCTTCATTCTGCTCACACCTGCCAAATTCAGCTAGTTCTGTGTTAGCAGCATTAGCCTTATCAGAAGTTTTCTCCATCAGCACTTGTGGCTTCAGCTACTTCAGTCACTAGTGCTAAGCTAGTAATGCTAAATGAGACTATTCAGATAGAATAAATTTATTCTATTTACCCTATAACAGTGTATTAAGAACATTCTATAGTGTGCTGATTTTAGTCTTTCTACAATTATATTAGGTATACAAATTGAAAAATAAAGTAATTTTGATAGGATTAGAAATTCCAACAGGAAAGTAATTTACTATGACGAGATATAAGGTATAGCTAATGCAGAAGGCTAGATAGGAAAGCAGTCAGCACTGGGAATGGAGGTTTTGAGAGCCAAGGTAAAGGGAGACTGACTAATTCTCTGCAGATTTCTGTGTTTCCATCCACCTTGTAACAGTGAGAGCCCAGCTCTATGAATAAGTTAGCATCATGAACATCTTCATAAGAATAGCTCTTGTTTCTCGTGTGGTTTGTTGCAGCATTTGAAAATAGTGGAAAACTTAACTGAAATTCTTCTCTCATTCTCCTGTAGGGAATCAGATGAGCAGTCGTCTGATGAGTATGCGCAGTGCCAATGGACTGTTGATGCTACCTCCAAAGACAGAGCAGTATGTGGAACTTCACAAGGGGGAGGTGGTGGATGTCATGGTCATTGGAAGGCTATGATGCCACCAGCAAGAGCGCAGCTTTGATGCATGTCCACATATCATTGACTGTATCCTGTAATATGCAACGGCACAGCTAGTTTTTCTGATTTGGATAAAAGTTGATCAGTATAGTCAACATCTTGAATTCTATTTCAAATGGAATTTAAATAAATACCTTTTAAAAAAAACTTTAAAACAAATCTTAACAAAGAAATTTATTCTGATTATATCAAAGCAACTTTTTCCTTTCCTTGCAATTGCTTTGTGTGTTCAATGCTAGTTCTAATAGCGATAGCTTTTAGTAGACAGCAGTAGGTGCCTGCAGAACTTGTGTTTTTTCTCATCTTTAAGATACAACTACTTATGCTCTTAAAACAAGGCTGTCTGCTTATTTATACTAGCGTAGACAACACTTGAATTTCCCTTATTAGTATGCTTCATAACTGCTTCACAGAGAGCTTCTGCTTGTTCTTTATCTTGTATCTCGTGTTGATGTGCACAGTGCCAAAAGCGGAGTGGCTGCACTGGGAACCCAGTGAAGCCCCGAGGTTTTCTCACCTCGCTGCGCATTCAGGGATCTCTCTTGTCCTGGCAGCCACCCAGCTCCGTACTCTTGGGCAGTAACTGGATACCTTTTATTTCAACAAACAAAAAAATTGCTTCCTTAAGTGCTGACAGCCTTTTTAACCAATACATTTAAAAATGTACAGAACTGAAAACTAAAAAAAATCAAAGACTGATCTTGTACAGATATTAGTGTTACCAGCATTCGTGTGGAAATTAAATGAGCAAAGAAATAAAACTAATGTTAAACAACTCTGTACCATAACATTTTCTGTAATGATATTGAAACTTAAATGAATAAAAAAAATCCTCAATCATTATTTAAAATTTCACCTGTTTAGCCTTGTTGTTTGAACCAAAAAAATAGTGGTTTAAGAGGGTATCTGGGGTGGGGAAGAGGCCAGGAAAGGAAATAGTATGTGGAACCTAGGGCTCATCCCTCATGTACAGTCAGTATCACGACTCAACTGAAAATACAGAGTAAGCACTCTCACCTCCCAAACGACAAAATGGAAGCAGTGTTTGGGGGGATTACAGCTGGACTAGTCAAAGCTGGAGAATACTTCTTTTCTCCGTCTGAATTGCACAGCAGTTGCAAACAGCCCTTGTGCTGCACTGTGTGCAGTTTGGTAGAGCATTCTTTTTTTGTTATTATTTCCATGAGATGCTGGGACTTTTCAGGCCTCACCAGATTATGTGTTTTGGTAATTTCACGTTTCATCTGGAATTAAGACCCTGTCAGTGCCCTACAACACCTTGCTTCTTGGAGTTCAGGGGTAAAATGCTATCCCATCAACTCTGTTCATGAAGCCAAACATTTGTCTGTAGGTTGTTTTTTTTGTTGTTGTTTTTAAGACTTATTCAGGGAGAACACAGAAAACTGGGTTTGAACCGTGACTGCCACGGTGGAGCAGAGCTGTAGTTCTGTGGTAATCGCAGAGGTCATCCCTGTGCCTGGTTTTGAAACCAAACTCTTTGTTTGCTGTGGAGCAGCTTGATTACTCCCTGCACAGGCCATTGCAAAGGTTGAAGGCAGGTGGTGGGCATACACCATGTTCAAAGATACTCCAGGAACTGATCATTCAGAAAAATAGTAACAAATTGCTGATCTTATTTCTGTGTTCTGGAGCACATGTCCACATTTGTGATTTCTCTGTGTAGCATCAGGATGGTATCAAGTGAAATTCATAGATGCCTGTGTTGACTGTACCAATACTGTAAACCACAGAAGAAGGAATAGAGAGAAGAGTTAACTTATCTCCAAGAAATAATGTAGAACATTGCCTATTATAATCCAAAGGGTTATTATATAGTTGGAAGTTATTACAGGCAGCATATGTAATGAAAATTGAAAATGTATAAAGGACAGCAGTAACAGCCACCTGAGGGAGATTGCGTATGCAATTGGAAATGGTAGACAAAGATAAAGAAGAAATGTGAGGAAACTCAGCCAGAAATACCTTGGGTCTGGTTTACATTAAAACCATTACACAAAATAATGTGTCTGAGAAGAGTTGGCACAATGCTGTGTGTAACACTGGGTTGCATTTAAACTGTATCTCAAATGGTATCTTGGCATTGTAATAGTTCATTACCATTGTAACAAATAAAATATCTGGAGGTTAATCAAGGTATTCTTTTTCCAAATCAGAGATAGCATAAACTGCTTTAGCTACCCTATCTTTTTTGTAATGGCCTTTGACCAGTGTTCAAAGATTTATGCAGGAAAATAAACTTTGCATTTTCCTAGAGAGGCACACAGCCCAGTCTTCATTAACACCGAAAGCTGTAGCATATACTGGAGAGGTAACTATGGGAGAAGTGTAATAATTCATTTTACAACTACTTCTCAATTATCAAGCCAAAAATCTGAAGAATCTGCCTTGGTTGTTGTAATATAAATGGATATAATTGTGATACAGATAGATAAATTCAAATTACTTTTTTAACATTCCCAATTTATGGTTTCAGGGAAGGTTGGAAGCTTCAAAAAAAAAATCAAGGACAAAGGGATCTTCAATTATGTGGTTATTTTGGTTCAAGGCTTGAGACTTGCAAATGGAAACATTCTAAGGAATATTTTCACTATTTTTACTTCTCTAGATAAGGCTTTAGCACAATAAGAAAAGCAAATTAGTTAACAAGAAGCAATACCAACAGTGAGTGAAAATAAGGTGGGTACTCCAACATTTGTAGTTTTCTTCTTTTTACATCATTTTCTCCATGTGTATACGTGGAGATGATCATGGTTAGAAACATACGCACTGGGCCTTCTGACTCTCATTCATCCAGCTGGGATAATCTTACAGTGACCTACAAAATCCTGCAGCAGCTTTTGTATCCTGGCTACCTGGTACCAAAACCTTGATTGTGTCCCTGGATGTGAAAAATGGTACAAAAATTGGCTGTATTCAATCAGATAAATAGAAGGATAGACTGGCCTCTTCCAAATACTAATTTTAAGATTTTAATTACAACATTAATTCTATCTTGATGTTAAAATATGCTAAACATGAAATGTCTTTGATCTGTAGGTAGTTATTACAGATCTGTATGACTTCAGAGATAACTAATTAACATCAAATCTTTAGCCTTTTTGATTCTTGAGCTGAAGGGTTGCACTTAAAACATATTACAACATGGGTACTGCTTAAGAACAATATGGAATAGAAATCACCCTAAGGTTCTGTCTTTGACCTCCCAGCTTGCCAATCTACACCAAGTGTTAAAGGTAGTCTTCTTTCACATATTTCAGTCCAGAAGATGTGCTGCTTGCCTCATGCTCAGTAAAGATGGTATTCAGGTCACCAGCAGTCTGCACATACCTGCACTGACCATGAGCACCAGATGTTGTACCTGGATCTACCTTTTCCTTCGAGTTGCCTTGTTTCAAAGTCTTGTCAGTGGTGGAATGGCATAGGTCAGTCTCATTAGCTTCGTGTGGCAGCAGCACTCAAGGCCTACTTCAAGTCATGCTCAGGAAAGCTCTTCAGACTGACCTCTACCAGCACTTGCAGGACAGGAACTCTGTCTGGGAGTTGAGACTTTCTGGTGGGACTTGTTATTTTGGAATGCAGATGCCAGGCTAAGATGATCCAACACTTCCTATGTCTCTCTATTAATGTTCTAATACTCAGCTTCTCAAAACTAGCACCATCACCTGAACTGTTCATGAGGTTTTGTGTTAGATAAGAAAAATAAACATAAGCATACCACAGCTTTGTTTTCTTACATCATAACATGAGATGTTTCCAGGTACCAGTATTTGACAAAGAAAGGACAAGCAAAGTAAGAGTGAGATAGCAAAAAGACATAAGTACCGATTAATGCAGAAGACACAACTCAAGAAGTGCATGTTTGCTAGCCATCAGGTTCAATAGTTGTTTTAAGAGCAGAGTCTCGTTCTTAGGTACATTTATTTGGTATAATTGAATATAGCTTTGTACTTCCCCTGAGGAGCTAAGTGGGAGAGTGGAAGAGCATCAGATGAGGCATCAGAGCTCAATTCAGGCTATCAAGCAGTAGATTGGACTGACCAGTAATGATCCTTATACTCTTCTCCTTACTGAACAGCAAACTAAGAATAAGAGGGAAGAGGGTAGATGTTGAAATGCTCAAGCACAAAATTGGCCAACAATTTGATTTTGTCTTAGGTGGAATATTGAAACTAATTTTTAGTATCAGAAAAAAAAAGACTGAAAATTGCATCATTTATGCTGACACTTTCTGAACATTTCTAATAGACTTTTCCACAATAAATTCAGGAATATATTTCCAGCCTAATTTTTTTGTGAGGTTATTTTATTAATTTCCAAAAATTCTAGATAATAAACTCTTTGTTTAATGCTTCATACCTATGGTAATCTCCTTCCTAAAGCTAAACTCAGCTGGTGCTACCTCCATGGAAAAGCTGAAATTTAGCACTTCAGGTTAAACAGAGAAGGGCATTTATGTATGTAGTCAAAGAAAGCAGAGACATTTCTAGAAGGGGACAAGGTGGTCAAAGTTAACAACTACTGATGAAGACAAAGGATTTTCAGTGAGGAGAATAACAGTAGCAGCCAATAATTGCTAAAGCAGCAATCTGTAGAATACAGACAAGGTATAGTTTTCCATAGTAGTATTTGGTCAGCAAGTTGCAGTTAGGGCCCTTAACCTCACAATGAAGAACATGATCTCTAACTGTAACTCCTGAAGAGTCTGGCAGCACCTTCACCTGCCTAAAGCCAGCCAGTCTCAGAAGACAAAACACACCATTTGCACCCCTACCAGCACAATACTGTCAGCAGCTGTATGTGTAACATAATTGCTATTATTTACTCAGAGTAAAACAATCCTGGTTGTTTCTACTGTTTCATTTTATTCACTTTTTTCTGTTTGTTTTTTTTTTTCCAAAGGTGACTTTTGTTTGATAGTAAGTACAGCCCAGCCTCCACTCAGAAAGGTGAGCGCCATGCTGGCTTTAAACACAGCACTGAAATGCAGAAACTTCTTGGTTGATTCATGGGGAGGAAAAGCCTGTGTGTTTTGCAAATGTTACAACCTCATGATCTAGTTTCTGAAAGGCCTTAGTGACTCATGTTCAGTGTTAGATTAAGACTTGCAACCATGCCATGTTGCACACAGGCTGACAAAGTTCTTGGAATATAAAGCCTTCAAAAAGGCAATGCACAGATGCACGGTAGCTCTCTAGTGGTTGGACTGCTCTGCCAGGGATTACTTGCTCCACCCCAGCATTGTACAGCGACATCCAGCATGCTCAGTCCCAATGCAAGGACTTCTGCATTTGCATGAACCCAATTTGGGTTTAAAAATACAGGCAGCCAACTTAATTTTTGCAGAGTTAATTCACAACAAAACCAAAACCTGACTACACCAGTAACTCCACAAATAATCTCAACATACCAGAGAAAGCAAATGCATTGGCATGATCTTGATAACCAAGGGTTCAAAAGTAGAAACAACTTAAAAATACGAAAGAAGGTAGAAGTTAAGTTTATGTCTGTGCAAAAAACACCTTAGAAACAGCAGCAGGTAAAATCTCAAAACCTTGATGTAATCCTTTTGGAGGTATGGAACACTGCCAGATGGAGAGCCATATCCAGATGCATTTGCTTCCATTGGAAAAACAGAAGTCATATTACAATACTGACATGTTACCAGCCACCGGCACAAAAAAAGCTGTCCCATTGGACTGACTAGGAAGCATGCAAAGTAGATTTGGTGAGTACCTGTCATTCTCCTCATGTGGATTTTACTGTGGACCAAGATGGCTTGAAAGGATTCCATTACCAAACAGAAATAAGAACAATCAGTAGGACAAATGAGAGTTAGCACATCAAGGATGTAAAGCTTTTCAAAACCAACACATTATTACTTGTCTGTCAAGAGCATTTCCTAACTAACTCAGATGTTTATCTGTTGTGGCAAAATCACCAGTGACTTCATCATTTTGAAATGTTGTGCTGATTGGACCACTAAGGAGGACCTAATTCTGCAACAACGTATAGACCAGACACTGGGCCAGGAGATGTCAACCCAGACATTTGCAGACAACTTCTTATGCTGGCAATGGCTGGTACCAGTAGGAGAAGGCAGCTTCTGTGGGTCTACTCCAAAAACTGCTGAGGAGACAACAAACTTCCCTGCACTGTGTGGCCTTTGTGCCCATATGCTGGAGGGATAGACATCATATATACATGTCTGTATTTTCCACTAATGGACCTTCAACCTGATCAGCCAGAGAGGGGAATGGGATAAGGCCATTGGTGCTGTGTTGTGCGAGTGCTGTATACGTGTTGTGTGCATGAGTTTATGTTGTACGTCCTGGCAGGGAATACATGCTCAGCCTTATTGCTGGCTGCACCTGGGGTCATGTTGCTGCAGCAGCCTCACTTCCATGAGACTAGCGGATTTACCTCATTCCCCACAAAAAAACACAGTCTTTGGGGCTCTACTGCTTCCTAAGTTTGTCTTAGCTCAGACTGTCTTACCTCTGGTATCCGCATACTACACCTACTGCACAGTACAAGCAAGGGCTGAGTGTATGTGTGTGTGGGGTAGGTAGACAGACTTGCACCTTCAATAGTTCAGGCAAGAGCTGTGACTTCATTGGAGTCAGTCTCCTCCAGCTCAGTTTCTCACTCATGGTGGTGTTTGTAATTATATTTCCATTGGCTAGAGATGGAAAGGGAATTCAGTGTTGAAAAGGGCTTGGTGGTGGTGGTTTTGTTAAAGCAGTATTATTTATCCTTCTCTGGCCATGTATATTTCACAGCTGATACCAAGCTGGGAAAGAAAAGCACCATTGTTTTCCATGGTGGATCAGGGTTGTCTTGAAGAGTGAAGAGAGCAGAGAGCATTTCTACAGGAGACTGCTGTGTCAGTGCATAGTCCAGAAGCTATTCTATGGTGGGCCCTACTGAAGCAAGGGAATATGTATACCTACTCAAAGGAGGCTGTGTACCTGCAAAGGAGATTGCACAACAATTCTTCAAACTGTCAGGCAACATAATCCCCATTTTGCAATATTGATTCTAATTCAACCAGCCTGGTGCTCAGTCATTGCCTGAACCCTGTCCAAACATCAGGCTGAGTTAGAAGCAGCATTGGTATCACATAAGGTGAAAAGGAGGACTTAATATCATAGGTTATATATTACCTGGGTAATCTAAAAGGTTACTCCAGTAAAAGAATGTATGTAGAGAAGATAAACTTTACAAACCAGAGCAAGACACATGACCACAAGTGTCATTTTAAATTGGCTCAATTAACACTCAGGTCAGGGCCCTGAGTGCACCAATAGGCCCTAACTGCCCTGATCAGCTTCATCTGGTGGGTGGGTCCACCCCACACCCCTTGCTTATGATTCTGGGAACTACACATAAACCCTGGCTTGGCCATGTAGCTCTTATGAGAGAGAAGCTATATGTGTATCTATTACCAGCTCTGATTCCTGGGTGGATTTCCTTGGACATTTATTACAGTTTTGGCTCCAGTCCTGTTTCCTGCTACTACTGACTGGATTCCTGGAACAGAGCTCAGGATGGACTCCAGATCAGGTTCTGCATCTTGTCTTGTCTGTGTTTGTTAGTAGAACCTATTACCACCATCCTGTTCAGCCCATTCACTTTAAATTCTTCAGGATTGGAGGACTATGCCCTGACTGTTCAAGGCAGTGACTCTGATGAGGTCACCCTTGGCTCCTACCTCATCTCTCATGGAGCAGAACATGCTGTTGTTGCCTAGCAGCCTGTGTGGCATGCATAATACCTGTGCAAAAACCTCTGATGTTGTCATGCCCTTGATGTTCTTCTCTTACAGATGAATCTGTGCTACCTGTTATCCCTATGCCCTGATGCAACCAAGAAATGAAATTGCTGCCAGGACTGATGAGAGCTCAGCCAGGTGATGTATTGTGATGTCAGCAGTGATGGGGCCAAGTTCTTCCGAACTACAATGCCTGTCTGTAACAACAGCACTTGCTTGCTCATGTGCACAGATTCACATACTATTTCTCTTCATGTCGTTACTTCTTAAAGAAACTCAAGCAGGTAAAAAATATCATCAAACCTGTGCATAATGCTGCTGCCAATCATTCATTTCTAGTGCTGGGAAAATTCCATCAGGCCCTGCAGAAGGGACTAGTGCCCTCTCTTTTCTTAGACGTACTCGTCTGTGTAAAAAATGGATTGATCTAAGTAAAATAAGGTAAAAAGTAACAAGTGAAAAGAATTGGAAGCGAAAGTCTACTATTGGAAGCAAAAGTCTACTACATCTATTTTTTTAAAAAGCCTGGTAGCAGGGTATTTCTATTCTTGCCATTCTGCCACTTACTAAGCAAATAATCTGACTTTTGTATCTACGTAGGTTAATAGAAATCAGCTGTTTAGTGAAGAGGTACAAAATTTAATGAGTAGCCTCGAATATTGTTTTTTCCCCTCAATGGGTCAATCAATATTATGTTACTTATTCTCCAGCTTTTGTGTTAAAGTCAGCCTGGTCAGCTGCTGGAGAATTTCTACTTCAGAACACCTCTCAAGTTCTGCCCTCTTCTTGACTCCTGTCAAAAACATGTGATGCAAGAGGTGCAAATACAGACATCACAATCTAGCACTGAGAACAGCTTGAGGGTTTCTACTGTTATTTGCAAATGAAAAAGTTATCTTAACAGTGACAAAAATATATAAAATTACTTGTAAACAAGCAGTATATAATGAAGTATAGAATAGCATGTTGTCCTGGGTTTAGCAGTAGCAGTCAATTTTTCTCCTTCTTAGTAGCTGGTGCAGTGCTGTGGTTTTGACTTTCAGCCTGGGAACAGAGCTGATAACACCGAAGTTTTTAGTTGTTGCTCAGTAATGTTTACTCTGACCAAGGACTTTCTGAGTCTCATGATCTGCCAGGGAGGAGGGGAGGTTGGGAGGAAGCAGAGACAGGACACCTGACCCAAGCTAGCCAAAGAGGTCCACAGCACATCATGCCCGGGAGGTAACTGGGAGTTACCCAGAAGGGCACACTCTTTTCTGGGTCAGACTTATTTCGGCGGGTGGTATCGTATTCTCTTCCCTTGTTATTTCCCTTATTATTATTACTATTATTATTATTATTGGTGGTAGCAGTAGTGATTTGTGTTATACCTTAGTCACTGGACTGTTCTTATCTCAGCATGTGGGAGTTACATTCTTTTGGTTCTCCTCCCCATTCCTCTGGGAGTGGGGGGGAGGTGTTGGAAGGAAAGAGGTGGGGGGGGGGGGGGAATGAGGGAGATACTGTGTGGCTGACTGTGTTTAAACCATGATACATGTGTAAGCTGGTGTTTATAGTCACTGGCCATTTGTCCTTAAATAGCGAAAGAGCCAAGAGCTGTGAGAAAGCATTACTAAATTCCCTTTTGCACTTAAGATTGCATGTTCTTAAAAATGTATGGTTTGAGGGGGTTTATGAAAGGATTATGTTTGTTTTCATAGTTACTGAGGGGGAGGGTGTGACAATTAAGCCTTTTGATCTCTATTACCTTAAACTTGTAATTTTATTTTTGTTTTGTAGAGAGGCAAAATGAACAGCAAGTTTGATTTAAAGACCATCAGTTTAAGTCAGGCATCCATTACAGGTGACCTCCAGAAACTTCTTAGCCAAGGAGAATATGCTCCTTTTATCTCTGCTCCCATCTTAGAAAGCAAGTTTGTCCAGGTAAAAAGTCATACAAATTAAATTATTTGGCATGCTCAAGATAAAATTGCTCGCAATTATTACCTTTTTTCCCCCTCTCTCAGCCCAAGAGATACTCCTCATTCATTTGTTCTCACTATCCTTACTTTTTGTCTACTACACATGCATGGATATGTTTCCCCTCTCCTAGGGACTCATTCTGCTTATACTTTAAAGGCAATAGTCCAGAAACCTATTGACAGCAATGCTGCACATTAGAGAAGGAAGACAATGATGTTTCCACCCTTCCTTGTCAGCAGTTCACTCCTTCCTATAGCAGCAGCTAGAACTGTTCTAGCAAATTCCTGCTTCTATGCTATCTATCTCAATGTTTTCAGCTACCAACATCAGTTCAACCTAACCTACATGGCAGCTAACCTTTCCCAGGTAATCCCCCCTCAACTGAATCTTATAATATCACTATCCTGCCTGTCTCTTACCCTAAGCACTGGCCAAAGAACCCTGCAAGAATGTGGCAACAGTCTATACTCCTACAATACTGCATTCACAGTGAGTCTAAAATACCTGCATTCTATTTACATGATATAGCTCAGCTCTGATTTCATAGGGTTTCATTACTTCACTCTTGCATTGTTGATACACATACAGAATATTAATCAGTTATGAGTACTCATTTTTAAGGTACTTTATGATTTATCCCTTCCTTATTTATCAAAACTCATTCATTATCAAGGAAGCAGTTGCCCTAACCAACCAACTCAAGAAAATGGCTCTATCGCTGACTCATTTACATTAAAATGGAAGGGAAAAAAAAAGCCTTTGATCATTTTTACTTATTGTCTCTCACACATGGGAGGAGATTCTACCAGAGATCCACTAATTTAATGCACTATCCTCCTGCTGATTTCTTTTCAGGACACATTTTTTCTCTGGCTATCAAAACTAGATCCTGACAATGGTATATCAAATGTGATCTGATCACATTTATCAACTTATTCTTATTTCCTTGTATTTTCTCATTTTTCGTTTTGTAATCTCAAGTCTTACATGTAAATTACCTGGGATCACTTTCCTTCCTGTGTTTGTACAGAGCTTAGCAGGACCCTTGTTCATAACCAGGTCTCATTAATACCACAGTATTGCTGACAAAGACTGAGTCATCAGAACAGAATGCTTCTTCCATCATGTGTACAGTAACAGATAATGGTACTCAAGAGGTTTCTGACCACAGCAATCAGATTCCAAATTATTTGGACTACATAAAAGCCAGTGATTTCCAGTCCTCCTTTATAATTTTTCAACTTTTCCTTTGTTTTCATTCACAGGCATTCCTGTTTCATTATTCCAATTTCTCCTCTATCCTCACCAATCCAATACATATGCTCTAGGGCCCCCAAGCCAAAACACCATTAAATGTGTTGATAGCATATTCTCTGAGAGATCATACAGCAAATGTCAGTGTTGATGGGGCTTTTTTGTTGTTGTTGTTCAGGTTAACCGAAGAGGGGAACCAATTTCCATTCATAACCAACCCAGCTTCGTGATCATCGGCATCTGTTCTGCCAATCCCGTTTCACTAATGCCTGAGGCAATTTTGGTAGCATGTGAGGTGTCCATGCTCCCACAGGAGCCGCCATTCCCCGTGAAACAGCTAGCTCTTACCAGGTGAGTTAGCACTGAGAAGGGTTAAGTATTTCTTTGAAGAATGAATAAGAAATATGAATATATTTCCCATTTCCCTTTTAAAGGTCAGCTTATTAACAGACATCGTACTTGCACTGGCTTTGTTCCAGCATTAACACTATAAAGCTAGGAGAAACTCTTAAGTACAAATATTCAGGCTCCACTCCAGTCATAATTCTAGGCCAATGCTACCCACATGTGTATAGATAGCTTGATGATTACAAATACTTAATATTTTCTAAATATATCAGAAGCTGAAAGATGGTAGGAGGACTAGGGGTACAGCTTTGCAATGGAATAAGGCAGTGGAATAAAGACATTGTAGAGATGCCAACTTCCATTACCTCCATTCTGCACACTGCTGCCCAGGTTTTCCTCCACAATTAGCTAGGGGCATTTGGAAGAAGAGTGTCCAAATCCACTCAGCAGATGATTTCTTTTCTGATTTATCACTTTCAGTCTTACTCTACCTGTAGGTCTGACAGATGCAATATCTTTGAGAGAAATTTCCAGTTGTGTTTAATGATGGGTTTCCCCCTTCTTTTACAGGCTCTTCCCCTTGGAGCTTGTGGAACTCTCTGTCCACAGCATAGTTAATCATCATCTCATGCTGAAATTAGTAAATGGCCGCTCCTATTATCTAGAGCTCTGTGCCCCACCAGACCAGCAACAACACCTATTCCACCTGTGGCTGCAGCTCATCTCTCTCCTAAAACCCCTTGAAGACACCAGCAATACTGAAGTAAATGTAAAATCCAAGGATTTTGACACATGTCCCAAGAAAGTTCCCAGCTCAAATGAGCCCTCAGAAAAGGTCAGCCTCCAGCAAACAGATATCAAAATTTCAAGCTGACCAATCAGAAAGTATTGCTTGTGCTCATACTCTGAACTATCTCTCAAGTCTAATTTTTTGAGTGCTTCGAAGGAGCTACAGTTCTGTTTATCAAAATAGCTGGCTTTTAAACTCCCTGTGGAATTTCAGGGCAATGGGAGTGAGGATGCTAGGTGCACCACAGCCCTCCTAAATTTTTGCGAATCAGTAAATATCATACTACTTATGGTTTGGTATTCAGCTTTCCCTCATAGCTGGGGATATGTTTTTAAGTAGTTCTTTTTGACTGAATTCTACAACCCACTGAAAAAAGCAGGGAAGGAAAGAGGCAGCACAGCTGAGACCCCTGCAGGGATTGATAACTAATTAAGCAAAGAGAATAAAGTCATTTGATCAATTCAAAGGACAGAAAGAGAAAGTTCTTGAGGGAAATGCTACAGCAGACAGAAAGCAGCTGCTCGCTGTAGTTAAGAGAGAAACAAGGAGAACAGTGAGGGTCAGCAAAAATGCTTCAGGTCCTAAACAGAATATCGCATACAGAAATTTAACTATAGTACAGAAGGGACCCGTTTACTTTTAAATCACACTTAGGAGCAATTGGACAGTTAATGATGTTACTCAACATTACCTAACACTATTTCCCCTATGTTTCAAGCAAATATTTTGTCAGCAGAGGTATCAGTGAGTCTTCAGTTTCCGTTCAAGCCAGCTCACCTCTCAGCCAAGCACAGCCATGGAGAAGAGAAAAACAAAATCACAGGGCCAGTGCTTAATGCTGCATGTATCGAGACAAAGAGCAGCTCTGTGTATGTGCAGCAGAAAAATTACAAGGGAATTAGAAAAATATCATTTTGAGAGAGGAGAAAACTGTGAGAGATGATTCTTTCAAGAAAAAAATCAGTGATGAAGTAAACAGATGACTGAAAACAATCTAGGGGAAAACTAGCATATTCAGATTAGATTTGCTGAAACCACACAGACTTAGTCATACTGGTTATGTCAAGAATGCATAGATTGTAAGAAAGTAAGTATAGGATTTATCAAATTTCTTTATTTATATTTTCCTGCTTCAATTATCCATACATAGCCACCTTTCTTCTGAGTTTTCTTCTTTCTCTCTTACCTGATGTCAGACTAGACCCTTGTTCCAACTTCTGGATATAAACTGGCCTGATATGAATGTCAGTTCCTGCATGTACAGCAGGTATTACTAGTGATTCAGTATACAAACGTCATGGCTCAGACCTGGAATCTCAATTTTTCTTTGCAGAATGGATGTCTCATGTTCCCAGTCACATTCATCAGTGTTTCAACACCTTGAGGTGTTGGCTGTCACTCACTATTGACTTTTCTACTGATAGTTTTTTAGTGTGGATTGTTACATGGTCCCTTCTCTCTTTCTCATATGCAGACAGTTCTCTAGCTAAACAGAGACAAGTATTTCTGCCTCAGCTACTTAGAGACAGGATGCTTAGAAAGATTTTTCATAAGGAACAATCTCAAAATCTGGACAGAACAGAAAGCAAAGATCTTTTCTCAGCATCTGAATATGAGCAAAAAGAGGAGAGTACTCTGGATACAAAATTATTCTGGACACGAATCAGAAGCAGAGAACTTGGAGGTGAAGGCACAAACAAACCTCAGAGGTTAAGCTTTGGACCTGTTATTCCCATGGTGGACTGCATAGTCACCTCTAGGCAAAGCTCTAGGCCAATAATCACCAACAAACCGATAATGTAGGAGAAACACGAGTCTCTTCTAGATAAATATGTCACATTTCCTTTGGGTGGTCTGTCTGACACCCCTTTATAGCAGAATATTCATTATATAAGGGACTATAGGAAATTAACACAAAGTTCCAGCTGTGCTCATCAGCCCTGTGCACAGCTTTTTGTTTTGTTTTGTTTTTTTTTAATGTCAGTTGCTCATATCTGTTAATCTTTCTTTTTTCCTTTAAGAGTGATGACCCACAAGATGTGCCGAACCTCAAAGCAGAGGAGGAAGTTGTTGAGCAAATCTCTTCCAGCCAAGTTCCTCTCTCAGATACAGTGGAACCCACAGAAGAGAGTGGAATAAAAGAAGAAATCTACAACAACCTGGAACCAGCAAGGCAGGAAATCACCATGCAATCAAATGACATGAGTCTTTCTCAGGATGTAAACAAGAGCAAAAGCTCAGAAAAGAGGAAAGCTAGGTAGGTATGCTTGGAAAATGAATCTAATATACTTGATTTCTGCTGCTGACTTTGAAAAGTAGAATGTGTCATGTTTTTTGTCTTCAGAAAATATATTATTGCAACACTTTTTCAGGATTACTGTGATTTTCCTAATGCTTTAATGGATTAGGAAACTGAAGAATACAGGATGGGGGTTCCAAGTATCTAGATTTTGGTTTCTCAGATGTTTAGGGGCTTTTGATAGTCCCCTGCCCACCCTTCCACACACTGGGTCCATGCAGACAGCAACCAAAGAAAAGCACATGAATGTTCAGTGATTCAGTGCGGTTATACATAAGCACAGTCTATACCATTCAAGTAGCTCTGTATTACAGTGCTTGCACTTCAAAACAAGGTTTACTGTATCATTATAGCACCTATTTAATACTGATCCTTGTACATAATAATATTACTAGGCTTAGACTTTTTCCCGAGTTTCTTGGCAATGGCATTGCAGGTTTTTGTTTGCGTTTTTTTCTTAACTTTTTTTTGTGTTTTTTTTTTTTTTTCAGGACAAGTACAACAAAGAGCAAAAGGGAGAAGAAAACACAAACTCCAGGTATGGTGGTTTTTCCAATACCAACTTGCTTCCCCATTGCCCCATTGCTATTCCTAATTCAGTTATAGATGAGAGAAGCCAAAACCTCATGAGCTGGGAGTTTCTTAGAACAAATATTCCTATATCCACAAATAGGAATATGTGCCAACAGATCAGCACTTCTCATATGATTAGAAGGTATACTTTGCTCTTTTCCTGCTGTGATCACATCTCACCTTCCTGGCTTCAGCATCAGGTTTCTTCTAGAAAGGCCTTTGCCTGATGGCAGCCATTGCAACTTCACTGCAAAATCAGATAAAACACAAGATGGTGGAAAGGGTAAGAAAGCTGCAGGCCTAGAACAGTTCAAAGTTATAATGCTGGCCCACATCTTCTCTGGTGGTGTGTTGTAAGGCTTCCCCAAAACCCATGTCTGAGCATGAAGTATGTCTGCAGTGTCCTCTAGCATGAGGTCTGGACTTGCATTTCAAGCAGAATGTGGGCATGTTTCGGAGCACTCTCCACAATGTTATGCTGTGATTACCATTAGCATCCTTTCTGATGTCCTGCATTGCTGCAAAATCTCTACAGAATATCTAACTAGAACAAGTAAGCACCTAAAGACAGTTTTTCTTAACGTTCACAGTTCCCCTTTTTTATATGTCTCCATTTCTTGTCAGTGATTAAACACTACTATCTATCTATTCCTGCCATGGAATGACAAAAACTGAAGCCCCTTAGCTTATTAATGCCACTTACTTTACATTTATACACATAATCATTATGTGTGTGAATTAATCAGTCCCTTAAACAAAAGCTGTTATGGTCTTCCTCTGCATACTTCTCCATTTTACTAAGTCACAAAAGTTTGAACAAGCTTTTGTTCAATCAACATTTTTTATGAACATGATTCTCCTGTGTGTTTCTTGTAGCTGGCTGGTGGGCTGCACACAGTTCACTGCCCTAATTGCCAGTTGGTGGTCTTAAAGTGATCTCCATGACCTGGAAGAATAAGTATTTTAGTTTATTATATCCTCTCTTTGTGTGCACATGTCTCCACTAAAACACATTTATCTGACTGAAAATCTTGTTGCATCTCTCTCTACATACAGTTTGGCACATTAATAATTTTTAATATCTCATTGTTATGTTCTTTTTCACTTTTAATAGCCATTTATTTTGAATTGGAGGTACAGAAAAAGCAGTGGGTTATGAGGTGATATAAATTAGTACATGCTCAAATAATTTATTTCAGCACCCCACATGAAAGGGAGACAAATAATGACACATTATTTAGCTGGTAGTAACAAATTTGTGCAAAGTCCTAGATTATTATACTCTTAATTTCAAATTCATTTCCTGCATTTTTAAATTGTCTGTGACATACATACAGTGCCAAACACCTAAATTATATTTTACTTGGCCTTAGTGCTAGAGTATTGTGTTTCTTGTGATTGTGTTGTGAAAACTGTAATAATGGAGAAATAGTGAAGCAATCAGAACAGAAATGCTTGATATGTTTTCCTATTATGCACATACAATCACAATATAATTCAGGGAAAAAAAAAAAAAAAAGCCTGTCTTGCCAAATCCAGCATTCAGATTTGTTGCATTGAGGGAATGGGACCTGCCTGTTTATTCCCATCATTTCCACCCTAGAGTTTAGTGCCCGTTTTGTACTCTATATAAACTTTTTTTATATAGATTAACTTTGTAGTCATATATTTGCAGTGTATTTTCTATAGGGAAGAAAAAATATCTGTTATTTCGCATTGTTTTCTTTCTGTTATCATCTTTGCTTCTTTCTCTACCTGCTCCTTTTTCCCAGTCATTTACTTTTCAGCTTTCCCTCTAATGAGCTTTCCTGTTCACCTTTTCTAGCTCTAGATTATTCTTTTTCTCACGTTCTATGTTCTTTCAACTCTACTCTGTGCCTCTTCTTCTTTTTAAGTGGCACCTTCTTACAAAGATTTATTCTTCCTGTGTAACTGTGTCTGCTCTTTTTCTCTTTTCCTTCCTTTTCTGATCATGCTTTTCTCAGTCTACATCCTACTATCAATTCCCAAATTTGCCATATTGAAGCAAATGCAGCGTGTGCTGTTCATGGGCTTCCTTAGACCATCAGTCTCTCGTCTTCTTCTCAACTACTGGTCTGTCTCCAGAATAGAAATTATCTTCACACAACCACCAGGCAGCTGAGAAGTGTGACAATATAATGTCAACAGACACCAGCTAGGCACAGGGGTTTTTTTATACCTCTCAAAGGTTCTGCAAGGACTAAAGATGATTTCTGCTGTGAGGGTGAGTAGATGAGACTCCTTGTAGGAGTGGCTGAGGAAGAATAGCATGGGAGATACTGGGAAAGGCCAGTTTGGAATACAGAGCACAAATTCTAATAAACTACAAAGGCAAATCAATTCCCTCTGGGAAATCAGTTATTTCTTTGTGGCTCTTGATGCATGCTTATCTTCTCCATCCTTTGCTCTTTTGATCCCTTGTGCTTCTTTTTCATTCTCTACTTTTATGTGCTGTCTTCCTCATGCTCATCATATTTCTTTACAGAAAATTTAAAGAGTGACAATAAGTCAAGTAGGCTGCTTCAAGGAATACCTCGGCCATTTTTCACTAAGTAGAAATGAAAGAAAATAAAGCAAAGCATCCTGGACATCAGATGTAGTTGGAACAACAAAAAGATGTGTACACAGAAGAAAAGATTCCCCTGCATACTTCAATTCCATTAATAACCTCTTACTATTGCAATTAATTATTACTGAAATGCGAACTCTGCATTTCCCTGTATTCACAACTAGCAACAACAAATAAATTTTGATCCCTGGCAGTGCAATCTACATTTTTCTGAAACTGTTTTTTCAGGGAGATTTGTAGTTTGCAACAGAAGGCAAAGAAATAGACACCTGAATTAACTTTATAATCCCTGACTATGGCTTATACTTTTATATAGAGCAGGAGAGTTTCTCATGCAAGCAACTTTCAGAACATTTCAGGGGGATAAGTGGCAGAGTAATACCAGGTAGTGGGAACAAAATCACATTAACGCTGGTTTTATTTCTGTCAGTGAATTTCTAACCTAGTATTGGCAAATCACTTTTACTTTCTGTTCATCAGCTTCTTCATTTGTAGAATGAGAATAGCCAGACCTCTTATGAAAATCAACATGCAATGTACTATTGAGAACCATTGTATAAGAATTTGGTATTGTTACTGTTGTTATTCTTATGCAGGCACTATAAACATTGTTACCCTGTTGGAATACTGAGAATGTACTTGCTGCACTACAAAGCATTTTGCGCTAAGCAAACTAGGCATCTGCTGCTGCTGTTCTTGCTACCTGTTGGTGAGGCATTCCTGGGTAGTTTACAACATGTGCAGTATTTTCTGAAGTTTTGAAGCAAAAATTCTGCTCAAGCATAGCTAAGTATGGGAGATGAATGCTGTCTGTGTGCTTTCCTTCAAATGAGCACAGAGAGATTACATAATACACAATTTCCAATCTATTGTTCCTTAAGAATATAAAACAACTCAATACTCTTTGAGAACAGCCCATGTGTAATCAGATTCCAGTCTACAAAGGGCTGGCAAATTCAAATTCTGGGTATCACCCAAAACATGAACAAGCGTGAAATATCATTCAATATAACTGGAAATTGCAACATTATTTTCCATGCTGAAAACCAAGTTTCTAGATTCTGTTTAACAAAAGAGCAAAGTTGCAATTACTGACAAGTAAGAAACTTTCAGGTGTTCCCTGAGAAAATGGTTGTACAGCATATTTTCTGCTGAAGGGACAGTAAGTGCTTGAATGATATACCATTTATGAAGTGCTGCTGTCCACTACAAGAACAAACAAGTATCACTGCAAATAAGAATCAGTAACAGTTTCTTCACTATCATCTACACATAGACTGACTGAAGACACTTACCATCAGTGACTTCACACTAAACTTGCACACTAGAAATGAAGATGAAATTAAAATTGTAACACTGGGAAATCAATGGTACAAATTTTGAATAATCCTGAGTACACTGCATTCAAAAGCTGTTTGAATTAATTGGAAATTGTTGTTTTGCTAGCACAGAGGTAATAACTATGACTGATTTCATATCAAAATATACTGCCCAGACTAAGTAACATAGAATGGAATGCAATGAGTTAAATATTTAATTAGGAAAACCACCCTTATAAGCTAAATGCCATGTCTGGAGAAGAGTTGCACGCTACCTACACTACACACTAGTAAACAGAAATACAGTTTTTATCCAAACAACCTGCCAATGGATAAGGCATCAGACATAACTCAGTCCTACGGGAAAAGTTAAAAACCATCAAAACAAAGGGATTGGATATTCAAGCATGTTTTGAGAAGTGATTTTGAGATGAGAAACAACATTAATGAGACACATTCTTTTCAATTATTAGAGCTGAACTGTGTTAAGTAAATGTATTTGCCCCAGTTACATGCATTTGTCATAACACAAGACAAGCTAATGAGGCAGGTGAAGAAAGAACAAAATACTTCCTTAAAGACTTTATGCTGTGGTAAATGGGACAAAGGTTCCTGCTAAGCTCAGGACACTTGCTCTAAAGTCATTAATACGGCAATGTGATACTAGAATAATTACAACTCTTGAACACTGTGTTTCTCTTCACTTACTGGAAAGGTAGATATAGTCCTTTACCTGCAGAAATCTGGGCCAGTCTGAGCATATATTGTAGTGCCAAAAAGTCACACTGACAGCTGTTGCAGAGACAGGGTGTGTGGGACAAAGAATGGCTGCACCATGCAAATGGAAATATTAGCCTCAGTTCACTGGAATCCAGTCTAAAATACTCTCAGTCACCGCTGCAAAGAATGAGTGACTTCAGAGTATCGTGTTTCCCAGATTACAACATTGGGAAGAAGGCTGAATTGCCTGCATTGCAAATGCAGCAAAAAGTGCCTCCTAATTGCTATGCCCAGAGCAAAGAAAAATAACTTAGCAAGGACGCTTGATGGGTTACATACTTATAGTCTTATACTGAGCTGATTCAGTAGACTGGTATGCAGTGTTGGCTCAGTGAGCCAGTACAGTCTATCAGCTCCTCTGAAAGAAAAATTACTGCTGAGAGAATGACAGTCATTGAAGATCCTGCAAGCAGTAGAGTGACAAAGTATAATGTGTTTAACTACACTTTTTAGGAAATATTGCAAAATAGAGCAGTCTTCATGCTATATATATTCCAGAACAGGTTTTGCAACTTTCTGTTCAGGTGCAGATTCGTGAGAATGGCATAGAACTGTCATGGCAGTTTGTCTAACGATAAATGAAGACCACCTGTATAGCTCCACATAGCTATGTGGAAATTATTATTCTGTTAGTATCAAAATAACTTCTTTCTTCCTTAAAGATAATTGTGTAGCTGCTATCATTTTCCTAGGAAAGGTAAGTATACCAGTTTTGCTTATGGCAACATAGGACAAGTGTATTTTGGTGTTAGCTTTCATAATTAATTTTCACAAATCAAGCAGCTATGCCTTCATTACTCAAAACGTGCTAATGGAAATCTAGTGGCATCTTATGTCTGTAGGGAAGACATTATGCTGGGATCAGCATGGACTTCTGCAAAGGGACTGGGTGCCATACCCAATTTTTTTAGTGCCATGACTCTCCAGATTTATGCATATGATGAAATAACATATGAAGGATTTTCTGAGCATGTTTCTCAAAGAAAAATGTCTCTTAGTTTCAGAATATTTCCAATAAAATGTATGCAGTTATGGATTTGAATAAAGCAGATTTTAAACATTACTTTAAATGCTGGAGAACAACAGACATGCTGGCTGGCAGTTAACTGCCCCAGATGTTGTTTATAATCTGCTGAAAGCAAATTCAAAAACTAGAGGAACATTCAAACAATTTTAAGAAGAATGATATTGGAAGTGATTCTGCCTTATGTCATATTCAGACATCCATATTGTTAAAGGTACCTTACAGCATGGCCACAAATCTATCTGTATCAATAATTAAAGTGCAATAGGGATGCACAAACTGAAAACCTGCACCAAACAAGACTGCTAAATAAAGCATAACATGCAAGATTATTTCAGTGAAGATTTAGAAAAAGGGAACAAGAAAGAGAACAGGGATGTTTATGTTTTACTATATCTTACAGCTATCTTACTGTACATCTAGTTTGTTTTCAAGAGAAAGATTTATACATTTCACATTCATAAAATATGTGCAGTATACTGTAGTGTCGTACATTTGATTGACAAATATACAAAGCTTAAGCTTTATACTGCAGCATTATGAGATACGAGTATTTTGTCATAATTACCACTACTAAGGTGCCTTTTGGGAAAGACAATTGCACCTGGGGAGAATCTAAATCAAAAAATGTCATAGGATTTACCTCCTAAGTATTTTCCTTAGGTGGTATCAACTGCTAAAACTTCTGTTGTCTTTTTTGTTGGTTCTTCCCCTTTTTTCTCACAGATCTGTGAGTTACAGGGTTTTATTTCTTTTTATTTATGTATGTGTACGAGAATAAGAAAAGAAGCTGAGAATAAGAAAAAGGTAAAAAGAGTAGCAATAAAAACTGTCTTTTGCCCTGTATTTACAGATTAAAACGAAGTAATCAAACGGTCAGGTAAACCCAGTAAAAAAAAAGTATATGCAAGTTGACAGCAAATGATGTTATCAGTAAAATCCAAACATAAACTTGTCTTGACTTTGGGCTTTAGGATACATCCAGCTTGTAAATGGCAAGTCAGGGAAGAACAGAGTGCATCATGGTACAAATTAGTAATTTTTATAAATAGCAGAGCAGGATTTCTTTTCCAGAAAGACTTAAATATGTCCTTCAGATCTTTTCAGATGTATTCAAGATCAAACAAAAGATGGAGAGTTGTGCAAAGGAAGGCACACAGATGACTGCAACAATATCAAAAAGATACACAGGTAGAGAAACATAAAGAGAGTAACATACAAAACCAAGGAGAAACTACTGAAGGAAGAACAAGAAGCAGCAAACATATAAAAAGACAGATAAGGTAATCAGAATTTGAGTATAACTTAAAAGGGGAAGGGAAAACAGTGGCAAGAAAATTTTTATTGTCCCTTATTTTTCTGGATTAGAAATAGTGTCCCAACCAGTTACATTAACAACCTCACTTCCAGGTTTAATTTAGGTCACCCATCTTCTGGGAATGATTCCTATTTCTGGGTTTAAGACCTTTCACTGAGAGATTGAGTAGTACTTCCAGGCTTGAGACCTCTCATATGGAGATTAATCTTTTTCTACAGCTGAACTTCTGTTGGATTTATGATCCTATTTGTAAATACTGTGACCTTACTTGAAGTTGTGCAATTTTAGATCTGAAAGATTAAGAAGTGGCAAAGGATACTGGAATCATAGAATAGTTAGGGTTGGAAAGGACCTCAAGATCATCTAGTTGCACCCCCCCCTGCCATGGGCAGGGACACCTCACACTAAACCATATCACCCAAGGCTTCATCCAACCTGGCCTTGAAGACTGCCGGGGGTGGAGCATTCACAACTCCCTGGGCAACCCATTCCAGTACCTCACCACCCTAACAGTAAAGAATTTCTTCCTTATATCCAGTCTAAACCTCTGCTGTTTAAGTTTCAACCCATTACTCCTTGTCCTATCACTACAGTCCCTAATGAATAGTCCCTCACCAGCATCCCTATAGGCCCCCTTCAGAAGACAGTGAGGAAGATGTTTCAGTCACTTAGAGGAACATGAGTGCAAAATGTTGTTATGGATAGGAAGTAAGAAGTAGTTCTAGTGCTTTCAAAGAGAAAAACATGACCGTATTTGAATCCTTGGTATTTCTTTTCTTAGTTAAAGGAAGGCTGAAATTAAATTGGACTGCTGTATTAATTTCAAAATTCAGGGTTTCTGTTACTGGATTGTAGAGGCCAAGAGATGTTTGGTTTTTCCCTTGCTTAATAGTCCATTTAGCTTCTGGACTGTTGTGTGCTGCACTCTTCTTTGAAACATTAGGTACTAAACACAGTAGGCTTACAGGTGGACTAGTGCTGCTATTATATTCTTTCATACTGTTGGTGTATGTGTCCTACTTAGAGTTAAAACAATCACCAGGTTCGTAATCAGGAGCATCAGATTGCTATAATCAAACTGGAAAGACCATTGTGAGAGATACTGTCACTTCCTCTGCAACACAGGGAGAATATACAGGTAAAGTGTGAGCAGAAAGGAACTTCCTTTCCTTCATATTTAGTTAAAGGTGACATTTAAATGTGATTATCCAAGATATAAGCTATCAATACATAAAGGCCAAGGGAAAAATCCCTGTGAAGTTCTCAGAGACAGGAGGAAAAGAGTCTATTTAAATAGATGCCAGACATGAAAGCAGAGATAAAGAGAACACGATTTCTAAAAACCTGGCTAGAATGAAAGATCAAGAAGGAAAGGGTAATCAAGATAATTTAAAATAAAAGAAATGAACATAAACCACACACAAAGAAAAAAAAACCAAACCCAAACCAAACAAAACAAGGAAACACCCCCAAAATACAAACCCAGCAGACAGGTCAAGAAAGAGAATCAAATAACGGAGTTTGACATCAAGCAGGCAAGAATTCTTTAGGGATTGCATAAAAAAAATATTTCGGAAAATGTTTTGGCTAATAGAGGGATGACACCAGCTTGGAAGGGATCCAAGATGAAGTTGGAAGAGAAAGTACATCTGCTGTAGAATGGTTTTTCAGTGAGTTTAGAGATAAAGAGTTTAGAGATAAAGGGGAGGAGAGTGATGGGACAGACAGATGGGGATTAATTCCCCAGCCTTCACTGACATAAGCACTGTGGCTCTTCTGACAGAATTCCTTTTTGTGTCAGTCTACAGAGCCACTCATGGGCTTTAAAGCATAAATTCAGTTAAGCAGTGACATAAAAGGGAATTTTTGCCCTTCCGTGATTTTTCATTCGCCCTCCAGAGGGCAATGGTTTCAAAGAAAACATTTTGGTCTATGTTAGGTTGATGACTCAGTTTGAGACAGATTTTTGTTTTCAGTCGATAACAATTAGCCAGATTTAGACTGATCAAAAGTTATATCTGCAGCTCTCTGGCAGACACTGACAGTAATTCAAATTCAATTTATCAAAGATGAACATTTTCTTTGTTAAAAAATATTTGTCTGTGGAATGAATGTACCAGTCTAAAAAATAAGGTTCTTCACTAATAAATTAAGTAGCCTAAATACATTGATTCTGTGGCTGCAAGCATGCTTCAATGTTCCCGTAATCTCATAATCCCTGATAGTAAAATCAGAGAAAAATCATCTTTAAAATGAAAATGTTCTAAGATCTAAGGTCACAAAAGGTATCACTTGGATATTTCTTTTCAGCTCCTTTCTGCTTAAAAATCCTAATTGACAACTTTGAACAAGAGATGGAACAGTAAGGTTTGTAGTGCTTTGGTAAATCATTTTCTCATTTCCTTCAAGAGCTCTTAGTGGATACTACATAAAAAAATTAATTAGATAAGATGAAACAAAGTAAGACCAAAAAGTTTTGGTTTTCCCAATCATAGAATAGTTATGGTTGGAAAGGACCTTAAGATCATCTAGTTACAACCCCCTTGCCATGGGCAGGGATACCTCACACTAAACCAAGCCACCCAAGGCTTCGTCCAGCCTGGCCTTGAGCACTGCCAGGGATGGAGCATTCACAATCTCCCTGGGCAACCCATTCCAGTACCTCACTGCCCTCACAGTAAAGAATTTCCTCCTTATATCCAATCTAAACCTCTGCTGTTTAAATTTTAACCCATTACCCCTTGTCCTATCACTACAGTCCCTAGTGAATAGTCCCTCCCCAGCATCCCTGTAGGCCCCCTTCAGATACTGGAAGGCTGCTATGAGGTCTCCACGCAGCCTTCTCTTCTCCAGGCTGAACAGCCCCAACTTTCTCAGCCTGTCTTCATGTGGGAGGTGCTCCAGTCCCCTGATCATACTCGTGGTCCTCCTCCGGACTTGCTCCAACAGTTCCATGTCCTTTTTATGCTGAGGGCACCACAACTGCACATAATACTCCAAGTGAGGTCTCACAAGAGCAGAGGGGCAGGATCACCTCCTTTGATCTACTGGTCACGCTTCTTTTGATGCAGCCCAGGATACGGTTGGCTTTCTGGGCTGCAAGTGCACATTGAAGCTGGTTCATGTTCATTTTCTTATTGACCAACACCCCCAAGTCCTTCTCTTCTCTGCCCAAACTACCTGTACCTGGGATTGCTCCAACCCAGGTGTAGGACCTTGCACTTGTCATGGTTAAACTTCATGAGGTTGGCATCAGCCCACCTCACAAGCGTGTCAAGGTCCCGCTGAATGGCATTCCTTCCCTCCAGTGTATGAACAGAACCACACAGCTTGGAGTCATCAGCAAACTTGCTGAGGGTGCACTCAATCCCACTGTCCATGTCATCGACAAAGATGTTAAACAAGACTGGTCCCAACACCGACCCCTGAGGGATCATCTTTCTGTTTTCCTCCTTCATCTCCCATTTGCCTTTTTCTCTGTATCTTTTTTTATTTTCATATTTTGTTAAATTCAAGACAAAATTATTTTCTCACAGCCATTTTTGTATCCTCAGCATATCACCAAATAGCACCCACAAGGCAAAATGAACCATCAAATCTGTCCATTTAAATTGGTAACACAATGATACAAAAAAGAAAGTTTGTCTATGTCTTCACAAGTAACACTGCTGATCCTGCGGGCTATTGTGAAATATTTTCAGGTATGACAGTTTCTTTGCTTAACAGAATATTTTAATCTGTGGATACAATTAGCCAAGCACACCTCATTCAAATATCTTATGAATGGATTTGCCAGCTGGCCATGGCTAATATTAGGGTTTGTGAAAGCCCAAGGGAGGAGATTGGTTACCAAAGAAACAAACAGATCTTTAAGCAGATATACACAAGGATATCCCAAGCTCAGCCTTAACCTGTTCTGCTAAACCCTTTCTGACAAAAGATTAAAACCAGCTACAGATAGAAGAGAGTAAAGGAGAGAAATAGAAACTGATGTGAATCATTCTCTGCTCTACAGTAAGCTGAACAACAATTAAACACAATTCCCTTACCCTGGTTTAAAAACTGGCTACTGGTCAACATACACACTGGAGGCAATGAGATTTTCTGTGAGGGGAAGGAGAAATGCCATCAGCGGAGGGAAACTGTAATCCGAGTTTTTGTTAGATCATCCCAATCTTGCAGAAAAAACAGTAAACTAGCAATCAGTTTGGATGAAGATGACAACAGTCAACAGCCAACTGATGAACTACCAAGTAGCTAGTTTTTTTGCAGCCATTATATCTTCAAGGCAAGTATCATATTTTGAAAAAGTTCTTTTCTGATTCTCAGGTTCTTTGCCTAAGTGGTTTGTAAAAAAGGGCTCGTGAATTTTCATCATTTTCATATTAAGGTGAAAAGAGCCATACACAGTGCTACTCAGACATGAATTACAAATGTCATGTTTTCCCTCCTTTTTTATTTTTCAAGTACACAATTCTGCACTCTAACAACAATTGTATTCTCTGCAGCCCTGCAGTTTTGCTCACTTGATACAAAGACCCTTTTTATTGGTCAGAACAGAAATAACTGGTTAAACACAGATACAATGCATTGCTGCCCTGAACACAGAAAACAAGAGACATCCCAAGGAGTTTGAGTCACAGAGTGAAGGAGCGCAACACTTTCAGTTTCCTCTGCAGGTAGCTGGGCAGGATGTATCAGGTCAGCTGGCCTTTCCACATGGCAAGGAAAGAAAACCCTGGAATCTAGTTGTTGTTTTTTGAACTGTGTCTATCTTTAGACAGGATCAAAAAAAAAAAAACATGGTATAGGGTAAAATTAGAGGACATTCAAAGTCTATCTGGAGTTCATTATGGAGAACGATACAAAGTTAAATGACAGATAAATATAAAAGGTTAAACTGAATTAAGGAGGGACTAATACAGGAATATCTTTAGGACTTTTTTGTGATCTCAGAAAGCCTTTTTTTCTAGCCTTGTTATGTGGAACATTTCTTCTGGTGCCTCAGGCAATGATCTAGGCAGGCTAGCCTGAAAAACCGGGATGGGAATGCTCAAAGCTTTCAGCTCAAAGGCAAACTAAACTGCAGCACTGAAGATATGTTTCCTTGGTCCTGTAGAACAGCCATGGATACAAAAAAACCGAGTAAAACTACTTGTACTTGTCCTGTGGTTCCACACATTGTGTTCTGGGTGCCTTCTTGCCTCAGCCTCCCTCCTGTCTCCCAAAGGTGGACTGGACTCTCAGATAAGAGTAAACACATTTTTCTTCCCACAACTGGTGGAGGCACTCGGTCTTGGGTTGTGGCTTCAGCAGAACTACAAGGAGAATGGAGGGATTGACAAGGAGGGTGGAGGAGAAACAGACTGCAGAGGCATGGTACAACCAGGACACAGGCCAGCTGCAGCAGGCAGCAAGCACAGTGGGCAGGAGGAAGCAGCTGGAGGCAGGAGAGGAGAAAGGAGAAGCCCGCAGGCAAACCACCTCAGTCCAGGGCACAGGGGCTCCTGTGGTGGTGCCTCTCCCGGTTGCAGAGAGCACTGTGGTAGAAAGATGGAACATCGCTGAGGGAAGATGTAGACACTGGAGCAGTGCCACATCTGTGCTCTCCCCAGCCCCTCAGCGAGCGTGAGGTAAACCCTAACCCTCCAACCGTGAGCACGGCTGCGACCGTTCAGGCTGCACAGCCCCAGGCCGGCAGGGGGCGCGCACTTAGCACGCCCAGTCTCACCCCTGCCCAGTCAGCTACCGGCGCGGCCCCGGCGAAGGCTGCGGGGTGGCTCCGCGCCTGCGCGGCTGGGCTGGGCAGGGCCGGGCCTGGGGGCCGGCGCTGGAGCGGGCTCGGGGGGCAGGGCCGGGCCGGGTCGTGTTGGGCTTGGCTGAGCTGGGCGGCGGCTGCGCAGCTGCGCAGGGGGTTGTGGCCGGTTGGCTCTGTGGTCAGTCGGTCCAGAGGTGCTGCGGGGTGTGGACGATCCTGATTTCCAGTCGGCGGCCAGGCTGGAACGTGCTAGCGACGGTGAGAGGACAGTGAGCGCAGTCCGCGTTCTCGCGTCTGGAGTGAGAGCAACAGGTCCAGATGCGGAGCCGCCAGTTTCGGCTTATCGGGAAGCATACCCCACTGCCACTGCGCCCGCAAAGGCCTGGGGGTCCGGTCGGGCCGTGGTCGGGCTTGCCGGTGTGGCCGGGCCAGAGCTCGACGGCTTTCGGGGCACCGCGTCGTCCCCCGCCGGGCGGGGCGGTGGGCTGGGTTGTGCCCCGGCCGGGAGCGGCGGCCCTGGGTGCTGCGGCTACAGGTGCCTGCGTCGCTGGGCGCCCGGGGTCGGTGCCGTTGCGGGAGCGTGGGGGGGTGAATGTGGTGGCCTGGGCGGCCTCCTGAGAGCCAGTCCTGCGGCCGCACTCCCCTGGGGCGCCCCCCGGGCAGGCGCGGCGAGCCTAGGCCCGGAGTTGTAAGAAAACCCTCCCGTGTTTGGTTGTGTGCTTTCCCTGCTTGATTGTAGGGGTGTGTGTTTATGGCTTAATCAGGGGAGAAACTTGCGGCTTCCCCGCTCCGAAGTTCAGACCTTTTGGTAGTTCTGTGTTTGGGAATGGTGCTGCTGTAAAGAGATCGCTTCGTGTTGATTTATGAAGCTTTGCAGGGTTCAGTTAGAGTAGACTAGATAGGAGCAACTTCCAGTGTATTTTATAGTCTTCAGTGGTTAATGTATGCCCTGGCTTGGCACGGCTTCGCTTTCAGAAAGCCTGTACTGGCGGTATTTGGCGGTGGTGGTGTTTCCCTGGCTGAGGGACAGGCGCTGTAGCCGTGTTGTGATAGAGGCTCTGCAGGCAAGCAACAAAGTGTGCCGTGACTTTGAGCCTGATGAGATGGACTGCACAAGAAAATTAAATTAACTTGGCTTTTTAGGAAAACATTTATATTTAAAAAATCTCTCTAAAGTAATAATGTTCCTAAATGTCTCACGTGCGACAGATCCCTAAAAAGAACGAGATATATTTAAAAGGGTAAATATCAGCCCCTGCTGTGAGGGTTTTTCCTTTAAAAGGTAATTCTTAGAGCCTCTATAATGGAATTATTTGATCATAAACTAGTTCCACAGCTCATTTACTAGAACAAAATACTTATAGTTTAGGTAAGTGATGATCAGTGACTGCAATCAAACTTCTCGAGACTGGTGGCGGTCTTTTCCTAAATGTCTGCTGCTTCAGTGCACAGATTCCTATCTTTAAAGGGACTTTTCTGGCTTTTTGGAGGATTGAGGTGTTTTCCCTGAATTTGTCAAAACCAGGGGAATTTTGTATTGCCTTTAATTAGGCGTCGAACCCTACAGTCATGGTTTTGTTCTGTCCTCCGAGTTTTCACATGTAGTACATTTTTTTTCTTACTCTTAGAGCTGTTATTGCAAATCTAGATGTCACTTTAGAATTTGGCTGGTTTATACACATGTGAACTGTTTTCCAACATACTGTGGTCCAAACAAATTCAGTATTTCACATACTAAAAGCCTAACCAATGGTTAATATTGTAGATGGTTTAATAAGGCATCAAATATATTGTGGGATGTTGTGAACCAGTGTGCTAGAATGTTACATTTAATTAACCATTAATAAATTAATACAGTTAAATGTTAATATCTGATCATTTAACACTTTTCAAAGTAGTTCTTTCTGATTTTACATCTTTCCAGTGTATGTCATGTTGGCTTGCAATGTATGGAATAGCAGTGGGTAGTAGCTTTTGCTAGTGTTAAAGATAATGAATTTACTTAACTTTTATTAAGTTTCTTTTCAAAATAACTGAGAAATTTAAATCAAGATGTTTCTTTACCAGACTGATTCAACTGCCTTAGGAATCTACAGGAGCTAATTATTGAGGGGTGTCAGGCATGTTTCATTAGCACAGCAATATGTGATGTAAAAGCTGTAAAAATATGATGTATAGGGTCGCATTCATACCAAGGGTTATGGATGCAGAGAACTTAATGTAGTCTGAAGTTCATATGTGTCCACATATTTTCCCATGTAAATAATTATTATATTTTCCTAATACTTCCATTTGCTGGGTTTTAATTAAAATCCCTTGCTACAGTTTGAAATTGTGGGGTCTTAAAAATCCTGTGGCATTTTTATATGCAGATTCTGTCTCAAAGACTGGATCTTAGCTTCAGATGCTAACAGTTGTAACTACTTGTTCAGCTACCAATCTTATTTTTTCCAGTTTGCACTCTTAAGTGCCTTCCTTTTGCAGTGTTGGGGTTTTAGAATGCTGAAGGCTATTTCAGGCAGTCTGGCGCTTCTTAGGTAACAGGATTTGGATTTGTATTCATATGTCATGTTAAAAATCTTAAATGTTCTAGCAGCTAGGTTTTTTTTTAAGTACTTCTGCAGTGTTACAAGTAGTGCTGCAGAGTGGCTTGACATTACGGTATTTGGAACGTTAATTACTGCTTTGGTCATCGGAAAACCTCAAGACTTCTTGTAAATATTAATTAAATACTGCTCTATTGTTTTCCTTTTATTAATGGGCAAAGAGGCATTTGTATGTTTGAAAAGGTTTGCTGCAGTGTCTGTTATAGAAAACTCAGTGGGAACAGTTTATACTGTGGTTTAAAATCAGTTGACAAAATGATTTTTTTCTACTGTAGTTATCTACTGTGGTGTTTTCTTCAGTACAACTATTCTGACAAAAAACACATTTTATGGACACATCCTCCTTCCTGCACTCCCAGTGTACTTATATGACAAAAAATTTTAAGTGTAACTCATGCTAAAGTGTGAAGAAGAACTCTGAGCAAAAAGAGGAAATTATGGCTAGTTTATATACCAGGCTATTTTAAAGAAAGCTTTGAGTTTTTGTGGTTTGCGTGTTGTTTTCCTTTTGTTTGTTTGTTTGTGGCTTTTTTGTTTGGGTTTTGTTTTTAATAGAGCTGATAAATTGTGTATGTGTATTAGTAAAGACTTGGTTTGTACTGTGAGGCTGTCTAATTGCATACTAATACATAGCTGTGTGGGAAGAAAAAAATGCCGTAACTCTTAAAGCTTGCATCAGTTAAATTAGAAAATTAGAAAGCAAGCAAAGGTACCATTAGCACAATTGTGTAAGGAATGCTTCTATACTGTGAAGCAGGAAACACAGAAATCTTGCATAATTTTTTGTTTGTTTTGTATTCTAGAAAAAAAGGATGTGATGTTGCATTTCTTTACAGATGGGTAAGTGGTTTGAGTACCTGCCCAGTATGTTGAGATTTGGGTTCAAATCCTGCTATTCTTTGGGGGAATTTGAACTGCTGCCATCTGTCAGTTCCCAAAGGGAGTGCCTGAACTTCCAGGCCATGGGTGTTTAGGTGTGAGGTGCTTCCAGACACCAGTTTTATTCTTGAGGAGCAGTATTCACTTGGGAATGAAGTGAGTGGGGTATGTATCCCAGGGCCTGGCTGGCAAGAAGCATGATCAAGTAGAAATCTGTGATAGAACCCAGGTCTCCTTGTTAGAGGCAAAGGATTAAAAGAGTAGATGAAAGGGGTTTTATTTAATTCCTCCCCCCCCCATCCCCTAGCATGGTGTGAAATTCTGTAGACTTAAATCTCTGATCATTCTCTTTATGTTTATTCTTGGCTGACTTGGGCAATTCCTACTCATGTCAAGTATAAGATATTTGAACAGCACCAGTAATATGTACCCTTTTCATTGCAGAGTGACACTTGGTTGCTTATCTCTGTGAGTTGTGGAGTCTAGTAGGTGGCATGGTGTTTAGATTGCTTGTGGATCTAATTCTGCTTTCTTATAAGATGCCAAATAATTAGATATAAAAATGTAATTGTTTCAACATACCTGTAGTTATTACCTTTTATATAAAGATCACCTCAGTACCTTGTGTTTCCTTAAGTGATTTGCCTTGTTGCAACAGGTCTTTGTTCTGGTTGGCCATAATTGTCTTATAAAGAAAAATAATGAGTAAGAAATAGTTTATGTGATTTAATGTTAACGTTCTTAATACTTGGGTATGCCTCTAGTATATCTCATTTTTAAATGCCTTTCCTAGAATTGGAGAAAAGGCTTAACAGTTGATACATGTGACAGTGAAGCTCATGGTTGCTAGTCATAAACAGTATCTGAATTGGCTGCATTTACTGTATCAGCATAGAAAATAAACTCCTTAAATCCTGCAAAGCTCTAACTCAACAATCGACGATATAATAGATACAAATTCTGTAAAAAAAGATTTTTCTTAAGAAAAATAAGATAGAAACCAAACCTGAAGTTTCATTCTTGTCTTGTATTCATCTTGTGGGGAAACTGTTGGAAGGTCATACTTGATTATTTGGCCATAACAGATTCAGAAGACTCTCAAATATGTTTGGGGTTTGGTTTTCTTTTTTGGTTGGGGAGTAGTTTAGATTCCTGGTAAGTGATAGGAAGGTCAAATACTACTTTTGTAAAGAAACCCAATAGTATGTCAGCATCTAAAGCACATACCTATGTATCCACACCAACCATTATCTGAGTACTTGGTGTGAATTTCCCTATTTCTGTGGTGAGAAGTTGTATTTTCAAACTCTCTAGAAAGCTGAATTAGGGAAAACTAAAAGCCTTTGATAACCAGAAAGTGCCAGTGCCACCATAGCAGCTGCTCTTTGACCTGGTAATGGTGCTAGGAGGTGTCTGTATGCATTCCAAGTCTGTTTCCACGATAAGCATGTATTTTTAAAGTCAGGAGGGAGGGGCTGGAAAAGTATTCATTTAGGTACCAGTGGTGTTGAGTGGTGTTCTGTGAGATCAGAGGAGAACAATGTATATTGGTGCCTAAAAGAGTCACTTCTCATTTTGACAGTATAAGGAGATTTACAGTGATATATGTATAAGCTGTTGTTAGCAGTGTGATGGCATAGAGTGACTTGTGGTTAATGAGGTGTTTACGAAAGAATGCTGAAGCTCTAAAAAAAAAGTTCACTGGGTTCAAGGCTGAAGGCAGGTGATATGCAACTGGTACGTTGTCTTAGTAAAAAGACTTGAGAGAAATTACTTCACTTTTGATGTTTGCCATCGCCTTTCCATTTCCCTGGAGGCAAATCTCGATCTTGGTTTGGGTGGCAGAAAGAGCAAAGTTGGCCCTCAAATGAATATTCAGATGTAGAATCATAGTATAGTTAAAGTTGGAAAGGACCTTAAGATCATCTAGTTCCAACTCCCCTGCCATGGGCAGGGACACCTCACATTAAACCATGTCACCCAAGGCTCTGTCCAGCCTGGCCTTGTAAATCTAAGCATTTCTTTAACTGGAGCGATCTTCGTGATTAAGGTCAATGAAGATAATATGCTTCAGTAATGACTTCTGTATTAATAACTTATTTAAAAGCTAGTTTTAGTGTGGCAGGGGAAAAATCTAGGGAAGAAAAAATGTTATTCTGTGTGGTGGTTGCAGTACTAAGTTAAATTCTTCAGCACAGCAAAAATATCATGGCAACTTTTTCTTTAGGTACCACTGTGCATAAAGCTAAGGCTTGACCTTAATATTGGATCGTGCAGTGTTCCTGCAGTGTCATGGTTGAGAACTTGTCATCCTGTTTGTCTCATTTTATCAAGTTCATTGATTTGTCAGTTACTGCTAGTGAAATTTGAGATTGCTTAATCATGGATTAATGCAGTGCACCTTGGCTAAGAAAATCCCAGTTGCTTTTGTAGAAAAACTGCAATAAAGAAAAGTTGCATTGTGCACTATAGAAATTACTTACGTGTACTAGCTAAGAGAACATGTTACTAATTCCTCTGATATGACCTATTTTCTAGTGTCTCACCTCTGAAGGTAAAACTCATGCCTTCAGGTTAAGCACTGAGATTTCAAACAGGTGAGGGTTTGGATTATTTTGGCTTATATTATATTGATTATATTTCTTAGGTATGTATATCCTTGTTTTCAGAGAGCAAATCTCTTCCTGATGTCTGAAAGGGCATATGATGTCAGTAGATAAACTTGGTCCTGGGTTAGTCAGAGAATATAGCATTAGTGGACATCACGTGCTTTCTGCAGAATCAGTTCCTGTAGGATCAAGTGGTGATGGAATTGTAAATGCCACTGCATAGCAGCACTAAGCATTTTGTTTGAAAGGTGAATGCAGGAGAGAAGTGCATTGAAGTGGAGCTGGATATATGTCTTTAAAGGTGGTGATTACTATTGTAAGATAATTAAAATAAGCACAATGCAAGCTCTTACCATTTCTTATTCTTTTTCTTTTTTTCCCCAATAATGAAGATGTGTTCTAAATTAGTAACCTAATTACTTACAGGGAGGAATTAGCACAGTGTCTTAAAGTGAGATAAAAGCTGATCAGCTCAGCATTGTCATGTTGTGCTGACTGACTAAATGACTTATGAGCCCAGGAGTACTGCTTTTGATTTTGTCTGTTTCACATCTTTATTTTTTGAGAGTCTAAACAGCACTAAAAATCAGTTGGAGCATAAGTTGTTATTAGATTTGCAGACTTCTTCCATTGAATTATCAGTTTGATTATTGCCTGTTCATAGAATATGTATCTAGTTGTGTTACAATCCTCTCAAGACTTTGTTAACTACTGCTTCCTGACAAAGCATCCTGCTTCAAGCTGGTGTGATGAGGGCTAGCTACAACTCTGAAGAGGCAAGTTACTTGACTTCTTTCAAAAGAAAAGGAACGTGGCAACCTGAGGATTCCGCAGTAGGGTAGACACTTTTCTACTTTTTAGCCTACTTAATTTTTTCTTTCTTCACTGGCTCATCAAGCAAAATGTAAAGATTAAGGACTTAAAGTACATCCCAAGGAATGCCAAGAATTTTAAAAGTAAATGTCACTTGTCTTTCCTCTCAAAAGAAAAAGATCCTGAGGATGGTTTTAAGATAACAGAGGCTAAAAGCTGTTAAAGACCAGTTATTTTGACATATTTTGTATGTCATTACTTTCTTTAAGCTTTTGCCAGTTTTCAAGTAAGGAGAGGTCAGAATGAGGTGCAGAGAAGAGCTGTCTCTTCTTGACTGAAAAAGAGAACTCTGCATCTAATTACATGATCTTTTGAAGCAGCAGTTATTTTGACTTATTGCTTATGAAGTAATTTTTAGGTTAAACATTCCTCTTTTGCTGTCAGTGTCTTGTTTAGACTAGTAAGCTTACTGCTATTAGGAAATAGTCCTATGATCAGTTTTGAACAGTCATGATGTATTGGTTTTCCTTTGATCTTTCCTGGTTTAATATGGACTACTTATTTTTTGTTTGGTAACTTTTCTGTTGCTAATTTTCTTGCATCCTTTCCTTCAGCAGACCTTCAAACATGAAGGTCTTACTTAGTCTCCAGTCTGTTTAGGTAGGAAAGATGTACAATATTGGGAAGAAAAAAAAGGTTCTGTGTGCTGGATCACACCATTCCTATCCTGTTGTCTTACAACCTTTTGCTTTCTCTTCCTGTTATGTTATTGCCTTGTGTCTTAAGATTGGATTTGCATGTAAAACAGTTCCTATACTTAGCATTTCTTTCATGTTGCAGTACCGTCCTGGTTCTTCAGATCTTCTGGTGCTTGTGTTATCTTGACAGCTTTGATATGCTTAAAGTTACTCCTATTTCAGTGCAAAGTTTTTCTGCAATAAGAGTGAAGTTAAGCAGGAATATTGCTTTTTACGGTACATAATGATGGCTGTTACCTAGTACTGTGCAAAACAGAGTAGTTCAGTGCCAGGAGCTCATGAAATAATTTTTAGCAAGTGTGTGGCGGGTCTGTGAAGTGTAGTAAAATTGGACCAGACTCAGTTTCTGTAGAACTGTTGAGAAACATCTTTAGCCATAGTGTCTGTTTGCTTTGCTTTATGTAGTGTGTCAGCCAGAAAGCCAACAAAATGCTGAATATATCAGAAAAGGTGTTAACATGACAGGAGACATCATATTGCAGCTCTGCAAAACCCTGCTGTCTTCATTATTGTTTATAGTTCAGGTAGTAGACAGAGCACAAAAAAAGGGGGGAGGGCACAAAAAAATGGAGGGATGGAGCCTTTCAAGAAGAGACTTGCAAGACCTTTCAGTTGGAAGCTGATATGATGGAAATTTTGGGGGGAAGCCCATGGAGGCAGTGGACTTTACAAATGCACTATGCAGTTGATTCAAATGATGGGTTTGAAGCAGATAAAAGAAGCTGTTTCTTCACATTCTGGGTGGTGAACTACTGGCTTTTATTGCCACAGGAGTTTCTGGAGCCAGCCAATACTGGCATCTTCAAACAAGAGTTTATACAGATTTGCAGGCAGCTGATCCATTGACAGATACATTTAACGGCTCATAATTGAATAGGAATGTACCATCTGATGTCCTTCAACAGTCAAACTTTTGGGTGCATAAATTATCCCTGAGCAGCATTTGTGGTTGCCACTGCCAGATGGAAGAGTTCTGGGCTTGATGGATCGTTGGTCTGACTCCTTAGGGCATTTCTATGTTATCCTAAACAGTCAGAAGCTGTCTTGTATACACCTTCCTGAAATTTGTTGGGTAAAAATGTGGTAGCCTATCTGAGCAGATACTGTGTTGCACTGGGATACAAGCATGTAACAGGCTGGGGGTTTTGGAGGTTGGTTTGTTTTTTAAAAAGGGGGGAACTGAAGAGCTGGAAAACCTCAAGAGATTATCAGAATAGATCAGCAATATAATAATGCAATAATTGTGAGCTCCTGTCTACAAAAAAGTCATATTTGCCTCATTTGGGATTCTGTGTTAATGGCATAGTTTTGGTCAGTGGACAATGTGCAAAGCTGGGTAGGGCTCTCTGTTATAAATGTATCTGCGTGATACTGACCTTGGAATTTGCCTGATATTAGGAGAAGCAAAGGAATCTTGGAAGCTAAAAATATCAGATAAAGGTTAGTGGAAGGAGACAATCTGCAGAAGTGACCAGTTAGGCCTGCTTGTTATGTAAGGTTTTTGAACCCTTCAGTGTGATTTTCATGGCTGATCAGTGGTGGTTCATAATTTATAAACCTTATATAAAGCATTGTATGTGTTTAATCCTAAAGAAAAGTATTAGGGTGATAACTGTATGGTACAGATTTCAAGAACTTTTCTTAATAGGTTGTACACTGAAATACCACTTTTGTAGTTGTGAAGTATTAAATACTTGCATATATGGGGTTCTTAATTCAACAGCTTGAGTTGCAGGTTTGAATTTTTATATGCGTTGTCACCGAAGCCAGTTTCTGACTTTTGTTGGTGAGAACTTCATACAGGTTTTCCTCCTGTTAATATTTTTAAGTCTTTTCTACACAAATATTTAATGAATTCAGCTGCATACCTAAGTGGCTGAGTAGTAAATGTAGGCTAGTTTGTGTTCCCTCTTAAGTGCACACTCTTGTCAAATCTTAGAAGATATTTAACACTGTTCTCTTGGTATTACGTGCGTTAGTGCTCCTTGTAACTCCTGTAGTTGCAGCTTCATGTGATGATTAAAATTCCATGCAGAACTTCAGTTCTTTATTTGTTAAAGCTGATTTGAAATAGAGTATCCAGCCTTTAAGATACCTAAGGTGACTAATGAGTGCCTAACTGTTTTAACAGTTCATATTGTGCTTCTGAAACTTTTTGGCGAGAGTTTTTTATTTTTTGGTGGATTTGTGACAAGTGGAACATCTGATTCATCTACTTTAGAAGAAATTTACATTGTCATTACAGCTCTGGGAAATTTTGCCAAATTTGGTGATGCCTCTTTTTTACCTTTCCCTGCTTAGCTCCTCTGCTATAGTTCATAGCTGCTTACTCCTCTGTCCTTACAGTTCATAGTGCAATATCTGACTCAAATTAAGGTGCTGGTCTTAATGTTGAAGTGACTGAGGTGTCAGCACACATTCCCTTTTGCCAACTCTGCTTTTGGGATCATTGACTTCTGATGGGAGAATAGTCTACAGCTGAGGATAGTAACTTAATCTGCTACAACAAGATTTGCTAGAGCTTATTTATCATCTTTAGTTTAAACTTGCTGTCTTTTCAACTCAGCTTCCTATGCAGCCTTATTTGAGAAGAGTAACATGAGGAGAAATAAAAATTTGCCTCATTTTATGATCTCTTTGCAACAAATTCCATGTCTAACTTCTGAGTTGTACTTTGAGAAGCCCCTAAACAATCAAGCATATAGATATCAAGGATTCATATACCAATGTATTAATAAGATCTTACAGTTATATTTCTGAAAAAATTTATTTAGCAGATAAAATTTGCACTGGCTTTGGTTTGCAGAGTTGCAGTGTAGAGCCATCCAGAAATGCACTGCATCAGTTTAATATACACAACCACAGTTCATGCAGAACCAAAAGTAAAATACAGACATAGTTAAAAAATGGTAAAACCTATTGCTCAAAGTAAAACTGAAGTATTGTGCATGGGAGCTATTAGGATGCATGCTTAAAGTTTAGAGAAATAAGAAAACATGAGAAGTATGTTAATGGTTTTAGCTTGTTAAAATTGAAAGTTCTGTAATAAATACCCCTTGTTTGTATTCAGAATTCCAGAACTGGTCTTAATAGAGTATAGGTACATACTTAGAATGATTTGAGTTTGTGGAGCGTAAAACTACTCATAAATCTCACTGACCTAAAATAATAGATTCTGATTTCAATACAGAATTTGTTAGATGATTTGTTTTGGGGGTTTTGGGAGGGGGGGTGGGGTAGTGGGTTGTTTTGTTTTTTTTTTTTAATTATCCTTCTCTCCCCAACCCCCCTTGGAATTCAGCATAAATTTTTTTTGTAACCTGTGAATGCTGACCGTTTATCTGGAATTAGTTTTATCTCTTCGTAAATGTAGAATTCATCAAGAGCAAAAAGGTTATGAATGCTAATTCTGGTGGATATTCTTCTCTAGATAAATATGAGTAAATAGTTTTCTAATATAGAATGTCAGCTGAGCTCAAGTTGAGGATACATCCCAGATGCACAAGTATCTTCCAACCAATTGGTCAGTTGGAAAACGACATGCGAAGCTTTTGGTTCAAGTTCCAAAACTTCTGGAGTGTTGAATGAAATCTGACTGTGGCATACATAAGCCTTCCTATTTTTGCTGTATTATTTTGGATTGCAGGCATTGTAGCCTTGATAGTGCTGAAACAAAATTCTGTGCCTGCATTGCCAAGATGATTTGCAGTCTTTGAGGACTGGAGAGAATTAAAACTCCTCCCAAATGCTTTCTTTAAATTGAGTGGGATAAAAGTGTTTTACTTTAATAGAGTGTCTCTGGTAAACAGGTATGTCAGAAGGATAAAATGGTTGCTTAGATTTCAGAAGTTGTAAATTTCTGCAGCTTTAAAGCAAAGATTGTAGACTTGACTTGGAAGATTGAATGCATTATTGGAAGTATTAGGATTCCTGTATGATTAATCTGTTGTTTCCACTTAGAATCACTAATGGCTACTGCATTGATTATTTTAAAATGGATTTAAGGTATAACCTGACCTAAATTGCATTGTAATAATTCAGTCTGCAGTGACAAAACAGAAATAATGGACAATAGATAACCTACATCCCAGAATTTGTTTCCCAAGTAGCTGATGGTAAAAAGTAATGATAAAAATTTAGAACTCCTGTCAAGGCTCCCAGAAAATCAGATAAACCTGCTTTGATTTACCTTATTAACATAGTTGGTTGATTTGGCGCTTAAGATTAAACCCAATGACCAGAATTGCCACTTGATTGCTCCGAGTAATTGGCATGTGAACAGTATTGCAGCATTCTCACTCTGCAGAATTAGAAAGCATAATCTTGAAACTTTGGGGGTTTTTCTTACCATCACAAAGAGTGCATGTAACGAGTGCTCAGAGGGGTGGTGGAAAAGGAAGTAATGTGTGGAGCTGCTAATGAAACACCTCTGTACAGTTGTCTGAGGATCTGCTTTCAAGTAAGGTACCAGTGGTGTTCACAGTGTACCTGCTGGGTAGAAGTTGGGCTAAACTTTTGGGCTTTTTAGAAATCTAATACTGCTTCATATGTCTGCTACGCTGTCTTGATCTCTAGTCTTAGAGGAACTCTTAAGCCACAAAGACTTGTTCATCTGATAAATGAAAAATACAGGACTGCAGCATCTGCTTTACTTTTTGAACTTTCTTACTATGACAAAATTGAAGTATTACCAGAACTGATTTTGGTGGTGAAATGTGTAATATTTCAATTATCAGTTAAAATTCTGTATTAGTAGTATTTTCAGTCTATTCAAATTTGCCTGAAGGACTATATTAAATGGCTTCATAATGAGCCTATGTGGTATCTGTAGGAACAACAGTTGCACATTCTAGTGAGTAAAGGAGTTAAAGTTGGTGCCCAGACACTAGCCTACCACCTGGCCAGGACACTGCAAGAGCCAGCCATACTGTGGGATGAAATGCACTGGAGTATCAGGGAGGGGGCAAGCTGTTGTCTAAGAGCCTCATTCGCTTTATTTGCAATTAAAATGCATGTGCCTGAGCTAATAAGTCGTCAAGAATTTGGGTAGTCTAGTTAGCATAGCACAGAAATTAAATTCAGCATGGTTTATTAATTTCAGGCCACTGCCAGTTGCGCCAGACCCTGGGACTTGAGTGTCACTTCATTTTAGTCTTCTGAACTCATAGCTGTGGGCTTTGTTGTTAAGCAAAGTTTCCCAGTCTATTCCAGCTCACTGGAAATATTGACTGAAGTATTTTTATTACAGATTTAAAATGTATGTTGTTTCAGGCATTATACTGGGAGATACTTAGAAAATTGTGCTAGGAGACTGTTTATAATTGACCTACAGTCATGTCAGGCTTCATGATTATCCTCACTCAGTCCTTTGGTGAAAAGTTACTGGTTGAACAAAGTTATTGAGACACTTTGAGATCCTGACAATCCTCCCCTTGAGCTGGGGAATGGAGGGAGTCTGCAGCACTGTCCTAACGGTACTATTTAGCTGCTATAGCTGTGCGATGGGTTGGCTAAAATTATATCGTTGTATTTGGATCTTTTTCAGTTTATGCAGCTAAATTTGGATCCTTTTGTGCACTGTCCTCCATAAAATCTTAATGACTTTTATAAGCTGTTTATTTTTGTAAGCAAACCATTTTTTTCTCTAATTTTTGTTGACTAGTCCTGTTGTTGTTGTAATTAATAATGCATTATTTAACTTTTGTAGGCTGTGCCTTAACTGCATGTCCTTTTGTGTATTTCTCTTTTTCATGTGTAGATTTTGTTGTGTTTCTTATTGATGCTGCTGATCTTCAGACCCTGCAGTGATTTAGGTAGACATCAAGATAATACTGCTTAAATAATAGTTTTGTTTGCACTGGGTAATATTACTGGATTGCATTCTAATTGATTCTATAATTCTTATTTTTGTCAGAGCCAGAAGCTTGCATTTGTAAGTGGGACCCAAAAATCCTAATCCGTGTTTGTAAAGTTCTGAAATTGAAAAAGCATATAGCATCATTGCCGTCTTGGATTTTATCTGAGATTCAGGGCAGGTATGCCTCTCTTTCTCCATTGCCTTTGGGTACTTCTCTGATCCTGAATCATTTGTTACTGATCACACAGCACTGCTCTGGAGTGGGTTTGGATCTTACTTGTTCTTTCACTTAAATACGTGAGCACGTGCAATTTTCGTGTGCACATTTTGTCTGATTTATTTATTTTATTTTTTCTTAGGTATAAAGTGCCTCTTCTATACCCAGTAACAGTTGGTAACAGTTTTGCTTTTAAAAGTCTGTAACTGGTCAAAAATTGTAATTGTTTTCATGATGGAAAGAGGCTACTGTTGCATGTGCAGATAACCTCACATTAGAGTTTTTCACTACTGCGACTGGGAAGCATCTTTCTTCTTGGTTTTTCTGCCATTTCATTCCAGTAAGGTGGCTCATGGCAGGCTCTAGTGATGCCAAAACCACAGTAAAATAAGTGAGGAAAGGGATTTAGAATAAAGTAAAGGGTGTCTCCATCTTGCAGAATCTTATCCTAAATTCAAGTGGGAAAACAGGTGGGAAAGCTAGTAGCAAGAATTAGAGGCTGTAATTCACAATTGCTTCAAAACACGGATATATGTCTTTTGAGGTATGTGTGGTGTGGATTGTTGCATCCTGAAGTTCTTTAGCTGTACTGCTATAATGCATTTTTCCTAAACATAATCTTGAGAAATTATGTTTAGAAAAACTAGTTTTCCACTTCAGCTGGTCAGATCTTCTCAAATTGCCAGGCAAGAGAAGGCCCAAGTATTTTCAATCTTTGCAGTGACCAAACTTCAACATACAGTTACTGAAGTTCTTGCTGCTTGTGAGATCCTAGGGATGTGCGTAGCTATGCTCTGGATGAAGTTTAGCAACTGAAACCCCTTGTATAAAGCTGGCTGTTATGGGGAGACTTCAGTGAAGATGTGTGTTCTGCTGCTGGTATGGCTTTGGTGCCTCACAGTGGTATTCAGAGTTTTGTCTGCAAAATTTGCTGCCTTTTTATGTTGCATACAAGGTAGATGTATCAGACTAGATTGATTTATTTTCTATGTACGTAACCTTTTCATTGTAATTTTCACCACATTTCCTGTACCTGAATCAGAGAAAATACACTTTCTTTACTTCTACCCCGTCACACAGGAAACAAGTTTATCTCTTCCAGTGGACCACAGCTTTCACTCTACTGTTACCATTTGGCTGACCTCTTTGATATGAAAAATTTCATATACAGACAGCAGCAGCTTCCCAGGCAGCATATGAAAGTGCTTATATTGGCACCAAGCCCCATATCCAGTTAGTGGTCTTGCTGTCTGTTCTGTCATCTTAGTCATGCCCTTTGACACTGAATTCTGCTTTTTATTCAATCAGGGAATTTAGAATAATTTGACTTTGCTATTCTTTTGATTTTTGTTTGAATGAAAAAATTACTCCAGTTTCTCAAATTATGAGCATATCTCCATATTATTTGGTTTTAGACTCTCCCCTTTTATTCCTCCCTTTTTGTCCTCTACATTCTCATTATCTTCTGTGGCATTTCTCAGGGAAAACAAAGATCCGTTCTCACTATCATTCTACAGTACACAACTTGTGGTGGTCTGTAGAGCAGCAACTGAAGTCTTGACACCTGGTTTTGCAGTAGGGCAAGGCTGCCAGTTTTGGGGCAGAAGCACTGAGAATATTTCAAGCTGTCCTGTCATCATTGCTGGTGAATGCCAGTATTTGTGGCACAGTTCAGTTATCAGTTTAGTTTGGGATAACTTCATAATTGTAACACTATTTTCTGGAATATTTCAGTATCATGGAGTGTTACCAGTACAGTCTTGTAGGTAAAACTTGTTAGTTTACTTACCTCTAGAAGAAAATGCCATTCTGTGTGGTTTCAGCATAAGGGGGCAGCAACCAGGATCATTATTTTGCTGAAGGATTTACAGAGTAATACTTCCACTCAGAAGACTGTATTCTTATAGTTATGTAAATGTGAATTTAAGAAAGAATACCTTGTGCCCAGAGTATTGTTTTGTTTTTTATTTTATTCAAAAGATTAGTAAAGTAAAACTTGTTAAAGAGTAATTTACTGAAGGCTTTATTCTTTAACCCAAAGCAAAACTGCCAAATATGCAGCTTATATTCTTAGATAAGCTTAATGATGGGAAATTTGGCTCTAGGGTTTTGAATTTAATAGCAGTTTGTGTTCAGTTGGGTGGCATCAGTGTGTTCTTATGAAGCTCAAATTTTTGGTAAGTTTGCTCCAAAGGAGTCAATATTATGGTTCTTTTGGAGTGAAACTTAACAATTATTAGTGAAGGTACTGCTAGCTACAGTGGCTAGAAATGATACTGTTTATAGTTTATGTCTTTGCGATTATTTTGGAACAGTTTCTCACTTTCTGGCTCAGAAGTACTTGATGACTGAGTTCTGAATATTTGGGCAAGAAAGTGTTGTGATATTTTCTTTACAGAGATTTATCACTTATGTTGGTGTAATGCATATAAACATGATTTGCATCACTGGTATGTAGAACTTAATCTTTAAGTATTTTTAAGGGGTTAGGGTTGTGATTGAGTTTTCTAAGTATTGTTCAATAACTTTTTTGAATGTATTTTTAGTATTTAGTGCCCTTTTGTGTAATACCTAATCACTGTGCTTCAATGAGTGTTAAAATTCAAAGATATCCTGCATTCATCAGTTGAAGGTGTTCTACCGCTCTTCCTGTTTCCCCATTATGAAATACCTGCATTGCTGAGATCTGACATCATTCCCAGGAGGAAAGCTTTGGTTTAGAGAAGTTTCATTATCTTGCATTGATTAGAATTTGATTTAACTTAACTTTAATGCACACCCATTTCAGGTAGAAGTGATGTCCAGATATTTTATCTCTTTTCTACTTTTCTGTTGAGAAACTTATTTCAGGTGTTATAAAAGTCATACAAATCAGGAAATTTTGAATGTGTACAGAACACTAGGAAGAATGTCTGTTCCTATATTGTGATTTCCATTTTCTCTTGCAGTTACCAATTTTCTGTATTGCAGTGGGTAGTAGTAAGTAATATGAGTTTGTGGAACTAATTTTAGCTGTCAGACACTGAAGAAGGTTCTAGTTATGGAGCAAAATTTGTGTCAGAGTTGGTGTTTGGGGTGGTTTGTGTATGGGGTTTTTTATTTGTTTTTTTGGTGTTTTTTTTTCTTGTTGGTTATTGAAAGAGTAATTACTAGTTAAGCAAAGTGTAAATTAGAGGTTAGTATGCATTTCACTGATTTCACTGTTTATCCACTTCACTGGCACAGAATATTAATGATGATTGAGTTTTTTTTTTTAATAAACCAAAACTTAAGTATTCAGCTTTCAACTTTGACATTTAGGGGAGGGAAGGATTTAAAGATGCTACCAAAGAAAGAAAAGGTTGGTTTTAAACAAAGTTTTTAACACTACTGTTTGAAGAGTCATCATCAGCTTGGTTAGTTTAAGAATTGAGAGGAAATACTTCAGATGCTGTGTTAGAAGTTCATTTTACTAAAATTCACTCCATGATCTTAGGCAAAGAGAGGTTTCTGCTGAATTCTGCCTTTCTAGACATTAAATCTTTGTTCCATAGTATGATCTGAGAGTTCTGTGGAGGAACTTACACCACTTAGCTTACCAGTGTTTTTTTCCCTGACTTGCATAGTGATGTTTAATATCTTTCAACAGTGATGATATGATTTTATGGGCAGGATTATTGCACCAATATGATGAGGAGGTTATTAAGAACAGCCAGCATGGTTTTATGAGGGGAAGTCATGTTTGACCCACCTTATAGCCTTCTATGAGGAAGTGTCTAGGTGGAGGGATGATGGTAGAGCGGTAGATGAGGTTTTTCTTGATTTCAGTAAAGCATTTGATACTGTCTCCCACAGCATTCTCATAGATAAGCTAAGGAAGTGTGGGCTTGACGATCAGGTAGTGAGGTGGATCGAGAACTGGTTGAAAGGAAGAAGGCAGAGAGTTGTGGTCAATGGTGCAGAATCATAGAATCATAGAATAGTTAGGATTGGAAAGGACCTCAAGATCATCTAGTTCCAACCCCCCTGCCATGGGTAGGGACACCTCACACTAAACTATATCACTCAAGGCTTCATCCAGCGTGGTCTTGAACACTGACAGGGATGGAGCATTCACAACCTCACTGGGCAACCCATTCCAGTACCTCACCACACTAACAGTAAAGAATTTCTTCCTTATATCCAGTCTAAAGCCCTGCTGTTTAAGTTTCAACCCATTACCCCTTGTCCTATCACAACAGTCCCTAATGAATAGTCCCTCCCCAGCATCCCAGAATCTAGCTGGAGGTCTCTGACTAGTGGAGTCCCTCAGGGGTCGGTGCTGGGACCAGTGCTGTTTAATATTTTCATCAATGACCTGGATGAGGGAACTGAGCGTACCCTCAGCAAGTTCGCTGATGACACTAAACTGGGAGGAGTGGCTGACACACCAGAAGGCTGTGTTGCCATTCAGCGAGACCTGGACAGGCTGGAGAGTTGGGTGGGGAGAAACTTGATGAAATTCAACATAGGGCAAGTGTACAGTCTTGCATCTGGGGAAGAACAACCCCATGTACCAGTACAGGTTGGGGGTTGACCTGCTGGAAAGTAGTGAAGGGGAAAGGGACCTGGGGGTCCTGGTGGACAGGAGGATGACCATGAGCCAGCAATGTGCCCTTGTGGCCAAGAAAGCAAATGGCATCTTAGGGTGCATTAGAAAGGGTGTGGTTAGTAGAGCAAGAGAGGTTCTCCTCCCTCTCTACTCTGCCTTGGTGAGGCCACATCTGGAATATTGTGTCCAATTCTGGGCCCCTCAGTTCAAGAAGGACAGGGAATTGCTTGAAAGAGTCCAGCGCAGAGCCACAAAGATGATGAAGGGAGTGGAACACCTCCCTTATGAGGAGAGGCTGAGGGAGCTGCATCTCTTTAGCTTGGAGAAGGGAGACTGAGGGGTGACCTCATCAGTGTTTACAAATACGTAAAGGGTGGGTGTCAGGATGATGGAGATAGGTTGTTTTTTTTTTTTTTTTCAGTGATATCCAGTGGTAGGACAAGGGACAATGGGTGTAAACTGGAGCATAGGAGGTTCCACATTAACATCAGGAAGAACTTCTTTACTATAAGAGTGACAGAGCACTGGAACAGGTTGCCCAGGGAGGTTGTGGAGTCTCCTACATTGGAGATATTCAAGGCCCGCCTGGACAAATTCCTGTGTGATGTACTCTAGGTTACCCTGCTCTTGCAGGGGGGTTGGACTGGATGATCTTTTGAGGTCCCTTCCAACCCTTGGGATTCTGTGATTCTGTGATTCTATAATATATATGAAAAAGGTTTGTCTTCATGTAGAAGGGAGTCTTAAATTCCTGTGATTTTATCAGAATTTTCTAATGTTTTCTTAATAAAAAGAGCACTTGCTTTAACAGGGTCTCCAGACTGAATGTACTTTCTTTGATTTGGTGAAAGAGTTGAACTGTGAAAAAGCTGAAAGAGCTCTACAGCCACAGTGCTTATGTTCTTGAGTTCAGTTTGCAGAAAGAAGTGAATATGTGCCTGTCAGGGTTTTATCTTAATTTGTGTAACTGATCACTAACAGTACGCCCAAGAGTCCAATTATATTTAATAGGCAAGAGAGACTGTTTTTATGAGGCACACAAGGTTTCTAATGTTATGTCTTTATAACCTTTGTGAAGCCTTCTTATGCATTTTTATTATGAAGTCTAGTAGTGCAGGTTACTTACAAAGCAATCGAATTTTCGCATCCTGTAGTGAAATTTTGGTAATACTTTGCATGAGGTATTTTTCTACAGGTTTTCATCATGACCTGTGTTTTAAGTTACTAGGTGGTATAAGTTTGCTCAGCAGTCTTTGTTTACAGTATGATCAAGGAATTACCATCAGTTTTTTCAATCGTGGTTGGCATTGTTCCCACAAGTTTAACAGATCATTGTGATAAATTTTATGAAGCTATAAAGGGTGATTTTGACCATTTCCAACTGGTTACCCATATGTGAATTCCATTGTATAGTTGTATGTATGGCTGTGATAGTAGTGCCTTTATTTCCATTAGTGTTTGATAAGTAAATGTACCATTGTATGCCTTCTGCTGTAAATGCTCAGGAAATTAAGATTTATCTGTTACTGTTGTCCATGGTGTATAAAAGCAACAGCAACAACAAAAAAAAAACCCACCACCCAAAAAAACCCCTGGATTCTCATGCAGTGTATTTATACTATTTGCAGAGATAACAGGTTGAGACTGCTGCTTGAGTATCTTCAAGTAATGAATGTGCAGAGATGTTCAGACTTCTCAGTAGGATCTCCTTTAGTGCTCTCAAGACATGGGTGTTCAATTTACCATTTTTATTTCAGAGGAAATAAGATGTATGCACATTTTGTGGTCCTTTACACCTGTGGTGTCTCACGTTATGCCTTTTGAGAAAAAAAGGGTTTTTTTCTCAAAAAAAGATTGCTCCAACCCAGGTCCTACACCTGGGTCAGAGCAATCCTAGGCACAGCTACAGGTTGGACAGAGAAGAGATTCAGAGCAGCCCTGCGGAGAAGGACTTGGGGGTGTTGGTCGATAAGAAAATGAATGTGAGCCAGCTTCAGTGTGCACTTGCAGCCCAAAGAGCCAACCATATCCTGGGCTGCATCAAAAGGAGCATGACCAGAAGGTTGAAGGAGGTGATCCTGCCCCTCTGCTCTCCTGAGACCTCACTTGGAGTATTGTGTACAGTTCTGGTGTCCTCAACATAAAAAGGACATGGAACTGTTGGAACAAGTCCAGAGGAGGCCACAAGGATGATGTGGGGGCTGGATCACCTCCTATATGAAGACAGGCTGAGAAAGTTGGGGCTGTTCAGCCTGGAGAAGAGAAGGATGCATGGAGACCTCATAGCAGCCTTCCAGTATCTGAAGGGGGCCTATAGGGATGCTGGGGAGGGACTATTCACTAGGGACTGTAGTGATAGGACAAGGGGTAACAGATTAAAACAGGGGAAGTTTAGACTGGATATGAGGAAACTTTTTACTGTGAGGGTGGTGAGGCACTGGAATGAGTTGCCTGAGGAAGTTGTGAATTCTCCATCACTGGTGGTGTTCAAGGCCAGGTTGGACAGAGCTTTTGGGTTTAGTGTGAGGTGTCCCTGCCCATGGCAGGAGGGTTGTAACTAGATGATCTTAAGGTCCTTTCCAGCCGTAACTGTTCTATGATTCTGTGATTTTAACTGCACTATTTGCATCCTCATGAAGAGGTGCAAGTGGTTATAGGTGTGTGTGGTTGCTTTTTTGTGGTATGGTTTTGTTGGGTTAGGGCTTTTTTTGTAGAGTTTGTTTTGGGTTTTTTTTAGGATGAAAAGCTCTTTCAAAACCAGTAGCTGTTGAGATTATTTTTTTAATTATTATTGTATTTCTGAGAGGTGAGAGAAAGTGGGTGAATTCACAGAATATGGTTTCATGAGGTGAATTTTCATTTAAGTTGTCTCTCTGCTGCTGGACACAAGTTTCTACTTGTCTCGGTTCTCACCTCTTTACCTTCCAGGTCTCAACCACTTGTTCCTGCCCTTTGTGCCAATGCTCTCAACTTTCAGATATTGTGAGCTGGTTCAGCATGCTACTTTGACCAAAACCAAACAACCAAAAATATTTTGTAACATTCTGTAATTTTGCTAAATTAAGGTGACTAAATGACAGATTTGACAAGTTTAATAGTTACCAGAGGAGGTATTGCCAAGAGAGAGTTGTGAGACTGCAGTCTTTGACAGCAGCAAACTAGTCCCGTTACCAGTTCAAGGAATCATGTTGACAGTCAGTCTCCTTTTCTGGTTCTTGTCATACGTCTATGAACTATGTGATCTCTGTTTGGAAGAGTCCAAAAGTAGGGCACACATGAAAGCCTAGTTGGCTTTGTTTTGTACTAGTAGTTAGTGAGTTAGCCGTGCACAAGCATATAAATTGTGTGATTTCCCTTAAGAAATTACTGAAATGTCCTGCAGATACTAAGTGACGTGGCTGACACACTGTGAAGGAACTAGAACATTTTTGCAAAATCTGATCAGTTCTTTCCATTTGCAAACTTGAGTTCTGACACTGCTACTTGTCTTCTATTTCTCAGGAGCGAGAAATGTTCCAGCAGATTTCATGGACATGAATTCACTTTAGCGTAATTCTTCTTTACAGACTCCAGCTGTCACCAATTATTTCTTTAGGGATATATTTGCCTTAGCTCTACATTGCATTTATCCTGGTTGAGGATGGTTTCTTTCTTCAGTACTGTCAAGGTTTCTGTCCTTTTTAACAGCGCACCTCACCACAGTCATAATCTTGAAATGGGTGTTGTAGAAAAAAATTGACATACACTGCATGGCTGGTACAGAACAGTCACCACGATCTCAGATGAGTTTAGGAATGATAAACTTGTGATGTCAGAGTATGTCAGACATGAGTATCTAAAATAGTTTGGATTTGTTCCCCCCTCCCTCTCACCGTACCCCCCTCCTAAATAACTAGAGAAAAACTCAAATGAAATGTGGTTGTTCTGGGTTTGTTGTGTAAGTGACTGAGTTCTGTGAAGGGCAGAGATTATCAATCACGCAGTTTTGTGGTTTGTGTTCTGTTTTTCAGAATTTCAGTCTTAAGACGTCTCAACTCATTTTTGTGGTCCAAAGAAATGTCAGAAGACCCTTACCCTCCTCCCTCCCCCCCCCCATACATACAAGTAATATAGTGATGGAGCTAATCAGGTTAAATCATTAAGGGCAGTAATACTAAAAATCACTTTGTCACCCATTCAGATAATATTGCAAAAAAGAGTTGAAAGAGAGCCCATGGAAGAATGCTAGAGAAAAAGGCTGGCACATGTATCTTTGTTACATGATGTTGTGAGACTTTGCTTTTCGAACTTGCAAAGCTGATAGCTCAGTCATAAATTTGAAAGACTGTCTTAAGTCCCTACAGGCTAGATGCCTCTCTGAAGATTGTGGAAATAAATAAGTAATGTTTCAGCATTTTTGAATGAAAGTTTGTGAGGACTATCTCTTTTCCTCCCCTTTTCTTTAGAAGGTATTTCTAAATGTGTTTCAGCAGGTATTGGAATATTAAAATGTAAGTAAGGAAGAAATTTCTCCTTCCCCAGAATACCGTAAATACGGCTTAAGAGCTTGTTGTACAGGACTAAGCTAATGCTGTTTTGTGTTTAAATGTCAGATGAGATGTAAATTTTGGAACATTATTTCTTCAGTTTAATTTGGGATTATTAATATAATTTTGCTTCAGTCACGTTTCTGAAGTGAAAGGGGCATTTACGTATTAATAATCATGAATGTTTACTATTAGTAATATGTTTTATGTAGTGAAGCAGTGGCAAGTATTGACGTAAAAAATACCAGGCTAAAATGTACAGGGATTAACATGAGACCAGGATGCAAGAGCCCAAGCCAAAACGGATACAATTTGAAGGGGGTGAGGGAACCTCATGAGATAACTAAAATAGCAGCGTATTTTCAATTTCATAGTGAATACGGCCACTGTTTCAAACAAGGATGGACATGTTTACTTTTAAGACAATGAAATCTGAAGTCTTAACTGTCTGTGAATAGGTGATAAGAAATGACTGTCTTGTTATCATGCTTCTGGCTGCCCTGTGAGATCTGTTAACAATCCTTGGAATTCCAGGAATCTCTTTACCCTTCATTTGTTATGCTGGAAGCTTTCTAAGCATTTGGAGTAACTGCTAAATTAAGATAATTCTTTTTTTTTTCTTTTTTTTTCACTCTAATCTTTTCATTGCAGCCCATAGACATCCCTATTATCTACTCATATTTAAAATATTTCTTCTGACAGGGATTTTTGGTGTTAAAGACTTGGATCAGAGCTGGGTATTCAGATGTATGCATAGTTGTAGCCTATTAATGTGAGCCATAGTGGGATGCCAGGGTAATAAATCTGTGTGCTGGTTTGGGGTACTGTGGGTGTCAGATCGGTTAATGAGCTGCAGTGTCTGTTCTTTCTGTGAGCTACTTTTTGAAACCGAGCGTGTTTCTTTTCTTTTTCTTTTTTTCTTCTTTTTTTCTTCCCCCCCTCCCCCCCCAGGTTTTCATGGGTTGGTGTAGAGAGCACTGCCCTCTGCTGTGCTCCTCACCGAAAGCAGAGCTCGGGTCTTGTGTGCACGAGGAGTTGCTCAAAGTGTTAAATGGTGTTAAACTACATCAGAGCTTTACTGGTAATACAAATGGCAAAATATAAACAGAAGCTAAATATTATATTATTGAATTTAAAAGTATGCTTAAAGGACCTTGGCAAAAGTCTTAGATTTTTTTATGGAGATGTGATTTCTCAGCAGTAAGCCTCTTGAAAGCCTGTTCTGATTTGTTTCTGTCATCATTCCCACTCTGCAGTACATCTGTAGTCACCTCAGCTGAAACTTTATTCCCCCTTGTGTCTATTTTTCATTAGGTCTAAAAAGCAGGAATTAAGCAATGATGTTTAAGTGGTAGTTTGTCTTTTAAACTAAGGGAATTGTGGCATGTAAGAAAGATTTTTATCCTTATAGTTTTCAACAGGTTTTTTTCAATCTTGATTAACTTTGGAAGCATTGTAACTATTTGTGTAACCAAGAAAAAAGCATTTACATACTGCAGTGGAAAGTCAGATTTGTTAGGCCTAAAGAAAGCTTCTTGTGCAGTGGTTCTGCTTGACCTGTGCTATCATTTTTACTGATTAAAGGAACTCACTACTGAGATATTAAGAAAGATTGCTGCTAGTAGAGCATGCAGCATGTGTTTTTCACAGAAATTGGTAAGAATTTAAGTAAGATTTAAGTGTTCAGTTTTCTAAAAATCAGCCTGTTCAGTTCTTTAAAGCTTTGATCATGCTTATTTGAAGTGGCATTAATTTCTTTAGACCTAAAAGAGCTAAAATATATTATCAGCAGTAATCTATTGTAGTTTATCCAACATAGCTTTTCAACTGATTTCACTCACCTGAATCATTTATTCTGTGATTTTTCTAATGACTACTGTAAATAGAACAGTGGAAGTGCTGTATGGCAGAGATTTTCTTGGCCTCACTGTTGCTGTGTGTTGAGAGATTTTAGCCATCTGCTGACCAAGCTTGATAGAACTCACAAAAGGTTTCTTTTGATCCTCTGGATTCGAGTAATTGTCTCGATTTCTAACAGGGCTGGAAGACGAGCTGCCACGGTCTCAAAACCTGCGGAGGAGCAGCAGAGGAGGAGCAGCAGAGCGAGTCGAAGAGCAGCGTTGCATGGCTGGCGCATGATGTAAGTCCTGTGGATCTGGCAGAGCTGTGGCCATGGGAACCTCCAGTGCTCTGGGGCCAGCAAGGGAATGCAGGGCTAACCCTGCAAATGGGGGTGCAGCTGCTGCCCAGGGGTGCCCTGGCACCAGAGAGACTGGAGGGGCATAAGGTCCTTTCCAATCCTAACTATTCTATGGTTACCTCCCATGGCCAGATGAGGACTAGCTGCAAGTTTGGACATTTGGCAATGAAGCTCTGCTTAGTGATAACAAACACAAGTCTTGCATTTCTGCTTCTAATTTTGAAGCAGCAAAAGTTGTGTATTTGAACTCCATTGTCTGTGTCACTGGATGGTTTAACATGAGCTCTTTTAGAAATATATGTGGTAGTCTTATGTGACTAAAAGTTACAACAGTGACTGAAACAGAAATAATCTGTTCTATTACACTGAATATTTATAGAAAACAGCCTTTGGATGTACCTTAAAAAGGAATTTATGCTTCTGCAGTGAAACAGGTTAAAATCCACTCTCTTGTTTGTCATGTGCAAATATACAATGAAATTGTCTCTGTGTGTTATAATTTCATATAATTTGTGCACAGAAATTGCAAAGGTATCTTGCATATTTTTTACTGCAAATGTGAAGTTGATGGAGAAGACATGGGGATGTGGCTGTTGATTTACATGATTTACTTTTATTGGTTCATGTTTTTCATGGGGAATGCTTTGTTCTATCAGTTCTGTAGGTAACAGTGGTATATCTTTGGAAGTTGATAGTGTAAACTGGCCAGTTCTTGAGCTGTGACTTTCTTGATTGTTGCTACTGCATCAACAGATAGGCAAGCCTAATAAAATTAAATGTGTCATAAACTAAATGTTTTTAAATGTGATACTGATGAGATTCAAAGAAGTGCTTACAGTTTCCCAGGTTTGCCATTCAAGCAGTTTGTTTATACAATTTATAAAACTGGAATCTAACCTTAGGATCTGAATTTTTCATCAGTTTCTGTGTGCTTAAATGTTGCAGTTTACCATTGTTATTGTTCTGGTGCATATGTAACTTACAAAGCACTAACAATGAAAATTACTTTACTTTTGAGGGTTTAGCCCTTTTGCTGTTTATCCACATATCTTGCCTGTTTAAGTGAGCATGGAATGTTAAAACCTCTTGGCATGTCTGAAAGCCCTATGAAATACATATGAACTGAGTTACTCTGCTTGACAGATTTTATAATGAACTCTACTTTGAAATTACTAGAAATTAGTCAGCTGGATATTAGAGGAAGAGTTCTCTTCCAATATCAAGATTGTGCTAGAACATCTAACTAGAGAAAATCATGTAAAATATTGTAGACTAAAAAAACCAAATCAACCATACCAGAAGTCAGTCTTGAATGTGTTGCAAAGCTAGTGTAAATAGAATTCTCTTTTCTGTTACACAGTTTTTTATATTAAGAACAATAGTATCAAGCAGTAATAGGTTTTGTAACTTTTACTTGCTTTTGAAAGAGGTCATACTGCTTCAGTCTGTACCAGGCATTTCATGTACTCTTAAGCTCCATAGGAGATACCTGTGAAGTATTTTCTACCATAAATTCCAGTGTTTAAGTTTCATCAAGTAGTGGTGAATTTCATGTTGCACAACATGGTTTGTATTGTGTTTTCCTTTCTGCAATTGGCTTCTAAGTCTCTCAGTCTTGCAGATTCACTGAAATGCTGTTGAAGAAACAAATGATGCTTGAGAGATGATGCAGGGAAAGATGAGATAATTTTTTTCCTATACTGAGCTCCCATTTTGGGAATTACTAAAGTGTTTTATTGTGCAGTTTTTATGACTTGGGTCTTGCTTGCTTAGAAATCTGAAACACTGAGTGAAATCACCAGGAAACCCACCATTATGTCAGCTGTTAATAATACATAGTTGTGTTCTCTAGCATAATATATATGCTCATATTTTGTTAGTAATTCAGATATCTGGAACCATCTTGTAAGTGATTTTAATCTAATTTTTAATTCATGCCAGCAACCTAGAATTCTTCTTCCAGGTGTTTTAATGACTATTTTAATATACCATGTCTGTCATACTGTATGGCTTTCAGCTGATCATAAATCCTTTGCACTGCAGCTGATGTTAAATACTTATTTCTTGTGTTTATAATATAATTACAGATGTAGGTTGGGCTTTTATGCTCTCAACTATGCCAAAACTAATGAAATTTGATCGCAGGTGGGCACTGAACTCCCTTGCAGTCATTCAGAATTTGCAGTCTTAATGAATTTTAAAAAGGAAACTTATCAAGACTAATCATACTTCCAGCACTGAAATAATTTTAAGCAACACCAAAATGTACCACAAAGCCCCAGCCTCCAGAAAATGTCATTTTTGCTCTTTGGAAGTTGCTGAAGAAAAAAAAAATTAATTTTACTGTACAGAATTTGGTTGTTAAAGCGATTAGGATTGCTATGCACACCAGCCACAGTCCACAGGAAGCAAGTAAAAACTTAAACCACTTTACAGCACTTCTGTTTCTGTCCCTATCAGTATGTATGTTGTACTGGCATCTCTCACACACCAAGATTATTGTGCTTACCTATATTTATTATTTGGGGGTATGTGCTTTGTTTAGTGTATTTGGAGTGGTTAAAAAGTGTTAGAAGCCTGACATGATTAGGGGTTAATATGATGAATGATGTGTGTTGCATTGGGCAGTAGCCTTAAGTTTGGAAGGGGTCAACCATTATCAGAAGATCTTTAATCAAAGAGATTTGTTCCAGCATTCCAGACTTGCAGCATGTCTATGCTTTTATGGATTACCAACTAGTTATATCAGGAATGGAGCTGGGGTGGGGAGAAGAGCAGATTTTTTGTGGAGTTGGTTTGGTATTTTAGTAATGTCAAGTTTTAGGCTGCCTGGTAAGTGGTATTTTGTGTTATCTTTTGTATTATCTAAGTGTGATTACTTTGCCTGTACTGTTTATTGGCTGCTTCAGAGAAACCTAACTGTCTGGGATATCAAAATATTTTCTATTTAAAGTTCTCCTAAAACTTAAATTTTGATGGCAGTTTTCTGAATATTTTTGTTAAAAAGTGCAACTGCAGGACAGCTCTATGTTTTCTGTAACTTTTGTTTGTTTCTTAACTGATTTAGATCTTAAATACTGAAAGTGAACAGCTGCTGTTATAGGCTACTTGAATGTCTTGGTTACTCTGTTCCAAGAAATCTTATGCTCTTTGAATCTTGCATGGAACTTGTATTGAAAATGTAAGCAGTGTTACCGGTGGTTGCCTATTACTAATGTTCACCTCAGACCATTTTTTTGTTTCTCTGGTCTATAGTACTTACTGCTAAAGAGATTCAAACCCTTCTCATTCTATATACAGATACATCATTTTTTCTTGTGCCCTTTTTCTGACTCTGTCTCAGGTAGCTAGGATTTTTAAATTTGATGGAGGAAATGTAGCTAATCCCACCTTAAATATTTTTGATCAGTTAGTAAATACTGGCTATCAACTTCATTTTCTGATGTGTAGATTCTTCGTTACTGACACAGTACTTAGCTTACACATGATTGACTGTTACAATGGTATCTTTAAAGTTGGTTTTACTGTAGTATGTTTGACTTCTTTAGTGCTGAGTAAATGGATATTCATCCCTTCAAAATTGTTTTGACACCTGTTAGTTGTACCCTATGGACTGAGGAGTGTGAATTTTCTTCCAGTTTGCCAGAGTTGAAAAAAAGATGAATGTAAGTTTCCGAAGGCTCAGTCCTCAGGCAAGCTGTGGCCAGTACAATGTGGATGATAGAATTTGTTTTACCCTCCACCCTCAGTTAAATTAGTGCTCTTTGCAGTTTTCCTGTACCCGGTAAGATTTTCTTCTTTGGGCCTGGTATTTCTGTACAGTGAAGTTGCCTTTACAGAAGGGGAAATGTAGCTTTCTGAGGGTCATTTCACTAAATTGTTAAGTCGTTCTCTGAATTTGAGACCATTTTTTGATACAGTGCTTTATATAAGCCAGTCTGAATGCTAACTTTGTGTGATTTTATTATTTGAAAAGCTGTTCTTTTTAAGTTGGGCACTAACTGAAAGTTTTAGAGGTGCCAAATAATTATGTATTACTTGCAGTGGTAGCCCCACTACTGTGCAGCTTTTGATGGGCTTTTTTGTTGGCTGATTTTTATTTTTTTTTTCTCAGTATGGGAATGTTGAGCATTGAAACAACTCTCACGTATCAGTGCAGTGCAATTAAGTGTCTTTTAAAGGCAAAAAATAATTTTTACTACCACTGAAATGCTTTAATATTTACTACTTTGAAGTTTTTGGTGATAACTGCTAGTAGTAGCTGGACAGGAAATAAAGGAAGCTGTTGCCCTAGGTGGCTGTATACTGCTCCTCATGAAAATGAAAAGCTGTACTTCTTTAAAATTGCAGGCTGGCAGAAACTTGTGTAGGAGTCTCTGTTGGTGCTCCTCCAAAACAGAACTATTGATATTTAATTTTCAGCTTAATTACAACATAAACATCTTTCCTTTCCTCCTCCAAACACAAATATTGGGTTTAAGAAAGTTGGTTGTGAGGTATTTTTTTGGTCTTGGTGCTTCAAGTATATAATAAAACTTCAATGTATTTTGTAGTATTTCTTTTCAGTAGATTATAAAAAGACACTTGAAAAATTAAGTGTTGGTAATGCTGTGCACTAGTATTTATTGATTTTATTACATTTTAATTGGACTTCCTGAGGATAATGTATCACTGGCTTTGATATAGAAAGGCAATGTGGTGTAGGACACATTGTTATGTATAAGTAAGAGCTGAGTTGTTACATTTATCAGGACACTTAAGTTCTTGAGTCTGAATCATCAAGAATGCGAAAACAAATAAGGTGTAAGGAGTGTAGTGGAGTGTCACTACCTGACTGTGGAAATTATTGTTCTCTGTCAAATCTACACTTCTGCACACCCACACAAGGATTTCTACTATTATATTTAATTCTTTCTGCTTTAGTACATACCTATAGGAATTACTAAGAGTTAGAGGCTAATCAGAACTGTCCAGCCCTTATCCTAGGACTTTATCCCTACTTGGAATTGTGTAAATGAAGCCCCAGACTGCTTTATAGAATATCATTGGAAGAACTCTATGCCTAATTTGTCTCTGAACCTGGGAAGTGACGTCTACATAAATATGCCTCAATTTATGAATAACAAATGCAAATAGCTTTACTTGCATTTAACTTACTAAACTTCATGTTAGCTTCTTGTTAATAATAAATTATTCCTATTTAGTGCTTGTAGGATCATAAGTATGGTTTCTGTTGGACTTTTTAAGAACGAAAGGCTAAACTAAAACTGAGTGAGAACTTTCAGAAAACCACTCATTTGTAAATGTGTGTATTAAATGTAGAAACTCCACTGCTTTGATAAGGAAATCCAAGAGATGTTGGTCGATGAGAAAAAGAACATGAGCCAGCTTCAGTGTGCGCTTGCAGCCCAGAAAACCAACCATATCCTGGGCTGCATCAAAAGGAGCATGACCAGCAGGTTGAAGGAGGTGATCCTGCCCCTCTACTCTGTTCTCGTGAGACCTCACTTGGAGTATTGTGTGCAGTTCTGGTGCCCTCAACATAAAAGGGCCATGGAACTGTTGCAATAAGTCCAGAGGAGGGCCATGAGGATGATCAGGGGACTGGAGCACCTCCCATATGAAGGCAGGCTGAGAAAGTTGGGGCTGTTCAGCCTGGAGAAGAGAAGGCTGTGTGGAGATGTCATGGCAGCCTTCCAGTATCTGAAGGGGTCTGTAAGGATGCTGGTGAGGGACTCTTCATTAGGGACTGTAGTGATAGGACAAGGGGTAATGGGTTAAAACTTAAACAGCAAAGGTTTAGATTAGATATAAGGAGGAAGTTCTTTACTGTGAGGGTGGTGAGGCACTGGAATGAGTTGCCTGAGGAAGTTGTGAATACTCTATCTTTGGCAGTGTTCAAAGCCAGGTTGCACAAAGCCTTGGGTGACATGGTTTAGTGTGAGATGTCCCTGCCCATGGCAGGGGGGTTGGAACTTGATGATCTTTAGGTCCTTTGCAACCCCAATTATTCTATAATTCTGTGACCTGGAGAATTGTCTTTGGTGTTCTCTCATTAATGCAGTTATTCACTAACTTCTTTCTAATATCTTTCATTAGAGTCCTCCTGGATGTTTCTTCAAGTGTCTTGTGATGGAAGGGAAATATTTTTGAAGTTATAATGGATTTTACGCAGTGTCATAGCGAAAACTGGCCTAATAACAGCATTTCTATTTGAAGAGAAGAATTAAAACCAGTCATGACCACTTCTCATATGAATGGACATATCACAGAAGATTCTGACATTGAAGTAAAAAATGTACATCTTGGATCTCCTGAGGAACCTCAGAAGCACAGAGAAATGGGGGTTGATTGCCCTGGCGATTTGGGCTCCAGGATGATGCCCATGCGGCGGAGTGCTCAACTTGAGCGAATTCGACAGCAACAGGAGGACATAAGGCGCAGACGGGAAGAAGAGGGAAAGAAACAAGAACTGGACCTTACTGCTTCTATGAGGCTAAAAAAACTGGCACAAATTCCTCCTAAAACTGGAATAGATAATCCTATATTTGACACAGAAGAAGGAATTGTTTTGGAGAGTCCTCATTATACTGTGAAGACACTAGGTAGGTAAAATGTAATGAATGGACTAATAGGGAAAATAATTAGTTGATATGATACTAATGTTCTTTTAGGCCAGTGGAAACCCAATTTAGCTAATTCGTATGCAGGTTTAATGTCTTCTGGTTCTTTGGATTTGGGGTGATTTGAGGGTTTATGTATTTATTTAGTCAAGCATCAGCCTGTGTGCTTCAGCAAATAGCTTTTCAAAACTGATTCATTGGGGGACCAGTCAAATGCCCTGTAGATAACTAATGAATTCAGTGATGTCTCCATTGTCTTTATGCTGGGGAAAACCATGCAAATAATACCCAATTTTATTATGTTTGATGAAGCACAGACCAGGATAAGCAATTAATAAACACTTATTGTAATTTAAAATCAAAGCACAAGTTTTTAATATTTCAGAGAAACACTCTGGGGATTTCTTCTGACTGTCTTGCATTATCAGTTTTTCACCTTATATAATTTACACTCTTAAGGTGTTGATAGTGAAAATCTGCTTACCTTAACACTTGGACATTGATGAAAATGTAATGTTAGTAATTTTTAAAGAGAGTGGTTTTGAAGTTGTTTGCTTCATAGCTGCCATTGTTAGATGACAGCTTCTTTCTTTTCTTAGATTCTTTTCTTAGAAGGAACACGAAACAGAAGATGCAAAGATTGATGTAAAACATTAGAAGTGAAAGGCGAAGAGTTTTAGGAAATGTAGTTAGGCTATATCATGATAGATCTGTATATGACCAGGGAGCTGAATTAGGGCTTCATAGGCATCTATTTCAACCAGAGAAGTCATGACATAATATTGGCAGGCACGAGAACATACTACTGCTATTTCCTTGCTGGACATAGTCATACTAACAATTTGGATCAAGTAGACTTAAGATTCGGGAGGAGGATTTATAATAGTTAAGAACTTCTGTTAGGAGTGATGGTTTGGTTATACTCAACTGTGATGTTGAGTTGCAAACTTAAAAAACATGTCGTAAATGAAATGCTGTGAATCTCTTAACTTACATAATCCATAAAAAATTTCTGTTTGGTCATCAGTGCTGTCAAAAACTGAGTCATAATTTTAAATCTAGCAAAGTTCTTCTGCAGTAACTTTGCCTCTTCCAAAATCTTCCTCCACTTTTAAGCACACCCTTTTTCCAGTTTCCTGATTAATCATACTGACATCTGACATTTGAGAAGAATTTTTTTTTTTTTTTTAATTCTGAAAGCTGTCACTGATTAATATCAGGGCCAGGGATGTTGCCTTACAAACATATATACACACATGCACACTCACAGAATAATATGGGCTCATAGAGAGGATTTGAGTTCATTATCTCTTTTGCTTTTTTATTGGATACCTGAACTGGAGAGGCCTAATTTTTTGTAAATTTACATATACAACTTTCTGGTCTCTGAGAAACTTGCTAGCCCCTGACTTTGTCCAAAACCTACCATTATTCAGTCTTAAAATACTGATTTTTAGTTTTGCTTTTTTTATGGTTAGGGTTTGTGTGTGTGTGTGTTAGTTAATCAGTAGAGCTTCTCAGAATGTATGTTTAAAATAAGAATATTGACCTGATTGTCTGTTTTTTTAGTTTTGCAAATGTTTCATAAGTTCCGGCGTTAAATGTGGCAGATCTCTGCCGAGTCCTTAATCTTTTCATGTTAAAAGGCAGACTAGATTAAGGAGATTGGATTGTATTGATAAAACAGGACACAGTCAAAACAATTTTAAAGAGCATGTTTGTTATTAAAACAGTATATGATTTAGACAGCTGTCTTAATGGAAATAATTTGATGTGCATCTAGAACATGTGGATGTAAGTATCTGACTTTTTCATAGCAGTTTACTTCTGTAAAATGCAGAGAAGTTTTTGCTTGCTACAGTCCATTCAGATAATTTAGTTAAATGAGTAACTGACACTTTGAACCTTTTTGGCTAAAGTGAACTGGGGGTTTTAGAGGAAAATGTGCCTATTTGTTTGGCTTTGGGGTGGGTTTGGTGTTTTTTTTTTTAATACTTATTTATAAATATGTTATAAATAAAATTTCAGAAATAGTTATGGATAAAACAATATTTAGCCCTGTGATTCAAGTAATATGTGGAGTATTAGTGTACTAATACCAGCACATAGAGTTACTTTAGGGATCTGTAAAAAGCTTGGGAATTAAGATCTTAGTGCTGACATATAATAAATCCAGTCGTATCTTAAGTTTGCTGTTCATAATTTTTTCTTTGAGGTGATAAACAGCAGCTATTTTCTTTTTCTAATCTAACATGTTAGGCTGTGACCATGGGTCCTCCCCTGCAGTTGCATACTTTTGCCCTGCAGTCTTTTGATTAATGTGCATATCGCACAGTGCTCGGTCACATTCCAGCCATTTCATAGCCTAATGGAAAAAAGACTGCAACACTACTTGTAAAAGAAGACTCTTTAAAAAGGTACTTGATTGGTAATTGATCTGCGATTAAAAAGTGGACTTGTTCTGCCAAAGAACCCTGATTTTTTTCTGTGAGTAAATGCAGATGTTAGTCTTTTACTGATCTTTTTATCTCCAGACAACCCTTGCAGTAGGATATGTCTAGAGATGGAGTCTTTGTTGCTTGGATTTTTTCTAAGACTACCGAAACAAAAAACGTGCAACAAAATCTAATCTCTGGTTTAGAATTCAGAAGCAGGAACCTAGAGAGAGCTAGCCAAATGTGTATGTGAGTTACTTCTATTAAACAAGTGACTAGGCAATGGATTGCTAGCTTTTGGGGAATGTTCCATTTCACTTCTTTCAAGCATTATTTCTCTTTTAGATATGGGGGGAGGGGGGAAGTGTATTTTTTTTTTCTCTGGGGGGGGCATATGTTAGTATAGGGCTTTTGCATCCAGCACAAAGAAGGATTCAGTATAGAAAGGAATTATACAGGGAGGAGAGAGTACTGTGGTAGTCTGACAGAAAGGGTGCCACAGAAGGAAATAGTAAAGTGCTGAAACAAGAATATGTAGAGGCATCTAGGAATAAGACATCTTTTTATGCAGAATAAGATGTCTGTATTTATCTTATGGAATATGTTTTAGAATTGTGTGTGTACATATGGGTATTATGCATTTGGATCCTCTGATATATAAGGGGGGATACACAATTAAAAAATAATGGAATAAAATAGTTTATGCATAGGGAGAGTTAGAAGAGGTGAGGTTCTGTAATGCCTCACTGTTTTTTGAATCTGGTAACAGTAACAACTGGTAGAATTTTGGGTTGGTGTGTTTAACTGGGCAGATATAAGTAGGAACTTTACAGTAACACCTGTCTGGTTTACACTTTTTATTAAATGCTTGAAAATAGTGCACTTCCTCTGACTTGGGAGTATCAGTTGCTGAGGTGCTTTGATAATGTGCATACTGCACTCAATCAGAATTTTGGCAGCTGACAGTGTCCTATTTAGCAAATATTCTTGCTTGTAGAATGTTCTTTAGCCTTCTCTCCAAATGGCATTTCCCTCTGTGTGGTAAGCAGTCTATTGTGTATACAAGTCTCTAGTGAGACAGTGTCTGCCTTAATTAGTGTTATGAGCTGTACTGGATTTCACCTGTGGAATATCCTGCACAGCCAGAATCTAAGCTTTCCATGCAGCTTTTGTACTACTGCACTTAGCTTCCTTGGTGGTTACAGGAAGAAGCCTTTGACCTTTTGTGGGTAGGATGTTTTTGGCATGTGTGGAATGGTTCTGGAAGGGTTGGGTTTGGTCTGTTCGTTGTCCTGCAGACAGTACAGAATGAGAGTAGTAGCTCTGTATTGTTTGTTTCCTTTTATTATACAGAAGACTGACTTGCAAACTCAGAATTGAAAACGTGTAGGTATTCTTTGTCCAAAATGAAAATCATTAAACTCATTTCAAATGTGTAATTTATTCGGAATTATAGTTTTCATGTGCCCAGTTATCAACTGTTTTAATCTTGTGCTCAAGTTTGAGTCTAGCATTGTGTTCAGAGTACTGGTGAATTTGAGGTTAAAACTGGGTAAAGGAAATTCCTCACAGAATATAGCTAGGTTAGTAGTTGGTGTCTAGTAATCCTCTGTGAATTTTCATGTAAAAAGTGCAACTTAGATGATGTCTTGATAGCATTCCTATTTTAATGTCATTCAGTTAGCTCGTAACGAATAAATGAAGGTTCCTGAACTTTAGCTGATATTTTGACACCAGTAAGGGAGATTGACCTCACTATCAAGTCAAAGTTGTAAAATGTGGGATTTTCTTTGTTGTTCATTTTTTGAAACTATCAGGATTCAAAATTCTAGCTTACTTGAATTTATTAGAACAGAAGATAGTTGACTGGCCTCTTGTGGCTGAAAATATTTTTGTCAGATAATGTGTGAGAATGCATATATTATTTCAGGCTCAAAACATTTACTGTTTTTTTTTGTCTGCTTGAGGATTTCTTACCTGAGTTGATTCACATTATAGGTGGTATACATATTCCTTGTTTTAGGTAGCTTCTCAGTGGAAACTGACATAGTTTGCAAAAATTCTGATTGGTTCAAAAACATGTTAATTTGACAGTCTTTAAAAAGCATCTATAAAGTATTAGAGTAGTTCTTGAAGCTCAGTAACTTAGTACATGTGTAGTATTCTGCAAATATGTAGAAACTGATTATTAAAATTCATTAAAATATTTTATAGTCTAAATAGAACTTATAATCTTGTAGGTAAAAGATGAAGACTCTCTTCAGGTGCAGATGACTTTCAGAACTCTTGACAGTTGACTTTTTTTCATTCATACCTTTTTATTTTAATGCGCCAAGACTGAGCGCAATTTTACATTCAAAAATTGGGTGTAGTTTACTTATCACCCATGCTATAACTAAGCAATACTTAGTTATCTACCATGGCAGATATACATGGAATGATGTATCAGAATAGCACTTTGCACTCGATGACCTCTGAAGGGCCCTTCCGACCCACATATTCTATAATTCTATGAATATAACTGAATGTTCTGTGATTAAGATTAGTTTAGCAAAGGAGTTATTTTCATGTGGCAAAATTGTCCCTCTTTGACATTTAGCTATACATGAACTGCAGTTATTGGATTTTTTATGATTTCTTTTAGAGAAGACCTGTTCCTGCAAATAGGAATTTATATTTAAACAGTATCAGCTTTTTTTTATATCTCCTTTTACCAACTTTGATTTTTTTTTTATTCAGGTATGTTCTGCTACTAAAAGTCAGAGTAAACTTGCATATGTCATTGCTGGTTAAAAACAGTAACAGCAAAAAAACTTTTTATAAAAATCTTTATATAAACATTGCTTAACTATGAATCTTGTTAACTCGTATCTTATTTGTATTTTGTTATTTCCTACCTAGAAGTGGAAGAACTGTTAACTTCCCTTAAGCATATCCAGCATGTTTTGGTAGACCCTCAGAGCCAAGAGGATATCTCTCTCGTTTTACAGCTTGTTCAAAATACTGATTTTCAGAATGCTTTTAAGATACACAATGCTGTTACAGTGCATATGAACAAAGCCAGCCCTCCATATCCTCTCATCTCCAACGCACAAGAACTAGCACAAGAGGTATGTACAGTATGCTTCTCTGTGATATATGTAAAACCTATAATCATAGCTGTTGTTGAAATATGTACCTGTCAAGCTTGTCTGACTTACTGAATGTGAATATGAAAGGGTTTATAATAGTCACTGATTGCTGTATCCAGTTTTTCCAGATTTCCAAACTGTAACCAGAATAATATTTTGAGATACAAACTCCCTTTTTAGCATGGATAGATATGCAACAGAAATGGTACTATGTTTAAACATAGGGAAAGGGAGTGGTTATGAAAATCTAACTCCTTACCTTTAGTATTCTTTATTCTAAGTAGTCAGGAATTGAATTGCAGCTTTTTGTTACTGATTTTCCTCTGAGCTGAGCCATGATTCTTAAATTGAGAGGCATCTCTGGAAACACAGCCGTACTTGAAACGAGCAGTATTGCTTTAAAGTGAGCAACAGACCCCTTGATACTTTCTTTCAATGTTAAAATTACTGCTGTGCTGGTCAGATTGCACGTAAATTTTGTCTGACAGATTATAGCTTCTTATAAGATCTGATGCATCTTTTAGAAAGTATTAAAGTATTGTGTTAGAAATTTACTTGAGCAAGATTTTTAACTTTAATCTTTTACAGGTTCAGCCAGGTTCACTACTTTCTTCGATACTTACTTTAGTATAGATGGGCAATACCTGTATACCTACTTTTATAAGCATTACTAGTAATTTAGAGAAAACTAGTAATTTAGAGAAAACTCTGCTGTGAACAGAATGAGTTTCTGCATGTGGCTGGATACAGCCAAGGCACTCTGAAGGGTTGCTCAACAACTTTATCTTCATTTTCTATGGCCGGGTGCAGGTATATATTGAAGTGTGGCTACACCTTATATGGGTATACATTTGTTAATATGCTTAAAGTTTAAATTTTGAGCTTGAATACCAGTATCAGTGCAAGCAAAGCCAGATTTGGAGGCTGAGTAAATGTTCCTGCATTTAGCACCCCATGAACCAAACTTAGCCATTCAAAAACAGGCTCTGGTGCACCAGTTGGAGTACCTCCACCAGTACATAGCTGTTCTTCAGTTACTCAAAGGTACATCACTCCAATTTCAGTATGCCAGCAAGTTGGTTTTCTTTTTGTTTTTTTGTTTGTTTGTTTTGGGGTTTTTTTTTGGGGGGGGGGGAGGGGATTGTCTGGTTTTCTTTCTGCCTGAAGTAATTTTTTTTAACAGTTCTTTCCACTCTCCTTCCTTTTTCTAGTCTTTAGCCTTGTAAGTCAAGGAAGACAGCATTGTAGCAAGTTTGAACTTCTTTTGCAGAAGAAATTACTGATTCTTGAGGGATGTAACTTAAATACTATCTAAAGGTGCAGTGTGCTGACTAAATTGCAGCTCAGGATTTTCCTGTTTAGGTCTGTCAGCAAGACTGTGCCAAAACCAGGTGGGAGTATTTTACATAGGAGCTTTCCTCTGGCTTTTTATCAGGCTGTAGGGTGCTATAGGATCCTCAGTAGGCTGCTTTGATGTCTGTGAGCCTGAAGGAACCTTTTCATCTAACTTCTGATTGTAAAATACTTCCCCAAACATCCACTTGACACAAGCCTAGCTTGGGATTTCATTCCGATACAAGCCAAGGGTTTTGAATCTTCATTTATAATATAGAAAGTTACAGATATATTTCTTAAGAAAGCTGTTTTTTCCTCTTCATAAATATGAAATACTTTTATTCGCTGCTTAATACAAATTTCCAAGAAAATATGCCTAGCAAAAATCTACATTTGTTTTCAGATCTTCATATTCCTCCCCATCTTCCCTACCCCTCACCTTCCCAACACATTCCTCTTTCTTTTCCAGGTGTTTTGCTAAATACTAAAATTAGAGTGCTGTAAAGCCATTCTCATGTCTCTGAACAATCCATAAAGAAAATATTTCTTTACTCTGAAGATCATTTTCTTATCACCCAGAAGAGAGACATTCGTTTTGATTCTTCATCTCCCATCCTTGTCCAGTCTTGAAATTCCTGAAAAGCCAATATATTGCATATGTCTGTTTCCATTTTCAGATGTAATCTACTTTCTCAGTGAGTCATCTTTGGGTGTATTTAAGTGATCTGTATTTTGCAATATGTTAAATAGCATCCTGAAGCAACTGAGCCAGAAATTCAGGACAAATATTTCTGACTGACAGAAGTGTCTGACGAAGAACACTTTGAAGCCTCCATTCACTCTGTACTTCCTGGTACATCCTGAATACAAGATGCTTGTGCTTATGCTTGTTTTTTTGAGATCCTATACTCCTTTTGGAAAGGTTACTGTATTTGTTATGCTAGCCATTTGGGAAGAAATAATTTCTGCTTTAGGAAAAGTTGGGTTTGTTGGTTATTTTTTTTTCAGTCTGTCAAAATGCCTGTCTTGATACCCAGGTTTTTTCTTGTACTTTGATTTTTGGTTATGTCTCTTTTCCATGCCTAAACATAGGCATGAGAAGCTCCCTCAGAAAACAGTTTACTTATTGTTTATTAACTTCAGGGTGTTTTTGAAAAGAATTGCAAATGCCTGGGTTTGAGATACTGGTAACATCTTGATGATAAAAGCTGCAAGGCATTACAAGGAAAAATAGCAGATACATGCATAACATTAATTTTAAATGGCAAGTAATCTAGTGTGCATATTTCAGTGCACAGGTCATCAGTGACAGTGTTTAATTCAAACTGTTTTGGAATGCATGTCCTCATATAAAGTTACAGACATTTTGTTTGAGGTCTTATGATGTGGAAGAGAACCTGTTCTAGAGCACATGCTTCTGTAGCTCTAACAGGAAAAGACAGTTTGCAACATAATTTCATATTGCAACATGGAACATCCTTTTTTTTTTTAGAAAAAAAAGGTAAATATTAATATTTAATTAAACTGCAGTTGTGGAAGTGTGTTTGGGGAGAGTTATCGTTTGCAATGAAGTTAATTTAAAAAATGTTTTCTTTTACTCTTTAATCACTTTTTTAAAATGTAATGTCTTATCAACAGTGTGTTGTGAAAACTTTTTGATTTTGGATTTTTTAACCATTAACAGTCATGAGAGCAGAATGGTGCATTTTTATTTTCTAGTCTCCCTTAGAAAATTATTAAAACTAGTAGTGTACTGGCGCAGTTAACTTTTCCCAGGAAGTCTGATAACCAGGCACCAACAGCTGAAGATTTTTCTTTCTTTTGAAAAGAAACTTTAATTGACTTTAAAAGGTAGAATGAAGCACCTGAGCTTAAGGAATTTATTTTAGAGAGCTAATCCTTATGTAATGTGGTGTACTCCAAATCTAAAATAAAAATAGCCAGGAAACATCAAGTGTAATTAAATTGATTTTTAAGTCCATTTAAAATAGACCAAGATGGGGGAAAGGATTATGGGACCATGGTCTGAATCTTGACCTTGTAAGACTTAAACAGGGGAGATTTAGGTTAAATACAAGGATGAAATTCCTTACTGCGATGATGGTGAGGCACTGAAACTGGTTGCCTAGAGAAGTTCTGAAAGCTCCATCCTAGTGTTTACACTCCTAGTGTTCAAGGCCAGGCTGGACAGGGCCTTAAGCAACCTGATCTAGTGTGAGGCATCCCTGCCCATGGCAGGAGGTTTTGAACTAGATGATCTTAAGGTCTTTTCCAACCCAAACCATTCTATGATTCTGTGATTGGATGCATCATTCAAGACAGTTTGTAATTTTTGGCCTGTAACAGCACGTATCAAATACCTTAAAGATATTCTTGCTGTTAAATATATTTAATAGGCTGAAAGTATATAGACTATGTTTCTGAAGGTTTCAGACTTGCTACTGTTCACTTCAGCAAGTGCAGGCAATTAAACTACATCAGTACTTTGAGAGGATGCACTGGAAGCCTGCCACTTCTGATATAAATGCATTAGAATGTGCTTGTATATTCCCTCTGACAGATCTTCTCACCTGAGAGTAAACAACAAATGATTTTGCAGGTGTGGTTAAATTCTCAGTATTTAGTATCATTTCAATATGTGCCTCCAAATTGTGGTATGTATAGTGAAACCAAATTGGTAGCTTTTGGGAAGCTGCTTGAACTGAAGTTAACAAAATTAACAATAAGATCTAGGCTGAAGAGTTAAGAAAATACTATTATTGCTACGTATTTAGTATGGATTGCTATGCTACCTGTAGTGTGTCACTGCTGGAATGACAGCCTATATTCAAATTTCTTTGTCTGATAAAACTGTGGAATTCATTAACACAAATTACGAAGGAATCTGACATGCAGCAATACTGGTGTAGTAAGTGATGTATATAGCAACCTGATGCTTTCCTAGAGCTTCATTAAATAAACAAATACTAAATGCATCTTTCTCTTAGGGGAGGGAGGATGTGATTAAAGTTTGGAATAATCAAATTATTGAAAGCAGAAATTCAACTTGATTAAATGATATTCACTGCACGCAGAATGACTGGTTGGGCATGGTTGCTTTCTTTTCCTCTATCAAATCCCCAGTATTTGACCTTGCATTCAAGAGGTGTCTTGCTTGCAGGACTTCTAAGTTGCTTTCTAAATAGACTTTCTTGTAAAAGAGTCATTCAGATGGAATAAATAAGGATTTAAAATCTTGTAGCTTCTTCAAGAAATGAAAGTCACTTTAAAGTCAGAGACTGAAAATAAAGCTTTATTAGAGTCTTTTGCATATAAAAATCTCTTCTTTCAACACAGTGGAATATTTGTTAGTGAAATGTACCCTTTACAGTGCTCTGTTTGCTCTATGGCAAAACTCAGGCTGAGCCAGGGATAATAGCTTCCTGACCAATTCAGAGGTATGACTGAAAGTCAGGCCTCTAAGAAGCTGAATTTTCTGTTCTCTATGGCTAAGAAATCAGTTTTAAAGAAATAAATAAATCTGGCTTCTTGTTTGACTGTTGTAAGCTATACGAGATTTGTTCACCAGGAGGGATGTTCTAGGGATGTCAAAAGGAAGGCTTTTGGAGATTATGCCAGGTTTATTAGCAAGCACAGGAACTTCTTCCACGTGACACTGTTTTCTTGGCAGCATAAGGGTCTTGCTCCATGGGAACAGTTAACTTAGTGGCTTCTGCTAGGATTTAAAATTATCTTTATGGCTTTCATTACTTTTACCTGGTAGCTTCCAAGAGTTGTTAGCATTTCTGTAGATAATTCCTCCTAAGATAGAGGCTCTTCAGACCTGTAGGTATTATTAGAACACACAAAAAAAACCCTGAATTATTTTCACTTTGGAATATGTGTTTTCTTGATTCTTTGATGTCACATTATCTCATTCTGAAGAGTAAACAGCTCTTGGAAAAAGTCTTTTCCATACCACTGGAAGCTGCTGCTTTGGTATGTATAATTTACTCTTGATGTCTCTGGATTCATCTGTGCCTTTGGATTTGCGTGCCTTTGGTCAGAGTAGACCAGATAATGACTAATGGAAGAATCTTCTTCGGCCTCAACTTTAGCTAAGAGGGACTTCACTGCTCCTGGGATTCTCTGTAAGCGCATCAGTCTGCTTGCAAGAGGTGATAGCAAGGGATGATTGATAACTGTGTAAGAAAGCAAACCTTTTTTGACAACTGAGGCTGCTTGAGAAAAAAAACCTGCCCTTCTGTTAATGGGGATTATTTTGGAACGAGCCAAAGAAACCTGATTTTCTGGGATCTTTTAAAGTTTTGACTTGTATACTTTGAGGCAGGGACTTCAGGATGCATTGCAAATCTGTCTTGGGATCTATGGTCTTCCTGTTGATGGAAATAGCTTGGGTAAAAATAAGCAACTTGCTTTTAAGGAAAAGGAAGAATAATCACGTTAATGAGAAATTAGTCCATTTAAAAGATGAGGCATATTCACTTAATAGACTTCATCATGACTGATTTCATTATTGTGTTCCTTACTAGAGTTTATTTTTTTATAAAAGTGTGTGTGCATCTTTTTGTGTTTGCTGAGCTTATTGTCAGTTTCTGGTATTGACAAATACGCCTGATGCACTGGATACCAGTTTAGATTTGGTAGATAATTACCGAGGCAGAATGTGCTGCAGTTGTCCTGTGGTCTCATCACATGTTTCCCTAATGTGTAGCAGATGAAGTTTGGTCAGCCAGTGTAACTACTACATGGATATACTTTACTTTGAGTGAAAAGAATAATTGCATTTGGGTTTGTGCTTGAGTTGGGGAGGAAGGATTGATAAATCATTGGGAAGATTAAGAGCTTTATTACTTGATTTCTTTTTAGGTACAGAGTGTTTTGAAACCCAGTCACCATAAAGATGGGCAGGAACTTAATGCTTTGCTGAATGCCCCTCATGTGCAGGTAAAACAAAATGAAATTTCTGATCTAGTGGAAGTATTTCTTTATGTGGTTTTCAGTATAACTTTTTTGGTTTTGCAAATGTTTTGTGCTGACTGGGCAAGGATGGAGTTCTATTCTTCAGCTCTGCAGATCCCAATACTAAGAGGAGAAGCTTCCAGTTCCCAGCAAGTAGTGGAAACTTCTAATCAAGTATAGTGCATGAATGTATTCATCCCTTGCTACATTCTCATGTATAACAGGGTAATTTGCACATAAATGATGTAGCAGTAGATCAGTAAGGTCAGAGCAACACATGAGCTGCCTTGCTTATTTCTTGGAGGTTTTGACAACAGTTTCATGCTCAGCATAGGGTGTGTAAAGGGAGTTTTGTCTTGTGATGATGGTGTAAATCCATGAGTAGTTTTCACTGCAGTAACTTCTTATGTCTGTATCCTAATTCACACACAGAGTAAGCTTTAAGTACGTAATTGTGTATTCAATTGGTTGGTTGGGGTATTTTTTTATTCTTTTCCAATTTGAAAGTTTTGGAAAGCATTAAGTACTACATAGATTTTTTTTTTTCCTTTTTTTATTGTTTAAGTCCATTTGCAGTGTTCTGTAACCTGCAGACTATTCAAATTGCAGAATTTCATCAAACTCTACTATTTTGTATTAAGTTTGAATTTTTAATTTTGTGTGAGGTGTGAAATTTTCTTTAACTGAGCTGATTTTGTTTAACACTAGGCACTTTTACTGGCTCATGATAAGGTTGCAGAACAAGAAATGCAACCAGACCCTGTGACAGATGAAAAAATTTATGAGAATGTTGGTGTGTATGGAGGGGAGACGGTTAAAATAGTTCGCATTGAGAAAGCTCGGGATATTCCTTTGGTAAGTACTGGTACTCACTCTGTTATATGTAAAAAAGGTAATAAGCTTTTTGTCCTTTGCAGATTGCTGTGAAAGCTTTGGAATTTGAATGTGGAGGTGATGATTAACTTGTAAACACTCCCCCTCCTCCAAAATGAGAAATAGTCAACAGATGGTAAACTTGTGTGTATCTTCATACAACAGTAGCCATGCTGCCATTTAAAATCTGTCAGCTTGTAAACTTATGTCAACTTGGGTTTGGAAAGGACCCTTTGACAGAAGTCACTGTTTCAAACTTTAGCTTATACATTTGTGACAACCATGGTTGGGTTTTGTTTTGTTTTGTGGGTTTTTTTTGTCATTGCTTTGGGGTTTTTTTTGTGTTTGAGGTTTTTTGTTATTGTTGTTTGAGGTTTTTAAGCAACTCATCTTCTATTTTGCATTTTTCAAATAAGTGTTTACTTAGGAATACGTTTTTTAAAAATCATGAATCTTGTGCAGTGGAGTAATTCAACTTTTCAATCTCTAGTGCAGCTTGAAGAAATAAAGTGGTATTGTTTTTAGTTGGAGCATTGAGTGTATGTATCTGAGCTTTTACTTGAATTCACTTTGAACACAGTTTCTTTACTCCCCTGGCTTGGAATATATACAATAGATGGCTTTGAGTTTCATATGTGTAATAAATTCAGAATGTGTTGCTACTACACAGGGCGCTACTGTTCGCAATGAAATGGATTCTGTTATCATTAGTCGAATAGTGAAAGGAGGTGCTGCAGAGAAGAGTGGGCTGTTACATGAAGGGGATGAAGTTCTGGAGATTAATGGCATTGAGATTCGTGGAAAAGATGTTAATGAAGTTTTTGACTTGTTGGTGAGTTGTACGCTTCTTGTTCTCCCTGCAAAAAATACTGCTTTCATAAGACTGAAGCCTGCTGGATCTACTTGTCATTTATACTCACATTTAGCATTAGTTTAAAAGTGTTTTAATTCTGATAGCTAGTGTTTATATGTAAAGGGCCATTTCAAGTTTCCTTTCTGATGCATAATGTGATATTAAGAAGAATGATGGCAGTTATGTGCAGAAATGAAACCTGCAGGTATTATCAAGAATGCTAGGCTTTGAAAATCTGAATATCAACATTTGGCTCTTTAGCCTGTCATTGATTCACTTCATCTGTAACTGTACTTTTGTCTTTTAAACCAGTTAAGGGGTAGATGAGATGCTGTTAGGAGCTGCCTTTTTAGGGATTTTTTTAAGCATTCACTAAAATATATTATTAATTCTTAACCCTAAGCCGTATTTTGATACTGTATATGAAGAGTTTTGTTGCTTGTTTTATTTTTTTTGTCTCAGGCTGACATGCATGGTACTCTGACCTTTGTACTGATTCCCAGTCAGCAGAGCAAGCCACCACCTGCAAAGGAGACAGTTGTAAGTAGCTCTGCATAAGTTCTTGAGCTTGATGATACCTTGTTTTACCAGTAATGTGGACAAAGTTCTTCTCTAAGTAATTTACATTGTGGAACAAAACTAAAATTAATTGTTTAAATTGGTTTAATTTTTACCAGACTAATACTTGAATTAAGTGTTGAAAGTGATTGATGGTCCTGAGTTCAGCAGTAACAGTCATTTTCCTCCTTCTTAGTAGCTGGTGCAGTGCTGTGTTTTGACTTTCAGCTTGGAACCTCAGAACAGCCTTCCAGTATCTGAAGGGGGCCTACAGGGATGCTGGTGAGGGACTATTCATTAGGGACTGCAGGGATAGGACAAGGGGTAATGGGTTCAAACTTAAACAGCAGAGGTTTAGATTGGGTATAAGGAAGAAATTCTTTACTGTAAGGGTGGTGAGGCACTGGAATGGGTTGCCCAGGGAGGTTGTGAATGCTCCATCCCTGGCAGTGTTCAAGGCCAGGTTGGATGAAGCCTTGGACACACCATGGTTTAGTGTGAGGTGTCCCTGCCCATGGCAGGGGGGTTGGAACTGGATGATCTTAAAGTCCTTTCTAACCCTAACTATTCTGTGATTCTGTGAAACAGTGCTGATAACACCAATGTTTTTAGTTGCTGCTCAGTAATGTTTACTCTGACCAAGGACTTTGAGTCTCGTGCTCTGCCAGGAAGGAAGGGAAGCCAGGAGGAAGCAGAGACAGGATACCTGACCCAGACTTACCAAAGGGGTATTTCATACCACAACACATCATGCCCAGTATATAAACTGGGGGCAGTTACCCGGAAGGGCTAGATCACTGCTCCGGTCAGGCTGGGTATGAGTCAGTGGGTGGTGAGTGGTTGTATTCTCTTCCCTTGTTATTTCCCTTATCATTATTCTTATTGGTGGTAGCAGCAGTAGCTTGTGTTATACCTTAGTTACTGGACTGTTCTTATCTCAGCCTGTGGGAGTTACATTCTTTCAGTTCTCCTCCCCATCCCTCTGGAAGCAGGAGGAGGAAAAAGGGGGTGGAGTGAGCGAGCGGCTGTGTGGTACTCAGTTACTGGCTGGGCTTAATCCACGACAGATTGTAAGGTGAAACTGTTAATATGGTATTTACTCGGTTTCTAAAATAGTTCTACTTTTATAATTTCTTACTATCTGTGCTTCTGAAATTCTGTTTCAAAATTCCCAATTTCTCTATTTTCATGTGTATAAAAAAGGGTTGTTGGAACTTGCAAATATGCTTTGGGAGGGAAAGTTTGTATACTGTAAACTTTGTTCATTATTTTTTTTGCTAACGTACTTTGCTTGAGACAGCATTAACAGTTTGAAGAAAAAACCTACCCATTTATATCACAGCCAAACAAAACACTAATAGTTGGTGACAAAATAAATTATTGTACAAGTGAAACTTCACCTGAAGCCCAGCAGGGTTTCCATCTGTGTATTTATTAGATATTTAAACAAATCAAAATACCTCTCATGTTTCTGAAATGCAGAGAACTTAAATGAGTGGATTTCATCTCCTAAGGTGGTGAGAAAATTTACTCTAGAATTGACGATAGGACTGACAAGAGTTAAATTCAGGCCTCAACTCCAACCTAGCACAGCTGTGTCTTTTTCCATTGCTAACCCAGTTAGTGATTTCATTCCAGTATCTCATGTGCCCCAGATGAAGCGTCCATTTTACAGAATGTTGGAGTTTTTGTACATCAGAGCTGTACTGCATCACAGGAAGATGCGGTGTAACTCTTCAGAAGTCACAGGGTGTTGTGTTTTGTTTTTTTGGTTGGTTTTTTTTTTACATTTGGTCTCTTACAGATACATGTGAAAGCACATTTTGACTATGATCCCTCTGATGACCCCTACGTCCCTTGCCGAGAGTTAGGACTGTCTTTTCAGAAAGGAGATATCCTCCATGTGATCAGCCAAGAAGACCCGAATTGGTGGCAGGCTTACAGAGATGGTGATGAAGATAACCAGCCATTGGCAGGCCTTATCCCTGGTAAATAAATCTCTAGAAAAAGTTTGACAGCCAGTTGTCCCCATAGCCACAGGAGCAACATTCTGTTTTTCAAAGACTTGCATACCCTTAAATATCTGTGACTGAACCTTTTGCAACAGAGCCTACTGTTGGTTATGTAATTCACTTACTTAAAAGGTTGACCTTTTAAGGCATCTGTATGTATAGATGCTAAATGCAGAGTAAAGCCAGCACTTCCTTTGCAGTTCACCTTTCCAGAGCTACTTTCTTCCTTTACTCCTTCACCCTGGGGACTCTGTGGGTTCAGAGTTCCCCCTGCTGGCTACGGCAGAAACGTGTTATTTTAGCCTGTCTTGTTCTCTGGAGATAAGAGCAGACATTAGATTTCTTGATAGATCATGTAGTCTATTTGAAAAATGTGTGGTTTGTTGTTGTTGGGTTTGTTTGGTTTTTTTTGTAACTTTTCTGCGTGTTTTCACTTAGAAAAGTGCTTCAGTTACATGTGACAATCTTTTTTCCTTTCTAACTCTCGGGGTTTTCAGACACTGAACTCATTATATTGTTTTTGCATGGAAATATATACAGTATTATAGTCCATTAAAGATCTGCTGATCTGTTAAACACAGTGAGCAGAAGACTTTTAAAATTCTGTAGAATATCACACTGTTACTTTATGACAAGTAAGCTGAGAGGAACACAGATTTAAATATAGGCTAATCTTTTTCAAGCTGAAGTTCAAAGACTTAGTATAAATAGAACACATACAAAGATAATTAGACCATGCCATCATAGTGTGAAATGTAGTCTTTCCAGTAGTTTAAATTTTCCAGGTAAAACTGGCCAGAATGATGCTAATGTTCTGCAAGTCTGTGTTAATATATTTTCATAGCAATAAACAAGCTTTGCAGCAATTATAGTTTCTTTTTAAATTCTAATTTCTTTTAAAATTTTTCTTATGTAAAAACTTAGGAAGAATGAATAAGTCATTATGAAAAAGTATGGAAATGGTTTCTAAATGTTAATGGCTTTTGTACTTTTAATGTGTTAAGGAAAAAGTTTTCAGCAGCAAAGAGAAGCTATGAAGCAAACCATAGAAGAAGACAAGGAGCCAGAAAAATCAGGTTGGATATATGCTTTCTAAGGAAAAAAATAAATAAATCTGGAGGTGCTAATTAGTGATAGGTAGAACCTTGTCATTATGGATTTGTAGAAAATTCTTCAATTTTTTGTAATACAAGTGTGATGATTCTTTGAAATGCATCATGTAAATACAGGTCTGAATTTAGCGCTTTGCTGTATAAATCACATGTATTTCTCATAACTATGTGTGATGTAATTAGGATGATGCAGGGGAATTTGGAAAGCCCCTTTTTTTCTTGAAGAATTTTATCTGCCATGACTCACTTGAAGTCCTTGGTATGTAACATTTGCTGAATACACACCAAACTGCTGTAATGAGCCAAAGAATGTAATGCCTTTCTGAAACTTCATTTTAAAGATCCAGATAGTGGGTGCGATAGGAAGCTTTGTACTGTACAGGTATTGGATTGTGATGATTTTTATTTTGGTTAGGAAAACTCTGGTGTGCGAAGAAAAACAAAAAGAAACGGAAAAAGGTTTTATACAATGCAAATAAAAATGATGGTAAGTAACATCTTTTGCACAGTGTTCATACCTAAAAACAACTATAAAAGAGTCTACAAATAGCCTTGTGAAAAGAATGCTGAATTTCAGAATATGTTAGAAATACTGCCTGATTGTGTTCTGTGCGGGTTTGTAATAGCATTTAGTGAAAGATGTAAGAGGTGGCAGGTTTTGTAAGGTCATTTAGTCTTTCATAAAGACTAGGTGAACAAAAGAAAACAGCTTTTTAGGCATGGAAGCCCTCATAATTTTATACTGATCAACCATTAGTGTGGTTTTGTAATCATCTCACTCGGCATAATTAAGTTTAGGAAATGGAAGCTTCCATGGAGAGTTTGCAGGCTGCTTATACTATGTTCTTATAACAGTACTTTGGGATTGGGATGATGATTTTTGATCTTGTTGGGCGTCAAGCATTATTCTTGTAGTAGAAACTTAACTCCTTGGCAAGAAAGTTGTTTCCCAAGTTTGTGCTACTACTTATGTCAGTAGTAAATGGAAACACATTTTCTTTCTCAAGAAAGGGTGGGGAGCCGTTGAAAAGCCTCATCTTACTGGGCAAGTGATCTTTTGGGGTTCTTTTACTCTGGGGACTCACAGATGCTGGGCAGAGTGTCAAGAGCTGCCTGAAACTTGATACTACATAACAGGCAATACATGCAATTATCAGTAAAGTATGTTGTGACTATTTTATTGGTTCTCTCTCAAGATTATGACAATGAGGAAATTTTGACCTATGAGGAAATGTCACTGTATCATCAACCAGCAAATAGGAAGCGGCCTATTGTTCTGATTGGCCCACAGAACTGTGGCCAGAATGAATTGCGACAGAGACTTATGAATAATGAAGTGGATCGCTTTGCCTCTGCGGTTCCGCGTAAGTTTGATGGGCAGATATGATTGCTTATTCTAAACATTGTCTGCAGGCACATCCTCTTCTGTTGAAAATAGTAATTGGGGGGTGGGGGTTTGAACAGCTCTTGGATAAGGGACAAATAATAAAGTTTTATCTTGTGTGGCAAAAAGTAGCTTTGGCAAGTCAGTGCATATCTGGTGTCCCAGCACAGTGTTATAGAGGCTTTGTAAAATATGTGTATATTTCAATTTAAATAAAATTTGAGTGAATTAGAGAAGTTTAAAAAAGAAACTGCTGAATTGGTCAAAGAACTTTTAACCCACATCTCCTGCGTAAATTTAAACTTAGGTGGTTTTAGTGCATTCCCAAATGACTGACACTTCAGCAAATTTTATATTTTTAATGTCTAATGTACCCTTAGGTTTACAAACAGCTTAGCAATGTAATTTGTTAAAAACAACTTTTATCTGTTTCCATATTTGGAGTGCAACTGCATTCTTCCTTCCCTAGTTGTCTGTTTTTTCCCATTAGATAATATAAACAAGACCTGTAAATGCAGGTTTAGACTTTGGCAACTTAATCTGTCCAGGGATATTTATTGTAGAAAATACTTTTATTTCTTAGATATTTTGTATGCTTTTTTTTTTATTGTTAACAGTATGTCTCCTAAGAGGACCACTTATTTCTCCAATTCTACAGGTGTATTTCTGATTTCTTTTTTGTCACTCTTATTTGCAGATACTACTCGGAGCAGGAGAGAGACTGAAGCAGCTGGCAGGGAGTACCATTTTGTTTCCCGACAAGCATTTGAAAGTGACATAGCTGCAGGGAAGTTCATTGAATACGGAGAGTTTGAAAAGAACCTCTATGGTACTAGCATAGACTCCGTGCGGCAGGTCATCAATTCTGGCAAGATATGCCTTTTAAATCTTCATACGCAGGTATGGCAAAGCTGTTGCCTGTTGTATTTTCATTGTAAAAGCTACTGTGAGAATCTAGAAAGCTGTATTTGATTTATATGAAATTAGTGTCTTCTCAAGGTCCATTTTCACTTTTATTCTAAAATTTCTTTAAGTGGTGTTCAGTTGACTATTCAGAGTGTTATGGATACACTCTTCTTGTTCCTTGTTTGAAAATTAATGCATTATCTTGTCTGTGATGAAGGTAATAGGGACCTTGATGTCAAGGTACTGAAAGCTGGTAAGAGCTATCTGAATTGAAAAATTACTTAAAATAGGATTTGATTAACTGGAACTCAGTGTTCCAGTTATTCTGTGAGCTCTGAGGCTTTTGAAGATGGAGAGGAAGTTATTTGGGATTATACTTGGAAACCACATTTGGGGAATGTTTATGCAGTTCCATAACACAGAGGATTAATGTACATCGCATCAGCAGTATTGAAAAGCTCTTTAGCTATGACCAGTTGACTATGGAGAAAGAAGAGAGAAACTATGTATACAGACTTCAACTTGGAAATTTAGTCAAATGTGGGAAGAGGCAAAGTCCTGGAGCACTGCCCATTTTCTAATGCATACAGTATGTATAAGGTCTACTACTGTTGTAGATGCTGCAAAAGAAGACCTAAAACTTAGACACACCAGTAAGGTCTGCTAGTACTGAAGTCATAATTAGCCATCACCAGTTGGGCCCGTGTGATACTTTACCAGCATGGCTCATAGGTATTGGAAAGCATGTAATTCAGAGCACCTTTTGAAAATGGATCTAATAATGTGGTTACAAAAATCTGTCTTAAAGACAAGTTGTTTGTCCAGAGGCATATAAAATGAACCTTTTGAAAAAATCAAACTACAGTTGGGTTCTTTATTTGCTGTCCCTTAATGTCAATGCAACCTGCAAAAAAAAAAAACAACACGCTAAGCATATAGTAATAGTGTATCTGATACCTTGTCTTTTAATTTTCAAAACAGAAAATACTAAACTGTAGTAATTAAAGACTCTTCTCTCTGTTCAAAGCTGGTACCCTTCCTTAGCATTGTAAGGAAACTTACTTCAATGTAGGTGACTTTTTCCTTTGGATACCAAAAGACATGTTCCTTCAGTTTAGTTTTGGAGAATATTCATGAGCAAAAGTAAACGTTTGGGTTCCACGAAGCTGAAAAATATTGGAATATCAATTTTGTAGGAAATGGTGAATGAACTCTTGAGTGGTGATGGTAATATTGTTATGGTTAATTATACTGCTGTTAATATATTGTACAATTGTCATTGTGTTTGAAGAGTATATTATCAATTATAGCATGTGAATAATGCATCATTAAATGACCTTTTCATGGATGGAACTGTTAAATATTTAATAAATTCTATTTCTGCAGTCACTGAAGACACTACGTAATTCTGACTTGAAGCCATACATTATATTTGTTGCACCACCTTCACAAGAGAGATTACGTGCTTTATTGGCCAAAGAAGGGAAAAATCCAAAGGTAAGGTGTCTACATTTCTGAAATCATGTTGGTTTTTTGTTTACAGATGGTTTTGATAAATTCTTATACTCTTTCTTTGAAACTGGGAGATGGTAGCGGTACTGAAAATGTGTGGGGAAGCAATGTAGGTGAAATCCATTGCTGTCCATAGTAGACAGACCATACTAAGGGAAGGGCTGACTGATGCTTTTGCCTAATGAAATAAGAGGTATGAGGCAAGGGAATCCGTTGCTAATTCAGTCATCCTGGGGCACAGTGTCTCAGCTGAGGTCTCTGTATTTGGGTACAAAAATACAACCCGTTATTTTAAAACTGTGGAAACCTCAACTTTGTCCTCAAGTAAACCTGAGAGTATTCTAGGGAGCAAATGATTATTCTTTTTATTTTAAAAACTTGCATGCACTTAAACAAGCAGTTACTTGAAAACATACTCCAAAACTTCTCAGATTAAGTTATATTTTAATGCTTGATTTGGTGGAATCATTTTTCATGTTTCAGCCAGAGCCATCTCAACCAGTTCAGATAATTTAGTTGAGGAGTTAGTTCTGTGGAATGGGATTGAAACCCACAGGTTAAACCAGAAAGTCTGAAGCTCAAAAGGTCCTTATCCAGCTTGTGAGATATAAAGTGCTTATTGCTAGGATAATGAGATATATTGATCTTCAGCTTTTTACCTGAAATCTACTCTGCAGTGATTGGTGGGAGCACTTTGCCTCCATAGTGTATTCAAAGTACTAGTTGAATATAATGCAGTTCATACTGAGGAAGAACACTCTTTCCAGCCTAACTCCAAAGGATTCCTGATGTGGCTGTTGGTCAGGAATCGTGTTCTATGGCTATGTTGTTTTGTTCTTGTTTGATGCAAGGGTGATGTATTGCATGGATGCAAATATGTATCATGGTTCAGTGTTGTTGTAAACTTTGCAATAGCTGATAGCAATACCATGAAAATTTGTGTAAAAGTGTTTCCTGAGCTGTTACCTTTTCCTACTCTGTTGTTGTTGGGTAGATGCTTACTCACGTATGCTAATTCTCCATTTTTGATTGCAGCCCGAAGAGCTAAGAGAAATCATAGAGAAGACGAGGGAGATGGAACAGAACAATGGGCACTACTTTGATACAGCAATTGTGAATTCTGATCTTGATAAGGCATATCAAGAGTTACTTCGGTTAATAAACAAACTTGACACAGAACCACAGTGGGTGCCCTCTACCTGGCTACGATGAGAGAACAATTCCAAGGGACAAACAGACTTCAGCTCAGTAATTTTTCCAAGGAGATGATGTGTAGGCATGTCCAATTCCTGGTGTACACGTGTGTGAGCTCTGGACCTCAGTAGCTGCATCCTTTGCCAGTGAAATTGCATATTACTGGAAAAAAATATGCTAATCAGCTTGTGAGCTGGTTTAGCTGCTCTAAAGATTGTCCAAGTTTTCTTTCTCTGTGGTCTAGAAATGGAGACCTTGACAGTACTAAATTCTAAAGCTTTAGATAGATATTTTCTAGCAACTACTTTTATACATAAATCTACCTTTTTTACCTAGAATCACTGTTATGAAATCAAAGGTTTTAAGTGTGTGTGTGTATATACAGTCCATGCTGTCACATAGTTATAAATATGAATGTTATTTAACACTTAACTTAATGACTTTGTGGGACATGATGGTAGTTCAGGAGCGTAATTCCACAGATCATTGGGCAGAGGAATAATGTACACAAGAAAAACACTAATATTCATGAGAAATCTCTCCTGTTCATAAAATACACAGAATAAAAATGCTGCTCTGGTCTGGAGCTGCCTTGTGAGGCTTTAGTTAATACTATAGTTATCAAACATTCCACTTTCTCATAGCACTGTAATAGGCAAATGTGTATAATGTAAATACTTCAATCTCTGTCTTTTTAGTCAGACTTTGTAAATCAGATTTGACTGCACAATAATTTTAGGTCCAAAGATTAATATTATGTTGATCTTTTAGATGTGATATTTTTAAGGAATTATCTTTAAAACATATTGACTGATTGGAGCTGTTGTTTTCAACACATAGAGATATTTAGAAAGGCAAAGGTTATATTTTTGTGAAATTTATATAGTTATAAGACATGCTTCTTAAAAGTCAACTTAAGTTCTCATGTTTTATAACAGAATACTGACTAAAATAGACTGATATGCTGAACATCAGAAGATAGTGGGGGTTTTTAATCTCTGCAAGTGGTTTGTTTTGTGGCTGTTGGTCTAATGGATGACTAACTGGAATTAAAATAGCTGAATGTAGCTACTGTGTTATAAATTACTGTTATAATTCACAAGCAAACATATCCTGCGTTTGCTCAGTACTGCAGTGAAAGTATGTGCAAAACACTGGTAACTGACTGAGAAGTCACACAAAAGGGGAATATTATTAATGGTTAAAACAAAAAAACTTGAAACAAGGGAACAAAAGGCAAGGTCTGTCTGTATTCTAGTGTGTTCTGCAAAGCAGATCAGAACACCTTTGCATCATCAGTTGATTCTGAGCTGTGAAGGTTTAGCTACTAAGTCTGTGTACCTGCAGTAGGGCTGTTCCATCCCTGAAGCTAACTGAATAGTATCTCTGCTGTTTTGGTTTTGCATAGCACAAAGAACCTTGACTGTGAATATCTCCTAATTTTAGCCATAGTGTTTCTTAGTTCCTACATGTAAAACACTGGAGTTATGTCAATGTGTAGTTCACTCCTGTCTAATGTTGAAGGATGAAAAAATAGTTGATTTTTTTCCATTTTGTCATGCATATATTCTTTCCTCAAAAGTTGGTGGAACAAATTCAGACCCACGGTTAAAGAGAGCTCAAAGTATACAGCAGATATAAAGAAATAGTGAGGTTACTGTCCTACTTACTGAACCAACATTCAGTACATTTTTGTATTGAAAAATGGAAGTATAAGTGCATTCATGTCTTGTTAGAAAGCAAAATTATTGCTGGTTTAATTAGTATTTAGGGATAAAAAGCAATTAAGCAATTAGTGGGGATAAGTAATGACCCCTCAGAAAGAGAAGGGGTTGGAAACTTATGTCTTTAGTTCAATTCAGTGTTAGAAACAATGATGTACTAGCTATTGGCCCAAGGGCTGGATATTCAAAGTAATGGCTTTTGCCTCACATTGCAGGCATGTTCTCAGTTTAATCCATAGTTTGACAGCTACGATGTTCAGGTATATTGGATAGTCAGTGTTTCATAGATGACAAAATATTGGATCAATTTTACCCTTTTTTAAGAAATATGATTGTAGATGTATTAGGGTTTTTTGGTATTGGCAGTTTCATAGCTGGACAAAGTGGAAAGCAGTAAAATGTTAAGTGTAACCTAGCTCAGCTACATAGGCTCTGTACAAATTTCTGCAGTCACAGTCAGATGGTTGCTGAATCCCCTTAGGCATTCAGTGTTCACAGGCAGTGTCAGTCACATTAAATCATGCCATTAATCAGTTTAACCAAGTTTGTCTACCCAGTTTATCTGAAATTACACAGAAGCTGTTTTTATACAAATAAGTTTTTGAATGTGGACTAAAAGAATGTTGCCTGAAGTTCAGCTCTACTATCTTAATTCCCAAGGCACACAGTACTTGCTGACATCCATGTGGAGAGGTGCTACGATAGTTTATAACCTGTGTTAGCTTTGTCTCCTGAAAGGCTTCAGCAGCACTGAGAAATGTATGTGGCTGTCCATCTGTTGCCAGCCTGGACCAGGAACTACCTTCTGTAAGAAATTATTTGGCCTTCTTTAATGAAGACTGTGTGTTAAATTCCATGAGAGTAAAAGAGAATATGCAGACTTCACCAGTGAAACTCTCCAACCTTATCACAGGCATTGTAGTGAGCTGTATCAGAATGAAATGAGGGTATCTGCATTTTTACCAGTCCAGATTTAATTAAAAGAAATATTAGCTGAATTGTGTAACAGAATTTTTGAATTTAATTTTATGAAACTTTTAAAAATTGGATGGGTGGGTTTAATGCCTTAAGTAATTAAGGTAACTTTACTGAGACCTGTGGTTAGCCCCACATTGTACTTTTATACATGTATCTGCACTCTGTATTTTGGGACATCATGAACTGCACAGTAATGTAAAAATGTAAAATATTCCTAGATTTAAAATAAATCATTGTACAATTTTACTTCTTGTAGTGCATCTTGGGAGTCTTCTTTCTGCCATTTTGCTGAATGTGGGAAGATGCTGTGACCTGTCAATGCCCTAAAGGATGTTCTCTGTTCCTTCCAACACCATGCATCCCAGGGGTAGAGGTAACAAGTGCTCTCAAATCTACAGGTTTTTCTTTTCAATCTACAACTGCATCTTTAAACAGTGTGGACTTACTATTCAGCTGTGCTGCCTTCAGCTTTGAAAGCTTCATGCAACTGTAGAATTACTTTTGGAAGTTCACAGAATTTCCTTGCACTTACCCCACACCTGCAGTTAAGTGCTGGATCAGGTTTAAAACAAGGTGCTTACCTTGAAGAGACTAGTAGTACTAGAGCCAATATGCTAGTGTTAACACCTATAGCATGTGTTCAGTTTGCTGGCTGCAAAACAGTGTCTTTGGGAAAACAGTCCTTCAAACTGCATAGCTGAGGACATGAAGAAACAGCAAGGATGAACTACCTCACCTTCAACCTTGCTCTGCTTGCCAAACTACTGGTTGCAATGAAGATCTGGAGTAACATGTAGCTGGATAGCTGAGTTTCTCTGTGTCTGTGGTAGGAAGGAGCCACTTAACCTTTATTACTTTAGGTTAATAACTAAGAAGTGAATGCAGACACAGACTGAAAGATGTGCCCGGTGCAAATTCTAAACTGGGGTAACGGATGAAGTGAAGGTTTTATTTTCAAATCAACATGACAAGCTTTTAAGAGCACCATCTTCCAGCAGTTTGAGCCAGACACCAGGTATTTAACATTTAAAATTTTTACTTGTTTCTAGCACAGACAGTACACAAGTTGGCAGAGCCTCTAATTAAAACCAAGATCTTTAGGTCTTAGATCAATGGTAACAATCGTGCAACAAAAGTCAGAGAGGACTGTGGATTTTGTCAACAGGGCAGAAAACTAGTGTTGTCTTTACTGATGTTTGACTTAAGCGTGCCAATACCTGCTTTAATCAACATGAACATTAATAGTTCTGCAGTAAAGAACATTACATGCATCTCCCTTCTTAAATAACATTTTCCTAGCATGCACTAGGAAGGGGAGTAATAACTATAGAGGAATCTTGATTAGACAAATCCAGAGTCATCCTGCAAAAAACACAGCTATGTACAGTCGTTCCTACTAAGTGAAGGAACAGGTTGAACACATAATAGGCAGCTTTCCTGATAGTAAAGCACCTCATCTCTCCTTTTCCTCTTATGTTGCCATTAAGTTCACAGATTTCTAATCTCCCAGGAGAAATCCACAATCCATTCAACTCAAGACTTACACACCAACTGAGAAGCCACGTAAGTATCATTGAGGCAACATGTCCTGAATTATATTTCAATTGGATATTCTTTATTCTGGGTCCCCTGTTCCATATCCAACAACTGTGCTGGGTTACTCAAAGAGAAGGTCCTCATCCTTCTCTTCTACTAACAGATTGGCTGGTTCAGACTCCCCACCATCAGCCCTTCGCAGCGCCCGTTCTTTCTCAGATTTTTCTTTCAATACTTTCTTCTTCTCCTGGATCTTCTTCAACCTGTGAAGAGGAACGTGGTTTATCTGTGAAACAAACACATTTTCATAAAACAGGCTAGCAGCAAGGATGCCATAAAACTTGCATATGGTAAAGGTGCATGGAGATGTTCTCTAGGAACCCAAAGTCCTATAACAAGTGGCAAAAGGCTTTTATCTCTAGCTGCTGCCATTGAAAAATTTCATCCAAACTATAAATTATATTCTTCTGCTTAAACACTGCATTATATGTTCTGCTTGTCTTTAATGAAGTTACTTCTCCTTTAATTCATTCCAGGTTTGACATTTTTGTTTCAAGCAGCCCAAAACACTCACCTCTATGGCAGAGGTGTCCTTAAAGCAGAACACCTCAGCTCAGTATACTATATCAGCATTCCCTCTGAAAAAAATGCAATGACCTCTGTGTACAACCTAGTGGTAGGGATTCATCTGTAAACTGTCATGTATCTCCAAGTTCCCAGCTACGGAAACTCAATGTGCAGGAAAAACCAGGTCATGTTTAACAGTGCTTACTGCCAGGTTAATAGTTCTCTTAAGACCCTTCTTGAGGAATGGTCTATTTGAGAAAGAGGCCAGTCTTATCTTGGTTTGGACATTTACCTGTAGAATTCCTCTCGTTCTCGTTCATCCAGCTCTGTGATGATATAAGAAAGAGTACGCTCGATCCTGGGAATAATCACTAAAAATATATAAACAAGGAAGTTGTTTGACTGCTGTTACATTAGCCAGGAAGTTACCTAATGTTGTCCACAGATGGTTGTTGAAGATGAATCTAGTAATTCTTTTGGCTAGAGGAAATTTACATGTCTTTCATGGAAAGGCATGCTCTTTCATTATAGACAAGTACACAAAATTGTTTTCTTCAGTAAGCCCAGGAGTAAACTAGGACTTTGAACATCACAGAATCTCCCATAGCATGTCCTTTTGAATGATGCAATGGAATCACTAAGCACTGATCCCTGATTGCTTGTAAGGTCCTTATTCCCCATGAACTGCAAAAAAACCAAAACCAAAACAAACAAAAAAATCCCAACAAATAAAAAAATATCCTGCAAGAGATGGCCAAAATCTGAATTAAAATTATGTTCTTCCATCACATTCTTTCAGAAACTTCTGCTCAATGTAGTGCTTTATTCACAGAGTTATGATCTTGGTTTAAAAAAGCCATAGTGAAAACAAGTATTCAAAGGTAACACAATCATGAGGGAAGAGGTAAGACATTTAACAAAGCTTTAACACCCAACCGGGTGAGCTGTGTGTTAGAATCACTTTTTGAAAGGAGAAAGCTGTTATCAGCACTACCAAAGTTATCTTGAAGGCTGCAGAGGAAACCTCTTCTACAGTTAAATTTGATGAGCTGCAGATAAGGCCTTGCACCATCAAGGGAACAAGTCTATGGGAAACAAGACTAAAAAGGGGCAGTTCAGATTCATGTACTGAAATAAGTTATTGCATACATGCAAAGATGCATGCATACAGGTCATACGTTAAGTATGACCTATCAACAACTTAGGAACTTGAAATAATCAAAGCACCCTGAATACTGGAGCAAAAGGAATCACATCAATACTGTACATAGGCTGTATTTAAAAAATTGCAAAAAACAAATTTACAAACAAGAAATAAGGAATTCAGATGAAAGAAAAATACCAGAGTATTTACATTAGGACTTTTCCATTTCCTCTAACAAACACAAACCTGAAGAGATTCCCAAGCTTTCTCTCAATGCCCGGTCTGCGATACCATCCAAAACCAATCAAATAAGTTACCAGCTCTTCACTGTACACCATCACTACAGTTTTAAAAGCTATTATGCTAGCTCTTAGAACATCTGAACACATAAAAGCATCCTTTCTTTTGTTTCTATACAACAGACTTGACCAAGTGAGTCACTAGCGAAGACTCCACAGTGTTTGTGAAATCTCTGCTTTGTAGGTTCACACAGCTTCCTGATTACTTTCTCATATTTGCATATTCATTTATCAATATGTACTCCAGTCCATTCTACCAGGCTTTTCATTTTTGTTCTTATTTGCAATATGCTTCATATCTAATGATTTCTGAAAAGTTTTTGAACTGGATAGAAATCTTACAAACAAGAAAGCAGTCAAAACAAGAGGTACTTCCATGATGACTCTGTTCCTCATCTTGCATGGAGGCAGAAAAATAATACACATCTCAAAAGGAAAAATACTCACCGTGTTCAATTGCATTCACACGTCTGTTTGTTATTTTAATGGCATCATCCAAAGTAAGGAAGGATGTCTATGGAAGACAAAACAAATTCCGCATTTCCATCAATTCTATACACAAAACAAAATAGCACTCGAAAGCTGAAGCCAAGTCTGTAACACAGCTTTACATACAGACTCAATTTTTGATAGAAGCAGAATTTTTTTCTACTTACGTCAGAAGCACACTGAATACTGCACATATGAGGAGTTACAAATACCAACTCCCCAAAAGTTTCTTTGTACAGCATTAAGCCTAAAGGAGTATAGTACAGTTCAAAGTACTGACACTACTTCCATTTTGGAACAGTGAGAAACCAGTAATCCCCTTCCTTTTTTTTTAACTCCCACCAACCTGTAAGGAGGCCAGTTCCACAAGCAGCTCCACAGCTTTGGCATAGTTCCTCTTCAGCTTAGCCAGCTGTTCTCCACCTCTGGCCAAGCCAGTCAATTCATAGCCTGAGGAAAACAAATATCAAATATCAAAATATCAAATAATACTTGTTACTATTGTTACTATGTTTTCTTACTAGATAAAAATTAGTGCCTTATGAACTGCAGTGATACAGATAGCTCAGCAAGTGTGACAAGCTAAAGCCCTTGTCTTTATAGTGGTTTATGTTACTACAGATCACTCTTGTGCATGTCTACAGTAAGACCTACCAGTCTCAAAACCTGATAGTTCAAGACGAGCCTTCTTCCTCACCTGAAAAAACTCACTCATTTAGGAAATTAAAATCCACTATAGTCTTTTAATAATGTCTCCATGTCACAGGAACAGAGCAAAATATCAGTAAGCAGAAGTAAGTACACCTATGCCTATGATGTAAACTGACTTACCAGCAGGACATGACAAGTACTTTTGTGTTAGCATACAATAGCTGTAAGTACATGTAAGGTAGAAAACAATTGTTTTGTACTTACTGTCTCCTCCTTCCTGGTAGTGCTCAAAAACTGGCAGGGTTACACCTGATAAAAGTGAACAAGAATTTGTGTAAGAGACAGTTATAGACAGGGTTATAGATTTATTAAGCGTAACTCACTTTTACCTGATTTGCTTTTAATGCATTATGTGAGTGCAGAATCTTTTCCAAAATCTTCCTATATAGCTAGGAATGATAAAGGCATGCTGGTTCTGACATCTTAAGATGGATTTGTAATTGTGTCTACATCTCTGTGATATCAGTACATGAAAAATTCAGAGAAGCATTCAGGTTTATTCAGTGTTTAGTTTTGTGTTTCTCTTTAGAAATGTATTCCCTATGCTTAATGAATATTTCAAGCATTCAGTCCTGATTTAGCTTTCTTTTCTTCTTCTCAATTATTGATATTTAATTTCCTGAAACTTATTTAATTTTTGATTCTTAGATTCTTAACTCCTGATCTATTTTTCTTTAAAGCTGTATGGAAATCATGCTTTGTCTGAAGATTGAGGAATTGGACTGCAGCTTACACACCCATTTAATTTTATGAGGGGAAAAAAATAAAAATATCCTGTTTGTGAAAAAAAAACAGCAAAAAAACAGGTGTTCCCCATTAGATGATTATAAGAAAGAAAGAAGAAGAGAAGGTGATAGGATACATTCCTGCATATTTCACAGTCTCCTCCCACAACTCCCTTAAGAGTCAAAATACTCATTGTCTGAGAGAGTCACCTGCTACATTGTCTTTTTTAGCTCTGATCTTGGCTTGAGCTTTGTTCACATTTTGGATCACAGTGGTACTGTAAGGAAGAAAAAACATATCTTAATCAGGAAAATGGTTCATTAAGTCATCACTATATACAAGAGGAAGTAGTTATCAAACAGCTGTAAACATCTGGAAATTGTCCTCAGCAAAGTTCTCTATGCAATTCATTGCACAGACTTTGAAGCTAATGCAGAAGCTTTGAAAGAAACAGGTTTCCAGCAATGTTTGTAAATGTAAAAAACAGTTTGTTCAAATGTAACTTTAGAAATGTCTTAGAGAAGTATACAAAACATAACTAAAAATTAGCCAGTTTTCTGGCAAATTACTTTTAAATATTTTAGTAACATTGAGTCTAATTCACCTGTGAGACCAAGGCCACAACATTTTGTTTGCTTGAGTTTGTATGTTCTTGTTCTTTCAGAACATCTATGAGTTTGTTTATCCACTATTAACATATTAACAAACTTAAGCTTCTACAACCATTCATCATGAAGAATTCTAAATTATCTTAAGATCTTCCAAGAACAGGTCACTGTAGCTAAATCTTCTACTAAAGTACAGTTTGCTTACAGGGTGGAATCTGACTATTGTTTACAGCTAAACACTGTGACTGGTTAGGACAGGAAACAGCACCATATTCAAGTGAAAGGGCAAAAAGACTTCTCCAGTAGCACACAGATTACAGCTGCGTCTGATCATTTAATTCTTCCCCATTAACCAGTAGTACCATCAGCTGAATCATTAACACTTCCCCAACTTTATTCCACAAGATCTTCACATACTTGAATGAATCACACAAACACTGTAGTTAAAACTGTGATTTATTAAAATACAATTTAAAAACACCCTCCTGGAAGAAAAATATTTGTTTCCCCTCTCAGATACAGCCCTCACTAGGCCTAGTGAGACAAGAGGGCAATTAAGAGGAGGTTAGAACACTGAGTAAAATTACTTTATGACTTACTGGGAGAAAATAACACACATCATTACATCCGGCCTTCAATTTCACAAGAAAAATCAAAATAATAAATAGTTCAATACTCTACTACAGATCCTTGTTTCCCTACATTTTAGATTCCAAGCTGCAAAAAGCAACACCTCAAAGATTTGTAAGTAAATTCTGTTATTCTACTTTGTTTAGCTTCCAAATGGAGTATGCATTTTCATCATATGTTATCTCTCTCCTGCAGTGACATCTCCCATGTTTACCTAACAGAATTCAGTTCATCCTGTCCTATCCTTTTCTTTTCAAAGTGAATTTAAGAATTTTCCCATGGGTTGGACACCTACAAGATCAGCAATCCTCACCTGAAATCTCCTGCTGTAAACTTCGCCTCAGCAAGTGAAAAGGCAGCTTCTCGCATCACCTCACCCATCAGCATCTTAGTCTGTTAAAAAAAAAGTGCAGCAAATACAAGGCAAACCACCATTCCTTTACCAGGATAAATAATTAACAGCGTAAAGAAGAATAAGGAATTTGAGTAAGAAATTCCTGTTAGTAGAACAGGAATGCACACATGACAGAACAGACAAGTTCCAAATAAACTGTGTCAAACAGAGAAAAATTCTCATGTACCTACCTCAATAATTTTCTTAAGGATCTGCCTAAATCGAAGTGTCAAAGCATCAGATTTTTTCTTCAGGAGATTACGACCAGTCTGAGCTCCTTTCAAACGAGCTTTCATGATGGTCTGAGCCCTGTTAAACAAGAATAAATACACATGTCCTGCATCATCTGAAGGGATTAGGAAAAAACTTCCACAAAGTTTGCTCACATGGATATAGGTAAAATTATGAAGCAACCAAGAAATATCAATACAGTAAAACCAGGATGGCCACTTCAAGATAGAATTTAATATTCCCATCTAAAATCAAGACTTTATTGTATTTATCTCCATCAGCAATGAAAATTGGACTCCATCAAAGATCATGGAAAATTGACAAGTCATTTTTCAGTGCTTCCACAACAGGAGAATAGTTCTCATTTTTTGATGACTTACAAGTACCAGAAATTCAACTACCCACTGTCAGTGTGACAGTGGTGTTGCTTTTTAGCTCTTTTACTGCTATGTCATCTTCTCAAAATCAGAAAACAGCAAATTCTTCATCTATGGGATCACAGCTATTGATGCTGTGTTCGGATTTCACAATGCAGCATGGTACAGCAGCCGTACATTCTGGTTTAAAGTCAGAAAGCACAAAGATTGCATAGCTTAAGGTGCCACACAGGAGATGTACAAGCTATTTAAGACCATCAGAAGTAGCATCAGTTGAAGAGGTCATTAGTAAGCTAGTTGTAATGTTGTATATCCTCTACTTCCAATAGCATACTTACGAGTTTCTTGTACAGAATTAGGATCTGAAGAAGAATCCAAACCATGTTTCCCTCTCTACTGTGGAGTGTATTTTAATTTGAAGAATCTTTTTGCTTTAAGTTAAGTAGAATAGTGGGAACTAAACAACAAGAAGCACAAGGTGTGCAGACTTAAGCTATCCCTTTGTCCATACAGCCACTGCACACGACGGACAATACTCAAGTCACCTCTATGTGAAGAGAAGCCCTATAAGCTTCCTCTCTGACCTTGAAGAAGTAAATATAATTAAGATTCTACCTACAGAATGGAATCCATTACTTTCCACATTTACCAGCCTGTGATGAGAATAGCTCCCTTAGTATCTACCAAACACTTATAACTGAAAAGCACAAATACTTTCTAAAGGTTTACCATTTAAAAAACACCACAAAGTCAAGAGTAAAAAGGCAGCTTTGCCTCCACAACAGGCAGGTCCCTGTCACCACCTTGAAGTAACTTGTTCACTCTGTTCACCACCTGCCAGAGACTGGCTGACTTTCTAGTTCAAGCAAGATTTTACAGGCTCTGAGAGTGAACAAAGTCTTGTTTTCTGTTAAGGACATTGAACGGCTTCTGTAATTGCTGACATCCAGCACAGAAGAGGCCCATGCCTGCAAGCCAATTCATTAAGATTAAAAAAACCCCAAACAACACACAAAAAAAAACCCACAAAACAAGAATTCTGTGAAATTCTGTCCTGTCAGTTAAAAAAAATAACTGTTATGGAGGCAGACCATCCTTATTTTATCATCCTTACATTCCTATCAAAACATCAGCCACACTATTGGTCTACTACATCATCTGAAACAAAGCTTATAAATATTAAGCCTTTGTACATCACTGTGTTCTTGCCACAGTGACATATCATCCCACAAAACCAGATACCTTTTAAAAGTGATCTGCTTCCTCCCTGGACATGTAAACTGAATGGAAAAAGCACTACCAAAAGAGCAGGAGTCAGATCAGATTAGTATATGTATGTGATTTATTTCTGAACTAAATTTCCAAGCAGAACCTTTACCATGTAATGTGTTAATATTTCCATATAAACTCTTATTTCATATGTCCTGCGTGCATACATGGGGGAATAATTATTATTTTACATTCAATTATTTCTGTCCTGCAAGGCACCTTTTTATGAAGGCTACACGCAGGCATCAACCCAGTTTTATGCAAGAAGATCTGAAACAGCCTGTCACCTTAAGGCAAAGTCTTTCTATCTTGGAGGGTTCTGAAAAGAAACTGAATAGCATCAAAACAGGAATTTTATAAGTAGGTCTGTTTCACTTGTTTGTGTTCATTCCAACTTTTGTGGCCTTGAAGCCTTGACAGGAGACATCTGACTGCATGACAAATAGTTTGCTGTTAGGAGCTGGAAAATTACTTCTCTATCCACTGCCCATTACACATTTTACTTCCTTCTTCTCTTTTAACACTTTATGGCCAACTTTATGTACAGCAGTATTGTCTAATAAAAAGCTATGGTTCGATTTGCGCAATTTTTTCCTTATACATATATTATACAAATTCTTCCTTTAAAAATAAAGGTTTTTGTAATTGCATCATTTCAAATAGCCCCAACACCACCACCACTGGAAGCTGCTTGTGTCCTACCACTGTACCCTGCCATGGCGCTCTGACGACTGACCGAGCACACCTACCTGCGGCCTTTGCACAACACCCAGACACGGAGGGAGACCCCCTCGGGGGCGGCGAGGACAGACCAGCACCCAGCGATGGATTCCCAGCGCTGGGCCCCAGCTGGGACAAGGAGCCCCCAGGGCCGCCCCGAGCAGTCCCACAGCAGCGCTGTGCCCGAGGACCCGCACCGGGACCCTCACCCCCTCAGCCCACCCTCCCGGCGGACACTCACATCCGGGACGGGAAGATCTCGATGCGGTCCTTGCCCGACATGGTGGCAGCGTGGGACGGCGGGGCCCGCTCCCGGTGTCACCGGTGTCACCGCCGCCACCGCCGTCACGTGACGCGGCACCGCTGGCTCCGCCCCCGCGCGGCAGATGGAGCACCCGGATGCCGGAGCAGTTTCCCCCTCGCCCCGCCCACAAGTTGCTTGCCGGTCACGTGCCCCCGGGGAGGGGCAGGAAGAGGCGCAATTGGCTCCCGGGCCTGTCTGTGGCACCCGGAGGTCTCCGACTTTGCCTGCGCCGCTCTCAGCGGCCGGCCCTTGGGGGGCGCTCTAGCACAGGGCCGCTCTTTGCCTTGCCTTTGAGACTCTATGGTCGCTGGGAGCAGCAGTGCTGGCCTATCGCGTGCGGAGGCGCGGGAGCAGGGTGGGCTGACGCTTGCGCAGTGAGGCAGTGGTGGCAGTGGCCAAGTGCACGCTGAGGCAGGAGCGGAATCAGCGTGAGACCCCGGGCCGCGAGCGCAGAGCGGGACCTCTAGGCCTTTACCAGGTAGTGGCTGCGCTCCCGCTGTCCCATAGCGCCGGGCCGGGCCGGGCCGGGCCTCGCCGGCCTGATCCCGCTTAGCCTCGCCTCCGTTCGGCAGGGCCCGCGGTGTCAGGGGCACTCGGCGCTGGGCCCCAGCGCTTGGGCCCGGGCGGGGCGGGAGGGAGGTTTCCAGCTGGCGTGACCGCCCTGCCGGGAGGTTGAGGGGATAGTCGGCGCTCTCGCTATGGGAGAGGTAGGCTGTTCCCGGCCCGCCAGCGGCTGTGGGCTGCCCTGGGGACCGGCGCGCCGCTCTGCACCCGTGGCTGGGCATTGCCTGTGTCAGCGGCGTCCCAGTGGCCGGGAATATGAATCGCTGGTCAGAAGTTCCTCCATGTTCGTCAGTTTCCGCAGGGACCAGTGCAGCAGCGGGGATGTAAACCTTTGCTGAGGCGTTTTAGCGTCTTGGAAAGAGGATTTCCAGCACGGCGCTGTGGGCACCATGTGTTGCTCCCGAGAGTCTTCCACAGAAAGACAAAAAACTGTGTGTGTGAAGAGAGGAGTAAAATGTTGTGTGTAAGGAACGGTGGTTGTCCATTCACACTTGTTGTCTCTGTGGCTTGTTGCTTTGCAGACTATCTCGTAAGTAGACAGGTAGGATTGAGCTGAACTGTATGAAGTGGACTAGAAAAACTTTTTAACAGTAAAAGTTTTTATTTTTAACCTTAGGAGTTCTTTGTTCAGCTTCAAGTTACATGAAACTTTAGAGGACTTTTTATAATCCTTTACCAGCTGGTATTACTCTTCTCTGAAAGGTAAGAATGGAAATAAGGGTGGACACAGTCTTTAGAATTGCGTGCATAGCACTTGGCATTACCATCTTACTCTTTTTCAGTTATTTTATATCTAGAAAGCATTAGGAGTGCTGTTAAAAGCAAGAATAAAACTTCAAGCTGGTGCATAAAACAAGTCTGCTGAAGGAGTGACACATTTGACTTGGCATCTGAGACTCCTGCTTCAGTAGGAAACTGTAGGAAACTTCTAGGCACAGACAAAAGGAATCAGTCTAACCTGGTTAGCAGTGACGAGTATCTGGATCCATCATCAGGAAAATTAAGCTATTTAAGCATTTATTCCTATCACTGTGATTATGAAGCATCTGTTTTGTACTTTTAAAATGTATATGAATTAATCATGTTTTGGTTTTCAGGTGTGGTTTTTTCTTCCTGACTAGCAATATGTTGGGGGGTGCCTTTTTATTTTTCAGTGCTTCAGACATTTCAGGACAGATATGTCTTCTGTTCTGATTATTGCCTTTGCTTCTTTGCTGACAGATAGCCTCTGGAGCAGGTCTTGCAGGATTGTTCTAAAAAATCTTGTGTTGAATTTAGAAAGTCATCTTTAGAGTCTGCTCCTTCTCAGTACTACAGAAGCTTCACTCTACCTCATTATTTTCTCTGCCTCTTGCATGCTCTCCTATTAAAGCATCCTAGAATGGTCTGTGTTGGAAGGGACCTTAAGATTATCTAGTTCCAAACCCCTGCCACAGGCAGGGACACCTTCCACTACATCAGGATGCTCAAACCCCATCCAGCTTGGCTGTGAACACTACCAGTGATGGGGCACCCATGGCTACCAAATAAGTTTGGGAGCACTGCAGGCTTCTTCTCTTCCATGTTCTCTTGTTGTTAGAATCTGATTTAAAAATTTGCACAGCCTCGTGAATTTAATGAATGCAAGATACGCAGTGCCACCTTTTCACCACTTGAAGCCTCTGTGCTACAGCGTGCTATGTGTAGGTAGTACAACAGTTGAAGTCGATAAACTCTGGGTAGCAAGTTCTACTTCCAGTGCAAAAAAATAGCATCTTACCAAATGTTCATAGTAATATTAAAATAGTAGTTAATTTATTGTTTATGAAGTTCAGTAAAGCAAAGTGCAAGGTCCTGCATCTGGGTTGGGTCCATCCCTGGCACAGCTACAGGCTGGATGGAGAAGTTATTCAAAGCCAGCCCTGTGGAGAAGGACTTAGGGATGTTGGTTGACAGGAAGCTGAACATGAGCCAGCTTCAGTGTGTGCTCCCAGTCCAGAAAACCAACCATATCCTGGGGTGCATCAAAAGGAGCATGACCAGCAGGTCAAGGGAGGTGACTCTGCCCCTCTGCTCCTGTGAGACCTCACTGGGAGTATTGTGTACAGTTCTGGTGTCCTCAACATAAAATGGACATGGAACTGTTGGAACAAGTCCAGAGGAGGCCACAAGGATGATGGGGGGCCTGGAGCACCTCCCGTATGAAGACAGGCTGAGAAAGTTGGGGATGTTCAGCCTGGAGAAGAGAGGGTTGCATGGAGACCTCATAGCAGCCTTCCAGTATCTGAAGGAGGCCTAATGCCAGAGAGGGACTCTTCAATAGGGACTGTAGCAATAGGACAAGGGGTAATGGGTTTAAACAGGGGAAGTTCGAGTTAGATATAAGAGAGAAGCTTCTTACTATGAGGGTAGTGAGGCACTGGAACAGGTTGCCCAAAGAAGTGGTGAATGCTCCATCCCTGGCAGTGTCCAAGGCCAGGCTGGACAGGGCCTTGGACAGCATGGTCTAGTGTGAGGCATCCCTGCCCATAGCAGCAGGTTTGGAACTGGATAATCTTAAGGTCCTTTCCAACCCAAACCATTTTATGATTAATGTCTGTTAAAACCAAAGTTTGAATTGCACAAGCCTGATTGTAATTTGCAATATTTTATGCCAGTGTTCCTCTCTGTCCTTACCATGCTGATTTTTTTTACCATGTTTGTAGGAAAAGGCGATGTTGTACTGTGAAATAAAATCTTTGTTTCTTCTCAAATTCCAGAATGCCGGGACTAAGCTGTAGATTCTACCAACATAAATTTCCAGAGGTGGAAGATGTAGTGATGGTCAATGTTCGGTCCATTGCTGAAATGGGAGCCTACGTCAGCCTGCTGGAGTACAACAACATTGAGGGCATGATCCTTCTCAGTGAGCTTTCCAGAAGACGCATTCGTTCCATAAACAAACTCATCCGCATCGGAAGGAATGAATGTGTCGTGGTCATAAGAGTTGACAAAGAGAAAGGTATTTGGGGGTATTTTGGGCAGTATCAAAATTGAATTAATAGGGAAAAGTGCAGATAAACTAGGCAGCTTAGGTGATCTTTGGTTTTGTGAGGGATTCTGGTTTTTAAGGTGCTTAAGCAAAATGGATCATCATTGTGCAATCTGATCGTTCTTCCATTTCTCTGTATCCCTTGGTAATTGGGTTAATGAAGGTCAGTTGTATCAATAAAGATTTGCCTGTGTGTGTCCTCACCAGCTCAATGTTTGATCAACAAACCATAGTTGAGTGGGAATTTTTTGTAATATCTATGTAGATTTTCTAAGTCTTAACTGAAGAGAGGGATTATCTGATACAGAGATGAAAATCTAATTTCATCTAAAATAGGTGAAAATCACAGTCCATCCTATTCATTCACAAGTCTTTAATCTTGGCTATAAATGCATTGATGACATATATGTAATTGTACCACATGAATTGTGTAGGTTACAAATTGCGATTGCACGGGCAACTGTGTCATTGTCTGTCTTCTGAATGCTTGAATCTTTAAAGGTTTTTTTAATATGTTTTCTATTTAGAACTTTTTGGATTTTGCTAATACTGTTCAATGAAGTCTTTAAAACTATAACAACGTCTAAAGAAATAATAAAAATGAACACTGAGCACATCTAGAAACTTGACTGTTGGTATGATGTTTCTCAACTGATATGCTTTTCTAGAATATTTCAGAAACTGCAGTTAACTCTGAGATTAAGTGATGGCAGGATAAAAAAAAACAAAGAGCAAAGAAAGACAAAGTTTTTTCAGATCTGAAGTGAAGGAAGTTTCTCAGCATCTCTAGTGAAAGAATAATTCCTCTTACAAGTTAATCTAGTTCTTATATTAGCAGAAAAACACATCTGGAATTCATATAGTAGTCTTGTGGGAGCTTGTAGTTTGTGAGAAGTGGGTGGAGGCCTTTTCAAATTTGCTAAGAGATGCTTCAGTGAACTTAATATCCTAATTTGGATCATAATTTGATCAAACTAAGGCTTCATTTTGTTACTTTCTGTAGCAACATAAAGAGATAAGGTAGGGAAGGGACAAATCCTGAGCCAGAGTGTTTGTCCTTTAATGCATTTTTCTTGAAGCAGTTAAACTTAGTTTGCACAATGCCTGACACTTTTAAAATGGTTTTCCCCAATAGGTTATATTGACTTATCAAAAAGAAGAGTTTCTCCAGAGGAGGCAATCAAATGTGAAGACAAATTCACAAAATCAAAGACTGTAAGTTGCTTTGCTATATTCAGGCACTGTGTATTTCCAGCTTCTTTCCTGAGCAGTCAAAATGCACAGATGTAAGATGAGATGAAAATAAAAGTATTGTTCTCATGTGTTGGGCATACTCTTATTTTCGTTTACCCATGCAAATGTATTTAACCAGTTCATCTCTCCATGAGTGCTCTGGTAAACTGCTGCTTCATTAATGAATAGGTCAAGTAAGACAGTAGTTAAAAATTTGTGATGTAAAGGATGTATTTAAATAATCAGAAATCCAAAGTATATGCTGGTTTAGCATAGAGGGACATCTTTTAGTGAAAAGTCATGCAGGTAGCTAGAAGTACTGATTGCCACCTTTACTAGTGTCTTACACTTCCAAGTAGAAGTCTTGTCATTTAAATTCTACTTTTCATTCTAAATTTTTGCCTGGTTTTGGTATTTGTTTTGTTTTTTTTAACATTCCTTTTGTGTTCCAGGTTTACAGCATTCTTCGCCATGTTGCTGAAGTCTTAGAATACACTAAGGATGAGCAGCTTGAGAGTCTGTTCCAGAGAACTGCCTGGGTATTTGATGACAAGTACAAAAGACCAGGATACGGTGCTTATGATGCATTCAAGCATGCAGTCTCGTAAGGATATCTATTCTACTTCTGGGGGCTTATTTCAAATTGCAGATAAATATTTCTTGGAATAGATTCATCATTTTGCTTTTGAGGTTTGTTTTTGTGGTGTTGTTTGTGGTTTGGTTTGTTGTTTGTTTGGGTTTGTTGTTTTTTTCTGGAGTCAGTATGTAAAACATAGTGGTCAAGTGACCTAGTAAATCATGACATCAATCTTCCAGTTGCTTAGTGTATAGGTTTTCTGTCTTACTGCTTTCTTCAAGTTCCCAGTGCTCTTGAGAAAGAAGGCTGAAAGTTGATTTGGTTTTATTAGTCTTTGAGTCCGCCACTTTGCATGTCAAGTTTTTTAAAAACAGTAAATGAATGTGTTGTGGTGAAACACTGAGGCATTGGTGAATAATATGTTTTAAGCATAAAAGAAATGTGATTACAAATACTGGAGCCATTTCAATTGCTACACATGAGTCTGTGGCATTTCTAGAAGAAGTAGCACTGAACTTGACTGGCTGTCAGAATATGGCTATTTTTAGTCCCAGGTAGATACTAACAAAAATATTTTGCTGTGTCTGAAGATATTTCAATGCAAGCTGTCACTCTTCCACTGCACAGGAAGAGTTACTTTTTTTTAAATGTGACAGGCTGGCTTGTTTACTTCTCTGCACTTCCAAACTTAAAGAATGGGATCATGAATTCAGAAATGGAATTATGGACATTATTATTATGATGAAATTGTGATGCTAACAGAATACACACTGAGATATGTGGCTTGTTTGTTTTTTTTTATGGAGTCTGATATTTTAGTTTGCTTTCAGAATTAACCCATTTAATTTCCCTCCAAAGATTCCTAGCATGCTAGGAGATCTAGTCTAGGTCACGTTTGCTAAGAAAGGCTGGAGCAGGTGATCCTTGAGATCCCTTCCAACCTGATATTCTACGAATCTATTGTGAAACTGGTGATCCAAAAATACATTTTTGCACTCTTCTACCCTTAATGGCACGTAAACCTGAGTGATGAATTGGAGTGAACACTAGATGGCAGTAGTAAATTTTTACGACCTCTCAAGACTTCAAGAAGCAGGACACTTGGTAGCATTTTGACAGGCTTGTGGGTTTGGGAAAGAGGCAGCTTGAACCTTCATTTAGACTGAATGTGTTCTGTTTTACAGAATAATAATTATTTGATAGCAAATTTACTGGTAAAAGGCAAATCTGGGCATGCTGCTGCAGAAGGAATTCCTGATCATTCTGTAACTGTTAAATACTTAGTTAAACACCTGCATAATAGAAGAACAAAACCTGTAGTTACACTGGCTGTTTAAGCTTCTCTCTAACTTGAAAAAATTCCTGAACACACATGATATTTGTTGCTCATCTGCTGTTCAGGTTGGAGCACAAACTTGTTTCCACCAGTAATGCCTTAAGATTTCTGACAATGGACTGCAACTTTTATTTGTTCTCATGCTCCTATACACAAGCTATATAATGCTCACAAAAGTAACTCGAAGATTTAACAGGATAGATTGTAAATGAAGAAGTAGAATTTACATGTTCAATAAATCACTTCTGCTATGCAGGTTCATATTTTGATGTGTAAAACCTGTCATATTTCTGGGTTCTCTTTGCTTATTTTTGGCCCTTCTGCTATCTATATTTGGTGTATAAAATCATGAAAGATAATGTTTTATTAGCAGCAGAGATCAAGCTCCAATATTGCCTCTGGTTTTTGGGGCATTTTGCCTGCTAGTAGAAGTATAGGTGGTCTGGTATTATTTTTCAGAGAACTGCAGCTTTTTTTTCTGAAAACACAAGAAAAGTTTTTGTGAGGAGCTCTGTGGTTATGTTTCAGATATAGTTTGGTTAAAATTAATACAGTAGTAGAAAATAGACCCCACTTCTCCAAACAGGAGCTACTAATTTATATTGGTAAGCAGCAGAGGCATTTGCCCCTTGCAATCTCTGGATTTTAAACTATTAGCTTGTGATTTAAAAAACCTTTATCCTTTCTTTAGCCACGAATTTAGGCAGCAGGTGAGTGTCTGTGATCCAGCAGGTTATTTTGCAGAATGGCAAAAATCTTGCATTTGAATGAAATGCTGAAACTGTTCAAAAACCTCAGATTTATAACAGATTCTTTTTCATGTGGTAGAGGTTTATCTTCACATTGGAGGGAACATAAATACAAGGCAACTAGGTATTTGTCTCATTCTGTGCATCGTATATAGATGTCATTCCTCTTGATTAAATAAAAAAACTAAAATATATCTTTCAGATCTCTTCTTCCAGGAACAGATTGAGTAAACTACTTACCTGCTTTGTTAAATGCTTCCAGTATAGAAGTAGTACCAAAAGTTAATGTTGTGTTGCATTCCACTTCAGTATGACTTCTGTAACCTTGCTTTGCTTGGCTCAGAGACCCTGCAATCCTGGATAGCCTAGATCTGACAGATGAAGAGAGACGTGTATTGATTGACAATATTAACAGACGTCTGACACCTCAAGCAGTCAAAATCCGAGCTGGTGAGTTTTTTTCCAGATGTTAATTGAACACATATTGATCCTTAAGCCAAACCACATAGTGGTTTGTAATGCTGATATTTGAGTGGAACTGCTCAGAATTAAGACATCTTAATCAAGGATTGCTTGCAAAATGTCCGTGTTCTGTCCCAAAGTGCAAGGTGGTTTGACTTTATTTCCCCCCCCCCCCCTTAACTGCAGATTCTTTGGTAGACAAAGTAGTTGTCCTGATATATAATACAGTTTATCATCTTGCACTGGCACACAATGAATTTAGATGTTTTATAGTTATTACTGCATCCACAATATTCTTTTTCATTATTCAAAGTCTTAAATTTGTTGATCTTCTAACAGAATGATTGATTTCTGTCAGCATGGCTACGACATCTGTCATAGCCACTTGTCCATGAACATGTGAAAATAGTCTACACAGTGATCTATGTGTAGCTTAGTCTTGCACCATTGTTACATGTGTAAATAAATCTTTGTCTATAAACTAATCATGGTATTACAGATATGGCCAGCTTTAGCCTGTGCTTTAATTTCCAAACACCTACAAAATGATCTACGAAATGTATCTACAAAAAAAGTAAATAATATTACTAATTACTAATGTTTTAATTATATATTAATATAATTTACCTTAAAAAATTAAAAATCCAGTGCTCCTCATGTGCTGACCCTATGTCTCTGTTTTAATTGCTGACAGAATTATGTGAATTTGTGGATGTACTCTTTTTCAAGGTTAATTTTTCCTTATCTTTAATTTTTCTCTGGTATTTATTGCTTTTATATCTTCATCTCTCTATGTGAAATACATAATTATTCCAGATTAATTGATTGGGTGAGAGGTAAGTGAAGGTAGGCATATAATTCCATATCTTGGCTTTTCCAAGCACAATGTAAAATGTAGTATGTCAAAAAAATGTATGAAGTCTTTTCACCTCAACTTGCAAGTCAAGAAAGTGAAATACCTTTCTCAACTTTCGGAGCTACTGAGGCTCTCATTGTGAACAAACACTGGATGCTAAAAAGCTTTATCGAAGCTTATGTTAAAAAACTTTAAAGATTCTATAGCTTCTGATAACTTTTTATTATTAGTTTTACGTATTTATTAAGTTTTATTATTTGTATTCATCTGTCCTAGATATTGAGGTGGCCTGTTATGGTTATGAAGGCATAGATGCAGTAAAAGAAGCTTTGAGAGCAGGATTAAACTGTTCCACGGAGAATATGCCCATTAAGGTAAGTGTTTGTTTTAGCAGTGAAATCAAAAGCTGTTTTCCAGTGCCTTCGGGTACCAGTAGCATGCAGTTGCCATTGTCACAATCACATAGCTGAGACTGAGAAGCCATGTACTTGCTTCTTGATTCTTCTCTAGCAGGTCTGTAATGTACTTCCTATCAGCTATGTGCTGACAGTTGTTCCTGTGGCTGTGCTGTGACTTTCCAAGTTCAAGAAGCTATATTTATTCTGTTCGCAGAATCACAGAATCATTAAGGTTGAAAGGGACCTCTGAAGATCATGTAGTCTAAGCCCCTTGTCAATGTATTAGTTGAATTTATTCAAGCCTAGTATTTGCACTCTGCATACCTACTGTTCCCTAGTGCAGCCTTAGGTAGGGAGCAATAGATTTTATTTTCAGGTACAAGATTATGTAAGAAAAGAAGAAACATATGACAACTCTCATATGTTTGACTGTTGATAGAATGGCTGCCGCACCCTGGCCTAATTCTTCTTCCCCAACAATTTCAGGATACTGATTGTATTACTCAATAAGTGTTTTCAAAAAAACTTGAAAGAACTTCCTTCTTTGAAAATTATTTCTTATATTGGTTTCTTGTAACAAAAGGAAAAGTTTCCTTATTCAGTCATCTTTTTTTAAAAAAGTACTGGTTGCAATTGAAAAATTGTTATAGGCTGTTTTACTGACCTGCAAAGTGGATATTCTTTCCGCTTAACAATATTTGTCTAAATAAACACACCATGTAGAAATACCTGATGCTGATATTGGAAATCAGGCAGGCTGTACTGATTTCCTTGTCTGCTATTTCACTCCATGGTGTTTATGCTTCTAGAAAAGCTTTTCCAGTAGGAAAATGTTTTTTCTTCTGTGAATTGTACATTCAGAAAAGTGTTGCTTGCTTTCTTTTCGGTGTTTTTCTCTGGTTCTATTACTGAATTTGCACTATAATTCCTCTCTCCCAAATCCATACAATGTGATAGATTAATCTGATAGCCCCTCCTCGTTATGTGATGACCACTACAACACTGGAGAGAACTGAAGGACTGTCTGTTCTGAATCAAGCCATGGCTGTAATTAAAGAAAAAATTGAGGAGAAGAGAGGAGTGTTTAATGTGCAGATGGAGGTAAGAACACTTTACGTTCTAAGGTGTTATTTTTAGCGCTTTTGAAGTAGAGCAAGACCAGTACTGCTAGGAGAAATTTTAGCAGAAAGGTTTGAAAAACCCCTGAACTTTGTGTTCTTTAAATGAATGGCAAACAAAAAAAAATCTCATTTTCCTGGTTTTATTGTGTGACTTTAGTATATGTTTTACCTCTTGCTCCTTATGTAGAATCAGAGTCTACAGATATAAATGAGGTTTTCTTTATGAGAGTTTACCATGTGTTCTGGTTTGTTTTTGGTTTTTTTCAGCCTAAGGTGGTTACTGACACAGATGAGACTGAGCTTGCAAGACAGTTAGAAAGACTGGAGAGGGAAAATGCTGAAGTGGATGGAGATGATGATGCTGAGGAAATGGAAGCTAAAACTGAAGACTAAATGTTCTGGGATATTCAGAAGAGAGACCATATGACAAATTAGAGACCCTATTGCAAACACTCTGGACTTAATGTTTCCAGTATTGAAAACTTCAAATGCAAATACTTGAAGTGTTTTCTGTTTTAAAAAGACCAAAATGTAAAAGGCTAACTAACATGTGGTGCAGCAACTTACAGAAATTGAATCTTTTGAAAGGGAGGTGCCTAGTCAAATTCAAGACACAGATCTGGCCAAAAGGAGGTTCCCACCACATGCTTAACATTTTCGTACATCACAGTTCCTAACTGGTGACTACAGCTCAGTGCATCTGTTTCCTGGGAGCACCAAAACCAAGTGAGCTGAACAGTTCTGTACAGAATGTGTTTGAGCAAATATTCAATAAATCTGGGCTATGTAACTCCAATAATTATTTTTCCCCCCTCCTTTGTCACATGGCTTAGAGTGGTGTTAATGTAAAACCTGGAAGGGTATGACTAGCAGGTGATTCCCCTATAACAGTCAAAGGGCTTTCTTTTGTTTGCTTTAAATGAAGCCAGGAATGAGTGGAATGGAATGTTTCTCTTGCAAGTTTGTTGATGCAGACTTGTTTAAAAGAGCATTTCCTTTCTTTATCATCTGCAGTTAAGGACTGTGAACTTGAAATCTTTAAAAATAACTTGTTACCATTCCAATAAACATATCCGATAAATGAAAACTTACATAAAGTTGTACTTTTCTCCTATAGGTGAATACAGCAGGTGTTTTAATGAACTTGCTTATACTTCAAAAAAAGCTGTACTGCCCTGTAAGCTCACTGCTGAATGACCTTAATTTCTGCCCACCCGAAGTCTGCTTTACAGTGGGCTGAGCTATTTACTCTAGAAGCAACCTGTTTATCTTCTCTGAAGATGGGAAACAAGATGTGCTTTCCATGTTGGAGTATGAAACAAAATTAAAAATCCTGTTTCCTTGTCTGTGAGAACAGGCAGGTGGAAGGAGGTTGTTTTTGTAAACTAAAAAGGAACCTTTCCAATTGCCACATTTTTAAATACATCTTTTTTTATTGTGTTGCACATCTCCCATCCCATTTTTCTTAGTATTTTGTGCTGCTAAAGGAAAAATGCATGGAAAATGAAGCTTTGAGCCTTAACTAGTAATCCTTAATACTACCACAGTACAAACAGTATCATTGCTATATGGCATTGCCACAAAAGGCATTCATAAAGGGTATATGCATCGCAATTCATGCTTGATTATTAGGGTTGGCTACTGTCGTGGGTTAAGCTCAGCCAGCAATCCAGAATCATGCAGCTGTTAGCTCACCCTTCCCCCCCACAGTTCCCAGAGGGATGGGTAGAATTGAAAGAATGTAATTCCCATAGGTTGAGAGAAGAACAGTCCAGTAAATAAGGTATAACACAAACTACTGCTGCTACCACCAATAATAATAATGATAAGGGAAATAACAAGGAAAGAGAATACAACCACTCACCACCTGCTGACTCATACCCAGCCTGACCGGAGCAGTGATCTAGCCCTTCCAGGTAACTGCCCCCAGTTTATATACTGGGCATGATGTGCTGTGGTATGGAATACCTCTTTGGCTAGTTTGGGTCAGGTGTCCTGTCTCTGCTTCCTTGCAGCTTCGCCTCCTCTCTGGCAGAGCATGAGACTCAGAAAGTCCTTGGTCAGAGTAAACATTACTGAGCAGCAACTAAAAACATTGATGTTATCAGTGTTGTTCCCAAGCTGAAAATCAAAACCACAGCACTGCACCAGCTACTAAGGAGAAAAATGACTGCTACTGCTGAACCCAGGACAGCTACATGTAAACTCTGATGGTAATGCAAAGCCAAGAAGGTTAAATAACTTCTTTACAGAATGTAAGAAAATATACAGATGTGTCACAACAAAATGAAGAAATTATATACTTTATTGTTATTTTCTCAAAGTGTTGCCTTTTCACAAGCTACTTATGACAGTCTTGTCATGGCTTGAAGTTGTGATGTCAGTTTCCTGTTTGAACAGCTCTTCCACCTCTGCCCATTCACTAGAAGTGTTTTGAACTCATTAAATACAGTATGTGAATACTCAGACTGAAGAACAAAGGGTTTGAAAACTTAGTCACCATGTGATCTCTATGCCAAAGTAATGCTGTAAAGGTAAGCACTGAAAAATGAGCCACACCTGCTGTTCCCCTGGAAGTGCTATCAAGGTGTATATTAGTATAATCTCCACAGATGTTGTGTTACACAGCTGTTTTGGTGTGTTACCAGGTGAGAGTTGTTTCTGTCAGTAACTTTGGACAAGGTTTGCTGAACTTTTTTGAAAGTTTGCTGAACAGTGGTTTCAGAAGCTTTTTTAATTGGAGCTCAGCATGCTGCTGAACATGGCTCTGTGTCAATTTTGAGTGCCTCAAAAAATGACCAAAATGGTGAGGATGGTAACAAAGCAGCTGAAGATAAATGCATGTCAGTCACTCATTACCTTGGCAGATAAAATCAGGCTCTCCTGTTACCTGAACACATTTTAACCAAGAAGCTCAAACAATACAGGGCAACTTAGTGGATATTCCTCATGAGTTGCCATAAGTGGAAGGAGGAGGTCTAAGGTGGCTGCTTTCAAGGAGGTGTAAGGGAGCACTGGATTTGTGAAGCTCATGCTGGGCCTCAGCTGTGCTGCATCTGTTGCCCATGACTTAAGGATCTTCAGAAGTTTCTGAGATGATACCTTCTATCTCAACCAGTCTATTTGGTGTGTGTGGAACTGCATTTGCTTACCAGTTGCTTAAAATAAGGGTTGTGGATTTTGCATGAATGCCTTTGCTGAAGCGAGGTAGTATATTCCTACTGTTGATTAGAAACTGTGCTGTTTACCCAACTGTGATTGCAAGGACAAAATCTCCACTAGCACTCATGTAGTCAATGGAAGGGAAAGGTAGAGGTGTAACTGTGGACAGGGCTTGGCCTGATGCATTGATAGAAAGGATCTCAGTGTGATTTTCATATCCCAAATGAATTTTGCAAGATTGCCAGCTTGGAAACAGTTTTACTTATAACATCTGATAAAAGCTCATTAATACAAAAAAAACTCCAACCAACCATGGGTACCAGCTCAGGTCAGGCACACAGTCTGGTAACACACAGCCCTGTAGTCTGTTCCTGATGAGGGCTGCTAAAAAAGGGTGCCCTGCTTTCTTGGGGCTGTTGTGATGCTTTTAATCCAGTGACAATTCCTTGCTGTTTTCTTTCCAATTCTGGCTCTTAGGTGGTTTTTCAGATGTAGTGGAGCTGGCATGTTCTTTATAGAGGAATCTGCACTTCAGTATTGAATTTGTGATAGCATCTTGTTCCAGTGTAGATAGACAGTTAAACAACTGTTTTCAAACAGTGCCACCTTTCTACCTGTCTTGCTGTTACATCAGAATTCTTTTGAACAGTGGTCATCTTTCATTTTTATCTGGAAATATTTTGTCATTCCTCATTTTGGTGTGGTTTCTTTTCATATTTTTCATCCCTAATCCTACACCAGAGGGAAAAATCTTAAGAAACTTCTTTGAAAAAGCTGAGTATATGTAATCGCCCATGTGACACAATGATACATTATGGGCTTTGCAGAGCACAGATATGGTTGTCCTGTGGGCAGGTTCTCTTCATCAGCTGTTCATGGCTTCCTGAGGAGTCCCTGGACCTGGAGGTACCAGCAATGTCTGTCAGGTCACCCAGCTGAAATAGTGCACTTGGAGCTGGCTACTCCTGCCCTTCACTCTAACTGTGAATACTGTCCTGCGGTGCTGAAGCCTGCAGCTGTCTCTTCCAGGCCATCCCTAAAAGTCTAAGATCCTAAAGTATATATTGTATTTTGGGGACACTTTGGATGGAAGAAAACGTCAAGCACTCAGCTGTGCTCTTTTATTAAAACACTGCACTGATGTGTGAGAAGCATTCTAAAACAGATCTGATGAACCGGATATTCCCTTTAGTGAGTTTCCAGTCCCACAGAAGACTTGATACAGATCTCCTAGGCTTATAGAGATGGAAACATGTCTTTTTCCACCAGAAAACTTCAGTACCTGAACTTGCCTTCCCAGCACATCCCAGCCCAGATCTGCTGACTCATTTTTCACTATATGACCCTGAAAGATCTGTATTTACTCAGGCTCAGGGGAGCAGAACAGGGGCATTTTGTTAGCCATGATTAAGTACAGAATGAGACAAGGGAAAGGGGGCGGGGGGTGTATGGTAAATATCCAAAGAATTGAAGGAATACTTTGAGGTATTGAAGCAAGTGAAGACTCTAGATTATAAGAAGTAGTTGACACAAAACTTTTTGCTTAATGAGCAAAAAGCAGCATTTGCTTCACCATTCACCAGCAGTTTGACAATAAAACTCTTTGTTGTTAATGGTAATTTTCCCAAGATCCGTCTGCAGGGTTGCGGGTGGTCTGCATGCTGGAGAAAAAAGCTCACTAGGATCTTGGGTGAGGACTGGTTGTGGTGCAATGCTGAGATCACTGTCTGTGCGAGAGCACCCTGCAAGCTTCTACCTGTCCTCACTAGCACGAAATTATCTCACCCACCTTGTTATAAATTGCCTGCAGTAACAAGCTTGAACAATGTGAATTCAAACCTCAAATACCAAACGGGGGAACACTGTATTCCTGGAGCTGGCTATATAAAGAGTGCATGTCCAGTGCATGTAGCAATAATGTCTCCTGTGTACCTCAGGTTTTCTGCTTTTATTTTTCAAGTTAAATTCCGATGTAGAGAACACTGAGCTGAAATTAATATTCTTTTTTCCTGCTGACTGCAGTGGGTTTTTTCCCAAGACTCTGCTTCTAAGTACAGCTTTTTATTTATATGTATATTTATGTATTTGCACCAGGGCAGAGATTATTTTTTAAATTGAAAGAAATACACTCAGTTCTTTTTCTGCTTTAAGGCCACTATAATATATAAAAAATATAAATGGAAAATTTGTATCATTGAAAATACCATGTACCTACTGCAAAAAAATACTCCTCTTAGGTGTTCTGTTAAACTTACTGTACTTACACTAGCTGGACTGAAGAACAAACAACTGGGATATGACTTATGCAGCCGGTTGTCTTGCGGCTGCCTGCTTTCTCCAAAGCAGAGAAGGGAGTACAGTGGGAGCTACACAGGTAACTTCCATATGGGACAGCTGCTTTCTCTTTACACAGCAGTTGATTTCTCTAACTTCAAGTAGTGTTCAGTCACCCACTGTCTTTCTCGTGGTCTCTGCAGGACCATTCTCTGGGTTGTCTCCAGTACATTGTCAGGTTTGGATTCTTCAGTGCTTTGTTCTTCCTTACTAAAAGTGATAAAAAATACAAAAATAAATTATTAGTTTGTTCCTTTCCTTGGTACATGAAAGCAGTAATTAGATCTGGGGTGCAAAGACTGAGAGATATTTGAGTCACTTTATCTTGCTGAACTCTGAACACTTTTTGCATAGCAACGACTGCTTTTGTTTATTTGTTACCATCTACATCATGTTTCTTATCACAGCAGCTAGCTCTGCCCACATCTATCACCTAGATTTTGATACAAGTCAGGGAATGCTAGCATTACAGTGAAGGCAATTACTTCTGCACAGTTGGTATCGATTTCTTGAAATACCAATACTGGCTTATTTCATCAGGACAAGATCTGCTAGATCTGTCAAACAGGTTTATCATGGCCAGAGTCTCCAAAAATGCAATAAATATCTACACCTGTATTCAGACAAACAAAAGGCTCTCTGATTCAGAGGTGCCCAGGAGCTGCAAGAGGTCACTGCATGGTGTTCATTAATCAGACTGCTTTACAAAGAGCCTGAATAGTTGCTTACGTATGGATTTAAGGTGTGAACTTGGGAATCTTAGGGTTTGTGCCCAGAGGTCACTGGAAGCAGAGTGGTGCTTTAGAACTTCTTTTGTAAAATGAATTTCTAGCAAAAAAAAAAAAAAAAAAAAAAAAAAAAAAAAAGGTTTGTGAAAGTCTCCCTGTAATCATAATAGTCATGTGTTACATTTAAGGTGCTCTGTAGGACCCTATGAGGATAAATTTATAAGATGAGAAATTTTAAGCAGTAGACTTGATTAGTCTGAAGTTTTGAGGCATGTGATTTTATGATTCTGTTTCTCCTTCCCATGCATACCTGGCTTGTCATCATGTGGCTACTTATATGGCCAACTCACTCGGTGGTGGGTTTTGCTATACTGAAGTCTGTGAAATTCTGAGATCCTTTTTAGACTTTCCTTTGTTCCACTCCCCAGAGGGCAGGTAATGTATCAGAGCCAGCTCACTGTTTAACTGATGTCTCATAGGTAGGAAGAGAGGGAGAAAAAAACGGGGAAGGGAGACTGCGTCACATTGGAGGAGGAGGGTAGCAAAGAAAAATGAGCTTTCTTAAACAAATCGCATGCAGAGCGACACGTTGCCAGGGCTTGGGCACTTCTCGGCAGGGGCTCGGCTCTCTTCCCTGCCGGCCGCGATGCAGGAAGCAGCAGGAGTGCTGAAGGAAGGATTCCTCGTCAAACGGGTGAGTGTATCCGTCCCCTTCCGTGGAGATCTGCTCCAGCAGCCCCTGAGCAGGAACTGGATTGAGCCAGGGCTCGTGGCAACGCAGCCACTGGGCACTGGGTAAGAGGGGCTCCTGCCTGCTTCTGGGAAAGGAGATCCTTCAGGTCTGTGCAGGTGCCTGCTGGGGGAGCTGCTCGAACTGCAGGTGCTCACTGACTTCCCTCGAGTTTCCTTGTATTGGCCCTGTATTTACTCCGGGAAAAGTGAATTAGCCATCAGCATTACTCAGGTATCAGAATGCCATTGTGTCTGTGCGTCTGCAAGGGGCACACAACAAACTGCCAGCAAACGGCTACGTGGCAGCAGTGGAAGTGGCCACGGGAGGATGGAGAGAGGGAAGGTGTTTGTGCCTTCTTTAGCGACCCAGCTGAGCTGTGTTTCTCGTTTTGTGTGAGGAGACAGTGAGCAGGCTATTCTGTCTGAAGGGGATCAGAGCAATGGAAACATAGAAGTGGGTTTGAAATAACTTCTTCTTACCACACCCCTCAAACTGCACTGTAAGGAAATTTTAGCCAAAGTGTGGAGAAAGGAGCTGCGATGTGAAATATGAATTCACACCTCTAAACAAGATAACAAGGTTTTATTGAGGGACAAAGTCCATAAAGCAAAAGCAAACAGCACTGGGCGCATGACTGTAGCCAGAGGCGCAAATGATTAGTATTTGTTACAGTTTTATATACTTTCACAATTCCATTAGTCACATACATATTCATAATTCCTGCGTATAGGCAGGGAACATTATAACTAAGTCCAGTAATTTATTATCATAAGTCTCCTCCTCTTGGCATCTGCGCACTGCTCTTCAACGATTGTGGGCAGGGGTCTTCAGGATGAAGTAAGCAGTCTTCCTCACAGTGTACTTCTCACCTTTGGCACAGTTGGACGCCCCAGGAACCACACAACTCGCTAAAACCAGACATATCTGTAATTATTCTGATAACTAGCAAAGACTTAAAACAGTGTGACCTTCCTGCAAAAATTATAACAGGATGGGCAGACAAGATGTATCCCAAGCTAGCAGATGTTTGGGAGGCTCTGTCTCTAAACTAACTGATAAGTAGAAGGATGGTGTGAAATAACTCATTCATGTTTAGTGGGGTCACTAAATCTTGTTATCTCACCACAGACTTACAACACAAACACTGTTCTTTAAAACTAAAGATACTTTAGAGGACTAGTGTGAAACAATTAACTCACATTTAGTGGGGCCACTAAATTCCACAGGCTAACAACATAAACATTGTTCTCTTTCTACAACCTAAGTTAAGCTAAAAAGTACTTAAACTCTATATTTTATAGGCACTAGCTTTTGTTATATCAAGCATGCAAACCCCCCCCCTTCTCTTTACCTTTACAGATTCTTCTACTATGCGACTCCGTTTTGCTCATCTTGTGTCTTTATTGAGCTTTGTTTTTGTTACTATAAACTTGTATAGTTATATCCACATAACCACGCATATTATTTGAGAAAGCCAATACATTTATGTGTTTATCCCATGCAAGATGGTGTCACACGTTTCAGACTTTCCAATGCTTCTTCCTGCAGGACCAACTCAGTCATAGCTGGGACACAAGAAGGCAATTTAACAAGCAGCACAAGTTGCTTTTAGTACCAAGAACCTGTTTCAACAACTAATATGGTCCTTGATTGCACACCAAAAATGTGATTAGTTCAAAGCTTTGCCACACCTCGGGAAATGCTTTTCTATGGTACGTGGCAGTGCTTCTGGTGCTGACATGAAGGTAATCCTGGTCAGGAACCCTTCTGGCAGGGCTGGCCAGCCACCAGCCACGTGAAGACATGCTATATGCAGAGAAGGGCTGCACAGCGCGAGCTATTCCTCATCAACCCTGTGCAGTGAGGACAGAGCAGTCCCAGCTCCCAGTCTCTTCTCTGGGCCATGGCTGTATTTTGCAGCTCTTAAGTGACTCCTGAATTCAGGATGGGAAGCCAAGCACCAAGTGTGTGAGAGGAATAGGTTATTGGCAGCACACTGAGCTGTAACTGCCCACAGGCTGTACAACATTACCGAGACACACAGGCTGATAGAAAAGAGACCACAGAGAAGATGACAAAAGAGAACTGGGGAGGAAGGGGACAAGAGATCCTGAGAAAAAAAAAATGAGGAAGGGGTGGGATCAGGTAAAGGAAAACAGAGATATCTTAAGAAGAGAGCAGAAGCAAGGAGATTATCTAAATGCATTATAAATGTCTGAATTATGTATTGTAATGTATTACAAATTAAACTTGTGGAAGTCAGGTAAAGGTAAAGGAAAAAAGGTAAGGCAACCTCCGGAAAAAAAGGAGGTCTCCAAAAAGGAAATCAAAAAGCCATAGCAAAGAACATACTCTCAGGAAAAATGGCCATGGGACTTTACAATAGGTGGAAAACAAAAAACCCAAACCACTGAAGAATGCAAAGTGAAGGGGAGAACAAATCCAAGTTAGATAAATTGTACTTAGTATAGACTAAAAGGCATCAGACAGAAAGCACCCTGGGTTTTAGAGGCTCTTTACCCCACCTTCTCTTAAAAATTGTTGGGTTTCCCCTTTACTCATAGAGAATTAATGAGCTTTGACTCCTGCCACAACTGGACTTTGCATGTTCCTGTCTTCTAGCTATGCCCACCCTCTCTCAGGTCTGAGTTTCCTCTACCCAGCGGTTCGCTTGCTGGCTGCAGTGCTCCACAGCCTTTAGAAACACAAGACAGCCTCTCTCCCCAGGAAGCTGGACCTGACACTTCCAGACAGGACTGAGCCTGTTGGTGTCAGCCCTCTCTGGGTTTGCTCTCCTGTACTGGCAAACTAAAGAGTGCCAGGGGCTGTTTGCAGAGGGGAAAGAAGGGATCTTGCCTGTATTCTGACATAACCCAGGAGGCATCTGCCAGCAGCCTTCATTCAGTCTTTTGTCATTGAAAAGCACATCTTCTTTACAGGAAACGGTAACACAGGGAATAGTCTAGCCCTGGAGACTGGAGGCAGGTAGGATAGAAATAAATCACTTATTAGCAGTAAGAGGGGATGTAAGGAAAAGCAAATTCACCCAGGAAGGTGCCCTCAAAACCACCTGGCACCTACAGCCACATCACAATGACAGAAAACAAAACACAGCAAGCACCGCCCAGGGTCTCTGGAGAGGAGGAGTTTGTCTCCAAAAGCCCTCACACTTTTCAGATTTACTCTATTCCTGCCTGGTGCTGTCAGCAGGCACGCATGCTCCTGAATAACAGCTCTTTGGAATGATTCATGTGAGCTTCAGCAAGAAACAACTCTTGCCAGAAAAGAAAATGTTCTTGTTGGACAAAGAGCAAAGCATCTTTTTATTGCTCCATGATTTTATAGTGATGGAGCTGTGCTGCTTTGTTACTAAGAATGTGTATTTATTTCAGGGAGAACAGGACTCATAATGATTTCTTGTTTCCTTTCATACAGTTTCCTACTTTTTATGATATTTTCACCTCCCCAAAAAAGGAAATATAATAATTTCTCAATGCTTGTGTTAAAGTTAGCTATGTGATTCTTCCCCTCTAGGGACACATTGTTCGTAACTGGAAAGTCAGATGGTTCGTTCTGCTTCAGGATAAGCTGCTGTATTACAAAATCGAAGGAGGCAAGAAGGAACCTTCTCCAAAGGGCAGGATCCTTTTAGATGGCTGCACTATTACTTGTCCATGCCTGGAATATGAAAACAGACCGGTAGGAGTGGAAAAATGTATCCCTTCTCAGTGGCACTCACTTTCTAACTTCTCCCTAGACTTTTCAGGAAGAACTTCTTTACTGTGAGAGTGACAGAGCACTGGAACAGGTTGCCCAGGGGGGTTGTGGAGTCTCCTACATTGGAGATATTCAAGGCCTGCCTGGACAAGTTCCTGTGTGATGTACTCTAGGTTACCCTGCTCTTGAAGGGGGGTTGGACTAGATGATCTTTCAAGGTCCCTTCCAACCCTTGGAATTCTGGGATTCTGACTTCTTTGATTATTGCAACTATATCACTGGGGAGTTTCTAGAATTAAGCCCAGCCAAAAGCAAGCTGCTGTTAGCAATGTAACCAGGACAAGCAATGAATTCCCCTGTTGTGTCTTTGCTGCTCTCTGTGCCCAAACCTGAGTCATAGACATTAACAAAAAAACAAACCCACACCCCACACACACATAGTGGTAAGAATAAATGCAAACCCATCAGCCCAGCAGTATGTGGAGAGAGGACATGGACAGGTCAATAAAATCTGAGGAGGATGGGAAAAAAGGGATTTTTGTGTGAGAGGGAAATATTTAATCTATGGTGGTTGCCTTAAACCTCGGCTCTGCCTGTGGATGCTCCCAGGCATCCAGAACAGCCTGCTTTTTCCTTCACCAATGGGACACTGCTGCTGTGGAGTTTCCAGCAAGAGGGTCCCAGAAGGGAAGCTCCTCCTGAGCTGCTCCGCTCACCTGTAGGTAGCAGCAATGCAGCCTTCCTCTGAGGATAGAAGGGAAATGGCTCTGGAAGTTGCTGGCTATTTCAGTACTTCTCATAGCAGAAACAGCCTAGTGAGAGTTTGCAGTTGTTGAGAAACTAGAGATCTGGATGTGAAAAGCTCCATAGTCAACAGCACATTCCTGTGTAATCCAGCAACTGGGTGATCTGTACTCTTGTAAGTACCACAAGCTCCACGCATGCAAACTATGCTTGGAACTGAAAACACAGGAATCTGAGGAGGGGAGAAGCAAAAAAAAAAAGAGTTGTGCTCACCATCCTTGTGGCCAAGAGCTGCTCTCTACTGTTCAGATGGGATGGTATATCAGACCTACTTGTGTCACTTAATGCACGTGGAGGACAATAGCTAAATGATGTTATTGCTTTGCACTTCTTTCTCCACAGCTGCTCATCAAGTTAAAGACAAAAACCAATACAGACTATTTCCTTGAATGTTGCTCCAGGGAGGAGCGAGACTCTTGGGCTTTGGACATCACAGGAGCTATTCATGCTGGTCACCCAGTACAGGTACAAGAGCTTCACAGAATGAAGAACTCTTTTAAACTACTAGAGAATATCAGCCTCCAGTAAGTGTATATGGTTTATTCTTCTGCTGTTGCTGCAGTTTGCAAAACACCCATGCCAACGTATGGAGAGGGTCAAGGAAAGCTCCTCTCTGCACAGATTTGCTCCCGTGCAGCCAGGAGCCTCTAAACTGGTTGCACTGCCCTAGGTTTGCATATACTCTTGCCAAAGCATGGGAATGCACTTTTCCCAACCATTACTTTTGGGACTATTTGGCTTCTGCACAGACATCTCACTGCTGGCTTGAAGACCTTCGTAGTCAGCTGCAAAGGTTCTCACTGGGGAGATGTATTACCTCAGAGGATGTAATACCAGTGAAAGAATGAACAATGACACTGTTCATGCCAAGCTGATGAGCTTTCAAAGCTGGTAGCTGGAATCCAGACTAGGATTTTTAGGGTGCATTATGTTAAACAAGAGGAAACAGAGAACTGATTAAGAAATAGAAAGATGACACAAATTTGGTTTGTGTTGAAAAGGTAAATAGAGGTTGACTATAGTTCAGTTTGAAATGCTTTAAATTGAAAGTTACTTCATGAGGCATCTTGTTTAGTGCTGCTATTGGGAGAATAAATTTTTCCTATACTGTACTTAGGACAAAACTTCTGGGTGTATACCTAGGCTGTTTCCCATCTTTGTGTTGGTAACTGGGAGGACATCCCAGGCACTGACAGAAGTATGTGGCAATTTCTGTCTGTTTTTTTCTTATTCTACTAACTTTGTCTTTTGCTCTCCTTTGCAGCCACATAGTGGAGAGAATGTGTGACAGCAGTACTGGAATTAAGCTAACCCGCAATTTGCAACAAGGCAACAGATACAAAGAGACTTTCACAGGTACACTTACTGCAGGCAAAGAGCTTCCTCACATCTAACACACTACATTGTGGAGACAAGGGAGCTACTGTACTGCCTGCATAGTGGAATCAGTTGTGGTCCAATGGAAACTGGTGGTACAACCAAGTTTTCCAACACCTTTCTCTCATGCTTTTTGGATATATGGAATCACACAGGACCCCACACTTTTGGTCAACCTCGCACTTCATTGTCAGTCTTTGTGATAGTGCCAAAATGTTTCAGCAAATGAAGACCTGTGTAGCAGTAGGCCAGTTGTCTCATCTTGGAAGAGTACACTGCCTTGGTATGAGAACTGCCTTTCTTCCTACAGGTTCTGCTCTCGTGGACTGGCTCATCTCCAATAGCTTTGCTGTGTCACGATTCGAGGCCATCACCTTGGCATCCATGCTGATGGAGGAGAACTTCATCAAGCCCGTGGGAGCGCGCAGCACTGAGGCCACACGCTTCAGCGACCTCTCTGAGCAGTTTCTTGATGACTCTACAGCACTGTACATGTTTGTAAGTGATGCAGCTGCACACAGAAGCACCTCTTCATCACATGCTTGACTTGGGCAGCGGTAAAGGGGACACACACAGTGTGCAAACAAAGGCAAAATATGCAGGCTGTGAAAGCAAACAGAGAAGGAGCAGTTCTAGGCCTTTAGGAGCACCAACACTTGCACTTTTGATGGAGACAAATAGCTTCATGGGTATGGAGGGATCTACAGATTACATAATGGGCATTAAAAGGGTTGTGTCCCTTGAGCGCCATGCTGAGTCTGCATTTAACAGAGGCTGTAGTTATGCTAACGCTCAAGGCCACAGTGCATGTGTAGGCTTTACAGCTGTAATTTGTTGCTTGTAAATCATGGAGCTACAAAGCTGAGCAGCAGGGCTATGGTGTAGAATTTACTGAGGATATATAAGCTAAAAGCAGGTCAAAGAAAATAAAATGCAGAACTTTGTACTTAAAAGTGTGTTTAGATTCAACAGAGAAGTAGAAACATCTTTTCCCTATTTTGCAGGCCGAGAGCAGTAAGAAAAATATCAGTTCCAAGGAAGAGCTACAATTTAATATCTCTGAATTAAGCGGCACCATTGTGAAGCAAGGATTCTTAGTGAAACAGGTAAATACCATCTTTGAACTTTCACTGTGAAACAAGAAAAATGACAGCTCTTAGGGCTTCCTAGAGAATAAACGTGATTTATACAAGCATGGCTGGAGAGTTGTGGCCAGCAGAGCTAATTTGCCTATGAGTAATACTATCACAGCTCATGTGATGAAAAATGTCTAGTTGTAAAGGAATGAGCTACGGAACTTGCTGCTCAAGCAGAATTAATTGGATATTCTGTATATATTGGGTCTATACTAAAAACTATAGAATAGTATCAAAAGCAAAAGTCCCACACAAAGTCCAAACGCCACCGGAGGCGTTATACACACTTCCAAGCAGAAGCTCTGTTCTTCTGGTCAAACCTGTTCCCTGCAGGTCATGTGAGCAGCTATGGAATTCTGCTGGTTATAGACAAATTTCAAAGCTAAGTAGATTGACTTTTACATGAAGTGGACATTTACCTGTGTACAGTCACTCTTGTACACATGGATGCTCTGGTAGTAGCAGGACCTATTTTCTTTGGCCAAGAGGACAAGGAAGTCCTCTTTACAAGATCCCACCTCTAGGCTGCAAGACTTGATTTCAACCCTTGCTATGAACAAGACGAGGATCAGTCGTGCTGTTTCAAAGCATAACGCAGCCACCTGCAGAGAGAACCCTACATGCTCCACTACTCTGGAGCTTTGTACCATGAGCTGTGATTTTAGTGTTGTGAAAACTGGATTATCAGACGTATTTAATCTGAAATGAAGAGAAGGAATCGGGGATATAATCACTGGGTCATGTCACTCTGTTTTCTTGGTTCTTAGCGCAAGGAAGGGAGAGAGGAAGGAATTATCAATGTATGAAGAATAATATTAAGCAGAAAATCCTAGGAGTTACTAAGATGTCAGAAAAGATTTTTCTCTGTTGGCTCCAAAACCTGTTGTTTTCAGTACCTACTTAGGTGTCCCCTACAGCCTGCAGGGAAATGGTCATTTCAGGGGACATTTACTGTTGGTAACTTTAATTCTTCTGTTTTGCAGGGGCACAAGAGGAAAAACTGGAAGGTGAGGAGATTTGTTTTGAGAGCTGATCCTGCTTTTTTGCACTACTATGACCCCACTAAGGTACGTGATTGGGAATTTGCTACCCCCAGAAATCCTCTTACAGACCTGAACATTATAATGAAAATACAATCATGCTGTAGATGTTTCTCTTACTCAAATCTTGTTCTGGGTTCCTGTATCCATTTCCTCAGGATTAAGATCTCTCTTGCCTTAGCCTGGGAGACTGTCCTTGTAGGATTTTCTATCCCTATATCTTTCCTCCTGTCTTTCCCCAGGGAGATTCCTTTTCCTTAGCCAAGTCTTCTTGGGATTTGTCTTCTGCTGTACCCACACAGTCTGGGACCACGCTCCTGCAGGGATTCTTCCTGGGCTGACATCCCACCACTTGAGGGTCATACTGCTACTGGGATTTTTCATTTTATTCCAACACTGGGGAGAGTCTTCTTGATGCCAAAGTATCAATAGGCATTAAAGCTACTCAGTTTTAAACTTGCTCAGAGAAAAGTAGGATTTATCTTAATGAATGTAGTAATCAATGTTAGCAACCCAGAATGGCATACAGATCCATCCACCCCAGGTGTATAGGGTATCCCAAAGGCCTTATGTTGCTAAAAGAACATGTATAGAAATGCTTTATATGACTTCATAGAGAAAACACAAACACCATAACAGTGAAAAGAGCTTATGGAGCTGGTTCATTTTCTGTTGCCTGTTTCTTTGTGGGTTTTTTTGGGTTTGTTTTGTTTTTTTTGCACTGCAACTCGCCCTTGTAATGTCATAAATTCAAGCTGCAAAATCTGAAGATCAGACAAGGGCACCAGCCTCCTAGTGAAAACAGTCAAATTTTTCCCATGTTTTTTCCCATATGTTTCCCCCTATGTTCTCAGTGAAAAGCAGCAGAAATATATATTTTAATATGGATTGTTATTGATAAGACTATACATAAGTTCAGAATGTTATTGTTATCCTACCCATGTGTTTAATTGCTCTCCACCATTCCCAGATACATCAGGCAAACATCTAAGACTGAAACAACATATTAATGCATTTAATTACATGTCCTAATTGACTTTTCTTATAACATGGATATTTGTACCTGGAAAGACTGGTATTACATCTCCATCTTCATAAAATTAATTTATGTGCTCTTGGAAATAATTCTAATGGTGATATTTTCCCAATAAGCCTCATTCCCTTTTTCTTTGCAGGAAGAAAACAGGCCAGTAGGTGGATTTTCTCTTCGTGGCTGTCTTGTCTCAGCTCTGGAGGATAATGGAGTTCCAGCAGGTAAGCACACGCCTCTAAATGTTCATACATATATATTTATGTCATATCAATGCAGTGTTTAGGTGTGGGTTTGTGTGTGGCTGTCTGTATGCGCAAGTGGCCCAGCCTCACCTTCCCCTTTGCAAGCAGGTGAAGAGGCACATCATAAAAAATCCCCATACTGCTGGGCTGTCCACACCAGGAGGGATTTTCTTAGGGTTATTTCCACTTATCTTGGGTGTTCCCCTTCTTAAGGGCTTTTCTCAGTCAGATGACCTTTGAGACAGTCTAAAACACTCATTAAAATTCCAGAATTAACAGACGAAGAGGAAACAGTTTCTTTTTGGATGTTGTTTAACTCAGTTGTGAGTCATCCCCTGATCTGTGTGTTCTGTCATCCCTTTTCTGTGTGTTCTCTCTACTTATGCTACTACCTTTTCCTTTTTGATCTGCTAGAACCCAAATGTAAGAGAAATCTAAAAACAGCAATACAAAAACCAGTTTTGCTAGTAAATATGCTTAGCTTAGGCATTTGTCCAGAACTTCACCCTCACAGATAAGAGCTCCTGCTGCTAAAGCAATTTATTTTATGACAGTAAGTACAATGTGTGGATCTTAATTAGGAAACATCTTTCTAAAGACAAAAGACAGAGTCTGAAAAATATGAGGTGCAGGGGGAAAGGGGACAAGAGCAACAGAGCGCATTGCTAAGAGGAATCAGAAGCTGGGCATAAGCAAATCTAATTTACTGCACAAACTGGTCAGGACTTCATCCCTCCATTGTATAACTCAAGTAAGATTCTCCATTTAAACAGTGGCTATTTTATATATGATGCATAGTGAACAGTAGTTCATACAGTCTATGTGAGGGGTGTCTGTACTGTATCTTAATTTTGCAGAAGGGAAATCAAAGACACAAGAGCTATCTATAATGAAATGGAAAGGTCTGATATTCTAATTTACTAAATTAAAAGTCTTCCTTATGAAGCTTCACATTCACCAGAAAGCATTTCTCTGTGCAGCTTCCTGATCTGCCATATTTTTTTCTCTGCAGGAGTGAAGGGCAATGTGCAAGGCAATCTCTTCAAAATCATCACAAAAAATGACATTCATTATTATATCCAGGCCAGCTCCAAGGCAGAGCGAGCACAGTGGATTGAGGCAATCAAACCACTGACATGAGGAAGCTGGACTCCATGCCAAATGATGAGCCACATCTGTGACCAGGTGTCCTGCTCTTATTGTTTGTGACTGTTGTTTTGCTTTTAGATAGTCTATTCTTGTTATTTGTATCTCCATAGCACCCAGCAATTCCTGACAGACCAGCATCTTAGGTGCCTAGGAGTCATGTAGATCCAGAATAATTCCCCACCAAGAACTTAACCATCTAACAAAAGACAAGTGGACACAGGCAACAGGGCTTTACAAAGAAACAATGAAATACAATATTCCAAGGTGGAAGAAAATAATTACTTTTCTACAAGTATTCAGTCTATATTTGACAGATTCATGTTGTGCTTTATCCTAAAGCAGAAATGCCTTGTTCTTTTCCCCTTTATAAAGGGGTTTATAAACTTAATTAGTTAAGACTGACAGAATCAAAGTCATGAAAGGTCCTGGTGTCTAAGGCTGCCTTTCTTGGTATACACAAGAGTCTTGTGATAAGCCACAATCCAGCTGCTAGGATAATCACTAATGCAAAACATACAAAGTGTCTGTTTGTCTGTCTGCTCTACCATTTGGTTCTCTGTTAGGTTGGAAAAGACCAAAGGATCTTCCTCTCCAGTACATAAATTATTGTTGTGCTGGTAATGGCCCACAGCAGTGCAGGATCCTGAGTATCAAATCAGACCAGTGGCAGTTACTCCAGACAAATGCCTTTGCAGGAGATTTTGGATAAAACCACCCAGCCATAGAAATGAGACCTTTCCTCCTGATTATGACAGTAAATCCATTTATGTGGAACACCATTGGGACTAAGAGCTCCCATAGCAGTTATGACTATTGCTTTTTCTATTTTAAGTCATTAAATCTTCCATTATTTGTCTACTAATCTTGACATTGGTATCATTAAATTTTTTTAAAAAGATCAGTGCATTTTAATCTCCTGTGCTCTTTAAACATGATTTTTCTCAGAAGGCAGTTTGAATATATGAAAATGATGGTTTCATACATTGTAAATTCAGATTTTTATAGAAATGGAGACATTTTCCACAACACCAGGGGGTCTAATGGAATGTATAAGATGATTAAAACACCCAACCAGCCTGCTGATACACTATTTTCATAAAATTCCTCATGTTATCTGAATTACCCATATCTGACAGCCAGACTCTGCAGAGACTGCAAAATCACTCTGAAGACAGCATGCGATACACCTTCCCTGAAGTCACGGAGGAATTTGATAGCCCTCTATCTACAGAACCACCTCTTCACAGATTTTTGTTCTCTAAGTTATGTACCAAAACCAGAAAGCCTCTTCATTTAAAATCTTTTCCTTCATGTGTTATAACCAAACAATCATAACAGAGCCAAAGACAGCAGCTATAACATATGCTTCTACATGTATTAAAATAGCCATGTATTTAGGACTTTTTTTTTCTAAATATACAGCAATGAAATAACAGCACAACACTCGTGCATTCAAATATTTAACAGACCTGGTAAAGAAGTTTGCCAGCAAAGATGCAGTTTTAATTAGGTATAAGAATGTGTAATGCAGTTTGAGCTACAGATACCATTTCCTAGGGCTAGTCCAGAGAAGACTGAAATCCACAGCTGTTGAAAACTTACAATTCATGCTACCTGAAAGAGATGGGGATGCTGGTAAGGCATTTATTGTTCTGTACTGGGAAGCACAGATGGCTTTATGCTGATTGAGCAGAGCTCCCAGGAAAACCAATTCCTCCTGATAATGTGAACCCTGCTGGGGCCCATCAGGCTCCATTATTCACATATATGAAAATCTCCTGCTTCTTTTTTCTTAGACCCACCATCTGCACACTGCCCAGTTCTAGTCTTAGGGTACCAGCCACCCCACTTCAGAGGACTGAGCTCCTCTGGCTGACATGCCAGAGGGGTTAGGGGATGTGAGATTCTGCATAGCATCATAAATCTTGCAGTTTGTGAGGCCAAAAAAGTATCTCAGCAAAGGCTCTCTGATTTACCAGGAAAGTAAATCAGGACCAGCCACAACTCTGCAACTGCTGAGTGTGTATGAGAAAAAAATGTGTATATTTCAAACACATCAGCAAATTAAAAAGATATGGTTCCCACTCTCCAGAATCAGCGAGGGGGGAAAGATAAAACATTTCTCAGACAGAAAAAAAATACATTTGCCTCTGTCCCCTGGTGATATTGTGGTCTCATTTTTTTTTCAAGCCACTTTGGTAAGTTTGATGTCCCCTGAGATCTGCAAAGCTTTCACCAAGTTCAGGGGCTGAATGCGGTGAGTGAAGTTACAGAGCTGTCGTCCATCAAGCAAGACTCGTATTTGCTGATGTTCACATAAGAGCTCCATCTGCAATGGAAAAGGATGGGGGAGAGTGTTAGCATCAGAGTTGACTTCACCATCATGGACTTAGAACCCCATGTGATGGGGATAGTGAAGCACAAAGTTTACCCATTTTTCTAAAATGCCCCTAATAAATAAACTACCCTCTGCTGAGGTGATTCTGTAAAGCTCCTTATAGTGAGTTCTCTCTCTAAGTTTAGAGGAAGGCCTAAAGAGTTGCTCTCTGTGTCATACTAGACCACTTAACCCATCAGTGTCAATAGTTAGCTATTTGTGGTCATATATGTAGCCTTCAGCCTTTTTCTCCTCCTTTTCTCCATTCTATTCATAGTAGCCCAAAAATTACCTTAAATGTGTCGCCTGCTGTAAATGGGAAATATGGAATAGTCTTCTCTTCTCTTCCCCACTTCCCAGCAATTCTTGCATTTCGGGTGATGGATTTGTCACTAAAGTTAACTGTGAATAACAGCCCAACATCTTTGTTTGCATCCACTGGATCACAGAGCAGTGTCACTGAAAAGCTGAAAAAAATACCAGTGAAGCAACAGGGTCTTTCAGAAGGATGAAATGACATGATAAACACAGCAGATGCCTGTAAAGACTAGAGACAGCCCTTGATTTCTTGTCACACTGAAACACAGGGCTTTTACAGGCTTAGAAGCTGCAGAAAGGTATGAGAACAGTCTAGTCTTTGTTTTTCTTCCAATTTTCAGTAGGATGCTAGTGACTTCTGATGTTGCTTTCTCTCTTTTGTGACTGAAATCAACATTTGTGCATGAGCCAATTCGAAGTTGTGTCTTGAAAGAGGTTACAGCAAAGTATTTACTAGTGGAAGCACTGGAGTTGATTACGGTAGCTGCAAGAAAGTGTAATGATAAGCATAGTTGCTATCATCCTCATTAAACATAGCAATGAACCTGCACCTCCTGTGCCAAAACCCACGAGTTTTTAAATGGTGATGATTCCAGCCCCCAGCAGATGACCAAGACTCAGGTTCAAGACTGCACCTCTTCTTGGAGGAGAAATGCCACTTGTGCGCCCCTCCATTTTGCATTAGGTAAGCACGAGAAGTAGAAAATCCTGACAGGGCAGTCAGAAAGGCTGAACAGTGAATTATTTCTTGCCCTTTTAATCTTAGTCTAAGAGTAGGAAAATTAAAGCTATAAATTATGAATCTGTTTGATTTTCTTCCTCCAAAGAGCACAGACCCTCAAGGAATCTTTTGAATTTGGAAGACAGGTAGGAGCATGCGTAGCAGGGTGAACCTCCCACCAGCCCCTTTACCTACCTCTTGGGGTTGGAGTGCACCATTCCTATGACTGTGAGTTTCATGGCTGGTCTCAGGCCGCCTTTAATTTCACCAACATAATGCTCCACCTGCAGGGAACAGTGATAGTGTGCTGCAGTAGGTGATGCTGTGGGTAAACCAGCCTTAACGGTTGCTTGGGTCACCTCATATAATTTGATTTTATTTTTACATGTACAGAAGAATTCAAAAATATTTCTGGCCTAAAGTATTTCTGGCACTTTCAGTATAAGTTCTGTCAGTTCTGGTATCTGAGTGAAGCAAGAAGGCTGCCATAAGTGAATGAATGACTGTTAATGAGGCATTGACTGTCAGGACAAGACAAACAGCTCTGGTTGGGCAGTTTCTGACCAAAACTGCTGTCAGTAAAAAGCGTGGCCGCTGCTGGAGCTCTGCCTGACTGATAGGTGACAGCATGACTCAGGTGGCTCTGGGAACAGCCACCACTGACTTTAGGTGACTGATGCCACTCCCCAAGACTAGAACAGGTACAGCAAGTGCTGCAGTAACCCACACAGAGTACCAGTACCCAGATAGCTGACACATCTGGGATGAACCAGTGATGGCTGCTATGCTATAATGATACAATAGATCTGGTTGCAGCGCTCCATGCGGCACATCAAAGGCTTTGCGGCAGCATGATGCAGAGGGCAGGTTCCCTCTGAACTAACTCTGCCAGCACAAATTTGTTAACAGATTTCAGTAGGCTAACGTGACACCAGCAGGCTTTACACCAGGCCAGGTAGCCTCTGTTCTCCACTGTAAGAGCATGAAGCCAGCACAGATGCTGCTGAGCCCCTGCATGTTGACAGAAACACAACTGTGTCCTCACAGATGATCCCAATCATACCTCTCCCCATCCGTTTATATCAAAGCCAGAAAATGGCTTCTTGGTGGATCTATTTTTGTCCTGTTCAGAGACCTGTAGATGCAAACTCCACACAGAGATTAGAGCTGTATTTACTTTCCAAGTCCTTCCCTAACAGGGAATTGGCTGGTGGAGAAATTAATACAGATGACTGACATGGAAAAATAAAAGAGAGATCTCGGAAAATAATGTTAGGGACGATCTGAGACTTCAGTTTCAGAAATGGCTTTAAAATGTAAATGCCAGAGTAGTACGCTGTGGCATGTAATCACTCCCTATGCAGATTCACTTAGAAAGAAGCTGCTATAAAACACTAAGCGTTATTAACAATTTGTTTAGCACTGATAATATTTTAAGGCGATGCACAGCAGACCCTATTGTAGATAAAAAGTGTGTTACCATTCCAGTGTTCCAAGGTAAAAATTCAGACATTTTTTGCTAGAAGACCTGCACAATACATGCATGGTTTAGTATTTTGACTATGAGAAGCACTACATCAGCATGGAAACCCATAGAAGTCTGCTCATAGTAAATGGCCTTCTATTCCAGTGTAAGTTGCTGTGGGTATCTCATACCCATTTTTGAATGCTGAAAAAATAAACAATGTTAGATTTTTACATTATTGAATGCAACCTTACTTACCAGAAACAAATCCAAGACTTAAAATATTTTGCCTACACTCCATTTCTTAATTTCAATATACTAGTTATGTTTTCTGCTAAGATGATCTTAAACAATTTATTTTTCCACCTTGATATTACCATCTAGCAGCCTTTAAAGATTCATAGATATGTTAATAAACATCTAATTCCTAACAAGGGCAATACTAGAAGAAAATAATTTAAAAGTACCTTAAAAAATGACAGCACTACTGCTGATTGTTGATAAAGCACATTTGGCCTTGCAGAAGTGGGCAGGTATATTTTAAACTTTGTAGCAAAAGAAAAAGGACAACCACCAGAGATGTCTTTGCTGAGGGTGCAGCTCCTCAAGTAAAGAGTCTGACTGTAAGGAGATACTTTAAACTGGATAAAGCAATTACAGAGTGGGTAATAAGCATAAAAGATCCCAGGCTAAGTGAACTTCATCCTCCACAGGTCCTGTGTCCTACTAAAGCTCTTTCCTTGCCTACATGAGACAAGATATAAAAGAATACCCCAAATTGAAAGTGCACTTTGAGGAATTGTTTGCGCAGCATTGCACCATAATAAGCACCATCATTAACCTACCCATGGCAATGTGGTTGGAACTAAATCACCTTTAAAGTACCTTCCAACTCAAACCATTTTATGAGTCTATGATTAAAGCCACAGGGAATCAGAATAGATCAAACACGCAATAACCATATGGTTTCAACACTTAAAGCTCATCTAGCACCGCTGAAGTAAGTTCAGAGGCATGACTACCTACAGCCCTTTCTCTGCCAATACTGACTTGACAGTACAGGTGAAAAATACTCAGGATGCTGTAGGAGGTAATGGTACAAACTCCTGCAGCATCTTACACAGTGTATTGGTGGGTCTCTGAGCAGGTGCACACAGACATAGTCCCCTTCCCATATTTTCCATTCAGGAGCCCTGAGGACTCACTAGGTCACTTACTTTGGGACACCTCTCCTCTGTCATCACCGCTCTGCCTCTTACACTTGCCCCAGCCGCAGCAGTCCCTGGAGGAGTTTTGTTTTGTGTGTCAGGACAAAAGCAAACAAAAAGCCCAGAATAAAGGGAGGATGTTGGGGGTAGCTTATCTCTGCCAAACACTGGCTGGACACCACCCAGCCAAGCAGCTGAGTCATGGTCCTCTGTGCCTTGTCCCACTGCAAGAGCTCACAAATAACATGGCTGGTGACAGTGAGAGGGCTGGGGGACAGCAAGGGTGGGCAGGGCCCCGTCACCCCACACGGGAGTGCCTGGCAAGCCCATGTCTGCAGCTACAGATGTATCTATAACTACACGTTTATGAATTTAAAATTATGTGTGTGTGTGCATAGCATTTTGTATTTGTATGTGTAATTCATATAAGCAACATGTCATTTATTTACTTGTATAACATTTCTGTCCTCTCTAAAAGAAGACAGAATATATATAACATATATGCATACGTATATTCCCCGTATATATTTACTTACATATACATAATTAATAGTATGTGTTTTGAATAGTGTATATGTTTTGAATATTATGTGTATAGAAGTATATATGTATATATGTATGAATGTATTTTGAGTGTAAGTGTATTACATACAAATAGTATATGTTTTGAGTAAAATATTACACTTGTATATATAGAAGTAATAGTATATATGTAAATAAATATATATATAGGGAATATATAATATATATAGGGATATGTTATATATATGTATAAGTAAATATATATAACTTATGTCCCTATACAGACCTATATAAAGTGAAGTATACATATAGGGTAAATGATAACTCTCTATAATACCCCTATAAACAGCCCCCCCACCCCCCCAATGACGACTCACACCCCTCCACCCCACAATACCCCTCCGCGCGGAGCTGCGCCGCAGCGGGGCGGTCCGACTGCGCGCCAGGAGGCACAGCTTCGGCTGACAGCCAATCAGAACCACGAGAGGCCCGAGGCCGGGGCGTGGTCAGATGAGAAGGCGGGGCTTGGCTGCCTGGGGCGGGGTCAGGCTTCCCCAAGGAAGATGGCGGTTTATTTACATTCCGCCCCAGCTCGGCCAATGGGCGGACGCCTGTCCGCGTGCCCGCCCGGCGGCGCGGTCAGCTGAGGCGGTGCGCAAGATGGCGGCGGCGAGGGGTGGTGTTGCCGGCTCGGTGCAGTAGAGCTCAGCGCTGAGAGGGTGGCTGCGTCCTGCCCCACAGGTAATGCGGACCGCGCCAGGACGGGCCCTGTGGCCAGCCGAGCCGAGCCGAGCCGGAACGGAACTTGCGGAGGAGGGCGAGGCAGTAATCGGGTGCTCAGCAGAGTGCGCGGCCCGGGGCGAGTGGCCGCCACCACCCCAAAGACCGTCCCAGGCTGCCGGGGTCGGCGGCCCGGGATTCGGGCGGTGGTGCGGAGCGATGAGAGCATCCCGCGGGCCGCTGAGCTCCCCCGGCCGGGCGGTCATGGCTGAGCGGCAGCCGCGTTGTCAGCCCGCGGTGCTTGTTGGCACCACGGCTACCCTGTGGGAGGAATCCCCCTGAGGCATGGCGTTGGCTCTCTGCCTGTCCCTTCCCCGGGCGCGCCGCTGTCAGTGCGAAGAAGAAATCGGGCTAGTGCCCCAGCGCTCCCTCACCTACCGACCCACCCTTGCGTGTATCACCCTGCCCCAGGTCACCAGCCCGGCCTGGGAAGATGCACTCTTTCGGAAATGAAGAAGCAGTGTCTCAGGAGCAGCTGTTTGCGTTCTTCTGCGAGTGTGTACGGCATGGAGACTGGGAGCTTGCGCAGGCCTGTGTGCCCCAGCTGAGCCAGTGGCAGGGGGATGGCCCCGGGAAGGTGGAAGCAATTCTTCTGGCTCTGGTAGCTTGTCCCATGGGAGTAAGGTACTGTTTTGATTCAGTAGCTCAAGCGTGAAATGAGGAGGAGCAAGCAGTTAAGTGGTGACTGGGGGGGACAGGTAGACTCTGGGAAGCAGCACTTGCTTCCCTGCTGAGGTGTCTTGGATGTGTTTAGTTGTGCTGTAATCTGAACATTGACATTTTAGCATTGCCCAAGCACTCAGCAGGCTGCCCAGCCCACTGGGATAATGAGCTGTGTTTATATATACAGTTGACATGGTGATTGTTAAAACTTTAAAGCTATTTGTTACCATTTCAGAACCGATTTTGTTTGATTTTACTGAAGGATAAGAAGGAGAAGGAACATCTCCTGAAATTGCATTAATTTGGCAGCTTCACTTAATTTAGAAATGAAACCAGCAAGATCAGCCCTGCGTTATTTAAATTGTTCTCTTGTTTCCAGCACTTGAAAGACCTTGCAATTTCTAAAAACTTAAATTCTAAAAAAAAAAATAAAATTATGCTATTAATTTTATTTTTTTGTGTGTATTTCTCTCATGCTCTGTGTTTGAAATGGCATTGCTTTTACTCAATCCTGGTTAGTTTTGATCTCTGCTTTTAAGGTAGGTGTATGTGAAGGGTGACTTACTAGCACTTCAAGGAACATTGATATTCCCATTCTCCAAGCAGATGTTCATTAACATTTGTGTAACATTTTGGTAAAGTTCTAAAAAACAGTTGAGGCTGACAGCAATTAAGTGAGTCTGGAGGGAGGTGTGCACATGGTTAGAGAAATTCGCTAAATAAGCGGTTTTGGTCTTTTTATCTTTGATAGTTGGGCTATCCCATCTAAGGACTTTTGTTAGTAGTGCTGAGATTTTTAAAGGCCCATAAACTATCTTGCACTTTTCCCTTTTCATAGGCCCTCTGACAGTAGTAAGTATGTTCCCTAACTAATGTGTATGTGTAGGTTTTGGAATGTGTGTAGAAGTACTGGAGCACATGAAAAGTTGATGGAAATTAGAAATATTCTTTGTTTAGTTAGTCATTACTTCACTTTTAGTCTGGACATAGAGGTGCACTTGTGCTGCTTTGACCTGAGACAGAGTTTCTTTTTTTCCGGTAGAACTAAACAGTACAGGAAGTATCAGTATTTGGCAAGGGTTTGGATTTCAAAGAAATCTTCTCAAAGAGAGCTACACAGACTGAACTTTAGACCAGAAATAAATGCCATAGCTTTGAAGCAAGGAACTATGGCCGTAGTGTTTGGTATCTTTCAGATCTGAAAGCAGTTAGTTCCACAGCAGATATCATGTAGTTAATGTGTAAGTAGTACCACTGTTCTGGTTTCTTTGCATAAATATAAAAGTCCAAATGACCTCTGACTGTTTTCCTGGATGTTAGAAATGGGAATGAATTTGTATAATCCAGTGTATGTCCTTACTGCTTTTGTAGATGGGAACAGAATTCTAGCCCATGGAGAACTGCATGGCTTTGGCTTCTTGTGCTGGAAAAATGGCTTGCCAGGAATCAGGTACAGAAATATCTAGCTGACTTCCAAGTGGAAATTATAGCTGACTTCCATGGGGAAAATGCCTTCCTAGTTGCTTATTTAAGCTATAGGCTTTCCACGTTTAACAAAATCAAGGTAGCTGGAGAGGCACACTGCTTTTCCTTTTAACAGACTTGTTAAGAAACAACGGTTAACCTTTTCCACGCTGGAGAGAAAAAATTGAATTTTCGTTTTTTGCTTAGGTAACAAAAGCTGGCTTTTTAGTATTGAGCATTTCTCTAAGTGGAAAGCATGAGTGAATGAATACACTCATGCTTACATTTGCACACCACCTTTCTTACGCTAAAGGTTAAAGAGCTCAGGCATCAGACAGATCTTTATAAGGTTTAGGTGGTGAGGGATGTGCTGTTTGTATTGCCATTTTCAGACAAGTGCAGTAGGTTTCATGAGTAAAGGAGAAGTTCATCTATCTTCCTTTTTCTTTTTTTAATTGGTACACAGGATGTGTGATCATACTTTTTTTTATTCAGTTGTGCTTGTCACTGCTTAGACTTGCATTTTTTTCTTTTCCTTCTGAGGAAAGATCCTCAAATTGATGATATTGCAATTCCTGACAAAGTGACACTCATCTCTGTTTGCAAATGTATAGATAAATGGAATCCATTGGTGCAGGAGCATAACATAATTGTACAATAGCTTGTAACTGAGAATTAGGTATCTCTGGAGAGATAATTCAAAATGTTAATGAAAATAGATTGGGTTTATATGTAGTGTAAATAAATAAAAGTTTTATTGATTAATGTATTTCCTTTCTCTTACACTATTTCAGAAAACTGTTCCAGTTGTTCTTCAGAGAGAAACAGAATTTTTATTGTTTTTGGAAGAACTACAGAAAGATGTCTCTGAGGAAGTCCTAAAGGTGAGCTACTTAGTATGCACTACTTCTTGTTGTTATTTACACAGAATATCCAACTTTGTCAGGTTTGGGGATCAAAGTTATTGCTTTCTGCTAACTTAAGTGCCTGGGGTGGTTATGTGTTACCTTCTAGGCAGCTGAAAGAGACTAATTCAGATCTCTTTCTGAAGTTAATCCAATGTGCCTGCAAATGCTCTCTCTGGCTAGAGAGAAGGCTGTAGGCAGGCAAGGAACAAGCTTTTCTGTGTGATCTTTCTAGCATACTTCAGTCCTTACTGCAGCTCTTTGCCACAGACTTTTATCTATAGGCATCTTTAGTAATCATTAAGTTAAAACCCACTGTGAGCCAAAATAAACCATAATCAGCAAGCACATTTTACATGTATGTCTATTTTCTTCTTCTTCCTTCTGAGATCTTAATGTCCAGCTTCTATGCACTCCTTTCTCCCATTCTTGGAAGTTTTTTGGGTGCTGTAGTGTTACTACTGACATCATGTGGTAATCGGTGTGATATATACTTTGACATCAAGGACCAGTTTTTCTGTAATTCATTAATACACGCAGACTGATTTATTTGAGAAATACATGGAAATACACAAAGATGGATTAATATCAAAAGCAAGTATAGAGCAGAAAATCAAGAAAGTTACTAACTGCCGAACTGTCCTAATTTGGCATCAGTTACAACAGAATTAGATGTGACATGGTATGTGGAACACCCTCAGATGTTGCTTCTAGTCTTATAGGTTCTAACTTTTAAAATAATTTTTTTTGTTTGCCTTTTTGAAGTTGAAAATGAAAACTTATTATGTCCAGACACTATTTGCAGCTTTTAGATACAAATGAGGAAAAGGTGTTCAATGTTTCTCTTAAGGATACAGAATTAACAATTACAGGCTGAAAGCAAGCAAAGTGAACTTGATAATTGATTGAAATAAATCTGCTTGAAGTCTGTTCATGACTGCTGAAGTATGTGTATGTTACCATCTAACCTCTAAGGTCATGAAAGATTCCGCTATTGTTGCACAGAAACAGGAGATTCAGCAACCTCTTATCTTTGTCACAATTACTGTCAGAAGCGTGTTAGTAGGTAGTGCTATGTTTTGATCCAGCAAATACAGAAAATGATGTTGTGGACTTGTCTTCTACTGCTAATATTGTAATTTTTTGCGTACACCAATCACATCTCCCCTCCATATTGCCAGAGTTGTCTGTTCCAGCCAAGAACAGCACTTAGATAGTTCTAGAAGTGCCACAACTGCTCTTTAATTGCTGCTCAAACTGGGTTGTCCCTCATGTTCCCACCCCTTGCTGTGAGAGCTAATAGGGTTTTTTGTTGTTGTTTGTTTTCCCATTCCTAGTTTTGGAATTGTAGATTTGTTTCTGTTAGCAAGAAGACTGATTGTTGCTTAGCAAAGAAGTCTGTGAGATTGCTTCTGAATCTGTTTTAACCAAGTTTGAAAAAATATCATTGTTGAAGATGAGGCAGTTGATAGATGGTGTGAATCTGTAAAAGAAGGATTAAAAAAAAAAAAGAAAAGACTGGACACTAATCAAGAAAATTGTGAAGATACAGTCACATCGATAACACTGCTAAGAGGTAGAATATGGTAGTGCTTTAGCCTGTAGAAGCTGCCTGTGATCTAAGGGGACTTGCTTATGAGCACATGGTCCATATACTGAAGTTGTATATTTTAGAATTCTTTATATTTTGTTATGTATTCAGACATATCCATTCTTCTAGGAAAGATATTAGATAAGGTGGATTTCCTCAGTTATATGATATTTCCAAATTGATTTACCTTCTCACTTTCAAGTTTCTCCTATTTTTTAAATAATTTAATTAATATTTTTAATGGCGTCTGAAAGGCTTACTCATTTATTATTTCCCTACCAGGAACTGTTTGAAGCATTTGAGTGCACCCAGAACAAGCACATCACAGATGGGAAAAGAAGAGATGGTTGTTCTCACAGATTCAGTTTGGATGTTGTGTCAGCTCTCCGGAAGCTTTTGCTGCGGGCTCCCCAGAGGGCAAAAGCCCTGCTGGAGTTCTTTCAGGAGGAAGGAAGCACACAGAGCTCCTCGCTCCAGCAGTATTGCTCTCTACAAAACATCTTTGTTGAGTTTCTTCATGATTCCTTGAAATCTCTGCAGAGGCTTCCGTGCAGTTCTGAGATGTCAGCAGAACTAGATCAAAGAGAACTAGTAGATACAATTTATGCTGCTCTTAATATAGTGACTTTTGAGGTGGAGCAACAGGCAGATGAAGTACAACACCTATTCATGGAGCTCCTGGATGTGTGCTGGGCCGAGGGAAGCCCACTGAGGGAGGAGAAGCTACTAAGCTGTATGCTGAGGAAACAGAACTATGGCGTGTTAAGTCTGTATAGCAGTATTCTCATAGAAAGAATAAGAGAAAAATATTTGGTGTCAAAGTCAATGCAAAAAGGTTTGTTTGTCTTTTTGCTTTAATTTCTGCTTAACAAAGCATTTGAGACATTAAACAAGCAAGTTGTAAAGAAATCAGGCAGTGTTCTTGCTTAAGGTGTCTTAATAGAGTCATGTAAAAGGTGATGATAAAATGATTTAAAGCAAAGAATTGGCATAGAAGCCCCAGGGCTCTCCCTATATTTCTGCAGTCAATGCTGCTTTATTTTGTGAGGACTTCTTTTACCACCCTTTCTTCTGCTTTATTTTAATTTAATCTGCTCAGTATTTCTCCTGCTGAAGATGTTGCTTGTAGCTAGAAAGTTGACTCTTTATATAAAGAGGTTATCTGTGTTGGAAGATGTTCTATTGCAAGTCAATAACAGTTCAGTTACCTCAGTAAACCCCAAATGTTCAAACCCCTTAGTAATGGAAAACGAAACTTCTAAAAGTATGAGGATATATAGAGTGGCCTAATAGCCCAGCTGGAAAGAAGATGCATTTTGATTACCTGCTCACTTGCCAGAGCCCAACTGTTGTTTTTGTATCAGCTATAACGTCACAGCTTCTGTCTAGCTCCCTATGTCTGGTATATTTACTTGAGGATCTCAGTTGAAGCTGAATGACAGGTGATGCCCATGCTCTTGTCAGGAAAGTGGCAGGTGAGCATGCAAGGAGGGAAAAGCTAGACTGCCTACCCCCTACAATGAGGTGTAAACCAGTGGGGTTTGTGTCCTCTTTGTTCCCTTCACTCAGGCATTGCTGAAGGGAAGTTCAGGCTAGTGTGGTGTGGCAGACTGGCATTTCTCATGATAACAACAGTTAGTGCTTCCACATGAGGGAAGAAAAATGGAGGTATGGATACTTTCACACTCACCGAGTGTAGATCACTTCTGACTTTGCATAGATCTGAGAAATTCCTGTGCTGAGCAAGTCTTTGCTAAGGCCCTGCATAGCAGCATAGTGTCTCAGAGCGCAAGTGACAATTCATGCAACAGGTAAGAAGCATACAACTAGAGAAAGAAAGGCAGTATGACCTGAACTAATGCAAACCTCCTGTGTGCTGAGTAGGCTCTTGCTGTGTTAATGACTGCGTACATTTTCCTAGTTTCCTACCTGACTTGTTTAGTTTCTGTGAGATTTCTCTGGCTCACTATAATATCTGAGAGTCTTTTAACTGTTAACATGTAACAGCTGGTAAACATTGGAGAAAATGTTGAGTGTTTCCCAGTTTAATTTAACGGCAGTTATGCTGCTTTCAAAGGCCTTCCTCTGTACTAGAAGGAAATGTTGTTGTGATGGTTTGTAGGTTTATCTGAGCAGCTGGATACAGAAAGAGCCGTGATGAGTTTGTTCTCAGATCCTGAAGAGACTTCTTGGAAGACAGCCTATTTCTACTGCTTGAGCAGCAACAAGCACTTTCTGGAACAGATTCTGGTATGGCCATAAAATCATTAAGTGGGAAAATCAGGGTGGCTAAAGCCAGTCTCTGTATTGAGTATATCTTGGTGGTGCACAGAAACATTTTGTATTCAAATAGTGTTTACTAGGGGTCATAACTTACAGGAACAAGAAGGTTAACTGGTGATAACTCCCCTGCTTTTAGCTGTGTGATGAACTCAAAATACTCAGTAAGATTTTTAGAAAAGCTTATCTACATGCAGACTGAAGATTGGATCTTCAGGCTTTGATAAGTGCTGTGTTCTGCTTATAATTTTGTTGGATATGCCACTTGATTTACCCCATGACCTTGAACTCATTGCTTTTCTTATTCTGGTAGACTTGGGCAAGTGAGACTAGTTTGCATGGTGAAATTTATGTTTTAAAGAGCTTGAAAACCTGGTGAAAAATACTCGTGTATGAAATAAATTATTTGAATGTATTTTCATGGATAAAAGAAAATGAATACAGGTAGGTGGTAGCTGTTAAAGTTCAAGTTTTTAAGGCTGAATGTATTTCCACTTCTAAGTAACATGCTCATTCAAGTTTATTATGTAATGCTCTTGACAGAGACATGATCAGTATAGAGAATGTAAAGGTAATGTACTGAGGGAGTATGAGTTGGCTCTGTAGTAAGCATTTGAAATTATTTTTTTTTCCTTGTGAGAGTTTTACTGAAGTGTAAACAGATTGCATGGAAAATACAAGTTTAGGGACATTCCAGATGTGGAACTTCACTATTTTAGTGAAGTGAAATAATACTGAAATGGCTGCTGGCTTACATAACCTGACAGGCATTATGGGCCTCTGCATTTTGGAAAGATAAATGCTACTTCATTTTGTTTTGTAGGTGACTGCATTAACTTTACTAAAAAGAGAAGACTACTCAGGCCTGAACAACTTACTGAGGAGAGAATTCAACCCCCTTAGTCGCCTGTTGGTATTGCTAGGATGGACACACTGTCAGAGTGTGGAATCAGCAAAAGCATTGCTGTGGACTCTTCACAAAACTCGGGTAAATCAGCAGAAAGCAAGTAGCGGTATTGAAGTCTGAGTCCAGATAATTCAATTTGCTTGCAAATATGAAAATAATTAAAACGAGAGAGTTTCCAGTGAGAATGTTAATCTTTGTCCAAATGGAATTAAAAAAGCCAAGGTGTTACAGTTGAGTGGAGGTAACATTATTGAATGCTTGCCTTTGTTCTTACTCCTCAGCTTTGAAGGGATTATGATTGCCCAAGAGATTCTGAAAGTTTATCTTGCATAAGCTTTTCACCCTTTGCTGTTAACATGAGAAAGACAGCCGTGGTTGTTGATTGGTTTTGAAAAGAGCTGAGGGACATTTCATCCAGTGAATCATCCCTGGATAGTGACTAACTCTGGTCACAGCTAGCCTGAGTTCAGCAGCAGGGTAGCTGAATTTCCCACATCCAATTATATGATAAATGACAAGAGCTGTGACTGCAAGATCTGCCTTGTCTGGGGGGAGTTTTCATCTTTGAAGAAGAGAGAGAATTCTAACTCCAATGATGTCTGCCTGCAAGCAAGTGGCACGGAGAACAGAGGTGGGAATACAGAAAGCTCTGCGCTGCTGGGTCATTGGGACACATCTAGGCTGGGATTGCCTAAGGGAATTACCATCTATTGGTAATAGACTGAAGATCTATTGAATAGTTTCTGCAAAGTGAAAGTCTTAGATCTGATTTAACGGGCAGGTATCTGTGGTAGAAACACACGTGGTAAAGGAGAATAACTGTTTTGCTACTATTATCTGGTTTAATGCATGCTTAGTTCTAGAGGTTAGTGTCTTACACTGTTACTAGCAAGCATTAATTTGCATTTTGAAAGCTAACCTGGAAAAGGGGTGCGGCCACCTTTCCATGGTCTGTATGTGTGTCACATGGAGGCTGACTGTTTCTGATGCTTCAGAATAGCCCTTCCTTGCTGGCTTTGTAATAAAACTGTCAGTTTTCTGTACTTGAAAGTTACCATCTGGATAAAGAAGACTTATGAACATGCTGTATGCAATACAGGTTGGTTCTGCTGTAAAGGGGATTTGTTGTAAAGGGATTCTTTTATTTGTCTTTCCATGTAGGATCTGTGCAGTGATTTGGTACTGAAGGACTTCTGTGATGGGCTGTGGTCCCAGGTGGAAGTTTTTGAATGGTGCATACAGCAAAACAGGTAGGACTTCTGACAAACTGTCTTGCCAAATCTGCCTATTAGTTAATTTATGTATGCTAGTAGAAACTGTGTTTTTTTTCTGTGAACCTTGGCTGATTGTCTCCTCGTGATTGTATATGACAAGCTCTTGAAACTGCTTCATGGGCAATGCTGATTGTTTTTCTTTTTGATCACAGTAGTTTGGTTGAATGGGAAGTAGAGTGGGAGATACGTTTCTAAACATATCTGAGAGACCTTAATCTGTTTATGCCACTTTTTTGTTTGTTCTCTCTTGCAGTATTACTATCCCAAGGAAAATTCTTTTGCAACACTTGCACAGTCTAGATTGCCACACCGCAATATACTCTCTTCATCATCTCACTAATCTTCTGGCACTGAATGAAGACGATGTTATTGAGCTGCTTCAGAAAGTTCCTGCTAGAGACCAACAGATGGAGGGTAAATGTGTAGGGTCATGAGAACACAAAACCACATGATCCATCAAGTATGTGCTGCTTACTGTTTACGCCGGGAAGAATCTGTTCTTTTGTCCTACTTCTGTAAATAAGGATGGTATTGCTTATCAGCTGTTTTGTGGAAGAATACTAGACAGTATGTGGAAATCATTTTGGAATCCTTTTGTGGAGTAAATTGTCTTCCAAGAAGGAATTGTGAGATCTTTTTAATCTCACAAGGACAGATCTCTTGAAAGAGATTTTTCGTAGTGGTAACAAGATTTTGCACATGCTCGTATGTGCTACTCATTGTAACTTACATACTTCATAATACCCTTAGCTATCTGTGCCCTTATTTTAAAATCAAAGGGTAAAGCCAAATTAAATTGGCAATATCTTATACAATAGCTAATATTAATGCTAATAGTAATATTAAGTTTTACCAAATTTACTTTAATATTAAAATCATCAGGCTTGCCTACAGGCTGTATTTGCATCCTTGTTGCCTCACTTATCTGTCTGTTCCAGTTTGGTGCCTAGAATACCTGAGTTTACTAAACATGTTAGTTCACTTAGAAGTGATTCCTTTGTACACTCTTTTGATTGCAGCTGATGACCAGGTACAGCTGCTATTTTAATGCTGTTTTCTGATAGCCTCTTAATAATGATACAGAAACTCAGTCTTCCTGTATGTGTTAGAACCTAAGAAGCTGCAATTTTTTTGTGCCTTATTCCTTCTATGGATGGGAATTTGTACCTGGGTAATTTCAACACGAGTTGTGTGGAAAGCTCTCAGGGATGGATCTTACACAGATATTCCCGTGAAAAGCACTTTTTCTCCCTCCAGTAATCACAGAATCATAGAATAGTTAGGGTTGGAATGGGCCTTAAGATCATCTAGTTGCAACCCTCCCTCCCATGAGAGGAGACACCTCACACTAAAGCATGCCATGAAAGGCTTTGTCCAACCTGGCCTTGAACACTGGCAGGAATGGAGCATTCACGACTTCCCTGGGCAACCCATTCCAGTGCCTCATCACCCTTACAGTAAAGAATTTCTTCCTTATATCGAATCTAAACCTCCCCTGTTTAAGTTTTAACCCATTATCCCTTGGCCTGTCACTACAGTCCCTAATGAGGAGTTCCTCCCCAGCATCACTAAAGGCCCCCTTCAGATACTGGAAGGCTGCTATGAGGTCTCCACGCAGCCTTCTCCAGGCTGAACAGCCCCTACTTTCTCAGCCTGTCTTCATATGGGAGGTGCTCCAGTCCCCTGATCATCCTTGTGGCCCTCCTCTGGACTTGTTCTAACAGTTCCATGTCTTTTTTATGTTGAGGACACCAGAACTGAACACAATATTCCGGATGAGGTCTCACGAGAGCATGGTGTTAAGATGTTGGCTTCCAGTCCTATTTTACAAGTTTTGTTGTTAAAATTATCATGACAGTTGTCTTGAACAGGCTTAAAAGATGTAATGATTGATATTCTATATACATCTCAGGACAGACCACTGTCCTGCTTTCTGAAATTAATTGTTTTATTGTTGCTGCTGATGAGGTTTTTTTAATTAGTTCTTACATTTTAATTATTTTCTGCTTATGTTCTGTCAAGACTCTTTCAAAAACAGGAAGAGGCAGTCCCATCATATCTTCTGGGAGCTGCATGACTATAGCAAAAGAACTCTAGCTGTGGTTTCTTTTCTATTTTCATATCACTTTAATTTACGGAACTAGTTAATGGAAGACAAGTCCTCCCTTTCTTTTCAGTCCAGTGATTATTGTAAAATTTAGATAATTTTATAAACACAGATTAATAGAATCTTCTTTAAAATAATCTAATTTGAATCTTAAGGGAAGGAGTCGTGAAATTTTTGTTTGTCTGACTTGGTAGTGTTAACAGACCTTTTTGTCCATTCACCCTAACTACTTCCTCTTCTTCCCTTTCTCTCTGACATATTTGACAGCTGCAGTAGTGAAACTGTAGTGGTATTGTAGACAGTTGTGTTCAGGCATCCTTCAGCTCAGTGTGTAACATTAGTGTTGATCACCCACGCTAATGAAAGAACTGATGGGCAGAAATTTCTTCATGATGGATAGAATTCAAGAATAAGGTATTAATATTTCTGGCATAGGAAAAGGAGTGCTTGTAGTTGAAGGATATCTCTTCATTATTGGTAAAGGGAAAAGGGATGGTTTAGACGTGGGTACTTGCACAGATTCATTGCATCCAAGTCTTTCCCCATGGGAGGCAAAAGTGTATTAAACTTGCATTAGATTACCTATGTGTATCTTATAATGTCTCTAGTTAGCTATTTGTCTTTTTAAGAGGACTGTATTTATTTGATCTCTGGCTTCACATACCTGAAAGCCTCTTAAGACACTGGTATTGAGAGCTTTTTGAGTGCTATGTATTAGTGTAAAGCTGCTGATGAATTGTGGCATTTCTGTGCCCATGTGGGTTCTGCAAAAGATCTGTAGAATCACAGAATAGTTAGGGTTGGAAAGACCTTAAGATCATCTAGTTCCAAACCCCCCGGCAATGGGCAGGGACACCTCACACTAAAGCATGCCACACAAGGCTTTGTCCAACCTGGCCTTGCACACTGGCAGAGATGGAGCATTCACAGCTTCCTCGGGCAACCCATTCCAGTGCCTCATCACCCTAACAGTAAAGAATTTCTTCCTTATGTCCAATCTAAACCTCCACTGTTTAAGTTTTAACCCATTACCCCTTGGCCTGTCACTACAGTCCCTAATGAATAGTCCCTCCCCAGCATCCCTATAGGCCCCCTGCAGATACTGGAAGGCTGCTATGAGGTCTCCATGCAGCTTTCTCTTCTCCAGGCTGAACAACCCCAACTTTCTCATCCTGTCTTCATATGGGAGGTGCTCCAGTCCCCTGATCATCCTCGTGGCCTCCTCTGGACTTGTTCCAACAGTTCCATGTCCTTTTTATGTTGAGGGCACCACAACTGCACACAATACTCCAGGTGAGGTCTCATGAGAACAGAGTAGAGGGGCAGGATCACCTCCTTTGACCTGCTGGTCACGTTTCTTTTGATGCAGCCCAGGATACGGTATGCAGCCCAGGATACTTAAATGTTTCTTCAGTTCTGTGCTGTCTACAGAATAGTTTCCACCACTGTCTTTGTTTAGAATTGCAGTGAGAGGGAATAATTGGTTTCAAACTGTTTGTGCTCTCAAGACTATAGTCTTGGCTGCTCTGTAGTTTTTAGAACAGTTCAGGCTGGTGCTTTTCTTTGAAATCAAGCTCACACCTTGTGGAGTACAATGCTGAAAGACTTCCTAGGTAATAACGTTCAGTCCCAGAGTTTGGGTGGGGATGTTATCAGTACATCAAACCAGTGCTTGGTTTAAAAAAACTTGGCTGCTGCTTCCCTTGCATGACAGTAGGCAGAGGGACAGTCCCCCTCTTGTACAAGAATATAGGATAGTGGATTCAAGCAACCTAATTTAACATTGGGGTTTCTGTTTAGCTTCGTTTGTTGTTTGTTGGGGGGTTTTAACCTTTGTATAGTAGTTAGATAATTCAGTTAAACTCAGCATAATAGAATATGTGACTCTACATTGCCTTCCTGGGTGAGGGTGATGATCACGTGACTTGTATGTAATTTGCAGCTCTGATGTTCTGTTGTACTGAAAGGGGATCATGTCTCTGGCATGTGATACCTTCTTTCCTCAAAAAAAAGGGGAAAGGAGGGTGTATAATACTTCTCTAAGTTGCCTTTATCATAAGTGTGTGAAGGAAACTGTGGGACGGTGCTTTTTGTTTAATCAATGGCCAGCCATTGCGCGTAGAATCAACCATGACTATTTATTAGTAGAAGTCCATAGAGTTGGTGGTATTCTGTGCTCACTGTGGTCAGTAAGCCAGTCTGCACTATCTTCCCTACTGATCTACTGTGTGATAGAACAAAAAATTCTTAAGATTCTGGAGACAGAATCTGTCCCTGTATTGTAAATATATCAGTGTAGCTTAATATGTACCTCTAATGAGACTCATCATGAGCAGAATTTGATCATTCTGTGCTATATCCAGCTCTCCAGCTCCTGTAACCCAAATTCACAGAAAATTTCCCTTTCAGAAAAAGTTCCAGACCTGACTTTTCTGTGCCTATCTATCTGTTGTGTTATGTTTCAAATGTTGTGAGGTAATGGTGAGAGAGGGCAAAGCTGGGATGGAGGTGCCATAGGGGAAGGAAGACTGGATATATCAATATCACTGTGTGGGAACTGCAGAAGAAAATTAACTTGTTTTCTTGTCTACCTGCTAACCCCTCACCACCTTTCCCTCCACAGCAGCAACATTCCCTAACACCCTGAGTCAGCAACGCAATCTGGCACTCTTTCGAGCATTTTGTGCCATGAAGTATGCTGTTTACGCTCTCTGTGTGAATTCACATAAGCATTCCAAGTGCAAAGATTGTGTACGCAGCCACCTTGGTGATATCCCTGAGGACAAAACTTCTGGAGAACCAGCAGGTGATTGGCCTCCTTTCTCAAGTTCAGTAGCTTGTGCTTTAACATTTGCTGGACTCTGAATTATTATTATTATTATTATTATTATTATTATTATTGGGATAATACTGCATCCTATGTACATACAGTGTTTTTATTCAATGGGCTGTGAGTGCTTTGCAAACAGGTATAATGGCATTTTTTTCAGATGCTGTTACTTGTAATAATAATAGATACAAATAAGCTCCTTGCCTTCTTCCAAAATATTCTAGATAACTCTATTAAAAATACAGTGCAAGAAGGTGATATTAGATATAGGATGGTAGTAGCAGGGGTGATTTTGTAACAGGTTATGATTTCCCAGAGCTAAAACAGATTTACTTACTAAAATGGGTGTAATCTGGGTTTGGACATTGTTGCAGGATGATATAATTGGCATTCCTAAAAGGGAAGAAGCACACTACAATTTAAAATGTAAAATGTAGGCCATGTATTTACTTAATCTGTGGAGCAATGATTGCCTGGAGCAAGGATTTTCTTAAAGGGCAGAGGCTGGAGGCAGGAACGGCTGAAAAATGTTGTAAATGTTCCTTATTTTTGTTTTCAATTTTACAGATTGCTCTTCAGTATTTCCTCAGTACCTTGAGAAGTGTCAGCAGTTCTTAAGGAGTGTTCCTGCTCCTCTGCGCCTGGAGGTTTTGGAGAACATTTTCTCCTTGCTTTTTGTTTCCTACAGTGATCTCCATACTGATACTCTTTTACCTGAAGACTATGCAGAAGATGATGATATTGAGAAAAAGAGTACTACTATGAGTGTAGAAGGCAGTGCTAGTCGGCATTCTTCCACCTCTGAAAGTCCACAGCGCCTAATAGAGGCTGAAAAGAAATCAGAGAGGCGTCTGCTGGCAGCTCAGACAGTTCACACAGGCCCCCAAGATCTTCGTGACTTCATGTTAGATGGCCAAAGCTGTGAAACCTCTAGGCTGAGTTACCTGGATCTGAAACACTTCGCCAGTGGTGCAACTGGATTTTTAGTGGATGATGTGGCCATGGATGCCTTCCTCACATTGCTTCTCAGCCATCTGGAAGAAATTCAGAGTTCTCTCCCATGGGACTCTAGTAATGTACTTCAGGAAGAGCTGGAGCTTGTAGAATGCTTGAATCTTTCTGCAACCAGAGATGCCTTTGGAAGTCGTGTGTTACAGTTTTCCAAATATCTTTCTGAAGCTCATTGGCGATACAAGGTGGTAATGAGTAACAGAAATGCAGGTAGGCTTCATATTTAACACTTGCTGATACATCCACACTGTTTAGTGTCCTGATTTAACCCCAGATGGCAACTAAGTACCACACAGCTGCTCACTCTGTACTAGCCACTAGGAAGAAAATCCCAGCTGAAACCAGGACATTGTTACAGCTGCCCAGGCAGTAGTCTGGATGAAATTCCCTGAGCACAGTTTGGCAGGTATAAGGAGAGTGATCTAGTTGGAGATTACCTCCTTCTTGCACCATTCTATGGTGGGAGTAATCTCTATTCTAATCAGAGATTTTGGGTTTTCTTTTCTGCCTCCCCTTTGTGGACACACTGCTTCAGTTTGTCTTTCTCCTGTTCCTTTGTTACAAGTTGTATTGACAGTGCAGTGATATGAGGGGACATGGTGGTGTGTGTGATAAAATGCAAGCCAGATAGACCCATTTCAATTGTGAAGTGTTGATTTAGCCTAGTCTGGAAGCATGTTAAGAGGAAGCTGGATTATTCTGGGATGCAGACCACTCCTCAGGAGTAGCTAGAACAATACACTCAGGAGCCTATTTCCCACCTTCTTGCTTATTGTCAGCCCTATGGCTATCAGATTTCTGCTGGTGCTTATTGTGTATCTTGGACCATGCAAAGTCTGTGTCCCAAGAAAGGCTGGGCAGTATGGACCTTGAATGTTTCAAATTTCCAAACTTGTGTTCAACTATTTCTCAAGTCCCCCCCTGTAAAGGAGGGGATGTGCTGGGACTTCTATTTGAGTAGGCAGCCCTCAGTATTTCTATCGGACAGGCAGCAGCTTTCAGTGGGATTCTGTACATTTGAGTCCTTACTTTTGGCAAATGATGACAATTATCTGGTGAACATCTTTCAGGGACCAGTGGCTTTTATTGACACTGCATATCTCTTGGATTTTTTTTTGTTTCAAGTGCTGACACCTCCATTACTTGCCTACTTCCAGAACTATTGACTGAGTCAGGGTTCACTCCACCATGTATTAAAAAAAAAACCCAGTTATTTCATCAAAACCTTAATGACAAATCAAACTCTCTTTTACTATTTTAATTCTTATTCATTTTATCCTGTTTCTAGCCACTTGTGTACTTGGGATATACCTATTTTTCTGTATAGTTAGAATCACAGAATAATTTAGGTTGGAAAAAACCCTTAGTACTCATCAGGGATGTGTAGAAGGTATAATACATTCCAAGCAATGTTGGATGTGGAGGTGAAAACTGAATTGCATCAAAATTACTTTAAGGTGCTAGTTTAAACTTCATTGCAAAAGAGCTCTTAGCTGAGATTAACTGTGTTCCCTTTGGAGATTTGCCATCATAGCTCTACCTTTGTAAATTTGCTAATTGATTCTGTAATTTAGACAAATAACTGGTGATTGCCTGTCCAGCTATTTGGTAATGTTTTGCTTAAATGTCTCACAGAACATCACCTTGCAGCTTCCAGGAGATACTGTTCTTTAATCAGGTGCTCCAGCTTTAAGAAACGAAGTAGATCTCAAAGGTACAAGACAGGTGGGTTGAAAAAGTGACTTGGAGGAGGCCTCTCTGAAATGTGTGTAATTTTGCTAAGCTCATGCAAAATTTGCTGAGCTCATGGGTTGAATACAATTATATTTAATAACTAAGGGTAGAGAACTAGATTTATTTCCTTTAGTTTTCGAACCAATTTGAAATGTCTCAGTCAAGTTCCACTTGGATTGAGGTTGTTTTCCTAAAGTTCACCTACACAACTAAAAGATAATTAATTTTAAAATCAGGTTAGAAAATAATTTATTTCATACGTAGTCTGATTTGAGGGCAGGGGAGAACTTTGCAACCACAGGATGATTCTTCCCTTTCTCCCTTGTATCCAATGACTGTTTGGTATATTTTCATCCCTATCACAGTAGAATCTAGGATGTGAATCTACAGAAATCTGTGGCTTAAATTGACAGCCTCAGGAGGAGGTTGGGTTCCTTACTCTTTTTCAATTTAGCCTTTAAAAGGTACATCTGGTTTTGGACTGGGATGTTCCAAAATAAGAAACTTTAAAGTATCTCATGAGTCACTGATAGGTCACCCTAACAGTTTGTTGCCTAATACTTTTTTCAAATCAGGAGGTTTTGCATTTGTCATAGACATCAGTGATGGCTCATTGTGAGACACTCTTGAAGGTCTCTTCTGGTTGTCTGACCTGTTATTTGCAGTAAGTTTTAATTACCTTGTCTAGAAAAAGTGCCTTTAATATACCGGTTTTTATTTGTTTCTATTTTAGATGGGAAAGAAGGAACTTCCAGTCCATCCTTAGAAAGTACAAGTAGTGACCTAAGCACCAGTACTTCAGGTATTAAGCCACAAAAGTAGTATTTTTTTGTCTTGTCAATGTGCATGATGAAGTATTTGCTTGATTAGTTGATGTGAATTACTGCTTATGTAGAACAGGATTAGAACTCTTCACTTCTCAGAGCTCCCATTTTTGGGCTGACTTTTTTTTAATTAAATTAATATATGTTTTCTGGAATAAGCAAATTAGATTTTTCTAGATATTTTTGGCTTGCAGGAAACAGTATGTAATGCAGTGAGATGCAACAGTCAAAAAAGCTAACAGACTGTTAGTCATGTAATCTAAAACATTCTTAGCCATGTTAAATTGATTTAAGTCCAGTTGTTAAGACTTCCCCCTTCATCCATATTGAACCAGTGCCCTAGCATTGTATGCATATTATGTAGCTGCTAAACAGTGTTATATTTGAATGAGATCCAGATTGAAAGTTCTGACCAAATAGTGAAATATTGCAAGAATTTATAACAAGATATTTATGTTGATCTCTACCCTAAAGCTTCTTGCAACTCTGCTCATATATCTTTGTGTTAAATATATGAAGTATCTGATATTTGGCTGTTATCTGGTGAAATGCTTTTTTTCATAATAGTATACTGATTACTTCTGTTGTCTTGCAGAGGGAAGCACCAGTAATGTGTCTGGCTCAAGTGATTTGGAAAGCAGAGTGAGACCACAGCAGCAAAACCCCCTAATTCCTATGATGCTTTCCCCACCAGAATCACTGTTAGTGTCTTGTGTTTTGAGAGGAAACTTCGTAGAAGCCCATCAGGTAAAGGAGTTGCATGTATTTTGTGCAATTAAAAATGTAATTTGCTGTTGATGTTTGTGGTTGTGATAGCTGACGAAATTCCTGCTTCTTTTGTATTAGGTAGCATAGGGCTGAAACGTCTGCATTCCAAGTGAAAGGGTCATTTCAGAAGTAAAGTGAAAGAACAAAAATATTCAAACCCAAGATCCCAAGAATTCTGGGGTGGTTTTTTTTTCCTTGTTATATAAAAATGTTATCTCTAAGCCTGGGTTCTCAAAGTATGAAAATGTTTGAGAGCTGGTCACGCTTAGTGTTTCAGCGGAGTGAAGATCATAAAGAGCTCATGTGAAGTCTCATGAGGAAGCAGCATCTGAACTGCTTACTTTAGTCAGTGAATAAAACCCATGATGCTGCCAGTTTTAAGCTTGTGAGGAACATGGAAAGGGATTCCTTACCCAAAGCAGAGCCAAAGTGGTAATTAAATTTATTTGAAGGAGGTATGTTTTGAGGCTGAATTAATGGTACTGAAAACAGGCAGAAAAACTTGAAGTTGACAGTCCGCAGGTTCATAGTTCTTTGCTCCCTCACAGCCATGCATGCTTTTCTTAAAGAGACTTTTGGGCTGATGCTCTGAAAAAATATGTTGAGGTACACCAGTGGTTTGATCCTCTGCAAAAACCAGTGACCTGGCTGAGTTTGAGAGTGGTATCAGAGCAATTAGTATAATTTAGGCATTGCAGTAGCAGCAGGTTACTGTTCAACCCATTAGTTCTGTTTGACATCAAGCATGCCACTTAATCTCTGCTTACAGGGCCAAAAGAAGAATTTTGTTTTGCTTTGTTACTTTGAATTTCAGTATCACTGATGATGAATTCAAGCTTGGTTTGTGTTCTGTTGTTGTTTTGATAATATGAGCTTGCACAGCTGTGCTTATCTATTCTGTGTTAAATTTCTTGCTTAATTCCTTTCTGAATAAGAATTTGTTTAAAATGTTTACTTTGGAGGCCCAACTTGATAGGGTTTTTGTTTGTTTTGGTTGAGGTTTTTTTGTTGTTGTCTGTTGAAATCATGAAAGGTTATTCTGCAAGACATGGTTTAAGAAGATTAATTCAGCACTAGCCTTGCAACAAATAGAATCATAGAATAGTTAGGGTTGGAATGGACCTTAAGATCATCTAGTTCCAATCACCCTGCCATGGTCAGGGACACCTCACACTAAACCATATCACCATGTCATTTGTAATGTTGAGGACACCAGAATTGCACACAATACATAATAGCTGAGCTTTATAAAAATAGTTGCAAAATTTCTCTAAGGTCCTGTTTGTCAGGCACTTAAAACTCTAGAAAAAAACAGCAATTTCAGCCTGCTGTGTCTGGATTTTGTTTTTTTTTTTCCATTGAAGTATGTGTTTTATTTTATTCCTTTATCTCTTCCAAAAGCCCCCAAAGTTCTTTGACCTTTGAAAATTTCAGTTGACCTGCTCTGTAATTACATCTGTTGCTGTTTCTGAAAGGTGGCTTTGATGTTTAATCTGGATACTTCACCTTGCTATGGTGAATTGGTTTTCATGGAGCGCTACCAAGAGGCGGTACAAGAAATGGCAAGAGTGGAGCACAACATTGAGAATCAAGCGTCAGATGGCACTGGAGGCATCAGGAAACCTGGCAGTGGCCGTTCAACCCTGCAGGCTATTGGGAATGCAGCAGCAGCTGGTAAGGACTAGGGGGTTTGAGTTTTTTATCATAAAAGGCAAGGGAGAAGGAGAAGTAGAAAATAGGAGAAAGCAATTTGAAGATTGTCATAATGGGTGCAGCAGTTCTTCAGAAGAGTACATGGTGGTTCTTTGCATTGTGAAGACTGAATGCTGAAATTTGCTTTTGATGCCCAGTTTTATCCATTCTGCAGTAATTGGTCCATGATGCAGGCCACCTGTTGAATTATTTTCTGAAAGGATTAAGAGAATAATCATCTATGACAGGATCTGAGACACACAGCATATTTAGTCAGTGATTTTGTGTTTTACTGATGCATGTAGGTATGGTATTTTATTCCATCTCGGATGTTACTGATAAATTACTTGCAACTTCTGGAAGTCTTGCCCCTACTCTCCAAGAAAACTTCTGGATCAACAACATCCAGCTGGAGCATACTGATCCTCTGCGGGAAGTCCTGGAAGACCTCAGTCCTTCAGCAATGGCAGCATTTGACCTGGCTTGTACTCAGTGCCGTCTTTGGAAGACATGCAAACAGCTTTTGGAAACAGCAGAAAGAAGACTATACAACAGCCTTGAAACTCGGGGTAGGCTTTTGATTTTTGTGTTTATTAACTTGGGCCTGGGAGCAGAAAATGCCTATCTGTGAATGTCGTTTGTGCTAATGCCTGAGTCTTAACTAAATTTAATTTTGTAGTTTTTCTGTTAGTTTCTCCTTTTCCCACTCCTAACTTTTATTTTGTCCCCTTTTGCACAATAACTTTTCCAGGCCACCACCCTGACTTTGTTTCACTGTACTCTGAAGGTGTAAAGGGTTTTCCAGCAGTTCTCCAGCAAATAAGTAAAATCCTCAACTATTCCTGTGCATCTCAAGGGCAGTCCAAGCCAGGTAGTATGCTTTGCTGACAAGATACTCTGTTGAAATGTGTTCAAGTCCAGTTCTTGTCCTCTGTTGCAATGGAAACTTGAACCTTCAGGTTTTTAGCTTAAAACAAAAAAAGAGTGGGGGGGGCAAGACCCAAGCTCAATTCTGAATAAAAGGAAACATTTTGAATTTTGCAAACTAATTGTATTATAAAACAATTCTGTGGGGCTTTTTCTGTGCAAAAGTATTTCTGTCTTTGTTATAGTTGCTCTTTCTTTCTCTCTTTGTAGAGGTCTCAGATGAGAAAATAGGGAGTCATTTTCGATGCAGTATTGTTAACCTTCTGCAAGCTTGCTATCCTGCCTTGACTGAAGAAAGTATTACTAATGAAATAGTTTTATCACAAAATCTGGATCAAATCCTAAAAGCATTGACACATGTTGAACGTTCTGTAGGTGAGTTATTTGTGTGATCATGAAGACTGACAAATGGATCTAAACTTTTTTTGCCTGCCCAAGCAACTCTAAATCTAGTTGTAATGCTCTTTGACACATGCATAAGTAATTTTTTTTCAAATCATAAATGCAAAGTGTAAATTTTGTCTGTAATTCTTATATTCTGAGCACTTGTTTTCAGAGCTAAAATGGTGAACTTAACAGAGATGAAAGGACAATATTAATGAATACAATTGAGGCTATTATTTGTCCTGTTTTTCTTCAGTCCTAACAAGGAGTTCTTACAGAGTATTTTAACCTGACAGCTTATAGATAATTTACTGCTGCCTTTTTCTTTTATTTTCTTCTCAGTCTTCCTTTTTGGCATTTAATACTTACTTGAATCTTGGATGTGTGTCTGTTCTCTTAAACCAGACTCTAAAGGCAGCCTGCTTGGCACCTTGGTGGAGCAGGCCTCTCTCAAACCTGTGGAGCTGGAGAAGCACGTGGTTTGGAATCAATCACAGCTCCTGCTGAGAACTCTGGCCCAAATTGTCCAAATCACACCAGAGAGCAACATACAGACAGACTTTGTGAAGGCCTTCTTTGACTACATCACTAGACTGGCTGCTGTTTTATTACAAAGCCTGAATGCAGAGCTAGGTAAGAGATTTTTGCTGGAAGGTCTGAGCCTAGGTGAAGATACCCAGACACTGTAGTCTGGCCTGATTCTGGAAAGTAACTGTACAAAAATGGTTCCTTGCCAAACATGCCTACTACCTGTGCATGGTCACATCTTTTCATTCTGACTGATTATTGCACTGTTTTCAATTTTATTTCTTAACACCTAGGCCAGTCACAGCTAAGACAAAAATAGGTGGTGGCAATAGGAAAATGAGAACAGAAATGTTAACTACTGCTCAGATTCTGTATTTCAGTTAGACAAAACAAAGTCTTGACCTCCAAATATTCTGATCACTATTCTGCAAGGCAAGATTGATTCTTGCATCTAGTGGATCAGCACTTTTCAGCTCAGAGAGAAACAGTGCCCTGCTGCTCCACAGGGATAAGAAAAGATTGCGTAGAAGGCTATGCAGAGATAATTAGGCAGATCTTTTTTCAGATAATCAGCAGATGATGGTGATCCATGATAGAAAGGCACAACTGGCACATAAAGCTATCAGAAAAACAGAAAATTGAGTGTGCTAGGAGAGAAACCACTGGCCTAGGTTTTAAAGTTGACATTAATTGAGCTGCTCTGATGTAAAATACCACAGTACTGAATTCAGAGAATACATTCCTAGGAGAAAAGGGCAAAGATCTGTTTTCAGACATGCTGGTTCAGCTCAGATCACTATGATAACAACTGTAACTTTTGTATGGATATGGTTCAGTCCTTGTTGACTGACTGCCATAGCAAAAACAAGAAAAAAAAAAGCACAGTATTTGAGGGCTAAGTGAGTTTTGGGGAAATTTCATTATACTGGAAGATAAAGGGAAAAGGTAAACTTACTAGAATCTGTTCAGAGGTACTTGACATAACTCAGTAGTGGGTACAAAAGCTTTCCAGCAATACTGGCCAGGGTTTCACTCCTTTTGTAGAAGTAGCTGAACATCTGTGAGTTCCCTCTGCCTTTTTTCACTTTGACTTGACAGAGCATGGACTCACTAATCTACATCCAGAGTCTCCTTAGAAACCAATATATTGCATATTTTATGCCTCTTACCACAAATACATGTTTTGGTGAAAGTTTGAAATAGAGTTGGCTAAACTGTGAACCTAGATCTCGCTTAAAGGCGAAACAGTCTCCACTCTACCTGATTTAGTAATAGGTCTAGTAAAATGTGACCTAGTGGTGCCAAGTTTAAGGGCCTGTGATAATTACAAATGCATTGCAATTTACTCAGGATTTTACCACTGGTGTGAATGTGGACCTCTGTGAATTTAGTCAAAGAGGCTTCAGAACCAGGCTCTTAAAATTTGTGTTCATAAAATAAGACTTGTTTAATATATTCTGTTAACATGTTTGTATTATGATAAATGTTCTGATTTTTATTTTTTAAGATACATCTACAGAAGTGAAAGTAGCGAACCCTTTCATACTGTTACAGCAGAGTCCATCTCAGCTGCTCTCCCAGCTTGTGTTTGAGAAACAGGTTCAACCTGACAGGTTGGTGCTTTAAAGATTATATGCTTCTCTAGGTTATTTTGGCGTTGGTGACTTAAGACCTCAGCCAGGATTAAATTCTTCTCTGACTGCTTAGCACAGGTTATATAGCCAGCTATGTCCCACCAGCTAATCACTTAATGCTGCAAGGGTTGTGGTATAGGGAGGAGGTTCGTCAGTGGTTTCTCCATTGTATTTTTAAGAGCTGTTCTCTGTTGTGAAAAGAGAGTGCATTTATGTGGATTTTTTTTTTTAACTGAATGTGTGACAGTTCAGAGCAATGGACTTGAAACTTTGCAGTGTTATAAGATGTAATAGGCCAGTAGAGCTTACACAGATATAATAGATACAATAGACCAGCTTCTTATGAATACAGCAGTGCATGGCTCTTGCCTAGTCAGTAAGTAAACTGGATAATCTAAGGTATTTCCATCACAAATTACTAAATTAGGCTGGCATGGGAAGTGTCTGATTTGACAAAGAAGCTCTTAAAAAGATGAGCACTAACTGTGAACTTTAGTGTGGTACATTTAGGTAAAAGTGAATGTTTGAGGAATGGGTTCATTATCATTAATAGTATGGCAGCATAAGCTCTGAATTACCAGTATTGTGCTGTACGCATTTTTTTTTTTTATACTGAGTAAACATACAGGATATGTACTCTCCCACAGTGAAGAATATTAGGGAGCTTGTTCTTACAAAGTATTTGGAAGATTTATGAAAATATGTAATTGTAAAGTACCTTTTATGTGTTCTGAGTAAGATGTTTCCGTTTTCAATCCTGCAGGGTTTCATCTCTCTTGGCTAAAGAAGAGTTGAACTTGAATGTGCAGCAAGTTATTGTTAACTGTTGCTGTGAACCACTGTCATTATGCAGTGCAAGGCAAAACAGCCAGGCAAAGTCTCTTCTGGCAGACATCAACAACTTAGCACATCAGTGTGCCTGCCACTGCCTACCAGATGTTGAAATACCTGTTCTCCATTCTGCAGTGATCTCTGAGGATATCTCCATTCAGGCCCCATCCCCTGTGAATGACTTGAGCCAGCACACACTCACTGCCTCCTCCCTAGACTTCCTAAAGTCTCAATCAAAGCTGATGGCTACAGTGGCATGTCTAAGTGCATCTAATATACAGAAAATTCCCAAATCGAGTTTATCTTGGATGGAATTTCGGGGCAAAAGGGAGGTGCCCTTAGGTTTGGAGCAAATTTCCAGGGAGTGTGAGACATTGTTGAAGGAGTTTCCAATATTGGAACGATTTCTTCTTACTATGTTTGAGCCACTTCAGAATCAGCAAGAGGAAGGTTGCAGTTTGGCTGCCATCTTCTCTGGCAAGACATACATATCTCTGGTTCTCCTAGGACTGCATTCCACCACAGCCGTTAAGGTATTAATGGGAGTCTTTCAACAAGCTCTTGCTGCAAAGAACTGGGACAGAGCTCTGAAGGTCTTAGATCTGTACAGTCAGGACATGGAGGAGCTGGTCAGTGTGAAGGATGCTGTGCTGAGCTGTGCAACTGCTGAAGGTAAGAAAGATTGTCAGGCTTTTTTCTCTTTAGTTGTTTTTTGTTGTTTTTTTTATATATTTGTGAAGAATACAGCCTGGATCGAGAGGTGAAACTGAAGTAGTGGTCCTTGGGCAAACCCAAAGACAGAAGCAGATCACTTCCCTTCATTCTAAATTTGCTTTCTCTGATAGTGTAGTTTCAGTTTTGCAAATGTGCAAATCCTGACCAATTTAGCACAAGAAAACTGGAATGCATCTGTGGTGGTATTTTTATGTGGAGCGCTGAATACATGAGTAGACACTGATAATAGTACTGTTAATGGAGCATCTCTTACAGCAGTGTTATTGTCATACATGGATGATGTATTGTGTGAAAGCAGGTGCCTTTTGGAGTTTAGAGGTAGTAAATGTCTGTGCTAACTTGGGTTACTTCCTCTGAGAATCTGATGCTTGGAATGATCTATGCATCTTGCATAGATTTTTCAGCACTGTACTGTTTCTTTTGGTGATTTGATCCAGTGAGAATGAGGATTTTTTTTATTTGCCAAAATACAGAAACTGAGTTTCAAACTAGTGCTTTGTTTCTTGTACAGATAAGGATGGTTGGCAGTACTTATTCCCAGTGAAAAATGCAACATTGAGAAGTAGGTTGGCTCTGCGCTGTCTGGACAAATGGCCTCTTGATGCCTGCTTGGAAATCCTAGCTTATTGCATTTCTGATTTGGGCATAGCTGATGAACTGAAAGCCATTCTGCAGAGCAGGAAGAAAGAACTTCAGGTTTATCAGAAGGTACAAAGTTATTCTTCAAGTAACCAGTGAGATGAAATAGGTAGCAGGGAGCAAATACACTTCCCCTTTGAAAAAGTTGTAGCTCTTGGTTCTTTTTTCATTATAATAGCTTTTCAAGTGTTTCATCCAAAACAATTAATGTGTTTTCAGTGCTGCAATATCCAATTAACATTCTGCTCCCATTGCTCGTAACTCTCATATTAGCATCCAGGTCTGCAAACATGAATAGACATTAACATTTGTATGAGGCTGCTTTTTTTGCAAAATATTTGTTTTTCCATTCTATACAAATGCTGGAGTCTCTCAAAGCTTTCTGTGCTGATTCATCCTTTTATGAGCTTGAGAGGTGCAGATATACCTAGGCATGGTGTACAAGACTAGTGGTCCAATAAGTGTGTTTGTATTGTAGTCAGTTCCAGCTGCAGATTAGTGGACATACCCAAGTTCAGTCAGATACCAAACATCTAATCTTGCAAAACCCTTCCATTATAAGTGTGCTTTGTAGACTCATACATTTGAGAAACTTGTGTGGTCATTTTTGTAGTGCAAGTGCATTACAACATCCTAGAAAAGGAGTAGACATAAATGTGAGTCTCTGTTTTGACTTTTTTCTTTTTATGAAGCAGTTCTTGATGTGATCAGCCCAGCTGTTCCCATAGACTTTATTGTTGTAGATAAAGCTTTTATAATTTGTGCTATCCTAATACTAACTTCCTTTCAGATTCTGAATGTGCAAAATGAACCATTGTGGAATGACTGGCAGGAGCTGAAAAAAACCTGCACTGAAGACCCGCAGGCTGTCATGAATATAATTCTGAAGGCAAAGGTCAGGCATCCTGTTGTGAATTTTGTTGAATTGGAATGCATTCAACTTTGAATAGAAAAATTTATTGAAGTAGCATCTGAAAACATTGATCAACGGAGATTACCTTGGGTAGAAGGATTGCTTTGCTCAGTTCTGTGCTTCAGAAACACACACAGATCTGTGTTTAATGTCAAGATTTACCTGTAGTTAATAATCTGTATGTTTGTTATAACTCTTACTCTGAGATACAACTTGTTCTTTTCTCTTAGAATGTTGAAGACTAATAGCATGATGTTTGGAATAATACAGGCTTGATTATTATATAAGTACTAATACTCTAGATCTGGCTAGCTTTACTGTGAGATGAAAAAGTATTCTCAATGCAGGCAGTGAGTCTGACAAACTTGACTATCATTATCTAAGTAATTAATCATCTAATGTAATTATTTACACTGACATTCTGTAGTCTAAACTACAGAATTTCTTGAGAAGTTGAGGAAAACTTTGGGAGAAACAGCTGTATCAGAAAGGGTAGAGTTTGTCCTTTTATTGTTTTATTTTTATTTCTTTTTTATTCTTTAGGATTATGAGTTGTGTGAGGAATGGGAGCACTTGTATCCTGTCCCAAGAGAAGAGCTGATCAACCTTCACCGTGAGCACCTTCTTCACTTACTGGAGATAGGAGACGTGGAAAAAGCATTGCAGGTAATAGCAACACTCTTTCAGACTTGCATCCATAGGTCAAATAAGTTGAGAAACATTTTCTTTTCTTCATGTGTATTTTCATGATGTTTTTGGTTTCTTCCTTAAGAAACGCTGTTTGCTTAGATATGCTTTCAGAATCCCCTCTCTCCCCTGTTCCACTTAAGTGAAAATCCAGTTTGGCAATCTAGTTGTTGGAAATGTCACTTACATGGAAATAAAAGGCCCATTATACTTGAAAAATGATAATGAAGCATTTCTGTGCTGCTTAAACAGAAGAACAGGAGTGAAACTATTAAGAGGAATTGGTCAGTTGTGCTTCAGTTCCCAAATTAGTGAAGTGTGAATTCTTCCAGTTTTAATAATTATAGAACTCTTGCTAATAACAGAGCATAAGATAAAGTGCAGGCTCTTTCAGACATAGCTTTGAAAGTAGTGTGGAAGCAAAGGGAAGACTTCTGACCGCGACACCTTCTGACCAATTCCTTCTTTAATTTTTTGCTTAATTTAATTTTTAAAGTATTTTGATTAATAAATGGAACAGATAGGCAATGAGTAGTCTATAAATGGATCATCTAAATCATTCTTATATATGTAAGACATTTGTGCAAGTTAATTTGCTTGACGCAATAATCTTTTGTGGACTGACAGTTATAAAGGCTACTCCCCAGGAATGTAGCAGGGATTCACTGTACTTTGTTTGCTTTTATAGCTTTTACAAAGGATTGAAGACCCTGGCATTTGCCTTGCCATCAGTGAACAGTCCCTTGACCAGCATCCAAACTTGGCAGCCTCTCACTTATTGGCTGATTACCTCACAGCTCACTTCTATGCAAATCTGACAACAGCACGCCGTAATGAAATCCAGGCACTCTATATGGGATCAAAGGTGAGTAAAATTCCTGTATTGTGGGATTTATGGCAAAATATAATTATATAAGTAATTTTATAATACATAATATGTAAAGTCTGTACCTTTTATGAGAGCATTCTCACCACATCAGGTCTAAGATCCTCAGTCTTGAGATCCAAAGCAAAGTTTAGAGATGGCTTAAAACTTCTCTTCCCTTGTCCATCTTTGCAGTTCCTGTATTATGAGGTAGTTGTAGCTCCCAATGTGAACAGAGCAGTCTTGTGTTTGAGTTGTAGGGAGTGGAGAAATGCATAGGCTAAAAGAGGGTAGGGGCAGATTAAAATAGAATTGTAGTGTTTATCAGAAGAGTTGCTGTCTTTGTCCCGTGTGAAAAAGAAAGCATCCTCAAACTTACTCTCTGGGTCAGAAACACCAGGTGTCCTACATATGCCTGCCTGTATGGTGGTCTGACACTTACAAGGCATGTTTTTGCCCAACTGCCTTCCAGAGGTAGACAATATCACTACTCTTTTTGGAAGGTCATTGCCTTTACAGAAATTGTACAGGTTCTGTGCTCAGCCTGGGAATAGATGCATTCATTAACCAGCAGATTATCTTAGTCAAATGCATTATATGTAAATAAAGTGCAGTGCTTTTGGTAATGTCTGTTTTATTGTAGGAGTACAAATAACAGTTTGCTCCAGTGTGTGCCACAGCAGTATTTTGTCAGGCTTGCTGTTTCCTTACTTGTCTCTTCTGAAGAGATAATTTGATTTGAGAAGTGTCCATATTAACTGTCTTTGAGAAGAGGAATAAGAGCAATTCTCCTAATGTTTCCTCAAGTGATGTAAGGATAATGATTGGGCTAATACTCTTTTATTATTTTATTAAGAGAACATGCTCTACCTTAATATTTGCCATGGGGTCACAATGCTTTCCACTCTTCAACTTTGAAATGAGATGGTGCTCTATGGAATGGGAAAGTGGAAGCTGAGTAATTTCTGCAATCCCCTCAATAATTCCATAACAGAAGTAGGAATAGGTCTGAGAAGTCCCACCTCCATTTTTTGGCCCCTGTATGTTATTCCATTATCTTCATAAGCTACTGTGCTAGTTTCTCGTCTTTAGTTTTACAGAAACACAGATTTGAAGGTATATAATTTTAATAGGCTTTTTTTCCTTGTGTCCCAGGTGCTGCTGACTCTGCCTGAGCTCTCCCGTGTTAACTACTTCCACCTGTCCTCCAGGCCGCTGCTCATGCTGGAACAGCTTCTCATGAATATGAAGGTGGACTGGTTAGCTGTTGCTGTGCAGACACTGCACCAGCTCTTAGCTGGGCAGGAAGTTGGCTTTACTGTAGAAGACATTGACAATTTGCTCTCCAAGTATGCAGAAAAAGCTCTCAACTTCCCTTTTTCATTAAAAGAAAAGAGATCAGGTGACTGCCTGTGAGAATGCTGTTTTTTCACGTGGGAAAGGGCCAATTTCCACCCAGAATAATCTCAGTAACTGGCAAAACATTTTCAGATGTGTGCCTCCAGTCTCCCTCTAGCTGAGAAGGTTCTTAAAGTCTTAAAGCCCAAGTGTTCTTAAAATCTTTGCCTGTCTTGTAAATAGATATTCTCAAGGACCAACAGGTTCAAAAGTTTCCCGTACTTTGCTCATTTTTGGGGTCTCTTTTCTTCTAAACTTCAATTTTATTTCATTCCTGTTTAACACAAAGTCACTGATGTCTTAAGGAGTTTTAAAACCTGCCTTCTACCAGAGTCCTATTCCTTTTATCATATAAAAGACGTTTAAACCTGTAACTCTTTTTAACATTCTCAGCCCAGTTCACCTTTCTGCTTTTTCAGTCCTTTCTTGGCTGTGTTGTCTGATTTTTTCCTGTATTTGGTGCGCTCAGGGGTTTTAGAACTGGAACAGCAGAGGGTGCTGCAGATCAAGTCTAGTGCTTTTTGTTTCATTGTATTAAGGTGCATGGTGTGTGTACCTATCTATTTCTACTTACCTATATGGGACCAATTTGCTTTATGCCAGTTCCAAATGTTGACTTCATTTCACAGTTTAAAGATGCAGCTCTTGCTATCAAAAAAGCAACACTTATCTATCTTTTCATGCCAAATGACATATAGTTTTGCAAGAATGTTCCTTCCACTGTGATGTGAAACATTTAATATTTGCCCTGAGCATCTTGCATCAACTAAGGCTTTTCACATCTGATACTTACTCTCAGCTTTATTATCCTTGTGCCTGTCAGTAGGCCATAGCTTTGATAAGGATCCTTTTCTGTGTCTTAGATCATTGAATATATAGTTTTGCATTAACAGTTGTGGCCTAATTTTCATGATCACATGGTAATTTGTAATTACATAGCTAGTCCTGTTTTGTTCTTTCATTCTTACATACCCCTGTGAATGGATTCCTCTTACCTTTGTAAAAACAGGTAGATGTATGGCCAGGATTGTTCTCCACATTTTTCTTTTTCCCCTTTCCCTTTGTTTTAGATTCTCTCATACGTATCCAAGAAAGCCTCAATCAGGTATTGGAGTCTGAAACAATGTCTAAATCGGGATCATCAGAGCTATCTCCTGTCAGCTTTACTGGTAAGGTTAAGTCATTGGTGCCATTTTCTTTGAACCTGCTCATATTTGTTTTATCTCCAGTGTATGTCAGTCCTGCTGCTTAATAGTAACTTGGGCTGCATTTAATGCAGGTTAGTAGATCTCTGCAGTTGGGTGCTTTGGGTCCAATTAAAAGAAAACTTAAAAGGGAACAAGAAGTTTACAGCTCTGTTTTGAGTTTTGGTAGGTATCTACAATATGTCTGAGAAATCAACACAAAGGCTTTCTGTTCCAGGCAGCACAAAAGAACCCAAGCCTGAACAGGCCATAGGAAGGTGGACTACATCTGCAGTGGATTACCAGTGCTGCAGATTAATCTTTCTGTGTCTTGACTTCTCAGTCTGGGTATATAGGCAGAGCTTGTCTGGAAGCCCATCATTGTGGTACTTCTCCCTGTTTTCCTATTCTTTGCTCAGTAACTTTTTTTATTTCTGGCTCTTAACTTTTTTGCTTTACAACAGAAATCTCATTTGTTGTATTTTTTCATAATTCATTTGGTCTTTGAATTTGTTTTTAATAGGATTCCTCTTGTGACCTGAGAGAATATGACCTTGTGTTGTCTGAGAGGCTCCACTCACAGTCCTCAAACACAGATAAATAGAAACAAAAATAATTTAAGCCAAAACAACTGAATAATGCTTATGGCTTAAAATCAATCACTTCTATAGGTTCCATTCATCTTCTAATGCAAGAAATGCAGTCTTTGGAGGATTTATATTGTGAGAGATGCACAGTGTGTGCTCTCAGGGAATGAGTAGCAAAGGATATCTTCCAACCACCAAGGCTGTTGGTTCTCAGCAGCTGGTGTCCTGAACTAAAGCTGCACAATGGTATCCTGATCTGCAGTTTAGGTTATCTGAACTGTCCTCTGTTTCTCTATTGTGAACTGAAGACTCTTCCTCTGTCTACATTAAGCAACAGCAGTGTCTTTTGTTTGGGCTGTGTAGCTCATCAGTTTTTCTCCTAAAATAGTCAGCTTAATGTTTGTCTGTTGTTACAAAACTTGAATGTATTGCCCTCGAATGTTCCTTTACAATCCAGTATTTACTGGATGAGCATGAGCTAGGTTTATGGAATGGAGATTTTTTTTCCTTTTTTTTTTTAGTTTAGCATTCATGTGCACAGAAGGTGGCTTGCAGGGCTGCAGTGACATGTTGAACTTTATAATTAGCTTTACAGCATATAAACTAAAAGCCAGTGTAATACTGTAAACTTGATTCAATGAGTATTTCACTGGCAAGGTCAGGACACCCCAAAAGACAAAGGTTTAAACTACTGCCTCTGGCAACCGATTTCTGCACATTAGATTGTAAAGGGGACTAGAACAGGGAGGGATATGCTGTTGCTAGCAATACCATACTTTTCCTATGATTAAAAAAGTCCCAGTTTTCATGAATGTCAACACTGGGTATCCTTAAGATTATGCTTTATGCTATATCACTCTTTGGTATCCATATACTGGGGTATATGTATGTATATATATATATATAAACATATACATATAGTGGGGTATTTATTTCTTCCTCATCTAAGTGTCTGCATATGATAAAAGAACAGATGTTGACAAGTTGGTTTATGCCTCTCTAATGATTATGGTCAAGGTCTGTTAGTAAGTATGTACTATTACTTATCAGTATTGAAATGCTACAAGTTTATAATCTTACAGTTTTATCTTAAAGTATACATATTCCTTAAGCAATGTTATTTTGCCATGCATGGTTGAAGGTAATGCTAATCATCTTGTGAGACAGATCTTACAGCCTCAGTAAATATGTAGTGTTTTCTGCTATTCAACAGTGCATTAAAGAGCTTAAATCTCATTCTGTGTTTTTATTGGCCTGGCTCTTTTTAAGGTGTCACCATATCTGCAAGTCCCAGAGACAGAATTCTGCAGCAGAATTCGTGCCCTCAAGAATTTGTGCCTCCTGAGAAGCCACCACCAAAGCAGCAATGGATACCTGACGACACTGAAACAATATGTATGGTTTGCAAAACTGAACGTTTCACTATGGTAAGGAGCAAAAACTAAGTACAGACATGTGACCTTAATACAAAAACTTGCTCATAGCCTGGCCTAACAGACACTAGCTACTTCAGAAAGTTTGTCTTCATCAGTGTAGGCCTGACAAGATTGCCAGTCCTTTGATATTTAATCATTAGTTTCTATTCAGTGAGTTGTGGAGATAGTTAGCTCCTCAGAATCCTGAGGCACAATAGGAAATCTGATCGTCAGAGAGGAGAAAACTATAAGATCTAAAAAACATATAATAATAGCAGTATTAATCTTTCAGAAAGCTGTCTAGTTGACTGTGCTGGCAAGAAATAATGTGAGCATCGTATTCGGATGAAAATGTATACGTGTTGTTGGTTACACTTTGCTAAGACCTTTTGATGCGTTGACTACTTGAGCAACTGCATTGGTGCTGTAAGGGAGAAGAATAATTTAAAGTTTTGCAGCTGTTTTGGCAGTCTGTTATCTTCTGTTGCTTCGAGTACTGTTTTCCAAAGTATCTGTTGATTTTTAATTTGGAAATTACTAAGATGGTGTCAGACAGTCTACAGCTTTTAACTTTTCCAAGAGATGACCTAACTATCACAGTGGTCAAAACTGGGACAATTTAAAAATGGAAAGCCGAAGACAGCAGCAAATGTGTTTTAAATACCTGACCCTGACTTTTGGGTTTGGTTTCTTCTGGGTTTTTTTTTTTTAGTTTGCCATACCCTCTCCGGGAAAGAAATGTGACAGTGAGACTCCATTATTGTATAGTTCTGAAAAGCCTTATCGTGTTCACTGTTTCTTCTCTTCAAAAGGAGTACGTTTACTCAGGAGTGGAGGCAGACATAGGAGAGGACTTCAGTAAATTCTTTCTGTTGCTCATCCATGACCTCTTTTGCCTAGTTTAACAGGCGCCATCACTGCAGGCGCTGTGGCAGGCTGGTGTGCAGCTCTTGCTCCACCAAGAAAATGGCAGTAGAAGCTTGCAGAGAAAATCTGTCTCGTGTATGCGATCAATGCTATAGCTACTACAACAGAGACCATCTGCCTGGCTTGGTAAAAGACACAAGCATGTAAGTCCTTCCATTCTGGTTCTTCACAATTTCATGTACACAGCAGAGTATGTGAATGGAATGAGAGAGAAATAAGCATGTGGGTTTATCTGCAAAATATAATAACATCACTTTAGTAAGTTACTTTAACTTTTTGGCCTCCAGCTACTGGGATTTTAGGGTTTGATAGGTGTGGGGATGTTCATTATGACTCAGCTTACTTTTCACGTTAGGTAGAACACTGGGGAGCCAGGCAACAAAGTCTTTAATTCTTTAAGCATCAATTGAACATTAGCCTGAGAATGGAATGCTTTGATGCAAAACACACTCAACACAAACTACTACAGTGTGACAAATTTTCTTGCAGTTTACTTGGCTCCTGGATTAACATTACATGTTGACTGTGTTGAATTTATCAGTGTTTAATGTTATTCCATAATCCTTTGATTATGACTTCTTGAACCTTTGTGGATTCAAATATAAGTTCATTATTAGATTGGCTTTGAAACTGCCTTTAATAAAAGGGACAGCCGTGATGACATTTTCATTATGTGGTTGCTTTAAGCTGAAATTCACTGTGTGTATGTTAAACCAGCTGGTGAAAAGTGCAGCTGGAAAGAGTGACTGTTACTCTGTGACCCTGTTAAGCCTGCTGATACTGCTGTCTGGTCACAAAGTGTAAAACTGTTTCAGCTGCACTTTCAGCTGCATTTCCTCTTTTCCTAGCAAGCCTGCAGATCACAGTATTCCACTATGGTAGTACTGGCAGGCTTGCTATGAAAAGAGCAATACTGTGCAGATCTGAGAAGGAACCTCTGAAAAAAAATCAGTCACCTCTAGTTAAAGCAGTTTGTGTCAGAATGGTTGCTTACTCTGCCAGATTAGATCAGCAGAGCCTACCAGTAAGTTTGAAGGCCATTTGTCATGTTTTTATTGTTTAAGTGTCTGGGTTTGTATATCAAAACCAATTAAATCTGAAAGATGGAGATCTGGATACCAAAACCTTAATTTTTCTTCTGAAATATTGATACTGGGAAGCTCTTGTTCTTGGTGTCTGCTTTTTAATGATGTGTGCAACAGTACTATTCCTAATGAAGGTTTTAAGGACTAGTTACTTAGTATAGTTGAAATACAACAAAGCAGAGGCAGGGTGTTTCCAGATAGTAGGGGTTAGGGGCAGGGTAATGAGTCAGGGCAGGGAGAGAGAGAGATGAGATTTTTACAAGACAGTGTTCTGAGAAGGGTAGTCATATTCATGTCTCTTAAAATCGTTTCCTCAGTGTGCTGGAGTAGGCATAATGTTTTTTTCTGTCATTTTATTACAGCAGAAAAGAAGATCAGGACCAAGTAGAAGGTAAGGAGTGGGGTAACATTAAACTTAATTTTTTTTTTTTTTTTAAAGTGCCTGATGAGCAGCAGAGTTAGAGATAGGAAACTGGAGACGGAGATCATAGAATCACAGAATCATAGAATGGGTTGGGTTGGAAAGGTCCTTAAGATCATTTGTTTCCCACGCAAACTGTTTCCAACACTTCAAACTAGAATATGTTGCCCAAGGTTCTCTCCAACCTGGCCTTGAACACTGCTGGGGTGGAACATAGGAGATAGGAAGTTGATGCATCTAGTTGCAGCTGAAGGGTGATAAGAACCTCAGTTACAAAATACCAGTAATGTTCTTTGTATGAGCAGGCTGGCTGAAACTGAGCATTCCAAACTTCTGTGAATGGAAATCGAGATTTAGGAAAAATGTCTGAGCCAATATTGAATGTGCTGAATGGGAATTAAAGGAAGGAACTGAAAACAACAACAGTTGGAGAATGCACTTTGCATACTACAAACAGCCAGTGAGAGGTTGTGGTGTGAGTAGGAATTAACCCACTACAGAGCTGTGCTGAGTGATCCTCTTTTTACAAACCATGATAGTGCAACTCAGTACCACTGCAGTGTGCTGGGGTGGTACCCCATACCCCATGGTGGCTCAGGGTAGCATAGGATGAGGCCCCTCTTGTGGGTCTGGTGGTGTCCTGAGTTCATCTCCTTTGTTGGTTATGGACTAATAATTTCACTTCAGTGCCTCAATTTCCATATCTAGTATCTTCAGGAATAAAAATAAAATTTAGTTGACATTTTCTTTGCCATTTTTCCCTAGAAAGTATTTACTGTTTGTTTTCAGTCTGGTGTTTGAGATGATTCTGCAAAATTTTTGTACACTGACATGAAATTCTGACAGAAATTCCGGTTATTGGAAGTGCTTATAGCAGTAATGTGAAATATGGTGCAAAATATGCATTTGTGCTGCAAAGCAAACAAGTATTTTTTCCTTACTTGTTCCTTTTTAAGTATGATGGGCTGTTTGAGTTGGGTTTTTTTCCTCTACTGTTGACAGAAGTTTGCTTTACTGCTACCTTTGTTACAGGACTGAAACAGCTGAAATGCAGCTTCTGAGCTGCTGCTTCTGGTTAGATCTTTCTGCCTGCAGCATTGCTGTGCATCACTCTGCCCATATGATTCATTCAGTAGGAGTTAATATGAACAGTATCAAAATCCTCAGATTTAAGAAGGAAAGTATTTTATTCTGCTTTTCTGGTTTTTCTGATGACACTGTGAAGCAAGAGTATCGAATGTTTCCAAGCCTGCTTTATTCTAGTTTATTCCAGTTTCCAGTTAAAGCCAGCATTTTAATTTATTTTTTGTTGTTTACCCTGCAGTTTTAGAGTTATTCAAGACTCTGACAGTCCTTCTGTGAAATCTGTAACAGTGAATTTTGAGACTTTTTAAGTTTTTCCAAGAAGAAGGAGGAGTTCATCAGGGGAAGAGTAGCAAATTAGCATTATCCTCAATTTCTTAGCATTGTGATATTGGCCATTGTTTTTCTGCTAGGAACCACAATCAAACTCAAGCATCAGAGTACTTGTGCATTCTCAGCTGCACTCAAATGACAGACATTATTTGATCTGTAGCTATTCTGTGTTACTAATTTCAGAACACAAATTTCCTTAGTTTGGAGGAAAGAAAAAGACTTTTCATACAAATTAAATTTCTTGAATCATTTGCTCCAAACTCCAATTGTCTTCAATACTATTTTATGTGAAAAAAATACCCAGAAAGGGTTAACTCATCTTCTCACAATCTTTTGTCTTAAAGCTGCTAGACCATGTGTTGAAATAGCCCCAGATTTTGAAAAGAAGATACAGGCAGCGAAATCAGTATACCTTTTCTTTTACATCTCGTTCTTCAGGTTCTTTTTTAGCTGTAACCCACAGCTCTCAAATTTCTACTTCCCTCCTGCTCAGAAATACTTAATAACTTGCCTGAGGGAAGGCTAAAGAGGGAAGGTTGCTGTACTTGATGTCCTGTAGGATAAGAGTTGAATAATCATTTGAAGATACATTACTGGAGCCAGTTTTTCATGACAGGGTGTTGATAACAGTGAGAATGAGTTTAAGTACAATTTGGCAGCCTTCTGAGGAATGTAAATGTTTCTGTAATCTGTATGTTGGATGTGTGATACTGGCAGAAAATGGCACAGTGAGAGGATTACACGATTGTTTTACAAGAGTATAGAAATACTCTGCATTATGTGTCTTTAGCCAGTCTCATTGTATGATGATTCTGCTGGGGGGGGAGAGGAGGGGAGGGTTGGCTGTAGAAACTTCTAATAATGACTATTCCACAGTGGTGCGAATACCCAAAGCAACTGAGCTTGAATGGATTTTTTCACTGAATGAAGAGGAGAATGAAATTGTACGCAGTGAATTTTATTATGAACAGGTGAGGTCTGGAAAAAGTTGAATATAAGCACTTTCATTGTGAACTACCTCAGTACCCACGTTTGTCTGTCTTTCCTTGAATTATCAGGCTCCCAGCTCTTCCTTGTGTATTGCCATCCTTAGTCTGCACAGTGACAGCATAGTTTGTGGCCACCAGCTGATAGATCACTGCTGCAAGTTGTCCCAGGGGCTCACTAACCCTGAGGTGGATGCTGGTCTGCTTATGGACATCATGAAACAGTTGCTTTTCAGTGCCAAAATGATGTTTGTAAAAGCTGGAAGGAGCCAGGACCTAGCTCTCTGTGACAGGTGATTTATCAGATGTTCACTAGAGTGTATTGAGGTATTGTCAAGACCATTATCCTTTTTACTGGGGAGTTGGAGGGTGGGAGGCTTGTTTTGTAATTGTACTATGGATGTTTTCAACAAGAAGAGAAGTTCATAATTTAAGAATAATGTAAGAGTTAAAATAGTAGAAATTCAAGTAATATGACTACACAATATTTACTGAGAAAATTATCAGAGTAGGTAGAAGCAATCTGCAAAAATTGGGATATTTTACTTCTGATATTTTATGTCTGCTTTCAATTTTTATTTGAATATAGGATTTTAAATCTGTGCATCTTGAGAATGAGCATTTTACCCTTCCCTCATGTTGTGTCCTACAGAGCTTGAGGTGGTGGTTGTAATACATACATTTCACACGTACTAGTTTGATTTGGTAACACAGTTGGTGTCTGCTATCAGCCTCTGCCAGTGTTCTACTGAATATGGCAATAACAAAACAAAAAAAGGTTAAAACCAGTCTGAATAGGATAGTGTGATGGATAGAGAAATCTGCTATACTGGTGACTAAGAACCACTGCTTTAAGAGTTGTCTTTGACATAAAGTTCTTTAAGTGTATGATAATAGTGACAGCATATGTATTTGCTTAATCTCTTTGTTTTCTCCTAGCTACATCAGCAAAGTGGATGTGTTGAATATTTTGGTTGCTGCTGCCTACCATCCAATACCATCTTTAGATCAGATTCTTCTCCCTGCAGCAGTAACAAGATTAAGAAATCAGCTTCTGGAAGCAGAGTACTATCAACTAGCTATAGAGGTAATGACAGTGGGGTGATGTTAGTGTTAATAATGCTTCTGTAGTGGCTTTCACTTTTCTCCCTCTTGAGTTCAGATGGATGTGATGTGTGAAATGGACAATATCTAAAGAGTTACAAAATGGGATTAAGTTTTTAAACAAGGAAGAAATTATTTTATGAGCACTGGAAAAAAAGTACTGAGAAGAGTCTTCTGCTGTGGAATAGGCTGCTGAAAGGAGGAGTAGGGACCTTGTTTCCCAGGACAATTAAAACTGGAATGGAGTAACTGCAAGGAAGTTATTAGATAGAGGAATCTTGCATCCAGTAGAAGGGCTGAGACAATAGTAAGGCAGCTTGCCCAAGCGTTTACTTTGAAATCAGCGATGGTAGCAAATGTGTCTGTTGGAGTTCATCTTGTGTTCCTATCATCTTCTGTTTTCCTCCTGTTCCTAGGATTTTGTAAGCCTCTGTTTTATTGCTTTGCAGTTTGTTAAACACAGGATTATGATACTGCAAACTGGATTAGGATTTATAAGGGGTAATAAACAATAGGAATAGATGACCCATTTGAATACGAACAGGTCATGCTTGAAGGCAGCTGGTCCACTAAAGAAAATCGGGAATAAATCTGATCAGCAGAGTTACCTGAAATAAAAAATTTGCTGCCAGTTCATGAAGCATCTTCTGTTGCTTTTTTTTTTTTTCTTAAACTACAAACCTGATGAATTCTGCTCTGTAAAAATCTGCTTTAGAAAAGCAGATGTGAAAATGTCTCGAGTTTTAAAAATGCTGAACTGAAATTTCCTATATAAATCATTGCTTCAATTTGTACAATAAGAAGTATTTCTACATTTGGAGATCACAGGTGTTTTGGTAGTTGGCATTTTGTGTCAGTAATACAGAAATAATCAGCACGGGTTTTTTTGTGTTTTGTTTGGGTTTTAATGGGACGTAAATCTAGGGATTTAAAGGTCACAATCACAGACTGTGTGATAAGCCAGTTTTCCTGTTTTCTGTGCTGGTACTGTTTTGCAATAATAACAATTTTTAATTTAGGTTTCTACAAAATCTGGGTTGGATCCAGGTGGAGCATGGCATGCCTGGGGCATGGCTTGCCTTAAAGCTGGAAATTTAAGTTCAGCCAGGGAGAAGTTTAACCGATGTTTAAAACCACCTATGGATCTAAACCAGCTGAACCATGGTTCAAGGCTTGTCCAGGATGTGATACAGTACCTGGAGTCCACAGTGAAACCCATACTCATTGCGGTAAGAGTCTGTTCTGTCTGCTCTGAAGAGCTACACCAAAGCCAAGTGATGATGTTTAATACACATCTTAAAACAATGTGTATCAGGTGTGTTATGTTTTTGTCCTTCTTTTGTCATGACTACAGAATGCAAACTGAATACTGTTGATAAATTTTTTAGCTGTTTCATCACAGTAAATTGGTGGCTGAGAACCAGATCATGCTTGGTGGAGGGGAAAGAAGCTATGCTGGTTCATGTGTTATTACTACAATCTTGAGGAAAATAAACTCAATTCCAACAATATGTTGTGATACTGTGGTGATGCCATTTTTGTACTGGAACTCTGACAGCTTTGCAGGAATTCGGGGAGAAATTACAAATGCTTTCCAACTGTTCTTAAACACTGTTTATTATGTGTTTTGGAGTTAGTTCTGGAAGTTCTAATTAGGTACCAAAAATTACTTTTAGTACTAAGTAACTGCAAAATCATAATCATGAAAGACCTCTTAGTAGTATATATTTTAGGAGAATATAAAAGCCTGATTGAACTATTTATTGAAGTAGCTGTTGACAGTGGAATTGTGTTTAAATAAGCCTCCTGTCTGTCCCGTGGATAGCTAGCCATGCTAGGTACACACAGCACCTCTATTGGTAGCAGAGATCCAATCTAGTGTTTATAAAAAGCATTTACTGGATTTTTCGCCCTTCTAAAGCAATACCTATTTTAAAAACAAAAATAACAGGATGCTTCAAGGCCAAGTGACAAGATGTAATTGAAAAGAAAGTTTTACTCATTAACTGTCATTGATTCTGTGCTTTAATGGCAGGATGATGATTACTTTGCCACATTGAGGGAACTTGAAGCAACACTGAGGACAAGAAGTCTGTCTCTGGAGATGATGTGTGAGGGGAAGATTCAGCACAACAGCTACTATCAAGAGTGCTTGTTCTATTTACATAGTTACGGCACTAATCTGGCAATAATAAGCTTTTACATGAGGCATGACTGTATGAGAGAAGCACTGCTTCACTTGCTAAATAAGGTGGGTAATCTGATTTGCTATCACCTAAATTGAAATTTGAAAGTAGCTAAGAAGGTTTGAAGGCCAGTCGAAGACAGTAATGAGCACTGTGCAGCATTCTGGGTGGTTCTCTGCACAGGAGTTTTTGGGGGTCCTAAATGTTATATGTACTATCCAGGGACTGACAAGAATTCAGTGACATGAAAAATTAACTTTGGTCTGAACATCTTATGTTTAATTTCTCTCTCAGTGGCTTCTACAGAGGAGCAAGTGTTTGCTTCATTTGGGGTTTATTGTGAGGTTTTATTACAAAGGTACGCATCAGCAGTTCTTGGTCTTTTTCTCTGCAAAGCTGAAAACCTGGGATTATTGTCATACAGTTCAGAAAAGAGGAGGAAAGCTTTGAATTCCAGCATGCTGATAACACTAAACACTCTGTCACAGTGGTTCTGTCTCTTGGTATTGTTTGTTGAATCAGACACCCATGTTTGCATTTCTGTAACTAGTAGGACTATAAGGGAATAGAGAGTCATGTCCCAGAAGACAGGAAGCCAAGAAGTGGTTTCCAGTTCTCCCTTAAGAAAACTGCATAATATAGAAGGGCTTAAGAACCTCTGGATACAACAGTTCCGTTACAATTAAACCTAGAAATTATTCTGACAAGGTTCTCATTAATTAAGTGTGCTTCTTTTGGACAAGGAGACTGGTAGTGGTCATGCAAACTAGAGAGGAAGATTTGTTACCTTAAAGCAGTAAGCTGCTGGGATTCTGATGAAACATTTTGTGGTTAGATGTCTGGAAACATTTTATGCACACAGGCTTTGTAGCTTGTATCTTATGCTTAGATTTTTTTAAAAAATAACCCATATTATGGCCTGCATAAACATTTTAAAGACATGTTGTGAAACATGCTTCTTTCTATAGTAACTGCAATGTGTGAGCCTGCATTTGTAGACCATAGTAAATACCTCCGTCAGCTCAGTACTTATGAGGTTTCATCTGAACTGCTGTACCCAGTTTTGGGTTCCCTAGTACAAACTAGACATTGTCAAGAGTGGAGGCAAGTCTAAGGCCACCAAAGCAGTTAGGGGCCTGAGGCACATGATATCTGAGGAGAGTGATAGAGCTAGTTTTTTCCAGGTTGAAGAAGGCAAAAGAAGACCTTTGTGCTGGTTTTAGCTTCCAAGTGTGTGATTATACCGAAGATAGATCCAGGCTTATCTCAGATGTGCACAGTAAAAGGGTAAGACATAGTAAAAGGGTAACAGAGAGGCTACTAAATTGCAGTATTATCATGTGCAGAACTTGATGGGCCCAGAGCAGCATGTCTAACTTGGAAGCCATTTGAGTGGGGGTTTGAACCAAATGACCTCTGGAGATCCCTGCCAAACCAAATTATTTAGTAATTTTATGATCTCTGTCACTTACCACTGCTTTATGTTATGTAAGGAAAATCAACAAGCCACCAGTGGCTTTGCTTTAGGCTATGTTTCTGATGTGTAGGAATCCCCATCAGAAGTGTTCATTGAAGGGATCTTTATTCCAAGTTATGAAAGTGGAAAACTGCATATGTTGGAGAACTTGCTGGAAACCATTGATCCAGGGTTGGAGAGCTGGGGAGTCTACTTGATTGCAGCCTGCAAATACTTGCAGAGAAAGAACTACTACCATATTCTGTATGAGCTGCAACAGTTCATGAAGGTAAGATGAGGGTCAGTGCCATCTCTTTCAGTGAAATGTTGGATGTTATATTTTGTTATTAACTTTGGTGTAAAGCTGCATGATGGACAGGTATATTTTTGCTACTTTTCAGTCCTAAGAAACAGATAGGAAGGCCTGAGCCTGACGGAAGCCTGTCTGCTCTGCACTTCTCATGGATCTGGAGCATTGCAGTTGCTTTAACTGCTGTTTTAATGAAAACCTGCTTTGTTTGAGCACTTAAGTACAGACAGCGATTAGTGATGGTGGTGTACTTTGGTCCACCTTACTGTTCAGTATATTCCTTCTAGGATCATGTTCGTGCTGCCATGACCTGCATTAGATTTTTCACTCATGGAGCAAAGTCTTACACTGAACTGGGAGGCAAACAGACGTGGCTTCTAAAGATCAAGGACCATCTCAAAGTCTATCTGCAGGAGGTCTCAAGAAATTCAGGAAGGAAAAAAATGGCATGCACTTTTCGGAAGAAAATGTCTGCTACAGATGTGTCAAGGTATCAGTAAACAAGAAGCTAAGTCACATTAAAGGGGAAATTCAGGCTTTTGTGGGGGGGGTTTAGGAAATGAATTTTTTTATTTAGGGGGTGTTGGTTTTTGTTTGTTTGCTTTTTGTTTTAGTGTTTGTGTTTAAGTTGGATTTAGCCAACACATGCTAGCTGTGCTTAACCCAAATCTAACTTTTATGTAGTTGCAGTTACAGGATTCCTGTTACCTTTTCCCCCAACAGCCCAGGAGATGAGCAATTGTTTCTACTAAAAATATCAGTCTGTGCATCATTTGCTTTCCTTTAATAAAAAAGCAACAAAAACAACAACAAAAAAAAACCCAAACAAACCCTCCACAATGCAAGCAGTCTCTTGACGCTTACCTGCTTACCAGGGTTAACTCACAGCATTCAACCGTGTATAAGTTATAGGTGCCAGACATAACTAAATCCCTGTATTCAAAACTTGAAGTGTAAATTTAGCCAGATACCTCTTGTACTTGGGGTTCTGTACCCTGTTTTTCTTAGGGGCTTGTTTGTTTCCTTTTTTTTAGGCTAAACCCTAACTTAGAAGTGGGGGAAGTATGCATTGATGAGGTGAAAAAGAGGGAGTAGATACTTACTTGGAATCCAGATTCTCTGGCTTACTTTGAAATAATGTGAACAAGTGCTCACCTTCAGCTTGTGGTGCATGATAAGTGCACAAATCTGAAAGTATCTCAGTGCTGCAGACTTGGCTACACTAAAGACAAAGTCAAAAAGTAACTAAAATAATAATTCGTTGGGAAGATGTCTGATTTTGAAATGTGTTCAAGAAAGAGAAGGTGTCAGTTACTATTTGTGTGAACTTAGTTCTATTTCAAAATAAAGTCTGAATTTTTCCTCTGTCTAGGCACATCAATACAGTTGATCTGCAGATGGAAGTAACAAAGTTCCTGCATCGATGTGAGAGCTCAGGAACCTCTCAAATGACAGGTTCCTCCTTGCCCACACTCTTTGGAAACAATAACATGAAAATGGATGTTGCTTGCAAGGTACTTTCTGCTATTTCAAACACAGCTCTATTTTTCATCAACAATACTAACTTGATATACACATTGAAACATTGGAGCAGCCCTTCAGTTTTTTCGTTGGGTAGGTTACTTGTGCATGTATGCAACCTACCATTTATGAAAAATTCATGGTTTTCCTCAAAGTAGCAGAGAACACATGAGAACTTGGAGCTCCTCTCCTCAAAATTCAAATTTTCAGAGGCAGATATGATCCCAAATACTGTCAGTAACATGCCTTATGATTATGCAACTTACTGTGTTTTGAAGCAAGGCCAATACTGCTGTTTATTCTAACCCTTCTTGACTTTATCTCGGCTCCATCTGTAACTTTCCCAGTGTCCCACAGGAAATCACTGTGTGACAGTAGACCCTATATTTGCTCTACTTATTGGGGTGGTGCTGTTCTCTGAAGTATTGCATTGTCTTCTGTCCTTTGTCTTGGGCAGAATCTGGAAATGCATTATTATTTAACTGTATAATGAAAAAGGAGTGTGCATCCCCAAAATTGTCTCTGCCTCTCTTTTCAGGTCATGTTGGAAGGCAAGAACATTGAAGAAGGTTTTGGGATTGCATTTAGAGTCCTTCAGGTATGGAAAAACTTGATATAACAAGCGCTACTACTATAAACAGAGCTCCTGCAAGCAAAAATTGCTTAAGCAAAAGATTTTTTGCATAATGTCTGTTTAATCCCCCAAAAGAAAGACTTCTTGTGAGAAAAGTCACCAGTTCAGGTCTTAAATACCTATGTATTTGGAAGCTTGGTAAGGAAATTAAAATGCTGCTTCAGTGGGACATTTGTGAACTAATTGTGTCCTACATTGGAACTTAATATATGTTTTCCATTGCTGTATACCTTGTTCAGTGACTTAACTCTGGCAAACCACAATCACTGCTGTGAATGGAGAGCTCTGACTTGGTAGCTCTCTACAGTTCATGATAGCTATGCAGTGACACAATAAAATAAGTCCAGGGCTGTCTATGTACTGTATTCTCCTGGCTGACAGCAAAACTAATTAACTGGAAAGTCTCTTAGGGGTTCTCTCCTTCCTCTTGTCTGAATAGAAGTTGAGGTGCCCATTAGTAATCACAGCTCATGAGGCTCCAAACTTTTCTCTGTGTTTCTCATCCATGTTAGGAGCTGCTAAAAGATACTGCTTCAAGCAGTGCTGTTAGCTGGAACAGAGGGTATAGCAGGGCCACTTCTGGACAGAGGTGGCGCACTGAAAGAGTATTTATGGATGTGGCAGGTTCTGCTCCCATTTTTGGGTCAGAATGTACAAGGCAGCCTGCCTGTTTGTAGTGAGATGGAGAGACTTAGAAAAATATCACTTGGCAGCAACGACAGCCACTGCCCCCCATTAAAACTGGAGCAGCACATCCAGCTGCCTGGCATTGCTTCTGCTTCTTTCTTTTTTTTTTTCTTTATCTTTATTTTCTTGCCTGATTCATGTCAGGTTCAGTTGACAGCTTTATCATCTCTTCCTTCATATGGGAGGTGTACGATGGTCAGTTGCCTTCTGTTTCTAAGGGCACATGAAGGGTGGGCTGCTGTTGGAGTGGCTGGAAGAATATAGTGGGAGCTTGCGAAGTGAGGGAGAGGTGGGGAGGGACCTAGGAAAGATCTTTTGCCAGAGGTAAATAAAAAAAAAATTATTTTCCACCCCTGGAAAGGAGGTGAGAACAGTGCTCTTGTTCTTGAGCAAAACTGAGTGTTACCAGTCTGATTACAGGTAACCTTTAAGGCAGCCCTGAGCAAGGGTTGCTTTCAAATCAGAGGCCCCCAGAACAGCTTTGGTATTCTGTAGCATGGTGTGATACTGTCTTTAAGAGAGATTGTCTCATCTGTACAGGTGCACTGTGCAAAAACTTGCTGAAAACATTTAATGTGTTGCTTTGATGTTCCAACTACCCCTAGGACTTCCAGTTGGAGGCTATGGAAGTGTACAGCAAAGTGGCCACGCAGCTGGTGAAGCAGCAGAAGTACAGTGAGATTCGGCAGCTCCTCAAGTGTGTCAATGAGTCTGGAGTTGCAGCAAAAAATGATGGGGATAACATTATCCTGAACTGTCTAAATGAGTTCAAGAACATTCCTGCTGAGGTAATTCTCCATGCATTGTGTCCCTTGTGAAATAAAATGGGTACAGTGGAGGCTACACTACAATAAAGGCTACAGGGAAACCATCCAGTGCTGCTCTATTACTGAGTCCTTCTTATCTCCTGGCTCTGTACTACGTGCATTGTTTGAAAGTGGGAGCGTGTGATTTGCCTTATGCAAGTTATGCCATGCCTATAGTAAAGGGAGGAATTAGACTTTGTCTGCATTTTTGACATCTGCAGCCCTCACAGCTGGGACACCATAACCATCTAGCTGTGATCTCAACTTGCCCTTCCTTTATGCAGGGTTTTGGTGCTTGATGGGTAGAAGATTTGGAAATCATAGTCACTCTAAATGTGAACACCTTTTCCCTTCTTTGGATTACAGGATCTTGATAATCTGATTCAGGATATGGACAGTGATGAAAACAAGGTAAGTAAAAGTACAACAGAGGAGCTCCTTTAGCAAGGGCTAAACAGCCCAGTCTTGGTCTGTAGCCTACGTGTTCTCTTTTCCCATCTTCTTTCTCATCCTCATTCAAGCCAAAGATTTGAAGGTCACTTCCTAGATTGTAAAAACCACAGTGAATTCCTCAGGGCTGTGGTGTTTATGATTGTAGAGCTGTGAGATGAAAGTTTGTTGTTTTGTTATCCAGATGTCTCAGATGCCAGTGTAAGTTTCTAGTAATGGCAGACAGCTAACAAGGATCAACACACCTCCAAGATAACCATTTCGGCTTACTGTTTCAGGAGTATTCTATTTCTATTGTGATCAAGAGTTAAATAATAAAACTTCTCAAATTCTGATATGCTTCTTTTCTTAGAGGAAGCACGGGTTAAACTACTTTGTTTCTTTGTTAGCTTTCATACCAGCCAGACAAGTCTCTGGAGAGTCACAGATAAATGTGTGAACTGCAGGTGTATGTTTATAGAGGAAGAGGCTGTGGCTCAGTGTTTGTGGCTTGCTGTAGATCCTGTGTGGCCTAGATGGGAATAAAATCTTGAGATTTGTGACTGTCCTCTGGCCTGCTCCAGTTGACAGTCTCACTATGAGGGCGTGTTAATTCATGCACAAAATAGGTTCCCTGGTTCTAGTTACATGGTGATACAGTAAAAGGGGTTTCTACAACAATAAAATACAGCTGTCTATCCGTCTTTTACACTGGGATCTGATCTGTGCCATATTCCATAAGCTGCTAGTATCTTGTACAACATGCTTTTGAACTATGTATTTCCAGTGAATGTTGTTGAACCTTATGCTGTTAGTTTACTACAGTTTTCTAACCAAGTTCTGATTGCCTCCTCTGCTTCAGATCCAGGCCTATGTGATGTGCAACAAGTTGCGTTCTGCCTACCTTGTCTCGGTGAGACAGGAAAAGACCAGAGCAGTGCAGCTAGTGCAGCATGTGCGACAGCTAGCTGAGAGCAGCAGAGATGACATTGTGAAGGCCATCTGTACCCAGTGGCTCCTGGCACACCAGCCCAAAACCAGAAATCGGCTTCCCCAGAGCACTAGGAAGTAATGAGTAATTGATGTTCGCCACCATACAGAGAGGCAAGGCTTCAAGATGGCTTAAAGGCATGTGGCTCAGCAGTCTCTTCGTAACATGGAAATCTCTTGGCTGATGTTGGTGGCAAATGGATGCTGCTAATGTGCCTCTGGTGGAAGGAAGGGAGCTAAATTACAAGTGCCAGTCCTGTATTTTGACAAACAGTCACTACCTCAGGGTGTTTTTTGGCTATCTTTTGGGGGGGGATAAGGGGACAGTTTTAAAGTGAACAAGCAAGAATTTAGGTGAGTACTTCTCTTTCTGGGTTGGGAGGGAGGAGGTATTGTTGGGGTTTGGGCCTATTTTTTTTTTTTTAATCCAGAAATCCTAAATAGAGAGGACAGTAAAATCTCATCAACTCAGTGTAGCCTGGAGTATAAAACTTCTATGATTATGGGTTTCCTGTAAGGTTTTTTGAGATTGGAGTTGTCCTCTTACAAAGACTGAAATGCAGAGATTTTGTTTAAGCCTTTCTACAAACCATTGCTAGTCCTTTCTTCTTTTTCTTCTTCTTCCCTGGGTTTTCCTCTCCCCTCCCACTAGTACAGCATGCCCAGTTTCTTTAGTTCTCTTGAAAAGGTACGAAGTGATTCTCCATGGTGGGTTCCTACTTACCAGTCACATTGTCTGATGTATGCCATACATATGGTACTTGAGCCCTTACTAGATGAATGAAGTTATAAAGGGTGTATCCTGTAATGGGAGTACAAAGGGAAAATACTACTTTAAAATAGTTGAAAAATCATGCACCTCTTTCTTTGCTGTGGTAATATCAAATAAACTGTTGCAGTGCAGCTTTATCACTAAACAGTAAACTTCCACAGTTTTTCATCAGGTATAGGAGAAAATACGGATAAAGCAAACTGTGGTAGAATTCAACAGGCTGTCTATATCCCTGTCACACAGGGATTTATTTGTTTCTTATCAGAAAACTGTCACTGTCAGGTACGATTAAACACCAGACTGAATTTGTATTAACTTGACATACTATATAGACTATATTGACAGGCTTTGCTCTGGAAGTGTTAGGTTAACTCATATTTATGAAAAAGCAGAAATCTTTGTGTAATGGCTGTGTTCAAGGATGCTGAAAAAAGCACCTGTGACTGGGACATGAGAATGGTAGACAGTAGTGGGACCTTCCGAAAGAAATGGAACAAAGCAAGGTACTCAACAAGAGTTTGTTCTTGTTGTTTACATATACTTAAGCACAAGAAGTAGGAAAACTAGTTCACTTTGGAAGTAAACTAAACTTTTTAACAAAAGAAGAAACAGGTTTTCTGACGTGTAATATAACTATAAATAGTTTTAGTACATAAACTGTCAAATAAATACATAACTGTCAAATAAAGTTTTGCACTATTCCCAAGCTCACTGTAGTGACAGAACGCACTTCCATGTGTTCAGAAAGGCACTTGGCCGGCACCTGTTTTAGTGTTTCATGAGCAGCACCCCACTGATGCAAACACCTCTCTTGGAGGTGCTCTGCTCACTAGAGCAGGGCTAGAAATGTCTCTGAGCAAAGCATTTGGAAATGACCACAGTTAACATTCAGAATCTCCTGACCACAGATTTGCGTTATCTCATTAGTGAGCAGTACTAATGAAAGCTTTTGTTTCTTGACCAGGCTGACCTAGCTTTCCTTCAGATTACAGTCATTAGGCTATTCCTAAAGCCTGGCACTATCCGTGTCTTCAGTCATTTCCAAATCTCTAATTATGCAGAGGTTTTACTGTTTATGGTATTCAGATCAGCATTGCTGTAATGCCTAGTGTTCTGAAATGTTCCTTCAGCTCTGTAGAGCACAGAGAGTGGGGTTTGTCATGCAGACCAGTCAGTTCTGTACCTGCCTTTCCTCCTGACCTCTTTGCACTGTACCTCATGCACTTTATATAGCATTTGTTGTAATGTGATTTTCCTAACTTGGAATCTGGAAATCTTTCTCTTGCCAGCAGAACTGGTTGATCCTGACTAACTGCCTTGTGTCACGACTCATGCAATTAACAAGGGGCTTTGAATTTTTGAGCAGCAAAAAGGGATTGAGTACTGCCAGTTAATAACTTCTCTATTAATGACCAAGGTTTGTTTACAATGGAAAAAAAGAATAAAGTATTATGACTGTTCACATATCTGCTGTTTGTTTTTTTTTATCTCGGCATAACCTGTGGGTTTCTTTTCTAGATCTGTATTTTGTTTTGGCTGTGCTTAGCAGAGTAATTTGAAGGGGAAGAATTGTTCTGTCATGCAAAATCTCTTTCCTCAGTGTTCTCAACATTTAGATCAATTGGAATACCACCTCTTTAGAAGCCCTCCCAGTAGCTAGACTGGCCCCATATGTGTACTCTCACAAACCAATAATCCTCTTCAGAAAGCTTTTAAAGTTAATCAAACTCTCACCTGCAAGCCTCCATTTGAGACAGCTAAATGAGCTTTAATTCCCCCATTTTGCAGATCAGCTTAGAAGTATAAGTGACTTGCCCAAGGTCAAAAGGAGGGGGGGTGTGTCTCTGGAAATGTGTAATTATGTGCCTTATATAAAATCCACAGTCAGACTTCTTTGAGAAGAGCATTGACCCGCAAGGGCAAAATATTTCAGCCTAGAGCCTTTCTGGTTTTTTTTATAATGGTGTCTACTGCTCCTGAAAGCCACTTTGAAGATCATAGACGCAGAGAAAACACACCAAGCCTGCAATGCTGCGTAGCATTCTACTGCTGCACTTTAGTTGTGGATTTAGCTTCATATTGGAGATTAAGCCTAAAAAGAGAGGACAAAAAGTAGAGTGACAGAGAGAAACACAGAGACTTTAAAACGTTGCCTAAATAGAGTTCTCTACATTAGTAAGGCAGGCACAGTTAACAGCAACACCAGGTAACATTTCTGAAGGAAGGATGAGTTTTCTATTGTAAAAGGAAAACGGCTTTATTTAGTATTGCTCAGAGGTAGCACAGGACTGTTCTGCATAGATGGCATCCAGACAGAAAGAATTAATCGTAAAATTAGCATTTGTTCCCCAAAATTGGCAGTTGGTCACAGTGACATGCGCATGTGCAAGTCCAAACACTTCGAAGCTGGGTTTTTTGGTTTTGTCCTTTTTTTTCCCAGAAGCAGAAGATACTCCTATGAGCTGTGGCACTTGTTTTCTGTTTAATTCTTTCAGAAACAAACTGATGATGGATCACACTCTAGCATTAAAGTAGCACTAGAGTTTCAAGGGAGCAGTCCCATTACTGCATGGATTGACAGCTACCTTTTGGAAGTGCAAGCTGCACAGTACTGCAGGGCCTGACTGACACCCTTGGCCAGTCACGGCCAGTAATGGCTGGTTAGACAGATGTAAGGATTTCTGTGCAAGTCTTATTTTCCTGACCTGTAGCTAACTTGACCTCTATCAAGACAGTCTTGACCTCTGCTTCAACTATTCAACTCTAGGTAGTTTACTGTCATGTAAAACTAAAGTCTCAGCTGAAGTAGTTTCAGTATTTTTAACACAGGTGAGATGTTACTTATTCTGCTTTTATAGGTTCTAAAGTCATCTAAAGTGCAGCTGGGGGGTTTATTGTGACAACTTTTACACCATCTTTACTTACATCTCACATGCTTCACATGAGAGGTGTTAATCTCTTTTAGTATGATAACTTGCCTACGCACAATTGCAGCACTCCTGCAGCTTTTAACCTCCAAGTCACCTGCACTGAGACCTGGGTTCTCAAAAGATATGCCAACCCTCTGTTACCTTACTGCCATTGGTGTGCAGTTGGGGCCAAGATACTTCAGTGGCTGGGGTCCAGTAGAGAATATTGAGAAAAACAATTGATCCCACTTACAAACTTTACCTAATGCTTGGCCCAAAAAGGCCAGCACTTATTTCTGTATGCTTGAGAATATCTGTATTGCATGGAATTGCCAGAAAATCTAATGCCTTAAAGTACTTTCACTCTGACAGGTCAACTAGTAGGAACTGAAAATAACCTCATAGATAGTAAATTGGGAGTCCTACAAATTTACTAGTATTGGGAGGGGAGATAAAGGTAATTGTTTACCTGATAATCTAAACCTAAGACTGCAAACCTCCATTTCTGTTCTAAAGCCAGAGGACAATAGCCTCTGCCTGGTGTGTGAAATACTGATCAAAGGTTGCTCCCTGTGTCAGTGCTCTAATTCTCCAGCTAGGAAGAGGACTGGTTGCTTATAAATCTCAATCCTGAAGTGTAATACTCCAAAAATTCACATTAGATTGTGTCCGTACAACCATCATTAGGGCAGCAGAAGTATTGGAGTTTTAGTCTTGTGGTCTCTCAGCAGTGCTCTTCCCAGGAGAAGTATGGCTGGACCCAGCCTCAGCCATGTGCACACTTGAGGTCTGCGCTGCTCAGTCCCAGTGGATGCCGAGAAGCTGGCAGCTCACATTCCAAAGCTTCTTTGCTGTTTCATCATCCCGACCCCATGGAGATACGTATGCTGGCTGGCAATCACTGCAAGAGGTACATGTTTTATTTGTATTAAGTTAAAGGTCTTCATTCATGTTAGCACACTGAAATGTCTGTGTTAAGATAAGGCAGTTGCTTTCTACCAGCTTAATTTCAAAACTGGAAGAAAGCGTGGGAGGCTGTCCAGCAAATGAGCAAGGGTTGGTGGCTAAGCCATCTTTGAGAAAGCTTTCTTTTCAATTGGCTAAGGAAAAGTCTCTCCTAATGGCACCAAGAATTGGTAGGCAAGTATACTGTCTGTTGTCCCAACTCTTAAAGAAACCTGTATATGCTTTACTATATACTCTTCAGTGTACATTCTCATTAATACCACTAAGAAGGCCTATAATGCTAACCAACCTTCTCAGGAACACCAATTCCAGCCGACACTACAAAAAAAAACCCAAAACCCACCCCACTCAAACAGCCCTTCATTCTAAACTATTTTTCCCACTATATTGCTGTGGCATGAAGTGCAAAGCTGCCCCAGAACAGCCATACTGCAGTAACCATGTATGGTTATTCCCTTTTCCACTATCCTCTGAACTGGGGCTCCTTTCTTTTCAGCTCCTGCAGTCAGACAGCATTCTCTCTGGAACACTGATCATGTGTTCTCCTCTGTAATGCTAAATGCTGCAATAACATGGGAGTTTTAAGGGAACTTCTAAACTCTGTATCCAGCCTAGAGCTTTTAAAGCTCCAAGTGCATATTCTCTGATGTTCCTGAAAGTACTCTGGTGGACTTCACTTGTATTGCTGTGGCATGCAAATTCTTTTCTATACTTGTGCTTTATATTCTATTGCCTGGAAAGTGAAGAGGATTTTAGGGTAGTCCAATGTGAATTGTGAATTACTGTTGAAGGTATCCATTTCCCACCAAGCCCAGAACTCCTTTCTTTTATGAGTTTAAAATCCACCAAAGCTTTCTGTATTCCAGCACATAAATAATCCATTTATATCCTGGGACAGACAATCATCAGGAAAGCTTAAGACATCTATTTATATATTCAAGTCTGATTAAGATGGTACAAACTCCCAAGTGAAGATCAGACAAAGCCATTACAAAGACTAATCTGGTCACATATCACAAGAGGAAAACTCTGCAGACACAAAGGTTCCAACAGTCTCCATGTGGGGAAAAAAAGATAATTTTTCATATTAATTTCCCCAAAACCAGTACTGTTACACTGCTGTACACCCAGTGGGAAGCTGACATAAATCTGTTCAAATGGCAGTCTTCAAATCTAGGGTGATGATGGCTTGGAACTGCTCTGGGCAGTAGTTTTGGTGAGGGGAAAACACATGACTATGCAGGGTCCTGGAGCAAGTCAAGGAAGTCAGGGTTTGTAGTGGGAGCTACATAAGAAAGTTTGCAGGACAGAGCGTGTGTCCCAGCAGGAGCTCCTCCCAGCTGATGGATCTGTCACACTGGAGAATCAAGTTATTTTGTCACATGCCAGTCCTGAAAATCTCACCTCTTAGCTCTGCAGCACCACCAGCCGGCCAGTGCCCCAGCAGCACAGGCCCCTTCTGCTCCTGTGGGGTACAACTGCAGACAGAACCAAAGCAGTTTTCCCAGGATTGACTCAAGTGACCTCATTAACTAGACAGCTCTCCTGAAAGTGATTTGCCCAAATCTCAGGCAGATCAGGATTAAAGCCCTGAGCATGTGACAGCCATTCCTGCAGTCTGAGTTTAGTGATATTACCACCACTAAAGGACTTGCTGTTGTGTAGAGCTGCATATAGTCAGGGATTCCAGGCCAGGAAAGGGTAATGCTCTAGTATTTGTCACCCTCAATCTTATTAGCCATCCTCTTACCCAGTCTCTCCTTAATGAAGTCTCATTTTCCCCAGCAAATAAGGTTGCCTTCCAGAATATATCACTCCATCAGCTTGCACTCACCTGAAATACTGTCCTGTCACAGAGTCTAGCTCCTCTGCTACTGCACAGTAGATACTGGTCTGAGCTCCTTCCCAAGGTGTCTTCAAGAAGAATGAGAATATCTTCCACAGCCATGTCATTACAAATGAGTGCCGTACCAGCTCAGAATAGACAGAACCAGGATGGAGAGCATTTGCTGTGACTTTAGTGCCTGTGGCAAAAGAAAGTAGTCCAGAACAAATCTGCATCTATCAAATTACTTTAAAAATATATGTATGAAAAGGTAATATATTCCTCAATTCCACCTGCAGATAACCTGAAGGCATGGATACAGAGAGAGTAGGTAAAGTCCTCTGTAGTTACTACTTGGTAGATGTGATGGATGCATTTGACCCCTTAACCAAACCAGTGGTAGTTTTGTACAGGCTCCAAAGGAAGTAACGGCCTGAGTTGTAGCCAAGCCAAGAACTCCCCTAGGAAATCCATGAAGAGACAGTGACACAGTGAGCATCGAGGCATATGAACTTGGAACACCCATCATGGGATTAACACATGAATAGAGCAGGGATTTTCCAAGACTCATTGTCCTGGGCTTAAGCCACTCATTTATCATGAAACAAAGGTACACTCTGCTCTCCTCTGGGACTTGCCTTGCAGCCGCCTTGCCAGTTCCCGGGTGAAGAGCACGTTGGCCAGTTTGCTGTGACAATAGGCAAGGCCGCGGTTGTAGCACTTCTCACCCTGGAGATCATGGAAGCGGATTCGGCCGCCATGATGAGCCAGTGAGGACACGTTCACTATGCGGGCTGGGGCAGACTGCTTCAGACGCTCCAGCAGTAGGAAGGTCAAGAGAAAATGACCTATGGGTGAGAGGAAATGTCATCCTTCTCTAAAGGTTTCTCCTGCTGGAATTTCAAAGTACTCACAACATATTATTTTCATGTTATATCTTACTGCTGCCCTCATTTCAAGTCCAGGGAAAAGACAACCCCCCTGAATCAACAGCTGAACTTTTTTGGGGCCATTAAGTTCTGCTCCTCAGCTTCCAAAAGCTGGTGCAGTCATACATTTCAAATGTCCCAGGTAATGTGTAGATACTTAAGCTGGGTGCATGCAAATACATTGCACTGCATCTCCAGAACTCTGACTCCAGACTTCCATCCTTTCCCAAGAAGGAAGGCTGAGGAAGAGAAAATGTAAAAGCAGAATTTCCTCTGGTATTCTGCCACAGACCTTGAATGCAAACATGACTCCACTGGCCTTACCAAGATGATTGACTCCCAGGTGCATCTCAAAGCCATCAGCAGTCTTGGAATAAGGGCATAACATTACCCCAGCATTGTTAATGAGAATATGGAGCTCCTTCTCCTCTGCAAGAAACAAGACATTCTTAAACAGGGAAACAGAGACCAGAGACAGACAAGAGGATGACACGAGTCAGCCAAAAAACTGTCTTGAGTTGCAGCCACAGCACTGCAATAAAATGATAAATCTCCTACCACAAACTAGCTCATAGTCTCTGTCAAGCCCCTGCTGTGAACTGCGGTACCCAAAGCAGTACAGAGATATGAAGGTCAGGGACTTGGCATGTGTTAGAAGAGCAGACAGCAGTCCTTGGTAAAATAGTCTCACTGAAAAGAAGGCTCTAGAGACTGTACCTGCTAGAAATTTCTCAGCAAACTCCCGGATGGATTTTGTATCAGCCAAGTCCAGTTTTTTCACAATGACATCCTGGTTCCCTGTCTCAGCTCGGATTTCACTGGCTGCAGCTTCTGCCTTCTGTATGTCTCTGCAAGCGACAATCACCCTCGCTCCTGCAAGGTGGGTAAAAAAACAGGAACAGAAGCTGACATCACTGGAGCACACTGGAAGATTGAGGCTAAGATAAACTGGCTATGCACAGTGCTTACAAGCAATGTGTTGTTTATTTAGGGCATTGGCATCAGTCAAGGGAGCAGCAGGGAGGGACAAAGCCTTTTCTACTACGCTATTTGCTTCCACCCACCCCAAAGCTGTTTTCAGAACAGGAAAATGCAGATCTGAAGTGCCTCTGCCCAGGCACTCAAAATCAGGAGCATGTACCACCACACTGGTATGATATGGTAGTATCTGCCCCTAGAACAGGAATGCCAAGCTAGGAGCACAAGAAGATACTTGGATTCCAGCCAGAGTAATTTCTAAACAGATTATGAACAGCAAGTTTAATCTCCTTACCCAGAAAGCATGTATACAAAAATAGCTTGAAACATGAATAACTAAAGCACACAGCAATGGACCTAGGGCATTTCCCAGCCTCATGCAAACAGAAGACAGTGTTACTGGCATCTTCCCCAGTCCTCTCAGAACATCTGCAGTGCAGAGCATTTTCATGTCACAAGGAATATTTTTGGAGATCAAGCAATGAAAGCAGCCAAGGAACTGGCGACTTGCACCTTGGTGGTCACAACTTCTGGAGGAGCAACACTTGGGCTTGTCTGAAGTAACTCTGGACTCCAATTCACTCCAATGTTAGTACAAAACACCTTAGATCACAAAAATTCCTTAGATCTGGAAGAGGCACTAGTAACACCCAGGCACATGGGCGTGAGCTGCACAGGGATGCCTGTTTGGTAATTGGTGACTTGCCTCTTCGTGCGAGGTCTCTGGCAGTCTCCTTCCCGATGCCTGTGTTGGCTCCTGTGATTACCACCACCTTCCCATCCAGCTTAGCTGTTGACTTACACTGTCCTCCGGCGACATACCTCCTGCAATAGAGGGCGGCAGCACCCCCTCGACGAGGGGACCAGGGGATGTGGGTCAATGATTAGCACCCAGAGTCCCACGCTTCACCCCAAAGGTAGGATTAACCTGGAAGCCACAGGCGTCGTTACCTAAACGGCCGATCCCGACCGTGTCGTGCCCGGGCTACCGCCATCTAGCCCCCTTACCCCCTCCCCGCTTTACAACCACCGGCGTGACGAGGCCCGGCCCCGCCCTGGCGACAAGTGGGGCCACGGCTCCCATTGGTTGCCGCCACCGACTCCGGAGCCTGTGCCCAATGGGCTCCGCCGCGCCGCGATGAGCAGAAGGCAGGCTCCACCCCCCGGGGGTCCCCGGCACCCTGGCCGGTTCTTACCGCACCCGGCCGGGACCGCCGGCCGAGGCAGGCCCCAGAGTGAGCTCCGGGCAGCTCGGAGGCCATGGAAGCCGCCGAAGCAGGCACCGCCGGCGGCAGGGCTGAGCCGAGCCCCGGCTCCTGCCACGAGCGCGTTAGTGCTACTGAGGCGCTGGAGCTGCGGACGCGTGAATAGCGCCTGCCGCAGCGCGGGCTACAGAAACGGGATCTCCGTTAGTCCCGTGTTAGTACTCCCGTCACACAAGCACGCAGGTAGACCTGACAGCCGTGCGGTGCGGCGGGATGCCCGCGGCTACCCGCACAAGTTTGAAGGGCTAGGGCCGCGCTCTGTAAAACAAACCTGATGTAGGGCGCTGCCACGAGGAAGAGGACGGGGACGGAGACGGCAGCCCCCAGCGCCGCTCCCCAGCAGGTAAGCATCCCCGCCGCCCGCTCCATGCTCACTGCTGCGGCTGGCGGCAGCCCCGGGCCCGCCCAGTCCCCTCGGCCACGCCCCTGTTCCTTTGTGCCCGCCCCGCCAGCAGCAGGCCGCCCTTCAGAGCAGTTCCGCAGCGGCCCCTCTTGGCCCCGACGTGTCCTGTTGTTTGACTCGGCGGTGCAGCTGCTCAGGGCTCTTCTCGCACCGGACACCCCGAGGCTCTCGCTGCTGCTGCCGGGAGGAGGAGCGCGGACGGTTCTACAGGACAGGCTGAGAAAGCTGGGGCTGTTCAGCCTGGAGAAGAGAAGGCTGCGTAGAGACTGCTGGCCTTCCAGTATCTGAAGGGGGCTTATACGGATGCTGAGAAGGGACTATACATTAGGGACTGTAGTGACAGGACAAGGAGTAACGTGTTCAGACGTAAAGAGGGGAAGTTTAGATTGGATGTAAGGAAGAAGTTCTTTACTGTGAGGGTGGTGAGGCACTGGAACAGGTTGCCCATGGAGACTGTAAATGCTCCATCCCTGGTGGTGTTGAAGGCCAGGCTGGACAGAGCCTTGGGTGACATGATTTGGTGTGAGGTGTCCCTGCCCATGGCAGGGGGATTGAAACTAGATGATGTTAAGTTTCTTTCCAACCGTGACTATTCTATGATTCAACGCCGGGAACCTGCTGCTTTTTTTCCCCGGGCAGCGCAGGACCCTTGGGACAACCCGAGAGTGCCGCTGTAATTGCGCTGCCCAGTTCAAAGGCGGAGAAGTATTTGAAGAGAAAGCGTGGGGGCGGCGGCCTGGGGGGACATCCCACATAGGTTTGCATAACCTCTCGCCGGGGTTTGTGACACCCTAACAAAATGCATGAACCGATGCACACGTTAGTACGCACTGAGGGTCAGGGACACGCGGTGGGCTCAGCCGTGCTCGCTCCCACCGTCACCAGAGAACACCAGAAGGAGGAGGCCGGGGGTGCTGAGCGGGGCTGCTCCCTGCTCTCCGCCGCCTCCCAGGGGAGACTACAACTCCCAGCAGGCAGTGCGCGCCCGAGGTCCCTTCCTTGCGGCAGGCCTCGCCCGCGCCTGGCGTGCCCGGGAGCCGGCGATCATTGTCGCTAGCAGCCGTGCCGCAGCTCCCGGCTCCCGGGGAGAGGAGGCCGCCGTGGGCTGTGAACCTTCCTACGGCGTCGCCCGGCGGTTGTGCGGTCGGGCGGCGTTCTGGGCGCCCACGGGGAGGCACCCGCTGCCGCCGATGGCGGAAGTGCCTCGGGAGGGAGCTGCGATGCGAAGGGGCAGGGGGTGGTGGCAGCGGTAGCAAGGCGGGAGGCGGCTGTCGGCTATGGCGGGCCGCGGCCCCGGCTCCTCGGAGCACCTGGAGCGGCTGCACGAGATCTTCCGGGGGCTGCATGGAGACCTGCGGGGCGTCCCCGAGCGGCTGCGGGGCAGCGCGGCCGGTGAGGCAGGGGGAGAAGGGGTTCGTTCATGCGGCGGGTTGGGCTCTGCCGGATGCGGTGGCGCGGGGACCGGACCAGCCGCTGTCTCCCTCCCAGTCGCAGGGTCCGGCCGCGGCAGGGTCTGGCAGCGCTTCCTCTGTTTGCTCCCTGGCTGGCACTTCCCCGCGGGCTGCCCCACGGGTAGCTGGGGCTGGTGGCAAGGCCGGTGGAGGAGCGTTTAGGATGCTTCCCCATCGGTAATCTCGGTTTTACAGCCGAGAGGGCAAAGTCCCTGTAAGAAATGTGGGAGCGGGGGTGAGTTTGCCAAGGCAGTTGCAGGAATTGTGTGTCTTTGGACACCTCTTTGGCAGCGGCAGGCGGCTTTGCTGGGGCTGGGTTCCTTGTGTGTTATTTTTCAACTGATGTTAGATTCTGGTAGCTTTGCTCTTGAGTGTTAGGTATGGTCATGCAAAGCCCCGAGTAGGAAAGTAGAGAGGCAGGTGTGCTGCTTTACTTCCCTGGAGCTGCTCCTCTTAATTGGCAAATTTCAGTGCTGGATGTTCAGCTTCAGCCTTTAGCTCTGAGGAGGAGTTGTTATTTGGCTGCCACTTCATGCTGTTTCTAGGCGAGCTGCCTAAATTGCAGTGCTTTGGTTGGTCGCTGTTTTACTCTTCTTTAAGATCTTAGCAGCAGAATTAAAAGCAGTTTTTATCGGCACAACCAATTGTAGACTCGCTGGATAAGATTTGTATTTTAAATTGCCATTTTAAAAGTCTGGTTTGTGCACTACCTACTCACAGATTAGGAAACTATCTGTCAAGGTACGCACAGTTATATTAGAAGCAAAGCCTGATTTTACAGGTATTCTTTATACCATGCAGCAGATAAAACAGTGACAGAACACTTATCTGTAGGATTTGGCATCATGCTTCCAATTAAGTTCTTGATATTGGCAGTATTCTGAGAAACGGAAAGGGAAGTCATCTGGCAAGGAGAATTTTACCAATGTCACCAGATCTACTTCCTTCATATGAGAAAAATGATACACTGTTATCGTGAGCCACTGTAGCTAAGCTTGGGGCTTGGACTGAAAGAATGACTAGGGGTTCTCAGCACCTTCTGAACCTTGTCTTGTCATTCTTCCATAACTGATCAATGTTATGTGTTTAGGTGTAAAATAGAAATGTCTTGTTCAGGGTATGCTGGCCTGTGGCAGATAACACAGGCTTTAAAAAGCTTAATGCTCTGTTTCTTACCTGGCTTTCCAGTTAATAATGAGTGACATTCTGGATCATAGCTTACTTCATCAGCATGTCTGGAAAGCTTGGTACAAGAAAGATGTTCAAATGTGCAAAGGACAACTTTGAAAGCTTTCACAGGCAGTCAGCAGGAATAAAAAGCGTAAGAGAAGAAATACCCTTTCTTGTAGGTAATACTCGTTTCCTTGCAGAGTGGAGAGTGGTCAGTTTCTTAGTGAAGGAAAGTTTTGTCAGGTCTCCATGGAGCTGCAAAGTCTTGAGCAATGAATTCTGAGCAATAGGCTTAAATGGGCTTAAATTGCAATTTTTGCAATGCTTGTAGATATTTTAATGCTTTGATATTTTAATGCCTGTAGGTATTTAAACATGGCAGTCAGGTGAAGTTCCTGATGACTGGAAAAAGAGTAATATAACCCCAGTTTTCAAGAAGGGGAAAATGGATGACCCAGGGAACTACAGACCAGTCAGTCTCACCTCTGTGCCTGGCAAAATCTGGGAGCAGATTCTCCTGGAAGGCATGCTAGGGCACATGAAAAACAACAAGGTGCTTGGTGACAGCCAGCATGGCTTCACTAAGGGGAAATCCTGCCTGACCAATTTGGTGGCCTTCTACGATGGGGCTATGGAACTGATGGGCAGGGGTAGAGCAGTTGACATCATCTACCTGGACTTATGCAAAGCATTCGACACTGTCCCACACAACATTCTTGTCTCTAAATTTAAGAGACATCAGTTTGATAGATAGACCACTCAGTGGATAAAGAACTGGCTGGATGGCAGCACGTCAGTGGCTCAATGTCCAGATGGAGACCAGTAACGAGTGGTGACCCTCAGGGATCGGTGTTGGGACCGGTCTTGTTCAACATCTATGTCAGTGACATGGACAGTGGTATTGAGTGTGCCCTCAGCAAGTTTGCTGATGACACCAAGCTGTGTGGTTCAGTTGACACTCTGGAGGGAAGGAATGCCATTCAGAGGGACCTTGACACGCTTGTGAGGTGGGCTGATGCCAACCTCATGAACTTTAACCATGACAAGTGAAAGGTCCTACACCTGGGTTGGAGCAATCCCAGGCACAGCTACAGGTTGGGCAGAGAAGAGATTCAGAGCAGCCCTGCGGAGAAGGACTTGGGGGTGTTGATTGATGAGAAACTTAACATGAGCTGTCGACAGTGTGCACTCACAGCCCAGAAAGCCAACCATATCCTGGGCTGCATCAAAAGGAGCATGACCAGCAGGTCAAAGGAGGTGATCCTGCCCCTCTACTCTGCTATTGTGAGACCTCACTTGGAGTATTGTGTGCAGTTCTGGTGTCCTCAACATAAAAAGGCCATGGAACTGTTGGAACAAGTCCAGAGGAGGGGCACGAGGAGGGGCACGAGGATGATCAGGGGGCTGGAGCATCTCCTGTATGAAGATAGGCTGAGAAAGCCTGGAGAAAAGGCTGCATGGAGCTGTGTGGAGGGTGCTGGCTTTCCAGTATCTGAAGGGGGCCTATAAGCATGCTGGTGAGGGACTCTTCATTAGGGATTATAGTGATAGGGCAAGGGTAACAGGTTAAAATTTAAAACAGGGGAAGTTCAGATTAGATATAAGGAAGAAGTTCTTTACTGTGAGGGTGGTGAGGCACTATTACGGCTTGCCCAAGGAAGTTGTGAATGCTCCATCCCTGGTGGTGTTCAGGGCTGGTTGGACAGAGCCTTGGGTGATATGGTTTAGTGTGAGGTGTCCTTACCCATGGCAGGGGGATTGGACCTTGATGATCTTAAGGTCCTTTCCAACCCTAGCTATTCTATGATTCTAAGAGTCTGTATTTTGTTTTCCTAACATGACAAATAATTCCAAACTGACTTTTCAGACATGCTGTGACATTTTAACATGATCATTCTGGTCTTTAAATTTGTTGTCACAAAAATCTGGTATTTTTTGAAAGTATTTTTAGGATAGTTCAGGGTAAGTCAGGAATCTGTCAGGAATCCACCTCTGGTGGAGGTGTTACACTCGCCTGATTTGCTTTGTTTGCTGCTTGTACTTATGGGGAAGGATTAATTTTTCAAGTTACCTAATACTGAAAACTTCAGGAGGTAATAAAAGATACTTTGCATGCTCTTTTAAGGTGATTTGCACTCTTCCAGACTTGAGAGGAGACAGAATCTGCTGTAGACCTTGAGGCATCTTTGAGGGACAGAGATTTGGAAATGCTCTTTTGCTCCATATAAACAAGATTAAAAAAATCCTTGCTCTAGAAACATTCTTCATTTCCTCTAAGTTAATTCATTTAGCCATATTTTTCAGTTGTTTCTAACTGTTTCTAATTGAATGGAAATAAATCAGTTGAATGTTGGTGAGCATGTGGGTAATGTTATTGTGGTTTAGGTACCTTTTACTCCTACTGCATTAAAGAAGTTCTCTTGATGTACTTCGAGTCACAGTTTAATCTGTATTGATATGAATTAAGCTGCTCAATAGTTTCGGGCATTTCTGTTAGGCCAGACGCAGTGTAATGCTTCAAGCCACCTTGCCTGATCTCTTGTTGTCATCGTATAGACAAAAATGTCTCAAGCCATTGCCACTTGACCTTTGCCAACTACCGTTTCTTTGGCTGGTGAGTGCACTGTGTTCTTAAGCCGCCTGGGGGACACAGAGGAGGTAAAATGCTGCTTTTTCACTCCTGGCCCGGGTTTCAATTAGTTTGAAGCAGCAGTTTTGAGAGGGCACTACTTAAATCGGGTTAGTGAAATTACCTGTGTGAAACAAACTACTGACTTCTGAAGGCTGTTTTCCTGCAGTTCAGGTCCATGATTTCACTTGCAACCCAGCTACAAAAGTAATTGTGTTGGCACAGGTGTATGACAAATCATGGGAGAAGTTGAGGAGAGTGTTTTTAGAAACAGACTGAGACGTGAAACTGCATTTCCTGACACCAGTTAGTGTGTGATATACTGACAGTCAGAATGTAGTTTAGTCTGCAACAGTTCTGTGGACTCCTGGAGAGCATAGCTTATTGTTAATTCTGCCTTAAGTTCCCAGTTCAAATTCTGGGGCTTCTTAAGAATTGGAACTGAATAGGAAAGCTACAGCATGTCTTGGATGAGAGAGGAGCTGTGTAAAAATGTTTTTGATCATGTCAGGTTCTTTCTCTGTTCTCCACTGGGAGCTCAGTGGTTTAAGAACTGTTTTGTTTTTTCTTTTTGCAGAGGACATATTTACAAAAGGGTATTGTCAGGTTGGGTTTTTACTGCAACAATGTTTTCATGTTTTTCAACCTGCAGTTCTGCCAGTGGAGGTTGGAGGGTAATAGCTCAAGAAAATATTTCAGGTTTGAAAAATGACTTCTTTTGTGTACCAGAGATAGTAGCCAGTGTTTGGAAGAGAGGTTTCTGCTTTCTCCCCCCAGTCCCTGCTGGAAAGTTGTCATAAGAACAGGCTGTTCCTGTTTGAGGTAAATTTTGACCTGAGGTCTCTGTAATCAGCGTTCTGTGGCAGCTTTCTTGTCTGCAGTGGATTGAGTTGGAGCTCTGTTGCCATTGCTCTGATATGCTACTTTTTCCTTTGCAGAGGAGAAGAAAAAATTGGTTCGAGAGTTTGATGAGAAACAGCGTGAAGCAAATGAAACGGTAAACACCAGCTGAGGCTCCTGCCCTTCCTGACCACCTGAAATGTTGCCTCCTTACAATGAGCACAACTTCCAGATTTTACTTTCTTTATGCATCATATTATGACAGGCAGATGTATTTTTTAAATGCTTGATTAATTGATCTTATAGGTGTGTCTGTGTTTGTCAAGGCAGTTGTCTATATCTGTATATTGATAGATACAAATATTCTTACATGCCTTTCTTTCAGTGCTCTGTTTGGATATCACCTTCCCTTTGTTGAACAAAGGAGAGTAACAGAGGTGGAATTAAAATTGATAGAGATTGGAAGGGGGCATGTAGAGAATCTGCTGCCTTTTTTTTTCCCTTCTGTCTTTCTTCATGTTGGTATAATCCTATTTGATCTCTTATAATAGTCTGATAGTTAAGATCAGGGACTTTCAATATTTAAAATCTCTCTAATATCGACTTTCTGGGCCACAAGAGACATGGAACAGCACAAAAAAAACCCAACATTGACTTGTCTTTTTAAGCAAGACTTTGTGGTTTAAGCTTTGTTTTCATGTTAGCATGTTTTTATGTTTTTGAGTCACAGCTGAACATGATGCTCTATTGCTCTAACTTACTGGGTTTTGTTGACAGGTGTCTGTATAGGTGATGTGCAAGATGCTGAGCTCATACTGTGTGAGGGCTGCTATGCGTGGGCAGCTTTAACCACTGTGACTTTTGACTTAACTGTCATTAAAAGGTGATGTGAAAATTCACACATCCAGAATCCCAGGGTTTACAAATCCCAACTCCCATTGCCAGGCCAGAGGTTGAGTGTGAATTAAGTGCCATGCCTGCCCCTGCAGTAATAGATCTCTACTGCATAGATACAGTGAGAAACTAATACCCATTCTATAGATGCATAAACTATCTGAAAGTGAGAACTGGAAATTCTGAAATTATAGAGTGACTTTTCAGGTAGAAATCACACATTTGAGCCTGGCAATCAATTTTTTTTTTTTTTAAATTTGAAGCATTGTGCATTGGAAAATCCATGGGTGCTGAACAGTGACACTGGTGTACTCGATACTAGATGAAGGGTATATACGGGTTTTGGGTTAATCCCCCTTGACCAATCACATAAAAACATGTGAAACCCTTCACCTGATGGTGAGTTTTGAGGATCGCTGCTGTGAAGAATAGTTTTGATGCTTTAAAAACTAAACACATTTTCTTCTGTTAAAGCTGCGAGAAATGGAGGAAGAGCTGAAGTTTGCTCCTCTGCCATTCCGCAACCAAATGATGAGCAAAATCCGGGCATACAGGAGAGACCTTTCCATGTTCCAGAGAGAGATGAGAAGCACAGATTTGGGACTGGGCTCTGGAAGTCAAGGCGATATGAGATATGGAATCTTCTCCACAGAGAACGAACAGAGTGTGAGAATTACATATAAATTTTACTTAATATTGCTGTGCTTGTAAAAACAAATATTACAGATATATCATTTAGAGTGTTTCTGCTTCAGTCTATTTAGTTTCTGTGCTTGTATAACTCCCTGCATAAATCTCTGCACATAACATGAATATCTCGGGGAGGAGAAAGAACACCTGGAATTCAAAAGGAGAGATTTTCTGTTCTAAAACAAAGATAGGAGTAGAATCAAAATGGAGCTCCTTGAACGCCACGTGATTAGTAACTTACATAATATTGTGTACTGAAATGCTTCATTTAATCATTCCCTAGAATAGTGGGAAGTGCTGCCACGGACTCAGAAGAAAGTTGAACTGATCTACTTTTAGTCTCCAAAGCTATCAAAGTGTGTGAATCATGCACTGTACGGGTTCTCTGGTAGATTTCTCTTTTAAGCAATCTCAGTGTAAATAATTCCAAGAACATATAAGAAGTCATGCACTTTTTTCCCTATGGATATGTTGCTACAGTGCAAGAAATAAACCAGTTTATTTGTGTACCAGGTATGCTTAGATATGTCTGAGCTAGTGAGACTGAATTGACTTTTATCATCAGAGTGGTCTCACCTGTGCAGCAAGTTCATGAAGGTGGGCATCTTTTTTGCATGCCTTAGATAAGGAAGGCTTGAGGAAAGTTCTCTCCTTGGTACCTTGTTCTGCAGTACCTTGGGGTTTAGTTCCTCTTAAACCTGAGGGCAGAGCGGTAGTTTAGACTTTCTGAAGCTTAAGAAAATGCTTTATTTTGAGCTACCTTTTGGCCCTGAGGTTGGCAAACATTTCTTATGCTCTAGCTAAGGCTGCTGGCACGAGAAGAGGATCTTTGTTACTTAGCAGTCCATCTGTTAATACTGTTTGTTCCTAATCCTTTTGACTGTGAACTCTTAATGATCTCCTGGGCAACCAACTCAGTCAGTCACAAATAAGGCTGAATGTAGATATGAATGGAAGAAAAGTTAACATCTGGAAAGCCAAGATACTATTTTCTTGTAAGTGTTCTTTGATGGAAAAGTAAATAGTTGCAAAGGCAATTTTTTGAGGTTTACCAAATTTACCATAATCTTAGAACATGAACAAGAACTCTTTCAAAATCAACTGGGCTACTCGAGTTAACATCAGAAGCACACATAGCTAACACAAATGGATGGCCTAAGGAGTGACATCCTAACTTCTTAATATGTCAGAAGCTTATTGCCTCTGTCTTTGCACTCAAGTTAAGCATATGTTGTTTTTCAGACTAATCTGCAGTCACAGAGAGTGCTGCTGCTCCAGGGAACGGACAGCCTGAACAGGGCCAGTCAGAGCATTGAGCGCTCACACCGAATTGCTGCTGAAACGGATCAGATTGGCACTGATATAATCGAAGAACTTGGGGAGCAGCGGGAGCAACTGGAACGTACCAGGAGCAGAGTAAGCAGAGAAACTATGGGCTTTGTATCCAATGTTCATCTAGTGGGAACCATGTGTCAGTCATCAAAGACCTGCATACCAGTGGTAATCCAACTGTTGTTTCTACAGACCAAATCTGTCTGCCACCTTTCTGTGCTGTGCTCATAAAAGAAAAATTATCACTGTAGAAGGGCCCAAAACACAATGGTGGCCATAGTGAAATCTTACCTGGAGACCTCCAGGGGCCATGCCTCATGAATCCAGACTCTCTGTGAGACAATGGCTTTATTAGTTGTCTGTAACCTTACTTGGTTATGTCCTTCTTAATAGCTGACTGAGAAATACCTGACAGGTCATTTCTGAACATTACAAAGCTGAAATGGATTAGTTACAGTTCAGAGCTCATAGCTGCTAGGTCTTAGACAAGGTGGTTTGTTCTTTGCTAGAAATTGAACAGTGTTTCAGAAGGTTCCAGATACATACAGGGGAGAGCACCTTAGTATTGTTTTCTCCTGATGTCAACAACTAGAATAATTTAATGAAATCCAATGAAAGCAGCTTTCCAGCCAACTTCCTGGTGTTTGTAGATGAACTTACTTAAAAGGGCAGAAAGTGACCCTAAATTGCATGTCTGTTTCTGTATGCATCTAAGGGAAAGTATGCATGAAAGTCTTTATTTCCCCCTGAAAAAGGAGACAATGCTACCAGCTTGTATTGTAGAGAGAACAGTGTTGTCTGAATTTTGAGAATGTCTGGTTAGCTTTGGTCCCATTATTAATGGCAACATTTCAGCACCAACTACTTCCAGGTGCAGATTTACAGTTGCTGTGCACTTGACAGGTAACTTTTGTTTATTTTTAGTTGGTGAATACAAGTGAGAATTTGAGCAAGAGCCGCAAGATTCTACGTTCCATGTCCAGGAGGTGAGTTCTGTGGCTGACTTAGAGCAGCACTTGGCTGTGGCATTGCTGCCTGCCGCTTTTGGGTAAAAAATAGAGAACAGTCAGCTGGAACAGCAGGCATGTTGTGGGGAGTGTGCAAACAGAATGTATGCCCAGGGGCAGATGCTCATTTGTGTTGTTTTCTTTGTGTCAATTACATAAAGGAGTGCAGGTAGTGGAGTGCTGCTGAATTTATGCTGCTTGTTTGGGATAATATGAGGTCTTTAAACCATCCACATGATAAACTGCAGTGAGGCCACAAGCAAGTTACAGGGAATTGCTAATGGTAACTTTAGATCCTTATTACTCAGGTTAGAAAAGCTGTGCCATAAATCACTGCAGCAGTAAGGGAGTGAATGATGACACAGGCAAATCTCTTTAGCCCATAGGAATGCCCTAGAGTAGCTCAACTAGCTCATAGGAAACTGAGCCTGACCATGTACTATTTTGATGACTAAAGCCTTGGCTACTTAAGTGCATTTACAGTTCCTTAACTACATGGTTTAATTATCCTCATAAACCAGTTCTTGGACTGTATTTCCAGTAGATATTTCCAGTCCATTGGAAATATCACCAAAAAACCCACTCTTTCCCTCATACCCATTGCTAAAGTTCTGACAACTGTATACTTTTCAATAGAAGTACATTATTTTGAGATTTTATTTTACTTCAGCTACACAGTTCCAAGTAAAAGCACTACAGCGCAGCTTTTAGCACAGGAATTCAACTGATGGTTTCCTCTTTGCTTAGGTGAATGAGTAGGCACAGGCAGAGCAGAATGGTCTGGTTTATGTGGGGAGGGGGGCAAGAGGAACAGAACTGCTGCTGTTGAAGACTTTTAAGCAAAATTTCCAGGGAAAACGTGAGTAAGAAGCTACTCAGTTTGTCCCTGTCTGCTTGTTAAGAGCTATCCACATAGCACTTTGTGGTCTAGCTGAACCAGGGAAGGTGATGATAAATGATCTATAATCTGCTTCCGCAACCAAGGGTAAAACAGCTATCTTGGATTTCTGTATTTTTATTTTTTTAACTCTAGAATAGCCACTAATAAGTTGTTGCTGTCCATCATCATCATCCTGGAGCTGGCCATCTTGGGCGGGCTGGTCTACTACAAGTTCTTTCGTAGCAAATGAATCTTCATGACTGAGATGAGCTCTTCCTCCATTAAGGAACCAGCTGTGCTGTCTGTTCCCTTTGGCTGTCTGAGGACTGAACTGTCTCGTGAACTTGTTCAACTGAAACTGTACTGACACTAGAAAGACAGAGAATGGGAGTAAAAAGCAGAGACAGACTCAAACTACTGGTAAGACCAATAAGAAGGTAATAAATATTTTATTGTCTCAATTTGCATATACTTAACTAAATGAATAAATCTTGGTATGTAATAAAGTAGCCACCAACCAGTGGAAAAGCTAGTTTATTTGAAAATTGAGAAGTTAACAGTATGTGCCAAGTGTTGACAATCTATCCATTCCCGTGCCTCAGCAGAGCTCTGTAATGTCCACTGTACCCAATGCTTTGGGTTCTTAAATCCTCACTTGCTCTTCACTGTCAGATTCATCTGGAGAACTGGGTGTTGGGAGTTCATCAAAAGCTGTGTGTGCTCCTTCCCTTGTCTGGCCAAAGCACGTTGCTATCACATCAACTGCCAGACTAGCAGTTGCATTCACTTCCTCTGGAGAAGCTCCAAGCAGTGGATTGACTTCAACCATGTCTACAGCTGAAAGCATCCCTGCAAGAATGATTTACACCTTTGTTACTGTGGAAAAGGGTAAAATCTGTTGTAGGGTTTCTTTATGAGCCTTTCAGTCATTGCAGCAAGTCTGATACTCAAGCTTGTGACCTAATCTACCCCGTAGAGCAGTAAAATTGGCCCTTGAGTTAGCAATGAGGTTATCATTCTGAAATGCAAGTTTGTGAGTTTAATTTGGTTCTTCCTTGCATCGTCACTACCTCACTCATTCATGCTTTTAGCATTCAGGAAAAACAAGCTTGATGTTCTATATACACTTTGGAGAGGAATGGGTTTTAATCTTTTTTTCTCCCAGTATGAAAATTAGGGGATATAGAATAGTCTTACCTGGTATTCATTTATCACCCTATTCATGATTCTGTTGACTGTTGTCTGGGCAGCTTTATTTCCTGGTTGCCTTCCCTCACACACACCTTTTATTACAAATAACTTACTATTTAAACACATGAAATAAAACCTCCATGGCGCAAGAAGGAAAGCACTTAATATATTGAGTCAACTGCAGCATATGTATTAAAAGCTTGATTTGTCAGTCTCAGTTCCTACAATGGAGCTTTGAACTGTTTAAAATCATGTGCATTCATTTTTGTATTCCATATGCCCACTTTAACATCTCACCTCATGTATTTAGGTGACAGTATTGTACAATACGACTGACATTTTTACATTAGTTAATATATTATGTATTTTATTTCCTTTTGGTAAGGTGAAGTTGATGATGATTAAGCTGCTTCCACCACCCAGGGCACTGCCCAACCCTAGGATTACTGCTTCCCTGACTGAAGGCTGAATTGACTTCGTAGGCACCCTGGCTGTCACTGCATTTATCTCACTGTCTACTGACACAGGAAAAACATAACCAACATGAATGAGCTCTATGCAGTTTGTCCTGTCCTTGCTTAGTCCAGTACTGCTAATCAGCTCCTACCTGTGTTGTGTATTTCCTCCGTGAGGTACATGCCTTCTCTGTAAGTTAATCCACCTAAGACAGGAGTCCCAGTTGCTGGAGCCAGTGAGGGATCAAAAGCATCAATGTCAAAACTCAGGTGAATTGGCCTCTGTCTCCTGAGACAGAATAAAACAAGAAATACAACCTCAGAACCTTAAATGTTTCCTATTTTTTACTGTCCAGGCTGGTCAGCAAAGTAGCATCGTGCTCCATGATGCTGAAGGTGTCCCCCCCACCCAGGTCCTGTACCACATCTTATACGTATTTGCGAAAGATTGGGGTGGTTTTTAGTATATTTGGACTCTGCAACACCTGTTAGCTCAGACCCTTCCCCAGTACACATTGGGAAAACAGAAGTTTGTCTTTCTAGTTTCACTGAGCATGCACTCAGGTGTAATTTGGCTGGAGACAAATAGTTTAGTTTTAAGCATCTTATTTGGTATTTGTCTCATTAGTTGCAAAAATGTAGAGAAATACCTGGTATAATGCAACCTTTCTCCTTCTATACAGAAAGCCAAGGTGAAAGGCTGAAACAGCAATTCTCATGGTATCTAGAATGGAGGAAGCGCTAAGCATGAGGGTTTCCTACACTGTCAGAATAAATTTTCCTAGCTCATCAGGATAGCTGGGGCACTCTGCAGTTTTCAAGTCAATAGTTGAAGGCTGCCTCGAAACTCAACCATGTCAGCCTAGCTGATGAAAAAGTGAAGGATAATCTCAAACCTAAAATGTCAGTTACTGACTACATGAAGTCTGGCAACTGATGACTATAATAAATTGGACATTGCTTGTCAATTTAAGTGGTAGACTGTGTACTTCCAACTTGGTGCAGATGATTAGTAGGGAGAAGCAGCTGAATTAGCAGCTTGGCAGAGCTACAGCTAGGAAGGGTGAGCACCCCTTTAGATACAAAAGTGTGCAGCACAAACACATGGCCCTTGTTCTACGCTGTGGGAAGTTTACCCTCTCTACACCTCTGATCCTCTCCATGTGTCCCTAGATGAACAGGATTTGCTCCCTGATCTGATTCCTTGATTTAACTTCAACAAGGTTTGCAAAGACTTGGGAACTGAACTTAAATAAGGAAGTGGTTACAGTGAACCTCACAAGCTGAACTGAAAGTGGCAGTTGTCATCAAGACAGCACATATGAGCACAGTCTAGGGAGGAAGTTACGAAATGCTTCTACCTTGTGTAGAACTACGTCATGTAGTTAGCTGTACTATCAGTTGTATTCAGGTCATTGTCAAGATGCTACAGACCTAATTTTAAAAGTATGATGTATAGCCTGGGCTCTGAGTTGATTCAAACATCTTGTCAAACTGCAGCAGAATGCAGAATTCCTCAAGAAAGAGGACAAGCTACATAAAGCAGAGCCATAACTGTAGTGTAACCCATCTCATAGCTTTTTGCCAAACACCATGAAATGGTTCTAGTTCAAGATGTGGAAACCGAAGACTAAAGTCAGTGCTAAGATCTCACTATTTACTGGACACAGTCACAGTTCTGTTAGGCCACCTTACATCAGGAGTAAGGCCTTAACTTTCAGGAAAGTACATATTCAACAATGAATGATAAGAGTAGTTTAAATCCGATTAGTTTGTTACCTGCCCATAAGTTGTTCAAATGTTCTTTCCATAACTTTCTGAATTCCAAGACGATCAATGTCCCTCATGGAAAAATACTGGATGTCATAGTTCTTCAAAATATAGCTGTTAAAATAATAAAATCATTACTGGCCTAAGCTTAAGCCTGGCAGCCCTTGTGAACAGCCACATGTGGAAAGAAGCTCATGATTTCATCCTGAACAAAGATTCTTTAACAAAACTTACTATTCAGCAGGATCCACATCCCTCAAACCAATGTACACAATATCAGAAGCTGAAAGGCAGGGCTTTAGCCAGGAAAAGCCAGGAAGTTGTGGTACCTGCAAGCAAAGGTTTAGTATTAGGTTAGTTTAATAACATATAAACCAAAATTGTATTTAATGCTTCCCCTGAAACTTTATAGCATCTGTTCTCTGAACAGAGAAACTTCATCACTTGAGAGGCTGGCTTCTTGATTTAATCAGTCCTTACCTTTGTCGTACCATTTTACCTTAGATCAATGTTAATGGATGAAGATTTTATCTCTTCTACGTTTTCCAGTTTAAAGAAGAATAAAAAGCCCAAAGTCACAAGTAGTAGGTAATTAGCAGCAGTGAATGTAAGGGGGAATGGTGATAAACTAGTTACCCAGATGTAGATACTTTGTACAGTGCATTTAATGGTAATGCTATAAAACTTGCAGTACATAGTACTGAAGTGGAAGAATAAAATCAAGGTGCTTCCATATTTTTAGGAGAATCATCAAAAATCATGCAAACTTTGAATTTATCCATCTTTAACACTGGTTTTGTAACAAAGAAGTTGGGGACACAGAATGGGAAGAGCATGACAGGACATTGGGCCTCCACACTGGGCTACATTATAACTGGTTTTTAGTGTAGAGCTGAAGAGAGCAGGTCTAGGACAGCAAATGGAAGATGATGAGGTCATTTCATCATTTTCAGCTTGGTAATTAAGTAGTCATGAGATGCAATTACAAGAATCCTTCAGTTAGTGCTAGCCACTCATTTTAGGAGTGCTTTAAATTAACTCAGATTTCTCTTCTTCCTCTCCCAACTCTGAAAATGGCTACCGCCAACACAGCTGTAAAGCATCAAGAAGGCTGTAATTAGTAATTAAGTATAAAAGGGAAACATTGTAGTTACAACATTTAGATTTGGTTTTAAAGGCTAACACACCCATAGCTATATGTAATTACATTGGGATTAAATAAGCACATATTATAAAAGTATTTGTTACTCTGGGACAATGACCTGAAACTCTTCTGCAGTCATGAATTCAGAAGAGGGATAAATGAATTGGAGACCTCTAGGAAAAATAATTGAGGTCTCAGAAATGAAGGTGTATCTGGAAAACCTATCACCATACCGTAAGATGAGCACAGTACTGATAATATTGTCAGTATTAATGATTTAGCTGATTTAATCCTGCCATTCTTAATTCTACCTCTTCCTCTTTAAATAAAGAAAATGGAATGCCTTAACTTCCTCTGGTAGGCTCTGTTTTGAGTTTGTTGCAATAGAAAAGGAGTTACCCCCAGCAAAGCCAAACAGGTATCAGAAAAAGGTGCAGGCATTCTCACATAAGTTATTAATAGCAGTTTGAGTTCAGTTTGAATCGTTCCAGGAGCCCTGCCACTAATGCTTGGTTTAGGGAGCACCAGCCAAGGCATTATGTTCATCAATATTTTCCTTTAAAACAGAAAAATTAAACATTTTTTAAAAACCCTGAAGTGCCACCTCAGCAAGCAGTGCTCCTGTGAAGCAGCCTGGACAAACAAGTAGCAGCTGTCAGCCTGTGAAGAGACTGTGCCAGCAACACCAGGGTTTGTTCTACACCGACCTGCCAAATGCTTTATTTCATAGCCATAACTGATGTTGTTTCCTTTGTAGGGTCATGGAATTCAATGGAGCATTGACCAAGCTCCTTAACCTTGTATACATAAGGGATTCTGAAAACAGGTGCAATAACCTAAACTGAGGGACTTGAAGCAGCCCTGGAGCATTCCTGGCAGTTGTGCTAATTTAAGTAGTTGCTGCCATGTCAGTTCCTGCTGTTACCCTGCGCCAGGGCAGCTGTTTGTAGGTGATGCTGTGAACAAGGGGCTAGGACTTGATGTCACTCAAAAACTAACCAAGCAAAGAGGCAGTGCCTCTGAGTCAGTTCTCACGCAATCCCACAGAAGGTTACAGCAGCTACACAGCTGCTGGCATGGGGTCAAGAACATATTGTGCCACCAAGAGAGACCTATGTCATACAACTATCTCTGTCTCATGTCCTCTTGGTAGGGAATAAAGAACAAGTGGCCTGGAGATGCTGGAAGAGCAGTATCAGAGAAGGGCAGTGATCCAGAAAGATAATATGTAATCATGCAGCCTGTTTTGCTCTCTGTGTCCTCAAAGGAGCTGTTGTGTAGACAAGGGAGCCAAGTACTAAATGGCCTTCCTGAGACTATTAGGTTGATGAGCAAATCCTCAGACCCAGACAGTTTGGTTGAATTACAGAAGCCCACCAAAGAGAAGCATACACATGCATGTGTGTCATGGTGGGGAGGGTTTGCTCAAAAACCCCTTCACAGCATGAGTGAAAGCAAGGAAGGAGATACAGGGATCACTGCAAAATCTCCATTGTCCTCTCACACTGCTATGCTACGTACCCTTTGACAAGATAGAAACCTCTTCAAGAGGCAAAGTGCAGCTGGTTGGCTTGTCTATTGTGTTGAGAAAAAGTTACGCTTAGCTCTGCATACAGACTACCATAGCCTTTGTGCTGGTGACAGTTTCAGGATTTAAAAATAATCCTTGCAAAGCTGTCAAGAAAGGAAAATAAATTTTTTTGCCTCATTATCAACCCATCTGCTCTACTGGATGAGAGCAAGAGGACCAGCCACATGCCCTGTTCTCACAGTAAGGTTCCCTCCCGTGAGCCAGACATGAGCCAGATGACCTACTGTCAAAAGCACATTCTACTACTGTTAAACAGCTGTTAAAGATTTATACTATTGTAGAAGCTGCCTGATACCAGCAGGACAGATGTTGGTTTTCCTCCCTCTAAACAGGAATACAGTAGGATACGAAAACCCTCTAAACATGTACACCCCTGCTGTATAGTTGCAAATACAGGTTGAGGGGCTTGTGTCAAATGTTCTGCATAGGCTTTCTGACAGCTTGGGCTTAGGTGGGCTTGAGACAAGATCTCAACAGCACCACACCTGACTAACTCACCTCTAAGCATTGCCTCATCTTACTCTTTATTCACTGCAGCTGGCTGGCTGGCTGCTGGCAAGAGGGCTACTCCCCGACTGACCTCAGAGAGCCCACAATGCTCTTTTAGTAGCTCTAAAACTATAAAAAAAATCCTGCTTTTCTATGCTGCTCAAGAACCAGAGCCCAGCAGAGCAGAAATCAACAATGTATACGCAGGAAGCCGATTCAATGCTTCTGTCCTACTGACAAAAGAGGAAAGCAGCATATCTTGTTCTGCCTTTCTCCTCTTTCCTTAGCTATTAAAGAACTTGGCTTGGTCTTGTTCTTACCAAGGCATAAACTGTTCACCTTAGGTAAGCTCTAAAATTCACAAGATGTTCTCTTCTCTCTCCTGCAGAAGTGAGTACAGTTGCCAAAAAGAAGAAAGAGTATCACACCTGTTAACTTATGGGAAAGAAACTAGCCTTTTATATTAACCTTCTCATGTCCTGGGGTTAATGTAAAGAAGCCCCATTCATTTTGCCTTACTTTGGGAATACTGGCAAGTTTGTAGAGAATATAAGGATTACCAGAAAGAAAAAAAGTATGTAGAATCACCAAATGACTCGACTTGTGGATAGAATTTACTCAAAAGAATTTGCAGGACAAACGCAGAAGAGCTTCACCAGATGACAGCAGTCTTGCTGTGCCAACAGATAGTAATGCAATAGTATCTTCAATAGCCATAAAGACGATAAGCATGTTTGGTCTTACTTGGAAGAGGCATGCTTCCATTAATACAGCACTCCCAAAATGTACCAGAGAGAAAAAGAAACCTAAGAGAAATAACTACAAGGGCAAAGTGCCAGAATAAAATAGAATCAGGTTTTCTGCAGCTCCAGCATCCAGCCTCAGCATGCAGTTGTTGATCCTGCTCCCACTTTCCAGCCTAAGCTTCAGTAGAAGCAGACTGCCATATCCAAGTTCCAGCTGTAAAGGCCCTGGCTATTAATGCACTGGCTGCCACACTAATGTCCCTGTATATGTTACAGCCAAAAAGGACATGTAGGCCTTAACCTGGTGTTTACCATCTTGACAGTAGCAAAACTGGCCATGCACATTCCCTGTGCCCCAGTAAACAGCTCTTTTTTGGTAATTTGACCTCTTTCCAAGGCAAAGATACTCTCTTTACAAGCACCAGGTAAACAGGTACAGCTCTTCTGATTTGTATTTGCCAGTGGAGCCAACACCAGAGCAGCCAGTTAGGCAAAATCATGCAGAAAGAGCCCTTGTCAGGCCCCAAGATTGCCAAAACATGCAAGTGCCAAGCTAAGCAGAAGCAGGGTGCAAGGTATGCAGGAACCAGCTGTTACTGGAGGTGAGCTTAGCATTGCTCTCAGGCACAGCTGGGGAGAGGGTACCTCTTTTGCTCAGCTGGTAGAATTGCTGCCATTGCACACCTTGAGCACCAGCTCCACTCTACAAGGGAACAGCATCCTGGCCAGCTTCTGTATACAGCTGGTGTGAACTCTTGCTTACTGTACAGGGGTGCTAACACAAAGAAAAACCCTTTTCTCATTCTCTCTAGGTGTGTGTGTATGTATATTTGTGTCCACATACATGTGTGTCTATTTGTGTGTATGTGTGTACATGTGTATATACATGTGGATGAATACAAACAAATTATACACATTTTTGCTTGTACAAACATAAACAAGGTCTGTATTTTCAGCAGGTAAGAAAGTACCTCATACCAGAAAAAGTAAAATGCTCTGAGGATTACAATGTAAGCTAAATGTGTAAGCAAGGTACTTACTTTATCTTGAAGCTCTCTCAAGAGAAAAGAGAGAGGTTGTCCATGGAGGCTTCCAGACTGAGTTGTAAGAGGGGTGTTAATATCAGCATGTGCATCCACCCAGATCACACCAAGGTGTGGGCACTGGCGTGCATGGCCACTGACAGAACCAAGTGCCAAGCTGGAAGTACAGTGGCAAAATTTTTAGTCACCATTTCTCCTTCAGAACAACTACAAGGACAATGGGAAGTCTCTGCAATAAGAGACTTGCAAAATTATGCAAATCAACAGTGTCACGTTTCAACACATCAGACATCTGTGACAATAAAGGGCACATCCCATGCAAACTGCATGTCACTGTCATGATTCCAAGAGACTAACTACGGGACTGGACTAGTACTGACAGAAGAGAAAGAGCTCTTTTCTCTCTCCATTGCCACCCTTCCTACACCCTAATCTTCACCTGTTCTAGCTCCAGATGATCTGTTAGAAAATAGATTGTGCTCACTCATCAGTTCTGCTCTTCACCCATTTTTTATTCCAGTCATGACACCTTCCCACACAGTTCATTCTTACATGCTCTACCTTCTTCAACCAATTCTCAGACCAAAAGTTAGTGAAAGAGACAAAAAGGTTCATGTGTTGTAAGATCTATTACAAAATGGTCTGTGTATAGGCATTACGAACCCATCCTATGAGTTGACAGACATCCTGAGAGTTGAAAAGAGACACATCACTAAATATTCAGCAATAAAGAAACAACAGTTCCTAAAGGGAACTGATCACACAATCTCTCCCAAACAGGAAAACATCATTCATTAGTATATCTGCAGATCACAGAAGTCTGGACTAAGCACTACTGTCTTGGGAAGTCAGATTTTTGTATCTGTCTTCTATGTTCCACCCTAAAAGCCCCAGCAGGAAAATCCAAACACTGCTACCTACGCTATTGCCAGGAAATGACCCCAAGTTGTTCTCACTATCCCCTTGTTTAATTAAATTCTTATACTCCAAGTGTCAACCTGCAGCATGCACCATAGATTGTTTCCAGTTCAGCTCACCTGTGATCACCTCCTAGAGTCACACAGCTGTGCCCAGCAGCTACTGCTCTGCTCACAGTATCAGCCAGCACCTGGCTGGCTAAACCCACTGACCGCGGGTATAGAATCAGGTTGTTGTACAGTTCATCGTTGGGAACTTGAGTGAAATTCAGATCTCCAAAGTCATACACTTGGCATCCTGGAAACACAGCAGCAGAAAAAGAAAGCTAATTATTTCAGTGCCCAGGGAAATGTTCAAAATATGGTCCCCTCGGCAAATCAGTTGGCCATGTAGGAAGGAGCAACTGGAAGGGAACAGATTCATTTGACGATTTGCATGTTCTTACAAACAGCCCTGTTCCAGCTTTACAGATTAGAAAGCTTAAAACAGTATTGTTTCTCAGTTTAGTGATGAGATACAATGACCATAGAAAAGGAGCTTGGGGGTTTTAAATTATTTCTTAGCAATTTTAATATGAAAAAGCACAGTTTGTATTGCCATCTTCCTTCCCAACTAGACAGATTATATACAGCCTTAAATGAGCTCAGCTGTCCATAGATGCCCAGGACTACGCATTTTATTATCTACCTGAATGTTAACAGTTAGTTTCCATTTTCAAACCCCATAAGGATCCAAGCACAGAAGTGCCAAGTTACCAATAATGGAAATTGCCTTACAGCACTTCCACACACCTCCATGGAGGATGTGCTAGTGCTCTGTAAGACAACTTGTCCATTTTCTCAATGCAAGATCTTCTACAAGGCACTTTAATTCTGAGGCTTTGATCCCAACCCTCTTTAAGATCCTATCATTGCCAGCTACAACTTAATTGGCTGTTGAAGCCTGTCAACATTTTGGGTCTAAGACTCAGCCTTTCCTAAGGTGTATTTTTGTCTACTTACCTTGAAAGGGCACCACTTCACAGATGAGGAAACTAGGGAGCATATTTATTAACTGGCTGCATTTAAAGTTTAATTCTTGTTCACACATGTTATAGATTACCCTTTGAATACATTAGCTCTGCTGTCTAATACCATGCACTTTAACATTTAGATACCAAAATTTCTAAGAGGCCAGAGCCTCTCAGTTTCAGATAGACCTGCTGCTGAAGCACTGATGAGGACTGTGAACACACCAAGGTATTTACAGCTACACCAATAGCTGCTTCATAAGACCACCCTGAATACCTGTCAGACCTGTCCCATTTGTTCTTCAGAATCACTCCCCTAGTCAGTCACTGGGAGAATCAGATGCCTCGGAAACAGGCAAACATACTTTTAGAGCAGGGGCATAGATGGGCATATGTCAAGGTATTTCCTAGAACAGGATATATCAGCAGAACACAGCTAACTGACAAAAGATTAATTAAATGTAGTCTCAACAACTGTGAGAAAAAACATTACCTACACAGACTTGAAGCAGTAAGCAGGCCCATGACATACCACTCCCTGGTTTTCAAAAGGCAACACAGGCACACAACAGCAGTCTTTTTCCTCCCTTAGGCAATACCTAATGAGCCAGCAGGATGAAGGCTCTGGAATTTTAGTCAGATTTGGATGTGTTATCTGATCTCAATGTGACCACTACGTTTTTTTATCCTCTGTTTCATTCTGCTGCTGTGCAGAATCAGAAGACTTGCAAGTTCTGACAGATGTTCAACAAAGGTCGAGAATCCTTTTTTAATGTGCGTCTTCCTGCAAGGCTGCTGCTCACACACATGCACACTGCTGTGCATTACAGTATTGCCAGGTTTGATGAAAGTACATGAGTGTGACCAGGAGAGAAGTTGTAGAAGCAAGGCTTCAAATGCATTGCATCATTCAGTAAGTATCAAGAGCTGTTGGAGATGCTGTTCAAGTTAATAATACCTTTGATCTAATACCTCCGACATGTGCGGGAAGTAAATCTGCATTTGGGAGCGGTGTTCAGTGACTTACACATTGCAAGACACCACATTACACAACATAATGGAAGAAAGGACTGCCACTTATGTTTTGCTCTCCCTTACAGGACATATATGAACATCACAGTATTTTTACCCATTAAAGGATGAAAAAGAATGAAAGGAAATTGCATCATGAAGCTCCATCTTTAGATCAGTGTAAAACTGAGAACCAACCATGACACCTTTCATAGTTCTTTAAGGAACTGATTTGGATTCTTAAGGTTATGCTTAAGGCAGGTCAAACATGGCAGATCCTAGGAAGTATGTTTAGAGACTTATCACTTGTCTTTGAGAAGTTTTCTTTACAAATGGGGTTAGGGAAAGGCAAAAAGACTTGGCTCAGCTTCTGAATAAAAATGCCACAGTCACATCAGGTTCATGCAGCTTACAGTGTGGGTATGGTAGACATGGATGGGCAGACACACATCTGGGGTCCAGAATTCTGGCATCCTGTTTGTATTTTGGACAAATGGCCCTCTCCTATCTCCTACATTAAGATCCCTCTCTCTAGTTACTTTTTTTTATAGAAAAACCTAATGTTTGTTAAACACAGTAGAGACCTTCAGTTTTTGTTAACATCTTCAAAAGTTTATTGTTGTTCAGATAAGAGTTCATAAACCTTGAAGCAGCTTTTCACAGCCTTGTGCTTCCCTCTTATTTAGGCCCACTGTTCTAATGTACTTGTAGACAGATAGCTCAAGCTTCCCAGGGTGATAAGAATGTTTTCAGCCAGCTAACCAGTGGCTGAGTAAGCTACAGCTAATTGCAGAAGTATGCACAAATCCAACCTTCCTATTAATGTCTTTAATTTTTGTAAGACACATCTTGAGCTGTGGAAGCTATGATTAAATGACCTTAAGGAAAAGCGAAAACACAGTGAGTAAAAGTACACACAAGAAAATTCACAGTATGCAGATAAACTGTATCCTGAAGTGAATAAAAATGTGTACGTGCTTGTGTGCACATATTTATTTGGACAGACCAGATATTAGAGATTAAATCAACATTTATATTTGTCTCAGCGCTTACTAATAGCAAAGAAAACTAATTTATGTTCAATTGTTAAAGTAATTATTGATATATTCGCGTGGTTTTTATTTAGCTTCTTAGATCCTAGTCTAACAGAGACCTGAACAGTTTTCAATTTCATCTGCCTGCTTGCACATCATTGTGATTTAAAGAAATTAGAAAGCTAAATCTCTCAACTACATTATTTTGCCCAAGATAGAAACTGCCCAATGGATAGACATGCTGTAGTGCAGATCAATCTGGTGGATCTTTTGGTTGTTTGGCCAGTAGTGAAAGATTTAGATAATCTACCACACCAAACAACATGCACTTGCTTTCTTTGGTAGCTGGGGCACTTTATTTTAAGGTACGAATACTTATAAACAAACAGCTTTTTAAACCAGCATAGAAAATTAATATAAAGACTATATATGGGCCTTTTAAGAGACAGTAGATCCAGGTTCTGAAAACTAGAAAAATATGTGGGCAGATAGGGAAAGCAGCTTACATTGGTTAGCAAGCACAGCATCCCCACCCCAGTATATATCGTGTAGTATAAGATGCACGTATGCACAGCAGTCCTCCTTTCAGTGTGAATGATGGATGGTCGCACTCAAAGAGTTGTGGTCAATGGTTCAATATCCAGCTGGAGACCAGTAACGAGTGGTGTCCCTCAGGGATCGGTGTTGGGACCGGTCTTGTTTAATATATTATATATTTGTCGCTGACATGGACAATGGAATTGAGTGTGCCCTCAGCAAGTTTGCTGATGACACCAAGCTGTGTGGTTCGGTTGATACGCTGAAGGGAAGGAATGCCATCCAGAGGGACCCTGACACACTTGTGAGGTGGGCTGATGCCAACCTCATGAAGTTTAACCATGTCAAGTGCAAGGCCCTACATCTGGGTTGGAGCAATCCCAGGCACAGCTACAGGTTGGGCAGAGAAGAGATTCAGAGCAGCCCTGTGGAGAAGGACTTGGGGGTGTTGACTGATGAGAAACTTGAGTTGTCGACAGTGTGCACTCACAGCCCAGAAAGCCAACCATATCCTGGGGCTGCATCAAAAGGATCGTGACCAGCAGGTCAAAGGATGTGATCCTGCCCCTCTACTCTGCTCTCGTGAGACCTCACTTGGAATATTGTGTTCAGTTCTGGTGTCCTCAACATAAAAAGGACACGGAACTGTTGGAACAAGTCCAGAGAAGGGCCATGAGGATGATCAGGGGACTGGAGCACCTCCCATATGAAGACAGGCTGAGAAAGTTTGGGGCTGTTTTGCCTGGAGAAGAGAAGGCTGCATGGAGACCTCAAGGCAGCCTTCCAGTATCTGAAGGGGGCCTACAGGGATGCTGGGGAGGGACTATTCATTAGGTACTGTACTGATAGGACATGGGTAAAGGGTTGAAACTTAAACAGCAGAGGTTTAGACTGGATATAAGGAAGAAATTCTTTACTGTTAGGGTGGTGAGGTACTGGAATGGGTTGCCCAGTGAGGTTGTGAATGCTCCATCTCTGGCAGTGTTCAAGACCAGGTTGGATGAAGCCTTGGGTGGCATGGTTTAGTGTGAGGTGTCCCTGCCCATGGCAGGGGGGTTGGAACTTGATGATCTTAAGGTCCTTTCCAAACCTAACTATTCTATGATTCTATGAGGGTGCAAAAATCTCTTCTACAGATTAGGAGTGCAATCCTCAGTGGTTCAAGTACCCCCCTCTGACAGTTTTATCAGAGCTGCTTGCAGGCACATTTCAGCCAAAAAAAATAAAGAAATTGGCCCAAAAACAGGTTGTACAGTAGATCTTTCCTAGGTCAACTTCTTTTGACCAGATCAGGTTAGGGTAAGGTCCCATAGGTATTCAACCAGCAGACCACAAAATGGAGGGCAGTTCGTTTTTCAGCCTGCACATCCAGAATCTGAATTTTCCTATTTTTGGTAAACCAACATTTTCCATGGTTAAGAGCCTCACTTGGGGGGGGTGGGGTGGGGGAGAAATACAAATTAAGAACATATTTAAGAGATTCAGGCTCAACCCAAAAATGCTTCTAACTGGGACATAAGATGCCCTTTAGCAAGTTTATGACAATGGTCATGTTCACTTCCTATCTTCTTAAGCAAAATACAGTGTTTATTTAGTACCCACAGTAGGCAGCAGCTACTATAGTAAATCACTTTCTTGCACAGATTTAGAGAAGGTTTTCTTCTGTAAAAGCAGGAGAGTCTTAAGTCTGGGAACATTTAACTGTAAAAAACATCTGGGCAACAAGCAGCAGGGAAAGCCTCCCTCCCATCCTCCTTTACTATCATACTGTACTAGAGCAGGAGCAGCAATCTGATAGCAGCAGGTTTCAGCTTTCCAAATCAAGTCTATTTGCTGACAGGGCCCACTGACACACTACTGTAACAACTGTAACAGCTGTCCTAGACAGCAAAGAGGAACGGGAACAAACAAATGTGGAATACAAAATAAAGATCTCATAGTACTACTGCCTGTTTACACTGGCTATCTGTGATCCAGAGGGGCAAAAAGAAATCAATTCTAGATTAATGAGAAGATTAAGTCTTTCCTCTTCCGGGTTTCTAAACCCTGCTGAACAGCTTTCAAAGGAATCTGGAAATCCCAGTTATTAGATCTTACCTCGTACTAAGTGTTCTATAAAGCCAGTCACTGTTTCCTCACGTTACAGCCCATCCAGTGAATTACTACACACAGAATGGCTTTTCAGGAAGCCAGAAGTATTATGAACAATGTTTATAGACATACTTAACATTTTCTTCCCTGTGAACAAAACAGAGGTCTACAAGCTGTTACCATTCTTCTTTTCAGTATAAGCTCATTGGTTTATGCTACGGACTTTGTAATCCCTTCTCAAAGACGCTGTCAAAATGTTGCACAACAGCAAACAAATGATTCAATTCATTATGACCACGGCATTCTGAAGACTATTTTAAGACAGTTTTAACCCTCCAGAATTACTCAGTGAATTGTAAAAGCTACTCAAAGTGCATATTTTTGTTCTACATGAATATGAAATTAGGCTAGCAAGATTCCCACTACAAAACAGACTTCAGTCTAGTTTAACCTCCTTCCTTGAAAGTTCAATACACAGTGTCCAAATCTCTTTAAATATCTACCTGCTGGAAGGAGTCTATTAGATACGAATATTTGATGCCTCAAAGGTTTCTGCCAGCTCTAAAATTTCACTACCTAAAAGGCAAGTTCACATCTGAGTAGTTTCCATCCTGCCTTTTGGAATTTTGAAAGGTCTGGTTTAAGACAAAAGTTTCTGTATCTGTACCTACTGAAGAAGCTTCAGCTCATTCAACATCAATAAGCAAACCCAATTCCAACTGCTCCACCAAGTCTGTAGTCTCAAGTTGTCCCTTGTGTAAAATGAAACAAATACTTTTTCTGACTATAAATTGAGCAGCCACCCCATTTCCCTTTGATAATAATTTATAACCTTAATCTCTTATGAAATAGAGTGTGCTTGACCTGAAGAGGTCTCCAAAAACGTCAGTATCAGGTGTTGGGAAACATTTGCACTATGGCTTACATCAGAGAGGAGACAAGGGTGCAGCTATTGCAGTCTGTCACTCACCAAACCTTGCTCAAGCTCTAATTCCCTTTAAACAGGCTTAACCCAGAAACAGCTCCAGATAGCAAGAGCACACGTAAGCACTTACAGCCATAGAAAGTTATAATTCCAAAACACCTCTCTTCAACAAGCACCTTGCATTTTTGATTGTTACAGAAGTAGTTATCATATTATTTCACTCAGATAAGCAACACTTCAGAGGGAGAGCAGTATACATCAGAGACAACTGAAGTTCTCTCCCTCTCATCAGCTGCAAGAAACTAACACCAGGCCAGCTCAGCTCAGATTCAAATGAAAGATCTCATTTATTTTTTCACTTCAGTGCCTCATTTCCCACTTTTCACCAGGTAGTTTTACAACAGAAACTTCCACCTTCCATCCAAACATAATCCTCTGCCATACTCACATAGTCACATACCTGCCGTACATAGCTTGGTCTTATTAGTCCACAACAAGCTTCAAATGAGAAGGTAGTAACAGATTCTGTGCACCATAAAGCAGATCACAAGCCAACTTTTAACCTAAATTTTCCCCTCTTGTCATCTCCCTTTGTACCCCTCCCCAGTAACTCCTCTTGTTCAACACCACTCATGGTAGAAAAAACCCTAACAGAACAAAACAGCATCTATCTCAAATCCAGAGGCAATTTAATGGGTGCAGAAATTCAGCCAACTCATGTGTTAAAACTAATTTTGTAATACAGAAATATTAATGATGAAGGTCATCAACATAAAACCAAATACAACACATATACCACCCCCCACCCACCCCAGTCTGTTCTTTGGTCCTTGAATCTAATCTCCCTTTATTGAAAGATGAGGAATAAATTATCAATTCAGGTTGCCTGATCTGCATCAGCATAGCTTGATATTTTAGATTTAAACTAAACTGATATGAAGAATAATTACAACTAGAGCACAAGTGAACTTAACCCCAAATTAAAGTTTATTTTAAAGCCAAAGGCATGGATAATACACAACCTAGAATATGCAGCACACAAATGGGAAGGGAAAAAACAAAAAGCCTAACAAACATCAAACTGATGACTGGCACAAAGTTTTTCACTCCAAAGCAAAACCAAGCAGATTGTGTCCTCTATCAGCACAGGAAAAGGAAGAGAATCAGAACTGATCTACTGCAAGGAATGCTCCAACACCATGTACTTTTGCTGTCAGCATTCTCCTAGTAACATCTGAGGCTACCTGTAATCATGCAACTATCAAAAGGCACAACATTCAAAAGCATAAACCCTAACTGTTGTCAGAGCTCACTCCTTCACTTCTAGCAGTTTAGCTTCCCATGTTCAATAAGAGCTAGCTGATCAGGTCTGCTGTGAAGAAGCAACCTAGAAATAGCCTCACTGGAGGCCTCTCCTAAACAGCTCTCCTCCAAACCCTCAGCAGGGCTCATTCTGCTTGCCTGGTTGTCAGCATGAGCTCCTAACTGCCTTTCCTCACAGAGCAGAGAAGCACCTGCCCTTGATGTATTCTGACAACTGGCAATTTCAAAGGCTCTCTGCAAATGCCAATCCATTTGATCATGCTGTGAGTTTTGCCTAACCATTGGGCTTTGAAGCTAACCAATCATGGCTAATCAACATTTGAGAGGTAAATACGAATAAGTGTCTCTTTGATCTCTATCTCTGTATAAATAGATTATTTATTATAGTTCTGGAAATAAGCTGCAGTACTGCATAAGAACATTTTACTGATACTACTAGAAGTGTTTGTGCATACTTATGCCTAAGGGAAAGAAAGGAAAAAGGGGGCTGCCTTTTACCTGTTATGCTTCAGGGAAAGGTAAAGAAAAAAAAGTGGGGGGAGTGCTTAGATGAAAAAGGGGCATTCCCATTTCTGCTTTGTAGGGCAGAAGACCTAGCTGCTGCTGACATCTATATCCTAACTGATTTTTTCCTGATAATGTTCCTAGCAAATTAATAGACTCAGCTTTGACAGCATTCACAGCAGATGTGATCAGAAAAAGCTTGTGAACAGTAGCATTTCTCTCTTAGCAATACAGAGATTTAACTAAACAACATACTGCTTAAAATGCCAGCAGGTTTTTAACATTCCAATTCCCATTTCATCAACAGGAGAAAAGGTGAGGAAAGAGGCTAAAAAAGCAGATCTCAATGTTATCAAGTAAATTTAGACTTTATTGGATTCTAACCCAATACTGCATTTCTGACAGATCTTGTTCTTAACATGAATGGATCTTTGTCAAAGCATGGTCTGTAAGCACTATCTCAATTCAAACACAGGGCAAGCAGAACAGCATGGTTTAATCAAAGCCTGCGGGGCAACTCCTTAAACACATTTACTGGATGGACTGATGAAAACTATTTTTGCAGTACTGCAGCTGTAGTAGCATGTGCTGAACCCCAGCACAAGTATTTCTTTGCACTTACCTTTGTGTATAATTGAAAGATTATTTATCTTTCTCTTAAAACTCTTCACCCACAAAGATTTGGGTGGAAAAAGAGGAGATATGTGAAGAAGCTGCTTCGTAATCTATTGTTAAGACTGAAACTAACCATACCAGTCCAATCGTTTTAGGCAAAGCAGGAGTGTATCTCCAGTCACATGGGATTTGGCAGCTCCACTCCTCTACTAATGGAGGTTACTCCTTTCAGAGTCATTGCACTGACCTCCTGAATCCTATTAATGAAGAACTTGTTTTTCCTCCAGTCAAACAAAAGACTAGTAATAAGATGCTCACTCTCTTTGACAAGTCTAACTCTGCTTCTGTGTGTAGCCTGCAGAGATATGTAGCTAACTTGTCAAACCAGCAATGCATATCCAAACTTTCAGTTCTAGCATAATCCAAACCCTAGTTTGACCCAGCCACGTTCAGCTCTAAATAAAGAAAATGGGGAGGAATGATGATAATTATAGTTATACTTTATATAATTTATATCAAAGTTTTATACTTAATTTTATACTAAAGTTGTTCCATTGTCAGCAACAGCAGAGGTGCTCCAAGTCACCCCACGAGCTATGGTAACTAACATAACAGCTATCCACTACTTGTAGAAAACATCAGATAATAGTCTTTCCTTCAAGTAAGAGGACAAGGCAACACAGGATTTACATTTGATAGGATTCTTCGCTTAATCTGAGGTAAACAGAGGAGGTCAAAAAAACTCTCACTTTAAAGAGCTTCATAATTTGTGTCTTCTATAGTTGAGGTGAAGTGCATCTCTCACTTATCTTCCCCACCACTTCCCACTGAAAGTCTAAGAATTTCCATATATAACACCCATTTCTTTTTACTGCCAGAACAATGCACAGCCCTGCAGGCTTTGTACCCTTTCCTGCCCTGTACCAGGGAGTTACAAGTCTCCATTTTCTCATAGCACTTCTTTTGCAGTACAGAAGAGTCCTTTAAGGTGTTAATATTTTAATCTCCCTTATGAAAAGCAGCCAAAGGACAAACATCACCAAGGTAAGCAAAAAGCCCCACAGGCTTAATCAGTTGTATTTTAAATTATCCCTGCTGCACATTGTCTGGTTTTGCCTTGGGAGCTGGATTTCTGCTACATTAAGTCTCCTCCTGAGTACACCTCAAGCTACTACCAATGCATAACAGTGTTCTCTCTCTGCTTCTAGCAAGTGTAGCAAGTCTTTACTGGCAATACCATCTGCCTCTGAGCTCCCTCCTCATATTTCAGCCTAAGCAGAAACAAGTTCATAGACAGTCATCATTTTAGGCAGCAAAGAATTTATCATACCATGTAGGTATAGTCAATCTCTTTCAAGGGAGGGATCCCCCAAAAAATAGAAGATAGAGTAGCAGCTCATGATACTGCATTAGGACTATGGAGGAACAGAAACTAGGATAGGGTGAAGGAAATGATAAAATTCCCTCCTAAAAATACTAGCCAGTGAAAGCAAAATGTAAAGCAGTGCAAAAAGAAGGAAACAAAGGCCTGTTGTTCTCACTCTATCTGATGTAGCTCAAACACAATCAATGGAAGCCAATCAGGCATATAAATGTATGAAAAGCCATGTGGTTGCTTAACATTCAAAGTAACATGTACACCTGCAATTAAAACATTCATGTATCCTACTACCCAAATGCTACATTTTAGAGAAGACTTCAGAGCACCTTCATTTCATGCAGGCTGAAGTGAATTTGAATACACAAGGGGTAATGGATTCAAACTTTAACAGGGGAAGTTCAGGTTAGATATAAGGAAGTTCTTTACTGTGACACTGGAACAGGTTGCCCAAAGACGTGGTAAATGCTCCATTCCTGGCAGTGTTCAAAGCCAGGTTGGACAGAGCCTTGGGTGACATGGTTTAGTGTGAGGTGTCCCTGTCCATGGCAGGGGGGTTTGAACTAGATGATCTTAAGGTCCTTTCCAACCCTAACTATTCTATGACTACGGGAACACTGCCTCTTTACCTCCAATCTATCCTTCCTCAGATTGCCCAGAATCCACCCTTGCTCCTCTACAGGGAATCTTTACTTGACAGCTGACCTCATGCCAAGGAAAATCATGTTTATATATCCCTCACATCTCAGCGGAGAACATGAGCATGCAACAACAAAAAGAACCACTCACACACACACCCCCACAGTCACAAATGCTTCTGGAGTAGCCAATATAGGTGGGAGAACAGAAGCCCTACTACATCTTAGATAAATGTCTTTCTTTCCAAAGGAGAAACCTGGTCTGCTGCAGTATTATTTACCTGCTCCAGGAAAATAAGCAACAAGATCCCATTAAAAATTATTAATTCTTTTAACATAACAGGTAAATAGAATATCCAAGTTAATAACGAGAACAATACTGTCTCTATTCCCTTCAGTGCATGACAAGAAAATGCATAATGTTAGAAAAAACAAAGAAAGCAGCTAAAGTTTCACTACCGATCCAGTGTATGGCAGGAGTCCAAGCAATGGCACTACTATCACAGTACTCCAGGCAAAGCTAGGCTGCCAGCACAGGGAAGAAAAATAAACAGCCCACACAGAAAATAATTTGTGAAGTTTCCATGAACAACAGATGTGCACAATACAAACGGCTACATCCATGGCAGCATCCTCCTCAATCTACCACCCTACCCTCAAGCAGACTGCCTCTGCAAGATAAACGACTCCTCTGTCTGTGGTGGCAACTGTCCTTGTTTAGGATGGACTCTCACCACAGAACCTGTTACAATACATGTGCCATCTGAATCTGTCAATATCATATTGAGATGCAGAGATTTAAGTGGTAATAAACATCAGCACTGACTGGAGAAACAAACCCAACAAACAAACAACACACAAAAAAAGCCCCCAACAAAACAAACCCTTCCCCAGTGGAAGGGCATGAGAGCAACAGGAAATTAAAAGGAGGAAGGAATCCCAGAGCCTTTAAAAATTATAAGGCAACAGCAAGAAAATATCTACACATGCATTAATGATTAATGACTAAACAGTCCATACACAACTAAACAGTGAAAGGTTTTCTCACTTTCTACTTTTTAGGTTAGCTTGCTTCATTTCTATACCTACAACTTCTTATTACTGGAATCCAGAAAGCGCTTGTATTCTCCCTTCATTCTACCTTCTCGAAGCTCCCATTGAAGTGAGCTTGTGTCATGCAAATGAGTTTGTGGGTCTGGGGGAGGGGAGGGGGAAGGGGAGGTTGGTGTTTTCTGATTTGTTTGTTGGGTTTTTTTAAAAAAAAAAAAAAAACAAAAAAACCCCAAGCAAACTCTCAGTATGAGGGCATTATTAAATCTGAACTACGAGAAAGAGAACCCCAGGCCTTCCAATAGAAAATTTTGTAATAAATATAAAAATAAACTGCTGTCTACAGTTTTGTCTACAATAACACCATCCTTTCAAGCCTAGTAACTTAATAGTTTTAAGTAAACTCTAAGCTCAGTAACATCCAGACCTGCTTTTATATCAGTACGCAAGACCTCTTTTATACACTTTCTTCTATGTTTGTAGAGATTATAGATCATGCTCACTGGAATTCAAGTATTGTCAAGGATGGCATACATCTTAACTCTGCACAAAAAAAGACAAAATAATGTCTACTCATTTGATTGTGAACTGGGACTTTTCAGCTTGTGATTCATAAGATATGTAGGGTAAGCCTACAGGGCTGCACAGAAACAAAAGCTCCTTTTGTAAAGAGTTCTCATAATACACAAGAAATTCGCTGCAGGGCTATTAGGCAATCATCTCTGCACGCATCCACTAACACTAATCACACACAGAGCAGGTAACAGTTCTGTGGTGCACCCCTGCAATCCATCCCCGTCATACAATTTTCAGTAACGCTGTTTATATTAAAGGCTCTACAAGAGAGAGTTCAGCTTTACAGGTTTATGTCTCTTATGTCCTCTTTCTGTGATAGTTTTCTGCAGGTCTCAGCTTGTAGAAGGAACAGATGTGAGAAGCTGCAACACAGACACGTGGATGTGCTTGAATAGCTCTAGTATTAACAGCGAGAAGACCGGAAACTTTCCATTCCCGCAGTGCTACTTGCAAGTGTTTCCAAAGCAAAACTTCAGACCAGACCTCATACGCAAATCTAGGGGTTGCTCTGGAAAGTTCTGAATTTTGTCACTCAAAAACATGCAAGTATTTTTAGGAACAAACTACGTAGCTGGTAATGAATATGGTAAAACAACACACATGCACGATGTATGCAGTAGAAGAACACAGTCAAGGCTACTATTTAGCTGGGTGCACGAAGCGCACATGAGGTTTTACACAACCTCACGTTCCTCTAGCTGTTCCTAAGCCAACACGGCACCAGCACACGGCCCACACGCAGTGGGGCGCTCCCCGTGCCAACACGGGCGGTACATGCCCCCCCCAGGGAAGCCGGGGAACGCGGCGGGCGGTGCGCCGGACACGGCGCCACTCTTTGTTCGGGAGCCGCCGGCAGCGGCTCAGCCGCACGCGCAATTCCCGGTCCCCCGGTGCCGCAGAGCGCGGCGGGCACCGCCTCCCCCGGGCACTGGTGTCTCAGGGCACCCGGGGTGTCCGCATGCATTCACTGCAAGGGACCGTTCCCACCCCCTCACCCCCCAAGCTCGCGGCAAGCGGCTGAGTCACGTTTCACCCAATTGAGCTGTTAAAGGGATGCTCAGCCAGGAGATGGGGAGATGGGACGGACCCGCATCCCCCCCGACACCTCATCCCACCCCCGCCACAGCGCCTCACCGAGCCCAGCCAACCGCTCCACCAGCCCCGCGGCGCGGAGAGTCGCGGGGCCGTGATCCACTCCCCGTCGTTTCTGCGAGACAAAGAGAAAGGGGATGCGTTAGCCAGCGCTGCCGACCGCCAGGTGCCCGACCCCTCCGCGGGAAGACGAGCGGCTGCGGCACCGCTTGTGAACGGAACCTCCTCCCCCTGCTGCGCTGCCCACCTGCCCCCGGGAAAGCGGGGCTCCCACTAACGCCACGGAGTGCGCCTGCTTGGTCAGCTGCAGCCCCGCGTCCGCCTGCTTGCAGAGGAGCCGGGCGAAGCTACGGCACAGTGCCATAATGGACAGCCGCGGAGCCGCCGAGGGATGACGGGTGCCTCCGCCCCGCTCCTTTTAACGAGCTGCAGCCCCACACAGCGCGTCCCGCGGCCGGGCCCCGCCTCCCGCCCCTCACACCCCAGCGGCGCCAGGCCAATGGCAGCGCGCACGCCCGGAGGTGTGTCCCGCCCCACGCGGCGCACGCGGCACAGCGCCCACTGCCCGGCTCGGGGGCGGGCCGGGGGCGTGCGGGTGTCCCGGCTCCTGCGCAGCGGCCAACGGCGCCTCCGCAATGGCCAACGCCTCGGTCCGGCCCCCTCCGTCCCTCCCCCACTCTCCTCACGCCGCTCAGGGCCCTTCCCTGCTCCACGCCGGGTTTTTCCACTGCCGGCCCCCCAGGGACTCCCGCACGTAGTCCCCTGCGGCAGGTAAGGCGCCGGCACTCCTCGCCCTGCCGAGAGGCCAGGCTGGGTCTCGGGGACTGCCCCTTCTCTCAGTACTCACCCTTCGGCGGCTATGGGACACCGAGCAGCATCTCGGTGTGAAATGGTGGAACCTGGAACTGTCGGTGGGGGCAAAAGCGCAGCCCAGCAGAGCTGCCCGGCTGGCCACCCCGAGCCGCCTCGCAGGAGCACCACTCCCTGGCTTTATGAATAAAACCTGAGGCGATGCTCTGCATCTGATAACCTTGATAAAGCATTTCAAAAGCCACCTCTACAGCACCTGCCGCCAGTACCTGACCTCAGGCTGTTTTGGCCCGAGAGGAAATACACGTTCTGAAAGCTGTCACTGTTTCTACTCACAGCGTATTTGAAGGATTACAGATAAAGAAGGGATTTAAAAACTAGTAATTGCCCCATCTTCCCATTCTGTGAGGTGACTCCTACTGTCAAATGCCCAACCACACACACACGTTTGAAAGAGAGGCTGGCAGCGTCCATGAGATGACAGGGTGCAGACATGGTTAAACTGGGACGTGCCAGTGACACGAAAAAAAAACCCAAAACACACGGGTTTGCTATTTCCTCTTAAGATTTCCACATCTTCTCCTCCCCTCTGGACCTCAATAATGTCTCGATAATGGAAACCACTCCTCCAGGAGCTCACACTTGTTCTCTCCTGTCACTCACCTTCTAGGTCTTTACATTGCTTTTTCTTCTTCTACTCCCTACTCCCATTCATCTTTCTCTTCTCCCTGTCCCCATCTCCTGGCCTGTCTTACCAGAGCTCCCATTTACTTCAGACTTTACATCACTACAAACATTTCTTCCCTTTATAAAAGCCCTGAAACTCCGTTTTCAATTTACTGGTTCTTTCTGCTTTCACTCCATCTATACAATTCTTTTACTCTCCTTTTAACTTCAATATCTTCTCTTTTCTGTTTCTGCAGTTCATCATCTGCTATTGCTTTTTTCTCTCCCGGCCAGCTCACCTTTACAGAACTTCAGCCCATTCCTCACCTTGGCTTTTATGTTACAATGAGATCCTGGACTTACTGCATGAGTCCTCTGCTAGTGCAAACCATCACCAGCTCCTCCAGGCCAAGCAGGGATTCTTCAATGTCCCTCGGTTTCTCACATCCCTTAAAGATTCCCTCACTGTCCTCACAAGAACAAGTGAACAGGTTTATACATGCAGTATCCACCCAAGTGCTCTGAAGATACTGCTCCTAGAAAAGACAGCATCTGCAATTGAAGCTAATAGTCACACTCGAGGACTATGTGAGAGAGGGAACAAACCAAAGGGGCAAAGGAGTTTGTCTGATGGTTTGTAAATCACAGCTTTATGTGACTGCCAGGCAAGCCATGCAAAGAAATAACTGGAAAGTATTAATGAAAACACAGTCCAAAGACTCATTAAGTCTCTGTACACAAGGCCAACTCTCCAATTTATTATGTACTAAGACATCAAGGAACATGAAAATACTGCTTTAAACTTTGGAAAAAGATAGTATGGAAGCAAAAGCAAAAGAGCAAAAAAGATGGTACAGGTAAAAAGGTAAATGTATGTATAAGGAACTGGTGAAGGCAAATGGGGAAGAAAACCCATCTCTTCATCGTGGCAAGAGACGTACATATCAACACTAAAGCCTGTGTCGTTTAAAAGCGCTATTAAAACCCTGAGGAAGCGAGCAGTGAATTAGCAACACTCGCAAGCCACAGAAGCTCCCGATGCCGACCACGGTTACGGAAAGGCGCGTGGCCAGCTGTAGCCAAGTGAAACGGCACCGGGGACAAGGCAGCACAAGGTTGCACGCCTGCTGCCGGGGAGGCGCCATTTGCCGGGAGTGAGACAGGCCGTAAGAGCTTCCCTGAGCTCACCTCAGCCACAGCCGCTCCCGCACGGCTGTGGTAACTCCGCCGCCTGCCCGCAGCTGGGCCCCCCGCTCCGGCCGGGCAGAGCAGAGCCGACTGCCGCACTGCCAATCCCCGGCCCACGGGCCCCGGAGGCCTAGTACAGGCAGCTCCGCCCCCGCGGCTGGAGCGGAGGCGAGGCAATCACCCGCCGCTCCGCAGAGCCGTCCCTTCCCGCAGCCGGAAGCGTGTGTCGGAGCCGTACCCCGGAGCCAGGCGAGCCGCTCTAGGCGGTTCCGGTGGGCCGGCATGGAGGAGCGGAGGTACCGCTCGGCGTCCGGGGGACCCATCGCGCTGAGGGCTCGCCAGCACAGCGCCTCCTGCCGGGAGCTGGCGGTGCGCTGCCCCCGCCTGCAGCTCCGCTCGCTCAGCGCCGTCACCTCCGCCGTCTGGCTGGCGGCCTACGGGCTCTTCGTGCTCAGCCAGGTACCGACCGCTCCCCGGGCCGGGCTTGCCCCGTCCCGCCGCCTTTCGGACCTCTCTGCGGCTCAGGCCGCGCACCTGAGCCCGTGTCCCGCTGAAGTAGCTGGGGCATTCGAGAGGCTGGTGGCAGCGTGTGTCCCAGAGCCCGCCTGCCTGAAGGGAGCCACCCCGCCTCCGCCGAGCTGCTCATGGCAACGAGGGTAGCCAGAGCCGGTGGAAAGGTGATCTCTGCGTATGCGGGGACTCCTCTGTGCCTCGAAGTGGTAGATCGTGGTGAGCATGTGAAAAAGAGAGCTGTGCCAGCTGGAGTCTGAGGGCCCACAGGCTGTGCCCTGGTTGAATTTGGTGGCTTCTCAGATGCCTCTGTTGGTTTGTAGCCTCTGTCCAGACAGGGTAGATGTAGGTATGGGTATTAAGTGATGCCTGGCACATTCTTGTGAGTTCTGATGCCTACTTGGAGAGATGAGCCGTGGGAATCGGGGATAAAGGATATATTGAAGAAGGTGACTGTTAATTGCCAAAGGGATTTTTCTGCGTGACTGAGGGAGCACTGTGCTGTGTCATCTTGCCCATGTTTCACAGCTGGGGCAGTAAGACCTTGGCAGTGCAGATTTCAAAAGCTGCTGATAAATCCAAAAGCATTAGTTTAGATTCCTGATCTGTGGCCCATACTTGCAGAGAATGACCAGCTTGTTAGACTCAGACCAGTTACCTCTAGATTGAAGTCAGTAGCTTGACCAGAGAAGCTGCTCACTGTGACCAGCGCTATGACTGTTTCACTTCAGTTTTTTCAATACTCTTTCCCAAGGAATGAAAGCAGAGATTGCAGTGTGAGTCAGCTGGCAGGCTTCCGATACAGAAAGGTGGTTCACATTTCTCTGGTTGGAAGGGAAGCTGGGCTCAAGTTTTATCTGTTACAAGAATATATACCCCAGCCAGTAGTTACCACCCACTGCCCTCCTGTATGGTTTTACATGTGCTCATGTGGCTTGTATGCAAGTGACCGCAGTCCTTCCTTTCTGCCAGGAAAGTCTCTGTCTGTGGATTTCACTGTCTGTAATTCATGACTATTTTGTTTTCATTGACAGACTTTCAGAGAAGTCCTTTATCCTTGTGTTTGAATGGGGCCATGGCTTCTTTATCTCACATGGTGGTAGAGGCCCAGCTTGAGTGGTAGGGCCATGCAGTTCTTCTGGTCCTTTAGGAAGTACCAGTTCTAACTTTGATTTGTGGGTACGTGGCCTTGAGCTCTCTAAAAACGTGTCCCAGAAATAGGTTGTAGTTGCAGACCTTTAGCATTTATTATCACATCTTAAAATGACTCACTGTTGTCTGTAATTTCAGCAGTTCTATATTATTTTATGTAACAGTAGTCCCAAGACTGAGCATACACAAGATGTATGTCTTCAGATGAAGCACAGGAGAAGGCAAATGTTCTTCAGATTGATGTTTAAAGCAGGAAGAGAGATGAGGTTTGAACAAGTTTAGACTTGCAGTTCATAAGAAGAAAGCCGCTAGGGCAGTATTTTTTTCTAAGATTTTTGTTACCCTCTGAGCCTTCACCCTCAGTACTAGTTAGCATCTCACAGCCCTTCTCTGTCAGTGACATCATCTTTGTAGACACATGTGTCATACACTGTCGTGGATGTAACTAGCTGGTTTTGTTTGAGATTTCTGCACTAAATTTACAAGGCAGTAGAATTTGGTCACCATTTTCAGTTTCAGCTTTCTATTATTTCAGACTGTACTGTGAAGACTGATTTAAATCTTATTACACATGTATCAGCCAGCCAGGTGCATAAAAGGGCTCAATTTACCTTGTCACTGAAGCTTTGGTGTTATAATTTACTATTGCAATATTACTTCCTCTAAAGCTGTGTTAATTGTGATACCAGAGCTCTGTCTTTGCTTGGCTTATGTTACAGAATAGTATGGTGCTTTCTGCTGCTATTTTCATCACACTGATTGGCCTGATCATATACCTGCATTTTGTGAAAATTGACCAGGAATCCCTGTTGGTCATCGGCTCACTCGGCATTCAGGTGACTTCATCCTATGCATCAGGGAAGGAGAGCACAACCTTCATTGAGATGAGTCGTGTGAAGGATGTGGTTATAAATGAAGCTATCCATATGGTAATCATACACAGTTTTTCTTCATGTGTATCTGTGGACACACATCCAGTGTATTTTCATGAGCATGATTAACCAGAACAGTGAAACACAGCACTACCCATAGCTTTACTGACCTGAAGCTTTGCTTCAGATTTCTCATTTGGTTCTCTTATCTGTTCTCTCACCCTTTAAAGAGAACTGAGGTCAAACAAATAACCTCAAAAAGTCAAATCCATCCCTTAGATAATGCCACTGACACTGAGCTAGTAGTTTTAGTTCTTTGTGTTATACTGCTTTTACAAATCCTGGTGCCAAACTCCACAAGTCGTCAAGATGGAGATAAGATAGACAACACAGGAGATTATTTTCCTGTTGCTGGGGTTTTCTGCGAAGCTCCTGTAGAAAAGCAAACTTTACCCTTCCAGCGTGTGTGTTGTTTTCAGGTTAAACATTTAATAGGAAAGAACACAGGTACAATTTTTGTTTATTGATTGAAGGGAGGAAAGGTATAGATACAAACCTGTAGACTTGACTGTGGCCTGGGTTGATTTGCCTTCAGTGCACGGAGTTGAAACACATCTTTCTGTGATAACACCAGGCACTTTGATAACATCTTTAAACTCCAGTGACTTTGTCTTTTTTGTCCTGTAGCAAAAAGTTATCTACTACTTGTGCATCCTCCTCCAGGACCCTGGAGATCCTCAGGGAGTGTCTGAGGTTGTGCCACTTTTTCAGGTGAGTTTGGCTGAATGGTGCAGAAATCCAGATCTGTTTTCTGTGTGCACGCCTATTGAAGCTTATCTTTAATCCACTACAGGTAGCTGATTATGGTTGCCTTTCCCCACCTGGGCCTTCATGGTGGGTGGTGTTAGAAGTCTCATAGAACTTCATACCAGAATTTTTTTTGCATCTTCTCTCCATTTGGAGGGCAGAGAGTTGTGTCAGTCTGGACCCACCCACAAGCTTACATGAACTAGGAGTCTTTGGCTCACAGTTCAATATGTAGTCTTATGCTGAGTGTTACCACCATAACTATGACACTGTGCTGCAGTTGATTTTCTCTTGGCTTAGCATGCCAAAAGTGGTTATAAAACCTTATTGGCATTAGAATGACTGTCCCGTTTCGCCCATTGACAAAGATCACAGTACAAGCTTGTAAACAATTCGCTTAATGTATAATAACTTGTTTGATTTACCATTACCCTGTCTCCCCTTTCTCATATCCTGCTAACTTGTTCTGACTGTTCCGAATCCCATTTTTGGGATGGATTTTCTTTTAGCATGTACATACCTAACACGACAATGCCCTGATCCTGGAGTGGTGGTAAGTAGCACAGAGGTACCTCACATCTTGGACTGCTGAAGTTTATGGCCCTCTCTGTCCTTCACCTACTGCTGGTGGCTGTCATTTTGTGGTCCACATCCAGTTTATGACTAGATACAATTAGTCTCCAGCTAAATACTTACAGATATAAATAGACTATTACATTTATACTTGCTGCTAACTCAGTCCCACAATTGTAAAGATGTTTACTAACAGTAATATAAATTATTTCACATTTAGTCAAGGGGGAAAAATGGACTTGCTGGAAACCAGCAAGTAATGAACTCCAGAGAGCTGCAATCAGGAAGCTGGTTTTAGTTATACATGCGCCTTTCCAGCTTCAGAGAGACTACCTGGCATTTGTGTAGTTTCTCATTTCTTTATAGCTCAGTGCTGAACAGTTTTATTTTCATGGAAGTATCTTGGCATTGGTAGAGTTGACTCCACCAGCAGCAGAGGTACAGAACAAACTGTGTGAGTTTGCACTGGTAATTCTCACTTCAGTGTGCAAGTTAGTATGTTACTTAGTTTTGAAGGAGCAGTAATTAGTAACTTTACTGCATCTCCTTGACTGAGTTCCTCTAAGTAAATAAAATTTACCCTGTCACTGAGCCCAGGAGCACTTCTGTGCTGAACTGACCTATCGTTCTCTTAAGCAACACTTGCAAGGAGAGGTGTTTGATGGACTTTACACAGTACTGCTGTTTCGGGAGCTCAAAAGTCAGGGGATTATAGGGACTGTGGGACTGGGAAACTTTCACCTTCTTGCTGGTTTTAGTGTGGTCCAGGTTAGAAGTGATAGAAAATCATTATACTTTGACCACCATTGGTTGTTTGTGTGAAATGATATTTCTAGTTAACCTTCCAGTGTCCTTTTGACAGTACTAGCAGAGGCCAAGGGCCAGGTGTCTAAATTCGCTGTCCTTAAGGTAGATTTTTCAGGGTGAAGATCTTCTAGGAGGGTGGATTGATGTATGGAAATCTGCTGTTTAATAGGTCTAGAGGGAGTATGGCCCAATACATGGGTTGATGGGCTGGGAGGTGTGGATATTCTTCCATGCTGTTACTGTGAGCAGTGAGCTGTGCAAGGGGAGGATTTCTGGTTTGGTGACAGAGTCAGGCTAACTGCAGAATGGTGCTGCCTGTTTTGTCCTGACAGTTTCAGGGACAGGCATTTCCAGTCACAGAGCAAATGTGGCTTATGGAATGGCTTTGCATTGCTGTATCAGCAGTTCCACCGAATACCTCTTGGAGTTTGATGGATTATTTCTCAACAAACATGTAAAACAGAAATCTATTCTTTGACATTGACTTAATGTGAGAAAGCTAATCAGCTACAGATATCTTGCTGTTGCATTCTTTATGCATGCATACATATACATATTCTGATAGCTTTACGTCAGCCATCTCCACATTCCTTTCTCTGCCTGAGAGTCTCACTAGTTAAAGCTTTCTAGCTCTTTTACAGCCAGTTCAGAGCCTGATTCTTTGTTGTGTCACTTAAATTCTAGAGCTCCAAGCCACGTCTGGACTGCTTGATAGAAGTGTACAAAAGTTGTCAAGAAATCCTGGAGCAGAGGAAGACAACTCCACCATCAAATGGAATAAAATAGTAAAAATAATTTAAAACATCAAGGCAGCAAACTTGGAGCAGGACTCAGAGAAATACATGGAAAAGTAACCACAAAACTGCCCTGTGGCTTTTTATATTTACATGAGTGGTGCATAAGTACAGTGACGTTAAGGCCAAAGGCCTGCAGACTCACAGAATTGTTACAGAAGATGGCAGCTCAGCACAGGAACAAACCTTGAAATCCTCTGCTCTGAAAACAGGTGATCAGAACTTTTTAGACTCATACAGAAGCATTTTTTTCTTGCCTCTCCAGGAAAGAGTTATGGGGAAATAAGGCAAAGGGAGGCAAGAATATGTGTCAGATGTTTAGTCTTTTGTGGATCTGAAAATTATGCTTAAATAATAATTTAACCCTTGCCATACTACCAAAAATGGGCTTTTTTGTTTGTTTCTATTTAACCCTTTGTTTGAAAAAAGCATGTACCACTCTAAATACCAAAATTGATGTTTGGGCTGGGATAGTAACTTCCTGATCCACAGGAGAATTTCAGAAACCCCCCCCCCAGAAAATTAAAATATGCTGTTGCACTATATTATGTTTAATGAAATAAACATAGGAGGGCAGACTTTGCTCTCTAGGGATTTGCTTGAAAGAGTCCCATGGGATGGGGCTCTGGAGGCAAGAGGGGTCAAACAAAGCTGATCATAGTCAAGGATCACCACCTGTAAGCTCAAGGACAGTCCATCCTCCTGAGCAGGAAGTCAAACAGAAATTCCAGGAAGCCTGCAAGGATGAACAGGTTGCTCCTGCTGAAACTCCGGACACAAAAAGGCACCATACAGAAGCTTGGAAGCTTCTTCCCTGGTGGAAGCAGGGACAGATAACAGATAACCTTGGAGGAATACAGCAACACTGCCCATGATGCAGTTAGGAAAGCCAAAGCCCATCTGGATTTGAATCTGAGGGATGTCAAAGGCAACAAGATGGACTTCTCTAAGTACAGAAGTAGACCCATTGCTGAATGGGGCAGGGGTATGGTGACACAGGACATGGAACAGAAGTGGCATTAAAAGCACCACATCAATTGCTCTGAGAATATGAGGAAAATGCATTGGTGAAAATAATGGTAATGACTATGTGAATGAAGTTTCATTGGTCTGTGCTCTCACAGGGGTAAGGTTGGGAAATTCTTTGTTGATGAGCTGAAAGTTACTGTCATCTTTAGCTGGGAGTTTCCTATTTTTTTTCATGACTCCTTACTAATGTAGCTGAGAATTGAAATTTCAAAACAAGAGCTAAACCAGCACATTGGCAGGAGTCTGGTGTCATGCTTAATTTGCAGACAGTGCTGTACTATGCTTGTCTACATCCGCTGTAATTAAACTGTGCCACATTCTGTCATGCAATGTGGGAGAGAGAAGGTTATTTTTTCTTCCTCACGGTACCATGAAGCTTGCAAGACACAGGTTAGCTCATGGCACAGGAAGCATCCTGGTGATCCAAGTGAAAGGCAGCAGCTTCAGGGTGTGCCACTGGCTTTGAGGTAACGTTGTCTAGGTTACTTCATTTTTTATGGTTTTCTTTCTCATAAATACGTCAAATGTTCGGGTTTGGCCAGATTTTTAATTCCAGTGCCACCGTAATGTACGTTGGTAGGTCTCTCTGGACTTAGTGGAGCTGCACCCTGATGCAAACTGTGTTTGGTTGCAAGTCCAGGCAGAACTGCAAAGGAAGGGTGCTGGGGCAAGGGCAGAAATCAGCCATTAACAGAGGCAGCAGGCCTTGGGAGTGTGACTGTGTAAAGGGCTGTGTGGTACACCTGAGCTGCATATGGCTCAGAACATGGTTTGATCAGGTTGTTCTGCTTCAGGATGACGAGACATGGTCAAGGCCCTTGATGGCAGCAGGCAAGTATGCTTGCAGTATGGCAGCAGGAAGATTCACTGAGCCATAGGGAGAACATGTTAGAAACAAATTATGTCTCAGCAAAGTGGTCAGAGTTTTGGGCTCAAGTGTGTTGGGAACATTGACTATACTGTAAAAGTCCCATGAAGTCCTGAGAATGTGGACTGCAGAAATGACCAAGTAGCTATGTACAGGAGGAAGCCTGAAGATTTTAGATATCTTGTGAAGAAGTGACCATCTTGTGCCCATGGGAGTGCGCTTTAGTTATCCGAAACAAGAGTAAGACTAGAGCAGGTTTCCATCAGGTATGAGCCTGGATACCAGACACAATCGCTATCCATTTTTGTTTACATTGAGCCTGTTTTGGGTTTTAAAGTCGTTTCTTCATTCTGAGAATAATACAGTTGAATTCATGATAACTGCATTTTATTAAGGACAAATGGAAATCTCACAGTATCTCCCAGCCTTTTACATACACACAGCAGTTAGGAAAACAAAGACTTTTGTCATCTCATTCTACGCTGCAGCAACAGTCATTGCCAGAAGCATTGATTAAAATCAAAATAGTTTTCTCTACCAAAGAATCATACAAAATAGATATCTATAGAGGACTGGTTAGTTGAAATCAGTTGAGCTATAAATCATAGAATAGTCAGGGCTGTATGTGCATCCATCTGAGTGGGGTAGTCCCTGAAAGACTCAAGTATTGGTGAAGAAAAGTTCTGTATGTCACACTTATCTATTTAAAGTGCATTTATGGCAGAGAATACTGAGCTTCATGACAGCTCTTGCTTATTCAACACTTTGTTGGCCCCTGTGCAAGTCTCTAAGGACAGTAGTGTTAGCACTGTAGGGCAAGTACAGCCTCTGAACTGTGAGCTGGAGACGTTTATGCCTTGAGCATCCCCAGCATTGATGGCAGCGCAGCTTATGTTGACCCCTCTGAACTGTGAGCTGGAAACATTTATGCCTTGAACATCCTCAGCACTGATGGCAGCGCAGCTTATGTTGACACAGCTTTGTTACTGGTGGGATACAAGCAGCAGGCTGCCAACAGACCTTCAGGTAGAGGAGAGGTTGTCAGGCACAGGTGACTGAGGGAGGAGGAATAATGCTCTCTGTATTCAAACTGATGTGTGTGTGCAGGAGAGAAAATATGTACACAGTCTATCAGGATATACAGTCACTTAAAAGTATCAAAGGGGAAAAAAAAGACTAAATACCTTCTCAACATTGTTTTTGGCTCAGAAAGCTTCTACCCTTTTCCAGATCTTCAAGGGATGCTCAAATTCATAACAAGTGGATACATGACAGTATGTGTAAAGTATGTGTAAATCAGGTTTGTGTTCATACAATCCTTTCTTGCCATATTGTTTCCAGAACCCACCATGGGGTGGTTTGGGTTTTTTTTGTGTGGGTTTGGTTTTGGTGGTTTTTTTTTTTATGTTACAAAGATGCTGATAAGGGATGGTTTAGAATTGCTTTTGTCTGTCCAACGTTCTTCTCTTTTAATTTGTAGCTTTGCACCCATCATAGGCATGAAATAAAATCTTCATGAAGTATCAGCCCTGCTATGTGCATTAGTTGGATGTTTCAAGGCAGGTACAAGGGAGTGAAAAAGCTGGTATGGTTGGTTGGTTCATTTGTGAATAGCTTTAGTTTGCTATTGCTGAATTCTTTCTAATGGTTGGATTCACACTGGTTTAATTTGGGAAAGTTGCCCATGAATGCACAATTACCATGAAGTTGCAAACATGTTCCTTTTGAAAGTGCAGTTATTTTAGAATGCTTATCAAAATAGCTGAACTCAAGCCAGGCAGATATAGATTTGTTTTCAAGAAGAATTGAAAAAAAAAGTCTTCAGGAAAGGCAGAAGAACAATACTTGAGTACACATTTGCTGACTACTTCCTCCTTGCTATGGTAGCATGAAGGAAGCAGGAGTTTGAAAGGAGCAGCTTCTGTCAAGTCAGAATGGCAGAGCTGATCTGGAAAGATCTGTTCCAGTTACTGAAAGACAGAAAAAGTACAAAATTTGCTTGCCTTGTCTTCCTTTGTCTTTGAGATGATGTGCAGTTTCAAACACTCTGAAATATCTATAGCAGTGATTACAGAAAAAGTCTCTGAAAATCCTTGTCTGATGGTGGAACATGTGACACATTGCAGCAGAGATCTAATGTTCATCTACTGTGTAGAACAGCATCAACTCCCAAAACGCATCAGTCCTATAGGAGATAGGGTATCGTCTGACAGTGTTCCAGTTCCAGTCAGTCTGAGTCCTCAACATGCAAAACCAGTAGCTTTCCACCTTTATTTAAAGTTGAAAAGAAATTCTTGAGTACCACTGGACTCTTACTTTATATCTCTACGTCAGGTCTAAAATTACCCTTGACTTGCATCATAATTATTGTCAGCTTAGTTCCTCTTCTCAACAGTGTCTTTGTTCTTTCTCTCTTTCTTTCTTTCTTCCTTTCACATCTGGAGCAAGGAATTGGAAAGTTTCTGTCCTCTAAAAGCTGAAAATGACAGTCATTAAAGTGCACAATTATGTGCTTGTAAGCAAAGCAGTAAGATCAGGAGACAGAAGAAGAATGGATGCAAGGAAGTGACAGGAGCACTGTGCAGGCAAACTACCTGAGGCATGGTATTTTGGATGGAGTGTGGCATGGAAAGGAAACTCCTGCACAGTCCCCTCATTCAGTATTTTTTTAAGAAGACACTCTCTCTACTCACACCAAGGAACTTTGTCTATTATTATGCAAAAAGAATTAGAGCCCACATTAAATTATTGGGTGTAACCAGCAAAATTGTAGCAGTCTGCTGTTTGGTACACAGCAGTGGGAAAGAACAAAACAGAAATCCAAACTAACAAAAGAGACCCAAAGTAATTTGGAATCAGCCCTCAGAGCAGGGTGGGCCCCTTGGTGTTTCGGGGCATGGAAGGAAGAAAGCACTTATTTTCAGTCTCGCAGAGCTTGTTGGCAGGCGTTTTGCTTCCGGAGGGCTGTGTAGAAGATAGGAATGAAGGTGTCGAGCAGCAGTTAATATAGCTGGCAATAAGAAGTGTTGCTTCAACAATCTAGGAAAACAGAGAATGATTAACTGTAAGTCAATTAGAGGTAAGACTGCCCTTTGATTTTTTTAGAACCTATTGACTGCATAACTTTTGCAAATGGCTTCCTCACATGCAATTATTTCATTTTGAAACAACAGTATGTCTAAGAATTAGGTAGAAAAAAATCTCCTGATTAAAGGTTCCAGCTTACAGGGACTTATTTGAATGCATATAGCTAGTATGGCAGCCACACGTACCAGTCCTCAGGGCTTACACAAATTGCCCAGCTGTGATGCTGCCATCTAGAAAGAACAGTACTGTTCATGTTGTAATTACCTTTGGAATTGCCATTGTGAAAAGCAGTTTTTCAGTGCTGTTTTTTCCAGAACACCTTTCTTTCGTTTGACTGACTACAATCATGAAGTCATCCCGACAGCCTCCAAAGGTCAGCACAGAGGAATATGAGTAAGAAACCTTCAAGTGCTGTAGACAACAGAAAGTTTGAAAGAGTCATAGTTCTGTAAAAGAAAAAATGGCCACCTTAAACTAACCTTTGCTACATCTTGCAAGAACACCAGATCTTCAGCAGCAATAGGCAGCACAAATAATGAGCTATAGGAAATAGCTGGTAGGGGAAGCTCAAGTGAGAACTGCATTTCTAGTTTTCTCCTAGCTTGCTCAATGCCTCCCTGCTTCAGAGCAACAGTCCTAACTTTCTTGTATCTCAGATGGTGTTAGTAAAGCACGCACCACTGAGATTTTGCAAGATGTCTGAGTGTGTTTACTGCTCATCAATGAGGCAGTTAGCTGTTCCATGAAACCCTACCTTGCACTGTAGCTGTAATTTTCCTCTGTTTATGTAGCGTCCAAACATAGTACTGACTTCCCTCATCTCTGACTTCTACAAATTAACTTCTGGATCCACTTGAAGTTAAAGACAAACTTTCAGTGACTTTAAGTGGACTCAAGGGACTGTTTTTCTGTGGGAGGCAAGTTATTTTGCTTCAGTGTTCCTCACCCATACCATAGTGTTATAATCCAGTATGCTGATACCATCTTCGTTCACAGCTATCCAGACTGGAGAGTCTTCTAATGAGGAAGGCAAAATAGGCTAGAGAGAAAGAAAATGAGTTTAGATATTTTTTTACCACCACACAAGTATGTTTCTGACATAAATCTTGGTGTTAATGATAAAGTGAAGATCAGAGAGAATCCCATAGGCTTACTGGTCTGACCTGGTTTAATTTTTAAGAGGATTTCTCTAAAAAATGGGAATAACTTTCAGATTTACATAGAATTTTGGGACTACTGGCACGAGGTGCAATGACAATGATGGCTTGAGATTAATTAAATTCCACCAGTGTAGTTAAAGCTGAAGCAAGTGCTAGGACAGAGCAACAAAACAGCAGTTTTGCTCTGCCCTGATTCTTACACTGCTTTCATCAGGCAGGCGGGCAGTGAAGCCTGTTGGTTTCTGTAATACCAGTACACCCGGTACCATCACATCAAAGCAGTCTTCTGTCTTACAGATTTTGACAAATATGCATCAATTTTCTGCTAAAAGATGAGCTATGTGCTATGGCCAATGCCACCAGTCTTCCCTGGGAAAGTGCTATTACTTGGGCTAAAGCTATAGTCTTTGCCATTCAGCTATTGAAAAGTTATAAAATATGTCAATCACCAGAAATATCAACATTAATTAAACTCTATGTGGAACTATTCTATATTCCAGTTCTTCTGTGGTAACCTCAAGGACAAGTAACACCTTCTGCTTTTACTCCTGACAGTGGAAATAAATGTCTTTTTTAAAACTTCGTGTATATTTATTCAAGAGGTCCCTTTCATCCTTAGACTTTATTCCATAATGATAGTGGCTTTGACTTCAAAGCAAGAGACATGTAACTATGAACAAGACTTATCTCAAGCTTTCAACACAGGAGGTTTCTGCTTGGTTGGGAAGACAGTTGATGCCCAAACAATTTTTCAGAGAGTCACTACGTACTAAAACATCAGTTCAGGCAAGGGCATTAGGTACAGATCCTTAGCCTGTGATGGGCTGAGGGATGGAACAAGCTACTGGGAGAAGCATGCCTTCCAGCTGTCCTTAGCTCTCCTGCTGATGCCTGTGGGCTGGCAGCGTACCCAATACATGCTTGGTTTTCTTTCTGCAACAGGACATTAGCAGTGCTTGACTAGTGTGGCAAGGAAAGCCACACTAGTGCTCTGTGTCAAGTAGAGAACAGGACTGAAAGTACCCATTCTCCTTTTAGCTAGCATCAGCTGCTGGGTGTGGTTTATAGGGGACTCTTCACTTCCACTCCCCTAGTGGTATGTAAATAGTATTTTTTAAACTATCACTGCAGCCTTGATGACTAGGGAAATTCCAGCTTTGGCAAGGTTTATAAGGAGAGCTAGTACTCTGTATAATGATCAACTGATGCAGTCAGGGAACCTTCAGTATTTATTTACTGAATACTAGCAAATCCTAGTGTTTAGAATATATTTCTCTTTCTAAAGTGGCACCTTCTTTCTGGTATGTGGTACCAGACCTGCTCATTCAGAACACAGTATTGTTATTTTTTTTCTCCTTCCAGAAGTAGAAGCACTTTTAACTGTTGTAAACAGATATCACAGATACAGCTCTGCTCAGTTCACTCTCAGGAACAGAAAAAAGCATGTTCCAGTTACCTTAGCAGCAAATATTTTGGTTCCAAAGAAAGGCCATTTCCGGGCCACTGTCAAATAAATTCGAATGCATTCTGGTGGAGAGCATCCCTGCAGCACCATCCACTTTGTTGCCAACTTGTCAGCCAATTGCCTTACAGAAGCCAAGACACATGATAGCATTATTTACTAATGTCTTCCAAGGAAAGGTGAGTCAAACATAATAGTTGATAAATGTACCTCTTATTCCAAAAAGGCCATTCTACACAGCACTAAGGACAGGGCTTTTAGCACTGACAGTTATGAGGGTTGCACAACCTCAGTTTATTTTAGCATTTTCTCTACTTCCATCATTATTTTACTACAAGTATACTGTAATACCCAGGAATCCAAGTCACATATGGATTGCTCACTGGTGTATATATTAAAGAACTGTAGCTACAAACACTCAGGCAGCTGTTATAGTAAAATCCTGTACAGATTACCTTCACATTCAATTATACTCTCACTTTAACATCCTATCTTGTCTGTAGTATGCTCTACGTGGAGTGGCAATATATTAATGCAGTCTTGATTTGGCTCAATAGGGATGGTTTGGCAGCTATCTTGCTACATACAAATGGAATTGCTTCCAAGAGGAGGGAATCATGTTAGTTCCACCACTGCATCCCTAAGTAGTTTTGGATCTGTAAGATGACTGTTTTCTCTCTTTAAAACAGTTAGCTGAGATCCATGGCAGCATCTGAATTATGTACTTGAGTACTGGAGGTCTTTTCATTGTGTGTGAGAATTCCCAAGACAGAACATCAAAAAGCCCAGCCAGAGTATGTTCTACCAGAATTACTGCATGGCCTGAAGCAGCCCATATGTGCTGGCTTTGTGGCTGGTTGCAAATGTTAGGCATCTGGATTCAACTGATACTTGGGGGAAGGGTAAAACAAAAATTCAGAAACAGAATTCATCTTACGCTTAGGATAGGGTTTGTTGGAACTGAGATGCCCAACTTCGGAGTGAAAGGCTTAAACTTCTTGTCTAAGGGAAAATTAGTTGGTGATTAGGCTCTTTTTATAACAGTTAACTGCTATTTTCTTTTAAAGGAACCTTTTCCTGACACTTGGTGGTTTTCTTTAAATTTCTATATCAAATAATCTTCATAGGGTTCCTTCAAACTTCTTAAAGACAGAATTTTGCAAATAAAATTTGTTTTCAGTGCAAAGTATAGAAGAACCAACAGTTTACCTGAGCTGTTCCGAAGTAATGTTTTGCTTGTAGCGTTTGGGGTAGAACTTATCTAAGACCTGGTGGAGAAGGTGCTGCATTTTCGACTGTGATGTTCCCCCAGGACTTGAAGACCCTGGTCGATCCAAGTCGCCATATTCCACCTAAGACAATGTTATAGTTTATAGTGTAACAGAACTATGGGGGCCGGGAGCACAGGAGGGGGCAGTGCAGTAGAACATTCCATGAATTCCCATACTGATAACTCTTGTGTCTATTAGTCATGCCAAAAGACACCACTAGCCTGGGGAATTTTGTCTACAGCATTTACCAGAGTAAATGTATACAACAGAGCAACTACTGAGACATGACTGCCCAGGGAATTCTTTACTGATCTAAGACAATAAAGCAAGATCTTGTTTCAGCTACTTACTGTAGGGAGACACTTCTGTATAACTGCTAAACTTTTGGGGTTATTTTCAATTGGCCAATTAGAACAACAGTGTATTTGTAGTTTGGACAACATTCTCAGTTTCTTCATCTTAATTTACACTGTTTTAATAAATGCCACAACCAGTTTCAGCAAAGTAGGAAACTATTATCCTGCTTATCATGCCCACAACCCATACTGTGTTTTTTATCTGATGAAGTGCTAACGCAAGCCTGGAGATCTAATGGAGGATCCTACACAATGCTCTAAGAGGCAATGTAACAAGAAAAAATTTTACTATTAATAGAATTTTAGTAGTGATACCATTTCCATATGTCTACTAAGGCACTACTAATTGGAGCAGTACTGGGGATACTCCAGCCTCACTGATTCTTTTTCAATATTTGTCTTCAGAAAGAAAGGAGAGACACTCCTATAGCACATTTCTCTACAGCAAGAGGTGTTCTAGCAACATATGTATGCAGGTATAATGTGTTTGGCATGGTACCTCTCAGACTATGTTTGGTAAAAAAAAACCCCAAAACAACAAACACTTTTGATGTAAAAGATAGCTGCTTAGTCAAAGACATTCAGTGCACAGCTGAAGTTCCTGGAGGACAAAAGAGAGGATTTCTGCCCATAACCATACTCACCTGAGCCATCAGAGCTACCATTTCCAGAGCTAATTCCTTATTAACAGGAAACCTTCCATTGGCTATTTCATTGCTGACTTGGAAGGCCAGCAGCAACCGCTCACGGTCTGTCTCACCTTTGGCCTGGCTCCGAAAATATAGCCTAAAATATAGAGAGGATTGTGAAGATAGAAAGATATTGTGAACTGAAAGTAGACATGGAAACTTCAATCAACGTGAGTAAAAATAAGACCGGAGTGATTTTTTTTGCCCTCTTTCTCCAGAGTAAACTTTGGGTATTTCAGGGGTACTGGAACAGAGATTTGGAAGCTGAGGTGCTTCCCTAATGAACAAGATCTGGGCAAGGAGACTCAAACATGCTTTCTATCTTTAGAAGCCATTTGAATTCTGTAAGCCAATCACTTCAAGATAGGGAAGGCTTATTAAACACAGGTAAATTGGTGTTGATTCATCCCCTTCAAGCATAGACAGGCAATATTTAAAATATGGTCTTCTCTGCTTATCACAGAATACAGAGCTACCTCTGCTTTACATGTATAAACTTCTACATAGAGGTCTTGTAGACTTGTAATTTTTACCAGCTTTGGTTTGACCACTTACACCGCTATTCTTATTTTAAAAAGTCTTCAGTTTGCTTCAGCAGGAAGAAGATGACCCAATTAGCAGCCTTTATTTCAAAAAATGAAGAATCATTCTTGTAAGTGAAAGCTTCCAACTGTTTTTATTCCCTTCACACTTGCAATTGTTTGACCCAGTATAGCAAGAAGACTAGTGGAGATTGAAGACACCAACCTGGGGAATGCTTCTCAGAACCTCACGCATGCCTATTTACAGGCCACATCATCTAATTCAAGTACCAGTTTAAAGCTGCATCTTTCTATTCCACAATACTACATATACTCCACAATATACTACTATATATATTCCACAATATAACACAATATAATCATTCCAGTTGGTCAGTTTGTTTTCATTTTAAGACTGACACCACCATTAGGACCATATTGACCTTACACATGTCTCCTCAGAGTCCCTGGTGTTAGAACAGCCCAACCTTGGAAAGACCTTATTAAAACATCCTTGTGTCCAGTCTAGGCATGTTCCAGTCCAACAAAATACCACAAAGTTTCATCCCTGAAACAAATACTGCCTTCTAGGCCAAAAGCAATTAACTTCTGCTTCCACCTCTGTTATACCAAAGGTGACAGAAATCTCTTTCCACCATTACAGTCAACAAGATCTTCATACGTTGTCCTGGGTTCAGCAGTAGCAGTCATTTTTCTCCTTCTTAGTAGCTGGTGCAGTGCTGTGTTTTTGACTTTCAGCCTGGGAGCAGCACTGATAACATCAATGTTTTTAGTTGTTGCTCAGTAATGTTTACTCTGACCAAGGACTTTTTGAGTCTCATGCTCTGCCAGGGAGGAGGGGAAGCCAGGAGGAAGCAGAGACAGGACACCTAACCCAACCCAGCCAAATAGGTATTCCAAACCACAGCACATCATGCCCAGTATATAAACTGGGGGCAGTTACTTGGAAGGGTTAGATCACTGCTCGGGTCGGGCTGGGTATCAGTCAAGAGGTGGTGAGCAGTTGTATTCTCTTCCCTTGTTATTTCCTTTATCATTATTATTATTGGTGGTGGCAGTAGTGGGTTTGTATTATACCTTAGTTACTGGACTGTTCTTATCTCAGCCTGTGGGAGTTATATTATTTTGGGAGTGGGGAGGAGGAAAGGTGGGGAGTGAGCGAGTGGCTGCGTTGTTCTGGGTTGCCAGCTGGGCTTAAACCATGACATATATTCAATACAGAACTTTATCTCTTTTTGATTTTTGGGTGGTCTTTGTTTCACCTGAAAAGAGAATTCACATGCAGAAAGCCATTTCTTGTTCTTGTATACAGTTCTCCATTCACTACAATTCAGAATTCATGTCTGTGTTAGAAACTATGAACTTGTTCCAATTTTTGGTTTAGATCTTTGTCCCGTACTTCCCTTCTGTACCATCTCTCATCACCTAACTTGTAACATTCCTTTCTTTATAAAGTCTGGGCACTGCTACTACATGTCTCTTCTACAGCTCAAGCTATTAAGAGTATTGTTCTTATATCTTTTTCATCTTTGTGATTCTTCACTGAATTGCAAGTTTCAGCATATTTGTTGTCACTGGTGATTTTTCCCTCAGGTCTCTCCTCCTCTCACCTAACACACATTATTTAATTACACTTTAGGATCTAGGCAAATTAAATTGTGCCAAGTATGTCTTATTGTGCTACAGCTACTTGTTAACTATTTTAAGTCTCTTCTGCTATTGCAAAGTGGCTTTGGTTTTACTTTCAGGCCACATGCCTTCTTTCATACATGTACTACACACAAAAGTCATCACATCTCATGTAGGATTTGAACCCATCTTAACTAAAATAGTTTTGGTACTAACAGTACTATAAATTACTGGACATATACAGAGATATATGCAGTCTAGAAATGTTTGATTAACAACAGTAGTGAGGACAACCAACAAAGCACAGTACCTGTTCTTATAGGTCAACTTCACAATTCTTGTGCCACCTTCATATTTCCCGGGATGCAATTCTTTTAAAGCTTGTTCCCATTTAGAAATGACATCACAGATCTTTAAATAAAATATTATGGAGAAAGGAGAGATAAACTGAGGTGAAATGTATAGTCAAGGTTTGAGGGGAAAGTACGTAAAAAAGGTGTTGTGGAACACAGTAGATAAACAAACAGACTGGATCAGTATAAACAACCAAAAGTGACAAGCAATTCCTTTTTCCGTTACACAGTATGTAATAATTAAAACATTCCAATTGAAAACTCCAGCTCTAATCTGCAGGGAACCACGTGTAAATGAATTCTGGTCTCATAGCAATCCCGTGGTTATGTCTATGTTAGCATGCAGCAAACCCCAGGAGGAGATCTGCACGGTGAAACACCTAAGACTCTATGCCGGAGTGTATGAGTTTCAAAGTGTTTTCCTTTGGAATAGTATCAGTCTGACAAAATGGCCTGAAAGCTTCCTATGTTGGATCACATCTTCCAGTTCATGCTTCATGTGAAAAGAATCCATTTCATGCTTTCTGAAGTTGCTCCTTGATGTGAATCAAATCATGGTTAACAGGAATGATTGGTAGGTTTGCTTCAGAGTGTCCCCCTGAGCCAAACTAAAGGACTAATGTATCTTCTGCATAGCAACTGCTGACATGCATGGCTAAACCAAACACCTTTGGATGTGAATGCCCAAACTTTGGGAACATTTGGTCCTAGATTCCAACTTTGTAACTCAGATATATTTTTAGTAATAGCATGGTTGATTTCTTTGGTTTCATTCAGCTCCTACTGATTATTCCATTCCTTTTACATGTTGCCTAATAAAGGCCTCAACTTCTCTTTTGATAGCATCTCGATATAAGGAATGTTAACATAATAAGCCACATGAAATATATAATCAGATAAGCTAATCCTCTCTTAAGAAGCTACTGAGGTTGCCTTTGCAAGTAAATAATAACCAGTTAATATCCTGTAAAAGGGATGCCTTTGATAATCTCAACTCCTTCATTTACTCTAAATCTACTCTCTCCAAACAGTTGTTCAGCTACCAGAAAAGCTCCAGATTATCTGATCTGTATCAGGCCATGAAAGAGAAATATATTATTTGGCACCCCCTGTGGTAGTGTCCTCTTCCAACCATCTAATTAAAAGTTACTGGTATCTTCTCCCTCTGTTGCCCAATGTGAAATTTTGTACTGGGTAAAACGATGTTCCTCACCAGGTATCAGGGACTCTTCAAAGTTGTCAGTTTGAATGTGACAACAAACATTATCCGTATGACACCCGTATGACAAATCATTCTCCCAGATTTGTTCCAAAATCTGATGTGTTTCATTCCTGGCTAGCCTGCTCACTTAAGGCAGTCATCTGTCCACAGTGTGGGTAAAAATCTCCATATGAAAGACAGATGTTAATTCTCTATCTGCTTTCCTTTTCTCTTGATGTGAGCCACTCCTCTGTTTTTTTAAAGTGAAGGCTTAATCAGTAAAGAGCTTTCTTCCCTAAGTACACCCATTGACAATGAAAGCTTTATTTATCCCGAGATAGCAAGGAGATACTTCATAAATACAACATATGGGATCCATATAGACATGCCAAGAGACTCACAGCCTAACATAAATTTGTCTCAATTAGGAGTGTCACATTTGATGTTAGTTGTAATATCTGGCCATGTTAGCTAGCTCAGTTATGTTTTAATTTTGTAGTCAAGACAAATGAAAACTTGTATTTGTGCTAAAATCTGACTTTTCAAAAAATGACTAATTTATCACCTACTAAACAGAATATACTTCATCTTAACTAGTATATCAGACTAGACATATAATTACAGAATCACAGAATCATTTAGGTTGGAAAAGACCTTTAAGATCATTGAGTCCAAGTGTTAACTGAGTACTGCCAAGTCCACCACTAAACCATGTCCCTAAGCACCACATCTACATATCTTTTAAATACCTCCAGGAATGGTGACTCAACCACTTCCCTAGACAGCCTGTTCCAATGCTTAACAACACTTTCACTGAAAAATTTTTTTCCTAATATCCAGACTAAACCTCCTCTGTTGAAACTTGAGGTCATATCCTCTTGTCCTATCACTTGTTACTTGGGAAAAGAGACCAACACCCATCTCACTACAACCTCCTTTCAGGTAGTTATAAGTAAGCACTTAAGGTCTCCCTTGAGCCTCCTCTTCTTCAGGCTAAACAACCCCAGTTCCTCCAACTCTCCCATGTAGAACTTGTGCTGTATGTAAACCGTTCACCAGCTTTATCGCCCTCTTCTGGACGTGCTCCAGCACCTCAATGCATTTCTCGCGGTGAAGGGCCCAGAACTGACCTCAGTATTTGAGGTGCCGCCTCACCAGGGCTGAGTACAGGGGGATGATCACTGCCCTGGCCCTGCTGGCCAGAGTTTCTGATACAGGCCAGGATGATGCTGTTGGCCTTCTTGGCTGCCTGGACACAAGTGGCTCCTGTTCAACCAGCTGTCAAACAGTACCTCTCCCCCCCTCCCCGATATTTTTCTGCCAGGCAGCTCTCTAGCCACTCTTCCCCAAGCCTGTAGCATTGCATGGGTTGCTGTGGCTTAAGTGCATAATTAATATCTCATCTTTGAACACTAATCTAGATAGACAATACCAAAGTGTATTTGCTCATGCTGCATTAAGAAAAATGTATTAGCCATTTAGCAGCTCTTCAAAGATGTATGCAGGATGTAGCAGAGGGGAAAAAAAATTACCTTCATGTTACCCTGCAGACAATGTTCCAAATTTCTGCCAGAAGGATCATCTGTGAACAGAGAAAATCCCATGTGGGATGGTTTCCTCATTCCTGTCTCCTGGTTCAGTCGCTGGATGAATTCATCAACTGTTGAGGAACCATCAAAACCTACAACCTGCAATGAAAGAGGAGTCGGTTGATGATAGCTTTCAAGAAACATGACATTGATGGATATCACAACTACTGAAGCCTGGTTTCCTACAGAATGGTGTCTGAGGATTGACTGTCAGCTCCAGTGACAGCACTTGCATATTGTCTCCTCTCACATTGCATTCTTTCTCATACTGTGAAACTCGTGACATCTCTCCCTTTTCCCCAGCTACCTCTTCTTTCTATGACCTGTAAAGCTGAGGCTGGATTCCCTTCATTTTCTCAGGAAAAAAATGGCTAAAATGGCAAGAAGGAAAAATAGCATCTATCTCCCAACATCTGATACATGCAACACCACAGTGCCACCCGCATGAAGGAGGCAGGTTATGATACAGGCCTCTAGTGCCCAGAAGAAAGGCAGCTGTGGTGGCTCACCTGGTAGGTTCCGTTCATGAAGTGCACTGGGATGCTGAAGGGGAGTGAGTGGTGGTAGGGATTTCTCAGCAGGATGGACACGATCTCCATCCGGGAGGGTTTGGCTTCCCGCTCACCAGTCTGCACAGTGCGGTCTACTGATCTCTGGCAGTAGATGGCATACTTGCCTATTTCACTCCTAGGTGAAGATGTGGAAAAAAGCCACAAACATGCTTTAAATGCCATGTCCTCTTCCATTTCCCATGCCATGACAAAGCATTCTTCCCTCAGGCTTTTGCTCAAGCAAAGATACATCTCTATGCAGACATCCTCATTCATCTCAACAGACTAACAGTTCAAGTGAAAAGCTACAAAACAAACCCCAACTCCAAGGATCTGTAAAATTAAGGTAGACAGTGGACTCCCTAGGAAGTGCAAGAGCATTCCCTGCTCCTGGATGGACTGGACATAGTATAGGAATACCCTCTTCTGTACCCTGTTGCCATCATAGTATCCATTAAACCAAGATCAGTTTACCCTCCAACTCGTCATCATACCAGCAGAACTTAGTTACTATCATGTTAAGTCCTGGTAAGTATTAATAATAAGTTGTAATGCATTGGTCTCACAGGATATAAATTGTGTTTATCAACTTACATAGTTATAAAAATTCTAAGTTTCCATGTATTGATCTTATCTGCCAATCAAGAGACTCAGAGATTCAAAGCAGGCTCAGGTTTGTTGGTAGTGCAACACAGCATAGGGATAGTCGCCAATATAATCAGTTTACCGTCTACTGCCAAAAGAGCTGCAATGAACAGCACCAAAAGGATGTAAGTGTCTCTAAAGCCAGGCACCTACACCTTTTGCAAAAATGTTTAGAATGAATATACTGAGTAAGTTCTGAAATTGAAGGACTTAATATGAATTTATAACTGTGCTATCACTCTGCAGGGGAAATTCATTTCATTCAAGATGCCTTCAGAAGCTCAGTACATGATTAAATCTCCAGTTAAATCCCTCCAAGCAATATGGAAGTCAGGAGCTCTAGCTTTTTATATATTTTACACATTGCTCACCTCCCCAGTAATTCATTTACACAATTTTCAAATTGAAAATCTTGCTTTGATGAGAAGCTGTTGTGTCTGGCTTCCAAATGCTCCTGAGCCTTGTGTCTTCTAACCTAGAACTGTACCCCACTGTTCTTCCTGTCTTAGAGACCAGGTGTATACTCTAAGGTCACCTTTCCTGACAAACAATAGCTAGAATGAAGATCTAGTGTAAATCTAGACCACAGGCATTACGCAGTGTAAACATTCTAGTGTACTGTTTGCTGTATTGAAACAGTGGAAGCCTGTCTATTTAACTGGTCAAGAAACAGCCATACGCTCCACCTAAAGAGACACAAGTCTAAAGCTAAGTAGAAGGACCTAAGTCCTATTTAGCAACTGCTCTAAATATAACCTAAACTGATGAATATAAGCACAGTTTGCTGATATTTTGTATGCTTTGGTGTGGTTTTTTTTTCCTAGCCCTAATATTGTTTCATAGCTGGATTGTATACATACATTTCCTCTTCTCTTCTACTTAATTTATTATAAAGGTACTCTGAGGCTAAGAACCTGGCAGACCAAGTTCTGCCTGAAACTGATGTAAACCAATTTCACAGACCCCAGCTCATCCTTATGAAATTTAATAGTCCCTAACAGTAGAGTAGCTCCACTGCTGAGTTTGTGAGAATGGGCTCCTTTGAAGAGCTGGTAATGAACAAGTTTTAAGAGCTGGTTTCTATACTAGCCAAAAGACCCCCAACATGTTGCCTTAACCAGTGGAGAGAGAGCCTGAACATCAAGGAGTACCTGATATTTGTATTTTTGCATCTGAGACAACATAGCAAATGTGAGGCAGCATATAAGAAAATAGAAAAAACTTGATAGGAGTACAGAGATTTCCTTCGTAATACCTGACTTTCAACTGAGTTCCAAGGAAGACTGCTAATTGAATAGAAATATTTGTTTGAAATAAACCACTCTTTTACCTATATCTTAGCAACAGTATATTGTTACAACAGACAATTAGACATCTCCAGCTGTGACCTCCCAGCCAAGGGCACAGGGAGACTTGCTGAAGACCAGATCACCATAGAAACAAAGAGCACAGCATGAACACGGAGAAACAACTTCTGCCTTGCAGTAGATCTTGGACTGTTTTCTTACAAGGAAAGTGTTAGATGCCAAAGAGCTAACAGAAAACAGTACTAGCATGTATTTCAGGTTTGTTAATCTTTCCTACTTTTTATAATGTTCTCTGCCTCACTTCTGTCAGTATGCCTAATAACCTGGCAGCAGAGTGTAATTACCTGAAATTCTAATAGTTAATTCTAAATAATTACTTTGGTTTTTCTGTTAATAAAAGAAAGAATCTGCATCAGCAAAAAAACCTCCCTACATAGCTCTACTTATATCTGCAGAAAGTTCTTTTGCTAGTGTAAGCTGCACAGTTTTGTGAACTGGATTAACATAAACAACAAAATAACGTGAATGATTGAAAGGGCACCATACAATCTGGAAGCTTCTCTTGCCTCCCTCAACTTACTGCTGCATGTGTGTGTTACAAAATTGCTTCTATCTTTATCCACAGTGAACACAAAAGGCAATCAGCTTAGCAGAAGAAAATGCTCTTACAGTCTTTACCTGGGGTCAGCATGTCGCTGCAAGTGCTGTTTGACGTACCAGAGGAAGTGATGTTGAGGCAGGAATAGAGGAGCGCACAAAGCCAGGAGTTGCCAGCACTGTGAACATAAAACTGGACATCATTCTTGTTCTGTACTTCTTGCCTGTTGTCTTTCACAGAATACTGCAACCAAAATGTTGGATGGTGTCTAGCACTTTTGGGAGCAACCATTTTAGACATGTGGTTCAAAATGCTTCAAAGGGAAGTGATGGTCAGAGGACAGACTGTTCTTTTTAATTATTTTTTCCCTATTTGTAACTGCAGAACATAGCAAAGAATACACTGGTGAATTTTTATTTAAATTAGACCCATTATTGTTCAGCCAGATTTTATTTTCTCATTTGAATTGGGAATATTATAATCAAGTATGTACATTCATGCTGCAACTTACTGATTTACCCAATAATTATAGTGAAAAAATCAGATTTCATGATTAATAGTAGTATTAATGATTTGCATGCTGATGATTAATTAAAATAGAAAAAAAAATTAATAACATGTGACAATTACAGCTAGCCAACATGACCTATGAATTTTGATTCTGAATATGGTCCAAATAGATCATTTGCAACTGGTAAATTGTTAAATTCGAACTAAAATTTATTTTGCAAGTAGGTTACAATTGCTATGTTTTTCTTCACACATCAGTGCCGAGATTCTCTTTCCTCCAACACACCTTTAGCACAGTTTTATGAGAACAAGTCTCATGGCTGGTTATTAAATAAAAAGCATTTATAGAGTGGAAGTGACAAAAGGGAAACTGACCTGAATGATTGAGTGGTTCTGGGGTTGTCGGCAGCTGGTCTGTTTAACAAGCTGACAGTAAATTTCATTCTGCAGCTCAGTATGTGTCAAGCAGACCTGCAGTGCTGTCTGGGCGAGTGACACATGGTAATCAATAGAGGGTGCCTCCACAGGGACATTGATGAACAGCTGACAGGACTGTAAAAGAGTGGAAATTAGTCAACAGAATACAGCCATTCTCCTCTGGTACTTTCCAGACCAGGTTCTCCAGATGTATTACAATTAAATCTTCTAAATAACCTTAAGAGGAGGGAGGAGAATAAGCACTTCATTCCCATCCTTCTCTTTTAGTTGCGGCAACTAGAAAATTCATTCAACCTCCCCCAGCCTGAGGAGTTCACAAGTCAGCAAGAGACTTGAGGGGAAAGCGTGCTTCCTGTCTTCCATGCCTGTGCTTTACCTTGCTAAGATTGTCCAGTCTTACTGTTGATCTTACACTTACAGAATGCAAAAATCACATCTCCAATGGCTTCACCATTGATCTTACTGACACAACTGAGTTTGCTAGTAAATTGTTTGTTTCCTTCAATCCAACTATTAGAGAGGAAAGGGGAAGATACAGCTAACTTTGAAGTGTAAAGCCTATGGGGGATATTGCTTCTAAACCTAGGTTCCATACAAGTAAAAGTTAAACCTCCAGAGGATCAATGACACCTAATACCTAACGGTCCTATTATAACTAAATGACCCAGCAGGCTTGTCTAAATCAACCAATGGTGGCAGTAACTGTTGTGAGAAACAACAGGAGCAAATAATGTTGCTGTCAGAACGGAGCAAAATAATTGAAACCCATCAATGTCTGTTTAAATACCTTAAAAAGCTTCAGAGCTTCAGTCTGTAGAGCTTCTGAAGGCAGAGTGGTGAGGGATGTCTGCAACCCGTCTTTACTGTAGCACAACATAGGATGTTTCCACAGAGGACAATCTGAGGTAGCAGATGGGCAAAAAATGCTGGGTCAGAAAGAGCAGGTAACAGTGTCCATGTTGAAAAGGAGCCCTGATGAAATGGCAAAGCACCCAAGAAAGTAGTACTGAGATAGGCCACATTTATCTTTGGTGCCACTTCACTGACTTCAGCAAAGCCTGCCATGAACAGGGAGTCACCAGCAGTAATAGCCATCAGAAGTATTGCCATTTTCAATCCTGTTATGTCAGAGCTTCTCATCAGCTGGATTCTAGTGAGCTCTGCATTCAATCAAGAGACAAACTCTGCCAGAGCAGCTGCCTGTAATGGGGATCTTTGTTAGTGCAAGTCACTATTCAATAGTAAGCAAGGGTCACATACAGCTCTAGGAATATGAGTGTGCAGGAAAAGAGTATGAAGTACAAATGCATATGTTAATACACATTTAAGAACATGGTGCATAAACATATATGAATGAGAAAGTACCAAAGATAATGAGGAACAGATGAGCATGGATGCAGGTGTGAGGGCTTACATGTGCAGAGGAACAGATGTGTGTATGAGTATATTTAGAGAAGAGAGCATGTGTTTGTATGGTCAAGATTCCCAGGAACGGAAAATCAGCACTGACAATAACAGGAAAAATTAAAACCCCAGTTCTTTAATTTAATTTGAATTAATGTTACAGACATTTCAGATGCTTTGATACATCATGTGACAATGTGATGGACTTAATCTAGTTTCACTACAATACCTGAATCCTCTCTGGAGATGTTATTGTGGAACTATGAGAGGACACTAGATCACATGCTGGTTTACTGCAAATATTCTTTCACCTTTGGCTGGATTAAAACCGGGAATTAAAGTTACCTTTCCTTACGCTTTGCTACCATGGAAAAAAGAGTTTGTGGTTTCTACTTACTAGGGTCTCCCTCTGCATCCAATAGTTTTCCAATGAGTTGTTCATATGATGTGCCCACTGTGGCATTACTGCTACCAGCTGCTACAGTCAGATGATACAGCCAGGTATTCTAAGCATAAAGATGAAAACAATACGGGTCAATTCCTGTTTCCTATAAGGAGGTTCAGTCTGTACACCCCATTTGTTCACTGATACCAAAAAGTTTCTCTCTCCAAACAGACTGCCTTTTATACCTTCTCCTGTTTGGTGCGAATGAGTAAGTATGTGGGACTCTGGTCCTGTGGGTGAATCACCAACGTACAGTGAGATGAGAGAAGTCCTCCACCAGTGGCTTCATAGTCTTCATCAGAGTCACAGGAACGGTCTACTTCTTCCACTTTGGACTCACGCATAAGCAGATGTCCTAGGGGACACTGTAAGGAGGAAAAGCAGTTAGAAAAGTGCAGCTAATCTCCTGGACAGGAAACACTGGGAAAGAAAATCCAGGTCAAAATGTTAGCAGTGCTGTAAAATGTAAGGAATAAACTATAATTCAGTGTTTAACTAATGTAATTATATAATCTTGCATTTCTATAGGATCTCTTTCATCAACTAAAGTACTTATAAGCTATGTTACTATTTCTATTATTTTTCTTGGGAGACCATCTAGAGGTCAGAATGAGAATATGCAAATAAAGAGGTGGCCTTTCCCATAAGGTACTATTTTCTTCTCATTATATTTTGCAGGGTCTTTTCCTTGGGGAAAGGAATTACCTTGTCTTCATGATTTCGATAGTAATAAAAAGTTTTTCCAATCAGTGCACACCAGACCAGCTTAGAGTGACCATGCTTGACCTGTCAGGAGAACAAAGAAATACATGTTTTTAACATCAGCAGTGTTGCTGGAATGATTGTTTAGCATTTGAATTTTAATTCAACTTCCCCTTAAAACCTTGCATATATTATTTGTTCTATGCTAATATGAGCTCCTCTCAAAATATACAGGGCACCACTTCCAAAAGCAGATAATAATTTGATGGGAAATAAATGCTTATGGAAATGGATCTAAGATTTTGTGAAGTATTTTATCAATTCATCACAATCTGTCATGTCTGTATCCTGAAATACAATATTAAGAATGACCTTTTTGAGATTATAAAACCAAATAATTTCATCTCAGCAGGAAGTGACTTATCAACATGTAGTCTAGGGAACTGATTCCTATTGCAGATGAATCAGCTTCAGATGCAGGCTGTCTTTAGCCATCTTTAGATGCTGACCAGAATTACATTTAAAAATTCATAGTAACTTGCTATGCCATTGTACTTTGTTAGTACTAAAGTGCATGCAGTCCATTTTGATGGAAATAAATGCTAATCTATAACCATACAAGCCTGTTTCTTTGAAACTATCCTGTAACACCAAGTTGAGATCAATGAAATGTGACATTTAACAGGATTTCCTGATCATTCATTGTTTTTTTGTTTGTTTCTTTTTTTCCTGGGACATGCTGTGGGTTCTGTTGAAGAAAAGCACACATAACCTAGATATTTGATATTACTATTTGACAAAGTCAGTATCTCTCAGTAGCCTTGTTTGTCTCATTCCTTATCATTTATATTAGTTTTCCCGCCTCTGAAATATAGAAATCTACTACCATTCTCTTTCTTTCCCCACTTTTTTCCCCCAGTATTAAAATACTGATTTCTTACCGACATTTACTGTGCAAACCAAGAAGCTGGTATGCTGTCAATACTGAACTAAACTGAATAAATTAAGCAGTATTTTACCTTGGTGAGCCAACCTTTCACAGTGGGTTTAGCATCACCATGAGGAACACCAACAGGACTGGTCACTTGAACTCTGAGGATACTCTGTAGGACATGAATCCATTCCTCCAGGATATTGGGAGAGTCTGCTGTCAGGAAGTAGGTTCTCTTTTCTGTCATGAGCTGGAAGGAAAAGGAATGAGCCAGTGTAAATATGCACACCTACATAGCTTTTCTTCAGCTGCTGAGTTTCATTGTTCCATACAGATTTTTCTTCTTTTTTTTTTTTTTGGTGGTTCATGAGGCATTTTGGAAAGGGGATGAGAAAAAAGTGAAAGAAACCCAGAAGAATCAAATTCTCATGAGCTGTCCTGCTGTTTCTGTTGGATAGTGTGGCCTTGTCTCCTCTCTTATCTTTTCTTGTTTTTCAGTGCTGCTAATTTTTCATTTTAAAGGTGACTACATAAGTGGTTATTTTTTGCTGCCTTTGCTTTATATTGCATTCTGCCTTCAATGGCTTGTGACTCTGAGAGGAAAGATGCTATGTATTTAATAGTATTAAGCCTTAGCAACTTCAGTTCCATAAGGGCAGAAGGTAGATCACAGGTCAGAAAATGAAAAAAACTTTAATGCTACCTTTATAATGGAATCCTCTACAAAAATTACTTAAAACTGAACCCAGTGATGAGCTAACTTCTAATACTTCAGAAGTTGAATTCTAATAGGAATTCAAGACTTCAGATGCTTCTTCAGATCCTCCAGACATGTGCAAGGTCCTACACCTGGGTTGAAGCAATCCCAGGCACACGTATGGGTTGGGCAGAGAAGAGATTCAGAGCAGCCCTGCGGAGAAGGACTTGGGGGTGTTGGTCAATGAGAAAATGAACATGAGCCAGCTTCAGTGTGTGCTTGCAGCCCAGAAAGCCAACTGTATTCTGGGCTGCATCAGAAGAAGCGTGACCAGCAGGTCAAAGGAGGTGATCCTGCCCCTCTACTCTGCTCTTGTGAGACCTCACTTGGAGTATTGTGTGCAGTTCTGGTGCCCTCAACGTAAAAAGGACATGGAACTGTTGGAACAAGTCCAGAAGAGGGCCATGAGGATGATCAGGGGACTGAAGCACCTTCCATATGAAGACAGGCCAAGAAAATTGGGGCTGTTCAACCTGGAGAAGAGAAGGCTGCATGAAGACCTCATAGCAGCCTTCCAGTATCTGAAGAGGGCCTACAGGGATGCTGGGGATGGACTATTCATTAGGGACTGTAGTGACAGGACAAGGGGTAACGGGTTGAAACTTAAACAGCGGAGGCTTAGATTGGATATAAGGAATAAATTCTTTACTGTGAGGGTGGTGAGGTACTGGAATGGGTTGCCCAGTGAGGCTGTGAATGCTCCATCCCTGGCAGTGTTCAAGGCCAGGTTGGATGAAGCCTTGGGTGGCATGGTTTAGTGTGAGGTGTCCCTGCCCATGGCAGGGGGTTGGAACTCAATGATCTTAAGGTCCTTTCCAACCCTAACTATTCTATGATTCTATGACATGTAAAGTCAGGCTAGCAATCTTGTGAGAGGAATCATTCAGAAAGAGGAGATCCTAGGTGCTACCTTGTTTTATTTGTTACAAAAATCACTTTCTCCCACAAATTTCAAGCTCTCAGTCCTAAACGCAAAAAAGAAAAGTGGTATGGTGTAAAATAAAACAAAAATAAAGGTGAAATTCTTTCAATTTCAAAAAACTCTATTTGGGTGACATTTTAGCTCTTTCCCCATTATCTATTTAACTAACTGCCTGGCTTGTGCCAGGAAACACAGGGGTCAGATAGAAGTTGATATCAATTAATACTGGTATCAATTGGTACATGCAGTACCATCCAGCCTGAAATAAATGCTCTCTCATCCAGCCACTGAGTGAGTGGTTATCTGCAGGATGAAAAAGCAATACTTACCTGAAATGTTTGGGACCCTTCACCTCTGACAATTTGGCACGAGGAATTCAGCTCCATCTGCCCTTGTGGTTTGCGAATAACGTCACTCTGAGGAAAGAAAAGCAAACAACTTTTTCAAAACACATCAGATAGGTCGTAGAGTACTTAAATACAACATAATGTGCACGCTGGAGTCTGCATTAATGAGCTGGAAAGGACAGCTTTTGCCAAGTTGAATATGAGACAGTATGATCCTATTGCAATGATGAAGGAAAAGTTTTCTCAGTAGCAGCAGACAATATAATGAGGTAATGATGACAAGATCTATCTTATGAGGTCCAGACTGGACATCAGAGAAAAACCCAACAAAACAACCAAACCTTTGTCACTTGGAAGGCAATACAACACCAAACAGGTACCAAGAAAGTGGCTGAATTTCCACCTGTGGAAGTTTTCAAGATTCAGCTGGACAAAGCTACAGTTAGTTTGATCTACAGCTAGTGACAGTCCCTCCTCAATGCATCAGTCGGACTCGTCCCTCCCAACCAACAATCTAAATTCTGCATTTTTATGAAATTATTTTTTATATACGTTGGATTAAGCCTTGGGTGATATAGTTTAGTGTGAGGTGTCCCTGCCCATGGCAGGGGGTTGGAACTAGATGATCTTAAGGTCCTTTCCAAACTATTCTATGATTCTATGTATATATCATGTATGTGTAATTTGCTTGTGAATTCTAGTGGATAAACCTACTATCAGAAATAAAGATGCATTGTGCCCTAGGGTGTATTTTTGCCTTGTCAGAATATGACAGCTGAAAAAATAAAGAAGTTGAAAATAAGTCTTCTCAATATTCCTGACTTGTAAGCAAAGATGTGTACATACACAGAAATACTGTGTAATTTATGCAGGTATTGGAGGAAATTGCTGTGACCAGAAGAAAAAAGTATGGAAGGTGAATATCCCTAAATATAATTCTCTGTAATGTAGCTAAGTGCAGCCGAATAATAAAGGCCAACAAGAAATGCATTTTATTGAATATATAAATTTTGAATGCATAATGTTAGGATTTTTAAAATAATGTAACTTCATTTGAAACATTGTGAGTTATAAAGGTTATTTGAAATGGTCTGAATGTAAAAACATGTTCTATCAATATTGTTTCATTTATCAGTGTAAGACAGCATTTTGCATGAAAGTTTATTTTCAGTTTTATCCTTGTTTTCTAATACTTCCATGTCCATGTAAGAGGATGAAAATGAAATAATCCAGCTTTCTTCCCCCTGAAAGCTCTAGTTTTGCTCCAAGACCCCTATGCTATGTATCTGCACCCTCCTCACGTTGTAATGTACTTTTCATTTATTTTCATCTTAAACATGACTAAAGCTGGGCCATGGCATACCTTCTGCTTTTTATCATCAGTACAAAGTTAACTGGTAGGTACCAAGCTTCTGTCCTCCTGACCAACCTTCCATGTCCTGGAAACTGCCACTACAAGGACCTTCCTTGCCTAAGCAGAGACCCACAGTTGAACCTGTGGGTCAGACATAAAGCTCTCTGGCAGGACATTTTGGGTCCACTCTGCCAGTGGTACCAGCCTGGAACTGTTTCTGCAGTCAGCCTTCCCTGTGCCTCCACACAGGAGTAAATCTGACTCACCGGAGACTTGTAGTACATGATTTGCCTGTTTCTCAGAACAAACCATCTTCTCTTCCACATCTTCACCTGGCTGCCCATTTTCAGCAAGTAACCAGATTTCTCCATGGGTTCCTGGAGGGCAAACAGCAAAGGGCAGAGGATGTTATCTTGCATTACTCAAAATACAAATGAAAGAATGCTGAAATCAAGCTCAGACATTTGCTGCATGTCCATCCTTTTCTACTTTACTCTGCTTGATGGGAGTAGCAGCAATCCAAAGTGAATGTTCTCTGCTAAACATGAAAGAGTCCTAGAATATATGTGCAGCTGCAAATACCACATTGTGGTGTTTTAGAAAAGAGGATATCTAAAGATAATTTCATTGATTGTTTCAGGTACTGAAAACTTGTCTTCCTGCCATAACAGTGATCTTCCAAATAAAAATGAAGGCTGGCTCTAAGTCATTAGACTCTTGTTCCTTGTCTGCTTGTTCACTTAAATCAAGACTACAAAATTTAATGCTGCCCATGCTTGAGGTTGGTTTTTTTTAGACCAAAATATTCTATGCTTTCTCCTCTTTCATCTGAATTTTCAAACTTGTTTTGTCACAAAAGTGGAAGACCATCATTAAAGTTGAATATGACTACAGGAAACCAGTACAGGTCATCAGGAAAGAATACAGCCCTTGATGCTTACACTTTTATCTAACTACGTAACAGAAATTGCACCTTTTTCTGCAGCATCAGATAGTATGTTTTGATACCAGCTGGACTAACAGCCCAGTCTGTTAGAGCATCACTTTGCAGGAGATAATATATTGTAGCTATGCTTTTTCTTTTTCAAGAACAAGGCTCTGTTTGCATCCCTACACAGCTGTGAGGTAGCAAGACTTACAGTGCAGATTCCACCATCAGTGGAATAGGAAGATGTTCGCTGTAGCTTGTGTTCTGGCTCTGAATAGTCACCATCCAAGGAGTAGGCATCAGGAGGAATGGCATAATCACTTTCAGAGCTCAGTGAGGACACAGATACACCTGTTCAAAATTAAGGAAATAATGAGAATAATGGCTAGACAGAATACTGCACACTGAAAACCGAGTTCACCATTAAGGCGTTTTTGTTCATGAAGAACAAATCAGATCAGACTTTGGAAATTCAAATCCCAATAACCAAACTTCTGAGACCATTTTTTTCCTTAGGAAGACAAGTAGTGGGAGTGAGTTTTGGATACTGACAGTGTACAGAAATTTCTGCTGAATAAACAAAGAATATGTATTACACACTTACGCATATGTATGTGTACACATGTATCTATAAATCAACAGACTTGTTATCCCAAGCACAGACATGCCGTTTTCAGCTTGCAAACATCCACTATAAAGCATCATGCCCCTCTCATTCTAAGTAAATTCATTCTCAATGACCAACAATGAGGCTTTGCTTTCTGTGAATCTTCCACCACATGGCAGTGTGCAGATACATCACAGCCAATGCATCACAACAAAAGTTAAGACCAGATGAAATGGAATTCTATTTTACTGACTACCAATTGTATTGAAAATTCCATTCACGGATCCAGCTTAACCTTTCCTGCAGTCAGGAATGACTGGCCTAGCCAGGACCCAAATCACCTGATGCCACTCAAAGATAGGATATATTTGCTTACTGATCATGAAGTTATCAGTCAGGGACAGAGACAAAAAACATTTCCTTTAAGGTATCAGTACTAACTTGCTTACAAGGTCAAGTCACAGTAAAAGTACGGATGGCTTTACTAGATATGTGATGAATTTGGGAGATCAATCCTTCCCACAATCTGAGTTTACCAAGTGCTTGGATTAAAAACTATGAGCACTAAAAGCCCAGCTAAGAGGACAGGTTTCTACCGAGTAGCTGTTGATGCCTGCACACATTCTGGGAGAACTCCTTGTTAGCATCACCAAGGCTAAGCATTTGCCTGTCACTGATGATGCTCTTCAGAACATCCTGTCTTACCCGTGAGGACAGAGCTCTGCTCAGTTGCTGCTCAGTAGCAATACTCTGACTTTACCTCTCTTCACTGCTCGAGGGCTGCCCGGCACGCTAGCTCTCCTGTTCTCGGACCCAGCAGCAGAAGTCCTGAAGCTGGCATGGGAACCACAGTCATCATCAGAACCTGAAGACTCATCTAAGAAAGGCACATTGCTGATCTGCACAGCTTTCTGGAAAACAGAACTGTATGGTCAGTGTGTGAGGGAATAGTTTCCCCAGGACAATACTTGCTCAGTAAGGAGACCGAACAATCAGTACACACCCTTCATTTCACAATGCCTTGCCCACTACTGTCCAAGGGCTCCTAATTTCCTCCCATCCTAGTCTGAGAACTTCCAAACTGGACTCTCTAGTCTGATCTGTTTAGGTGTCCTGAGGTTACATCCTCTTGCTCTTCCACAAGCCCCGTGCTTCCCCATAAAGTCTCAAGAGCCCTCTTTCATTTCATTGTTTAGACTACACCCATTATCACCCCTAGCTTTTACTGCCTCACATTGCACACAGCAGCTTCCTGGACTAAAACTTGCTGCAGTGTTCTGTATTCCTAAATACATTTATCATCTGCTACTAATTCTTCATTATTTTGGTATCCAGAACTTCCTCACATTCTCTAATTTCCTTTCCCTCATTGCACAGCTTCATCCCATTCTTTCTCAAATCACTAGCAGCCTTGGACCATGGTTTTCACAACAGGAAAAGTGAGGTAACTCCTTACCCCTTTCAGCGTAGTGTAGACTGGCACTGTGACATTTCTGTAGATGAGACAGGTAAATGGCCCAGAAGCTGAACAAGAGAAACTGGAAACTGGGAAAATTCAGAGAGCAAGAGAGCAAATAATACAAGCTGGTGAAAAGGAGAAAGTTTTAATGAAGAGATACCTGCATGTGTGAAAAAATTTATGTAGCCTCTTGGAACATCAAATAATGGAGAACTGCCACCCTGGACAGTCAGATCAGATGTATCCTCATCCCTTCATTTCTTTATTGTGTCTATCTACAAAATCAAATTTAGCTTGAAAACAGGCAAGAAAATGAAGAAATCTGAACAGCCGGAAACTCAAGTCCCATACTGTCACTACAAACTCCCTCTAAGAATGGATCTTGTCTAGAACTTACAGCAGGTGGAAGTATCATTCACCATGGCCACTTCAGACAACCTCATGCCAGACTTGGCCACAGCATAGATTCGACTCTCCTAGAACAATACCATGAAGAGCAATGGTCAGACAAAAATATGATTCCTGCAGAAAGAAATGCTCATGTCACAGAATCATATTATAATCACACCTTTGGTCAGGAAGGAGGGACCCTCTAAGAAAGATTGCTCTATTCCACCGGATGATGTGTGAATGACATTAGTAAAAATATGCATCTGTGTGTGATTCCCTGAATCACAACAGGTTTGTCTTATAAATGCTACAGAGATTATATCCACATACTTAAACACCTACATGTAATTATCAATAAATTATTATATCACAGCTTGGAAAAGCTGTTTCTTTTCACTTTATTAAACAATGCATTAAAATGAACCAAGAAATCCCCAAAACCAGGACAATTTATTGAGTCACCACCTGAAAAGGATTCTTGTTCTCTGACAGTGGAATGAAAGAAATGCCTGGAGTAAACTTAATAAGCCTATGCCTCAGTTATAATATATGGAGCTTTCACTTTAAAGGATCTCTGAGTGCTTCACAAATAGATAAAAATTCCAAGGAGGGAACCCAAACCTGCAACTAAATGCAATGTTATGACCAAGACATCAACCAGTCTAAAATGGATAAAAATCAAAGCTAGGAATCCTCTTGCTGCTCCTTAAAGCATACTAGCAATCACCATCAGTTAACATACATAATACATATACATGAAAGTCTCTAAGACTGCAAGGTAAAGTACACCAAAAAAAGTACAATACAGAATTGGTATTTTCTGTATGTATATACATGGTGATTTAGAATGAAATATTACATGCCTTTCTTTTTTCCTGAGACACTTCTTATTCAGGGCACATAATATACATTTCTTACTGATTAAGCTATTTAATATGCTATTCATGCTTTAGAAATTGATATACTCAGATACATTAATTTGACTGTGGTCTGAAGACAAAAGAACAGATTTTTCACGTGGTGTTCCTGACTACAATACTGCACTACTTATAAATATTAATAAAACATTTTACAAAAACCCCCAGGAGGGACATTGATGGGTGTTCTCACATATGTTCTCTGAAGTACCCAATACCTTGGGAGTACCCATTTCAAGATGTCCAAGGTCCGACTTCTTGCTAATTTAGCATTGTATAACATTCTTTGTAATTAAAACTGAATATAGTTGCAGCAGAAAAGTTCATCACTTCTCTAATTAAATTTACTTGTCAAACTCAAGTTAGACATTTAGGAGTGTGTGTGGAGCTGAAGCCACCTGTGAAAAATTTATCTTAAAGGACTAGAAGAACCTTACACAGGAAATTTATATCAAAAAAGGAATAGTAGCCAATCTCTGAAATAGGAATGCTAGAATCTAATTTGTTCTAGTATTCACATCTTACTTTGACACTGAAACTATCTGGTCTAGTCCATTCACTTGCATTTATGATCCACTTGTCTTAAACACCTGACAACAGAACTACACATTAACTTTTGATAACCCATAAAGATAAACCACAATGCAGCACCTCCTGACTTTCATTTTTATTCCTGTGTATCATATTATTTTCTTTCACAGATTTCCCACCCTTTCCTCCCCCTTCTTTATAAAGAGGGGGGAAAAAAGAATTAAAAAAATAAATAAAACCCCACAAAAAACACAAAAAAAAACCCGCAAAAAAACCCCACAACTGTCAGTGGTACCAGCATGCCCCGTGATCTGGAACTATCAAACTAGGTGGGTCAGAAATATGACTGATGTCCACATGAAAGAATTGCTTGAGACCAAGAGCTGTTGTAGCGTAACTACTAGACATGACTCAAAGATAAGCAGCACTTCTCAGATTGTTGTCCTTGCATTTCTTACCCATGATGGGAATCTGTGCAGTGGTGGTGTGGGAGGTTTGCCTCCTGGGTCAAGTATGCCAGCCTCAGAATTCACAGCTTTTCTTTGCCCTGCAGATAAGTGGTTCATTTCCTCACCCAGTCCAGCTTCTTCCCTCACTGGGCCACGTTCTGTCTCCATTTTCTCCAGTACCCCATCATCATCATTATCAATGTCTGTCTCCTTCACTTGCCCATGGCAGGCTGGAGAGTTTATGATGGGCTGGAAGGTGCTGGCCTCTAAGCTCATTATGTGATTTAAAGAATTGGTCCCTGGCTGTGGCTGGCTGTAATGTCTTTTGGCTAGTTGGATACTATCTCTTGGAGGAGTTCGTACTTTTGGAAAGGTCATACTACTGCCAAGGTTGCATTCCCTCGCTGGACAGAGGGAATGTGCTGTAACAGCTGATGTTGACACAACCAGAGGTGGCTCAGCATTTTGGAGATGGCCCTCAAGCATGCTCATTATTTCTCCTGAGGAAGAGGAGTCCAGCCGGTGGGAGCGGAACCTGGCACTCAGATCATCAGGGAAGTGTGTGCTGTCCAAAGCCACTTGTTGCAAGGCGCTCACAGCACTACAGTTTCCTTCCAAAGATGACTGGTAAGTCAAAGCCTCAAGGATTCTTGTGGCCTCATCTGGAGAGCCCAGAAATGTGGGATCAGAGCACCCTAACCTGTGTTCAGAACGTACAGCTGTGAATACATCTTTTTCTGTGGAGAGATTCCAGCTTAATGGGTCTGGCATGAGTTTCAGCGTGCTCTGGGAAAGCAGAGATTTATCCTCCCCATCCCCAGTAAAGGTGTCATCAGTAAGGACTATATTTGCTGTAGAGAGGACATGTTTGCTATGTCCTGTCTGACACATCTGTCTGAAACCAGGTGTAAGGAGCACAGTTTTCTCGTCTATCTTTTCAGCAAGAGAGGTCTGTGATGCTCTGGACTTCAGAGGATTACAGCTCCAAAGAGACTCAAAGGGAGGAATGCTGGTCATATCTACAATAGAGAACACATGGTTAGGGCATTTAAATGTTTTACTGTCTAAAAGTACACTTGGTCATGTAAGTTGATCGTGTCAGTTGTATCTGAATAGCACCCAGGCCTGGTTAGGACTGTAAGAACGGAAAGGAGACGGCTGGGCAAAAGTAATTCATCAGTGGTACAAATAATAGTTTAGACAGAAGTTCTGGTCTAGGAGCTTCCTAAAATTTGACAGCAGAAGCTAGAAGGGTACACAGAGAGAAGGTCTACTTGCAAAAATTTCTACACTCTTTCATGAAACATCCACAGCCAACCAGGAGACAGGATGCCGGCCTATGCAAGATTTCAGTCTAACTCAATATAGCAGTTTTTACTCTCACCAACCCAGGATTATATCTCTTCTCTTATAATAGCCATGAGAAGAAAGTACATCTACCCACACCCTACTTTGTCAAAAATCATCTACGTGGCCAGAACATTACTTAGTGTGGCTTTTGACTCCAATAGACCTACAGTGATTTATGCCATCAAATACGCTGGCATGGCTCCTCCCATTCAAAGAAGCTGGATGAAGCTTCCAGCATACATATGGAGAACTTCTTAACCATCACCAAACAGTGAGGTTACTCTCTTTTCAAGAATTTCCCTAGAGTTTTTTGCTATCCTTTTGTGCTATGACTCAAGCACTGATTTTGTCAACAAGTTTTATAAGTTACTTACATGTTTTTGCTGTAAATACTTTTTATTTTTTAGTCTGTGCCTTCAGTTGCTATATTAGCAGATGACAAAAAAAAAAGATGGATCCTAGATTGTCTCCATGATTTTTGGTCTATTCAGAACCTACACTTCATAATTCTACTTTCTTCCTTTCTGTAATTACTAAATTTAAATACTACCTCAGTTCTACAGGTTCTGCTGAATAGCACCTATAGAGTATAAGAAAGTGCAGATAAAACTCTGACTGGCAGAGGATGTTACTTCACTTTATGATTTTGATTGACTCTGGCATTTATAAATTGCCTGACTGAAAAGAACCAAGCCACAAGATGCTTTGGAAATTGCACAGATGGGGCAAGTGTGACTCTACACAGCTATTGCTGATAATGCTGCCGGAATGTCAGACTCTACAGGCGTTGCTTAAACACTAATGGGATTTACAAGGAAGTAGAGACAAACTGAAGACACAAAGTAAAACAGGGAAGGACAAATAGCAGAATAAATCACTGCTGAATGCAGAGAGGATAAACCTGCTCTTGGAAACAGAGTTGAGAAAGTTAACCATGAGAGCCTGACTGTAGCATGTGAGCCACAAGGAACTGAATGTTAACAAAGCTATTCCTAACATACAGTGCTGACATACACAATCCTGGCACACATTTTCCCCTGCCTTGAGGTAAGTCATTAGTGTGGACTGAAAAGAGGCTATTCAATTTAAATATTATTGGTATTTTTGCAGCTTCCTAGATGGGACAGGCGATTAAGCAGAGGAAGCTGTTACTATTAGCATGGCAAGCAAGAAGAGATTTGTCTCTCTGCAGGGGCTTCTGAATTCAGCCTGGCACAGTGAGACTAGCAAGGGATAAGAGGAGAGAGCAGATCTGTTTACTGCCCAGAGTTGGGATCCAGGGAACACTTAATACCAGATTATTAACGCAGCTTACCAGCCATTCTTTTTTTGCAAACAGCCAGAGCCAGAGGGGATGAGGAAAAAGCCAGTCATAAAGTATTTTGCTGGAAACGTGATGGGATTTAGAAGGAATTTTGCCCTATTCCCTTGCTGTTGAGTGATAGGAATGCCAGAAAGACTTCTGCAGGAAAGAAATACCCCTTCCTGCATGACCAGTGAAGTTCTGGAAACTAGCTCATCTTACTGAGACCAAACCAAGTTAATTTAAAAAACAAACAACTCCTCCCAAAACTCAATCAAACAAAACAACACATCACCCTCCCCTCCCCCCACAAAAAAAGAACCCCCAAAATACATTAAAAGCCCCACAAACCAGGAAGGAAATGGTTAAGAGGATTTCTTCCTCAAAATGTGTTGCAATGAAAGGTGCTGATTTTAAGCCCTGGAGACCTAGATTCTCCATCTATTCACCAAGCAACAACCACAAACGCATAAGCACTGTACACAGCTTTCTCCAACCCAACCTAATAGCATGGAAGGACCCAGCTTCTAAAGGCAAGACCAGGCAGCTGCTGCCTCGGCCCATTCATTTCTCAGTTACTCAGCTCACATGCCAACAAAGGTTCTGTGGGGATGATGATAATCTGTATGCAGAGGTAAAGTGAAGTACCTCAGGGACTTCTACTGCTGAAGTGAATTGAGAGTTTTGCTATCTATTTCAAGAGCACTTCTAATTCACAAGCTCAGTGGCCTACTTTACCAGCAAAAGCAGACTCAGAAAAACAGGGACCTGTGTTAATTGCTGCTAAGAGGTAAGAGTTTAGGGCAGGTAAGCAATGATATTCCCATCTTAAAAATGGACCCACTAAGGAACAGAGCACTTCAACTACTTACTGTCACAAGTGCAAATTTCTGACAAAGTTAAGAATACAACCCACAAATGTTAATTTCCACTCTCATGGTGGTTACTAGGCTACAATGCCAGGTGAACACATTTACCTTGCAATGTATCCTGAAGGGCTTCAATTTGCTCTGTCAGCCTCTGATTACAGTTTCTCAGGTGGTAATTTTCTAGCTCAAGCTATGAAACAACAATAATAAAAATTGAAAAATAATGCAAAACTGTGTGTGTGTTCCACTATACAGATCTTCATCTTTATTACATTCAAGTGTCTTAACAGGAAAAGGAATAAAGGATGGGTGAGTCTACCAGTCATAGAATCACAGAATCATAGAATAATGGGGGCTGGAAAGCACCTTAAGATCACCAAGTTCCAATCCCCTTGCCATGGGCAGGGACACCTCACACTAAACCATGTCATCCAAGGCTCTGTCCAACCCAGCCTTGAACATCGCCATCTTAAAATCCCATTCAGCAGCTCCACTAGACAACCCACTTAAACTCTTTGCTGTGCTTTCTCAAACAGTCTTTGTATATACTACTAACACTTCTCAAATACATTTTTAAATTTATTTGCCTGCTGCTGTTTATCATTACCTCCTGTTCCAGAAATAACTGTCATGAAAGAGAATCAAAAAACTATTCCCCTGGAGGAGCATTTTTCACCCTCTCAGCCTGTATGTGGTAAAAGGAGATCCCCTGGATCCAGCGGACCAAAGAAAAAAGAAACAAACACCAAAACATTAAGGTTGCATTTACATTTGCAATTACTGCACAACTGATTCTTTCCAAATTTGCCTTACATCTTTGCTTGAAGGATCTCAGCGTACATTCTTAAATGCAGCAGTGGTACACCCAAAGAGGTTTTTCTCCTGACAAAATAAAAGTTGAAACTGCACCCATGGTGCTGTCTAGAGCAATCCATTTGCAACACAGAAGTGCAAAGTCTTTCAGTTGGCAGTGGTCCCCTTGTGCACGGTCTGCTCCTAAAATCAGGATCTGGTACGACCTTTGTTGTCAGCAAAGACACAGTGTGAATGTATAGTCTTGGATTCACAGCAGGTCACACCAAGTCAGCCCTTGTGTTTCCTCTTTTGTGCTGCATCAGTCAGTAAAGTAGCTGCACCTTAAGTTATCTCACATAGGAAAAGAGAAGCAGCACAGCAGCTTGGTGAATTATCTAGGCAGTCTAATGAGGTTACAAAGTCACATCATAATACAATTACTGCCCACAAAGACTGCTTCTTCCAACTCCAACAAATTCCCTTTCTGGCACAAACTAGGAAATCTACGGCTTTAACTTGGAACAAAAGACCAGACAGGCCTACTCCTAGTTGTAAACTATGTGTCTTTAAAACTGTGTGCTGACCTATTGCTATCTCTGTTTTTCTAGAGCATACTGAATTAGGCCCAGATAGACACAAAGGTCCATGAGATGCATGGGAGGGAGAGGTTAGACGTGAGAAAATGCTGCAAGTAAGAAAACAACGTTAGTGAGAGATGGCAAATTAAGGAAGAGCAAAGGATGTTTCTCTGTCACAGCTGTTTTGTCAGAAAGAAACAGAAACTACACCCAGAGAAAAAAAGGAGAGGCAGAGGAAAGCTAGGTGAAAGCTACCTGTGACCAGTAAATCTTCTTCAGAGACTGCTTTTGCACATTAGTGACTTTACTGTCATTTATAGTTTGCCCATAGCAGTAAATAGCCCTCAGTAAGAGGGACAACTACCCTAGTTCTGCAAGTGTGTAGGGCAAAACAAGCAGAAAGCCTCTGTGGCAGATTGGCTGTCCCCAAACTACTGTCCCACATAGAAGCCCACTGGCAGTGCAGCCACTGAACCTACCTACTCATTGGCAAACCTCACAGCAAGCTAAAGACTCACCTCTCCAAGCTTAAATGTTACCCATTCTTTGATCTTGGCAGCTTTCTCTTGAACAATTTTGGCTTCCTCAGTTCTCAATTGTTTCTGTGCCAAAAAAAGATTAGATATATCAGGAGCATACAACTGTTCTCAATAAGTTACTGCATCAGGAGTGACTTAAATATTGAAGCTTCCATTCCAGATGTAAGAATTAAGACTGTTACTTGGATACTATTACTTAGCTGGCCTCTGAAAAAAATGAATCTCTAAGTTGTCTTACATGGTTCCTGGAGTAAAATTCAGAGGATTGTTTAAAGAGTTTGTTGTAGAATAGCAAAATACAGCTCAGGTAATGATTGCCCACCTGCCACAGTTTCTTTTGAATACAGTCTGCAACTTTTCCTAAGTGTTTTAGGTACATTTGGAATGTTGCTGTTGAGTGTCTGTAGTGTTCCCTCAGCCTACACATACACACATGGTTGGCTGAAGTTATTAAGAAGGGTCTGTGAGTGATTTATAAAACACTGTGATAATCCCAAGCAAAATCCCAAGCAATCTCAAGCAAAAAGGATTCAATCACTGAAAGCACAGGTGTAGAGTGTAGAATTTAAAGGTGGGGGAGATGAAAACCAATATCGACAATGTATCGACAATGTACAGACAATGCACACACAGTATTCTCATTGAGAAATAAAAAAAAAAACAAACCAAAAACAAAAAACACCAAAAATAAAAATAGCGACTTAGAATTAAAAAAAGGTACAAAACTTGACCTTGAAACACTAACACCTGCTGGGAGGTTTTGAGATGGTGTAAGTGGTTGTGTGTTTACATATTCATGAAAACAGGTTCTAGTTCACACAAAAGTGTTATGGGAATACTCTTGGTTTGCACAATGAGTATTTCCCCCCACCCCCCGAGTATCTGCTTGGCCAATATTGCTACAACATAATTTTTGCAGCTGTGTTTTCTCAGCTGCATTGTCTTCCTTTTCTGGGAATTTCCTTTGAAAGATGCTGGATTGATACCTCAGCCACCTGAAGCCTTCTGTTCATCTGCTTTGTGGATTCATCATAAGCAATGTCATTAAAGGTCTGTCTACAAAATGGTTTAAACAACTACAAGGATAAATCAGTCCCAGGATGGAGGGAAGGAAGGCAGATATACTCTGTATGGCACATTCAACCCTAGTTTCTTTAATTCTTCTGATTAATTCTTCTTAATACCTTCTGATAGCAGTTCTGATAGCAGTTGAGAGTTTCCCTGCTAAAAATGTGATGTGAACAAGTTATCAGTAATTATGACAATAAAAATGTCACTGCTTCCACTCCACCTCCCAACTCTCCCACCTCCCGCATTTAAGCTTTCCAAACTGAGGAGTGTAAGTTGACTTAAAGAATACCATATAAATACACAACAGTCAGCAGGAAATTCTCCACATCTTCACAACTCTTAATCACCACATGCTATTCACCACAAATGTACATTTAAAAACACCTATTCAAATACGTTTGCTGACTTTAAAATAGATATTGACAACATTATGGATAGCAGTAACATTTTTAGTTGAGCATAATAAAATAAAAGTAATCAAATCTGATGCTTCAAAAGGAGGACTTACTTAGCTTTCATCCTTGAATATGTCTGTGTTCCTAATCATCAGGTACCAGCCTTTGCTGGAGTCAGAATATTAGCTGTGTCTACTATTAGAATATTAGATGTGCTTACTATGGTCTGACATAAACTGGAACATGTAATGTATGTATCATAGCCCGCGCAATATCCACCACATGGGTAATGCCTTTGAATCCCTAATGACCTGGACTTCTCTCAGATCAAAGACCAAAAGGTAAAAGGATTCATAATATTGCTATGCTACACAGTGAAGTACAATGCCAACATTTTATTTAGGGTCCTAAAGTAGAATAGTGACATGACAACAGCATTGTCACAGAGTTTAGCAAGCTCTGTCTCTAAGCAGAACCAATTCATTTGGGCACAGCATCTGTAGATGCAGTTATTGTGCTTTAAGGTCCTGAAGAAGTTAAGAGATTTGTGTCCCATGGTATTGCGTGGTCTAGACATGACCTCAGTGTTCCCTTCTTAACACTCGGAACTCCATAGCTCTCCCCATCCCACTGAAAACAAATAGGATGCCTACAAGGATCCTTACTGACTTTCCAGCACTGCCACCATCCTATCCCATTCTGAAACTAAACCAATGACCCCGATACACTGTTTCTTCTCTGAAATTTTCAAACTTCAGTTTTCATTTCCTATTTTGCCTCTTGTTCCTAAAATAAGATTTCTACAAGCAGAACATTTTCCACACTCGTGTTTGTTGATTTTAATCAAATCACACCTTGCATTTTTGGGTCAATCAGAATTTCTTCAAATTTGATTGCAAGAGCTGCTTCCATTGTAGCTTGTTCTAAACCCCTTCTTTCTCCTCCAAAATGCAGAAGCTTCATCTACATTCTGCCTGAGCAAGCTGCTCTGGGGAACTGACATGAAGCCTAGAGTACTACAGACTTGATGCAAGACCTCCACACTACACTTGGTCTGAGTAAGTTCAGACAGCTTACTAATCTATTTTGCCCTTGAAACGGGTGACAATTAGTGAAATGTAAAACGTACTCAAATAGCAAAGTACTTTTTGTGTATAATCTTAACAAGCTATTTCCATTTAAAAGTGATTCACTTAACAACATGCAAGAATGCCACATTCCTCAGACCACAGAGCAAGACCTTTACTAGAGCCAAAATACAAGCCCTGCTGTAGGTGTAGCTCCTTCTTTCCACTAATTGAGAATGGAAGGGACTAAGATTTATTCATACTGGAAACCAGCTGCTCTTTTATAGTGAGGACATCTGACAAGAGATGAACTGCACTAAAGGACTGCTTAAGACTGGGAAAAATCTCCTCCCAGAAAGTAGCATATATGGAGTCAGAGATGGGCTACATAATGATTTTGCAGAACAATCTATATGCTAGGAAGTCAGAGAAATACTGTGACCAGACTCCAGCACTACTCCAGTCAGAGTCTCAACACTGACTCAACACCAACATAAGGAAATTCTTTAAGGACACAGACCAACCTAATATAATGAAAAGGGCTACTGAGGCTGAATGCATGTTTTTGTCTAGAAAGAGCAAGGAATAAGAGAATCTTGCACTGAACAGGGCATAATTTTACAGCTGATCTGAAGGCAACTGAGAGGCTAATATGTAATGAAGACATAATCCATACCTTTGAGACATACATTACAGAGTCCCTCCAACTCATGAAAGCTACAGGTCTCCCTGTAGAAAGAAACTTTACCTGTTTTGCTAGCTGTGTCTCCAATCTGTTGATCTGATCTTCCTTTCCTTGCACTGTGCCCATCAGCTCCTGGTATTTCCTGTGCAAAGAGCTGTCTGATTCTCCGGTCTTCAAATTAGCTAGTTTTATATTCTGTTCCATAACTCTGACCTGTGATGACAATCAGAGGGAGATAAAAAAACACCAGAACAATGCAAATGAAAGAGCTACTTGTTTAGTGGTAAGATGCTAAGAGCATTTGTGGGTTTGATATTCTTGGAGTTGGGAAAGGAAGAAAAAGGAAACCCTTTAGGTCACAGTTTATAGTCATATTTGTGAAAAGAACATTGTCCATTCATAAGTAATGCTGAAGCACTAACATGCAAACTGAACCACGAACAGGTAACCACGTTGTGGATTGTGAAATATTTACATGCTATTAGTTAAATACAGGCACTATAGTCTACACAGACATATGTGCAAGGAACACTACATTTTCCTCCTTTGCAATACAGCAATCAGCTTTTTGCCACATTCATTACCGAGGTATACACCACAAAACCCCAGCCATTTGCCTCAGATCAAGATTTTTATAGCAAAGTATGCTACGGAGTGCCTTCCTCCTCCTTTTTCCAGCTTAGAAAATAATTTGGCAACTCCTGGCTTTCTGAGAGGCGTTTTCTCAAGACCTGCTATGGAGTTACCATGCCAGATTTTTTGGAAGCTTTGCCTGTCTTTGAGCTCTTACTACTGCCAATGCTTGTTCATCTCATCTGGAGAATCACCAGTGTAATGCTCCTTCATTGTAGACAAAGTTTCAGTGCACTAAAATCTAGCTGCTGCTAATGCTTTTTGGGTTTTTAGCAGATCTTGTAAAACCTCTGCTTTCTTCAAAACCTGTGTCTCTTGATATGTCAGTGTTTTATCATTACCTCATCCTATTGCAATGGATTATAAGACTTTGTTTCTACGGATTAATGGAATTCCATCAACTTAACTCAAAACTGCTAATTGCAGCATTTGATGATGGCAAAATATCTGGTTCCAAGAGATCCCAGAGAGACTAAACTAGTAAAGAAACCAACTCCAGATACCACTAATTTGGCATGAGTTTAGAACCAGGAAGTCAGAATGCAGGCAATGATCTGAACACTTCACAGTCTGTGCAAGAGTTACTCATGCTTTGTTGAGCAGCCTACACTTCATACTTGCAGAAGCTGTGTTTTGTCCTGCTGTCTGCCTGCATTAGGCAGAGAAGCAAACTGCCTCTTCCTCATACTGAACCAGAAAGGTAGGCGCCCAGTATCCAAGCCAGAAAACTAAGCCTGCTGAGTCGGATATGTTTTCATTGGAGTTTAGGGTGATTATAGTAAAAAGAAATGGCCCCTCCTTTCTGTCTGATGCTCAAATGCTGACTCTGTACTAGAGGCTCAGAGAGGAGACTGCAAACATGTGATTTCCTTAATTGAGGTTGGCAGCTACAGGGAGCCCATTGAATTAACAAATCCAATTCCCCAGGCTCCTGGAGAGAAAGATAAAAAGGGATTTTGCACTTGATGTGGAGCCTTCTCATTTGTCTGCTGCTTCTCATTCATGGTGAATATACTTCTAGGGGAAGGGAATAGTCCTATTCCTATGCTGTCACTTCTTCAGGCTGTCAGACAGCAATGAAGTATTTCTCTAGGAGCACTTATCTCCAGATGTGGATAAGGCTGCTGGAAAGGCAAACTTTGAGGGCTGCTAGTCTTTAGAACTTGCCAACACATGGCTGCAGAACTGCTGGTGGCAGATTAGTGAAGGCAACCCTCACTTCTGCTGGTGGCAGGTGAGTGAAAGCAACCCTCATTTCTCCTGCATCTTCCCAGCAAAGTTCTCCTTTTCTTGCCCATTCTTAGACCTGAATTTGCCTTGCTCTGCATCTGCTCCCTCTTGTCATTGCATCTTATTATGTCATGGATAGCCTACTCCTGTCAGTGAGACATCTGCTAGTATGAAACCTTCTTCATTGGTCTGTGGCAATACCTATATTTCCTGACGATGGTGTCACAATGACAATGTTACCTTTGCCTGTCCTGGCTGCGTGTGGACTTAGTGATATCACTCTCAATAACAACTTATGTTCTTGACTGGCAGTTGCTGATCTAGCATAGGGATCAACAACAGAGTGCCTAGCAACTTTCCTATGTTTAAGCTGGTCAGAAAAAAAATCTTGATGTCAATATGAAACTGGCATTGAATAGTGCATTCTGAAGACAGAATACCTTACCAGGTACTTCAAGTTCTTGGTTCCTAGGCAGTATGATTCCCTGTGCTTATAACACTGCCTATTCAGTCCTTCAGTACTGAAGTAATCTTTGACAGCCATTCTTGGCCATCTTGCATGGCTTTTACTTCTGCACTGAAATCTGTGACTCAGTGCTCAGTCCTGAAGCTCTTGCCCAGCTCATCTCAAACCTTTGAAGGTTCATCTCAAACCTTCCCTTCAGCAGTGGTCTGCAGTGGTCCAGGAGCTTAAAACAGAGACTCATAGAATCATAGAATAGTTAGGGTTGGAAAGGACCTTAAGATCACCTAGTTCCAATCCCCCTGCCATGGGCAGGGACACCTCACACTAAACCATGCCACCCAAGGCTTTGTCCAACCTGGCCTTGAACACTGTCAGGGATGGAGCATTCACAACCTCCCTGGGCAACCCATTCCAGTGCCTCACCACCCTAACAGTAAAGAATTTCTTCCTTATATCCAATCTAACTTCCTTTTTTTAAGTTTTAACCCGTTACCCCTTGTCCTGTCCCTCCCGGCTCTTTTGTTTTTATAATTCTCCTCACAGTACAGGCTGTAACTTTCCCAAAGGCCTGTTATTCCTTACAGCCTGTTCACAAGCTGAAGTCTCTATCTCTCCCCCCTTGTCCATTATTCAAGAAGCATAAAAGGACTATCTTAGACAATATAACTATTTTTAGATGGTTACAGTAATATGCATTATATCCAGCTCTTACCGCCTTTCTCCATTAGGGTCCTGAAGCCAGAGCAGTAATTACAAAAAAGTACAAAACAACTGCTAGGCTTTGCAGATACTCCCTTTCACAGAACCTTCTCCACTTGTAGACAAGTCCTTACCAGTACTCTTTACGTTTTTTTTTTTTGGAGGACCTGCCAGGCAGCTCTACCCCTGTGCTTTAATCCTGAGGTCCAACTTTCCCTTGCTTTACCATAACTGAGCATGTCTATAATGGATAACAGGGCTAAGCGCTGTTGAGAGGCAGATACAAGCTGCTAGTTTTTACTTAGGGTTGAACATATTTAGGCACCTGTTAATAGCTCAAGCTTAAAAACTGTGAAGGAGACCAGAAAAATCCATTCGCCATTGTAAATCAGTGTTTTCCTAGCAGGACACAGCACTGCAGAGTGCTGTCGGTATGCTAGACTGGAGAGAATTTAGAGTAAGCTACTGCTGGGCTTGTACCAAAGCAACCATAAAAGAATCTCTTACCTGTTTCTCTGCATCCTCAGCTCTTTGTTCTGCTTCTACCACTCTCTGTTCCAATTCCTGCATCTTCAGAGCCAGAAGAGGAGGGGAAAGGTGCCAAGAAAGAAAATGAATTAACATCACCTGGAAATTCACCTGTTTTACTCAGGAATCTTCCATTTCTTGTGCAGGTCTACAGATCTTTGGTGTCTTTTGGGTTAAATGGACAGCTTTGACAAGGGGGAATAAAAAAATCCCAGTAAATTCCTTTGACCTTTTCTACCCTTCTGCCCTACTTTGAATTTATCAGAACTGTTTTCTCATTAGTGAGCCTCATCATTCATTACATGGGTCAGAGGAACAGTCTTGACCTCATCTCTACAATTTACACACCATGAGTCCCTTCTAGAAGCCTGTCTACAGCATACCATCCTTTCTTGGGTTTATTTCAGCTAGGATTCATTCACAATGGTAAATAAGAATTAATACATCTTAGAAAGCTCACTGCAGGTTCCCTATGATGCCACATTATAACCAATGAATACTTCCCTTTGGCTTCAAAACACCACAGGTTCATAACTGACAAGATATGTAATAATCTTAATTTTCCTATGCTTCTTTTAATTTTAAAGAGCTTTGCAAACTGACAATTCTGTGATTCTCTACTGATGTTATTGAAGTCCACCACTTGCCCTGCTTCAATGGGACTCGGATTTAAGTCCAGTACTACAAAACCAGTAACACTAACTTTCGTCCACTAATGTGCAACATCTAAGGAATGCTCCAAAAATTTTCCAGCATTTACTTGTGGTTTTTTTCTAATGAAGGAATGACATAGAATCAGCTTCAGAAGATTAAAGAATCATGCTGCAAGCAGAAAACAAACCATAGAATCATAGAACAGTTAGTGTTGGAAAAGATCTTAAAATCATCTAGTTCCAACCCCCCTGCTATGGGCAGGGACACTAAACCATGTCGCCCAAGGCTCTGTCCAACCTGGCCTTGAACACCATCAGGGATGGAGCATTCACAACTTCCCTGGGCAGCCTGTTCAGTGCCTCACCACCCTCACAGTAATGAACTTCTTCTTTATAGCCAATCTAAACTCCCCCTGTTAAATTTTGAACCCATTAGCCCTTATCCTATCACTACAGTCCTTAATGAAAAGCTCAGCTCTGGCATCCTTGTAGGCCCCCTTCAGATACTGGAAGGCTGCTATCAGATGGCAACAAGACAACCCTCCTTTTCATACATACACGTTGATCATAACAGCAGACTGACACCTATCAACAAACATATCAGGAAGGTACAAATATGTAGACAGCTCAATGGTCATATAACTAAAAAGGCCATGCTATAACAAATTCAAACCATGAAGACAAGAAAGTGCCACACTTAGCATGATACCTCCAAGGGTTTGTTTTCTCAGTGAAGTAATCAAGGACACCACAGTCTATGGAGCTTAATATTAAGGACATTTCTTTGGCAGAGGAACAAAGAGATTCCACAGAATATTGCACAGCCAGTCAAAGCTACTCTGACCTAAGGCCTGAGAGTTTCTGAGTCTTGGTAGAGACTGAACTCAAGGCAATCTAACACCAGCAGCAGTGATCTGGGTTATGACACCAGTCTGTGTCCATTAGGAACAGAGATCTACCCATGCATTTATCTATTAGTCTCTAGACAGTCATCACTATAGACAAGTAGCAGCCAAATACATCGGTGAAAGACAGACGCTACATGAAGCCCAAAGACTATCCTCTTAGACTAATAATCTAATCCTCCACAAGGTGGGTGATCTCCATGAAAGACTCAGGTTATTTTAAGAAGGCAACACTTTTCTGACTGAAAAACGCCTTGTTGTCCCAGCCTCACAACAGTCTGCTTTGCATTGCTAGCAGTCCTAGACCCTGATCCGGACAAAGAATGCATGTTGGGACCATTTCTGATCACTTAGAAGTTATGAAATTTCTTGTGCAAGAAGGGTGACCTGACTAAGTTCCAGTCAAATCAATTACTTTTGTCACCATGATCCCTCTGTAGCCTTAAATGAACTTGCACGTTTCTTAACTTCCTGTACTACATTGTTGGGTTGCCCTGCTATGAGCTGTTAAATAACTGCTGTGTTTCTTACGTGCACAAAATGATTACTTGACCTATCCCTGGTGTCAGCATTCTCAGTGGAGCGCATTCAGATTTAATACATCCATGGTTGTAAAGCTCTTTCAAATCCCTCAATGAATTAATAATGATGCTTGGTATTTACATGGGTCCTTTAATTGAAAATGCTTTATAATTTGACAAATGCTACCAAGATCCAGGTCACACAAAACTTAGTGACCAAGCCAACTTCTAGTAACTCTTCTCCCAAACATTAGCCCAGAGAGCTTGTGTAGAGAGAAACAGACCCAGTTGTATAGCAATACTTGCATGAGACAAAGGAGGCTTTTTCCAAATATTCATTGTTTATTATTGAAGTAAGACAGAAACAGGTTAAAAGCTACTCAGAGGGTCCTTCTAAAAGCTGCAAAGATCCTCCTATCAATCATTCACAGAGGCTTTACCTCTCTTGATGGCTCAGAATATGCTGAATAAAACTGAGTGAAAAAAGTTCCTGCATATCTCAGCCTTATTTTCATTCTGTTGTTTCCTTCCAGAGCTCACTTCTAACCAGGTCAACTTGCTGCCAAGGCAACAGTCTGCTATGTTGCTCACCAGCAGAGGAGTATCCTTTTCTTTGTGTGTGTGTACAAGAAAGTCAGAATAGAAACAACTGCATGTTTCCAAAGAGACCAGATCCCTGCTGATGTCCACAACAAGGCAACACCCAGGTGTCTCATACCCCACAGGGGCTCAGCAGGATGGCAGAGCTTTGTCCTGGAGGCCAGGGGCTGGGGTCCCTCTGCTGCATCGACCTGCAGTCAGGCCTCTGCACAGGTTGGGCAGCACTGCTTGACAGCTGAAACTAGGCTACTGCCATGGAAGTTCACACCATGTGAATTAGGGCACTGGCAGTTAAACCATTAGGTTTTAAATTCCTCATGTTCTGAAGAGTGATCTAGATTATTCAATTTAAACGGATTTTAAAAATCTGAAGTATTTAAACTGTTAGCACATACTGTAATACCAATGCCAGGCATCAGTGTTTAGGGTATTTTGTGAGTTAAAATAGTAAAATATACTTTTTAAATCATAAAATCAGTTATAAAGACAACTTTAAAATAATGTAGGGGATCAGGTTTGCAGATTTGTCAACCAGTAGCTTCCAGACCCCAGAGACAACTATGCTGGTGAGCAAGTATCACACCACTGCTGCCATTGCTCTTCACTTTCACTAGCAAAACCACTTTTTTATTATTTATTACTATTATTAATTTATTATTGTTATTATTTTATTATTTTCCTGTTGCTGCAAACAATATCAGAGGATCTCGGGGGCAACGCTCACCACAGGTTGGCAACACAGCTTCAAACAGTGCCCACTTCACATTTTTCACAATCTTTATCCCTGCCCAATCAAATAACCTCTGCAGTACTCTTTCAAATAAGGCCAAATATCTTCATTCTCACAGCTAGAACTGTAAGAAAAAAACTGGAAAAAAAAACCCCGCAGTTGCTATAAAATCTATGATAGAAATTGCTGGAGTTGACATCACTATGCAGATCACATGCATCTCCTTCAGGTCAGCACCACTGCCCATCTGAGAGGGAGCAGGATGCAGTGTGGGCCAGAGTCCCAGTTGCTGAGACTGCTGGGGAGTCTAGTGATGACCGAGGACAAGTGAAGGAGGGTCTGTGAACAAGTCATTGCACACCAGTCAGGAATATGAAGCACAGGACACTTCAACTGTAGTGTTCAGCACAAGCATTGTGTGCTCTGGTGCCTCAGGAGAGCCTGCCAGAGCTGCCCCACAGTCCCCACGGCTCTCCCCTTCCCACATGACATTTAGAGTAGGGAACTTCAAACCTGCTAGCTCTTTATCCTTTGAGAAAGCCTAGGACAGTGGTGAACAAGTAGTTACAGAGTTATCTGATCACCAAACCAAGCTGCTCCTTAATCTTAATGAAGGGAACATCGCTTTGCTGAATGAATGAAAGGCTGGATTAACAGCAGTCAGGTCATTCCTTGAGAAGACCCCTGAAGCAGTTGAAAATTTCATTCTCTACCATCATCCACAAACCTTCCGAAAGAGACAGTCAAAAGATCTTTCAAAAGAAAAAGAAGATTTTTTTCTTTCCAAAAAGAAAGTTTGGTAGGTGGCTTTGTTTTATGTGGAGGCAGTCAGAAAGTTTCTCAATGCAGAAGTCAATAAAGCACAAGCAGAGTATTGCACATAAGTACTGGTCATCTTCACTAGAGCTGTGCCACATCTACACATGATTTTTTAATGTACGTTTATCTAAATATACTTCACAACCACTTTCAGTGCTTCCCAAGGTAAGTAATCACTAAGGCTCATCTCAGAAGCTACCCTGAAAAAATGTTCTTAGAATTGCATTTCTTAAAATATGAATAGTGCAATGTATGTCTGATGCAGTATAAGGGCATTATTGGAAACATAACAGTGAAAGCAAGGATGAAGATTGCTCCACTGTGAAGCAGATACAGTTTGGATGTTTTTACATCCAAAATCAACCAACAACAATATATACATAAAAGTTACATAATACAAAATGGAGCAGAAGTGAGTTTAGAACACACCTTTCATCAGGTACAGATTAAAAGCATTTGGAGTAAACCGCAGTCGGTTGTAAAGATTTCAACTTCATTAGCAAACTGTGACTGAAAGAAACTCTTTCAGTCTTAGTGTTGGAAAGTTCTCACTTCCCAACAGTAATTGAGTATCTGAGCAGCCTTGGACTGACTGTGATAATTTAAGCCAAATTTTGAAAGAAGGAACCCCACAGCAACCTAAAAAAAATCGGGTTCTGTGCAAATTAGAGGTTAATAAAAAAAGCTTTAATTTAAGTTGAAAAAATAACTGAATTTAAAGTAAAGAAAAAACCTCACCAAAAATACAATAATGATGAAAAAAAAAACCCCACCACAAAACCCCACCAAACTAAACCTACCCAACAAACCCCTCTCAAATCTTTGGCAGTCCTCTCCCCTAGAACTGCAGATCAGTTCAATTAGCACACTTGAAAGAGATTAGTAGGAGATGCCTACAAAACCACAGATGCCATTAAATTTCCCAACATCCAGATCTCAATATCTCAGTCCTGCTTTTCAGCATTCCCAGAGTGTTTTGTATGGATATGCAATGTTATTCTAACACTATGACAGTACACGTACTCCTGTCCAGCCTTTCAGCGTTACAGAATAATTTGCACTAATGTAAGCTTCTCCATTGCCAGCCAAGTCCTGATCCTGCTGTTCTTATCCAAAATATTCACCTTTGCAGCTGCCTCAAGTAATTTTAGATATCCAGAGTCTTTCTGGTACACTCTTTTCCAGCAGAGACAAAATATATGATATTCCAGTAAACAAGGCCAAATTCTTATTTCCACCAGTGCCACTTTACCACCACCCCCGACAGGCACATTTCTTTATCTCAAGTGATAAGTAGAGTTCAATGGCACAGTGTAATCAACAAAGGGATCCTCACTGCAAGTAACAGTTTTATTGGATAGCTCAGCATTCATAGATTTTTTTTGCTTTCATGCCATAACTCAGTGCGAACTAGAAGAAGCCATCACTGCCTCACCTTCTCAGCTAGCAGGTCTCGGATCTTGCTTGCCTGCAAGCGGAATTTGAAGAGCTGGGACTCCAATACAAGGCATCGCTTTTGCCAGTCCACACAGCTGCCATTCTCCACTGCGAGTTCTGCCATTGTGAAGTTAATCATACATTTGAGATGTCTGAGGTGCTCTAAAAATCCTAGAGAAGAAAAGGGGATGAGGGGTAGTGGTTTTTCAGACAGGCAAACTTTTCACTCCTTGTGCATTGTATTCCTTTTTCCATCTTACAGGAGTGGTAAGAAAGGCCATTTCCTCTGCAAGCAGAAGATGAAATGGTACAATCCCAAGTTACTGACACTGCCTTCTATCAGAGCTCACTCTTTTAATGGATAGAAGATAAACATTCAAGTAAGTTTTCCTCCTTAAAGTGAGAATTTACTCATGCTGTATATTCCACAAACAGCCTTATTATCACCCTTACAGCCTTGCTCAGCATCTACCTTTAGACTAGGACTATTTTTACTCTTGCCTCCTTTGTACCAGTATGGCTACAAGCTCTCAAGTCACTAAAACTTCTTAAATATAATTCAGGTCACTAAACCAATTATTAACTTGGAGCACCAGTGTCTTATCTCACACAGACTATTAAGAGGATGTGATGTATGAAGCAACAGTGTTTCCAATCCCTAACTACTTCATACAGTCTGTCCACAATAAGAGTAGCTTACCACACTATTTAAACAATTGTTCTGTTAAAAAATAAGGAGATCCCAGCCAGGAATGAAAGCTAGGGCTGAACAAGACATGCAGGTCTACTGAAGTCCTTGTAGACATCAAGAGATACACACAACTCCACAAAGTGGAAAAAGCTGTGTTCTTTTTTTGAAGTTATTTCATTGTCTTACTTAGTAATTGTGTAGACATTTCAGATAACTTGCTATGAGCACAAAGTATGTGACATCAAGGTAGTAGGTGTCCTTAATCAAATTCCAGAATTTGTGAACACTCACAAGAAGGTATATAATATCAACCCAGTGTGTGCAGTCCAGCAGCCAGCTGTATTATCCTACCACAACAAACGTTTACAAAAACAGAAGTTATTAGTTCATTACCTTCATCAAAACACTGATATCTATACTTATTAAAGGAAATTCTCACCCACTCACAGCAAACCTGGGGCTTTCCTGAACTGGGACCAAAGCAATAGACTAAGACTTGGAAAAGGGTATTGAAATCACTCTGCCTCATTGTTTTTACATCTGCCTTTGAAGGGCAGAAAAGCTTAAGATGTTCCTCTAGTTGTACCCACTTGCCAGGATAACTGGCTCATATTTTGCCTAAGAGACCAGATATTCAAATTACCCTTAGTATAACACACTTAAGTGTAAGTATAACTAACACAGCAAGCCACTCTAAGCAGATATACCCCTGATGTTCTGAATTAAGGAAGACGTGTTGTATCCTTTAGCTACAAACACTACCTGCAAGTTATTTTATATACAGGTTTTTTTTGTTCAGTAATAGAAAGTCTTCCAGGCAACAAGTTGCCTGCCCTTCCAATGATGTGTGAAATACTTTTCCAGGTCAGAAAGTAGGTTTAAGTAAAAAAAGGAAAAGGCACACTCATGTCTGTGCTGAATACACTCCGAGATGGCAAGGAAGACTGGTATTACACAAGCAGCACACTTAATGCTTTACAGAAACACATGGACCAACATTTACAACAGCCTAGTCCAGCACATTGATCTGAACTCTAGCCCTAGCTCCTTGCCAGGCATTGACAGGCACACTTCACAATAACACTGTAGGGTTTCCCTCTAAGGTAGTACGATCAGTCCTTTTCCAAGCCAAAAGAGTGTACTAAGCCATGATCCTACAACACCTTAAGTTTGCTTATAGTTAACCCTGTTCCAGACATCATAATTCAGCTCTCAAATTAAATTCTGTTCTCTTTCACACAGGTATAAAGATACTTTAGTCTTTATTCATAGTTTAAGTCCAAAGAGGACATATGAACAATTGGGATAAACTCTAATTGCACAAAGAAAAATTAATCTGATTTACCACACAGCTTATGCCAGAGCAAAAGTAATTTCCTCAGATAGTCTATAACTTCTGGTTGAACTAAAATACCCTGTTCTGAATAGGAAATCTAAGACTGTGATAGATAACCAGAACCATTAAGTCTTCTCCCTTCTCACTGTAGATAACTGCATCTCATAATACCTTTCATAAATGAACACAGCATTCCCCAGAACCATGCAGGCATTTTTGCTCCCACTACTCCTGTTTTTCTACAACCTCACCCCTCTAATAAGCTATCTCCTAACAACCAGCATAAATATAATAACAACCAGCTTGTATCTGTTCATTCTTGTAGATTACTGCCCTTCACCTTAACTAGTTTTCTCCCCCCTCCCTCCTATTTACCCCTTGATATATTTACAAATATCAAAAGCTTCTCTTTAAAAACCTTATTTTGCAAGGCTAGAGATAAGGGGCTCACTACTCTCCCTTTGCACCTGTTCCAGCTTAGAAAAGTTGGATCCTATCTTTTTCCCTCTCATCCATAGAGATGGGTGACCACAACTTCATCTGAAAGGCAGGACGCAGCTTCATCAAAACCCTGTGTAAAGGCATTTACTACTTCTCACTCTCCTAGGGAATATCCCACCTGACTGCATTTGCCTTTCTTATAACTACATTACACTTACAGTTGACATTCACAGACAAGCCAACACAGGCTTTATCTTTGCAAATGCCAGACATGGAAGTGCAGGGGGCCTATTACAATGGTACTGGAACAGATTAATAAAGCACAGGTGTGTGCCACATCTGCACAAGATTAAGAATATCTGTACTACAGGCCACTGCAAAATTTAGTATGCCCATGGTTGCCCTGAAATCGATTAGCATATCTGCATCTTTTCCTCCACTGCTGTTCCTAACTAGTGTTCTTCCAGCTTGTGCCCACTTTGTTACTATTTCAAAGGTGTGATTTTACTTTGTGTCAATACTAATCATTACTAATTCTGCAGATCAGTCAACTTTTCCAGAAAAAAAATCATAGAATATCAGGTTGGAAGAGCCTCAGGGATCATCCAGTTCAACTTTTCTTGCAAAGCATGATCTAGACTAGATGGCCCAGCATCTATGCATGCAAATCTTAAAAGGGTCCATCACTTCCCTGTTGAGATTATTCCAACAGCTGATTGTAAAATACCTACCTATTGAAAATACCTACCTTACAACAGACTCCTCCCCCACCCTTCAGCACAGTGTTGTCACATTTTTTGTAATTTGTCTACCTTATTATTCTTCTATTAATTCCCAGCTCTTCCACTTAAGCTAATAACTTCCCTGTGTGTAATTATATCAGTTGATTTCTGAAGGCCAGAGATTACAATTATAGCTTTTCCTTTCTCTAGCAAAACTTCACCCTTTTTCAGAGAGGATATTTTATCACAATGGCTCATATTTACCCCTGACCACTTTATTTACAATTTAAAATTTATTTTAAATTTTCATTTACTGTTAAATGCATCATTTATTCTCACTCATTCTTCTGAACAACTGTACTTTATGAATTACAGTATCAACTTTGTTTTGACAGATTAACTTTAAACTCTCGCTACTGGATCTATCATTTCAATATGCCCTTTTTTGCAATTCTTAACCATCTTAATACACTAAATTACTTGATCCCCACACCAAATTGGTCCTTTTGTATCAGATATTTATATGGTTACATACACCATATTTATACGATTATACAAAACTGGTTCTTTTTTTCCCCCCTTTGGCATATAAAGAAGCTGAGAATTGGACACTTTCAGAATACTGTATGTATTCTTACTTTAGGAACTTGGAAAATAGGAGGCAGCCACTTTGTTCAAACAAACAGAGATATCCAATACTTCATTCTTAAATGCACAGATTCCCTTCTAAAGAACAGCTTGATTTTCAAGTGTCAACCAACTTCCAGGGAAGATAATGGAAGCTACAAAGTCCTTAGAACTTCGGAGCGGGGCTAAATGACCGAACCAACTACAAAATGCAGACATGAGACTTGCACTTTTGACTATCTAGAAGTTGAAATCAACAGACAGTTCTGACACCAAATGCTATAGTCAAAATAAATATGAATATATTTACTTGGAGTCCCAGCTGTAATTCTGATGAAAGTACATTTATACCAGAATGTCACCATTGGGGTTTGGGGTTTTGTTTGTTTTTTTTTTTCAGGATTTTAGAACTGAGTCAGCTAATGTCCCAGATGTTGGTGGATCCTGACTAAAATTCAGAACACTTCAGAAACTTTGCATACTTCCACCTGAAAAGCCTTCTGAAAACAAAAAGCAGTTAATCAACATGAAGACTTTCTGGTGCTGGCACAAATGCAAGCAAAATGTTTGCAGTTTTGTTCATTCAGTGCAAACAATGCAGGCAAATGAACCAGTATTTCTGTATTTCAAATGCCAGTTTCTCCTCAGCTCAGGAATCAGTTTACCCAGGCTGTTACAGAGATTCAATCAGCACAGAAGTGCACCTGCCAGTAAAATGCACCAGACCCTGTCTGAACACCAGAGCTGAATCTAACTTTCAGCTACCATCTTACTACAAAAGGAATAACTACAAGTGCAATAAATGTAGCATGTGAAAGGACAGAGATTTCCTCCCATGCCACTGTATCACCACCAAGAGGGTCAGCAGTACGGGTGATGGACAAAACTCAGTGCGGAAATACCATACTATTAATGAACTCCCTCCCCACAGTCACCTCATTTTCCACTTCATAACCACTTTAACACCCAGCTTTTTAACCCTGAGATCACTGGAATTGTTCAGCCACTCGATCACTTGCAGCTCATAAGTGCTACCTGGGATGTGCAAGACATGGGGAAAAATAACGTGATAAGTTGTGGGAAAGGGCGGGTAAGGGAGAAAATTAAATAAGAATTCCTCTACATCAGTGCAGGTGACTTGACTAGCAGAAGTGCCAGGAGGCAGGAAGACGGCACTTGATTTTGTCATTCTGCCTCCAGAGGTCTGCCCACACACCAGAGAGGCAGAAGAGACTGCAGGACTTAATCTTGGGCTGCATTTTTCCCCCCCGTCTGGCCGTTCCTCCACCCACCTCCTCCATGCTGCCTCAGTGACCAAAGT